>NC_083876.1:90077856-91327856 GCF_032452875.1 Bos javanicus
GTAGATTGAAGATGACATACTGGAGTTAGAAAAATGGTAAAGTCTTTTCTAGAACAAACAAAATTCTCCAGCCTGGTGCAGCCGTTTGGAAATTATTTAGTTGCTTTAAGAATAACCTTAAACACATTAGGTCATTTGTCAGATGGTATTCCCAGAGGTGAACAGCCAATTTCCCAGCAAGAACCACCTCATCTAGGGTTGACATTGCCTCAGTATCAGAAACACAGAGCAGTTCTGAGCCATGACAGTTCCTATTAACCAATAGTTTGGAGAAATCTGAGTAGTTTTCCATGTGATGCCTGGCACTGGGAAGGTTGGTTGCTATATGTCCAGACTGACGTTTCAAGTGAATTTAGCCAATTTAATACTGTCAAAGAATTCTAATCAAACAATGTACCATTAATTCCTTTAAAATGTGAGAAAAATAGAAATAAAAATATAAGAAAATGTAGACACTTTGACAAGTCTGCTAATAAAAGTAGAGAAAAAATTGTTCAGAACTGTAAAAATAGTACTATATTTAGAAACATGAAAACACTGCAACTGAATTTTGTGTGTGATCATACTTCATTGGCAAACAAAGTATTACACATCTAGAGTTGCAGTAACTCGCTAGCATTTAATGAGGACTTACTATGATCACTGTTGCAGTGATTTTGCTGGTATAATTTCCCTGCCATTTAGTATTGGGAGGTGGATCCTGTCCGTGGGTCTGCATATTTTTGTCTTCCTGTTCTTTATTTTTTTTGAACTAGCGGACTTTTCCAAGTGCTTCCTGGTTCTAACCCGAGGATGTTCAGGAAGCAGCATTGCTGCGAGCTGGGACACGTGGATCACAGGCTTCAGACTTTAAATCTTATTTGTATTTGGGATTTCAGGGTCAACTTTTCAAGCTGTCATTATGGTCTTTGACCAACTAACCCAAATATGGATGATCATTGGCATATTCAATGAGAGCAATGGCCAGACTGACCAAGAGAAAAGCTACTGTTGAACACCAGGATTTTTATTTAGTAGCTATTATTTTTATGATCATAACACATATAATTTATAACCTATTTATTCACTAAACTTTATTTTAATGAATAAATATTTATACTATGTGAAGAAATATTTATTATTTAATAAATGAATATATGAATAAATATTTACACTTATTTTATACTATGTGTCCAACACTGTTAGACAATTAGAATACAAAAATGAGTATTAACAGACATGGTCCTGGCAATCGCAGAACATGCTGAGGGGTGAGGAAGGTGAAGAGCACAGAGAAGGACAAAACTTAAAAAAAGAAATGAATATAAAAGTGCACCTCTGACAAATATCAGAAAATGTTATCCACAATACTAGGACAGTCTTAACTCTGGGAAGTAACCTAGTGAGCAAGGACAGGAAAGACTATTTTGAGATAATGATGAGATCTGAAGGAAGATTAGGAGTTAAGTAGGCAAAATGTGGGACAAATTCATGGAGAAGAACATGTGCAAAGGCCCTTTGGCATGGGGAGCATATGGTGGAAGGTACTGAAAGAAGGCTGAGTAAATAGCTACAGAAGAGAGCCTGGAATAAAGGATGTTAGGTGGAATCTGGGTATCGCAAGTCTTCATAGTTCAAGCTAAAGCATTTTGTCTTGGTCTTAAAAATAATGAGTATTAAAATGGAACGTTTTTTGCTAGATGTGAGAGGGTAAAGTGGTTAGACACACTTTTTTCCCCTCCACAAGATCACATTTGAGGGAGACCAGAATGGATGCAGGTAGGCTTGTCAGTAATTGAAAACAGTGGTCTAATTGAATTTTGTTGGTAGCATTTATATCTAGTTTATGAAAAGGTCTGTGCTTCATTAAGCATAAATGTGAAATATAACAGTTTTGTTTTCTCCTCTTATTTTCTTTAAATAAACCCTGTCAGATGTTGATTTTCCATCCTTTAGTGACATCTGAACAGATGCAAACCTTTTGGACACATTTCAGTCATTTGGTCCAGTTTACACTGGCCTCATTTAAAGCTTCAATCCGTTGTCAGCCTCTCCTCCCGCTTTGCTCTCAGCATTATCCACGCTTTGGTCAGAAGAACTTCCAGTGATGAGGGGGTATTGCCTGTGCTTTCACACCGTTCTCTCCCCTTTCTGTTAGCGATTCGCCTATTGGTATGTTGAGAATCTGGAGACGAGATTAAGAGAAAAGGGACCAAATGCCTTTTCTTTCACCTGATGATGGTGCCATCCTCCCTTGACCATCATTGATTCTCCAGTGAATTCAAACGGACTGAAGACATTCCCTTTGGAGCAGACTTCTAAATGCCATTCTCGTTGATGAAATACATGTATCAGTTCTTTACAGAGCATTTTTAGATCCTCCTCACTACCTAGCTGCTTCACTGCTCCTTCTCCCCGTCTGGTGTCCCATTCACATCTTTCTGCTGCTGGCTTTGTCTTGCCCAACAGCAAGTCCTCCTGCATAAGGTTCTGGCTAGATGACTCACACCCACGTCACTTCCGTGGTGTTTACTGGACCCTGGGACACTTACTCATCTTTACTCTAACAAATGCGGAAATTCAAAACAAATGTGGCTGCACCTCTGAAATGACATCCTTTTCCGGTTCTTTTTTCTCTTCACTCAAACAGTCACAAGTAGCATATAAGTCAGAAAGAAAACAACAAACACTGTATATTAACACATATATGTGAAATCTAGAAAAATGGCACTGATGAACTTATTTGCAGGGCAGGAATAGAGATACAAATGTAGAGATGGACATGTGGACATGGAGTGGGGGATGAATTGAGACTGAGGTTGAGATATAAGGTATATGTATGATCTGTTTACTGGTGGGAACCTGCTGTAGAGCACAGGGAACTCAACTCGGTGCTCTGTGATATCCTAGATGAGTGATATGAGGTGGGGTGGGAGGGATGACCAAGGGGGAGGGGATATATGTATACACATAGCTGATTCACTGTGTTGTACAGCAGAAACTAACACAGCATTGTAGAGCAGCTATACCCTGATTAAAATGAAAGAGAAGCATATAAACAAGTCTACCGGTAGAAGGGAAGCCAATGAGAAACCATTGTTTGATCTAGTCACCTGACTTGTCGGAGGTGGTGATGGTGTTGGTGGGGCCATCAGTGGTTCACAAAATTACAGAATTCTCCCTTGCCCTCCTCGTAGCCATCTCCTTTGTAGACTGGAGGGAGACAGTTAAGTTCATGGCTGTAAGTTCCAACAGGTCTGGATTCTTCTTAATAAACCCCAAAGAGGTATCTGGATACCATATGTTTTCTAGTGTCTTTAGAATATGGAATAATCTTTACTTTGTATTCCCAATTTTAGCTCCTGCTTTGATCTATTCCAATGAGAACCATCTTATTTGGACTCCCAAATGGTTTCAGTTATAGGGCCTCTCCAGATATTCAGTGGTAAAGAATCTGCCTGCAATGCAGGAGACACAGGTTTGATTCCTGGGTCAGGAAGATCCCCTGGAGAAGGGCATGGCAACCCACTCCAGTATTCCTGCCTGGATAATCCCATTGACAGAGGAGTCTAGGGGGCTACAGTCCACGGGAATTGCAAAGAGTTGGATGTGACTGAAGCAGCTTAGTGGCAACAGCAGCATGGTTTCAGCTGTAATGGAGTTAAAGGAAATGGAGATGATAGTTAACCAGAAAAAGACACGATAAATTATCCAGCACTTCATGAGAGATTGGTATTGAGGATGAAGGGGAAGGAAGAAGAAAAGGTGACTCAGATTTGTCTTTATACTTCTCAGTATGTGGTGGTATGAGAGCAACACTTGAAGAAGACCAAGGTTCCCCTTAATTTCAGCTTGCCCCAAGGGAAGAGGAAGAAAGATGAAAACTATGTGTTCAGCTTGAGAAGATATCAAACAGACAAGCCCAGAACTCAGAGGAGATGTCAGGGCTAGAGATGTACACCTGTGAGCCACCTTTTGTAGGTAATAAAGGAGGAGAAGTAGGGATGATGTTGCCAGAGAGAGAATTTAGGGTGAGAAGAGTCCATTAAGGTATCCATGTATACATATGTATGTACAGATGCGCATATACACATACACAGAGGAGGAATGGGAACACAGAAATCTACAGGAACTCACAGAAATTAGGATGACTTTTGATGAAGTTTATAAATTGCTGTCATTATGTCATAGTCACATATACCATTGCTCTCTTTCTCTTCATATCAAACGGGACATGGTTTATCCTATGAATAAAAGTGTAGTCACTCAATCTTGTCTGACTCTTTGTGATCCCATGGACTGTAGACTCCTGGTTCATCCCATAAACTCATGTAGACTGTTGAGAGGCCCACTTGGTTCCCATAGAAACAAAAGATGCATAAGTTCATTTGACAAGCAACGACTTCAACTAGATTATTTGCTATGTTCAGTGTTCAACTCTCTGAACACTGAATATAGTGTTCAGAGAGTTGAAGAGGAATGGGAAATATAACTAATTGTCTTGAAAAATATGGTTGGATCATAAATCTAGCTTTTCTAGGAGGTTACGCTGCATACATCGGTGAACTTGGGGTAGAAGATTCAGGGATTTTGATAGAGACCATCCAAAAAACAAAGAGTATTCTGAGAATTGAAATTTTTTTTTTGTCATTGCTAATACACCTTTTCTTCCTGAAATAATTATTTTTTATCAAGGTAGAATCACTGCAAGCACGTTTAGAAGTTTAAGAATATGTGCACAATGAATAATAATGAAAATAATGCACAAAATTAATATTCCTTATTACCAAGTGAAAGTTTTGCCCTCTTAGCAACCGTAGTACAGTAAGGTGGCCTGGTGGCTCAGATGGTAAAGAATCTGCCTGCAATGTAGGGGACACAGATTTGAATCTCTGGGTCAGGAAGATCCCCTGGAGGAGGGCATGGCTACTTACTCCAGTATTCTTGCCTGGAGAATCCCACGGACAGAAGAGCCTGGTGGGCTACAGTCCATAGGATCGCAAAGAGTCAGACACGACTGAGAGACTGACAGAGGATGGATTTCCCTCACAAGTGGCTGTGCCTGTCACATTGTAGTCCACATAGGGAATTGTCTGTGATGGCAGGTGAGTGATTCTGGACAGCCTCAGCAGAGTAGCCACACCTGTGACCTCTTCGGATCCGTGAAGTTGCTCTGGTGCTAAAGTGTAAATCCCAAGTGCTCCAAAAACAGCCAAGAAATGACAGCTTTGTCTTGAAAACTCAGGCTGTCCAGAGAACATTTCCTAATGCTTTATTAATAATCCTCTCTTACTCTAGGAAAGAAACATCTTACTTTAATCAGCCCTGGGTTTGAGTCATTTGAGGTACTCAAAAAGCAGTGTGTGTGTGGCTGAGGAGTGCATCTGTGCTCTGCTTTGCATGTTTAAGGGGTTTTCACACTCTTAGGACCTGGCTGACTCCCTGTTAGAGATCTGTCTTTTCTCCCCCTTAGCATTCAAAAGCACTCGAGATTGGAAAATAATTACTTGCTCTAGTGGTTTTCACACCGTTTTTCAAGAATAGAAGAGTCTAAAAGAGGTCAATTAAATGTTTGGCCAAAAATATCTAAATTAGCCAAAGCATGCTAAGTGCTCAGTCGTGTCCGACTCTGGGAGAACTGTAGCCTGCTAGGCTCCTCTGTCCATGGAATCTTCCAGGCAAGAATACTGGAGTGAGTTGTCATTTCCTCTTCCAGGGGATCTTTCTGACCTAGGAACTGAACCCGTGTCTCCAGCGTCTCCTGCATCGGCAGGCAGATTCTTTACCACTGAGCCACCTAGGAAGCCAAACCAATGGATGAGATTTCTTTCTTTCTTTTTTTAATATAAATTTATTTATTTTAATTGGAGGCTAATTACTTTACAATATTGTATTGGTTTTGCCATACATCAACATTTAAGCCATAGGGCTTCCCCCCAACCCGGGGGTAGGGGTGGGGGAAGGGTTATTTTACATTGTTATAAAATGACTTGATTTTTGTCATGTAATAGTTTCACTAAAAGCAGTTCATCCTCCTAAAAATTTGTGACAATTTTCCTGGCTTCCACTTTATTCAGTGGAGTGAAGCCTCAGCTGTCTTAAAGATCCCTTAAATGTCTAGCGGGGAGAAGTGGGCAGGTTGGTGCCAGAGTCTCAGTGGGGTGAGGTTCTTGCACATGTGAGTTACCAGGTGGCTTTGGTTACCCAGGCAACCAAAGAAAGGTGTGAACCTGTCAAGGCTCCTTCGCTCCTGCCCTCACTGCTCAAATTAGAGAACCTAGGATAGAAGGCAAGGGCACCCCACTCCAGTGTTCTTGCCTGGAGAATCCCAGGGACAGGGGAGCCTGGTGGGCTGCTGTCTATGGGGTCGCACAGAGTCGGACATGACTGAAGTGACTTAGCAGCAGCAGTAGCAGCAGGATAGAAATGGAATGCTTTTGGCTCCATGCCTTCAACATTGTTGTTGAGTCACAAAACATCAAAAATTCTTCTAGAGAATACGTTTTCCCAACTCACACAAAATAAGTGGGGACAAATTATTCTATTTCCAGATGGTGTAGAATGAGTTTCCAAATAAATATCACTATCAAGAAGCTTTTCTTTCACTCCACTTCTCAAAATAATAATAATAGAGATAACTGTAATTGCAATAGCTATCATTTAGTGAGCATCTAGTGTATACCAGCCTCTGTGCTAGATGCTTGACCTGCACTATCTCCACTCTTAACAATAACTTTGGAAGGTAGATGTTATTACTATTTTTATCTTTAAAAAAAATATGAGGATCAAGGAGGTTCTGTGATTTTTTCTTCAACTTACACAACAGATGTGTATAGAACTGGAATTCAGAAACAATTTCATGTGACTTAAAAGTTTGTATTTTTGCTTCGGTGCTAAACTGTGTAGAACCAGTTTATCCTATGGAAATCTAGACAGGAAATCTACGCTGAACTGAAATGGTTCATTGCTAATTTTGTCTCAATCTACTATTTGCATGGTATTCCAGGAATTAACCATGTTTTGTTTTTCTGAAGGAACATTTCCTTTTGCATTTACACCATCAATGGAGAATAAGGAAGTGTGTTGTCATTCCATCACTCATTCTTTATCTACAGCTTTGCTCAGAGCTTACCTTCTGGTTGAGACGTTCTATAAACACCATGTTTAAAATTGCACCACCTACAAAACCATTCCTTACTTTTCTCCGTAGCACTTATTACTGCCTGAAGCATCTTGTCTTATTTATTGTGTTTGTTATCCATTTATGATCACTGGAATACAAATCCCATGAGGGCAATATTTTTGTCTGCTTCATTCACTACTATGTCTCAGATCTTAGAGCTTTGCCTGCTCCACAGTAGATGCGCAGTAAACATTTGTTCACTCTCTGAGAACAAAGCAAGCAGATCCTTAAGATCAAATCCATGTTACTGAGAACACAGTCAGCAATGGTAAATGGGCTGTAGGTGAGTGGTTATCTGGATCATGGTTATCTGGATCATGGAGATTTTTTTGTATAGTTCTGTGTATTCTTGCCACCTCTTCTTAATATGTTCTGCTTCTGTTAGATCCATACCGTTTCTGTCCTTTATTGTGCCCATCTTTGCATCACGGTGGTGTGATCACTCACCTAGAGCCAAACATCCTGGAGTTCGAAGTCAAGTGGGCCTTAGGAAACATCACTATGAATAGAGTTAGTGGAGGTGACGGAATTCCGGTTGAGCTATTTCAAATCCTAACAGATGATGCTGTTAAAGTGCTGCACTCAATGTGCCAGTAAATTTGGAAAATTTAGCAGTGGCCACAGAACTAGAAAAGGTCAGTTTTCATTCCAGTCCCAAAGAAAAGCAATGCCAAAGAATGTTTTAATAACTGCACAATTGCACTCATCTCACACACTAGCAAAGTAATGCTCAAAATTCTCCAAGCCAGGCTTCAACAGTATGTGAGCTGTGAACTTCCAGATGTTCAAGCTGTATTTAGAAAGGGCAGAGGAACCAGAGATCAAATTGCCAATATCCATTGGATCATTGAAAAAGCAAGAGAATTCCAGAAAAACATCTACTTCTGTTTTATTGACTATGCCAAAGCCTTTGACTGTGTGTATCACAACAAACTGTGGAAAATTCTGAAAGAGATGGAAATACCAGACCACCTGACCTGCCTCTTGAGAAACCTATATGCAGGTCAGGAAGCAACAGTTGGAACTGGACATGGAACAACAGACTGGTTCCAAATAGGAAAAGGAGTACGTCAAGTCTATATATTGTCCCCCTGCATGATGCAGAGTACATCATGCAAAGTGATGGGCTGGATGAAGAACAAGCTGGAATCAAGATTGCTGGGAGAAATATCAATAACCTCAGATACGCAGATGATACAACCCTTATGGCAGAAAGCAAAGAACTAAAGAGCCTGTTAATGAAAGTGAAAGAGGAGAGTGAAAAAGTTGCCTTAAAACTCAGCATTCAAAAAATTAAGATCATGGCATCCGGTCCCATCACTTCATGGTAAATAGATGGGTAAACAATGGAAGCAGTGAGAGACTTTATTTTTGGGGGCTCTAAAATCACTGCAGATGCTGATTGCAGCCGTGAAATTATAAGACGCTTACTCCTTGGAAGGAAAGTTATGACCAACCTAGACAGTATATTAAAAAGCAGATATATTACTTTGCTAACAAAGGTCCGTCTAGTCAAAGCTGTGGTTTTTCCAGTAGTCATGTATGAATGTGAGAGTTGGACTGTAAAGAAAGCTGAGCACTGAAGAATTGATGCTTTTGAACTGTGGTGTTGGATAAGACTCCTGAGAGTCCCTTGGACTGCCAGGAGATCCAACCAATCCATCTTAAAGGAAATCAGTCCTGAATATTCATTGGAAGAACTGATGCTGAATCTAAAACTCCAATCCTTTGGCCACCTGATGTGAAGAGCTGACTCATTTGAAAAGACCGTGATACTGGGAAAGATTGAAGGCAGGAGGAGAAGGGGATGACAGAGGATGAGATGGCATCACGAACTCGATGGACATGAGTTTGAGTAAGCTCCGGGAGTTGGTGGTGGACATGGAAGCCTGGCATGCTGCAGTCCATGGGCTCACAAAGAGTCAGACATAACTGAGTGACTGAACTGAACTTGCATGAAATGTTCCCTTGGTATCTCTAATTTTCTTGAAGGCATCTCTAGTCTTTCCCATTCTGTTGTTTTCCTCTATTTCTTTGCACTGATCACTGAAGAAGGCTTTCTCATCTTTCCTTGCTATGCTTTGGAACTCTGCATTCAAATGAACCATTCAGGAAAGAAGAAAATGCATAAGTGTTTGGTGCTAAATACTAAGCTTGGTGTCAGAAGTACAGGCAGCTGTGAACAAGACTCCAGATCTACTTTTTGCTTTACTTATAGAGTGGCCCCGAGTAAGTAGATGGTTATGCTAGGGAATGAGGTGCCATTATGGAGCTGACAAAGAAAGACACCTATAGCCACCCTAGGGAGGCTGAGCAGTGACTACTGGCTGAAATGTGATTGCTAACCAGGTAAATGATGGCCAGAAGGAAGGAAGGGCACTTTAGGTCGTGTGACTACCATATGCAAAGATCAGAGGTGAAGAAAACATGGCACCTTTGAGGAAGTAGAAACATGTTACTAAGAGTGGGATATAGAGATAAGGAGGGGAGAGAGAAGACATTTTAATGTATTGATAAGTCAGTATTTTTCGCATAACATTCTGTGAAATACTGGCCCCCTCTGTTTCACAGGAGGCAGAGGTAGACACTTGGCAACTGGGATCAGCACTCCAAAGCATCAGCAGTAACGAAGAGGCTCTTTTTTTCTTTAACTTTTTAATCTCTGTGTTAGTAGTTTAGGTTTATTACATAACATAATTAGAAAGCACTGCTTGCATGAATTTGAAGATCTGAGCAAATGAGACAAATAGAAGATTTCAGTTTGGTTAGTAATTTTGGCTGATTTTTTTTTAAAAGAGAAAATAGAATATTCTATTAAAACAGAACTTGAAATATTAATTACTGATATCTGAGAGCATCCTCTATAGCAGACAGGGCAGTGCTCATCACTCATAATGATGTGCTGTGAATCAGTTATATAAGGTGTCCAGAAGAGCCCTTTCTTCTGTTTTCTGGTGAGGTCAGGAGGGAACTGGGTCAGCTCCAGCTGCGAACACTCTGGTCTGTTTCACAATTGTGCTATACTGTCATTTATGTCTTCCTCCAAAGACTGCACTGACTCAATATAGGAACCCAGTCTACACTTCCAAAACATAAATGTTCTGCTTTCAGTTCAGTTCAGTTCAGTTCAGTCACTCAGTTGTGTACGACTCTTTGTGACCCCATGGACTGCAGCACACCAGGCCTCCCTGTCCATCACCAACTCCCAGAGTTTACACAAACTCATGTCCATTGGGTCAGTGATGTCATCCAACCATCTCATCCTCTGTTATCCCCTTCTTCTCCCGCCTTCAGTCTTTCCCAGCATCAGGGTCTTTTCCAATGAGTCAGTTCTTTGCATCAGGTGGCCAAAGGATTGGAGTTTCAGCTTTAACATCAGACCTTCCAATGAATATTCAGGATTGATTTCCTTTAGGATGGACTGGTTGGATCTCCTTGCAGTCCGAGGGCCTCTCAGGGTCTTCTCCAACACCACAGTTTAAAAGCATCAATTCTTCAGCACTCAGCTTTCTTTTTTGTCCAACTCTCATATCCATACATGACTACTGGAAAAACGATAGCTTTAATTAGATGGACCTTTATTGGCAAAGTAATGTCTCTGCTTTTTAATATGCTGTCTAGGTTCGTCATCACTTTTCTTCCAAGGAGTGAGCGTCTTTTAATTTCCTGGCTGCAATTACCATTTGCAGTGATTTTGGAGCCCCTCAAAGTAAAGTCTCTCCTGTTTCCATTGTTTCCCCATCTATTTACCATGAAGTGATGGGACCAGATGCCATGAGCTTAGCTCTCTGAATGTTGAGCTTTAAGCCAGCTTTTTCACTCTCCTCTTTCACTTTCATCAAGAGGCTCTTTAGTTCTTCTTCACTTTCTGCCATAAGGGTTGTGTCATCTGCATATCTGAGGTTATTGGTATTTCTCCTGGCAATCTTGATTGTTCTACTTTAGCAAACCATTAAAAATATTTTATTATTAGTGATCCCTGTTTCATGGAAACTTGAGGGGAATTATCACACAATCATATAAGGATATAATTATCATATAGTTTCTGAGCATACACTATGTTCTAGGCACTCTGATAAATCTGTGGGGTTGGCACATATGTGCGTGCTAAGTTGCTTCAGTTGTGTCTGACTCTTTGCAACTCTATAGACTGTAGCCTGCTAGGCTCCTCTGTCCTTGGGAGTCTCCAGGCAAGGACACTGGAGTGGGTTGCCATGCCCTCCTCCAGGGGATCTTCCTGACCTAGGGATTGAACCTGCATCTCTGATGTCTCCTGGACTGGCAGTCAGATTCTCTACCACTAGTGCCACCTGGGAAGCCCATGGAATTGGCATATTAAGCACCAAAGAGGACAGACATTTGTGTAAAGAGACAGTTTAAATTCTAGCATTGCTACTCACCAGCTGTGTGACTTTAGGCAAGTTACCTGCCATCTCTGTACCTCAGTTTCTTAATCTGCAAAATGAGGAATAATTATCACATGCTTCACCAGATAGAGGGTAAAAATGAAAACCCTTACCAGTTAACTGATGAAAAGTAAAACCCCATGTGCTTGTTGTGGGGATTAAGTCAGATATAATGTCCATGAGATTCAGAATACTACCAGGAATGAAGTAAGTGCTGTAAAAATATTAGCTATTATTTTTATTTTCAGAGATTCTAAAGAAAGGTAGAAAGCAGGGCTGATGAGATCTTTCTGCATGGGCAGAGATTCAAAGATGAGGGGGATTTGTCTGAAACAAATCACTGCATCTGAGATGCCTCTTATATAGGTCTCAGCGATGTGTTAGCAGAATGTTTCCATACATTATCTTGCCTCCCTAATTTCTGATCACTTTATGAGGCTGTAATGCACTATGTTCAGACTTTGAACAATCTAACATCCTTTGAATACATTCCTTTTCTATTTAAATTAGTCTGAGTTGTCTCTGCTGTTTGTGAATAAAACCCATGATTGGTACATCTCCACGTGGATGTTTTAAAAAAAAGGTTAGATGGATTATGAATTTTGTTCAAGTTCGTGAAGCTAGTGAATAGTAGAGAAAGAATTTGACATATATTATTCTCACTCCAGGACTTTATTAAATCTCCTTTTAAGTGATCAATACGTTCATTTAATAAATGATTTGATTTCTTTGGTATTCAAAAGGAAGGTCTAAAATTTTTTAACAATGTAAGGTTGAATACCAGTTGAATACTAAGATATATAATGACACTTTATTTTTTAGCACTCTCATTGGTAAATGTTTCACCTAATATTATGATCTTGATGTTTCTCATTGTTCTCCTGGAGTACATGCTGTCAAAGTAAAGCAAATACTTTCCAAAGTACATTATGGTATGTGCAATTAGGATTAAGTGGTAAGTGTAAATTATAGTATTAATTTTATGATAACAATGAACTTCAATTTAAATGTCTAACAGTAGGTTCTACAGAAAATTATTTATAGAATATATAAAATATATAAATTTATAGAGGCATATTCTTGAAACACCCTTGAGAATGATGAATGCTATGAATTTAATTGCCCAGTTTCCTAGATATGTGATATTCCCTTAAGTTACTGGGTCAATTCATGAGCCTTGGGGGTGGGTGGAATCATAATTTCTTCAGGATTGTATGATGTCTTATAGAAGTGATCTGGCCTCTGCTAGTTTCATGCTATGGTATATATTGATGATGATAATGGGGTCATTAGAGCAGTTTGAGACCCCAAATTTCAAATGTAATCATAATTCCAAGGAATTAGAGTTGAGATATTAAGCTAGAGAGGAGTTTTGAGTCAAGCCACAGTTGAATGTAAAATTAGAAATGAAGGAGGCCACAGTCTTAAGAAAAATTAAGAAATTAAAAATTAAAAAAAATTAAGAAATTAAAAAACCAAGAGTAAAGCAAGATCAGAGGCAGGAGGATTTGAGGGGACAGTGTAGTGCAGTGCCCAGAGCAGAGGCAGTGAGATGTGCGTGCAGGCTTTCTCAATGTCTGATGCCCAAGATGCTGATTCTCCACTTTGGGTCACAGTAACTACTCTGTGACAATCCCTGTGGGATTTTGGCTAGGAGTTCCTAGGAAACTAGATCTGACCTTTTCATGTAACTAAGGACCACTTAGCCAATCCAATGACACTTGAACTCATTGAGGAACGAATTCAGTAGTTATGGCACATGGCATGCAAACCATGGAAATCTAGCCACAAATCAGAGAAAAGAATTCTCTTTGGTACTAATCTCCAGCTTTAATTTTTTTACATTAAAGTAATGTGTGTGCAATATAAAAATGAAAAAGAACAGATGAGCTTAGGATGAAAAACAACAGTCCCCTGTATACCTTCAATATTCCTATTTCCATTTCCCAGAGGAAAGAATATAATTTGTATATTTATTTATTTTCATGATTGCTCATATCACTTGATTTATTGATACAGCTACTTACTTGCAGGTGTGAGAGAATAGGATTTAGCTGACACTACATTCTCTTTTCCCAACCTCTTATCATAATTTTTTACATACTGCTTCTGTTAGCTACATTTATGCCTTTAAATGGTATATTCTTTCTTAGATCAT
Organism: Bos javanicus; assembly: GCF_032452875.1. Taxonomy (NCBI): domain Eukaryota; kingdom Metazoa; phylum Chordata; class Mammalia; order Artiodactyla; family Bovidae; genus Bos; species Bos javanicus. The sequence goes on from NC_083876.1 coordinate 90,091,583, forward strand.
CAAATTTGAGCAATATCTCTTGACAGTCTTTGCTAGCTTGAATGATGATGCCACTGACGACTGTATCCTTGATTTTACTTCTGTTTCTTCTGCCCCCCCCCCACTTTGTGTCTGCTTCACTTTTACTCTCACATTGTCAAGGTTATAACATTTATATTATATTCTGCAACCACAAGAAGGATTTCAATTGTATATGAAGGTCAATTATAAAAAGTTAAAAATATACTAGGGAAATCTATTCTGTTTGTTCTTTTGGAGATTTTTTTCAATGCTGCTGTTTTTCTTCATGTTTGTAGAGATCTTTAGCTGTTTATTCAGGTTTAAAAATTGAGGACTTAGTTGAATTTAAAGGAAACTAGTCTGAGTTTCTCTCCTGTTATTGTGTCTGTGGGGACTTTTCCCACTAGGAATGTTCAATGAATAGAAAATATTACTCTGAACTCTCTTGATGTAAAAGCGGTTATCATTGCCTTATCAACTTGAGGATGAAAAGGAAAGAAACTAGTTTTTAAAGTGCAGGGAGAAGGAAATGGCAACCCACTCCAGTATTCTTGCCTGGAGAATCCCATGGACAGAGGAGCCTGGTGGGCTACAGTCCATGGGTCTCACAGAGTCAGACACGACTGAAGCGACTTAGCATGCTCCAACATGCAAGATTAGGAAGGCTTTCTTCTGGAGTTCCAGAAGCCCTATATTTCTAAGGTAGCTTGGCAAATTTATTTGGAATTTTCAAATGCTTGCCAGGGAAAAACCTGGGTTGTCTTGGAAGTGAAGAATGAAGGAAATCTCAGGCTTAAGACATAAGTTCTTCCTAAAAAAAAACCAAGAGTAAAAAAGTGGTTGCCATGAGAGGACAACAGGCAGAGAGGGCAATAGGCAAAGGTAAGTAAAAGGGTACAAATTTTCACTTATGAGATGAGTAAGTTCTGAGAAATGTATGCATAGCATGGCGACAATAGTGGATAACATTTCATTGTGCAATTTAAATTTGCCAAGAGAGCAGAACTGAAATGGTCTCACCCCCAAAATATAAATAAATATAGCAGAGATGTTAATTAACTGGATGGGAGAATCCTTTCACAATGTGTGTGTGTGTATATATATATATATATATATATATATATATTTCAGATCATCACATTAAACACTTTCGATGTTTTACAATTTTATTTGTCAATTACACCTCAATAAACCTGAAAAAAAAGACATTATTTCTGAAGGTATTTCTATATCATAGTTCTTTCTCTATCTTGCCCTCATTAGTCTGAGTTTGGAACCTCTCTGGAGTTGGGCTTGAAAGATAAACTCTCTCTTTTTTTGTGGTCATCCTCCTTGGCATATTTTGCACTGCTGTTTTAAATCTGTTATAGGTTTCCACTCTATTTCTATTTTTCAAAATTTGTTAAACTTTTTCTTTTAATCTTTGTGTGGACAATTTTTCTCTGATGTAATGGGTTTACTTAATACCAATTCAATGGGAATGTTGAAAGAGATGGAGATGAACACTGGGTCTGTGTTCTTGAATCAGAAAGCCAACAATGACTTTGACATCTCTTTGGAAAGGCCTCATAAACTCCCCTCAAATTAAAAAGAAAAGGAATTAGGTTGCTATATTTATAATGCTTTGCAATATGCATGAAGCCACTTACATTTTTAATATTATTCATCAAGGACATAGAGTAAGATCATCATTTGATATAATTGAGGCATCAGTTTTTTCTGTCAAGTGAATCCCTGAAAATTTTCTGGAAGCTTTTCTGCAAGAGAGACATTTAGAGTAAATTCTGATCTTACCCATGGGACAAATCAAGGTTGTTTTTGTTTGTTTGTCTCTGAGGGGAAAAGAATAATTGAGAAAACCACAAAGAAAAATTTTAAAACCACAGAGAAAACCTCAGAGAAAATATTTCACCAGAAATCTTTAAGACTTGGCTGCTTCTGTTTTCCTGCTGGCTGTTTTTGAGGTCAGTGGTCTGTGGTGACCTAAATGGGAAGGAAATCTATAATAGAGAGGGTATGTTTATGTGTATAACGGATTCACTTTGCAGCACAGCAGAAATGAACACAAAACTGTAAAGGAACTCTACTGCAATAATTTTCTGAACAAGCCTCAGAGAGGAGTCACTTGACCATGAGTTGAGACCAGAGCCAAGACTACCCTTTCAGTTTATACAGTGAGGCGAAGGGAGCCAGGGAGCCAGTTTTCAGCAGCCAAACCTCTAAAATAAGCATGAGATTAAAGATTTATAAAAAATAGAAATTAGGAAGGACTCAGGTGCAAAAAGATGGAAGCTCAGGAATGTGGGCAGTTATTGAATAATCAACCTGCATGATGTTTCTAGTAATGTGGAGGTTTTGTGTCAAAAACTGAAAATCATCCTTTGAGAGTTAACTTATTGATCATCCATTTGTTGATTCCACAAGTGTTTACTGAGCAAGTGTGAAGCTTCTTACTATGAGGATTCTGGAGATCCAGTGGGGAAAATTCAGATTTTGTTTCTGTTCATAGAGAGATTAAGATCTTATGTGGATCTTGACAACTAAAGAGATAAGAGTCTTTCTCAACAGCTAGCTAGAACCAAAGCATATTAAGAATGTCCGCAGATGTACCATGACTTGTGTGTTCTTCCATGCCAATTACAGTTAAGTGTGTGTGTTACTCGCTTAGTCATGTCTGACTCTTTGTAACTCCATGGACTGTAGCCTGCCAGGTCCTCTGTCTATGGGATTCTCCAGGCAAGATACTGGAGTGGGTTGCCATTTCCTTCTCCATACAGTTAAGTAATTGATGAGATTTTTCAAATACAAATATTGACATTAATAAAGTGAATAAATGAGAGTATGGGCAAGCTTAACCATCAGTTGAAAATTACCCCTGTAAAATACTGTTCTCGGCAATGTGTGTGTGTGTATGTGTTTCATCTCTCAGTCATGTCCAACTCATTGCAACTCCATGGACTATAGCCTGCCAGGCTCCTCTGTCCACGGAATTCTCCAGACAAGAATATTGGAGTGGGTTTGCCATTTCCTTCTCCAGGGGTCTTCCTGACCCAGGGATTGAACCAGGGTCTCCTGCATTGCAGGCAGATTCTTTACCATGTGAGCTACCAGGGAAGCCAATTCTCAGCAATATTTAAATGTTAATGATGTGAGTTCTCCAAATTTTGCAAAGAGAAGCTATGGTTAATTTTCTGAAGCCATAATGGTACTAAAGGTTTTGATGAGGCACATATATTTGATTGCATTTCCAACTGAGAAAATAGAAATGTGGTCACTCATTCATTCTGGTCAGATTCCAGAATCAACGTGCTGGATTTGGTTCAACATGCGCTGAACCTTTTTCCCTCCTGATGGTTAGTTACCTTAATGTCTGTTTGCAATTCAATTATGGGATTTGATGTAAGGCAAGTGGAAGAGCTAGTGTAGAGTTTAAAAATATTATCTCCCTTTAGAAATCAACCTGAGAAAAAGGTTGATGGAAAGGAATGAACTGAGCATGCATTTAACAAGCCAAAGATACATCAATGGGACAAGAAGAAACCACTTTACAGTAAAAATGTTGCTTTGATTGAAACTGGGCAAAAGGCCAAAAGTACTGAAAGTTGACTAAAACATACTGAATTTTTTTCTAGATAAAACACTCCATTAATCTAGGTAAAAAGTGAAATTTTCTAGTAAATTTTGAGGCTACAAAGAAATGGGCTTCTTGCTGAGCTCCGGAGCTGAGCCATTGATCGCAAAGTTTCCTTCTTTCTAAGCAAAGGATAGGCATAGATACATGCATTCATGTAAAAATGGGTTCATGAAATATCAACACTGAGCAAGAATTTCTCATCTGTAATTCTGGAAAAAAAAGTTACAGGTTTGTGTTTCTTTGATTATAAAAAAGCCATTTAACAGATTTCACAAAAGGCTTGTTATGACAGCTAAGGATTCTTAGAGTGTAACAATGACTATACTAGGTAAAGCAACTTTTATATTGATATGATGAAACTAATCACTTACTGTGTTATATCTCAGGCTATTGCATTCATTGTTTCATCAATGTTGGAGATCAGTTGTTTAAGATTTGTTTTCCCTATTATACTGCAGAACACTGAGGCAGGAACTATGATGATTTTGTTCAAGACTGGCACATAGTACATTAAATTTTATCAAATTAAGCTGTCAAACATTGGGATATATTGATAAAACTAGTTTGTATTATTTCATATTATTCCCATTCACAATCACGATTTGTGTCAAAGTGAGGCAAAGTTTATTCCATTCAGATCACTTGTGTATGGCTCTATCTATAAACTCACAAGCAGCTATATGAGACAAAATGATGAAAATCCAATAAGTCAAAGTGCAGATTCAGATAGAGAGTTGGTGTCCTACAGTTACGACAGCTGCAGGACAGGGAAACTTTCTTTTAGGGAGGCTGAGTGCCAGGTAGCCGAACACTTTTCCACTGGAGTACGGGGATCATGCTGGCATAGCCATGCCATATTAGGAGCTTCAAAGAGCAGGGCCCTAGCAAGGAGGTTCAGTGGAGGGCAGGACTAGATAAATATTAATTTTACTTATAAATACGACTTCGTTGAGAGGATAAAAAATAAAAATAAGTAAATTATCGCATTAAGTGGAATGATGAAGAATGTAGAAATGGAGTAAAGTAAAAATATTTCTACACAAAATGAAAACAAAGGCATTTAAAATGTGTAACATTAAAAATCACATAATAGTGGTCGGTATATAATAACTCAAATTATATTGATAAAGACCATTGTGTGAATGAGGAAAACTTTGAAAAAAAGGTTAGCACTAGTAGAATAAGATACATATCTTCTAACACTATAGATTATAGAAGTAAAATAAAACTTTTTAAAAAGCTCACGTGGTAAAAAAATAGCTAGAACACTGAACAAGCTAACATAAGCCAGACCAAAAAGAGGAGCTATAACTGAGCTGAGGAAAAAAATTGTTCTGCTGTTTGAGAGGAATCAGTCATTAGAAGCGACACCTTTAAAATGAAACCCACTCTAGATATTTTGCTGCAATTTTTAAAACACAAAAACAAAGTAAAAATTTGAAAAGCATATAACAAATGTAACTCAGAAGGACTATTTTAAGAATGGAACTCTTAGGTGAGGTAAAAAAAAAAATTAATTGAAACAGTGTCATATAAAAAAGTTCAAAAGGGTTTCAAATAAAAGAACAGGCAATTTTATCAGGCAAAAATGGAGAGTTTATAATATTAGCATCAATATGTAGAATTTTAAGTAGAACAGTTGGAGAATATTAAATGGGGAAAAGAAAAATTAAAGACTTTAAAGTACCAAAGTAAAATTTTAGTCAATTTCTATGTAACTTTACAAGTGGGCTGGTGGCTTTCCAAGCTTGTCAGAAAGACAAATATAAGACAAAATGTAAGACAAAATGCATAAGACATAAAACAAAAGACATAACACAAAACATAAGATATAAAACATAAGACAAAACATAAGACATAAAACATAAGATAAAACATAAGACAAACATAAGACAGATAAGACAAAAGCTTGTCATAAAGGGAAAAACAGGTGGATCTTTCCATTTGAAAATTTCAAACTTCTTTATGTTAAAAAAACAAACAAAAAAAATAGACAAAGCAACAATACAATGAAAAGATATTAGTAAGTCTGGGTAAATATTTTCAATATTTATGACAAATGATAAACATTTTTATTATTAAAAAACTTAAAAATATTAAAAATAATTTTACAACTCAGGGGAAAAATAAGTAAATCACAAAATAAAGCAGAAATAAGAGAAATGAAAGAAACAAATAAACCTGCAGAAGTTTAACCTAATTAGAAATCAAAGAAATGCGAAATAAAATATGTTTCACCTGGTGACTTGGGAACTGTGGTCTCTCTGTTTTTTGTCATTTTGTTTTTAGAATAATAATGGTATCTTTGAGTTTTCAGGTAATTGAAAATTCTCATACACTGTTGACTGGCATAAATTAGCAATCTTTATTGAAGGCAATTTGTTAACCTGTCAAAAGCCTTAAAATATTCATTCCTTTGATTTAGTAATTTCACTTCTGAATTTATTCTGAGATTTATTCACACAACAATGTGTTATAAAAGAGTTCAGCATAGATATATTTATGCTAGAAAAAAAGGTTTATTTTTCCACTGTATTTTATTGAAGATAAATTTTAAAGTAGACTACTTTGCAGCCATTAAAATCTATGTTCTAAAATATATGTAATGATAGAAAATCCCCATAATATAATATTAAATGAAAAAGAACAACTTAACAAACATTCATTATTCAAATTCTATTTTAAATATATTTATGAGAAGAAAAATGAATAAAAAGAAATATAAAAAATAACAATAATATTTTGAGGTGCAAAATTATGAGTGACTCTCATTTTACTGTTATATATATTTCCAAAATTAACTATTAATATAATAATAAATCAACTTTATAACAAAATGCAATTTAAAAATACACAGTAAAGAAATGAAGGTAATTTGGGATTTTTTTTTCCTTAGCCTGTATTATTTGAATGTTTTTCTAATTTAAAGTTATTTCTCATTCCTCAGGGAGGATTTGTCACCCACAAAAGAAATACATATATATATATATATATATATTTAATTTGTTAGTGTATTTGTTTCTATCTCTTGGACCCCTATTTTATTTATATTGGAGACACAAAATGCCTAGCTGTTTAGGTGTTTTTCACATATTGTTAATGCTTGTTAAATATCTGTTGAGTTGAATAAACTGATTCTAGTTCAATTACAAATGAAAAGTTAAAGAGTAAATGGTTTCTAAAACTACCCAATAATATAAAATACTTTGACACTGAGTTCCTTAATTAGTATCTTTTTAATTTAACAACTTGAATGCTCCTATGTTTAAGAAATTTGATCTGATTTTGTTTTATAAATCTTCTTTTATGTTTCATAACTATTGACATATTTCTAAATAACCTATAGAAAATCTTTGGGGTCACAAAAGAGTCAGACACAACAAAGTGACTGAAAACAACAACATAGAAAACCTTTTTATATACACATTTGTAATAAATACAGGATTTGGAATAAATGTATAATACTTATACCCTGTTGATGTATGGCAGAAACCAACACAATACAGTAAAGCAATTATCCTCCAATTAAAAATAAATTTAATTTCCTGCTATCTCTAAAAAAAAAATAAATTTTAAAAAAGAAAAAAAAATACTGTGATTACATATTTTGAAAGCCACCACTCTTGAACTGAGGACTGTTCTGATTGAAACTCTAGGGAGTTTCCACAAATTCTAAGGTCTAGACTCAGTCCATTTTACTAATTTTATATATGTTGCATTTTTCCTTTCTATAGGAAGGTAATATTTTTTTTCTCCCTTTGGAATTCTAAAAGCGGGAAAATAATGGGATGGCGTGTATTATAGAAACTTGTTGGATAGCACCACGGCTTCCTTCAGACATAAGGGCATGCAGAGCAGGCATGCTTTGAGAAGGGCGTAGTAAACAAGAGTTGGATTAAAACTACCTGAAGGGACCCTGAAGCTAAAATAAGTGCATCCTTTCTATGAAGAGTCTTGCATTTATCATCTTACTATAGTCAATCTTGATTCCAGCTTGTGCTTCTTCCAGCCCAGAGGACTGTGGTGTTGGAGAAGACTCTTGAGAGTCCCTTGGACTGCAAGGAGATCCAACCAGTTCATTCTAAAGGAGATCAGTCCTGGGTGTTCTTTGGAAGGACTGATGCTAAAAGCTGAAACTCCAATAGTCTGGCCACCTCATGCGAAGAGTTGACTCATTGGAAAAGACCCTGATGCTGGGAGGGATTGAGGGCAGGAGGAGAAGGGGACGACAGAGGATGAGATGGCTGGATGGCATCACCGACTCGACGGACATGAGTTTGGGTGAACTCCGGGAGTTGGTGACAGACAGGGAGGCCTGGCGTGCTGCGATTCATGGGGTCGCAAAGAGTTGGACATGACTGAACGCCTGAACTGAACTGAACTGATAGTCAATCTATTGATTTTTTTGTGTGTTTTAGAAAATGTCTGTCTTCTATTGTGATATATGAAGGTTTAAAACCTGATTGAGCAAACAGAAGAAAAAGATGATAAAAATAACTGAATGTATAATAACCTTAATATACAAAATACAGCCGATTTTCCTGTGATAATTATTGGCAGCATTTCTTTTTCATCCTCCTGGTGTTGGAGATCTTTTTTTTAAAATCATCACTGTAACTATAAGGTACACTTGTTGTTGTTTAGTTGTTCAGCTCATGTCCAATTCTTTTGCTACCCCATGGACTGCAGCCTGCCAGTCTCCTCTGTCCATGGGATTTCCCAGGCAAGAATATTGGAATGGGTTGCCATTTCCTTTTCAAGGGGAGCTTCCTGAGCCCAGGAACTGAATCCACCTCTCCTGCACTGACAGGTGGATTCTTTACCACTGAGCACCAGGGAAGCCCATAAGGTACTTTAAAGAATGTCAAATGGCTGTATTAGTTTGCCTTCCTACCAACAGTGCAAACTAGTACAGCCACTATGGAGAACAGTGTGGAGATTCCTTAAAAAACTGGAAATAGAACTGCCATATGACCCAGCAATCCCACTGCTGGGCATACACACCAAGGAAACCAGAATTGAAAGAGACACGTGTACCCCAGTGTTCATCGCAGCACTGTTTATAATAGCCAGGACATGGAAGCAACCTAGATGTCCATCAGCAGACGAATGGATAAAGAAAGCTGTGGTACATATACACAATGGAGTATTACTTAGCCATTAAAAAGAATACATTTGAGTCAGTTCTAATGAGGTGGATGAAACTGGAGCCTATTATACAGAGTGAAGTAAGTCAGAAAGAAAAACACCAATACAGTATATTAATGTATATACATAGAATTTAGAAAGATGGTAACAATGACCCGATATGCAAGACAGCAAAAGAGACACAGATGTAAAGAACAGACTTTTGGACTCTGTGGAAGAAGGTGAGGGTGGGATTATTTGAGAGAATAACGTTGAAACATGTATATTATCATGTGTGAAATAGATCACCAGTCCTGCATGAGGCAGGGCACTCAGGGCTGATGCACTGGGTTGACCCTGAGGGATGGGATGGGGAGGGGGGTTCAGGATGGGGAATACATGTACACCCATGGCTGAGTCATGTGAATGTATGGCAAAAACCATATGTCAAATGGGTGATAGACGCCTGTGAGAGAAATGGAAGGACTTGAGACCTGTTTTCCACTGTGGCCTTCCTTTGCACTCATGTCTGGCAGCTGTTCCACCCACCTTTGCACAGGACGTAGTCCTGAACTATTCCTCTTCATCCTTCAGATAAAACCCAGGCTGCCAAACGGTGGCTGCTAATCCACATGAACCATCCCTCTCTTCCTATTTCCGGAACCAGTTGAACTTTGCTTGATCCCCTTCCTCCTGTTAAAGCCCCCTAAACAGGCCACCCCTCTCCCAAATTTAGATGCTCCATCAGTGCCTTCTCATGCCAGGCATTTTCAAATAAAGTCTTATCTGAATGGTGTCCTGGTTGACTTTCTTCTCCAAGTAAAAATACTCTAGGAATTCAGAATGAGGTGGGAGAGAGTATTTCTACATTTTGCGATCAGTGAGCATCGATCAAGTGGGGAATATTTGAACTGAACTTAAATGGATGGATTTTTTTTACGGATTAAATAATAAATTTCACATACTTACAAATTACTGTCAGGAATCAGTTTTCACCCAGGTATTCCTATATACATCAAGGCTAAAAATATTGTAAGATAAAATCAGAAGTTGGAAAACTCCCGTGAAGGTGAATACACGAGTATAGGTACGAACTAAAGTGTAAATAAAGCCATTGAGTGTGGAAAGTCTCGTTCTAGAGGGGACTTTAGCTTGTTCCAAGGCTTTTTGAATAGTAATATAGTCTTAAAACCTAGAAACATTCTAATCCATGTAATCACAAAGATTTCGATTCACAAAGAGTCATTAAACTAAAAATCATTTTTTCTGTATAGCTGAAGAGCCAAATATTTCAGGGCAATATTTCAAGAAACTTTGACTTATTTTAATGTGACAGGACATTATTGCAAATAATTTAATGTGTAAATTGCACATTATTTCACCTTTATCAATGTGTAAATTATTGCACATTCAATTAAATACACATTAAATTACCTAATGTCTCTTTAATGTATTAATGCAGAAATAATATTCTCATCAAGATATTTATTATGTGTTCTAAGCTGCTGTAACTAGGATGAATACATGTCCATAGTTACAAATTTAATTCGACCCTAGATGTATCCTTTTCCTCTCTTCAGAGTGAATATATGCTTTAGACTTAAGAGACCAATTCTTTTCAGATGTGGGAGAATTAAAGTGATATCTATTTCTCTTTCTTTCAAGTCTGAGGTTTGAGTGTTACCAATCATTGAATCTACCTGGCTTAACCTTTGGGTAATATCTTAGGTTAAAGGACCAAAGCTTAGATTAAGGGATCAGTTCTGTGTCGGTAAATGTTTGGAAAGAGGGGGAACTGATCTGTAGTGTTTGCCAATTTCTATGTTTTGAGTACTACCACCATGGCCATTTCAAGTGAACAATGTGATGTTACTAAAAGCAGAGTTGTAAAGCAGTGTTCAGCAGGACCCCATCCTACAGTATTTTCATCATACAGACATAATAGATGTGAATAACTTCAAGAGCATGGCTAAAAATAAATTGTGGAAAATGAATCAGGAAGTGAAGAGTTTTAGATATATATTTCCTTTGTTTAGGTATTTCAATTTATTTACTTGAAATTTTACACAATTTAACTTTCAATAGTAGCTATGTTGCTGCTGCTAAGTCGCTTCAGTCATGTCCGACTCTGTGTGACCCCATAGACGGCAGCCCAACAGGCTCCCCTGTCCCTGGGCTTCTCTAGGCAAGAACACTGGAGTGGATTGCCATTTCCTTCTCCAGCTATGTTAACAACTAGCTTACAAAATTCCTGAAATGTAAAAATAGGCTGAAAACATGAGCTAAAAACAGGCTCCAGCACAGCACATGCTTTGTCTGTTAACTCCTTTGTTTTCAAAATATGGCTGCACAGATTGGGCTCCCATCAGCATCATCTTGGAACTTATTAGAAATGCAGAGTCTTGAGCCCATCCCAGCTCTACCAAGTCAGATTGTTCATTTTAACAAGCTCTTTGGATAATATTTACTCAAATTAAAGTTTGAGACGTCCCAGAAATCTTACTCTCAGTCTGGGTCAGCCTTGGGGTTGGGAAGATTCTTGATTAATAGAAGAGTTTATTGCTGGCACAAGTTTTAAAATTGAAGGAAATATTTTTATATCTTTATCTGTGACTGGAAAGCCTTATTAGATTATAAATCTCTAGGGAGAAAGTGGAATTGGGATAAAGGTGAAAATAGTAGGGGAGATGTATGATCCACATGACTTTAGACACTGCATATAATTAAAAAACAAATACCAACTCAACACTTCGAGGCACAGGACATACCTAATGATATAACAAAGAATGTATCATGGCATTCATTTTTTTCACGATGGAGAAATCTAATTATAAGTTGGACATCAACAATAATAAAAATTATTTTTCCTACAAATAGGTGTTTAAAATTCTCCTCCATTCATGCATAGCAAGCAGATCTGCACATGGAAAAGAGAAACACTCGAAATGAAAGAGACCCCTGATGATGGGCCAAAAGTTCTGCTGAATGTCACATTCTAGGGGTGAGGTAAAGTAGAAATCCAGACTTAATAACCTCAATAATCATATGGTTAAAATGACAAGTGAATGTCAGTCAGCTTTTTTCCCCAACCCCTTCAGTGCACGTCTGATGGCCCAGGAACAAAGTGACCAGGATGGCAAGGATGGAGAGTCACCCTGAGTTCAACAACTTGGGCTTCTCCTTAGAAAAGGATAATCCGGCTACTGCTTATTGCTGAGTGCCCAACCTCCCAATGACAGAGAGCATCTCTGAATCTGGTGTTAATATGGTGGTGATATTTGAGGGGACCAGCCAGTGACACTGGGCTGATCGATTACATTGAACTATTTCCATCACCGTGAGACAGAGTCATCTTCACTGAAAAAGACATGTTTTCCTGGGGCTTCCCTGGTGGTCCAGTGGTTAAGAATCCACCTCACAATGCAGGAGACATAAGTTCAATCCCTGGTTGGGGAACTAAGATCCCACATGCCAGGGAACAACTAGAGAGCCCACTCGCCGCAACTAGAGAGTCTGTGCATCACAACAAAAAAAGGTCCCCTGTGCCACTACTAAGACCCAATGCAGCCAAATAAATATATCTTAAAAAAATAAAAGACAAATAAAAGAAAAAGATATGTTTTCTGGATATGAATTTGGCATCCCTGACTTTGATGCGTCTGCCAGCACCACCACCCATGGACTTGCAAAATGCCTTATGAGCACTCATGATATCCTGGACTGCATTGCTTCTGAACAGGGAGCCAGTCTTGCAAGAAAGGAACTCAGCTCATGAAAGGTGCTCGGCTCATGCAGAAGGAATGAACTGGTCTGATGGCATATTATCTCTTAGAAGTAGCTGCTCTGCTTTAAAAAAATGGGATAGCTATTGAAGTCTCCATTACAGTTTTACTTAGAAGACTACACATTGAAAGAAGGAGCTTTCATCTTTTAGGATACAGTGTATGTTTTGAATCAGAGCATTATGTGCTGTTTTCTCTCATATAGTTGGAAAAATTGGGTCTGATAATCAAGCAGTGAAGTAGCTATATATATATATATATATATATATATATATATATATATAAAAGTATATGAAGTTTGTAGAAAAATAACTTTACAATTTAGTCTTTAGCGACTTTATGGACTGTATCCTACCAGGCTCCTCCATCCATGAAATTTTCTAGACAAGAGTACTGAAGTGGGTTGCCATTTCCTTCTCCAGGGGATCTTCCTGACCCAGGTATCGAACCCGGGTCTCCTGCATTGCAGGCAGACTCTTTACCGTCTGCGCCACCAGGGAATCAAAAGAATATTCAGTGGGACTGTAACTGAATTGGTGGAATGACTGATACAATAGGTGTTGAGACAGTGTTTTTCCATTTGGGGAAGAGGATGAGAGCTCCTTTACTAATGTGAGGGAAATTTCCATCCTGTTAGATAGAAACAGAGATGTGTTGTAGGGAGGCTGAAATGTGTGTTCAAGTATATGTGTGTTTACTGAGTGGCCAAGGGGTGGACTGTGCCAGTTAGGATTTATGACTTCCCAGCTCCAAACTCACCCTTGTTTGCCCTGCTTTGTGATGATGGAATTAGACTCTGCAGATTACATTTACCTTTTGCCAGCTGGCTTGGTATTAGGCTCTGCTGAGAAGACAATAGAGGGTCTGGAGGGCAGGAAGAGTAGGAAGGGATGCTTATCCTTCTGTGCTCTGCTTCCCATGGGACATGGAGAAGGTGGGTGTGAAATGGATGCTGGCACACAAACCACAGCTGAACGTGCTTTGCCTTTTTCTGAGGACACCTCCTAGCGTGTTTCTTCATCGTTTTGCAGTTCAGGGGCAGCCTCCTCCAGCAGGTGTCTTGATCACCACAATGACAAGATATTTTCATGGTTCCACAGTTTTGTAAAGAGTGCTTTGATTGACTTTCTTCATCATCACAGTGACAGGCAGCAAATAGCAATGACACCATCTACCCTGAGGTCTGGATCTCAGCCTTGCGGCCTCCCTTCAGTTTCTGAGTTCCTTCCTTATCCATTTTCCCCTCCACCCTAAGGGAGTAACCAGCCTGCAGCTGCTCATTTTAGCAACCACATTTTTACTAGTTAGAAATCCTGTCTTCCTCATTCAAATTCCTGATACATTTTCTGTCTCCTGAATGGACTGTGATTGAGAGTTTTACAGCTTTATTATTAAACTTTTTTTTCCTTTGGTTAAGAATTGTGTGTAATAGTCTGAGTAGTATACTATAATTACCATATTTATTATATTAAACTTTAAAGACTAAATGGCATTTTCATGCTACTCTATGGATTGAAACCCTTTCTACTAATCCTTTTGCTGAGTTGAATCATTTGGCAGGGCCCATAAAGCTTGATGCATTCTAGGGAAACCTCAGGGGATGGTCTTTAATTGTATTTGACATTTTTTTCATAAAGAGTTGAAGCTTAATATTGTTGGAGGAGGTCACGGAGAGGACACAACTACTGGTGGACCTGAGAGCTGGATTCTGACAATCAAAGGCTTCTGACACTTCCTTCCCCTGGCCCTGGCCCTTGGGAAGTACATTCTTCCCACCATCCTGCCCCACAGGAGGATCCATTTCAAGAATGCCATGTTGAGTGTGTTGCTGAGACCATCTGCACTGTGTATGTGACTGAATCCTGTTAAGCCCTCTAGAAGTTTTAAGATTCTGGATGGTGGTCGTGGAGATCTATGCTTTCTGTGGATGCCCAAGACAAGTCTTGTGTATGTGTTCCCTTGTTTACTGAATATTCATTGGAAGAACTGATGCTGAAGCTGAAGCTCCAATATTTTGGCCATCTGATGTGAAGAGCTGACTCATTGGAAAAGACTCTGATGCTGGGAAAGATTGAGGGTGGGAAGAGAAGGGGGTGGCAGAGGATGAGATGGTTAGATAGCATCACTGACTCAATGGACATGAGTTTGAGCAAACTCTGGGAAATGGTGAAGGACAGGGAAGCCTGGTGTACTCAGTCAGTGGGGTCGCAAAGAGTAGGACACGACTGAGTGACTGAACAACTGAAACACCACCAACGAACGTGGAGTGGTCTGCCTCTTTCTTTGGTCTCCTCTTGCCCTTTGAGTATGGGGGCTGGTTTTGAATTTAACTCAGGGAACTCCCAAGGTGGTGTTCAACCAAATACATCAGAAAATAAAGTTGGTGCACTTGGATATATCTACCTGTTCATTTTTCTCTGGGGACTCACCATTTTCACCCATCTACAAGGTCAAGTTTTGCCACTGAGAAGCCCAGTGTGATGCTATGTCACTCTGCTCCCTCAGCCATGATCACTTGAACTAAGATGAATACTTGATTCAATTTGGGCAGAGTCTGTTCAGCAGAAATTTGAACTTGTCAATAATAGATTCTTGCCTTTGTTTGGCTCAAGCTACAAAGCCTTGAAATCATTTCAGTTTTCAGTAACAAATAATAATGAAATGTTTTCTGCCATATAGTGATGTTAAAGGGGGCAGAATTCATGAAATCAACTTAAATATAATCAATTTACTTTTAAATGGTAATGAAGTATGCAGTCAGTTACTAAGGATTTTATATATTTTCCTAGCAACTCTCATATAAAATTTGGTAAGCCAAATCTTATACTGAACTCTTACTGTGTTATTTACACAAAGACACTGAAAATTTCAGGGCAAGTAAATAATCTCCACATCTGTAGCCATGGATTCTTTTTCTTTTCCTCTGTTGGAATAAGAGACTCAGAGAATAAACTTCCTCTATATTCAGACATTTGTCTTTCAAGAACTTCCCAAATTTTGTATATTTAGGATTCAGTCAAGTGGAAATGTCACTTCTCCTCTTTACTGAGGTTGATCCAACCTCCAGTGCAGGTCACAGGGTAGCTGTTTTGTCCTCTGTATCCACTATCCGTACAGAGTACACTCCTGAAATCTTTCTCATCCTTCATTAAGCGAATGTGAAATGAATGTTTGCTCTGTGCCAGATACTATGTGTTAAAACTGAGGCTCTGGTAGTGACAAGATGGAGGCTTTCCTGACCTTATTGATTTCAAAGGTTGATGGATAGAAACGGTAATTTAATATTTAAATTGGTTTTTAATTAATAAATATTTATTGAATATTTACAGCCATCACTATCCTAGGTGCAAGTGATAAAGCAGTGGAAGGAAAATAAGGTAAATATCCCTGTCCTTAAGAAGACTGACTTCTAGTTGATATAAAATTACAAATGTTCAAATATAGTGGAAGAAGAATTGTAACATTCAATGATGTAACCTAGCAAGCATTTCAAGATGACCTGAGTTGTGATGTCTAAGCTGAGCCCTGAAAGATAAGAAGGTGTTAACCAGGTAAAAAGGATGAGCAAAAGAAAATATTTCAGGTAAAGAGAACACATTTTGAAGATCTGGTCTAGTTACTATACAACTGTGGGAAAAAAGCCCTGAAATATGAAAATTCAAAAGTGATTAAAATTTCTAGCAATTAATTTTTAACCCCTAACAAATTAATGTTAATCAAGTGACCAAGGGGGTACTTCTCTTGGGACTTTGAACAACATTCAATTTATGCTAAAAACAATTGATATATTCAAATATGAATATTTATCAGGAAATTCTGATTGAGGATAGAAAAATGGTGAAGTTTATATTTCTCTATTTAGGATAAATTTCTTGTTCAGTTGCTCAGTTGTGTTCAACTCCTTGTGGCCCCATGAACTGTAGCACCCCAGGCTTCCCTGTCCTTCACTATCTCCTGGAGTTTGCTCAAACTCATATCCATTGAGTTGGTGATGCCATCCAAAGATCTCATCCTCTGTCACCCTCTTCTCCTCCTGCCCTCAATCTTTCCTAGCATCAGGGTCTTCTCCAATGAATTAACCTTTGCATCAAGTGGCCAAACTCAGAGCTACCAAATAATATGTAACATGTATGCAGTCATAATTATATAATATCTTAAAAATCAAATAATAATTTAACATTTCTACATTTTAAATTTGAATATAAAGGAAAGGGAATAAATTTATTATTGGTAGGAATACAGAGCTAAAAAGTAATTTTTATTATTTTTGGATGCTACTGAGATACATGTTCATCGGGTCAGTAAAATTTTAAAAGTAGACAAAATTATAAAAAAGGAAATGAAAGTTAATCATTATTGATCTGCCAAAGTTTATATCAGTCTTTGTTATTTTTGATTTAAAAGCCAAATTAAAAATAATTGTATATTTTCATGTAAAAATATGCTAAAATTAGATTATAAGATACAGACATAGATTAAGGTAACAGACTACTGTTTTGAAGTTTATGTAGCTAGGATATTTACATATTTTACATAATAAAATAGAAATATTTTTAGATTTCTTGTTTCTATCATAATTAAACTTAAATGATGAATTTTAGAAAATCAGGACATTATATAACCCCATAACTTTATATCATTTAATCATATAAGCATTCAATTTTTACAGTGTAAATATTTACACAGTAAAATAAAATTTCTAGTATTCTGATTATTTTTGACAGTAACATAAAATATAATAATAGTCTAATATAAAACATGGATAGTGCACTGCAGATATGGGGCTTAATAGATTTAGCTGAGGAATGAAAGCATTAATAATCGCTAGATTTAAAAATATGCCAATGATCACTTCTGTGTTTATTTTATCCTAACTTCTTAATTTAACATATTATTTTAACTGTAGTAGCTTGTTTTTCTCTAAGAAAATTCATTCATTTTTTCCCCCTAAATATACCCAATGGCTGAGGAAACTGAAAGGAATGTGTAAAATATAGATATAATAATCTATAGATGGCAACCAAAATTCATAAGAAGATGATGCATAAGATCATTTACTAAATAAACTTTAACAGTGGACTAATGTCTGGGCCACAGGTGGGTTTGTGACTTGAGTCTGCCCACGTGTCCCAACTAAAACCATGGTAGACCATTCTGGAGCCACCTGACCCAAATACTTGAGTGCTCAGCCAAGATCCCAGAGTCTCTTGCTGACTCCAAGCTAGCTATGGAGGCATGACTGAGTCAGCCATGATCAGAAAGCATCTAGCTGACCTGAAGTCATACAAGCAATAATAAATCCTAGTGTCTTAAGCCCATGAGTTCAAGGATGTTTTCTTACCCGGCAAGGACTATTTTACTTGCATGCTCAGTTGCTCAGTTGTGTCTGACTCTTTGTGACCCCATGGACGGTAAACCGGCCAGGCTCTTCTGTCCATGGGATTTTTCAGACAAGAATGCTGGAGTGGGTTGCCATGTCCTCCTTCAGAGGATCTTCCTGACCCAGGGATGGAACCAGAGTCCCCTGCAGCTTCTGCACTGGCAGGCAGATACTTTACCCACCGTGCCATCTGTGAAGCCCTACAGTCTAGTTTAGACTCCAATAAATGAATTAGAAAAGACACAACTTTAAGGCTTTGGAAGAAAAATTGGTGATTTAATATGTGATTACCGGTTAGTGATGTTGAAACTACACAGGGAAGCCAGTCAATCAAGTTAGAAGCACATCTCACATCTTAAATTGTATTAAATTTGAGATGACTCAAAGATGTTGAGAATACAGGGAGTATTCTTTGTAAGCATAATCTTACAGTAGTAAAATGAAAAAACAAGTAAATTACACAGTAGTGTAATGGGAAAGGTTATATTTGATTAAGTAATGAAATAAAAAATCTTTTACTCCACACAATTCTCCTTAGGAAAAAAATTATCCTTGTTTTGGAGAATATACTGAAGCACTTTCTCCATTAAGCCTGAACACTGAAAGCAAACAAGCTTCTGATAGAAGAAATCCCATTACATTAGTATGCATAGCCTGATGGATTTTATAACAAGTGTTAACTGATTACTTCTGGATGATGATATTAAAGGTTTATTTTTATTTACACTTCTATGCATTTTTAAATTATTTTCCAAGAAGAATGTTTTGCTTTTTCTTCATCTTACAGGTTTTTTTTTTTTTTTTTGGTGTTATCATTTTCATTATTGTTCAGTTCTAAGTGCTTTTTATAGTATATCGTTATTTTCTTTCTAACCCAAACATTATTTAGACGTTTGTTTTTTGTTTCTAAAATTTCTGATCCCTTCAGGTGGAAGGGATTGGCTCATTGTTAACTTATAATTTTCTTAGAGTGGGTCAGAGAATAATCTATATGCCAAATAATTATGGGGACTCATTGAGACATTATTAGTAGCCTTGCATGTAGGTGATCTGAAGTATTTCCTCTTTTGAGGAATGATGGCATAGGAAACTACCTATGTTCACGGGACCAAGCTTATTAGTTGAGTTTCTCAAATCTTCCTTACTCTTGCTACTTTTATCAGTTTTGAGGGTGGTGTGCCAGTACCTCCTGATAATAATTTTAGTATATCAAACCCTCATTGGAATTCTATTAGTGCTGGCTGTTTTTAGGTACATTTGTTGGTGTTTAGTCTCTAAGTTGTGTCTGAATATTTTTGTGATTCCATGGACTGTGACCCTCTAGGCTCCTCTGCCCATGGGATTTCCTAGGCAAAAATACTGGAGTAGATTGCCATTTCCTTCTCCAGGGGATACATACATATGGCTAATGGTTATGTAGTTGGCTTTCTTAGAAACTATGCAACACATGATTCTCTTTCCTTGACTCTTCAATATCTACTTCTTCATTCTCAGCAGATATTTTATTTTAGAAAACAGAGACAACTTGAAGAGATGTTCCACTATCTTTTCTCCATCAAATCTGCCAAACTACCTCCAATGGTACCCACTTTCCTTCTTGACACCATAAGGGATTGTCCATCTCTCCAAAGTTGAGTCAGCTCTCTAGAGGACACACAAATTTGCCCCTGCAATTGTCTCTCTCTTTCATCATTAGTTTCTTCCTTTATACCATGTGACTCCCAGCAACATAGGAACTGCTATGTTTCTCCTAAATTAAAAGCCTTTCTTTCATCCTAAACTCCCTTAGTGAAACACTGTATTTCTCTTATTAATGCGTCAGTTTTCAGATTCCTGAAGCTTGGACTGGGATCTAAGACTTAATCAAATGATATGCTGGAGGTCAATGAAGAAGGCATGAAATGAATGTAGGTAATCAACTGACAATGGTCAATGTCAATATTGGGCTTCCCTGGTGGCTCAGATGGGGTCTGCTTATCAATATTGATACTCCTTCAATTTCTCTTAACAACCTTAATTGGAGTTCTACTTGGTCAGGCATCTCAGGAGTCCTTAAACTCCACAATGTAGACATTCCTTGGGGTTCTTCTCATTGAAGAGGATTAGATATCCATAGTTAGATCTCCAAAGAGACAGGTGCTTGAAGACTCTCTCATTGTTTTCTATTTCAAGGGTTTCTCCTGAGGAAAAGAAGAAAATTAAGCTCCAGACTGAAACTCATCTGGCTCTGGATGGGGTGGAGTTGAGCTCCATGGAAACTGAGATGCATGACCTCCAGTGTCCTGTTATTCCTTGTGAGAATTATCTTCTTTGAAATGAAATTAGCATGGCAGGCTCCTCCTTTCTCTACCATGTTGGGCTAGGTATCAATGGAGTCTTCCTATGCTTAGCTGCTCGTCCTGGGGCCTGGAGTCTTTTGAGGTCTATTCTATTGGAAAGAGGGAAGGTCTCTAAACCCATATATGCTTCCTGTATTATTGGTTTTCCAATCTCAGTTATTCTGTACCAATGTTTCTTCTGAAAATACATAAAGGTGGCCCATCTTTCCAACACAAGAATTAATTCTCTTTCAAAGACTGCTAGATCTGGTTTATGTGAGGGAGGCATGTTCTTTTTGCTAATATTATATAACTTTCTTGTAAAAATGATAAAGCTGACTTTATCATGTAAATACATTTTTTTTCCTGGCTTGCTTTTCATTAGACAGGCTTATTATCTTAATCAATGAAGACCTTATTGCCATGATATAAAATTTCCTCCTAGGATACATGTTATTTCCTAATAGAAGGGGTCATATATGTATTTATGGGGCTGGGTGAAGAAGAAGAGTTGGGATATTTTCAAATTTGTCCTAACAGTAGGAGTAACTCTGTCTATTCCTGAAGTATTCAAGCTATTTTCATAGTCTTATAAAAATTTTTATCTCATCTGCTTTGAATACCATACCCATTGCTGGCTTCTCTGTTCTCATTGATGGCAAAGAAATAGAACCATCTACCTGATGGACTTTCCAGGGTTTCTCTAGTTCTCCTAGGTATCTCAGTGAAATGTAATGATGGAATGTAGTTTTAGAGTCATGCAGAACTGGGTTCAAGATTTAATTTCCCATTAGCTGTATGGTTTAAATAAAGTTATTTAATCTTTGTCTGTTTTTGTAGAAACAGATAAACCTAGCAGACTCTGGGAGAATTATACCTTATAGGGGTTTTATTTTATTTTATTTTTTGACTTTTTATTTTATTTTTTAACTTTGCAATATTATATTGGTTTTGCCATATGGGATTACATATAATGGATAAAAAGTACCTAGTATAGTGCTTGTCATATAAGTACCATATAAACATATTTCATGTTTCTTTCCTGTATTTTCGCAAATACAAGTGCTGGACTCTTATCGGACTATGGTAAGATCTCATTCAGAAAAACTCACTCTTCTAGCTCTTTCTCTTTTTATAGTCCCCACTGATTTTCATGCCTCTTCTTATAAGTGATACAGGCAAATGATGTTTTAGAGGAGCTAGACTTTTGCATTGTACACAGAAAGTCTACAACTTTATTTCAGTTCTTAAGCTGGTACGGGAGGAAATACACTTGACACTCCAGCTAGCACTAGGAGGATCTCTTTAAGACACAGGAATAGAACAATCTTCAGGATTCTGCCAAGGGAAGAAGCTGGAAGTTACATTTTCCTCAAGGGGTCTCTGCTGTGACATCATTTGCAGACTGCTCTATATCCAAATCATATCAGAGTATTTCCAGGAAATCCAAACTTTCTTTTCTTTCCCTTTGGGCAGGCTGAGTTATCCTAAATCCCATAGGATTAGTAAACACTTGACAACTTGCAAACCTAGAGAGACACCTGCATGCTGTCAGTACATATTATCAGTGAGCAGCTAGGAGAGCCTCTTCTACACAGTTGCTCCCTCTGTCACAAGGAACCCAGTGGGACCCAGGTCAGCAGAGCCTTGTGTACCCCAAGGGCAGACATGGGGCTGACTCTCTTATTTGCTTGCTCTAGACAGGATTGCTTGTTTGCAAACAAGAGATGACTGGTAAAATGGCTTCACTCCATCTTGGACAAAGAAGGAATTTACAGAGATAAAAAAGATGGTCAGTCTTTTTCCATTCCTGCTTTGGAAGTAGTTACTAGTTCCAGCGGTGGTCCAGATGGGCTTCTCTGATGGCTCAGTGGTAAAAGATCCATCTGCCAATGAAGGAGACATGGGTTTGATCCTTGGGTTGGGAAGATCCCCTGGAGAAGAAAGTGGCAACTCACTCGATTATTCTCGCCTAGAAAATTCTATGGACAGAAGAGCCTTGCAGGCTGCAGTTCATGGGTTGGCAAAAGAGTCAGACATGACTTAGACTTAGCGACTAAACCACAACAACTAGTGATATCTTAATAATAATGTTGAAACCCTCACCACCTTTTTAGAGTAGAGATGTAGATGCCTTCTAGTTTTAAGAATTAGCAGTCCATCTTTATGATAATGTCTACAAGTTCTAATCAAAGGAAATTGCAATTAGTTACGGTGTGCTCACATTTTTCTCTTTGGACCTCCAGCATCTGATAAAATGTTTATTTTAATACTTGTTGGAAAAATAAGAATATTTTTACTTTTTAACTATTCATAATGTATTAATTTACTGTGGCTGTTTTAACAGTTCCCATAAACTTGGTGCTTAAAACAACAGACATTTATTCTTTCTGTTTGGAAGCCAGGAACCTGAAGTCAAGCTGTCAGCAGGGTCATGCTCCCTCCAGAAGCTCTAGGGGAGGACACTTCCTTGTCTCTTCAAGCTTCCAGTGGTCACTGGCATTCCTTAGCTTGTGGCCACATGACCACAATCTTCCATCTTCATATCAGTTCAGTTCAGTTTAGTCACTCAGTCGTGTCCGACTCTTTGCGACCCCATGGACTACAGCACACCAGGCCTCCCTGTCCATCACCAACTCCCAGAGTTTACTCAAACTCATGCCCATTGGGTCGGTGATGCCATCCAACTATCTCATTCTCTGTCGTCCCCTTCTCCTGTGGCCTTCAATCTTTCCCAGCATCAAGGTCTTTTCAAATGAGTCAGCTCTTTGCATCAGGTGGCCAAAGTATGAGAGTTTCAGCTCAACATCAGTCCTTCCAATGAATAGTCAGGACTGATTTCCTTTAAGATGGACTGGCTAATGTTTTTCCAGTAGTCATGTATGGATGTTAGAGTTGGACTATAAAGAAAGCTGAATGCCGAATAATTGATACTTTTGAACTATGGTGTTGGAGAAGACTCTTGAGAGTCCCTTGGACTGCAAGGAGATCCAACCAGTCCATCTTCATACGGTCTTTATGTTTGTGTGTGTGTGTGTGTGTGTGTGTTTGTGTTAGTATAATCTCTCTATGCTTTTTCTATAAGGACACATGGCACTTAGGACACAGATAGTCCAGGATAGCTTTTTATGTCAGCATTCTCAGTTTAATTACAACTTCAAAGTCTCCTTTTCCATATGGCACCATTATTGAAGATTCCTGGGTTAGGACCTGGTATCTTTGGAGCCTGTGTTCAGTCCTCAATATTTGGTAAGTAACATTGTTAAATACAGCACTTGTTGTTTTTCAGTCACCAGATGATGCTGTGAAAGCACTGCACTCAATATGCCAGCAAATTTGGAAAACTCAGCAGTGGCCACAGGACTGGAAAAGGTCAGTTTTCTTTCCAATCCCAAAGAAAGGCAATGCCAAAGAATGCTCAAACTACCGCGCAATTGTACTCATCTCATACGCTAGTAAAGTAATGCTCAAAATTCTCCAAGCCAGGCTTCAACAATACGTGAACTGTGAACTTCCAGATATTCAAGCTGGTTTTAGAAAAGGCAGAGGAACCAGAGATCAGATTTCCAACATTGGCTGGCTCATGGAAAAAGCAAGAGAGTTCCAGAAAAATATCTATTTCTGCTTTATTGACTATGCCAAAGCCTTTGACTGTGTGGATCACAATAAACTAGAAAATTTTGAAAGAGATGGGAATACCAGACCACCTGACCTGCCTCTTGAGAAACCTATATGCAGGTCAGGAAGCAACAGTTAGAACTGGACATGGAACAACAGACTGGTTCCAAATAGGAAAAGGAGTATGTCAAGGCTGTTTACTGTCACCCTGCTTATTTAACTTCTATGCAGAGTACATCATGAGAAATGCTGGGTTGGAAGAAGCACAAGCTGGAATCAAGATTGCTGGGAGAAATATCAATCACCTCAGATATGCAGATGACACCAGCCTTATGGCAGAAAGTGAAGAGGAACTCAAAAGCCTCTTGATGAAAGTGAAAGAGGAGAGTGAAAAAGTTGGTTTAAAGCTCAACATTCAGAAAATGCAGATCATGGCATCCGGTCCAACCACTTCATGGGAAATAGATGGGGAAACAGTGGAAACAGTGTCAGACTTTATTTTGGGGGGCTCCAAAATCACTATAGATGGTGACTGCAGCCATGAAATTAAAAGGCACTTACTCCTTGGAAGAAAAGTTATGACCAACCTAGATTGCATATTCAAAAGCAGAGACATTACTTTGCCAGCAAAGTAATGCCAACAAAGGTCTGTCTAGTCAAGGCTATGGTTTTTCCTGTCGTCATGTATGGATGTGAGAGTTGGACTGTGAAGAAGGCTGAGCGCCGAAGAGTTGATGCTTTTGAACTGTGGTGTTGGAGAAGACTCTTGAGAGTCCCTTGGACTGCAAGGAGATCCAACCAGTCCATCCTGAAGAAGATCAGCCCTGGGATTTCTTTGGAAGGAATGATGCTAAAGCTGAAACTCCAGTAATTTGGCCACCTCATGTGAAGAGTTGACTCATTGGAAAAGACTGATGCTGGGAGGGATTAGGGGCAGAAGGAGAAGGGGATGACAGAGGATGAGATGGCTGGATGGCATCACTGACTCGATGGATGTGAGTCTGAGTGAACTCTGAAAGTTGGTGATGGACAGGGAGGTCTGGCGTGCTGCGAATCATGGGGTCACAAAGAGTCAGACACGACTGAGTGACTGAACTGAACTGAACTGAACTGAAGTAGTGTCTGACTCTGTGCCTCCATGGATTGCAGTACATTCTAGGCTTCCCTGTCCAGTCCTGTTTGCTCAAACTCATGTCCATTGAGTCAGTGATGCTACCCAACCATTTCATTTTCTGTCACCCCCTTCTCCTCCTGCCCCCAATCTCCCAACATTAGAGTCTTTTCCAGTGAGTCAGTTCCTTGCATCAGGTGGCCAAAGTATTGGAGCTTCAGCTTCAGCATCTGTCCTTCCAATGAATATTCAGAGTTGATTTCCTTTAGGATTGACTCCTTTGATGTCCTTGCTATCAAGAGTCTTCTCCACCACCACAATTCAAAAGCATCAGTTCTTTGGTGCTCAGCCTTCTTTATTGGCCAACTCTCACATCCATACATGACTACTGGAAAAGCCATAATTTTGACTGTATAGACCTTTGTCAGCAAAGTGATGACTCTGCTTTTCAATATACTGTCTAGGTTTGTCATATACAACACTTAGAATTTCTTTAAAAAGTGGTAGAAATGAACAAAGGAATAAATACATTTAAAATATGCCTGAAGATAAATAACACAAAGGTGCATGAGACCAGAGGAAAAAGAGATTTATGGATGAGGTTGTGAGAGATGGCAAGGGAGGCAGATGGAAGAGATAGGAGAAGCCAGGAACTTTGCTTCTGAGAACATTCACAGCCTTCTCATTGCTAAGGAAACCACTTCAAAATTTCCTGCCTCAATTTCAGCTCTGAACAGCTGCTTTACTTATAATTTGGCTTCGCTGAAGGACTTTAATTGCAAGGTGATGAAAAGCCAAAGTGTCAGTGTTGGAGAGGAAAGAAAAATTATGATCATGCAAAATAACATAAAAACAAATTATTTAAGATAATTGGTAAATCTGGTGCTTTTTAAAAGGAAGTTAGTACTCCTCTTTTTCTCTCTAATGGTACCTGAGTGATGGTGGCAAAGTTATTTAAAGTGATTGCTTTAAACAGGTGCTTTTAAGTTTTCTATGGATGGAAAAAATTAATTAAGCAATAATGCTAATTCACTTTCCTCAGTTAGAAATGTCAAGTGGACATTTTGATTTTTAACCTTCTTTTCCCTCAGTTATGTCTTTGCTAACAGGAGTCAAAATGAATGCACCGCTGAACCCTCCAAGTACCTCTCTGAATGAACAAGAGGAAATCTTCAAAAGTACATGCCTAGCTAGAATTTTGCTACTTTTACAGGAATGTGGCTTTATCATGGGCTTCCTCACATTGGTGGCTAAGCTTATAAAGAATCTGCCTGCAATGTGGGAGACCTGGATTTGATCCCTGGGTTGGGAATATCCCCTGGAGAAGAGACCAGCTAACCACTCTAGTATTCTGGCCTGGAGAATTCCATGGACTGTGTAGTCCATGGGATCACAAAGAAGTCAGACATGACTGAGCAACTTTCACTTTCATCACATAGAATTCTATAAAAGTAACCTTCTTCTCTGTTCTCCTTTCTCATTCTCCTCTTTGTTTCATAGGTTTTCAGTAGCCAGCTTCCTCCCTTACTGCCTCCAACACTACTGCTGCACGTTTGGCCTCTTCTTTTTGTCTGACTTTGCTGCTAAAAAATCAATTTTGCTCCTTTCAAAATAATTTTTTTACAAAGTACAAGGCAGCTGTAGAAATGAGTGATGACAAACTATTTAAAGATCTTTTTGTGTGTGTGTATAATACTAGACAGAAATCTAGAATTACTCTGTCTTTTAAAAATTTTTTACTGGAAATAGTTGATTTACCATGTTATGTTAGTTTCAGGTATACAACAAAGTGATTCTGTTACAGACATATATAGACAAATTTTTACTGGAAAAAAATTTAAGGCCTGAAAAAAACTCAAAATGCATTTGGTAAGGGCTGGGCTAGCCTGACTTTTGATAGTTATTTAGGTAACAGATAAATAGTGGAAAAGTACTTGTCATAATATAAGAGGGACTATTTTGCTATGTATTTAAATCAACAGCTGCCTATTCATACACAACTAGTCCATCCAGATGATTCCACTTGGTTTTTCAGTTTGTTAAGTTTGTCTCTGTTACCTGTAGTGATTATAATTCTTACAAAAATAACAGATGCAGGCTAAGTGCATAGTCTAAATCTCGCTCTGTCCAGTGTAGGGCAGACACAGGTGCTAAAAAAATATGGGAAATCAAATGCTCTAGGAAAACATTGCTCTAGCCCGTCACTTCAAGAGATTCTGGAATCTCACTCTCTTGCAGAATCTGTCTGGATCTGGTGGAAAATCAGGCAGTGAGTGATGAATGTGTCAGTTCTGCCAGCCCCCTAGTTCTCAGCCCCTAGTCTCTCTTTAGCTCTCCATCTGATCATGAACTGTTACCCTTCATGTCACTATGTATAAAATAGATAACTAGTGAGAACATAGTGTATAGCACAGGGAGCTCTACTTAATGCACTGTGGTGACCTCAATGGGAAGGACATCCGAAAGGGAGGAGATATATGTATATGTGGGGCTTCCAAGGTGGCACTAGTGGTCAAGAATCCAACTGCTAATGCAGGAGAAGTAAGAGACATGGGTTTGATGCAGATGACTTAAGAGATGTATGTTCAGTCCCTGAGTTAGGAAGATCCCTTAGAGGAGGACAACCCTCTCCAGTATTCTTGCCTGGAGAATCCCTTGGACAGAGGAGCCTGGTGGGCTACAGTCCACGGGTCGCAAAGAGTTGGACATGACTGAAGCAACTTTGCATGCACATATGCATGTGTGTATGTATGGCTGCTTCATTTTGCTCTACAGTAGAAACTAACACAACACTGTAAAGCAAAGCTATATGCCAATGCAAGCTACTTTTTAAAAAAGTGTTCTGTTTCAGCATTAAAAATGCATATGTCAGGGGAGTGTGTGATTTCCTCAGTTCTGTCTTGCTGCAGCAAATATTTTAAATGGTGTACCAGTGTTACAGCTCGGTTACACCTCAGGGTTTTATTCGGCAAGTAAAGGAAAGTACACCCTTGAGGCGTGAGGGCGGGCTGACCCCAAAGGAAAGGCCTCAATGTGTCTTGGCTTCCTCTTTTTATATGTTTTGTCTCCTCTCCCCTGAGCCCGCCTTATGCAAATTTGGCTAGCCAAGAAGGGCCGTGTTTGTTTCACCTGAAGTTCTCTCTCCGGTCCTCGGATTTTCTTTTGTTCCGTTTTCGTGGGCTTTTTCCTTTCTTTGTCTTTTAACCACTACCATTTTTCCTATTCTAACTACCTAACAATTACTTAATGTAAATACAGCTGGATTAAAGGTTTATATAGATGTACAAAAATATTAAATATAGCAATAAATATCAAAAAGTTTTCTTTAAAAAAAACCCATCTATGTTGTCGATGTGTTATTGCTCTTCTGGTCTCATGTTCTTATTCCATTATTCTTTATAAATGAATGACATGATGGTTTACCATAGATTATAAACTTCTAGTGGGTAGGATAATGCCTACCTAATCATTTATACTCAGTGTCAATCCAAGCATCACAAAACTTTAAACACTAAAAGAAAAAATCAATTTTTTTCCTGCTGCTGCTGGATGAGAGGAGCTCCAAACTGCAGCAGAAGGAACATATCTTTTTTTAAAATTGACATCCATGAAATGATCATGTCCAACATTACTCAAAAAAAGTTTAAATATTTTGCAGATGCAGAGTGAAGAAAATAAAGGCAGGAGTCTGGTGTTTAGTAAATAGTGCAGCTGCTTCTGCAAACACACTAAGCCTGGAAAAGGTAGAGTTTTATATGTAACCAAGCAGGACCCTAAGGAGCCTTCCCAAGACAGGCCTTCCCTCATACCCTCTGCTTCAGCTCCTCTCTGAAGTACCCAGATAATAGTATCTGATGCACACTTCCTGAGTTGTTTTACAGATATGAACCCTGACCCCCTCCCCTCCCCCAATTAAAGATGTTAACTACTTGATGACCAGGAGCACATAGCCCCAGACCCCCTGGAGCCTAAGGACTGATAATGTTAAGCTCTGTCATACCACCATGCAACCTCACCACCACCCAGAGATGTGGGTGTGCCTGAGCTGATCACATTCGCTGTGATCCCCCAATCCCTACCCCCACCCTCACACCAACCTGGCTTTTAAAAGCGCTTTGCTGAAACCGTTCCTAAACAGCCAAGGCTTTTTAGGTCATGAGCCACCACTTCTCCTTGCATGACCTTGCAACAACCTTTCTCTGCTCCAGACTCTGACATTTCATTTTGTTTGGCCTCACTGTGAGTTGGGCACATAAACATGCATCAACAAAAGAGGAGAGGCAAATGCCAGAAGGTGAGGCTCCTGCCTTCATTCCCTTTGGAGTTATTTTCCTGTCAAGGAGTAAGTGAAGGCTGTATATTGTCACCCTGCTTATTTAACTTATATGCAGAGTACATCAGGAGAAATGCCAGATTGGATGAAGCACAAGATGGAATCAAGATTGACAGGAGAAATATTAATAACCTCAGATATGCAGATGACACCATCCTTATGGCAGAAAGCAAAGAAGAACTAAAGAGCCTCTTAATGAAAGTGAAAGAGAGTGAAAAAGTTGGCTTAAAACTCAACATTCAGAAAACTAAGATCATGGCATCTGGTCCCATTACTTCATGGCAAATAGATGGGGAAACAATGGAAACAGTGAGAGACTTCATTTTTTTGGGCTCCAAAATCACTGCAGATGGTGACTGCAGCCATGAAATTAAAAGATACTTGCTCCTTGGAAGAAAAGTTATGATCAACTTAGATAGCATATTAAAAAGCAGAGACATTACTTTGTCAACAAAGGTCCGTCTAGTTAAGGCTATGGTTTTTCCAGTAGTCATGTGTGGATATGCAAGTTGGACTATAAAGAAAGCTGAGCACTGAAAAATTGATGCTTTTGAACTGTGGTGTTGGAGAAAACTCTTGAGAGTCCCTTGGACTGCAAGGAGATTCAACCAGTCCGTCTTAAAGGAAATCAGTCCTGAATATTCATTGGAAGGACTGATGCTGTAGCTGAAACTCCAATACTTTGACCACTTGATGAGAACTGACTCATTGGAAAAGACCCTGATGCTGGGAAAGATTGAAGGCCAGAAGAGAAGGGGACAACAGAAGATGAGATGGTTGGATGGCATCACCGACTTGATGGACATGAGTTTGAGCAAGCTCTGGGATTTGGTGATGGACAGGGAGGCCTGGTGTGCTGCAGTCCATGGGGTCACAAAGAGTTGGACACAACTGAGAGACTGAACTGAACTGAACTGAAGCACTCCGAAAATCTAATATTCCTAATCTGAACTCTTTGGCTTACCATGGTGTGTATTACTCCTTATTTCATTTTCACTGTAAAATTATAAAACTGATATCATGTGTTGCTTTTTTCAAATTGTGAATATGATCCAGGGGTGAAAAATGAAAACTGAACTAAAATGTTTTTAAAATAATTCAGATCCACATTTTTATGTTTTGTGAAGCACCCCAACGTTTTCCCTCTTAGCCTATTAGTTTCTACACCCTGAAATTTGGAGGCATCCTCTTTGCATGTCAATGAATCCCAATTCCCACTTTGGGATTAATAAAATAAGTGAAAATGAATGTTCTTGCTACTCCATTTACGGAAATAAGTGCTACATTGGGTCTTGCCTTACTATTCTGTTTTTAGACTTTTTTCCTATTTTTTTTTAATTCCCTTCTATAGTTCCAAGAACACATTCCAAGTGGCCAAATTGTTATTTTGGAAATTGTTTTGGCTTAATGGACATGTTTAGATGTTTATTCTTTCTAGAGATGAGGCAACTTAAGATCTTGGAACTGACTCTGTTAGGAGAGAAGTAGAAATGAGTGACCATGGCCAGAGCTGCCTCTGCTCCATAGCGAAGCCAAGAGGCCTGTGTCCGGAGCCATTTGTTGTCTGTACATAACAGCGCAGAGGTATGGGCATCTGGTGGTCAGTTGCAGGCCCTGTGAAAGGGAGATATGAGAGGTTATCCTAAAAGGGATCTCACTGAAGAGTGCTGATTGGAGAGGAGCTGTGACCCCAAGATGCGGTTGTGGCTACAACCCAGCTCCTGAGAAAGCAGAAAGCTGCCATTGCAGACACATCATCCTGAGGAGGATAACACCTCGCCCCTGACCAGCAGCTGTCTGTGCTTAGTCGCTCAGTCGTGTCTGACTCCCATTAGTGTCTGCAGTGGTGGCTTTCTGCTTCTTTGTTCCAAGCTTATTTTCATCTCCTCAGCCTCAGCCGTAAGGTTCTACTGTTTGCATTGGGGAAACTGAGTTTTCAGGGCAAAAGTAGCATCTTGTAGAGTTTGTGGAATCGTGTCTAGGGGCTGGTGGCCTCTCAAGTCTTTCTTTGGTGGGATATTCTTACGAGTTTATACAAAATACTTTGAGACACTGATTAATTTTGATGTTCAAATGTTTTTTAAACTCGACTGTCTATCAGTGAGAACTATGTTAAACTACATGGATCTGTTTATTTAGCATTGAATTTCTGCAATGCCAAGGATCAAACTAGTCACCAAAGATACAGAAAGTATAAAGAAAATTATTATTATAGAAAAATTATTTTTGCAAAGGAGTAGTAAAGCTGATGATTGCAATGCTTTTAAAACTATTCTGGAAATGGAAAAAATAGTGAATATTTAAAATGTTTCTATATAATTAGAAAACATTGCTACCAAAGCCCAATAAGAAGATAACCCAAAGTAGAGTCCAGTTTTCTTATACATATTAATGTAAAAACTCTAAGGATTTGCAAACAATTCATCGACATATTAAAAGAATTTTACAGCATGGATAGGTCCATTATAGAACTGATTGATATCAAAAATAAATTTCAAAATGTCATATTAATAGATATGGAAATATCTATTAGAGAATAAAAAACTAATAGGAAAACCAGAGCTATATAAAATTTGTTAAAATTGGAATACTTATTAGCATGATTATTCATGGTTTATTTAATTTATTGAAATTGTGCATGCTTGTGTGTATGTTTGTACGTATGCATATATTGATCTATCTAAGTTTATATTTGTTTTGTGATTTACTGAATGAACTAAACTCAAAGAGATACAAATAGGAAATGTGTTTCTCTCTTGATCTTCGAACATGTTCCATTACATCTTCCTTCCTCATTTTTTAGTAATTCAGGCAGGTCCATCCACTTTCAGGTATTAAGTATTCCAATCAAATTTGAATGCTAAAAGTTCAATCTCGCATACAGTGCAAAAAATTCCCCTTTCTTTCCAGCTCACGCCCACCTATCACTCTCAGGCCTGCAAGAGAAAAAGGTAGGGAGGAAGCTGGTTTGTTCTTTCACTCTTTCTTCAATTTCACTTCTGCTTTCTTATCACTTTGATGCTTCTGAGTTTTCCTTTCTTTCTTAGTTAACATCAGTTCCCCAGATTCAGGGCATGAAAATTGATCTCTCTTAAGAACTTTTAACAATTTGATTTTGGTGCACTGGCATGAGGCTAAACTTTTCAGCAACTCAGTAAATATCAAAGCCAGGGATTGAGGGCTCATCTACGCTTCCTGCAGAAAACTTACGTCTTTGCAAGTGCATTGCTTGGCATGTCACTCTCTCACCACTCACTGGGCAATATTTATTCCCTTATCTTCTTTCTGAGGCTGATATGAGCTGGGCAGGATAACAACCAGTTGCCATCCCTGGGCAATCCCTAGAGAAAGAGGTCTGGCAGCTTCTTGGCCATTTTCTTTAGAATGCAATGGTGGTGGTGAAGTCACTAAGTCGTGTCCGACTCTTGTGACCCTATAGACTATAGCCCTCCAGAGCCTTCTTCTGTCCATGGGATTCTTCAGGCAAGAATACTGGAGTGGGTTGCCATTTCCTTCTCCAGGGGATCTTCCCAACCCAGGAATCAAACCCAGGTCTCCTACATTGCAGGCACAAGGGAAGCCACCTTAGGATGCAGAGTTCTTATCTGTTGTCCTCTGCTTTGAGGCTTTTCACCAAAATTCTAGGAACAAGAAGAGTCTCATTCTTTATCTTGTTATATAAATGTGTTGCTAGGTTTTCCAGACTTTGGCCACCTGATGGGAAGAACTGACTCATTGGAAAAGACCCTGATGTTGGGAAAGATTGAAGGCAGGAGGAGAAGGGGACGACAGAGGATGAGATGGTTGGATGGCATCACTGACTCCATGGACATGAGTTTGAGCAAACTCCGGGAGTTGGTGATGGACAGGGAAACCTGGTGTGCTGCAGTCCATGGGGTCGCAAAGAGTTGGACACGACTGAGCGACTGAACTAAACTGACTGAAACAGATATCAGCTTTATCTTTCTGTTTTTTCAAACTGGATCTGTGAGTTATTTCTTCTCTAGATCATGGGAAAATGCTTAGGCAGGAGTTCTCATGGGTTTTCCTGTCATTTTAAGATGACTTCCCCCCACTAGTTTAATAATTACTTACTTCTTATAGTGTCATAGTTCGAACGTTATCCCATTTACAGCTTCCTTCAGCCAGAGCATGAGCAGGTTTAGAGCTCAAACATGCGTGGCATTCAAAATGATGGGGCGGGGGTGGGGGAGGGGAGGGCGGCACCCACGGCTGTAGGCCCCATCTCCTCACTCTGCTGAAGCAGGTTGCTGCAGTCAAAGAGCAAGTGGATGGCATGGAAGGTAATGATCTTTGAGAAGCCCCACAAGAAAGGCAACCTGCTGGGAGGACCTCTAACACTAAGATGATATGGGTTGGACTGTCAGAGCCTTGAACCTGGGGATAAGCTACAGGAGCACAGCGCCTCACATCAGGGGACTCTGCAGGGCAGAGACAATTTGAAGAGGGCTTCAAGAACTCAAATTCAGTTGTAAACCACTAACAAAAATTACTGCTCACTGCCAGGCACTTGGAAGTTGAACAAATAAAACCAATCATAGAAATACTTTCAGAATTTAGAAAATATATGGAACTAAATATAGCAAAACATTGTGTATCAAAACTTATGGATGCAGTTAAAACAATACAGGAAATTTATAGTCTTAAATATTTATTTTAGAAAAGTCTTCTTAAGGACAGATGGAGTGCATAAATAATAATGATAATAAACTTACAGTTTAGAAAACCAACAACAAAAAAGCAGAAGAGTCTTAAAGAAAAGAAGATTTAACAAACTTTTGGCAAGATTGATCAAGATAATAAGAGAAAAGTAAGAAATATTTTTTAAAAGGATGACAAAAGGGCCATTAGTTTAGATGTAGGGCATATTAAAAGCTAACATAGGATGTCATAATAACTTTATTGCTGAAAGTGGAAAATTTAGAGTAAGTAAACATATATTTGGAAAAACTGCTGCCAAAACTGATTCAGGAGGAAAAAGAAAGCTAAATATTTTTTATATAATTAAAGAAACTTAATTATTATTTAAATGTTTAACTTATGTGTAAATATTTGGGTGTGCATTTGAACATGGAATGATGTATACCATTTGTTATCCTTAGTTAGCTGAGGGCTCTAAGACTTGAGGGGACTCCAAACTTGACTCTTTTCTTACTTTATCATTAGAGTTGCCTTCCTTTTATCCTCAGCATGTAAATAAAGACCAGAATTGCACATAAATTTATTTCCAAGCTTATATTCTCTGAGCCTGCATAAGATGCAAATACGATTTTTTACAGCCTTGAGGAAGAAACAGCCACTATTTTTTTACCCCCCACCACAAATTTTTAAAAATTAATTCATATTGGCAATGTAGTTGCATTACAATGTTGCATTAGTATCTTCTGTGCAGTAAAGTGAATCAGCTATACATATACATATATCCACTTTGTTTTGGGTTTCCTTCCCATTTAGGTCACCATAGAGCACTGAGTGGAGAAAGCAATGGCACCCCACTCCAGTACTCTTGTCTGGAAAATCCATGGACAGAGGAGCCTGGTGGACTGCAGTCCATGGGGTTGCTAAGAGTCACACATGACTGAGCGGCTTCACTTTCACTTTTCACTTTCATGCATTGGAGAAGGAAATGGCAACCTGCTCCAGTGTTCTTGCCTGGAGAATCCAGGGGACGGGGGAGCCTGGTGGGCTGCTCTCTCTGGGATCGCACAGAGTCGGATATGACTGAAGTGACTTAGCAGCAGCAGCAGCAGCAGCAGAGCGCTGAATGTGTATCCCTGGTGGCTCAGCGGTAAAGAATCCACCTACAATGTAGGAGATTCAGGGAACTCGGGTTCAATCCCTAAGCTGGGAAGATCCCCTGGAGGAGGAAATGGCAATCCATTCCAGGATTCTTGCCTGGAGAATCCCATGAACAGAGGAGCATGACAAGCTCCAGTCCATGAGGT
Organism: Bos javanicus; assembly: GCF_032452875.1. Lineage (NCBI taxonomy): Eukaryota > Metazoa > Chordata > Mammalia > Artiodactyla > Bovidae > Bos > Bos javanicus. Next base: position 90,126,852 of record NC_083876.1, read on the forward strand.
CACAAAGAGTTGAATACAACTGAAGCGACTTAGTACCACACAGCACGGCATAGCAGAGCACTGAGTAGAGTCCCCTGTGCTATACAGTAGGTTCTTGTTGTCTATTTTACATATAGTATCAGTAGTGTATGCATGTCCATCCCAATCTCCCAATTCATCCCACGTTCTCTGCCCTGCCCTGGTGTCCATATGTTTGCTTTCTATGTCTGTGCCTCTATTTGTGTTTTGCAAATAAGATCATCTATATGTGGAATATACCCCCAATTTTTTCTTACCTTCTTCTTTGCTAACATAATTTAATAAAGGTATGAAAAGGTACCACCAAATAATATATTTTGTTTCCTTTCCCTTACAGCTAGATAGTAGCCCTTTCATTAAGTTCTTGGTAAATGAGAGGCAAGTGGAAGTATTACAGAGCTAGCACTGCCTTTCTTTCCTCGCCTTCATTCTGCTGCTTTGAACAAGGAGACATCCTTCTGAAAGTCATTGTAGAACAACCAACACTAGTACTGCCTAATTTTGGACCCTTTTGCATCAGCTGGAAATAAAACTATACCTTCTGTAAGCCCATATTATATTCTTAAAATTTTTATTATGTGTAATCAAACCTTCCCCTAACACAAGGCAGACAACATGCAGTTGGTTCTTCCCAGTGGAACAGGAAACCAGAATGTTGCCTCCCAGGTCACTGGCATTCCACCTCTGAGTTCAGTGTCTCTATGGCAGTATTGTCCCAGTCATAGTTTGTTTTAGCAAGACAGATCTTAGCAGCAAGTCAACTCTGTGGCTTGCAAAAAGAACCTTGTTTTTAGTTCAAAACTTTGTAAACTTTTATCTGATTATGAGATTTGTTCTATTTACTGTCTCTGTGATAGGATTTACCTTGAAGAACTCAAAGTCCTTCTTTCTATACACTACCAATTATTTCCTAAGAATGTTTCAATTTTCTGGTTGTCAGTAGCCTGTATCAGGGTGTTCACAGACTATTAAACCCCAGTAGAGGCTTACTCCTTGGAAGGAAAGTTATGACCAACCTAGATAACATATTCAAAAGCAGAGACATTACTTTGCCAACAAAGGTCCTTCTAGTCAAGGCTATGGTTTTTCCAGTGGTCATGTATGGATGTGAGAATTGGACTGCGAAGAAAGCTGAACGCTGAAGAATTGATGCTTTTGAACTATGGTGTTGGAGAAGACTCTTGAGAGTCCCTTGGACTGCAAGGAGATCCAACCAGTCCATTCTGAAGGAGATCAGTCCTGGGTGTTCTTTGGAAGGACTGATGCTAAAGCTGAAACTCCAATACTTCCGTCACCTCATGTGAAGAGTTGACTCATTGGAAAAGACTCTGATGCTGGGAGGGATTGGGGTCAGGAGGAGAAGGGGATGACAGAGGATGAGATGGCTAGATGGCATCACTGACTCGATGGACGTGAGTTTGAGTGAACTCTAGGAGTTGGTGATGGACAGGGAGGCCTGGCGTGCTGCGATTCATGGGGTCGCAAAGAGTTGGACACGACTGAGCGACTGAACTGAACTGAACTGAAGAGGCTATGTCCACAAGGATATATTGCATGGAGCCAGGCAGAAACTGTACCAGCCCTGAGAAGTCTGGCATCTTTGTAAGAAATTTGGTGTCAACTTAAGAATCCAGTTCTTGATCATATTCACTGGGAAATTTCAAGCATTTTCTTAATTAATCAATTGACATAACATTGTACAAGTCTGGTTTTCTGCCTGGAACATCCAGTACCAAACCATGTATTCTTCCCAAATTGAAATTCCAATCTAGTGTGGTCGCTACCAGAACTCTTTTACTTTCTGGGGGTAGTCCAAAAACCGTCTCTCCTCATGCTTTGTTCAGATTTTCCCTCTCCTCCTGTCTTTGGAATCTAGGCAGACAACAAGAATACACATGTGATTCAGGTGAAGATTTAAGTCTGAAATCCAGCTGGTACAACGCCTTGGCTTTAAAGCTCCACTTTTACTCCATCACTACCATCAACTAAAACACTTTCAAACATTGACCTCGGTGACTCAACCCCACCATTAGAAGAAAAATGTCCTGGAAAGCAAGAGTAATTCCAAAATGACGCGCAAAGGAACAATCAGTCCCCCCAAAACTTGAAATCTGCCCCGTTTCCCATTTACCAAAGTGGCTTGCATTCCCAGTGTGCTCCAGACCACAATTTTTTCTGTAGGTATCACCTTTGTACATCTTCTTGTTTCCTTAGACCCTCTTGCCTGTCTCCATTTCTCCCAAAGGAAGCCAAAATATTTGGGCTAATAAGAAAGCTCTTCCATAGAAAAACAGGGGTAAAAAGGAGACCAAAATGGGATAGAGAATTCTTTTTTTGAAGTTAGGGGAAAAGAAGGCTGGAACACTTGTAGGTCTTATAGGTTTATCTTGGCCTAGAACCAACTGAATATTTATTTTTTCTCATGTTATATTGAGAGTATATTTAGCTGATCAATCTTGCTGCTGCTGCTGCTGCTGTTAAGTCACTTCAGTCGTGTCCAACTCTGTGCTATCCCACAGATGGCAGCCCACCAGGCTCCCCCGTCCCTGGGATTCTCCAGGCAAGAACACTGGAGTGGCTTGCCATTTCCTTCTCCAATGCATGAAAGTGAAAAGTGAAGGAAGTCGCTCAGTCGTGTCCAACTCTTCGCAACCCCATGGACTGCAGCCTACCAGGCTCCTCCATCCATGGGATTTTCCAGGCAAGAGTACTGGAGTGGGGTGCCATTGCCTTCTCCTGATCAATCTTGAAGTCTGTGGATTTGAAGGCACTAGAAGATTCCTCGATTATCTAACCATCTATGACCATTATTTACCTAAATTACAGGCATCGTGCTTCTATATACCAGAAAAAAAACCACATTTCTCCTACAGAGAAGCTAGAGTCAGGGTGATAGCTATACAGCTATAAATATTTATTACCCATGTTCCTTCTTTAATGCCTTTTTGATGAATAGACTCAGAAACTTCACTTTCCACTGACACAGTGTAGGTGGTGACAGGAAAAAAATACTTTACATCAGATATAAAATCAGCAGATAAAAATGGATAGGCCAGGAAAGTTCTTGGAGGAGGTATTGTCTGCTTTTTTCTTTTCTTGTTACTTTTTTGAAAAGAAAAATGACTGAACTATTTATGAATTCAAGAATAAACTCCAATGATCACAATCAGATGATAAAATACTAGAAACCGTTGTATTCCTTTTCAGTCCTTCAGTTTCACTCTCAATGGAAGTAAAGAACTGAAAGTTTCATTAGAATCAGTGTACATCACCCAGACCTCCAGGCTGGGGGATGAAAAGGGGACTATGAAAGCAACCAGATGAACAGTGAAGGGACTAAGGATAATACATAGAATTTTTATTTTGTAACTTAGCAGTTTTCCATACAATAAAAGATAAAGCAATAAATTGGACTGGCTGTGGGTAAAACTGGGTCTTGCTCTAATGATCAGGGCCATACTCAGTTCAGTTTAGTTGCTCAGTGGTTTTTGACTCTTTGCAACCCCATGGACAGCAGGACGCCTTTTAAGATTTTTCTCTTTATGTTTTGTGTTGGGGGCCAGAGTAAGGCACTCGGCCCGTGGCAAAGGTCATGAGGAAGGAGGTTCGACATACGCAAAGGTGGGATCAAGCCTCAGGAGTCCCCCTGGAAATCCTCGAGCATCTACCCCCATAACCAGAGCCTGCCTACTTTACTACTTTGTGCTCTCACCTACACCTCTGACTTTATGGGGGGCTGTCCCCCACCACCTCTTTTGGAGAAGGAGTTAACTTAGAGCTCCAGTTAAGAAAAGACTCCTGGGCGTGACAAGAGTGTTTTAACCTACAAACTCCTCTGAAGGTCCTCTAGCCTGCCTGACGGGCTTGTCCGGCTACATGTGATTGCTCACAGCCTCCCAACTGTGAGAGGCACGAGATGCTTTAAACCTTCTAAAAACAGGTTCCTTACAAAAGTTAGAAAACCATTAGTATAAGTATAGTGGGCTGATTAGAAACTGTATTGGTGAAGGGTTTTTCATTTGTTGAGCCAATGTTTGTTGCTAAGTCTCCACTTCCCCTGCCCTTACACACATTAATGAATATATAGAAGAAATAAGTATTAACCTTTGATATAAATCACGTTAGACCTTAGGCTAAGTAAATTCTTTCCTTAACTAAAACCCACTATACCCTCACCCTATAGGAATGTAACTTTATTTGGGTGGCGTCTGTTTTAAGAATAATCACCCCTGGAGAAATAAGTGTCCTGGTTGACTGACCGCTGTCACAAGGAGAGGGTCATAAATTGTCAGCAGGCCCCCTGGCCAGAAGATGATGTAACACCCCTAAGACCTCTGTATACATTTGTATGAAGCACCTGACTTTGATAAAAGTCAGGACTGCTGACCCCAAGTGACTTTTGCATAACGTCTCAGTGTATAAAAGTAGACCATGGAAAATAAAGAATGGGGATCAGTTTCTCAAAATACTGGTCTCCCCATGTTGCTCTCTCTCTCACTCTGGCTGAGTCTCCATCTGGAGCGCAGAACCCACCAAGCTTACTAATTTTGCCTGGGCTTCTAAGATCCGACCCGGGAGGCCTCAGTGTCTCCTCTCCTTCGGGAGAATGGAAGGACACCTGTGGCCTCCGTAAGTGGTGCAAGCTTCTTGTCTTGAAGTTTTATTGGTCTCCCGCATAAACCAAGCTACTCAGTCTCTTTTCTCCACTGAATTTTCCTACTGAGCCATCCTCATTCTATTACTCTTTACATCTCTAATTAATATCTAATTGAAGCTATTGTATCCTGATCCTCGCCGACGCCATCTCCGCTTCGAACTCCCTGGATCAGCCCGGGGCTGGACCCAGGCAGTTTTCTGCAGTTTCATCAAAAATTTCGGTTCAGTTTAGTTGCCCAGTCATGTCCAACTCATTGCGACCCATGGACTGCAGCACATCAGGCTTCCCTGTCCATCACCAACTCCTGGAGCTTGCTCAGACTCACGTCCATCAAGTCGGTGATGCCATCCAACCATCTCATCCTCTGTCATCCCCTTCTCCTCTCACCTTCAATCTTTCCCAGCATCAGGGTCTTTTCCAATGACTCAGTTCTTCCCATCAGGTGGCCAAAGGATTGGAATTTAAGCTTCAGCAACAGTCCTTCCAATGAGTATTCAGGATTGATTTCCTTTAGGATGGACTGGTTTGATCTCCTTGCAGTCCAAGGGACTCTCAAGAGTCTTCTCCAACACCACTGTTCAAAAGCATCAATTCTTTCATGCTCAGCTTTCTTTATGGTCCCCCTTTCACATCCATACTGGAAAAACCATTTTGCATAATGTATTCTGCATATAAGTTAAATAAACAGGGTGAAAATATACAGCCTTGACATAGTCCTTTCCCAATTTGGAACCAGTACATGCCCAGTTCTATCTGTTGCATCTTGACCTGCACATAGATTTCCAGGAGGCAGATAAGGTGGTCTGATATTCCCATCTCTTTCAGAATTTTCCACAGTTTGTTGTGATCCACACCATCAAAGGCTTTGGCCATAGTCAATAAGGCAGAAGTAGATGTTTTTCTGGAATTCTCTTGCATTTTCTATGATACAACAGATGTTGGCAATTGGATATCTTGTTCCTCTGCCTTTTTAAATCCAGCTTGAGTATCTGTAAGTTCTCAGTTCACGTACTATTGAAGACTAGCTTGGAGAATTTTGAGCATTACTTTGCTAGCATGTGAGATGCATGCAGTTCATCTTTGAACATTCTTTGGCATTGCCTTTCATTGGGATTGGAATGAAAACTGACCTTTACAGTCCTGTGGCCCCTGCTGAGTTTTCCAAATTTGCTGGCATATTGAGTGCAGAACTTTAATAGCATTATCTTTTAGGATTTAAAATAGCTCAGCTGGAATTCTGTCACCTCCACTAGCTTTGTTCCTAGTGATGCCCTAAGGCCCACTTGACTTCGCATTCCAGAATGTCTGGCTCTAGGTGAGTGATCACACCATAGTGGTTATCTGAGTCGTTAACATCTTTTTTGTACAGTTCTTCTGTGTATTCTTGCCACTTGTTCTTAGTATCTTCTGCTGCTGTTAGGTCCATACCATTTTTGTCCTTTATTGTGCCTATCTTTGCATGAAATATTTCCTTGGTATCTCTAATTTTCTTGACGAGATCTCTAGTCTTTCCCATTCTGTTGTTTTCCTCTATTTCTTTGCATTGATCTCTTAGGAAGACTTTCTTAACTCTCCTTGCTATTATTTGGAACTCTGCATTCATTCAGATGGATATATCTTTCCTTTTCTCCTTTGTCTTTCACTTCTTATGGCCCATTTACTGGGCCATTCTCAGTAAATATACAGCCTTGATTTGGTCCCATTGCTTCAAGACAAATAGATGGGGAAACAAGGGAAACAATGAGAGACTTTATTTGGGGGGGCTCCAAAATCACTGCAGATGGTGATTGCAGCCATGAAATTAAAACACGCTTGCTCCTTGCAAGAAAAGCTATGACCAACCTAAACAGTATATTAAAAAGCAAAGACATTACTTTGCCAACAAAGATCCATCTAGTCAAAGCTATGGTTTTTCCAGTAGTCATGTATGGATGTGAGAGTTGGACTATAAAGAAAGCTGAGTGCCGAAGAATTGATGCTTTTGGACTGTGGTGTTGGAGAAGACTCTTGAGAGTCCCTTGGACTTCGTGGAGATCCAACCAGTAAATCCTGAAGAAAACAGTCCTGATTACTCATTGGAAGGACTGACTGATGCTGAAACTGATGCTCCAATCCTTTGGCCACCTGATGTGAAGAACTGATTCACTGGGAAAGACCCTGGTGCTAGGAAAGATTGAAGGTGGGAGAAGGGGATGACAGAGGATGAGGTGGTTGGATGGCATCACTAACTCGATGGACATGAGTTTGAGTAAGCTCCGGGAGTTGGTGATGGACAGGGAAGCCTGGCATGCTGCAGTCCATGGGGTCTCGAAGAGTGGAACAAGACTAAGTGACAAAACGGAACTGAACTTTCAGTAAATCTTTAATCCAGTTTTCTCCTGATGGGTGGGGCTGTGTTCCCTCCCTGTAGTTTGGCCTGAGCCTAAACCATGGTAGGCGCAATGACTGCAATGGAAATCTCTTTCAAAAGGACTCCTTCAAAGGCAACATATCTCAAAAGGCCTGACTCCCAGGACTGTTGTAATTAGTGTCTCTGACCCAGCGCCAGGCCACTGTCAACCCATACCTTCACCAGAGACTCCGGGACACTCACAGGCAAGTCTGGCTCAGTCTCTTGTGGTATCTCTGCTCCTTTCTCCTGGGCCCTGGTGCACACAAAAGTTTTGTTGTGCCCTCCAAGCATCTATTTCCCTGGAGATTCTTAGTCCTTTTACCGGATTCCCAGACTGGGAAATCTGTTGTGGGCCCCAGAATTTTTGCATTAGTGTGAGAACTTCATCGGTATAATTGTTCTCCAGTTTGTGAGTTGTCTGCTCAGTGGCTCTCTAGGGGGCTGAAGGTGACCTCCGCCAGGAGGACTTATCCCACAAGCTATACCTCCCTGGGCTGCTGCAACCAGAGCCTGTGTCCCCACGGCAGGTCAGTGCTGGCCCATGCCTCTGTAGGAAACACTCATGCAGTTCTCCCTCGGTCTCTTGTGGGAGTCACTGCTCCTTTCCCTTGGTCCTGGTGTGCACAAGGTTTTGTTTTGTTCACTGAAGCTCCAATACTTTGGCCACTTGATGCAAAAAGCCAGCTCATTAGAAAAGACCTTGATGCTGGGAAAGATTGAAGGCAGGAGGAGAAGGGGACGACAGAGGATAAGATGATTGGATGGCATCACTGACTCAATGGATATAAGTTTGAGCATGCTCCGGGAAGTGGTGAAGGACAGGGAAGCCTTGGCGTGCTGCGGTCCATGGGGTGACAAAGAGCTGGGCATGACTGAGTGACTGAACCATACTACATTGAAAAAAAGGCAGCAGTAAAACCAACCAAGAAGATACAATAGAGAGATTCTGTAAAATGGAAGATGACAGTTACAGCAGAAAAATGATATCTTTACAAAAAACCTTTAGTAATTCAGTTTAAAAGGTGCCTTTTCCCCTTCAGAAATACATAAACTATATGAAATTAGAAATAAAAAAACAAGATAATGAAACAACACAAGAAGAAGGAGCTGAGGCACATATAAATTTAAAAAGAGAAAAGTCAGCTGAGGTGAACAAATATTTCTATTTAATCTAATATACTCACAGAGTTTACATAAGCACCTTGGAATGGACTGAGCTGTGCCCTCTCAAAATTCTTACATTGAATCCACAACCTTCAGGGTGACTGTATTTGGTGATGAAGACTTTCAGGAGGTAATTAAGGCTTCATGAGATGACAAGGGTTGGGCCCTGATCCAATAGGACTGGTGTCCTAATAAGAGGAAAAGACAGCAAGAGTGTGTGTGCACAGAAGAACATGAGGACACAGTGGAAAGGCAGCTGTCTGCAAGCCAGGCAGAGATTTACAAATATTTGGAGAGTACATCTAAGTGGTAACTTTTACTGATAAAAAATTGTTTCACATAAGCACAATTATTTAATTATAAGAGACTAAATCTTTCATTTAATATCATAATATTGGATAATTTCAAGATTAAAGAAAGAATCTTTTAACCCCAGGTTTCCCAAACTTTGTGCTGAAATGCATTTGGGCATGACCATAAGCTCACAGTGGGCTATTTTACATTTTGTAGGGGAAATGCAGTCAGATATTTGGATATCTTTCAGATGTTGCATCTATAGCTTAAGGTAATTCATAATTTCAATGTTAGATTGCACTACATTCCTTTCTATAATGTCGTAACTATGTGAAACTGAGTTTTTTGGTAGGTGCTTTGATAAAAACATGTGAAAGTCAATGTGGAATGAGAAATGAGTTTGCAAGTGTGCAATCTGATTCCAGGGTTTGAGAAGGGGTGCTGTGATCAACGGGAACACACACATTCCCTTATTACATCATTGTGATAATTAAATGATTGAAGGGGTAATTGAGAAATAGTTAATTACTTAAGGGTGCCATGAACCACAAAGCTTTGGGAACCTTAAATCAATCAGAAAGACATTAGAGCAGGAAAAGCAAGAGAAGGAAACAAAGCCATTTATTATAAAAATAAGGCAAATTACCTTGTCTCAGATTCTCTCATGAAAGTAAACTTCAACTGGCTCAAGCTCCTTTTGGTTTAATCCCAAACATATATATTAAAATCTTTTTGTGAGGATATGCACATTGTACACATTTTATTAGTTCTTAAATGTTTTCTATTGTCATTTAAATGAAAGGAGTTCCTACAAGATACTAAACATGAGAATGATAAACAAGAATGTGCTTAAACTAAACATGAGACAAATCGAAATTACTAAGCGGTAGGGAGATCATGATACAAATGTACTGAAAACCAGTACTTTTAATATAGCACAATTATTTGTACATATGGCTTCAAATCAATTTAAAGAACAATAAATTATTGTTTTATAAAGAAAAAAATTTTAAATACATTAAGAAATAAAAGTCTATAACTAAAATCCTACATTTTTGGATAATAAACACTAATGTAATTAATGCAAATATTTTATTTAATTACATGTTTTTTAGAATCTATGTTTCATGCTTTGTTGAGAGAATTCCATGTGCCAATTGCTTCTGAGGTTTTGACCCAGTTTCCCAGTATGTAAAGATTTCCTGTGAGATTTTATTTACACTCTAGGTTATTTAGAGAATGAGTCTTTAGAACTTATATACAAATACTTTTCAGTGACATAATATGATTAATCATAAATTGAAGGGAAAATAATCAAATAAATGTGATTTTGAGTTTTGAGATTCCAAAGCCAGTAGTAGCAGAAATGCAAATGAACACTTTATTTTCTTTCCTTTAGTGTTGATTTCAGTAACAGGAATTTATGGAGTAAAGATATTAACAAAAATGCAAGCAAAAATGAATATTCTTCCCAGCTACTTCAAAATGCTACATATATCTACATATAATAGATAACATGTATTTTAAGGATTTTATAATATAAAATATTTTTTATTTTATATTAAAATATAACATGTGTTTTAATGATTTTATAATAGAAACTGTAACTGGTTAGGCATATATACTTGGTCTTTATTATAGAATTCACTTTTTTTTTTTTTAATTTCTAGGTAATTCTTATCCATGCTTCAGTGAAATAGTACTATGAACTAAACAAATTAATCCCAATTGTACATATTTGTTTTTTTTAATTTAAATTTATTTAATTAGAGGCTAATTACTTCATATTTGTTTTAAATTCAATAACACAAATGCCAAAAATTATTTACTTTGGCCATCAAATTCAAAGAGCCAACTCATTGGAAAAAACTGAAGCTGGGGAAGATTGATGGCAGGAGGAGAAGGGGGTGAAGAGGATGAGACGGTTGGATGGCATCACAAACTGCATGGACATGAGTCTGAGCAAACGCGAGGAGACAGCGAAGGACAAGGAAGCCTGGAATGCTGTAGCCCAGGGCTGACAAACTCGGACACCACTGAAGCAGCTGAGCACACATGCACGCAGTAATGATTACTTTGAGTTTTTCTTGATTAAAAGCTAAAAAAATTTTACATTTTAAGATCTAATTCAAGAAGCATTATTTTCTAGATTTTGAATAAAAAATGTTCAATTTAAATCCAAACAGCTTATTAGAGAAAGCTAAGAAATGATCTTCCTAGCACGATGGTGGCTATAGTATCATTATTATGCTTATTTTACATGAAAGTGAAAGTTATGTCCAGTTCTTTGCAACCTGTGGACTGTAGCCCGCCTGACTCCTCTGTCCATGGGATTCTCCAGGCAAGAATACTGGAGTCAGTTGCCATTCCCTTCTCCAGGGGATCTTCCCAACTCAGGGATTGAACTCAAGTCTCCTGTGTTGCAGACAGATTCTTTACCATATGAGCCACCAGGGAAGAAATATTTTACATGGTAAAGGTAAATTATTTCACTTGTGAAAGAGAACATAATGTCTAGCAATATTAAACTTTTTCATATTTCTTAAATTTAACAGCTGGATTATAGACTGTTGCTGTCTTAAATTATTTTCTTTCTGAAGCATGTTGGTTTGGATAATTCTTACATTATGGAGAGTTTTAAATGTTTTAAAATATCTTCCAGGAAAAATTGGTTTGCTTGTGTCTTTCTCTCTGTGTAGGACTTAAATTTTTACAGAGGAAGAGATGGTCCTAATGATACGTGAGAAGTATGGATCAGTGGCTTTTTGGGGAGTTTTTAAGACTATTCCTTAGCAAATGGAAAAACTCATTTGCTAAATGGGCCCTTACTGTATTAGGAAATGTTGACTTTGCTCTTTTATGTAAGTTCAGCTTGTTTAGTTCCAGTATTAACCTGATTTTGATAATTTCTCCTAATCTCTCTTTTCACAGCATAAAACTATTCATTCAGGATTCTGCAAAAACACAACTCAAACTACTTTGAAGTTATTGGTTTTTTTTTCAAGTTTTTTTAAAATTTTATTTTATTTTTAAACTTTACAATATTGTATTGGTATTTTAGTATTTTATTTTCAAAGCTGATCTGCTGAGAGTCTTTTTTCTTATCTGTGTAATAGGAGTTACTCTGTGGAAAAATAATTTTTAAAAATGAGTGAGGTAGTTCCAGCCACCTTCATCCCTTTATTATTTATGGTTAATATTTTTCTTATAAAATTCAAAATGTAAAAGAAACTCAGATAAATGGGGATTTTCCCTACATGGACTTAACTAGTATGTTTTTAGAGACAGCATGTTCTTTCCTGTTCTTGTTCAAAATCTTTTCTCTTGAGAAATAATGACATCTAATAGAAATAAAATCATGCAGAATTTAAAAGGCTGAAATTGCATTTTCTTTCAACAATTGATAAATACACCTTTACATTGAGGTATTTTTGTCAACTACAGTAGAAAATTCCATGTAAACATGAGGAAGATCAGTACACGTAGCATTTTAAAATGGTGTAAATTATGCCAACTGCGTTTCTAGGCATCAACACCAGAAGGCACTAAAACACTGCAGTTAGTGGTCTGCTGGCTGTCGAGGTGGTGTTCACAGCGTGTTCTGCACGTAGGGATAAACTGAAGCATTGGCGGCGAGGGGCACGTTCTAACTACGTGGGATGTTAGGAAATGTTTAAATGCCGGGTGTTTTCTGTTTTCTTTCTGTACACGGGCGCTCAAGAATGCATTTCATTTCCCTTTATCTCTTTCATTCTTGATGGCAAAAATTAGTGTTTCAGTGCCTGTGATGAAAGGAAAGAACTAGCTGGCTGTGTCTGTTTAAATTTACCAGTGGTCACGAACACTAGCGACAGGAGGGAAAAGATCCTCAGGCAGAAGCTCAAGGATAATTTATAAAGGATTAGAAGTGTATTTGCTTTCAGGCAAAAAACAGAGCATTTCTGTTGGAAACCATGTGAAAATCTCTATCTGGTCATGAGCAGTAACAGAGTTATTTTGCTTCTGGTATCAAATGATGCCCTATCATTGGAAATTTTTCAAAAGACATCAGTGGCCACAGATCATTGATGTTAGTGGGCTAGGCTCAGGTCATGAGTAGAGTTGGGCTCCCCATTCTCTGAGGTTTTCTAGAATTCTGTGATCATATAATTCCATGACAGTGAAAATCGTTTGACAGCAGTAGTGGAGACGGCATCAGGAATATTGACTCATTTAATTGTGTTAAGATGTGAACACCTGTAAGTAACTTTGCCTCTTAATGGCCATACTGAGGGCAGGAGGAGAAGAGGGTGACAGAGGTTGAGATGCTTGGATAGCATCACTGACTCAATGAACATGAGTTTGAGCAAACTCAGGGAGATGGTGAAGGACAGGGAAGCCTGGCATGCTGCAGTCCATGGAGTCACAAAGAGTAGGACACGACTTAGCGACTGAACAACAAAAATGAGCATATTGTATTGAACATTCTCATAAAAAGTTTGTTAAAGAATAAAATAAAGTATAAAAATCTCAAAAGTGAATTTACTGTTCTATTTCCGGTTCATTAAATAAAATAAGAGAAAATGAAAAAAACAATTTTGACCACAAAATTAAATTAGTGGATTTAATGAAGTGGTTTATTCTTTAAGAAATGTGATAGTTGAGGATCCCTAAAGAAAACTACATATAATAGATAATATATTTTGAATTTCTTTTGAAGAAGATTCTGATGCCTATTACTTCTAAGTTTATTGTACATGAATTTATTCACATTTATGTCTAATAATCTGAAAAGGAAAACTTACCATTTTGGAGTCTCTCTCCTTGTATTCCTACAAATAATAAAAGAAAAAATTAACTATTTAATTAAGAACAGAAAAACATATTGTTGTGGTTAGGCAATACAAGCTCTGCAGATTTTCTTGAGAAGGTAATTGAATGACAGCACTGCAATTACTTTTATTAAGATTAAAACAACACAATGGCTATTTAATGGTGAAGAGATATTCAAATTTATTTCTCAGTTCTTTTTTCTGAAAATGAAAACTTCATAAACACTTAAACAATCTGTCAATTTTCAAGAGATAAAATTCAATAAAACCTTGATTTAGTATACCACTGATAAAAAGAAAAAAAATCATTATTAATATTTTTAAATCTTTTTTTTTGGTTGATTTCTAATTACAAGGCTTTGAAAAGACCAAGACTTTTTGAAATAGTTTCAAGCTCATTAACCTGTAGTTATTCTTGTAAATAGAAATAAAAATGTGAAAATAATGAGCTTTAACAGTCAAGCTAAACTGCACAATTACATTCTTTTTTTGAATCAACTTATTCTTTTATACTGCACATAGTTTTAGTGGTTTTATATATAGTTAATAGTTTTATATATAGTCTCATTAGTTTTATGAGTGTATAAATTATGGAAAATATCTTCTATTTTCATAAATCATGAATGGACTTTTGGGCCAAGTAAAAAATACCAAAGTTAAACTTTGTTATATTTTATTTTTCCTTATTATTGTTGCATATCATGGTTTCAAGATTTAAACTATCTTGTTATTTTATACCTTTATCAGAACAGAAAGTAATGTGAACTTTATATACATTTAACCTTAAATTTTGGTGTTCAGATAAGGGAGACATTGATGAATATCTGAGGTTGTCTGGTTCTTAAAATATCTAGAAGGGTATGAGTTTTGAGACTAGGGCAGTGAAACTTATACATGTGGAATTGTAAGGAGGGAAATTGAAATGGTAATTATTAAATAGAAGGCTAAACAATCTGATCCCAGAGAGTTTAAGTATCTGTGTATTAAGACTCTCCTTAGTTTGAGTGATTTAAGAATAGCTTGTGAACTACAAGGATGAATGTTAATAGAAAAAGATTCTTCAGAAAAGATGCATATTATAACACAATGAAAATCTGAAAAGCAAGCTAAGATTTATGATGGAATCCTAACCTGGGAAGAATTCAATCTGAGATTCATTTTTGCTAACTCTGCTAACACTGTGAAGCAAATATACATGTTGATGACAAGGTCACAAAAACTAATAATAAATGTAGTAACATATCTTTAATAACCTCTTATAAAAATGATAGATTACATTCTTTTTAAACCAAATTTAGTAACTACTGTTTGTTAAGATGCTCTTTAGTGAAAGCTTGACCACAAAGTTAAAAGAAAAATAGAAACCACAAGTAAAAACCACACATTGAAATACTTCCTGATTTTCAATACTGTCAGTGTTTTATATTATTAATTTTTTTTGACAAACCACAAAAGCACAATCGCTAGAGCAGGGACAGAATGAAATTTATAGTTTTGATAGACTGCTAATATTTTCAATTCTAGCTTTCTCTTTATGTGAAGAAATTTCATCAAAGTCTATGACAGGGACTTCCCTGGTGGTCCAGTGGCTAAGACTCTGCACTCCTAATGCAGGGGACACAAGTTTGATCCCTGGTCAGTGAACTAGGTCCCATATACTGCACCTAAAAGATCCCACGTGCTACAACGAAGACTTGGCACAGCCAAATACACAAATAAATAAAAATAAATATTAAAAAATAGTCTATGGCAGCATAGGATTTTGATAGACACCATACAAGGTCGTTTCAAACCATCATGCTTCCTTTCAGATATTCCTACAAGTAATTTAAAATTGTAAAATTATTACTATTATATGTGTTATTATCATAAAGTAACAAGTCAGATTTCCATAATTACATAAGTTCAGCAATGAACTGATATTAAATATTACGCAATTTTTACTCACCTATGCTAAAATGTACTTTAATGTATCCCTTGATAAATTTTAAGTGGGTTGCAAGCTTTAACACATTACTTTTTTAATTAGAATTCATTTAACACTTTCTTCAGTTGCAACATTCATAGCAACTAGCTATGCAACACTTAAAATCATTCATTCTTATGGGTGGAGTTTATCAATACTATCTTAATAATAATCTTTTGATTCTTATCATTAACAAAGAGGAAAAGAGCATCTGTCTTAGAATTTGAAGTAGAAAGAGATATAGTTTAAAAGGCTAAGACTGATAATCTCTGTATAATGGGGCTTATTCTGTCAGCAGAGAAATTGGAATGTTTCTGAGTTTTTCCTCAGTTGCCTTACATTCTAATCTCAAATAACCTTTTCTTTTTAAAAGGAAGCCAATGATTTCTTATAAGAGATTTTTTGAGATATGGTGATATTTCAGCTTTATGGTTTTGCTAGCTTTTCATCAATATATAAATTGGCTTCTCACTTGTTAGCAGAGTTAGCAAAAATGGATCTCAGATCAAACAATTCCTCATTGTGAAACCCCCAAGTGACATCCCATTCACTCAGAGTAAAATCCAAAGCTCTCACAGTCACCTTTCAGACATGACAGGGTCTCTGAACATGCTGTGATGTCCAATCTCTTTCACACTCATGCCACTCCTCCCACACGGCTCACCTTGCCGTGCTCTTTTGCCCAGCACCCTCCCCTTTGCAATGATTGGCTATTACAATGGGGAGTTTTAGACAGCAAGGGATTGGTTAAAAGTAGTTATCTTATACCATTTTTAGGAAAATGACAAGTTTTTTTTTTATGTTCATCAGAGGCATTTACAAGAAATAACCTGTTTTGCTTATGTTCATGAAATAAACTAGATTTAGTTTTTGCTTAGGTGGCTTACATAATTTTTGTCTGTTGGGGCATTTTCAAGCCAAGTCTCCCTTTTATTTTAACATTCAGTATAGTTTAATTTCTTTGCTGAGAGTCTTCATTTTCCTTTGTTTCAAGAGTTTTGTAATACATCATTGAACTTTCCTTTTTTTTTTTTTTTGAATCATGGTGGCTTTAAAATTCTTGTGAGATAATTCTAATATCTCTGCTCTCTCAGTGTTGGCTTCTATTGGTTGTCTTTTTTCATTCAGTTTGGGACCTTCTTGGTTCTTGATATGATGGAAATTTATAATTGATACCTGAACATTTTTGTATTGTGTTATGAGTCTTTGGATCTTATTTAATCGTTCTATTTTAACTCTGCTTTCCTGACACTGCTCAGGCACCTGCTAACACACGAGGTGGGATATACTCCTTTGTTACTGCTGGATGGCGTGGGTGTTCCCATTCCCCAGGTCATCTTCACTGACACTGTGGTAAGGTAGCCTAGTTACCACCAGAAGTGGCTATCATTCTGACTCTCTCTAGGCTTTCTCTGACAAGTCACCAGCAGACAGGAGCTTCATCACTTCCAGGTGAAGGTGAGTCCAGGCTTGCATGTGTTCTGTGCTAACACTGAGCAGACGGCCCCCTAACCAGCCAGTAGAATAGATGGTCCTAGCTCTCTACTTGGCCTTCTCTGCCACCATGGTGGCAAGGTGATCTTCTTTACAGCTTCGTAAGGATGGATGTCTAGCTTCTTACTCTGTCTTGGCTGCCTGAGTTGGGGAAGGCATGGATTTCTCTGGATTGCTTGGTTAAAATAGAGTGGTTATTGTCTGCAAGGTTTTTGTCTTTGTAGGCTTCCTCCTTTCCTGGTTCTTTGGCTAGAGAAAGTAGGCATTTTATTGATGTCTGTATGTTTTTTCTTTGTACCTCTTCGCGTTTCCAGGTTGTTGGTTCCTTCAGCTCCAATTCTGAGATATAAGAGGCTAAAAGAAAACCCATGGAGGTCACAGCTGAGCAATGTACTGAGTTCTGAGATCTCTGCTCCATTGTCTCTCCACCTTTCACAGTCTTCTTTCCAGGGTTTTTAGTTGCCCTAAGCAGGAAGAAGAGGAGGAAGTATGTCTACTGAATGTTCCCAGAAATGTGAGTCTGTCTCAAGCATGCTTTTGTTTTTCTGTGTAACTACTGTATTAGGGGGAATTTGGGGTCCATCATCAGCTGTTTACTTACCCTGGCAGAAACTGCTTACAGGTAAAATATTTTTGCTTTTCGTCAAAGCAATCAAACTAACAAAAATGATAGCATAAACTCATACTTCCTGAAATTACCTGTGTTTTCATTTGTCTTGAACATGTTCTTTCTAAGTGCACAGCCCTTTTCAAACCTCATTTGCATCCAGGAAAAAATGTGCTCATTTGTGTTTAGAGGCTGTTGATGCCTCTCAAATCACTGGCTACAACTGTTAACCTCAATTCTCCAGTCAAGATGTACAGTGAATATAGTCGTAGTGTGGTTCTTAACTGAAGGTTGTTTTGCCCCAACAGGGGGCATTTGGAAATGCCTAGGGAGATTTTTGGCATTAGCTACTGAGAAAGGACGTTCTCATAATGCCTCATGATTAGACTCCAGGGATGCTGCCAAAAATCCCAGTGTGCACAGGGCACACCCTCCAATAAAGAATTTTCCAGTTCAAAAATGCCGATAATGATGAGGTCAAGAAATCCTCATCACTATTGACATTATTATTGAGGTGGCGTAATGGTAAAGAATCCTCCTGCCAATGCAGGAGACTCAGGAGATGTGGGCTCAATCCCTGGGTCGGCAAGATCCCCTGGAGGAGGAAACACACTCCAGTATCCTTGCCTGGGAAGTCTTATGGACAGAGGAGCCTGGTGGGCTACAGGCTGTGGGGTCACAAAGAGTCAGACACGACTGAGGATGCTCCCACGCATGAACAGTAAACTCTGCTCTCACGTGCTCCCTCCCTAGATAGACTAGTACTTATTATTCAGCAAGAAATAGGTGGGAATTGCCTTCTGAGAGAGCAACCTTGGGAGACAGAGTAGCTTTCAGTTCAGCACAGAGGGTCAACATAAGCACTGTAGTCTTAGAAAATTAGAATTGAAAATATGATTGTATGAGAGAAAGCAATAGTCTAATCATGTGGATCATATAAACAAGTAATCTGCACCATGAGTGAAGCTGTGTAGCAAAGGGGATTCTCATACATTGCTGGAGGGAATGTAAATTGACACAAATACTTCGGAAAATTGCCCAACAGTATCTAATAAAGTCAGTGATGCAGGTATGCTCTGACCTGGAATTCAAGGTCTAGGAATAAAGCCTAGAAACCCTTCCACACTGGTACCAGGAGACCCATAAATAATGCACAGAGCAGTACTTTTCACAGTCATCAGGAAACTGGGGACAATGAAATTTCCCTCAATAATAGACTGTACACAAGTTACGGCCTCTTCACATAAAGAAAATAAATGATTTATAGCTATATGTATTGCCACTGAAAATTTCACAAGCCCTACAGCTAGAGAAAGAAGCCTGTTATCAAAAACTACATACAGTATGATTCCATTCATAGGACATTTAAAAAATAAAATATATTTTATAGTAGGAGGCACAGGCTTGATAAAATTAAAAAATAAAATCATTACATAATCATCACAAAAGTTAGGATGAAAGTGAAAGTGAAGTTGCTCAGTCGTGTCCGACTCTTTGCGACCCCATGGACTGTAGCCCACCAGGCTCCTCCATCCATGAGATTCTCCAGGCAAGAATACTGGAGTGGGTTGCCATTTGCCATTTCCTTGTCCAGGGGATCTTCCTGATCCAGGGATTGAACCCAGGTCTCCTGCATTGCAGGCAGATGCTTTAACCTCTGAGCCACCAGGGAAGCCCAAGAATATTGAAGTGGGTTGCCATCCCTTCTCCAGATATTCCAACCCAGGGATTGAACCCAGGTCTCATTTCCTAAGAGACGGGGAGACGGATACAGGAGAGAGGGAGGTAGAGGTCACTTAGAGCACAGGCAATGTTTGTTTCTTAATTTGTGTGTTGTTTACATTATATACTTCATTCTTTTTATTTATTACCACTAAATTATATGCATGCATTTGGTATACTCCATGTATGAAATTTTTAGAGATATTAAAGAGCTATTTAGAGATATTAAATAAAAAATATCTAAATAGCTATTAAATGCAAAGTATGGGGCTTCCCTGATGGCTCAGATGGTAAAGAATCTGCCTGCAATGCAGGAGACCTGGGTTTGATCCCTGGGTCAGGATGATCCCCTGGAGGAGAAAATGGCAACCCACTCCAATATTCTTGTTTGGGAAATCTCAGGGACAGAGGAACCTGATGGGCTGCAGTCCATGGGGTTGCAAGGAGTCAGACATGACTGAGTGACTAACACTTTCAAATAAAAAATAATGTAAACAAAATGAATTGTTAAGAAATAGTTCTTCATGACATATATTTTTAAAAAGATACTAAACAAAAAATTTTTTATAAGTAAATAGTAACATCCAAGGCAGAAAGAAGTCTAATCAGTTGGACAAGAGATTATAAAAACAACCGTATACCTGTTATTTTATCTTGGATGAAGTAAACCCTGCTTCTTTCTGGCCCTTCAACTCCCTAACCCAGCTGTCCATCTAAGTCTCTTTGTTCTGAGTTAGATTTAAAAGTTGAATTCTGATTACAACTTCAATTGATATTACAAGTTGATGACAAGAGTATTCCGGTTGTCAGAAGACAACTGAAGTAAATGCATTGGCATTCTGGTTTATAGACAGTTACACCAAGACACCACTAGCTTGCTATGGCTTCCCAGACCAGCAAAGCTCAAGGCCCTTCATGAACATGGCAAGTCCACATTTCCTATCTTCCTCATTCTATCTCTTAAGCTTTGTTGTCATCTCTATTATTATGGTGCTCTGCAAAATACTATACTTAACATTTGCAGAGAAATTTTTAATGTTCGCCAAGAGTTTTTCATATGTATTTTCATATTGAAACTTCATAATCACACAGTGAGATGATCAGAATAGTTTCTATTATCTACTCTCATCAGCTGAAGAATAACAAGTCAAGGGGCCAATATAAAAGATTATTTGTAAACTAGCTGTGTACATGGCAATATAGATAGATTTTAAAAATACAGAGTAAAAAAAAGAGGAAAATAGAATGAGAGTTGTGAGAACAACACAATGTGTATAAGATAACACATGTGTCCAAAATAACTTCACATGTTTTAGAAGGAGATGCATCAGTAAATGTGTGTAAATAAAAGATACTAAAATGGTTGCCTAGGATGGGAGGAGAGTAATAGGGATTGGAAACAGGAGAAAAATGAGAATAAATAAACAACAGAAGTTTCTAGTATATACAAAATTAAAATGATTTGGAATGAAATTTTGAAACTAAAAACTTACTAGCTGCATCATTAAAATATCCAGTATTAGAAACCAGGTCTCCCGAATAAAATAAAGGTATTTTTTCCTCTAGCTTATACTTGTAACCATTATAAAGCAATGCAGTAATAATAGTGGAGGGACTAAAATTCCAAAACATAATTTTTATCCTTGAAGAACTTAGAGCAAATTTGAGATAAAATATATAATTATAGGAAATATTCACAAAATATAAAAGCAGATTGAAATTATAGTTTATATTAACTATAGAATTGATGTCTCAATGCCATGCTTGCATAATTGCCAAGTAGCTGACTTAGGCTAACAAAAATTGCTATGTGTCATTCGTACAAATAATATGTATTAAATATCAACTCTGTTCCAAATTTGAGATATATCAACTAAAGAAACAGCCAAAAATTCTTAACTTCATGAAGCTGATATTCTATCTGGGGGTGTGAGACTATAAACAACAAACGTAATGAATATGAAAAGTACTGTGCTTAAAGGCTTAAAGTTAAATATAAAAAAAACTAAGATCGTGGCATCTGGCCCCATTACTTCATGGCAAATAGAGGCGGGAAGGTGGAAGTAGTGACATATTTCCTCTTCCTGGGCTCTAAAATCACTGTGGATGGTGACTGCAGCCCTGAGATCAGAAGATGTATGATTCTTGGCGGGAAAGCTATAACAAACCTAGACAGTGTGTTGAAAAACAGAGACACTACTCTGCTGACAAAGGTATGTATAGTCACGGCTATGGTTTTCCCAGTGGTCAGGTATAGTTGTGAGAGCTGGACCATAAAGAAGGTGGAACACCGAAGAATTGACACCTTCAAACTATGGTGCTGGAGAAGACTCCTGAGAGTCCCTTGGATAACAAACAGATCAAAACAGTCCATCTTGAGTGAAATCAACCCTGAACACTTGTTGGAAGGACTGACAGTGAAACTGAAACTCCAGTATTTTTGTCATCTGATGCAAACAACTGACCCATTGGAAAACTTCCTGGTGTTGGGAAAGATTGAGGGCAGCAGGAGAAGAGGGCATCAGAGGATGAGATGGCTGGATGGCATCCCAGTGCAATGGACATGAACTTGGGTAAACTTTGGGAGATGGTGAGGGACAGAGAAGCCTGGCGTGCTGCAGTCCACGGGCTCACAAAGAATCAGACGTGACTGGGCAACTGAACCACAACAGCGACAACAAATACTGTGTATAGAGCCTCAGAACACAGGAGAGGCTCGGGGGAAACAGCCACGTAAGGGGTTAGTAGTGCTGAATGTGAAGGTTTAGGATGCAAAATCTTATACTAGGTTAATTCTTAGACGTGCTGGGCTGGAGGAAGCACAAACTGGAATCAGGATTGCCGGGAGAAGTATCAATAACCTCAGATATGCAGATGACACCACCCTTATGGCAGAAAGTGAAGAAGAACTAAAGAGCCTCCTGATGAAAGTGAAAGAGGAGAGTGAAAAAGTTGGCTTAAAGCTCAACATTCAGAAAACTAAGATCATGGCATCTAGTCCCATCATTTCATGGCAAATAGATGGGGAAACAGTGGAAACAGTGGCTGACTTTATTTTTCTGGGGTCCAAAATCACTCAGATGGTGATTGCAGCCATGAAATTAAAAGATGTTTACTCCTTGGAAGGAAAGTTATGACCAACATAGATAGCATATTGAAAACCAGAGACATTACTTTGTCAACAAAGGTCTGTCTAGTCAAGGCTATGGTTTTTCCAGTAGTCATGTATGGATATGAGAGTTGAACTATAAAGAAAGCTGAGTACTGAAGAATTGATGCTTCTGAACTGTGGTGTTGGAGAAGACTCTTGAGAGTCCCTTGGACTGCCAGGAGATCCAACCAGTCCATCCTAAAGGAGATCAGTCTTGAGTGTTCACTGGAAGGACTGATGTTGAAGCTGAAACTCCAATACTTGGGCCACCTGATGCGAAGAGCTGACTCATTGGAAAAGACCCTGATGCTGGGAAAGATTGAGGGCAGGAGGAGAAGGGGACAACATCGGATGAGATGGTTGGATGGCATCACCGACTCAATGGACATGGGTTTGGGTGAACTCCGGGAGTTGTTTATGGACAGGGAGGCTTGGCATGCTGTGGTTCATAGGGTCACAAAGAGTCGAACACGACTGTGCGACTGAACTGACTGAATTGTTAGAGTAGACCTCACTGAGAAAGTGCCATTTAAACAAAGATCTGAAGAAGATGAAGCAGTCAGCTCTGTGGATATCTGTGAAGAGTATTTGGTGTAAACTGCAGGTGACGTCTTTTCGGAGAAGAGATTAGATGTTCAGTTTTGAGATGTTTGTTGGACAGTCAAGTACAGATGTGGCATGGGCAGTGTGTATATGAGGCTGGAGTTCAGGAGAGCTGCCTCACTGAGGAGTAGTATTTAGGAGTCATTGACATACGGTTTTTAAAGTTGTTCTCTGTGAGCTGTCTAATGGAGTGTGTGTAGCTAAGGTGAAACAAAACAAATGCAGAAACCTGGAGATCAAGTGAAAAATGTTGGAAGGAGGGAGTGATTAACTAAGTCAAATGCTGCTGAGCCAGAAATGAAACACAAGACTTTTTTTTTTTTTTTTGTATATATATATTTTTGGCTTCTTAAGGATGTAATCTTAAAAAAAATTTAACAGACAATTTTTTAGAGCAAGTTTAAGTTCTATGTTCACAGCAAAATTGAAAGGCAGGTACACAGATTTCCCCTTTTGCTTCGCAGGTGGCCCAGTGGTAAAGAATCTGCATGCAATGTAGGAGACCTGGGTTTGATCCTTAGGTCAGGAAAATCCCCTGAAGTAGGAAGAGGCAATCCACGCCAGTATTCTTGCTTGGAAAATCCCACTAACAGAGAAACCTGGCAGGCTACAGTCCATGGGATCACAAAGACACAACTGAATGACTGAGCACACACAGATTTCTCACATACTCCCTCCCCTCTGTTCATTCCTTAGAAGAGGATGAACATACATTGGTTACAACTGATGAACCTGCATTGATGTATCACAATGACTCAAGTTGACAGTTTACATTGATGCTCACTCTTGGTGTTATATATTGGATTTGGACAAATATAAGACACATATCTATCTTTATAGGGTCAAACAGACCCTATAAGTCCTAAAAAAAAACCTTAAGAAAATAAAATGAATAAAAAAGTAAAAAGATGTTACAAATGTGCTCACAGATTTGAAGGAAAACTTGAACATATGAGGTGAGAAAGAGAGACATAAAACTATGTCAAGTAGAATTTATAGAGATGAAAAGTTCAGTTTATCTTTTAAAATGCATTGGATGGGATCCACAGCAGATAACAAACTTTCCAAAATAGAAGGTCACTGGACTTGAATACATAAAAATATGACTATCCAAACCAAAACAAGAAAATGTCAATAGGAAAAAATTGAGACAATATCAAATAGTCTAACATACATGCAACTGGAGTCCGAGAAAGAGGGAGAGAGTGGAGATAATTTTCCTGGTACCCCAGCATAGTGGGAGGTTCTGGCTGAAGAGTTGTCTGTGGGGTCATTTTCAGTAACAAACTAGATACCAGTCTGCTGTGTCCCTTGAACTTTAGAAAATCAAATTAGGCTTCATAAGTGTCTCCTTGAAAGCCCTGTCACCAGGTCTGAGATGATGAGAGGGAGGCATATACACTGCAAGTTCTCCCCAAAGAAATTCTTTCTGTTGACTTCTTCATCTCACCTTTTTTATTGTCTTCAGGGTGGCTCGAAAGTTGTGCAACCTATTTTTAACCTCTCCATTCACAATGCCAACATAGGTGGGCCAGCACTTCGTTTGGAATATGAGAGTACTTACACTCATTATTTTGTTCTAAGCTTTTTGAGACTCTTTCCAAAATTTTAATATTATACTGCATTCTGATAAATTTTGAACAGGTCTTCATCCTCAGATTAAGAATATTGCTAACATTAAATCAGCACTTTTAAGTTTCTAGGTTACCATTATTAATGCTGTAAATGTGCTTTGAGATTTTTACAAGATGAAATGTGATATAAATACAAAGAGATAATAATAGTTGAGCATAGGTCTTATATAAACTACACAAATAACTGAATTGACTAATCTCTCTGAATATAATGTTGCTGTTTTACAGGTTTTAAAAAGCTAAACTTACCTGTAATCTTTGATTTTAATTTTCATCACAGGAAAATTGTTCTTAGACCACTTCTTTGCCTGGAATGACTTTCCTGAATTTTTTTTTCCCGTATGGTCAAATATTGCTCCTTCAAATTTACATTTCAGTTTCATCAGACCCATTAAAATTTTCTAGATTTCTCTATTTACAATTTTCTTTTTTCTCTTAATTGATATAAAAATTCTAGCTTGAAATCTGTGACTTAGCCCTTACTGTGAATTATAATGTATTGTTATGCTTCTTGAGTTTAACTATATGGAGGTTGCAGAGTGGTGGGCACACCGTATAGGATAACAGATTGTGGTCTCCTGGGGTGATGGGCAATAGACTCAGAGACCTTCTACAGGATGGCACCCTTATTTCAATGAATTCAATACTGTCCAGTTTCATCTCCTTAAACACACAGCTCCTCCTCAACTCTCATCTTGCAGTATCAGAAGTTTAACATATATATATATATATATATATATATATATATATATATATTTAAGCTTATATATATATATAACATTTATATATAAACATCAAGAATGGATCCATCTTTCAAGAATAACTTCAAATTAAATAAGATTTCAAAGGCTGGTACATGAACCAAAATATTTATAATAAGAATTAGAAAACTCAAGAAGGTTGTAAAATTATGTTTTCTGACTTACGCATTCTTTCCTTGAAAAGATGTGTGAGAAGCCAAGTTATAATTAGAATTACGCTTGATGAATGTGAGATTCAAATGAGTTAGGCAGATTTATACACTTTTAATATTTTGTAGTATTGGGCTAGGACAGTCTGATACATCTGTTTCTACAACTATAAGTTGCCAACTCTGCCAGGATTCTCTTGTTTTGGGGCCAAAACTATCTCTTTCCTGGACAATTAAGATAGTACTGTTAGGTTTTCTCTTTGGTAATATTTCTTTTTATATCATGTCAGAGCAGAGATATTACCTTAGATTGTATGTTCAAATAGGTAGCAACCAAGTTTTGCAGTCCTTGGAGATATCCACTATTTCTAACATGAGTCCACATATCCCTGATCCATTTTGTACTGAATTGAGAGTTTAATTACTTTCTTTATTTATAAAATTTTGGGTATATATTGCTCTTTATGACAAATTCTTCAATATTATTTTTCTTGAGAGATTTTAGATTGCTAGGTGTAGAACAAGATCTGATATGTCCTGGATCTCTCTTAAATACCTAGCACAGTTTCAGTTCAGTTCAGTCGCTCTTTCGTGTCTGACTCTTTGCGACCCCATGAATCGCAGCACACCAGGCCTCCCTGTCCATCACCAACTCCCAGAGTTCACTCAAACTCACTTCCATTGAGTTGGTGATGCCATCCAGCCATCTCATCCTCTGTCGTCCCTTTCTCCT
This sequence comes from Bos javanicus, assembly GCF_032452875.1. Lineage (NCBI taxonomy): Eukaryota > Metazoa > Chordata > Mammalia > Artiodactyla > Bovidae > Bos > Bos javanicus. The sequence goes on from NC_083876.1 coordinate 90,153,008, forward strand.
CCTACCCCCAATCCCTCCCAGCATCAGAGTCTTTTCCAATGAGTCAACTCTTCGCATGAGGTGGCCAAAGTACTGGAGTTTCAGCTTTAGCATCATTTCTTCCAAAGAACACCCAGGACTGATCTCCTTTAGAATGGACTGGTTGGATGTCCTTGCAGTTCAAAGGACCCTCAAGAGTTTTCTCCAACACCACGGTTCAAAAGCATCAATTCTTTGACGCTCATCTTTCTTCACAGTCCAACTCTCACATCCATATATGACTACTGGAAAAACCATAGCCTTGACTAGACAGACCTTTGTTGGCAAAGTAATGTCTCTGTTTTTTAATATACTATCTAGGTTGGTGATAACTTTCCTTCCAAGGAGTAAGCATCTTTTAATTTCATGGCTGCAATCACCATCTGCAGTGATTTTGGAGCCCCCAAAAATAAAGTCTGACACCGTTTCCACTGTTTCCCCATCTACTTCCCATGAAGTGTTGGGACCAGATGCTATGATCTTAGTTTTCTGAATGTTGAGCTTTAAGCCAACTTTTTCACTCTCCTCTTTCACTTTCATCAAGAGGCTTTTTAGTTCCTCTTCACAGTTTAGGTGCTTTAATAATCAACTAACACATATACATTTGGTTAACAGTTAAAAATATTGCCCAAATATTTTTTTAGTTTGATTGGATGTTTGTTCTATACAGAATTAGTCTCAAGTCACTTGCATGATTGAATCTTCAACCTTCTTAATTATTCACAGAATTTTCCTTCTAAACACCCACAGTCATGTTTCTCATTTAATGTAGGAATTACTCCTATTGTTGTTACTCACTGTTTCTAGAAATTTATTCTTCTTGCTCTAAACTTTTCTCATTTTCTACCTCCTGATGGCACTCAGTTTTGTGTATTCAGTTTCTTTCAAATCCTACTTTATGAAGGAAATCTTTCCAGTATATATGGTGAATAGAAAAATTTTAATTTCTTCTCTTTCTTGACTATGTTCCATTTCATTTATATTAGGGAGAAAAGTAATTTAAAAAAAGTAAAAATAAAAACTGAAAATAAAAATATTTGTAATGTTTGATCTCTCTCTTTCTCTGCTTATGTGAGCACACATGTAAGCTAAGTTACATGTGTATATGAGAAGAGTCGATAAATTCAGTTTAGACTATAAACTTTATAATTGATGATTGTGCAGAAACAAATGTGTGTATGTACATAAATCTCGGTGAGATTTGCGAGTCACCATACATCTTAACAAAAATTATTTTTATAACTAATATATGCTATATGGTAGAACCTATAATTGCAGATAAATACAGAGCTGTTAGAAAATATGAGTAGCACAGGAAAATGCAATGCACGAGCTGTAAGATTTTCTACTTTCCCTTTCCATTCCCTTCTCACAATATCCTCCTCACAGAAAACCACTGTTAATAACTTCTTGATTTCTTTAAAAAAACTCTATGTACTATTCAGAAACTTGCCCTTAATTGTTTAATTTGTGGTATTGTAGTTGCATGAATGTTTCCCCTGTGGTAACTTGGGAGGCTTATGGTTTGTTTGTCATTCTTCCAGCGGTTGCTTTATGCCATTGTTGAATATGCATAAATACTGTTATTGCTTTAGCTACTGTAGATGGTCTCTACTACCTCCCTGCTGGGAAAATGGAAAAATTATTCAACTATGTCTTTTCTTTAGTGTCCTTTTCTTTTTTGCTTTTCACTCATTTTATGACTGTTGTAGTCTTTTTAGGTTAATTCCATAATGTCAGCCCATTTATTGCTCTAAATAATATGTGCAATCTTCTGTTTCTTGATTATACAACTTTAATGCTACCTGTTGACTCTGTGAAAAGGAAGTTGAGGAAATTAAAACACTTTAAAATTATTTCTTTTTTATTTTTTCTTCACTATCAAAATATGATTATTTATTTTTATGTTTTCAAGTTTACTTTTAACGTGTTAATTCATATCTGACACAGTTTTTTAGGTACAGTGTTTTAAAAAATAAAACTTCAGTGTTTCCCATTGTCCTTTTTAGCACAGTTTCTTCTTTCATATTTTTAGTTGCCTCAATTCCAATATAGATTTATTAAGATTTGAACTGTGCTTGCTATATTCCCTGAGATGTTTCATATTTGAGAATGTTTGCCTGTCAGCTTTTTTATTAAATGACTAGTTATATAATATTGAGTCAAACTTTATGTCGACACTCTGGACATTGTTTCATTTTCTCTTGGTTCTGGATGCTTCTGTGAAGAACTCATAAATCTGTCTGACTTCTTCTTCCATGTAAGAATTCTTTCCCTCTTGCCAAGATGCTTGAAAGATTATTTACTTTTCCTTTAAATTTAATAATAATCAGGAGATAGCTGGGTGTCAATTCACTATGTCCTTGTTTTCTCAAACTTGAAGCCTCTTTTAATCTGAAGATTCAGTTCTTTTAAATTTAAAATAGATTTCTTTTTATATTTTGAAATATATTTTCTGTTCTTTTTTTAGTGTCATATATTTTATAAAATATAATTATAACATTTTATAAAATATAATTTATCAAGTGCTTTAATGTTTATCTGACCTTCGTTTCTGTTATGGGGTATGAAAAATAAATTCTACCCTCCTTGGTTCTTCTGGCTGCTCTAAGCATTAAATTGATGAGAGACAGATTAAGAGAAGAAAAACAAAGAAAAGTTTAATAACATACATACTTCTTGCATACATGAGGAAACCCAGAAAGCTGAATCACTCCTTAAATGGCTGAAGCCCTTACTTTAAATTTCATATTCAGCAAACACAGAAGAGGATATTGGGAATAATGCTTTGGGACTGCAAAGAGAAGAAAAGCAATCCACAGAAAGATGCAAAGGGCAAATGTTTGGTGAGCAAGTATTTGCTGAGCCATAGAAAACAATAGGACATAGAGAGGAATTTTAACCAACAGACTTTGCTAGGCTCCTCCTAGTCTACCATACCTAGCTAGTTCATGCTATCCTATAGCTATCTGTGGTGGTAATTTCATTCCTAGAACAGTTCTATCTAAATTCTTTTAGGCAATTAGAGAAAAGTCAAAGATTCGTCCCATGTCTTCTGCTTCTATAAAATAACCAGTCTAAAATAATCTTCATGGTAAAGGACTACATCTTACAGTGATCAATTTTGCTTCCTTACACTTTAATCTTCTAATAATTATTTTGTTTCTTTTTCATCTACATTCACTATAATTGCTTCATGCACTAATAGTATTCAATGTCTTATTTTCAGCTTTGTTTCTTGCTATTCTTTTTTTTTTTTAAATTGAGGTATGATTGATATAACATTATATTAGTTTCTGGTGTATAACATAATGACCTGATATTTGTATATATTGCAAAATAATCACTATAATAGGTTCAGTTAACATCCATCACCACACATAATTAAAATACTTTTTTCTTGTGATGAGAATTTTCAAGATATCTTCTCCTAGCTACTTTCAATTATGCAATACTTTAAAAGGATTGTACAACATGATTAAGTGGGATATATACTAAGGATATAAAGATGGTTCAATACATGAAAATTAATCAACATGACATACCACGTTAACAAGATGAATGGCAAAATCATGCAATCATCTCAATAGATGCACCAAAAACTTTTGACAAAATTCAACATATATCTATGATAAAAACTCTCAACAAATTTGGTATAATGGGAGCACACCTCAACATAATAAAGGCCATTCATGACATGAAACCATAAATTCTTAGAAGAAAATGTAGGCAATACATTCTCTGACATCAGTATTAGCAATATCTTTTGGATCTATCTCCTCAGGCAAGGGCAAAAACAGCAAAAATAAACAAATGAGATTATATCAAACTTAAAGATTTTACACAATGAAGAAAACCATCAGCAAAAGAAAAAGGTAACCGACTGAATGAGAAAATATATTTGTGAGTGATATATTCGATAAGAGGCTAATATCCAAAATAGACAAAGAGCTCATACAACTTAATAGTAAATTATTGCCTCTGTACTAATTCATCACTCTTCTCCAGTAGCATATTGGGCATCCCCCGACCTGGGGAATTCATCTTTCAGTGTTATATCTTTATGCCTTGTCGTACTATGGATGGGGTTCTCAAGGCAAGAATGCTGAAGTAGTTTTCCGTCCCCTTCTCCAGTGGACCATGTTTTGTCAGAACTCTTACCATGACCTGTCCATCTTGGGTGGTCCTACGTGGCATGGCTCATAGTTTCATTGAGTTAGACAAGGCTGTGATCTATATGATCAGTTCTGTTAGCTTTCTGTGATTATGGTTTTCATTCTGTCTGCCCTCTGATGGGTAAGGATAAGGAAGGGGATGACAGAGGATGAGATGACTGGATGGCATCACTGACTCAATGGACATGCAATTGATCAAGCTCTGGGAGTTGGTGATGGACATGGAAGCCTTGTGTGCTGCAGTCCATGGGGTCTCAAAGAGTTGAACATGACTGAGTGACTGAACTGAACTGTACTAGGTCTCAGAGTGTGAGATTTTGTGTGTGCCCTTTCAGAGTGGAGTTCCTGTTTTGCACAGCCCTTGAGCTCACTCCCATAATCAAGCCTACTGGCCTTCAAAGTCAGACATTCTGAGAACTTATCTTCCTGTGCAGGAATCCTGGACTGAGAATCCCAATGTGCAGCTTGAACCCCTCATTCTTGGGGGAAGACCAATGCAATCGTGATTATCCTTTTGTATGTGGTTTGCCTACCCTGGTGTCTGTCTTGACCATCAGATCAGATCAGATCAGTCGCTCAGTCATGTCCGACTCTTTGCGACACCATGAATCGCAGCACGCCAGGCCTCCCTGTCCATCATCAACTCCCGGAGTTCACTCAGACTCACGTCCATCGAGTCAGTGATGCCATCCAGCCATCTCATCCTCTGTCGTCCCCTTCTCCTCCTGCCCCAATCCCTCCCAGCATCAGACTCTTTTCCAATGAGTCAACACTTTGTATGAGGTGGCCAAAGTACTGGAGCTTCAGCTTTAGCATCATTCCTTCCAAAGAAATCCCAGGGCTGATCTCCTTCAGAATGGACTGGTTGGATCTCCTTGCAGTCCAAGGGACTCTCAAGTGTCTTCTCCAACACCACAGGTCAAAAGCATCAATTCTTTGGCGCTCAGCCTTCTTCACAGTCCAACTCTCACATCCATACATGACCACAGGAAAAACCATAGCCTTGACTAGACGAACCTTTGTTGGCAAAGTAATGTCTCTGCTTTTGAATATGCTATCTAGGTTGGTCATAACTTTCCTTCCAAGGAGTAAGCGTCTTTTAATTTCATGGCTGCAGTCACCATCTGTAGTGATTGACCATACTGCATCGTTAACCTTTCTATCCCTCTCTTGTGATTCCTTCTTTATGTCTATAGTTGTGGAACATTTTTTTCTGCTGATCTTCATATTGATAGATATCATGGATAGTTGCTTTGTAAATAGTTGTATCGTTGGTGTCCCCGGTTCATGAGAGGAGGTGAGTTCAGTGTCTTCCTACCCTGTCATCTTGGCCACTCTTCTAAATTATTATACAAGAAGCATTTGATACTTAATCTATGTTAAGGTGACCAGAAAGTACATTGAAAGAAAAAATATATATCTTAATATTAGCCAAGAAGCTTTCAAAAGGTATCATGGTGGTAATACTCATCTAACATCTTATTTTCAATTTATGTAATAGGAGGTCCACAAATATTAGCTATCTTTCTACTCATTTCTTCCTTTTCTTTTATGATTTTCACTTCTACAATGTTGTAATAATTTTGTCTGGCTATAGTTGAAGCATGTGATGAAGTTCTATGTAGCCTAAAATATTCTGAGTCTAAGGAGATGCCATGTAGGATCTCTTTCTGATAAAGCCACTGGTTGAGTGGACCATGCTAGAATAAAAAAGTTGACAGTTCAAAATATATTATTCCAAGAAATAAATCTATTTATTTAAAATCGAATAACTTTTATTAATTGATCTGTATACATGTGTAATAGATCAAATTGCCAACATCTGCTTGATCATCGAAAAAGCAAGAGAGTTCCAGAAAAACATCTATTTCTGCTTTCTTGACTATGCCAAAGCCTTTGACTGTGTGGATCACAGTAAACTGTGGAAAATTCTGAAAAAGATGGAAATACCAAACCACCTGACTTGCCTCTTGAGTAACCTATATGCAGGTCAGGAAGCAACAGTTAAAACTGGACATGGAACAACAGACTGGTTCCAAATAGGAAAAGGAGTACGTCAAGGCTGTATATTGTCACCTTGCTTTTTTAACTTCTATGCAGAGTACATCATGAGAAATGCTGGGCTGGAAGAAGCACAAGCTGGAATCAAGATTGCCGGGAGAAGTATCAATCACCTCAGAAATGCAGATGACACCACCCTTATGGCAGAAAGTAAAGAGGAACTAAAAAGCCTCTCGATGAAAGTGAAAGAGGAGAGTGAAAAAGTTGGCTCAAAGCTCAACACTCAGAAAACGAAGATCATGGCATCTGGTCCCATCACTTCATGGGAAATAGATGGGGAAACGGTAGAAACAGTGTCAGACTTTATTTTTCTGGGCTCCAAAATCACTGCAGATGGTGATTGCAGCCATGAAATTAAGATGCTTACTCCTTGGAAGGAAAGTTATCACCAACCTAGACAGCATATTAAAAAGCAGAGACATTACTTTGCCAACAAAGGTCCGTCTAGTCAAGGCTATGGTTTTTCCAGTAGTCATGTATGAGTGTGAGAGTTGGACTGTGAAGAAAGCTGAGCACCAAAGAATTGATGCTTTTTGAATTGTGGTGTTGGAGAAGACTCTTGAGAGTCCCTTGGACTGCAAGGAGATCCAACCAGTCCATCCTAAAGGAGATCAGTCCTGGGTGTTCATTGGAAGGACAGATGCTGAAGCTGAAACGCCAATACTTTGGCCATCTCGTGTGAAGAGTTGACTCATTGGAAAAGACCCTGATGCTGGGAGAGATTGAGGGCAGGAGGAGAAGGGGACGACAGAGGATGAGATGGCTGGATGGCATCACCGACTCGATGCACATGAGTTTGGGTAAACTCTGGGAGTTGGTGATGGACAGGGAGGCCTGGAGTGCTGCGATTCATGGGATCACAAAAAGTCGGACACAACTGAGTGACTGAACTGAACTGATATATGCAAAACAATTATATACATGTATTTTGTTCATTGAAATATATAAATGCATAATACCTGTAATATCCAACAATTTGCAATATATATGAATTATATTCTTTAACTTCTTTTAATCTTAGATGAAAAAAGTATTACGCAGCAAAATATTCTTATTTTTGCCATTTAGGTAAGTATAGTAGCAAACTATCCTAGTAAGAATCAATAACAGGTTGAAGGAAGAATTAAGACCTTGAGAATTAGTTTATAGTTGAAATTTTATTATAAGGAATTATTTTCTGTCACTGTCTAAATTATGGACTGCTTAATGTTTATTCTAATGAATCAGTAAATGTTTCACATGATTGATTAATGTCCATATAAAGCATATATACAGCCTAAAAATAAGTTGTAAAGTCAGTAAGCACATGGAAGATTAATAATATTATTTTATTGCAAGTGGGTACACTGGTCCACTTAAAATGAATCATTTATTCTTTAAATCAACAAACAGCCAAAACACGGAATGTAAAGATTGTTCCAGGTATTAAAATCAATGAAGTTTGTTTAAAAAAAAAGAACACTTCTGCCAAATTGGCAGAAAAAAAGTGAATGTAAAACAATCAAACTACCAAACTCTTTATCGATTTAACTATGAGTTTTAAAAAACCAGATATTAAGAAAATTCAGAGTTCAAAAAATTGTGACCATGTTTTATTGACTTGATTGTTTTTAAAGTACTGCTTTTCTCAGCTCAATATAATGGATGTCTCAATAGATTACTTAGAAAGCATAAAGAAATATAACCAGCTGAAGACAGTTGGTATTTACCCAAGATAAAAAATATGATTGAGCATCAACAGACATTTAATTTTAGATCATTGGCAAGACAATTGCTATCTGTCAATCTAAACTTCTTGGTTATATGGATGTTATTATATCTGTAAATTATTGTTGCTGTTGTTCAGTTGCTAAGTCATGTCCAACTCTTTCCAACCCTCATGCACTGCGCCATGCCAGGCTTCCCTGTCCTTCAATATCTCTTGGAATTTGCTCAAACTCGTGTCCATTGAGTCAATGATGTCGTCCAACCATTTCATCCTCTGTTGCTCCCTTCTCCTCCTGCCCTCAATCTTTCCTAACATCAGGATCTTTTCCAATGATTGGCTTTTTGCGTGGCCCAAGGATTGAAGCTTCAGCTTCAGCATCAGTCCTTCCAATGAATATTGAGTGTTGATTTCCTTTAGGATTGACTGGTTTAATGTCCTTGCTGTCCAAGGGACTCTTAAGAATCTTCTCCAGCACTGTAATTCAAAAGCATCTATTCTTTGGCCCTCAGCCTTTTTTATGGTCCAACATGACTACTGGAAAAACTGTAGCTTTGACTATATGGACCTTTGTTGGCAAAGTGATGTCTCTGCTTTTTAACATGCTGTCTAGGTTTGTCATAGCTTTTCTTCCAAGGAACAAGCGTCTTTTAATTTCATGGATTATTACTATGTTAAATAAATCAACTATATTTTAAATATATATTGCTTAAATAATGTTATAATAATTGGCCTATTTAAATCGTCAAGTTGGGAACTCATTCTCACCATGAAAAATATGAGAGATTAATTAGAAACACTGGAGATAGAAAATTTTAAAACATTACAATATAAAATGAGGAGTCACTGATCAATATTGGTCAATTTCAGAAAGTAGTCACTACATGGTCCTTTCTGAGAAAGTTTTCACACTTAATCTATATTATAGATTTGATTGATTTGGTATGTTCGATCTCTGCTACCTCCTTGAAAAAGCTTTTTTTCTTTCTTTCTCCTGATCATACTGATTTCTTCCCTTAGACTCCCTCTCATCATCAACCCAGGCTCAACAGCTTAGAAATCCCCTGGACTCAGTTTGGGTCTCACATCTTTTCTAAGGACGTGTATTTCCAAAGTGAAGGCATATAGTTTCAAGGCTTTAATGCTTAAATCTTAAAACTTTAAAATATGCAATTGAAGAAGGAAAAGAAAGAGAGAAAAAATGAACAAACAAAAACACAAAGGAGGCAAGAATATACAATGGATTAAAGACAATCTCTTTAACAAGTGGTGCTGGGAAATCTGGTCAACCACTTGTAAAAGAATGAAACTGGACCACTTTCTAACACCATACACAAAAATAAACTCAAAATGGATTAAAGATCTAAACGTAAGACCAGAAACTATAAAACTCCTAGAGGAGAACATAGGCAAAACACTCTCCGACATACATCACAGCAGGGTCCTCTATGACCCACCTCCCAGAATATTGGAAATAAAAGCAAAAATAAACAAATGGGACCTAATTAACCTTAAAAGCTTCTGCACATCAAAGGAAACTATTAGCAAGGTGAAAAGACAGCCTTCAGAATGGGAGAAAATAATAGCAAATGAAGCAACCGACAAACAACTAATCTCAAAAATATACAAGCAACTCCTACAGCTCAACTCCAGAAAAATAAACGACCCAATCAAAAAATGGGCCAAAGAACTAAATAGACATTTCTCCAAAAAAGACATACAGATGGCTAACAAACACATGAAAAGATGCTCAACATCACTCATTATCAGAGAAATGCAAATCAAAACCACTATGAGGTACCATTTCACACCAGTCAGAATGGCTGCGATCCAAAAGTCTACAAATAATAAATGCTGGAGAGGGTGTGGAGAAAAGGGAACCCTCTTACACTGTTGGTGGGAATGCAAACTAGTACAGCCACTATGGAGAACAGTGTGGAGATTCCTTAAAAAACTGGAAATAGAACTGCCTTATGATCCAGCAACCCCACTGCTGGGCATACACACTGAGGAAACCAGAAGGGAAAGAGACACGTGTACCCCAATGTTCATCGCAGCACTGTTTATAATAGCCAAGACGTGGAAGCAACCTAGATGTCCATCAGCAGATGAATGGATAAGAAAGCTGTGGTACATATACACAATGGAGTATTACTCAGCCATTAAAAAGAATACATTTGAATCAGTTCTAATGAGGTGGATGAAACTGGAGCCTATTATACAGAGTGAAGTAAGCCAGAAGGAAAAACATAAATACAGTATACTAACGCATATATATGGAATTTAGAAAGATGGTAACAATAACCCTGTGTACGAGACAGCAAAAGAGACACTGATGTATAGAACAGTCTTATGGACTCTGTGGGAGAGGGAGAGGGTGGGAAGATGTGGGAGAATGGCAATGAAACATGTAAAATATCATGTAGGAAACGAGTTGCCAGTCCAGGTTCGATGCATGATGCTGGATGCTTGGGGCTGGTGCACTGGGACGGCCCAGAGGGATGGTATGGGGAGGGAGGAGGGAGGAGGGTTAGGGATGGGGAACACATGTATACCTGTGGCGGATTCATTTTGATATTTGGCAAAACTAATACAATTATGTAAAGTTTAAAAATAAAATAAAATTGGAAGAATAAAAAAAAAAAAAATATGCAATTGAATCCCAGGTTTTCATCTCCATATTGACTCTCTCTTTGAAGTTTTGGACTGGTATTACTATATCCTACAGTCCATTTCATATCTTTGATGTCAATTTTCTATATTAATATTTTTATCCTTTGTTTTTTCCTATTAAATATAAACCTTGTGGATGCAAGGATTTTGTCCTTTGGTTTTACTATGTTGATAAGTATCTGATGGTCACAGTGGAGGCTCAACAAAATATGACTTAACAGATTGACTAAATGGGTGTGTATTTTTATATCCGTAGAATGCAAATGAGGCAACAAAAAATGAAAAGCCTATGGTTTTGCATAAAGAGAGAATACTGCTTTGTAGGAGGAAGCATTTTGGTGAGAGTTGCTCTCTATGCCAGAAACCAAAGAGCCTTCCTTATTTCTTCTTAGGTCTTATAGAATAACTGCATATTTATATTACTTTGATAGATTCTAGAGTGTTTGAAACATTATACAAATATTTGAGAAATAATATGGCTACTAACTGATAAAATGACCACGCTTTTGAATAACAGTGCCTGAAATAAGCAGACTTTCCTATGGTAATTTCTTCAGTAGCACGGAAATCTATAACAATTAAGAACAGAGAAGGTTTACAGGAATAACTGCTTTTCATTTCTTTGCTCACAAAAATGCTGATTATCCTACAAATTTTATTCTGGATCCCTTATCATCTATAGTTGCAAAATTATCTGTCAATGACAGTGCATTTAGGCATAGCATGGTGAATAACTCCTTTTGCAAAATAAAATAAAATAATATAAGAATCCATTTCCCAGAAGCAAAGAGAGTTAAAAACTCTGTAGTTGGTAACTCTTCAGTACTAAACTAGGTGGCATAATTCCTTTCCTGTATGTCCAAACTATTTTTCTCTCCAGTAAATAGTTATCTCTTTGATTCAGTACCCTCTACTCTGTATATAATGATTAAAGGTCTGCCCTACACTGACATTCACAACTTCCTGCAGACAAAAGAACTTTATCTTCAAAGATTAGGGATTTCATGAATGGAGTGTTCACATCTGAGAAATATTTTGGACATTTTGTAATAAGAGCAAAGTAATAACTGCTACTTACTGAAGACTTATCAAGTGCCAGATAGTATGCTAATTATGTTATAAACATTCCCTAACTAACTTCTCACAATAACCTTAGGATATTTGTAATATTTTAAGCTTTTTATAGGGAGGAAGCTGGAATTAATATATGAATAACTTGCCTTGGGTCAATAGTAAGTAAAAGAGGTAGAAATTTGAACTCATGCTGGTGATTCCCGGACCCCCTGCCCAAATAATACATCAGTGCAACAGATTAATGGATTTCTCCTGAATTCTTATTCTCTATTTATTGGTCACTGTTAGCATGCTGGCTTTGTAGCCTCTTTCTACTTTAGCAATTATAGTCAATTAAAAAAAATGATGGCAGTTCCTTCCAATGCTTTAAATATGGGAACTTTTTTTTATCATCCATTTTACAGACTCTCTCTGTAATTTTTCCTATCTGGATTTAATTTTTTTTTTTTTCATTTTTAGCTTTCTGTATTTTGAAAATGAAGTGCCTAGGTGCAGTTTTGCTTGTTTGTTTGGCATTTATCCTACTTGGTGTTCTGTGAACTTCCTGATCTATGGTTTGGTGTCTGACTAATTCAGAGAAACTCTGAGTCATTACTGCTTCAAATACTTCTTCTGTTCCTTTCTCACTTCTTCTGGGATTCACATTATGCATATATCTCACCTTTTATAGTTGTCCAACAGTTATTGGATATTACAGTGTTTTTTTCTCCAAGCTTTCTTCTCTACTTTTCCAATCTGGAAAACATCCTCAAGGTCAGAGATTCTTTCCTCAGCCATGTAGTCTGCTAATGAGCCCATCAAAGGCATTCTTTTTTTTTTTTCTTTTTTAATAGTTTTTATTTATTTATTTTTAAAATTTAAATTTATTTATTTTAATTAGAGGCTAATTACCCATCAAAGGCATTCTTTATTTCTGTTACAGTGTTTTTGATCTCTAGCATTTCTTTCTGATTCTTTCTCAGAATTTCCATCTGTCCATTTACATGGGCCATCTGTTTTTCATGCTGCCTACTTTATCTACTGAGAGTCATTAGCATATTAATCATAGTTGTTTTTTTTTTTAATTAATTCATGGTCTGAAAATTCTTACATCTACATATCTGAGACTGGTTCTGATACTTGCTCTATCTTTTTAAACTATGTTTTCTGCTTTTTAATATACCTTGTCATTTTTTCTTGACAGTCAAACCTCAATAAGTAGATCTTTAGTAACGTGGTGGTAAGGGACTGGGGAAAAGGAAGCATTCTGTAGTCCTATGGTTAGGTCTTGGTCTTTTATTGAGCCTGTGCTTATGAACTATGAAATATCACAAGTCCTTTCCCTACTTAGGTGGGACAAAATGGCTGGAGGGGTATTTACAGCCCAGGGTATTCCCAAACCCAGAGAGCATGGGTATTTCCCTTCCTCCAGCTCAGTTCAGTGCTGAGAAATCACCAGTAACAAAGCCTCCAGTAAAAGAGTTCCCCCTGAGGGCAAATCTTGTTAAAAAGAACAGAATGCTCTAGAACTCAAAGTGCTTCCTTTTGCTCTCTCCTCTGCCAGAAAAATGAGGGAATTGTTCTTCAATATTTACTGAGAATCTGATTTAGCTCCTGGAGGTTAAACTCACAGAAGTATGGATCCCACTCCCCTCCATGGTTAGGCCTCCCTGGAGATTTTAACTCTCAGGGTTGTTGATTTTTAAGCCTCCAGCAATTTGTGAATTGCAACTCAGATTTCCCCGCCCCACGCTGGTTCTTGCAGAAAGTTTTGATTTGGATCCCTCAAGGGTTTCTGCTTGGAGGTTTTGCTCTGATAAGTTGCAAATCTTTGTATTCAACTAATCTCTGTTCAATTTTAAGAAAATAGTTTGCTCTCTGATCTCACTTCTCTGATGGATCTGAGAAAAATATCGGTTCTTCAGTTTGTTCAGATTCTTACTTGTCTTCAAATGGAATGGTAATTTCTAAACTCCTCCTATGTTGGACCAAGAACTCAAAATGTTTATTTTTCACAAAGGTGAAGTGAAAGTGTTTGTCACTCCGTTGCGTCCAACGCCTTGCTGGGCTGTACAGAGCTGGCGGACTGTAGCCCACGAGGCTCCTCTGCCAATGGAAGAATACTGGAGTGGGTAGCTATTCCTTTCTTCAGGGGTCTTTGCAATCCAGGAATTGAACCCTGGTCTCCTGCATTGCAGGCAGATTCTTTACTCTCTGAGCCACCAGGGAAGCCCTTTCACAATGGTATGGCTTATCAGTTCCCAAACTGCTGTATCTATAGCTATATTTATAGCTATATTCTTAGCTTAAACAAACAAATCAATATTCATTGGAAAATGAGACCTAGATTTTTAACTATTGGAGAGAAGCTTAAAATAAGGAAAGGGAAAAGTTAGAATAAATCTTATGGTGTTGGATTAGAACTGTAAATCTCTGTGAATTTAGTATGTATGTGTATGCACAAATACATATATCTAGATCTATATACGGAGAAGGCAATGGCACCCCACTCCAGCACTCTTGCCTGGAAAATCCCATGGATGGAGGAGCCTGGTAGGCTGCAGTCCATGGGGTTGCTGAGGGTGGGACACGACTGAGCGACTTCCCTTACACTTTTCATTTTCATGCATTGGAGAAGGAAATGGCAACCCACTCCAGTGTTATTGCCTGGAGAATCCCAGGGACCGGGGAGCCTGGTGGGCTGCCGTCTATGGGGTCGCACAGAGTCGGACACGACTGAAGTGACTTAGCAGCAGATCTATATAAGGAAATAGAAGATGTGTTAGCATATATACACATATTTCTTAGGTGTTTCCTTTGAGAAGGCCTAGTACTTACAACATCCCAACATTAGAGAGCCTGGCAAGATAATTGTTTTCTGTACACCAACTTTCAATAAAGAGGAGTCTGAACTCCTTGGGCTTCCCTGTATGCCTGCAATGCAGGAGACCTTGGTTTGATTCCTGGATGGGGAAGATCTGCTGGAGAAGGGATAGTCTACCCACTCCAGGATTCTAGCCTGTATAGGACTATACAGTCCATAGGATTCTCAAACAGTTGAACACGACTGAGAGACTTTCATTTTCTTTCAAGAACTCTTTGGAAAAATGACTGATTTCAATGCCTAGATAGTGCTATTGGTTGAATTGTGTCCTTTATAAACTCATATGTTGAAAATCTAATGCCTAGAATCTCAGCGCATTTCCTTGTTTGGAAATAAGGCCATCGTAGTAGTAACTACTTAAGATGAAATCAGTAGAGTGGATACTAATTCAGTATGATGTGTGTCATTATAAAATGGGAGAACATCATATGAAGATACAGAGACATGCATAGAATAAAGTTGGTTCAAAGATACAAGGGGGTAAGGTGAATTTCTATAAGCCAAGGAAACAGGCCTGGAACAGACCCTTCCCTCACATTATTCAGAAGGAACCTGCACTGGTGACACCTTAATTGTGGAGTTTTAACCAAGAGAACCATAAAACAATCAATGTCTGTTATTTAAGCTATTTAGTCTGTGGTTTTTCTGTTACAGCATCCTGAACAAACTAATACAGGCAGAGAGAGTTTAAAATAAGCCTGGAATATCTTTGATTACAGAAAATAGAATTTCAAAAAATAGGGATATGTCAAAAAGATGCCGAGACCATCATGAATACAGGACAAACTGAACTACAACAAAAAACTAACAAGTAAAAAACTATAATCATTGAATATTTTTAAAATCCAATGTATTTATACTTAAGCGAACAAATCAATGACTAAATAAAGGGAAAGTTCTTCTTTGTAGGAAACTGAAACTAAAACTCTTAGTTGTTCAGTTGTGTCCAATCAACTCTTTGTGACCTCATAAACTGTAGCCTACCAGGCTCCTCTGTCCATGGAATTCTCTAGGGAAGGATACTAGAGTGGGTAGCCATTCCCTTCTCCAGGGGATCTTCCTGACCCGGGGATCAAACCCAGTTTTCCTGCAATACAGGTGGCTTCTTTACCATCTGAGCCACCAGGGAAGCCCCTTGTCTATAGAAAGCTTCCAACTAAAAATGTAGAAGAAATGATGGTATTAGGAAATCACTGTTTGCCTAAAATTGCAGTAATAATAATCAGTGGATATTAAAAAGAGAGATATGATATAGAAAGTATATTTGTGCAGATACAAAGTAGATTGATGCAAGAAACTTATTATAATAGTGACATTAAGGTGGAGAAATCTGGAGAACATTGCCTGAAGTAAGAAATGGAGATTAACCTCACCAATAAGTGGACAATTGATATAACGTGCCTCCTGTCATTAAAGGTATTTTAATAGAAGAGCTTCTTTCAGGTTGTCAGTATATATTTAGGCTACATGCGTGCTGAGCTGTTTCAGTTGTTTCCGACTCTTTGCAACCCTATGGACTGTAGCCTATCAGGCTCCTCGGTCCATGGGACACTGGAAGCAAAATTACTGGAGTGGGTTGTCATGCCCTCTTCAGGGTGTCGTCCAGACCCAGGGATCAAACCCATGTCTCTTGTGTCTCCTGTGTTGGCAGGCAGGTCCTTTGCCACTAGTGCCACCTGGGAAGCCATATTTCGGCTAAAGAAACCAAATCCAAGTGCAATTAATCATGACTCAGTTTTGAAGTGTCTTTATTTACAAAACACTTGTTAGACATCATGAGTTCAGTTCAGTTGCTCAGTCGTGTCCAACTCTTTGCGACCCCATGGTCTGCAGCATGCCAGGGTTTTCTGTCTTTCAAATCTCCCGGAGCTTGTTCAAACTCATGTCCATTGAGTCAGTTATGCCAACCAACCATCTCATCCTCTGTCCTCCCCTTCTCCTCTCACCTTCAATCTTTCCCAGCATCAGGGTCTTTTCCGAGTCAGTTCCTCCCATCAGGTGGCCAAAGTAATGGAACTTCAGCTTCAGCATCAGTTCTTCCAATGAGTATTCAGGATTACTGATTGGTTTGATCTCCTTTCAGTCCAAAGGACACTTAAGAGTCTTCTCCAATACCGCAGTCCAAAAGCACTAATTCTTCAGCTCTCAGCTTTCTTTATGGTGCAACCCTCACATCCATACATGACTACTGGAAAAACCATAGGTTTCACATATGGACTTTTTTTGGAAAAGTAATGCCTCTGCTTTTTAATATGCTGTCTAGGTTGGTCATAGCTTTTCTTCCAAGGAGCAAGTATCTTTTAATTTCATGGCTGCAGTCAGCATCTGCAGTGATTTTGGAGCCCAAGAAAATAAAGTCTGTCACTATTTCCATATTTTCCTCAATCTATTTGCCATGTAGTGATGAGACCAGATTGTATGTAGGTCAGGAAGCAACAGTTGGAACTGGACATGGAACAACAGACTGGTTCCAAATAGGAAAAGGAGTTCGTCAAGGCTGTATATTGTCACCCTGTTTATTTAACTTATATGCAGAGTACGTCATGAGAAACGCTGGACTGGAAGAAACACAAGCTGGAATCAAGATTGCCAGGAGAAATATTAATAACCTCAGATATGCAGATGACATCACCCTTATGGCAGAAAGTGAAGAGGAACTCAAAAGCCTCTTGATGAAAGTGAAAGTGGAGAGTGAAAAAGTTGGCTTGAAGCTCAACATTCAGAAAACGAAGATCATGGCATCTGGTCCCATCACTTCATGGGAAATGGATGGGGAAACAGCGGAAACAGTGTCAGACTTTATTTTTCTGGGCTCCAAAATCACTGTAGATGGTGACTGCAGCCATGAAATTAAAAGACGCTTACTCCTTGGAAGGAAAGTTATGACCAACCTAGATTGCATATTCAAAAGCAGAGACATTACTTTGCCAACAAAGATTCGTCTAGTCAAGGCTTTGGTTTTTCCTGTGGTCATGTATGGATGTGAGAGTTGGACTGTGAAGAAGGCTGAGTGCCAAAGAATTGATGCTTTTGACCTGTGGTGTTGGAGAAGACTCTTAAGAGTCCCTTGGACTGCAAGGAGATCCAACCAGTCCATTCTGAAGGAGATCAGCCCTGGGATTTCTTTGGAAGGAATGATGCTAAAGCTGAAACTCCAGTACTTTGGCCACCTCATGTGAAGAGTTGACTCATTGGAAAAGAGTCTGATGCTGGGAGGGATTGGTGGCAAGAGGAGAAGGGGACGACAGAGGATGATGAGATGGCTGGATGGCATCACTGACTTGATGGATGTAAGTCTGAGTGAACTCTGGGAGTTGGTGATGGACAGGGAGGCCTGGCGTGCTGCAATTCATGGGGTCGAAAAGAGTCGGATGTGACTGAGTGACTGATCTGATCTGATGAGACCAGATGCCATGATCTTAGGTTTTTGAATGTTGAGTTTTAAGCTAGCTTTTTCACTCTCCTCTTTCACTTTCATCAAGAGGCTCTTCAGTTCCTCTTTGCTTTCTGACATAAGAGTGGTGTCATCTGCATATCTGAAGTTACTGAATTTCTCCCTACAACTTGATTCCAGCTTGTGCTTCACCCAGTTTGGCATTTCACATGATGTACTCTGCGTATAGGTTAAATAAGCAGGGTGACAATATACAGTCTTGACATGCTCCTTTCCTAATTTGGAACCAGTCTGTTGTTCCATGTCTGGTTCTAACTGTTGCTTGCTTCTTGACCTGCATACAAATTTCTCAGGAGGCAGGTAAGATGGTCTGGTATGCCCCCTCTTTAAGAATTTTCTAATCTTTGTTGTGATCCACACAAAGACTTTAGCATAACCAATGAAGCAGAATTAGTTGTTTTTAGTGAATCTCTTGCTTTTTCTATGATCCGACAAATGTTGTCAATTCAGACACTGGTTCCTCTGCCTTTTCTAAATCTACCTTGAACATCTGGAAGTTCTTGGTTCATGCACTGTTGAAGCCTGGCTTGGAGAATTTTGAGCATACTATGCTAGCGTGTGAGATGAGTTCATTTGTGTGGTAGTTTAAACATTCTTTGGCATTGCCTTTCTTTGGAATTGGAATGAAAACTGACCTTTTCTGGTCCTTTGGCCACTGGTGAATTTTGCAAATTTGCTGGCATATTGAGTACAGCACTTTCACAGCATCATCTTTTAGGATTTGAAATAACTCACCTGGAATTCCATCCCTCCACTGGCTTTGTTCATAATGAGGCTTCTAAGCCCCACTTGACTTCATACTCCAGAATGTCTGGCTCTAGGTGGAGTGACCACACCATTGTGGTTGTCTGGGTCATGAAGATCTTTTTTGAGTAGTTCTTCTGTGTATTCTTGCCACCTCTTCTTAATATCTTCTGCTTCTGTTAGTTTCATACCATTTCTGTCCTTTATTGTGCCCATTTTTGCATGAAATGTTCACTTGGTATCTCTTATTTTCTTGAAGAGATCTCTAGTCTTTCCCATTCTATTGTTTTTCTCTATTTCTTTGCATTGAACACTGAGGAAGACTTTCTTATCTCTCCTTGCTATTCTTTGGAACTCTGCATTTAGATGGATATCTCTTTCCTTTTCTCTTTTGCCTTTCAGTTCAGTTCAGTTCAGTTCGTTCAGTCGCTCAGTCATGTCTGACTCTTTGAGACCCCATGAATCGCAGTATGCCAGGCCTCCCTGTCCATCACCAACTCCCAGAGTTCACTCAGACTCACGTCCATAGAGTCAGTGATGCCACCCAGTCATCTCATCATCCTCTGTCGTCCCCTTCTCCTCCTGCCCCCAATCCCTCCCAGCATCAGAGTCTTTTCCAATGAGTCAACTCTTCGCATGAGGTGGCCAAAGTACTGGAGTTTCAGCTTTAGCATCATTCCTTTCAAAGAAATCCCTGGGCTGATCTCCTTCAGAATGGACTGGTTGGATCTCCTTGCAGTCCAAGGGACTCTCAAGAGTCTTCTCCAACACCACAGTTGAAAAGCATCAATTCTTCGGCACTCAGCCTTCTTCACAGTCCAACTCTCACATCCAAACATGACCACAGGAAAAACCATAGCCTTCACTAGACAGACATTTGTTGGCAAAGTAATGTCTCTGCTTTTGAATATGCTATCTAGGTTGGTCATAACTTTCCTTCCAAGGAGTAAGCGTCTTTTAATTTCATGGCTGCAAACACCATCTTTTGCCTTTAGCTTCTCTTCTTTTCTAAGCTATTTGTAAGGCTTCCTTAGACAACCATTTTGTATCTTTGCATTTGTTCTTCTTGGGTTTGGTTTTGATCACCGCCTCCTGTACAATGTTATGAACCTCTGTCCATAGTTCTTCAGGCACTCTATCTATCAGATCTAATCCCTTGAACAATTTGTTACTTCCTTTGTATACTCATAAAGGATTTGATTTGGGTCATACCTGAATCGTCTAGTGATTTTCCCTGCTTTCTTCAATTTAAGTCTGAATTTGGCAATAAGGAGTTCGTAATCTGAGCCACAGTCAGCTCCTGGTCTTGTTTTTGCTGACTGTCTAGAGCTTCTCCATCTTTGACTGCAAAGAATATAATCAGTCTGATTTTGGTATGGACAAGCTGGTGATGTCTATGTGTAGAGTTGTCCCTTATGTTGTTGGAAGAGGGTGTTTGTGATGACCAGTGTGTTGGCAAAACTCTGTTAGCCTTTGCCTTGCTTCACTTTGTACTCCAAGGCTGAACTTCCTGTTCTTCCAGGTTTCTCTTGACTTCCTACTTTTGCATTCTAGTCCCCTATGATGAAAAATCATCTTTTTTTGGTGTTAGTTCTAGAAGGTCTTGTAGGTCTTCATAGAACTGTTCAACTTCAGCTTCTTTGGCATTGGTGGTTGGGGCATAGACTTGGATTACTGTAATATTGAATGGTGCCTTGGAAACAAACAAAGATCTTTCTGTCATTTTTGAGATTGTACCCAAGTACTGCATTTTGGACTATTTTGTTCAGTATTTGACATCATAGACATCATATACCAGATAAAATTCCAAACCCTGAAAAAATGGTCATCAGTAGGCTTTCACCAGTGGTGGCAGGTTGAAGGTACACTTGAATATTTACCCTGCATGGGAACCACCTGGGAGAGAGCCCTCAGGAAGTGTGCTTCTCTGATTCTATCAAAATCAATGGATCATTACATTTTATCATACTGTAAACAGGTGCTTATCATACACTCTTTTAAAATTGTTTTTCTTTCAGTTATCAATACCCACTATCCACGGATGTGTAGAAAATAACTTGATTTTTTCTTTTCTCATTGAAAGCTACATTATTGTGCTTCATTAAACACAGACTGAAAGTTCGTCCATCTCCCCTTTGCCTGTTCTCTCCACCAAAGTTTTTCTTTAAAAAAATTTTTTTTTTATTGAAGGATAATTGCTTTCCAGAATTTTGTTGTTTTCTGTCAAACCTCGACATGAATCAGCCATAGGTATACATATATCCTCTCCCTTTTGAACCTCCCTCTCATCTCCCTCCTCATCCCACCCCTCTAGGCTGATACAGAGCTCCTGTTTGAGTTTCCTGAGACATACAGCAAATTTTCTTTGGCTATCTATTTTACATATGGTAATATAAGCTTCCATATTACTCTTTCCATACATCTCACCCTCTCTTCTCCTCTCCCCATGTCCATACGTCTATTCTTTATGCCTGTTTCTCCATTAGGACTTCCCTGGTGGCTCAGATGGTAAAGAGTCTGCCTACAATGCAGGAGACCAGGGTTCAATCCCTGCATTGGGAAGATCTCCTGGAGAAGGAAATGGCAACCCACTCCAGTATTCTTACCTGGAAAATCCCATGGACAGAGGAGTCTGGTAGGCTACAGTCCATGGGGTTGCAAAGAATCGGACACGACTGAGCGATAAATTCTTCAGTACCATTTTTCTAGATTCCATGTATGTGCATTAGAATACGATATTTATTTTTCTCTTTCTGACTCACTTCACTCTGTATAATAGGTTCTAGGTGCCGAGGACCAGCCCCGGCTGATCCAGGGTATTCGAAGGGGAGACGGCGTCGGCGACTATTTATATGCTAATTAGAGATATAGAGAACAATAGAATGAGGATAGCTCAGTAGGAAAATTCAGTGGAGAAAAGAAGCTGAGTAGCTTGGTTTACGCGGGAGACCAATAAAACTTCAAGACAAGAAGTTTGCACCACTTACGTAGGCCGCAGGCGCCCTCTCGAATAGCGGAAGGTGTCTCACCCTAGACACCTTCTGGAGTGGGTCTTAGAAGCCCAGGCATGATTAGTAAGCGTGGTGGGTTCCGCGCTCCAGATGGAGACTCAGCTGGAAGTTAAAAGAAAGAATGACATGGGGAGACCAAGCGTTGGTGAGCAAGGCCTGTAGCTTTATTTTTAACAGGGGCTTTTATACCCTAAGTTACACATAGAGGATAATAGGGGATGCAAAGTCAGCAGTCTTTGATTCTTATCAAAAACCAAGGTTTCTTTCCTGCAAATTTATCGTATACAAATGGTTTAGGTGATTTACATCATCTTCTGGCCAGAAGGCCTACTAACATTTTATGACTCTTGACAAGGACTTATCAACAAAGACTTACTTTCGCTAAGAGTAATTATTTTAAGGTTTGGCACCATCTTCCAAAGATAAAATTGCATTCCTATAGGGCGGATGTGTAATGGGTTTACAACAAAGGAAAGAATTTATTACCTTAAGGGTCTAAAGTTACTAACACCAAGGCCACTACTTATTTTTTCTACATACCCACTATTAATTAATACATATTCAAGGATACAATTCAGGGGATGTGAAAACTTGGCAACAAACATTGACTCATCAATGAAATCCTTTACTAGTTTATTCTGACAGTTTTTAACTCTCTGAGAGGCTCTAAGCTATTTGAATATCTTAAGCTTCCCGTGCCTCTGGAGGCTAGGAGACTGTAAACAATCGTATGCATAGCTGCAGGAGTCCGGGTAAACTTGTCAGGCGAGTTAGAGAGCCATCTGAGGGGTTTGGATTTAAACACTCCTAATTGCCCAGGAACTTTATTAATTGGAGTTGTAAGTTAACTCTTTGACAGAGAGAGAGCGAGATGGTGGTAGGGGACAGCCCCCAGTAAAGTCAGAGGTGAGAGCACAAAGCAATAAAGTAGGCAGACTCTGGTTTTTTGGGGGAAAATGCTCGAGAATATCCGGGGGAACTCCTGAGGCTCGATCCCGCCTTTGCGTATGCCGAGCCTCCTTCCTCATGACCTTTGTCACGAGTGGAATGCCTCACCGGCTCCCCGCATCTAGGTTCATCCACCTCATCAGAACTGACTCAAATGTATCTCTTTTTATGGCTGAGTAATACTCCATTGTGTATATGTACCATAAGTTCTTTGCCATTCATCTGTCACTGGATGTCTAGGTCACTTCCGTGTTTTAACTATCGTAAATAGTGCTGCAATGAACAATGGGATACATGTGTCTTTTTCAATTTTGGTTTCCTCAGGGTATATGCCTAGGAGTGAGATTGCTGGGTCATATGGTGGTTTTATTCCTAGTTTTTTAAGGAATCTCCATACCGTCTTCCAGAGTGGCTGTATCAATTTACATTCCCACCAACGGTGCAAGAGCTCTCCTTTTTCTCCATGTTCTCTCCAGCATTTATTGCTTGTAGACTTTTTGATGATGGCCATTCTGACCAGTGTAAGGTGATATCTCATTGTCGTTTTGATTTGCATTTCTCCAATAATGACAATGTTGAGCATGTTTTCATGTGTTTGGTAGCCATCTGTATGTCTTCTTTGGAGAAATGTCTGTTTAGGTCTTTTTCCCACTTTTTGATTGGGTTGTTGGTTTTTCTGGCATTGTGTTGTATGAGCTGCTTGTATATTTTTGAAATTAATCCTTTGTCAGTTTTTTTCAGTTGCTATTATTTTTTCCCATTCTGAGGGTAGTCTTTTCACCTTGCTTATAGTTTCCTTTGATGTGAAAAAGCTTTGAAGTTTAATCAGGTCCCACTTGTTTACTTTTGTTTTTATTTTTGTTACTCCAGGAGGTGGGTCATAGAGGATCTTGCTTTGGTTTATGTCATTGAGTGTTCTGCCTATGTTTCTCTCTAAGAGTTTTATAGTTTCTGGTCTTACATTTAGGTCTTTAATTCATTTTGAGTTTATCTTTGTGTATAGTTTAGGACGTGTTCTAATTTCATTCTTTTACATGTAGCTGTCCAGTTTTCACAGCTCCATTTATTGAAGAGGCTGTCTTTATCCTCATTGACTTCCCTGGTGGCTCAGATGGTAAAGTGTATGCTTACAATGCAGAAGACCCGAGTTCGATCCCTGGGTGGGGAAGATCCCCTAGAGAAGGAAATGGCAACCCACTCCAGTACTCTTGCCTGGAAAATCCCATGGACGGAGGTGCCTGGTAGACTACAGTCCATGGGGTCACAAAGAGTCAGCCACGATTGAGTCACTTCACTTTCACTGGCCTCATTGTATATTCTTGCCTCTTTTGTAAAAAATAAGGTACACATAGATGCATGGGTTTATTTCTGGGCTTTCTATCTTGTTCTACCGGTCTATATTTCTGTTTTTGTGCCAGTAGCATACTGTCTTGATGACTTGAAGACTGTAGCTTTGTATAATCTGAAGTCAGGAATGTTGATTTCTCCAGCTCCATTCTTCTTTCTCAAGACTGCTTTGGCTATTCAGGGTCTTTTGTGTTTCCATATGAATTGTGAATTTTTTTGTTTTAGTTCTGTGAAAAATGCCATTGGTAATTTGATAGGGATCACATTGAATCTGCAGATTGCATTTGGTAGTATAGTCATTTTCACAATATTGATTCTTCCTACCCAGGGACATGGAGTATCTCTCCATCTATTTATATGATCTTTGATTTCTTTTATTAGTGTCTTATAATTTTCTGTGTACAATTCTTTTGTCTCCTTCTGCTGCTGCTAAGTCACTTAAGTCGTGTCTGACTCTGTGTGACCCCATAGACAGGAGCCCACCAGGCTTCCCCGTCCCTGGGATTCTCCAGGCAATAACACTGGAGTGGGTTGCCATTTCCTTCTCCAATGCAGGAAAGGGAAAAGTGAAAGTGAAGTCGCTCAGTCGTGTCCGACCCTCAGCGACCCCATGGACTACAGCCTACCAGGCTCCTCCATCCATGGGATTTTCCAGGCAAGAGTACTGGAGTGGGTTGCCATTGTCTCCTTAGGTAAGTTTATTCCTAGATAGTTAATTCTTTTTATTGCAGTGGTGAATGGGATTGATTCCTTAATTTCTCTTTCTGATTTTTCATTGTTAGTATGTAGAAATGCAAGTCAGTTCTGTGTATTGATTTTGTACCCTGCAACTTTGCTAAATTCACTGATTAGCTCTAGTAATTTTCTGATAGTATCTTTAGGGTTTTCTGTGTACAATATCATGTCATCTGCAAACAGTGAGAGCTTTACTTCTTCTTTTCTGATCTGGATTACTTTTATTTCTTTTTCTTCTCTGATTGCTGTAGCTAGGACTTCCAGAACTATGTTGAATAATAATGGTGAAAGTGGACACCCTTGTCTTGTTCCTGATCTTAGGGGAAATGCTTTCAGTTTTTCACCATTGAGAATTATGTTTGCTGTAGGCTTATCATATATGGCCTTTACTATGTTGAGGTATGTTCCTTCTATGCCCATTTTTTGAAGAGTTTTAATCATAAATGGGTGCTGAATTTTGTCAAAGGCTTTTTCTGCATCTATTTAGATTATCATATCATTTTTATCTTTCAATTTGTTAATATGGTATATCACATTGATTGATTTGCATATATTGAAGAATCCTTGCATCCCTGGAATAAACCCAACTTGATCATGGTGTATGAGCTTTTTGATGTGTTGCTGAATTCCGTTTGCTAAAATTTTGTTGAGGAATTTTGCATCTATGTTCATCAGTGATATTGGCCTTTAGTTTTCTTTTTTTGTGTTGTCTTTGTCTGGTTTTGGTATCAGGGTGATGGTGGCCTTGTAGAATGAGTTTGGAAGTGTTCCTTCCTCTGAAGTTTTCTGAAAGAGTTTTAGAAAGATAGGCATTAGCTTTTTTCTAAGTGTTTGATGGAGTTCTCCTGTGAAGCCATCTGGTTCTGGGCTTTTGTTTTTTGGGAGATTTTTGATCACAGCTTCAATTTTAGTGCTTGTAATTGGGTTGTTCATAATTTCTATTTCTTCCTGGTTCAGTCTTGGAAGATTGAACTTTTCTAAGAATCTGTCTATTTCTTCCAGGTTATCCATTTTATTGCCACATAGTATTCATAATAGTCTCTTATAATCCTTTGTATTTTTGTATTGTCTATTGTAACCTCTCCTTTTTCATTTCTAATTTTGTTGATTTGATTCTTCTCTCTTTTTTTCTTGATGAGTCTGGAAAAGGGTTTATCAATTTTGTTTATCTTCTCAAAGAAACAGCTTTTAGTTTTATTAATCTTTACTATTGTTTCTTTCATTTTTC
Source organism: Bos javanicus (assembly GCF_032452875.1). NCBI lineage: Eukaryota > Metazoa > Chordata > Mammalia > Artiodactyla > Bovidae > Bos > Bos javanicus. The sequence goes on from NC_083876.1 coordinate 90,179,044, forward strand.
ATTTATTTATACTCAGGTCTTTATGATTTCTTTCCTTCTACTAATTTTGGGTTTCTTTGTTCTTCTTTTTCCAGTTGTTTTACATGTAAAGTTAGGTTGTCTATTCTATGTCTTTCTTGTTTCTTGAGGTAAGATTGTATTGCTATAAACTTCCCTCTTAGAACTGCTTTCACTGCATCCCATAGGTTTTGAGTTGTTATGTTTTCATTGTCATTTGTTTCTAGAAAATTTTTGATTTCTCTTTTGCTTTGTTCAGTAACCTGTTGGCTATTTAGAAACGTGTTGTTTACTCCCCATGTGTTTGTGTTTCTTACAGTTTTTTTTTTTCCTTGCAATTTATATCTAGTCTCATAGCATTGTGGTTGGAGATGATGCTTGACATGATTTAAATTTTCTTAAAATTTACTGAGGCTTGATTTGTGACTGAAGATGTGGTCTATCCTGGAGGATGTTCCATGTGCACTTGAGAAGAAGGTGTATTCTTCTGCATTTAGATGGAATGTCTTGAAGATATCAGTGAGATCCATCTTATCTAATGTATCATTTAAGACTTGTGTTTTCTTATTAATTTTCTATTTTGATGATTCATCCATTGGTGTGAGTGGGGTGTTAAAGTCTCCTACTATCGTGTTACTTTCAATTTCTCCTTTTATGTCTGTTAGTGTTTGTCTTATGTATTGAGGTGCTCCTATGTGGGTTATCTAGATATTTGCAATGTTATGTCTTCCTCTTGGATTGATCCCTTGATCATTATGTAGTGTCCTTCCTTATCTCTTGTAATCTTCTTTATTTTAAAGGCTATTTTGTCTGATATGAGGATTGCTACTCCAGCTTTCTTTTGCTTCCCATTTGCATGGAATACATTTTTCCATCCTCTCACTTTCAGTCTATGTGTGTCTTTAGGTCTGAAGTGAGTTCTTGTAAACAGCATATATATGGGTCTTGTTTTTGTATCTATTCAGACAGTCTGTGTCTTTTGGTTGGAGCATTTAATCCATTTACAGTTAAAGTAATTATTTATATATATATATATTCCTATTGCCATTTTCTTAATTGTTTGGGGTTGATTGTGTAGATCTTTTCTCTTCCCTTTTATTTTTTGACTATATAAGTCTCTTTAACTTTTGTTGTAAAGCTGCTTTGGTGGTACTGAATTCTCTTAACTTTTGCTTGTCTGAAAAGCTTTTGATTTCTCCATCAATTTTGAATGAGATCCTTGCTGGGTACAGTAATCTTGGTTGTAGATTTTTCTCTTTCAGTACTTTAAATATATCTTGCCTTTCCCTTCCGGCCTGCAGAGTTTCTGCTGAAAGATAAGCTGTTAAGCATATGAGGTTTCCCTTGTATGTTACTTGTTACTTCTCCCTTGCTGCATTTAATATTCTCTCTTTGTGTTTCAGTTCAGTTCATTTCAGTTGCTCAGTTGTGTCCAACTCTTTGTGATCCCGTGGACTGCAACACTTGAGGCCTCCTTGTCCATCACCAACTCCCAGATTTTACTCAAACTCATGTCCATTGAGTCGGTGATGTCATCCAATCATCTCATCCTCTGTCATCCCCTTCTCTTTCCATTTTCAATCTTTTCCAGCATCAGGGTCTTTTCAAATGAGTCAGTTCTTCACATCAGGTGGCCAAAATATTGGAGTTTCAGCTTCAGCATCAGTCCTTCCAATGAATATTCAGGACTGATTTCCATTGGGATGGACTGGTTGGATCTCTTTGCAGTCCAAGGGACTCTCAAGAGTCTTCTCCAACACCACAGTTCAAAAGCATCAGTTCTTCAGTGTTCAGCTTTCTTTATAATCCAACTCTCACATCCATACATGACTACTGGAAAAACCATAGCCTTGTCTAGATGGACCTTTTTTGGTAAAGTAATGCTGTGTTTAGAAATCTATTTGATTAGTCTTTGTTAGTTTAATTAGTATATATCTTGGCATGTTTCTCCTTGGGTTTGTCCTGTATAACACTCTCTGTGCCTATTGGACTTGATTGACTATTTCCTTTTCCATGCTGGGCATGTTGGGAAAATTTTCGACTATAATCTCTTCAAAAATTTTCTCATACCCTTTCTTCTTCTCTTCTTCTGGGACCCCTATAATTCGAATGTTGGTGTGTTAGATATTGTCCCAGAGGTCTCTGAGACTATCCTCAGTTATTTTCATTCTTTTTACTTTATTCTGCTCTTCAGAACTTATTTCCACCATTTTATCTTCTAGCTCACTGATCTGTTCTTCTGCTTCAGATATTCTGCTATTGATTCCTTCTAGAGTGTTTTTAATTTCAGTAATTGTGTTGTTTGTCTCTGCATGTTTATTCTTTAATTCTTCTAGGTCTTTGTTAACTGATTCTTGCATTTTCTCCACTTTGTTTTCAAGGTTTTTGATCATCTTTATTATCATTATTCTGAATTCTTTTTCAGGTAGTTTGCCTATTTCCTCTTAATTTATTTGGACTTGTGTGTTTCTAGTTTCTTCCTTCATTTGTGTAATATTTTTATGCCTTTTCATTATTTTTTTAAACTTATGTTTTAACTTATTGTGTTTGAGATCTTTTCCCAGGTTTCAAGGTTGAATTCTTTCTTCCTTTTGGTTTCTGCCTTCCTCAGGTTGGTCCAGTGGTTTGTGTAAGCTTTGTATAGGGTGAGATTTGTGCTGGGTTTTTGCTCGTTTGTTTGTCTTTCCTCTAGTGGCAAGGCTGAGTGAGGTGGTAATCCTGTCTGCTGATGATTGGGTTTCTATTTTTGTTTTGTTTGTTGTTTAGATGAGGTGTCCTGGTGGTGCTACTGGTGGTTGTGTGATGCCAGGTCTTATATTCCAGTGGTTTCCTTTGTGTGAGTTATCACTATTTGATATCCTCTAGGGTTAGTTCTCTGGTAGTCTAGGGTCTTGGAGTCACTGCTCCCCTCAAAGGCTGTGGGCTTGATCTCTGCCAGTCAACCATCTCTGCAAAGAATATGAGGCTTCTCCCCTGCAATTCCTTGAGCAGTCACTCCAGTCGCCCCAAACATCCCAGCTGCTATCTTTCTCTTCATCTGAATAAGTGTTTCTTGATGTGTATAGATGAATCAAGGCAAATTGGAAGTGGTCAAACAAGAGATAGCAAGAGTGAACGTTGACATTCTAGGAATCAGTGAACTAAAATGTACTGGAATGGGTGAATTTAACTCAGATGACCTTTATATCTACTACTGTGGGCAGGAATCCCTTAGAAGAAATGGAGTAGCCATCATGGTCAAGAAAAAAGTCCGAAATACAGTACTTGGAAGCAATCTCAAAAACGACAGAATGATCTCTGTTCGTTTCCAAGGCAAACCATTCAATATCACAGTAATCCAAGCCTATGCCCCAACCAGTAATGCTGAAGAAGCTGAAGTTGAATGGTTCTATGAAGACTTACAAGACCTGTTAGAACTAACACCCAAAAAAGATGTCCTTTTCATTATAGGGGACTGGAATGCAAAAGTAGGAAGTCAAGAAACACCTGGAGTAACAGGCAAATTTGGCCTTGGAATACCGAATGAAGTAGGGCAAAGGCTAATAGAGTTTTGCCAAGAAAATGCACTGGTCATAGCAAACATCCTCTTCCAACAACACAAGAGAAGACTACACATGGACATCACCAGATGGTCAACACCGAAATCAGATTGATTATATTCTTTGCAGCCAAAGATGGAGAAGCTCTATACAGTCAGCAAAAACAAGACCAGGAGCTGACTGTGGCTCAGATCATGAACTCTTATTGCCAAATTCAGACTGAAATTGAAGAAAGTAGGGAAAACCAGTAGACCATTCAGGTATGACCTAAATCAAATCCCTTATGATTATACAGTGAAAGTGAGAAACAGATTTAAGGGACTAAATCTGATAGACAGAGTGCTTGATGAACTATGGACGGATGTTTGTGACATTGTCCAGGAGACAGGGATCAAGACGATCCCCACGGAAAAGAAATGCAAAAAAGCAAAATGGCTGTCTGAAGACGCCTTACAAATAGCTGTGAAAAGAAGAGAAGCGAAAAGCAAAGGAGAAAAGGGAAGATATAAGCATCTGAATGCAGAGTTCCAAAGAATAGAAAGGAGAGATAAGAAAGCCTTCCTCAGCCATCAATGCAAAGAAATAGAGGAAAACAACAGAACAGGAAAGACTAGAGATCTCTTCAAGAAAATTAGAGATACCAAGGGAACATTTCATGCAAAGATGGGCTCGATAAAGGACAAAAATGGTATGGACCTAACAGAAGCAGAAGATATTAAGAAGAGGTGGCAAGAATACACAGAAGAACTGTACAAAAAAGATTGTCACGACCCAGATAATCACAACGGTGTGATCACTTACCTAGAGCCAGACATCCTGGAATGTAAAGTCAAGTGGGCCTTAGAAAGCATCACTACGAACAAAGCTAATGGAGGTGATGGAATTCCAGTTGAGCTATTTCAAATCTTGAAAGATGATGCTATGAAAGTGCTGCACTCAATATGCCAGCAAATTTGGAAAACTCAGCAGTGGCCACAGGACTAGAAAAGGTCAGTTTTCATTCCAATCCCAAAGAAAGGCAATGCCAAAGAATGCTCCAACTACCACACAATTGCACTCATCTCACACGCTAGTAAAGTAATGCTCAAAATTCTCCAAGCCAGGCTTCAGCAATACGTGAACCGTGAACTTCCAGATTTTCAAGCTGGTTTTAGAAAAGGCAGAGGAACCAGAGATCAAATTGCCAACATCCACTGGATCATGGAAAAAGCAAGAAAGTTCCGGAAAAACATCTATTTCTGCTTTATTGACTATGCCAAAGCCTTTGACTATGTGGATCACAATGAACTGTGGAAAATTCTGACAGAGATGAGCATACCAGGCCACCTGACCTGCCTCTTGAGAAACCTATATACAGATCAGGAAGCAACAGTTAGAACTGGACATGGAACAACAGACTGATTCCAAATAGGAAAAGGAGTATGTCAAGGCTGTTTATTGTCACCCTGCTTATTTAACTTCTATGCAGAGTACATCATGAGAAACGCTGGGCTGGAAGAAGCACAAGCTGGAATCAAGATTGCCGGGAGAAATATCAATCACCTCAGATATGCAGATGACACCACCCTTATGGCAGAAAGTGAAGGAGAACTAAAAAGCCTCTTGATGAAAGTGAAAGAGGAGAGTGAAAAAGTTGGCTTAAAGCTCAACATTCAGAAAACGAAGGTCATGGCATCTGGTCCCATCACTTCATGGCAAATAGATGGGGAAACAATGGAAACAGTGTCAGACTTTATTTTTTGGGGCTCCAAAATCACTATAGATGGTGACTGCAGCCATGAAATTAAAAGACGCTTACTCCTTGGAAGGAAAGTTATGACCAACCTAGATAACATATTACAAAGCAGAGACATTACTTTGCCAACAAAGTTCCTTCTAGTCAAGGCTATGGTTTTTCCAGTAGTCATTATGGATGTGAGGGTTGGACTGTGAAGAAAGCTGAGAGCCAAAGAATTGATACTTTTGAACTGTGGTGTTGGAGAAGACTCTTGAGAGTCCCTTGAAATGCAAAGAGATCCAACCAGTTCATTCTAAAGGAGATCAGTCCTGAGTGTTCATTGGAAGGACTGATGTTGAAGCTGAAACTCCAGTACTTTGGTCACCTCATGCAAAGAGTTGACTCATTGGAAAAGACACTGATGCTGGGAGGGATTGGGGGCAGGAGGAGAAGGGGATGACAGAGGATGAGATGGCTGGATGGCATCACTGAGTCGATGGACATGAGTTTGAGTAAACTCCGGGAATTGGTGATGGACAGGGAGGCCTGGCGTGCTGCAGTTCATGGGGTCGCAAGGAGTCGGGCACGACTGAGCGACTGAACTGAACTGAATGAGATAGATATCCCTATAGATATCTATAGATATCTATATAGATATCCCTATCGATAAAGGGATAAGTGTGTGAATATCTAGGCTCTTTAGGTGACACTAATGGTAAAGAATCCTCCTGCCAATGCAGGAGACATGAGAGATGCAGGTTCTGTCTGTGGCTCAGGAACATCCCCTATTTCTGATTGGCATTCAAAAGCTTACACCCCAACCTGCCTTTATTGCTGGCCAAACCCACAGACATGCTTTATCTGTTTTCTCTTCTCTTTACTCCATCAACCATGTCAGGACAGAGCACACGATATGTCTATCGTAATTAAAGAGGTTTCTTTAAGTGCTTCCTTGAACAAAATAGCCATAGCACAATATTCTATATCTGCTCCTGAAAAGCTGTATTAGGGTCCAGAGTTTTTCTTAATATCACAATATAGTTATTTAATAGTCTTACTTTTATCTATAGATATTCCAATTAGATCATTGTTTTTCAGGGATTTTATCACACTGTTGCATGTGCCGAATACATTATAGAGCTCATTACACTTCATTCATTGTTCTGTGCCTACCCTTTTTACATACATGAATTCCTCTGGGGAATATTCAGCTAAGTACTGTGAAACCGGGAAGGTGCTAAGGGAGAAAAGTTTTCTTCTTACTTCTGTAGTTTATTTGGGAAATTAGCCAGATGGTTTATGAAGCTGTTTTTCCTACTATGTCACTCTGTGACATAAAACACCTTGTGGGATTAGTAAGCATAGCCTCAAAACAAAAAATTGAGTGAAGGGGTATATTGAATTCTTTCCTCTTTTTGGTGTTTTCCTTCTAGAGGCAGATGTTACAAAAAAGATCTGAAATAAATTTTCCTCTTCCCTGCTGCCTCTTTCAGAAAGGATTTTGCTATTGACCTGCTGGCTGTACCACCTGGAGCCACAGTTTTGATCTATAAATCCTTTGTAACAGTTCTCAGCTTCTAAAGTTGATTCCCTCTCTCTTTACTTACCCTTCTAATAAGTGAATTTAGCCAAGGAGTGTCTTATAATAACCATATGCTTTACTTTTTAAACGAAAAATACAACAAAACTGGGCAATAGAAACTTTTAGAGACACCACTGATTCTTATAATAACACTAATAATCTTGTTGCTTAATCGTAGTCAATCATTCCTTACATATTGGCTTCTAAGATCATCTCTGCTTATTTGTTGCAATGTTTGGCATAGATTACATGGAGTTTGGTATCAAAATAAGTGTCCACACTACCCAGACCCCATCCTTTACTCTTTCCTTTGCTCATATTATTTTGTTGGATTCTTATATCATTTTGACCTAAGAGAGAGATGAAACGCAGAAAGTTGTGAGCCTCTCAGTGGGAGTGAGCCCGCTAAGAAGCTGATGCAGATTTAGAGACTGTTAGAAACTGTTGTCTTCCTTGGTCCCTGCTGTCCGGCTATCTTGTGCATTTAGGTCAGTCTCTGGTACACAGTTCTACTGTGGTTTGGGAATGAGAGTCTGTTCTGAGTCTCTCTGGAATTAACAGCTCTGTGGATCAGGAGGTTTGGTTTCCTCTTCCTGATGTTACAGAACCAATGTTATCATGTTAGCTTTTTGTCTCCTTGTTTTTCAAGTAGGAAAATATTTGTTTTTTGAGCATATGCTTAGCAATGTTAATGAGAGATAAAAAGTATTCCATTCCATGTTCTTACCTCCTGGAGTTTGTAATATCTCAAGGAAAATGAAATGTATGAAGTAATAGGCTAACATCACAAGACAGCTTGCTGTTATCAGTAGCATTGCCCACAGTAAGAGTGCACCGGTTTTTTCTTTGACTCCCTGGATTACATAGAGAAGACAGAGGGTAACTTAATTCACAGGACAGTAGCATTTTAAAAAATTTCAAGTTATTCTCAGATCAGATTCAGCTGATCTTATTTATCCATGCCAAAAAAAAAAAAAGCAAATTATATAAAGATTTTTAAAATAGATGTGGCCCTTCCCATATCATATCTTCTGTAATCTCCTAATTGGCTTCCTTTTCTAATCACAGAAACAGACTCTTTCTATAATGAAAGATTTATTGATTACAGAGTTTGTCTATTAAAGAATTCCTCTTTTTCTCCCATTCTTTTCACTAATTGTTAGCTTTGGATATTGAGTGTTTTAAATACTAGACTTCCTTAACCATTCTGCACCGTTTGGTACATGTTATGATATCTTGATTCCCTATATGTTTCCTTTAAGATCTACAGTGATATGGTCTTCAGACACAGAGACAGAGGAAACTACGTCCTTATCAAAAGGAAACAATGAGTGTGTAGTGGGTTGAAAGCACTCCCCAAAGATCTGTCTACACCTCAACTTTCAGAAACCACAAGTATGACCTTATCCGGAAAAAGGGTCTTTGCAGATGTAATTAATTTAAAGAATTTGAAATGAGATTATTCTGAATTATGAGCCATAAGTTTAATTACATGTGTCCTTAAGGAAGACACAGATGCAAGAGGAAAGAACCAGAGGAGAATGTCGTGTGGAGACAGAGATAGCCTTGCGCAGCTACTATTTATTTCTGCGTGCATGCTCAGTTGCTGAGTCCTATCTGACTCTTTGCAACTGTATGGACTGTCGCCCACCAGGCTTCTCTGTCCATGAGATTTTACAGACAAAAATACTGGAGTGGGTTGCCATTTCCTCCTCCAGGGGATCTGACTGACCCAGGGATCGAACCTGCATCTCCTGTGTCTCTTGCATTGGCAGGCAGATTCTTTTTACCACTGAGTCACCTTCTACCCTAATGTAAAATCTCCCACCTATATACAAGGAGGCAAAGTGTTCTTTTTATAATAGGGTAACATGGACTTTTTAAACTTTAATATGCATTGTTAGATTGCTTTGAAAAAAATTTTTTTTCTTTTTTTTTCCTTATGCTTTGAAAAATTTAAACTCTCTCTGGTGATGTACCTTCTACTATTAAAAAAGTAGCTGTAAAAATACAGAATGATAGCATTTAAGAAGAAACAACAAACCAACTACATATTTTATTTTAGTACTTGTATTTATGTTTCAAAGCATAGAAGCATTCTAAAAGAAAGGGTTATTAATATTAACCATTAATATTATTAATGGTTAAATAAGATAACCACTATTAGAACTGGGGAAGGGGGCTGAGAATGGTTATTTGTATTCAGTTTTTGAAGAAAAGCATATTCATGCATTACCTGTAACAGTAAAAAGTATTTCAAATCTAAAAGCACATTGATCATCAGATGGCCTATATTTTATATGCTATTAGAAACAAATAATGCCAATTAAAAGGTGATACAATGCTTAATTTTCACCTTTCATCTTATGTCTTATAAACGAGCTTTTAAAAAAAGTTTGGACAAAGATTTTTATACCACACTGCAATTTTATTTCATACTACTGCTTTTGTGGTTTTCTATGAAGAATTAATCATTTCAATTTAATGTATAACTGTAATGCAATCCTTTTAAAGACATTAAACAAAAGAACACATTGTATCAGTGATGCAAGTCTTTGAATCCGTATCTGGCAGATAAACATGCCATAGTGGTCACCTGGCATCTGGCTGACCATGATAGTATAAATTTATAAATGCTGTAGTAATAGTAATTTTAAGAATCCTTCATGACCCAGTTCTTCCTTCTAACCTGGTCTCTCCATTCTACAGACAAGCTTATTGAAACAGCTATCTATTCCTGCTGGCTCTTTGTTCCCCTTTCCCCAAATCATTTATTTATGAGCCCACAGCAATATGACTCTGCACCTAACACTGTATTGAAGCTGCTCTTTCCAGAGTCACCAATGACCTCTTTGTCACAAAACATTAGGCAATATTTCAGTCCTCTTCTTGCCTAACTTCATTGGTGTTTGAGGTTGGTTGACCTCTGCCACGAAACCGCACATTTCTGTTTCTCCTACTCTTTTTCTGGCTGTTCCTTTACTATTTTTATTCAAATTTCTCTTTCTTTTTCTTTCTTAGATGTTGATGTTTGCAGGATCATATTTAAAGATGTATACATCTTACCACAGTACATAGAACAAACAAGATGCAAGCCAATAATACACATGTCTGAAATGGACTAGTAAAATAGTGACGATAAGATAATTTGTAATCAGATAGAGAATACATGACCTGATTGAAGACGTTCAATTTCGATAAGTGAAAACCAAAGGAAAAAGTAAACTGTAAGTCAAAGGAAACAAATCTACTCTTCTGGATGAGTCTGCTGTTGGGTGCCTTTCAGTCTCTCTTTTCTCTTCCATTCCATCCATTCTCATGGCTTCCATTATCATCCATACTCATCCTGCTGCTGCTGCTAAGTCGCTTCAGTTGTGTCCGACTGTATGTGACCCCATAGACGGCAGCCCACCAGGCTCCCCCATCCCTGGGATTCTCCAGGCAAGAACACTGGAGTGGGTTGCCATTTCCTTCTCCAATGCATGAAAGTGAACAGTGAATATGAAGTTGCTCAGTCGTGTCCGACTCTTAGTGACCCAATGAACTGCAGCCTATCAGGCTCCTCCATCTGTGGGATTTTCCAGGCAAGAGTACTGGAGTGGGGTGCCATTGCCTTCTCTGATACTCATCCTAATTATTCTCAAATCTATACTTCAAATTCTTTTTCCCTATTGAGACTTTTAAGCAACTGATTATTGGACACTGTCACTTTAAGTTCCACAGGGAGCCATTCATTTCTGTAACTCACTGATGAGCTGATCCATCAAGTTCTCCCCAGTCACTTCATGTTCCTTTTGGCCGCAACTACTGGGACTTAAGTCACCATTTTTTTCTTGTGCTTCCAGTGATAATGTACCAATTACTCCTCTTGAACCTAATCTTTCTTCTTTAAAGTAGTTCTGATGGTCTTTCTTTCTTTCTTTTTTTTTTTTTAAAATCAAATCATATTCTTTCACAGTGTCCTTGTGCCTACAGTACCCTCATTCTGCTGCCCCTTCTCTGGATTGGCTCTACTTTGATCTCAGCTTAAATTTCATTTCCTCTAGGAGGTCTTAACTGACATTTGCCCCTACTTCCACCTAATGCCATTCTACATTAGATTTCAGTGTCATATGACCTTTGAGCTCTTTTAGCAATTTAGTATAAATTCTTAAAAACATATAACCTACCACCACCAAACCATGATGAAATAGAAAATCTGAACAGATTGATTACTAGCAAGAAGACTGAATCAGTAATTAAAAATGTTTCAACAAACAAAAGTCTAGGAGGAGACAACTTTACTGGTGAATTTATCAAACATTCGCACAAGAATTAATACCAACCCTTCTCAAACTCTTCAATACTGATTGATTTTTTTAAAAAAATTGTTTATTTAGCTGCATTGGGTCTTCGTTGTGGCATGTGGGATCTTTTTTGTAGTTGTGACTGGGGGGCTCCAGGGAACGTGGGCTTCAGTAGTTGGGGTGTGGGGGCTTAGCTACTCTGCAGCATGTGGGATCTTAGTTCCCTGACTGGATATCAAACCCATGTGTCCTGCATTGCAACATAGATTCTTAACCACTGGACCACCAGGGAAGTCCCCATAATACTGATTGCTTTTTATTCCTCTTTCCTAGATGAGGTAGAATAGAAGTAAGATGAGAAAACTTAGACTGTATGTTTTTGTGAGTGAGAGATGAGAGAGAAAACTTTTTAGTTTCATACTTATAAGGTCTAAAATTAAACAGCATACATAATTCAAACTTTAACTATTTTTTTCACTTAGCAGTATAAAATTCTTAACACCTTTACTTCTTTCTGGAGTTGTTCTTTTCCAGTCATTAGAGTACCTGAATTATGTATAGCTTTGTTTTTCTACTTTATATTTTCATTTTAAGAAATGTAGAACTGTACATTTATATTGTATTTTGTTTTCATGCCATCGTGTAATATGTGCCAAATATAGCCCACTTTCACTGAAACATTTTTTCAAGTTTGCAAACTTTAACCCTCTCTATTTAGTTGTATTTATAGGACAAATTGTTAAGTCATAAGTGATATGGATTATAAAATATCTTTGACCAATATGCTAATCTGAAAATCATTTTTCTTCTCTGGAATTTCACTTTATTGGAAAAAGTCAAGACTGTGCTTTTAGTGTTATATAAATGTATATCACTTTTTTCTCTGACTCTAGCAGTTTATAGTATGGTATCACTTACCATTTTCAGGTTTCCTAGTCTGATGGCAGAAATTATTTTATACATATATCAGTATGCTCTGAAGACCCACACAGACCTTCTAAACAATTTGTCACTTCCTCATAGTTATTTGTTTCTGTGGAGTAAAGAGTAAATTTAATGAATCTTATTCATATGCGGTAGGAGCTCTAATGTTTGTCTGCATGTCTTGTTTTTCCATTTCAATTTTATGGCTTTTAGAAAAGTTTACTCAATTCCTGTGATTGCTAATCTCAGAGTACAGCCCAGCATCCCTTCTCTATCACATGACCAGATGGACTAGTTGTAGAGTTGGATCCACTGTCCGTAATGATTAGATTTAGAATGGGACTGTATTCCTTGCTTTGTTATTGGAGTAACAGAAAAAACTGTCTTTTTTCCTTTAGACAATGAGCTGGCAGGATGTGAACCCGAGGCTGATAGCTATTAACCGTCCTATTAGGAGGAAAAAAAGAAGCATATAACTGAAAAATACAGAGCGCGAGCAAACCAATGAACAAAATGTATTTCCTGGAGCATAGAGTGTCTGAGTCACTCACACGCAATCAATGTTTTTTCCTTTTGCTAACAGTGTAACATTTATAAATATTCTTGCTGACATCCTTATGTAAAGTTGTCTCCAACAACATTAAGTTGAAACAGTATCTCAAAGCACATTTAAAATTGCATTAAAAAAAAAAAAAGATTTCTTTTTTGCTTTCTCCATGCTGCATTTTAAACTAATACAGTGCTTCTTCTAATATATCTGTATTATTAGTTTTCCTGGGGAAATAAAAGAAGAAAAGTGGTGTTCAGTGCCAATAACTGTCAGATAATCTGAGTTAAGCCAACTTGACATTTTCTTACAGAAGTTATTATAAAAACCTTTAGTTGCTGATATGAACAGAAAATATCAAAGTGTTTAACAAAACATTTCTGGAACTCTTTATTTTACAGCCTCTTATGGAAGTGGATTTCTGATAGGCAAACATTGAATAATGAGGTAATAGTGATTTTTAAGTTAAATTAAAATTTATATACCCCCAATCTTTTTGATAGCTGATGCTCCAAAATCACAGCAGATGGTGACTGTAGCCATGAAATTAAAAGACGCTTGCTCCTTGGAAGGAAAGTTATGACCAACCTAGATAGCATATTGAAAAGCAGAGACATTACATTCATCTAGTCAAGACTATGGTTTTTCCAGTACTCATGTATGAATGTGAGGGTTGGACTGTGAAGAAGGCTGAGTGCTGAAGAATTGATGCTTTTGAACTGTGGTGTTGGAGAAGACTCTTGAGAGTCCCTTGGACTGCAAGGAGATCCAACCAGTCCATTCTAAAGGAGATCAGCCCTGGATGTTCATTGGAAGGAATGATACTAAAGCTGAAACTCCAGTACTTTGGCCACCTTATGCGAAGAGTTGACTCATTGGAAAAGACTCTGATGCTGGGAGGGATTGGGGGCAGGAGGAGAAGGGGACGACAGAGGATGAGATGGCTGGATGGCATCACTGACTCAATGGACTTGAGTTTAAGTGAACTCCGGGAGTTGGCGATGGACAGGGAGGCCTGGTATGCTGCAATTTATGGGGTCGCAAAGAGTCAGACACGACTGAGCAACTGAACTGAACTGAACTGATATAAATCAATCTCAAACTAGGTTTATTGTAAATGGAATGTCTGGGGTCATATAACTAGGGAAGGTGGATCTGGCCTAGGGTATTGGTTTCATTACACCTTCAAGACACTGTCTTTTTTCCCCTCTCATTCTCTCTGCATATGTCCATTTTGCTTCTATGTGTATTGGTTTCTTTCTCAAGCAGTTTTTCCACAAGTGCAGAAATAATATTAGCAGTCTTAAGTCTAGATCTTGGTTGAATCCACAAGGTAAAAAGAAAATTTTATTTCCTGGTACTCAACCTAGATACTGTATTAAAAAGCAGAGACATCATTTGCCTGACAAAGGCCATATAGTCAAAGCTATGGTTTTTCCAGTAGTCATGTACAGATGTGAGAGATGGACCATAAAGAATACTGAGTGCCAAAAAATTGATACCTCTGAATTGTGGTGCTGGAGAAGACTTAGTCCCTTGGACCACAAGGCGATCAAATCAGTCAATCCTAAAGGAAATTAAACTTGAATATTCATTGGAAGGACTGATGCTGAAGCTGAAGCTCCAACCAAGCTCCAACCCTTTGGCCACTTGATGTGAAGAGCTGACTTGTTGGAAAAGACCCTGATGGAAAGATGAAGGCAAAAGGAAAAGGGGACAACAGTAGATGAGATGGTCAGATAGCATCACTGACTCAAAGGACTTGAATTTGAGCCAACTCCAGAAGATAGTGAAGGACAGGGAAGCCTGGCATGCTGCAGTCCATGGGGTGAAAAGAGTTAGCAACTGAACAACAACAACATTCATATAATAAATTGGATTAGAGTACATGTCTTTGCTCGTGCCCACCAGTGAGTGCTACGGATAGTGGTCTATCCTCGAGTCTATCATCAATGGACATGTGCCCAGGGGGAGCTTCTCTGTGATTGAGAGCACTATCAGAATCACAGAACAAGCAGGATGGTTCTCCACAATGAGAATATGGTTGTTCTTACCAGAAGAATGGGAAAAGGAAGCTAAGCATCCAGGAAAATTGATGTCTATATGTGAAAGTGTTCCTTTACATAAGACAATATTCTGGGCTAGTGCATTTTATAAAATCATATTTTCACTGTAAATTAAGAATAGCTTATTTTGAAATAGTGCTAGAAACATTGATTGCTTACCTGTCTTTAACAATTAAAAAAAGTTAATTCAGCAGAACTAATTCTTGTCCAGAGGTAGTTTATAACATGACTGTAAAATTTTCTGTTGATTGAACATAAAGTGTCATTAATGGTCATTTAAAGGAATAAGTGGTACAAAGCTCTTTTAAGTTTCATAATATTATAACATATTGAAGACAACTTGATATCTACTATTACTAACCAAGAAATAACAGCTTAGTCTTATAAACGCCATAGTTTGACTTAAATTAATAACATTGGGTGAACAAAATAGTAATCAAATTACTATATCCTAAATGATACCATATATTTTATTTTTCCTAAAATGATTCAAAATATGTGGTAATGTGGAGCATTTTGAAATTGCTGGAATTTTTGTGGTTTATCTTTCAAGTAAATTTAATTCTTAATGATAAACCCATTTGATTTGAAGTAAATGCATGTACATTAAATTTACAACTCTATCAAATCATAATGTGTCACTTTGTAATAATTTAAAATGAACTATGAGGTGACTAGGACTTTTACAAATATAATTAAAAAGAAAAGGAGAAAATTCATTTACTGATAGTTTTTAAAAATGTTAGCATTTTGGCATATTTCTTTTATTCTGCCACCCTCACATCAATTGTAGTTAGATTTTTCAGTTTAGTTAATGATGGGACAGTAGTCCTATCTTGGTTCAATGGCTTATGGAATAAAACTGATAGCCTTATTTTTTAGCATTTCCTATTCTTTTAAGGGACTTCCTAGGTAGCACTAGAGGTAAAGAACTCACCTGCCATTGTAGGAGACGTAAATGGCTCGAGTTCAATCCCTGGGTCAGGAAGATCCCCTGGAGAAGGGCATGGAGAGAATCCCACAGACAGAGGGGCCTGGTGGAATACAGTTCCTAAGGTTGCAAAGAGTAGGATGCAATTGAAGCAACTTAGCACACACATTCTCTTAAGAGTCTTAAAAATTGTTTTCCTAATGATTGATTTTTCCAGTGGTCATGTATGGATGTGAGAGTTGGACTATAAAGAAAGCTGAGTGCTGAAGAATTGATGCTTTTGAACTGTGGTGTTGGAGAAGACTCGAGAGTTCCTTGGACTTCAAGGAGATCCAGTCAGTTCATCCTAAGGGAGATCAGTCCTGGGGGTTCATTGGAAGGACTGATGTTGATGCTGAAACTCCAATACTTTGGCCACCTGATGTGAAGAGCTGACTCATTTGAAAAGACCCTGATGCTGGGAAAGATTGAGGGCAGGAGAAGGGGACGACAGAGGATGAGATGGTTGGATGGCTTCATTGACACAATGGGCATGGGTTTGGGTGCACTCTGGGAGTTGGCGATGGACAGGGAGGCCTGGCATGCTGCAGTTCATGGGGTTGCAAAGGGTCGGACACAACTGAGCACACAACTATTTTTTGATTTGTGCAATTTTGTCTTTTCTTTTCTACCTTTATTTCTCACTTTGGTTCAGTTCAGTCACTCAGTTGTGTCCGACTCTTTGCAACCCTATGAACCACAGCACGCCAGGTCTCCCTGTCCATCACCAACTCCCCGAGTCCACCCAAACCCATGTCCATTGAGTCGGTGATGCCATCCAACCATCTCATGCTCTGTCATCCCCTTCTCCTCCTGCCCTCAGTCTTTCCCAGCATGAGGGTTTTTTCAAATGAGTCAGCTCTTCACATCAGGTGGCCAAAGTATTGGAGTTTCAGCTTCAGCATCAGTCCTTCCAATGAATATTCAGGACTGATCTCCTTTAGAATGGACTGGTTGGATCTCCTTGCAGTCCAAGGGACTCTCAAGAGTCTTCTCCAACACCACAGTTCAAAAGCATCAATTCTTTGGCGCTCAGCTTTCTTTATAGTCCAACTCTCACATCCATACATGACTACTAGAAAAACCATAGCCTTGACTGGACAGACCTTTGTTGACAAAGTAATGTCTCTGCTTTTGAATATGCTATCTATGTTGGTGATCACTTTCCTTCCAAGGAGTAAGCGTCTTTTAATTTCATGGCTGCAATCACCATCTGCAGTGATTTTGGAGCCCAGAAAAATAACGTCAGCCACTGTTTCCACTGTTTCCTTATCTATTTGCCATGAAGTGATGGGACTGGATGCTATGATGTTAGTTTTGTGAATTTTGAGCCACTGGATAACTATATTATAAGGATATTGTGTGTATATGTATGTGTGTGTCTGCTTCTTGTCTATTACCTTTCTTCTACATTTCTTGTATTTGCCATTTATTCATTGTTTTGATTTATAAATTTATTCAGAGAGAGCAGGAAAACGGAAAGAACATTGACTCTGGAATCAGATTAATCTGAACTTTAATCTTGGTATCATCATTTATAAACTCTCTGATCTTGGGCAAAGTCATTTAAGCTCTCTGGACTTATTTTCTCATCTGTAATATGCAGAGAATGGCACCCATTGAAAAGATTTATGAGTTCTTTTTTGGTAGAGTAATCAAAGTACTCAGTATGTTCTATAATTTACTTTTCTGAATGAATATTGTTGGATCTTCTCATGGTACTTACTCTTTATAATTTTATTTATTTGTTTATAGCTGTGCTGGGTCTTCCTTGTTGTGCGAGCTTTTATCTAGCTGTGGAGAGTGGAGGCTCTTCTCTTGTTGTGGTCCTTGGGCTTCTCACTGCAGTGGCTTCTCTTTTTGCAGTACACGGGCCCTAGGGCACATGGGCTTCAGTGATTGCAGCATGTGGGTTGAGTAATTGAGGCTCCTGGGCTCTAAAGCACAGGCTTAATAGGTGAGGCTCTCTGGCTTAGTTGTACTGCAGGATGTGAGATCTTCCTAGATCAAGGATTGAACCCATGTCTCCTGAATTGACGGTTGGATTTTTTTTTTTTTTTACAACTGAGCCACCAGGGAAGCCCTGCAATTACTCTTTTTAAGGTCCTCATTTCTGACATTCATTGTCTACACATACATTTGGTAACAGCATAATGACTCGCATCCCTCATCACAACTTGTGCATCTGAAATCCACACTTCATTTACCATTGTAGACAGATATGCCCAGAAAGTGTCTGCTGTATGCCTTTATACTAAGATGGATCTCCTGAACAATGTGGACACTCTTCTCTTCTCTTTTCCCATGTTCTTTCTCTGCACTCTCCTATATTAATTTCATTTTAATGTAACAGGCTTCTTCACCCTCATATCTATTTCTGTTAATCTTTCTCCTTTTTCAAACAGAATCCAACTAGCTTCACATCAGGAAAACATCTCAGTTCCTTGAACTTATTTTCTATTCCTATGAGTATAACAATCACCTTAGCCCTTACTTAGAGTTACTTATCTTCATGCCTTTTTATATTCTTAGATTGAGTTCCAGGAGGTGAACAACCAAAATTGACTTACTTTTGGTCTCTCACAGTCACTAAAATAGTGCTTTGCATAAATGCTGACATAAATTAATGAATGGGGAATCTTGCAGAATGTTTTTAACTAAAGAAATTTTTGTACATGTCATATTTGTATAACTGAATCATCTTGCTGTGCACCTGAAACCTTGTAAGTCAACTATATTTCAATAAAATATATGTATTTTAAAACTTTTTACACATGCCATATTAACTGTACATGTCATACCAACTCTACTCTCTCACTCTACTCTCTCATAGATGGTATAGATTTTCAGAGGCAAGGGCTATGGGATGCTTTATTCAATGATGTGTAGTACTAAAAAGGTCACAAGAATAAAAGTCAAAGTAGCAGGTTCTTGTGGCATGGTTTGCTTGTGGCCTTAAATTCCATATCACAAATTCAGAAATCAGCATACAAGTTTCTAATTTCCATTGCTGCATCAAAACTTGAAGATTTTTCCTTTTACATCTCCAACAATACTTAGACTTGACAATTCCTTGAACGCAGGTGCCTAGTGTATATTTATGGAAATTAAATGCTAGTTATATGTGAAAATATTTTTTTAAGGAATGATAGACAAGGATTTCTTGACCTGAATATTTGCTAAACTTTTGTTCTCTTACATGGAAATTCAGTAATTGGAGAATTTTACGTTTACACAAATTTTAATGCCTTAATTTTAGAGAGAAAGTTCAGGAAGCCTCATGACTAGGTTAAGAAGACACAGCTAACCAGTAGAAAAGCAGAGAACACTGGCCATGACTCTTGCCTTTTCACCCAGAGACTTCTCCACTGTAAAATGCTTTGGATTCCAAGAGAAAAACTCATGAGTGTAATATTTTCAGCAAATAGTAATATTTATATATAAAAACATCTTTATCATTTTTTTTCAGTGTGTCATCAAGAAGATGTAAAAATAGGACTTCATTTTTTCAACTTGGACTATTTTCTGTCTCCAATTTGGCTAAGTCATGTGTTATTGTTATAGAGTGGATAATTAGCATGTGGGGGCTTCTCAGGTGGCTGAGTGGTAAAGAATTCACTTGCCAATGTAGGAGATGTGAGTTCAGTCCCTGGGTCAGGAAGTTCCCCTGAAGAAGGAAATGGCAACCCACTCCAGTATTCTTGCCTGGGAAATCCCTTGGACAGAGGAGCCTGGTGGGCTACAGTCCATGGGGTCACAAAGAGTCAGACACAACTTAGTGACTGAGAACACGCACACATTTAATATTACAAGTTACAGTCCCTTTTGCAACAAGAATAAAAGGAATAGTCTTTAGTTAATAATCTTGAAGTGTGATTAATACAGGGGCATAGAAGTAGTTCAGCATATAAACTGAAAAAAGGGACAACCTGCTCTTTCGTGGCCAGTTGTTGAAAGATCATTTTAAGAAGGTAGTTCGTAGGTGGCAGTGTGCTGCTCCTGGCTATATGGAAGCAAAACTAGAGAGAAACAAAACTTCTGATAGCTTATTTTTTCTTTAAGTTTCATTGACATTGGGTGAGATATTGTATAAAGTCGACCAATTGCAAGAGAATGAGACTTGCTTCTTAAACAGAGGATTATTTCTCACTGTCTCCCTGAAGCCACAATCAGCAAAACCAAACCATCAAGAAGAGTGGAGATACTTGATAGTAGCAGGCTTCTTGCCTGAAGTCTGAAGTTCCACGGTTTCACAGGGATACTGTAGGAGAGTGGTCCTCCACTTTCTTAGCACCAGGGACGAGTTTTGTGAAAGACAGTTTTTCCATGGATGGAGGTGGGGTAGATGATTTAAGTGTATTACATTTATTGTGCACTTTATTTCTTTTATTATTACATCAGCTTCACCTCAGATTATCAGGCATTAGATCCCAAAGGTTGAGGACCCCTGATTTAGGGTGTGGAAAGCAGCAGTACTGGCAGGAAAAAGGGACCTCTGAAACATACAAATTAATTCTGGCTACTTCTTAATAATCAAAATTGAACTCTTGAAATGACTAAGCTGGAATTCTTGAACTAATCATAGCAAAGGGTTATAAAGACATCCCTTAATGAGGAAAATGTGAGTATGTGATTGGAATAAGAAATGAAAGACAAGTAGTATTATTTTTTTTTCACCAAATTGGTGGAGATGTAGTTCTTTTGGAACTTGTGAGGAGGTTAATAATCATGAATGCTACTGCAGTTGGAGGTCAAAGTGTACTGCATATAATACTATTAGCTTTGAACTGTTCTAAAAGAATATCCTCATAGAAAATTGAAAGATGTGGGCTTTATTTCCAACCTTCTCACTATGACTGTGCATATCATTTTCATTCCTTTGCTTTCATATTTTCAAAACGTGGATGTGTTACCTCTTTTATATCTTCCCTGATAGCTCAGATGGTAAAGAATCTGCTTGCAATGCAGGAGACTTGGGTTCAGTCCTTGGGTGAGGAAGATCCCCTGGAGAAGGGAATGGCAATCTACTCTGGAATTCTTTCCTGGAGAATCCCATGGACAGAGGAGCCTGGCAGGCTATGGTCCATGGTATCCCAAAGTCCATGGGACACAACTGAGCGATTCACACATTTTACCTCCTTTATACCAAGTAGTATTTATAACTGATTTGAGAAATCTTGAATTCTTCTGAAGTTAGGGAATCTTTACATCAATGTTATTTAGCCACATTATCGTGGTAACACCATGAATTTGAGGTAATTAAAACATTTTTTCAAAAAAATTTTTTTAGCTTTTTACTTAAAGGTGATTGTTAAAGTAAACAGAGTCAAACTCTGAAGATAGTCTTTGCTAACTGATACTGTGTTCTTGGGCTGTGTGCTGGGGCACTTCTTCTAGAGAAGCATTAGATAAGAATTGTATATTCTAACACTGAATTACTAGTGAAAGCAAAATATATTTTTTTGAGAGACTGAAAGAGGGTGAAGATGATAATTGTTGAATGAGAATTGTCAATGAAAAAGTCACTGTTAATAATATTAAATGAAACAAGCAGAAATTTTTTTCCCTTCTTTTATTGAAGTATGGTTGTATTAATTACTGTTGTTCTGTTGCTCAGTTGTGTCCAACTCTTTGCGACCTCATGGACAGCAATACACTAAGCTTCTCTATCATCTCCCCAGAGCTTGCTCAAACTCATGTCCACTGAGTCAGTGATGCCATCCAACCATCTCATCCTTTGTCATCCCCTTTTCCTCCTGTCTTCAATCTTTCCCAGCATCAGGGTCCTTTCCAGTGGATCCTTTCATATCAGGTGTCCAAAGTAGTGGAGCTTCAGCTTCAGCATCAGTCCCTCCAATGAATATTCAGGATTGGTTTCCTTTAGGATTGACTGATTTGACCTCCTTGAGGTCCAAGGGACTCTCAAGAGTCTTCTACAACACCACAGTTCAAAAGCATCAATTCTTCTGCACATCAACCCTTCTTCAGGGTCCAACTCTCACATCCATACGTGACTATTAGAAAAACCATAAGTGAGTGAGTGAAAGTGAAGTCGCTCAGTCGTGTCCGACTCTTTGCAACCCCATGGACTGTAGCCTACCAGGCTCCTCTGTCCATGAGATTTTTCCAGGCAATAGTACTGGAGTGGATGGATTGCCATTTCCTTCTCCAGGGGACCTTCCTGATCCAGGGATCGAACCCGGGTCTCCCGCATTGTAGACAGATGCTTTACCATCTTAGCCATCAGGGAAGTTCTTATGGAAAAACCATACCTTTGATTAAATGCACCTTTGTTGGCAAAGTAATGTCTCTTCTTTTTAATACGCTGCCTAAGTTTGTCATAGCTTTTCTTTCAAGGAGCAAGTGTCTTAATTTCATGGCTGCAGTCACCATCTGCAGTAATTTTGGAGCCCAAGAAAATAAAGTCTCTCACTGTTTTCATTGTTTCACCATCTATTTGCCATTAAGTGATAGGACCAGATGTCATGATCTTAGTTTTTATAATGAGTTTTAAGAAAGCCTTTTCACTCTCCCCTTTCACTTTCATTAAGAGGCTCTGCAGTTCCTCTTCCTTTCTGCCATAAGGGTGGTGTCATTTACATATCTGAGGTTATTAATGTTTCTCCCTGCAACTTGATTCCAGGTGGTGTTCCATCCAGCCCAGCATTTCTCATGATGTACTCTGCATATAAATTAAATAAGCAGGGTGACAATATTCAGCCTTGACGTACTCCTTTCCCAATTTTGAACCAGTCCGTTGTTCCATTTATAGTACTAACTGTTGCTTCTTGGCCTGCATACAGACTTCTCAAGAGGTAGGTAAGGTGGTCTGGTATTCCCATCTCTTTAAGAATTTTCTACTCTTGTTGTGATCCACAGAGTCAAAGGCTTTAGCATAGGCAATGAAGCATAAGAAGATGTTTTTCTGAAATTCTCTTGCTTTTTCTATGATTCAACGGATGTTGGCAATTTGATCTGTGGTTCCTCTGTCTTTTCTAAATCTATTTTGAACATTTGGACGTTCTTAGTTCACGTACTACTGAAGCCTATCTTGGAGAATTTTGAGCCTTACCTTGCTAGCGTGTGAAATGAGTGCAATTGTGCAATAGCTTGAGGATTCTTTGGCATTGCCTTTCATTGGGATTGGAATGAAAACTGACCTTTTACAGTCCTGTAGCCACTGCTGAGTTTTCCAAATGTGCTGGAAGCAAAGTGGTTCAGTTACACATATACACACACACACATATATATACTTTTTTATATTCTTTTATGGTTTATCATAGTATACTGAATACAGTTCTCTGTGCTATACCATAGAACTTTGTTGTTTATCCATTCCATTTATAATAGCTTATATCTGCTAACTCCTACCTCCCATTCCATCCCTCTCCCATTCCCCTCCCCCTACATTGGCAACCACGAGTCTGTGATTCTGTTTCTGTTTCATAGATATGTTCATTTCTGTCATATTTTAGATTCCAAATGTAAGTGATATTCTACAGTATTTGTCTTTTTCTTTCTGTCTTACTTCACTTAGTATGAAAATCTCTAGGTTCATCCATGTAGCTGCAAAAGGCATTATTTCTTTTTAAAGGCTGAGTAACATTTCATATTTACAGTCCATGGAATTCTCCAGGCCAGAATACTGGAGCGGGTAGCCTTTCCCTTCTCCAGGAGATCTTCCCAACTCAGGGGTGGAAGGGAAGCCCAAGAATACTGCAGTGGGTAGACTATCCCTTCTCCAGCAGATCGTCCCAATCCAGGAATCGAAATGGGGTCTCCAGAATTGTAGGCAGATTCTTTACCAACTGTGCTATCAGGGAGGCCTTATATATATACTTTTTCTGTAAATAATTTTCTACTCTTTTTTGTGATCCACACAGTCAAAGGCTTTAACACAGTCAGTGAAGAAGAAGAAGATGTTTTTCTGGAATTCTCTTGCTTTTTCTATGATTCAACATATGTTGGCAATTTGATCTCTGGTGTGTGTGTGTGTGTGTATCTATCTATCTATATATATATATATATATATATATATCGCATAAGAAAAGAGTTCTAAAAGAAAGGAAATGGACTTCCCTGGCTGTCTGGTGGTTAAGACTCTGTTTCCACTGCAGAGAGTGGGGGTTCGCATGTAGCATGGCACAGCCCAAAAATAAATAATAAAAAGGAAAAAAAGTAAAAGGCAAAAACTATTCAGGAAGATCACAGAAGAACTTGCTGAGTCAGATTTGGAAACATTGAAGATGGGCTCACCTCAGTTAAAGCTGATAGCCCTAAATGCCCAGGAAAAATATAAAAAGCAAGGTTTTATAGCTTAATTTTTAGATGAAAAGCCTTACTGTTTTCCCATGGCTAGAGACTGTACAAATGACCTACTAACTTTCATTTATGGATTTATTTTTGCCTTATTATTTTTCAAAGGTATGTAAAGATTTTTATTACAGATTTAGAGACATATATTAAAAATTGAAATGTAGAGCCACATGCATGCATAGGAGT
The DNA here is from genome assembly GCF_032452875.1 of Bos javanicus. Lineage (NCBI taxonomy): Eukaryota > Metazoa > Chordata > Mammalia > Artiodactyla > Bovidae > Bos > Bos javanicus. Next base: position 90,203,174 of record NC_083876.1, read on the forward strand.
GGAGATTTTGTTGAAATTATTACTTGTAATTAAGACAGTTTGTTCTAGGAATTTATACTTTTTTAATCAAACCAAATGAAATATCTTCAATGGCATTATAATGTCTTTTTGATGCCATTTAATCTTCATGTCTCCTGTCACAAAATACAGATCTAAGTTGATACTTTTTAAAGGTATTTTTAAGATATGACTTTGTTTTATTGTTTAGAAATCTTTCTTGACAATTTAATGAAAACTGCTTACTCTCTTAGGTTCTTTTAATGCTTTTTAGATATCTTTTGTATACAATGTACTATGTCAAAGTATACTTTCAAATCTACCATTTTTAAAGTGAGAAAATCTAATGGATTGTCATAACTCACATTCAAATAAATCTTTGGCAAAAAGTCAGTTTTATTTGGAGACTGTTTAATTTGTCTAAAAGTATCTTCCCACTGTATTTTTTCAATTAGTAAAAGGAAAAAAGAAAAAGCAGCTATATTCCTGAGGATTGATTATACTGGTGTCTAAAATCTTGTCAATATCTAAGCATTAAGATAAACATAATGAAATTAAAAATGACATTTTACATGTGAAGACTCATTTTTCATACTTAAGACATGAGATTCAGCTGGGGTTTTAGATATAGACACCCTGCAGTATCCTTGGAGGACTGGTTCCAGGCCTCTGCAGATACCAAACTCCGTGGGTGCTCAATTCCTGTATATAAAATGGCAAAGTAGTATTTAGTTTTGGCTATATGTTTCTCTAGAGGGGCGAGAAGCTTCTCTTGGGATCAACTTGATTACATGTCCCTTGTAGCTTGTGAAAAATAATTTCACTTTTCATGCATACATGAGACTGAACACTACTTGATATAAATGATTGACTTTAAAATATCAATGCCTTTAGAAGACAGTTGGGGAAAATGGAACCCACACTGTAGAGACTAGAGGAGACATCCAAGCATGTTTCACTCTTGATACCTGGACATGTTACAGGTTCATTTCTTACAGAGGAACTGTTTATTAACTGAAATTCTATAAATCTTCTGTATAGAACCTATATTTCTAGAATATAGAATATAACTATAAATTATAGCATATAAATTAGATCTATAGAATAGCAATCTAATATTTCTATTTGAAATCTAATAGATCTATAAAATATAAATTAGATCTATAAACATACAGATTCAAAATCTAATAGATCTATGATCTATAAAAATCTATAAATATCTAATTTATATTCTATAGGTCTTATAGATCTTTATAGATCTCTAAATTCTATAAATCACAGATGTTTATGTAGAAGTATTAACAGGGTACCCTTCCAAGAGTAACTTCTATTAGGTTAGTACCAAAGTAATTGCGGTTTAGGACCGTGAATTTTAAATTATTATAACTAGGCTCAAACACATTTTTTATTAATCAAAATAGGAGTCAGTACAATCAACACATTTTTGCCGATGAGAAATAACCTTGTTTATACCTGTAGCATAAAAATCTCTGCCTCCAGGATTCCACGGACTCTTGGAAAGCATTTTCTACCTCCTGTTTGCTGTGGAAGTGTTTACCCCACAAAACGTTGTCGAGATACTTGAAGTCAGTTTGTTAGTTTGTGAGAGGTCAAGTGAGTATGGCAGATAAGGCAACACTTCATAACCCAATTCATTCAATTTTTGCAGCATTGGTTATGTGACTGCAGTCGGGCATTGTATGGAGAAGAACTGGACCCTTTTTGTTGATCTATGCTGGCTGCAGACACCACAGTTTTTGGTGCATCTCAGCGATCTGCTGAGCATACTTCTCAGCTGCCATGGTTTCACTGGGATTCAGAAAGCTGTAGTGAATTAGATGAGCAGCAGACCACCAAACAGTGACCATGATCCTTTTTTGGTGCAGTTTGGCTTTGAGAAGTACTTTGGAGCTTCTTCTCTGTCCAGCCACTGAACTGGTTGTCGCTGGTTATCATACAAAATTCACTTTTCATCATATGTCACAACCTGATTCAGAAATGATTCATTGTTGTTAATGACATTTTAAAAGGAGAAGTTTTTCGATTTTCAGTCAGCTCATGGGACACCCACTTATTGAGTTCCTTCACCTTTCCAGTTTGCTTCAAATGCTGAATGATCATAGAATGGCCTGTGTTGAGTTCTTCTACAACTTCTTGTGTAGTTGTAAAAGGATAAGCTTCAATAATGGCTCTCGGAGGCAGTCCTAAGATGGTGGAGGAATAGGACAGGGAGACCACTTTCTCCCCTACAAATTCATCAAAAGAACATTTGAACGCTGAGTAAATTCCACAAAACAACTTCTGAATGCCGGCAAAGGACATCAGGCACCCAAAAAAGCAGTCCATTCTCTTCGAAAGGAGGTAGGGAAAAATATAAAAGACAAAAAGAGAGACAAAAGATGTAGGGACGGAGCTCCGTCCCGGGAAGGGAGTCTTAAAAAAGAGCGGTTTCCAAACACCAGGAACCACTCTCACTGCAGAGTCTGTGGTGAGCCTTGGAACCACAGAGGACAACATAATAGGGAGGAAAAATAAATAAATAATTAAAACCCACAGATTACGTGCCCAGCGGTAACTCCCCCAGTGGAGAAGCAGTGCAGACTCCTGCATCTGCCACTAGCAAGCGGGGGCTGGGCAGGGAGGTGTGGGCTGCATTGCTTAGAGTAAGGACCAGGCCTGAATGCCCTGAGGGCAATCGGAGGGAACTAACTTGGGCTAGCAAACCAGACTATGGGATTATAATCGCAGCCCAAGAGAGACATTATCTACCAAACTGCAAGCAGGCTTCGTTGCTAACCAAGACTTCTTGGGATTCTGGATGGTCAACATCTGCCTGAAAAGGTGCACTGGTTGTACACCCAGAAAACTGAGTGGCAAGGACGGGGGAGGCGGTAAGTCGCAGCGACCGTGCTCGCCAAACACCTGATCACCTGAGCTGCTCAGATCTGGGAAGGGCATAAAATGCAGGCCCAACCGAGTCTGTGCCTCTGAGGACTACCTGAGTACCTGAACCTGAGCGGGTTAGACCGGGGAAGTGCATACAACCCAGGGCCGGCTTCAGACAGTTCCCGGCAGAGCAACCTACAGCCTAAGCAGTGTAGACAGGGAAAGCACACATGCCGTGAGTGGGGGCAAACCCAGTGTGGCCGAGACACTGCGAACACATGCCAGTGTTATTTGTTTGCAGTGTCCCTCCCTCCCCACAGCACAACTGAACAAGTGAGCCTAACAAAGTGTCCACCACCGCCCCCTTGTGTCAGTGCGGAAATTAGACACTGAAGGGACCAGCAAACAGAAGAAGCTAAACCGGAGGGAACCTCCTTGGAAGTGACAGGTACAATAGATTAAAACCCTGTAGTTAGTACTGACAACATAGGAAGGGGCCTATAGATCTTGAGAAATATAAGCTGGATCAAGGAACTATCTGAAATCAACTGACCCCACACTGCCCACAACAACACCAGAGAAAGTCCTAGATATATTTTTACTATCATTCTTTAATTTTTTTTTTTTTTTACTTTTTAAGTCCTCTATTAATTTTCATTTTTATAACCTACTATTACTTTGCAAAAAAAAGAGAGAGACCCTATTTTTTAAAGCAAACTTCATATATATATATATGTATATATATAATAATATTAGTGACTTTGTTTCTTTTTTTTTTTTTAGTTAATATTGTATTTTTTAAAATCCAACTTCTACTCTAGACTTTTAATCTTTGCTTTTTGGTATTTGTTATCAATTATGTACCTTTAAGAACCCAATCTTCAGTACCCATTTTTACTTGGGAGTGAGATTACTGGCTTGACTGCTCTCTCCCCCTTTGGACTCTCCTTTTTCTTGACCAGGTCGCTTCTATCTCCTCCTCACCCTTCTCTTGTCTACCCAACTCTGTGAATCTCTTTGTGTGTTCTGGATGATGGAGAACACTTAGGGAACGGATTACTGGCTGGATCTGTCTCTCTCCTTTTGATTCCCCCTTTTATCCTCCTGGCCACCTCTGTCTTCTTCCTCCCTCTTCTCTTCTCTGTATAACTCCATGAACATCTCTGAGCAGTCCAGACTGTGGAGCACACATAAGGAAGTGATTACTGGCTAGCTTGCTCTATCCTCTTTTGAGTCCACCTCATCTCATCCTGGCCACCTCTATCTCCCTCCTCCCTCCTCTCTTCTCCATGTAACTCTGTGAACCTCTCTGGGTGTCCCTTACGGTGGAGAAACTTTTCATCTTTAACCTAGATGTTTTATCAGTGGTGCTGTATAGATGGAGAACTCTTGAGGCTACTGTAAAAATAAAACTGAAAATCAGAAGCAAGAGGCTTAAGTCCAAATCCTGAGAACACCAGAGAACTCCTGACTCCAGGAAACATTAATCTACAGGAGCTCATCAAATGCCTCCATACCTACACTGAAACCAAGCACCACCCAAGGGCCAACAAGTTCTAGAGCAAGACATACCATGAAAATTCTCTAGCAACACAGGAATACAGCCCTGAGCTTCAACATACAGGCTGACCAAAGTCACTCCAAACCCACTGACATCTCATAACTCATTACTGGACACTTCATTGCACTCTGGAGAGAAGAAATCCAGATCCACCCACCAGAACACTGACACAAACTTCCCTAACCAGGAAACCTTGACAAGCCACCCGTACAACCCCACCCACAGTGAGGAAACTCCACAATAAAGAGAACTCCACAAACTGCCAGAATACAGAAAGGCCACCCCAAACACAGCAATATAAACAAGGTGAAGAGACAGAGGAATATCCAGCAGGTAAAGAAACAGGATAAATGCCCACAAAACCAAACAAAAGAGGAAGAGATAGGGAATCTACCTGATAAAGAATTCCAAATAATGATAGTGAAAATGATCCAAAATCTTGAAATAAAAATGGAATCACAGGTAAATGGCCTGGAGACAAGGATTGAGAAGATGCAAGAAAAGTTTAACAAGGACCTAGGAGAAATAAAAGAGTCAATATATAATGAGTAATGCAATAAATGTGATAAAAAACACTCTGGAGGCAACAAATGCTAGAATAATGGAGGCAGAAGATAGGATTAGTGAGGTAGAAGATAGAATGGTAGAAATAAATGAAACAGAGAGGAAAAAAGAAAAACAAATTAAAAGAAATGAGGACAATCTCAGAAACCTCTGGGACAATATTAAATGCCCCAACATTTGAATCATAAGAGTCCCAGAAGAAGACAAAAAGAAAGACCATGAGAAAATACTTGAGAAGATAATAGTTGGAAACTTCCCTAAAATGGGGAAGGAAATAATCACCCAAGTCCAAGAAACCCAGAGAGTCCCAAATAAGATAAACCCAAGGGAAAACACCCCAAGACACATATTAATCAAATTAACAAAGATCAAACACAAAGAACAAATATTAAAAGCAGCAAGGGAAAAACAACAAATAACACACAAGGGGATTCCCATAAGGATAACAGCTGGTCTTTCAACAGAAACTCTTCAGGCCAGGAGGGAATGGCAGGACATACTTAAAGTGATGAAAGAAAGTAACCCACAGCCCAGATTACTGTACCCAGCAAGGATCTCATTCAAATATGAAGAAGAAATCAAAAGCTTTACAGACAAGCAAAAGCTGAGAGAATTCAGCACCACCAAACCAGCTCTCCAACAAATGCTAAAGGATCTTTTCTAGACAGGAAACACAAAAAGGGTGTATAAACTCGAACCCAAAATAATAAAGTAAATGGCAACGGGATCATACTTCTCAATAATTACCTTAAACGTAAATGGGTTGACTGCCCCAACCAAAAGACAAAGACTGGCTGAATGGACACAAAAACAAGACCCCTATATATGTTGTCTACAAGAGACCCACCTCAAAACAAGGGACACATACAGACTGAAAGTGAAGGGCTGGAAAAAGATATTCCATGAAAATAGAGATGAAAAGAAAGCAGGAGTAGCAATACTCATATCAGATAAAATAGACTTTAAAACAAAGACTGTGAAAAGAGACAAAGAAGGACACTACATAATGATCAAAGGATAAATCCAAGAGGAAGATATAACAATTATAAATATATATGCACCCAACATAGGAGCACTGCAATATGTAAGACAAATGCTCACAAGTATGAAAGGGGAAATTAACAATAACAATAATAGTGGGAGACTTTAATACCCCACTCACACCTATGGATAGATCAACTAAACAGAAAATTAACAAGGAAACACAAACTTTAAATGATACAATAGACCAGTTAGACCTAATTGATATCTATAGAACATTTCATCCCCAAACAATGAATTTCACCTTTTTCTCAAGTGCACATGGAACCTTCTCCAGGATAGATCACATCCTGGGCCATAAATCTAGCCTTGGTAAATTCAAAAAAATTGAAATCATTCCAAGCATCTTTTCTGACCACAATGCAGTAAGATTAGATCTCAATCATAGGAGAAAAACTATTAAAAATTCCAACATATGGAGGCTGAACAACACACTGCTGAATAACCTACAAATCACAGAAGAAATCAAAAAAGAAATTAAAAAATGCATAGAAACGAATGAAAATAAAAACACAACAACCCCAAACCTGTGGGACCCTGTAAAAGCAGTGCTAAGGGGAAGGTTCATAGCAATACAGGGATACCTCAAGAAACAAGAAAAAAGTCAAATAAATAACCTAACTCTACACCTAAAGAAACTAGAAAAGGAAGAAATGAAGAACCCCGGGGTTAGTACAAGGAAAGAAATCTTAAAAATTAGGGCAGAAATAAATGCAAAAGAAACAAAAGAGACCATAGCAAAAATCAACAAAGCCAAAACTGTTTCTTTGAAAGGATAAATAAAATTGACAAACCGTTAGCCAGACTCATCAAGAAACAAAGGGAGAAAAATCAAATCAATAAAATTAGAAACGAAAATGGAGAGATCACAACAGACAACACAGAAATACAAAGGATCATAAGAGACTACTGTCAGCAATTATATGCCAATAGAATAGACAACATGGAAGAAATGGACAAATTCTTAAAAAAGTACAACTTTCCAACTGAACCAGGAAGAGATGGAAAATCTTAACAGACCCATCACAAGCATGGAAATTGAAACTGTAATCAGGAATCTTCCAGCAAACAAAAGCCCAGGTCCAGACAGCTTCATAGCTGAATTCTACCCAAAAATTTAGAGAAGAGCTAACACCTATCCAACTCAAACTCTTCCAGAAAATTGCAGAGGAAGGTAAACTTCCAAACTCATTCTATGAGGCCACCATCACCCTAATACCAAAACCTGACAAAGATGCCACAAAAAAAGAAAACTATAGGCCAATATCACTGATGAACATAGATGCAAAAATCCTTAACAAAATTCTAGCAATCAGAATCCAGCAACACATTAAAAAGATCATACACCATGACCAAGTGGGCTTTATCCTAGGGATGCAAGGATTCTTCAATGTCCACAAATCAATCAGTGTAATACACCACATTAACAAATGAAAAATAAAAGCCATATGATTATCTCAATAGATGCAGAGAAAACCTTTGACAAAATTCCACATCCATTTATGATAAAAACTCTCCAGAAAGCAGGAATAGAAGGAACATACCTCAGCATAATAAAAGCTATATATGATAAACCCACAGCAAACAAATTGAAAGCATTTCCCCTAAAGTTAGGAACAAGACAAGGGTGCCCACTTTCACCACTACTATTCAACATAGTTTTGGAAGTTTTGGCCACAGCAATCAGAGCAGAAAAAGAAATAAAAGGAATCCAAATTAGAAAAGAAGAAGTAAAATTCTCATTGTTTGCAGATGACATGATCCTCTACAAATAAAACCCTAAAGACTCCACCAGAAAATTACTAGAGTTAATCAATGAATGTAGTAAAGTTGCAGGATGTAAAATCAACACACAGAAATCCCCTGCATTCCTATACACTAATAATAAGAAAATGGAGAAATCAAGAAAACAGTTCTGTTCACCATTGCAACGAAAAGAATAAAATACTTAGGAATATATCTACCTGAAGAAACAAAAGACCTATATATATAAAACTATAAAACACTGGTGAGAGAAATCAAAGAGGACACTAATAGATGGAGAAATATACCGTGTTCATGGATCGGAAGAATCAATATAGCGAAAATGAGTATACTACCCAAAGCAATCTATAGATTCAATGTAATCCCTATCAAGCTACCAATGGTAGTTTTCACAGACCTAGAACAAATAATTTCACGATTTGTATGGAAATACAAAAAACCTCGAATAGCCAAAGCAATCTTGAGAAAGAAGAATGGAACTGGAGGAATCAACCTGCCTGACTTCAGGCTCTACTACAAAGCCACAGTTATCAAGACAGTATGGTACTGGCATAAAGACAGAAATATAGATCAATGGAACAAAATAGAAAGCCTAGAGATAAATCCATGCACCTATGGACACCTTATCTTTGACAAAGGAGGCAAGAATATACAATGGATTAAAGACAATCTCTTTAACAAGTGGTGCTGGGGAAACTGGTCAACCACTTGTAAAAGAATGAAACTAGAACACTTTCTAACAACATACACAAAAATAAACTTAAAATGGATTAAAGATCTAAACATAAGACCAGAAACTATAAAACTCCTAGAGAACATAGGCAAAACACTCTCCGACATACATCACAGCAGGATCCTCTATGACCCACCTCCCAGAATACTGGAAATAAAAGCAAAAATTAAAAAATGGGACCTAATTAAACTTAAAAGCTTCTGCACAACAAAGGAAACTATAAGCAAGGTGAAAAGACAGCCTTCCAACTGGGAGAAAATAATAGCAAATGAAACAACTGACAAAGAATTAATCTCAAAAATATACAAGCAACTCCTGCAGCTCAATTCCAGAAAAATAAATGACCCAATCAAAAAATAGGCCAAAGACCTAAAGAGACATTTCTCCAAAGAAGACATACAGATGGCTAACAAACACATGAAAAGATGCTCAACATCACTCATTATCAGAGAAATGCAAATCAAAACCACAATGAGGTACCATTTCACGCCCATCAGAGTGGCTGCTATCCAAAAGTCTACAAGCAATAAATGCTGGAGAGGGTATGGAGAAAAGGGAACCCTTTTAGACTGTTGGTGGGAATGCAAACTAGTACAACCACTATGGAGAACAGAGTGGAGATTCCTTAAAAAATTAGAAATAGAACTGCCATATGACCCAGCAATCCCACTGCTGGGCATACACAATTCTGGTTGAAATTGTGTATGCCCAGCAGTGGGCATACACAGAATTGAAAGAGACACGTGTACCCCAATGTTCATCACAGCACTGTTTATAATATCCAGGACATGGAAGCAACCTAGATGTCCATAAGCAGATGAATGGATAAGAAAGCTGTGGTACATATACACAATGGAGTATTACTTGGCCATTAAAAAGAATACATTTGAATCAGTTCTAATGAGGTGGATGAAACTGGAGCCTATTATAGAGAGTGAAGTAAGCCAGAAAGAAAAACACCAATACAGTACACTAATGCATATATATGGAATTTAGAAAGATGGTAACGATAACCCTGTATGTGAGACAGCAAAAGAGACACAGATGTATAGAACAGTCTTTTGGACTCTGTGGGAGAGGGAGAGGGTGGGATGATTTGGGAGAATGGCATTGAAACATGTATAATGTCATATATGAAATGAATTGCCAGTCCAGGTTCGATGCAGGATACAGGATGCTTGGGGCTGGTGCACTGGGATGACCCAGAGGGATGGGATGGGGAGGGAGGTGGTAGGGGGGTTCAGGATGGGGAACACGTGGATGATCCAGAGGGGTGGGATGGGGAGGGAGGGTGGGATGAGGGTTCAAGATGGTGAACACGTGTACACCCATGGCAGATTCATGTTGATGTATAGCAAAACCAATGCAATATTGTAAAGTACTTAGCTTCCAATTAAAATAAATAAATTTATTAAAAAAATAAATAATGGCTCTCAGTTTGTTATTGTCAATTTCTGATGGCTAGCCACTACACTCCTCACCTTCAAGGCTCTCATCTCCTTTGCTAAACTTCTTGAACCAGCACTCCAACTGTACATTTGTAAGCTGTTACTGGACTTAATGCATTGTTGATGTTGTGAGTTGTCTCTGCTGCTTTAGGATCCATTTTGAAGGTGAATTAGAAAATTGCTGGAATTTTCTTTTTGTCTAACATCATTTCCATAGTCTAAAATAAATGAAAAGTAAACAGCAAGTAATGTCATTAGTAAAAAAAGAAAAAATAGAGAAGTACACATTAAAATAATGTATAACATAACCTCATTTATTTAGAATGTATCCCAAAATAAAATGGCAAATTTCAACAACACAAAAACCACAATTACTTTTGTACCAACCTAATAGAAATTTAAAAACAATATTGCAAGGAGACATTACAGTATTCTGTTTAAGCTGTAGAAGTAGCATTTATTGAACCCCCCAACCAGGGCATGCACATCTAAAGAGATCATCTACATACTAGGAGATATAAAGAACTAGTAAGATTTTTGGTCTTGATGTCAGAAGGTGAGATTGGGGAGGCAGAACCTCAAAAAGCTTGATTTTGTTCTCTTGCAAAGGACCAGCCACATCAATATCCCTATGGGAACTTGTTAGAAGCTTAGATTTTCAGCTATCATCCCAGAGCTATTTAATCAGCATCTTGGAAATTGGAACTCAGAAATTATGTTTTAACAAACACTCCAGGTGATTATTATGGTGCATTATGAAGTCTGGGAACCACAGTTACAGAGAAGGTAATTGAATTCAAACTAAATCCTATTCTGTTAATTTTTGCCAGATTACCTTAGGTCACTCAATCCAAATGAATTTCTGCTACCTTATTGAAAATTATGGACAATATTGTTATATTGATTGTGTCAACACTCATGCAAATGATTTGTAAGGTGACATGGGGAAACAGTGGAAACACTGTCAGACTTTATTTTTCTGGGCTCCAAAATCACTACAGATGGTGAATGCAGCCATGAAATTAAAAGATGCTTACTCCTTGGAAGGAAAGTTATGACCAACTTAGATAGCATATTCAAAAGCAGAGACATGACTTTGCCAACAAAGGTTCGTCTAGTCAAGGCTATGGTTTTTCCTGTGGTCATGTATGGATGTGAGAGTTGGACTGTGAAGAAGGCTGAGCACCGAAGAATTGATGCTTTTGAACTGTGGTGTTGGATAAGACTCTTGAGAGTCCCTTGGACTGCAAGGAGATCCAACCAGTCCATTCTGAAGGAGATCAGCCCTGGGATTTCTTTGGAAGGAATGATGCTGAAGCTGAAACTCCAGTACTTTGGCCACCTCATGCGAAGAGTTGACTCATTGGAAAAGACTCTGATGCTGGGAGGGATTGGGGGCAGGAGGAGAAGGGGACGACAGAGGATGAGATGGCTGGATGGCATCACTGACTCGATGGACGTGAGTCTCAGTGAACTCCGGGAGTTGGTGATGGACAGGGAGGCCTGGTGTGCTGCAATTCATGGGGTCGCAAAGAGTTGGACACAGCTGAGCAACTGATCTGATCTGATCTGATCTGATTCAACATGTACATATAAGATAATGAAAATCAAGCACAAATTTATGGGAACAATTGAATGGATTCAGGAAAGCAGATTCTAAGTCAACCGTCAATAGTCTAGAGCAAGCAACAGAAAAAAGGAATAAGAAATCCTGGAAATTCTTATTTTAAAAAGTAGATCTTACGGGATTTTTCTCCCAGGGACTGAAACAGATATGAGTGTGCAAGATATTTGGCTGGGCAAGAAGCAAATGAAAAATGAGCTTTAGGGACTCATTTCCATGTAATAGCCTGACTTGCTGCTGCTACTGCTGCTAAGCCGCTTCAGTCGTGTCCAACTCTATGTGACCCCAGAGACGGCAGCCTACCAGGCTCCTCCATCCATGGGATTTTTAACCCCTTCCAATTATTCCTTCATCCCCAAAGTATGAGGATATTAAACAGAGAAAGTGTTTGGCCTGTTTTGCTTGACTGTATATTTTGGAAAGTGGATAGAGAATGCTATACTAATGTTCTGTAGAGTACTGGGAGATCTGTGGACATCTAGATGATGACTTAGAAGGAATCAAGTCTCAGACTATCTGAGAGAGGCTGAAGCCAGTGATGGAGGTTCTGAACTCTAAGACTTCTGCTTAGGGGTGTCTACTCTCACTTTAAATTAGTAGCCACAAATCTCAAGTAGGCAAATAACATTGCCATGAAATCTATTTTACTAATGAATCAATTGCAGATCATTTCATAACTTCTGATTTTTCCTCAAAATCTCCATACTCCATCCTTCCCTCACTGTCTATTAACTGATAAACTGGCTTCAAATGTCAGTAGGAAAATAAGATCATCAGAATGGAAAATTCTACTCTGAATTTACACTTTCTGCTTTCACTCCTGTAGAAATGGATCAGATGAAATATTGATGCTCCCAGGAAGATCTATTGTTATTATTAAAGTAACGTCTTCCTTCTTACCTCCTCAAAAACTTCATCCAACAATTATCTCCTCTCTTTCCCCCTCACTGATGGATCATACCCATCACCCTAACAACATGCTCTGGAATCTTAGTTTCAGATTTCCAACTCTCTATTCTCCCTTTTAGAGCAATGTAGAAAGACATGTCTTTCTTTTCTAGAAAGATATGTCTATACTTTTTCAACTCCTATTCACGCTTTAAATGTTTTTAAAAGAAAACAACAAAAAGAGATTTTGTTTGAGGCGATGAGGCGATGGCACCCCACTCCAGTACTCTCGCCTGGAAAATCCTGTGGACTGAGGAGCCTGGTAGGCTGCAGTCCATGGGGTCGCGAAGAGTCAGACACGACTGAGCGACTTCACTTTCACTTTTCACTTTCATGCGTTGGAGAAGGAAATGGCAACCCACTCCAGTGTTCTTGCCTGGAGAATCCCAGGGACGGGGAGCCTGGTGGGCTGCCGTCTATGGGGTCGCACAGAGTCAGACAAGACTGAAGTGACTTAGCAGCAGCAGCAGCAGCACATTGTATGTATAGTATATAAATATTACTGCAGTTCTTTTTAAAATTTTTATTGCAGTGCAGTTGATTTATAATGTGGTGTTAGTTTCAGGCACATAACAAAGTGACTCAGTTATACACACTCGTATAGTCACTCTTTTTTAGATTCTTTCCCCATATAGGCCATTAAAAAGTACTGAGTAGAGTTCCCTGTGCTTTGAAGTATGTCCTTATTAGTTATCTATTTTATATATTGTAGCACATATATGTCAATTCCAATAAATTGGGAGAACAACTTTTAATACCAATACCGATATTAGTGTTCTGTCAGAGAAGCAGAACCTCCATGAATATTGTAAACTAAAGGATTTGTTATGGGAATATGATCTTAGGTAATTGTGAAAGAAGCTGGAAAATAATGCTTTTTTAAAAAGTCTTTTCAGGGGAATTGAAAACTCACAGGAAACTTAATGACTAGCCCTTCTGTACTTGGCCACATCCAAGGCCAGACTTGGACCAGAAAGGAGATATGATGGAGATCTGGAAGCAACATGTAAATAATCCATAGAGTTCTATATAACAAACTATTTGTTTGCCGTTCTGACTATAGGTGTTGGCACTGGCTCACATATGACATGTCATCATCCAGCCATTTTGGCAGAAATGAAGGTGCTTCATGTAGAAAATATCTTCTAAGTCTAATGCAAAAGTGAAATTATACAAATATTTACTTAAAAGGAAATTAGTAGCCACAGTTCAGTAGGTTTGTTTTATTTTTGCACTGATATTTATTTATTAATTATTTCTTGCTGAGCTTAATTTTAAAAAATCTTGTGTAGAGAAGTTCAATGCAATTAATTAGCAGGAACATGCATTTATTACAGAGAAAGTATTAAGAAAACAAAGAAAAGGACGGCTGGGAGAGTTTATTTTGGTAATTCCACCCAGAGGCCTAAGGTTAAAGATTCAATTTATACTCAACAGGAATGAAGCAGTGACTAGAGGAGGCAGAGAGACTTTGTTAGCAAGTGGTAAAAATAATCCATGCAAAATAGTCAAATTTGTTTGGAACTGGAACTAGAAAATATCAGCAGAAAATAGAGCATTGGAAAAAAAAATCATCCATTTTGCAGTTAGGAATAGATAAACACAATATTTAGCATCATATTGTAAGAAGTATACAAAATAAAATGAGAGCAAAGAATTTAACTAGTGTGTGTTGTAGATTGTGAAGAATCTACCAAAGAGATAACATTAATTGAAACTTGGAGAACTTCTTGGCCTTTCCTTGCTATACTGATGCAGTAGATGGTAATATTCTAGCTACAAAGATGAGCATATTCAACAATATGGGGGTCATAGAAGGTTCAGAAATGCTTTGAAGAGAGTAAAGTAAACTGAGGAACATTTTCTAGTATGCAGTAAATGGTGATGGTCTGGGAGATAGGTGGATGGTGGTGAGGAAAGGTGAGTAAATTAGAGGGTTGATTCTATAGTGATTTCTTAGGGTTATCTTGAAAAAGACTCTTGTAACTAAACTAAGAGTGTTGGATGGAGGAGAATCACCAAATGTATCCAAAGTAGTAGAATGATCATAGCTTATAATATTTTAACCCATGGCAGATTCATGTTGATATATGGCAAAACCAATACAATATTTTAAAGTAAAAAACAAAACAAAACAAAAAACATAAAATAGACTAGTGTAGGAAGGGGGGAAAATGCTGCAAAAGATACAACTCTATCTGAAGCTTATATTAATAAAAGCATTAAAAAAATCATAAGAAAGATTGGAGGTTGATATTTGAAGATTAATAATTTAAAAGGGAAAAAGAAAATGAGAAAATTATGGCCTATGCAGTTATAGGAAAAGTTGAGATTAAAGAAAAGGAAGTATAGAGTTATAACTGGAATATGTAGAACCAGAATTCAATTAAAAGTATATCACAAAAGGTTAATAGAGTCATAAGGCTAAGGATACTGACTTAAAAAGGAAAGAAAGAAAGAAAGAAAAAAAAGGAATCAAGCCACTAGAGAAATTCTGGAAGTATAGAAATGTCTTAACTATCAAGGAATAATCACTGCTTCTAAAGGAAATGTAGGAAAAGAAACACAGATTTTTCTCTAATATGCATAAATGGAGGTGTATCTCAAAATAAATGTGAAAGTGAATTTGTATTAGATATGATTGATGCCTCTTTCACTTTTATTTTTTTTTAAAGTATGTAGGTGAATTTAACTGTATCTTGAAGAAAGTGTACCTACTCTGAACCTATGCTTTAGCTCTAACCAAATTGTTGATCCTTAATTATATATTTTTTTCATCACAGGCTCAAATTATTTGTTGAACTTATACCTGGCATTTTGACTTAGTTTGTTTATTCTCACACATGTCATAACATATTCTTTAATACTGCATGACATTTGACTTCTTGTTTGGATTGTGATTTATTTAACCTTTTCCCAATTTTTGGGCTTTTGTACAGTGTCCCAATTCTGACATTATACAAAAGAGCTGATGAACATTTAAATGGAACAGTCTACGGCATTTTTTTTCAGGGTAATTTTCTTGAAGTGGAATTTATGAACCAAGGAATTATTGTTGTTCAGTCACCAAGTCGTGTCTGACTCTCTGCAACCCCATGGACTGCAGCACGCCAGGCTTCTCTGTCCATGGGATTCTGCAGGCAAGAATACTGGAGTGGGTTGCCATGCCTTCAAGGGAATCTTCCCAACTCAGGGATCAAACCTGCATCTGTAGTATCTCCTGCATTAGAAGGTGGGTTCTTTACCTCTAGCGCCACAAGCAGCACACCAGGCTTCCCTTTGCTACTGCTGCTACTGCTAAATCACTTCAGTCGTGTCCGACTCTGTGCGACCCCATAGACGGCAGCCCACCAGGCTCCCCTGTCCCTAGGATTCTCCAGGCGAGAACACCGGAGTGGGTTGCCATTTCCTTCTCCAGTGCATGAAAGTGAAAAGTGAAAGTGAAAGTGAAGTGGCTCAGTCGTGTCCGACTCTTAGCGACCCCATGGACTGCAGCCCACCAGGCTCCTCCATCCATGGGATTTTCCAGGCAAGAATACTGGAGTAGGGTGCCATTGCCTTCTCCCAGGCTTCCCTTTAAATCTTTGCAAATATGATGCCCAAAGGCCCTCCTAAAATACACTATATTTCATGTCCTTAGCAGTGTATGAGAAAGTTCATTTCATTATATGCATGCAAATGCTTAGTATTCCCTCATTGTTACAGAGCATATTTTTCTTACATTAAACACTATGAAAGTAAGGGATGTTGTATATTTTTTGAAAGATCAGTCTACACAAGTGGGCAAAAGAGCATTCACTGAGCCAAGAGGCTAACTTGAACTTTCTCACTGCTTCTCCAGCAAGAGTGGGAAGAGCTTCAATCTGTCCTGTCTAGAAATTCAGACACACACTGCTGTGTATGTCCAGCCTGCTCTATGGCGATAGCCTGGAACTGGCTTTAGACACTTAAGAGGGCATTTGTAACATACAGAGGTTTACGCTTTACGGTGTCATCAGTAGATTTACTGTGAGTCAAATACTTATCGAAAGAGGGTAGCAGAGCCATCAGGAAAACAGGTTTTGGGGTCTGACAATTATAGTTCAGGAGCAAGACCCATCATTTTACTATTAATAGCTATTTGACCTTGAGCAAAATGTTCACCCTCCCCTCTCAAGATCTCATTTTCTTCAGTATTCATTGGGCATGAACTACTACTTTATTAGGTGATGGTGAAAATAAATGAAATAACATATATAAAGCTCTCATCTTGCATGGCACACAGCAAGTGCCTCGAAATGACAGTCTCTATTCTTTTTAGATGTTTTTAGTATTTAAACTACAACCAATATAATGTGTGTAGTGCCCTTACAAAACAAGTGATCTAATGTTTCATGCCTTTTCACTTGCAAGAGTCAAGAATTCCCTCACCTCCAAATCACATTACAAACAATGAAGATAAGAAATGTTTATTTGTCTCAATGGTGTTCAGTTATTTCTTGATTGCTTTTCTTATGTAAGGGATCTTGTCGGAGTCATGACAGGAGTCTAATCAAGGCTCTTTTAGGGATTATTTTTGTTCCTGTTCTAGAATAGGACTAATAGAGACAGGCAAAATAATATTCCTAATTAAGTTAATTATGCTTAGTCAGTTAATCACAAGGAACATAAATTTATCTTCACACTGCATGAGCCTAGAAGCTGCTTACTGGAAACAACATATTTCTCATTTGAAATTAAGAAACTTGAAGGCAAAAAACATTTGAGGTTTTGTCTGGACACATTTTGCTCTGATGTGATTTTAATAGAACAAGTCTGTCAAGAATAAGGCCATAGCACTCTGTCTGTTAATGCAACAGTTTCTAACAGTGAAGAGGATCAGTTGGATATATTTCATTATCCTTACAAATTAGAAGGAACTGTTTGGGCCTGCATGGAAATGCTGATGGCATTAGGAGCCATCCATGAGGCTGATCAATTGAACTTCATACTTATAGACGTTAGGAAACTTACTCTGCCAGCAGTCCTGGCATCTTTATGCCAGGTTTTCAAATTGGCACACTTGATTACAGAGACATACAGCATGCTTTCTTTAAAACTTGATGTTTATCCTTTTTGTATTCTGTTTCCACAGTACAGATGGGAGGGCAAGCTACATCACCGAATAATGCAGCAATGTTAAAGATAAATGTTTGTAGCAGTTTTCAAGAGGGTGAAAATACAGTGAAATTATATAAATAACAGTCTTCTAGTGGATGGCATACTGGAAGTGCCCCCAAATGACAGCTGCTATTATTTTGAGATGTTTTGAATATTTAAATGGCACACTACATAATATATTTGTTATTTTTATAAAACAAGCAATTTAACATTTGGTTGCCAGTCACAAACAATTGAGATATAATCAATCTCAAAAATGCAGAAAGGGGGAAATTATAGGGAATTGAATTGACTATTGCCTTCTCCTTAGGTGTCTGTGATTGAGGAATATGGGTTTCTTTTATTTGTTTTGCTTCTTTTCTTCATTTCATTCAGTTCAGTTCAGTTCAGTTGCTCAGTCGTGTCCGACTTTTTGCAACCCCATGAATCCCAGCATGCCGGGCCTCCCTGTCCATCACCAACTCCCGAAGTTCACTCAAACTCATGTCCATCAAGTCAGTGATGCCATCCAGCCATCTCATCCTCTGTCATCCCCTTCTCTTCCTGCCCCCAATCCCTCCCAGCATCAGGGTTTTTTCAAATGAGTCAACTCTTCGCACGAGATGGCCAAAATACTGGAGTTTCAGCTTTAGCATCAGTCCTTCCAAAGAAATCCCAGGGCTGATCTCCTTTAGGATGGACTGGTTGGATCTCTTTGCAGTATAAGGGACTCTCAAGAGTCTTCTCCAACACCACAGTTCAGAAGCATCGATTCTTTGGTGCTCAGCTTTCTTCACAGCCCAACTCTCACATCCATACATGACCACTGGAAAAACCATAGCCTTGACTAGACGGACCTTTCTTGGCAAAGTAATGTCTCTGCTTTTTAATATGCTGTCTAGGTTGGTCATAACTTTCCTTCCAAGGAGTAAGTGTCTTTTAATTTCATGGCTGCATTCACCATCTGCAGTGATTTTGGATCCCCCCAAAACAAAGTCTGATACTATTTCCACTGTTTCCCCATCTATTTCCCATGAAGTGATGGGACCGGATGCCATGATCTTCATTTTCTGAATGTTGAGCATTAAGCCAACTTTTTCACTCTCCTGTTTCACTTTCATCAAGAGGCTTTTTAGTTCCTCTTCACTTTCTGCCATAAGGGTGGTGTCATCTGCATATCTAAGGTTATTTGTTTCATTAGCTATAACCATATTAAGGAATTTTGTTTTTAGTGAGTCTCTCCTCCATAAAATGAGATCAATTTGGAAAGAAAAGTTTATGAACAGATGTATTATTTCCTGACTGAACTTAAAAGCTATTTTTCTGTGTAATAAAGTTTGTGAATAAATTCAATGTTTATTGAATATAAAGCACGTTTATCTGTACCTCTGGCAATATATTTAACACCAACTCAGCTATATGCTGCTGAAATTTTATGAAGCAAAAAGAAAGTGAAGTGGCTCATTTGTGTCTGACTCTTTGCGACCCCATAGACTGTAGCCTACCAGGTTCCACAGTCCATGGGATTTCCCAGGCAAGAATACTGGAGTGGGTTGCCATTTCCTTCTCCAGGAGATCTTCCCGACCCAGGGATTGAAGCCGAGTCTCCCGCATTATAGGCAGACACTTTGCCGTCTGAGCCACCAAGGAAATCCCAAAGGAAAATATAAATTTGGGCTGGAAGACACATTTTGATCTTTTTTTCCAGGATCCTTTAGACTTTTGTGGAGTGAACTGGGCAGGGCATATTTTCCGTAAGACAAATGTATTGGCTCAATTGTGGCTCAGGTTAAGGTATCATTATCTTCCTTCAGGCCACTATGTTAGACATTTCCAAAAGGAATATGTATTCCATGTGTGACTAATTCATTTCTAATTAAGATTATTAAATTACTAACATTTCAAAGAGAGTTTAATAAGTGCTTGAGCTGGCATTTTAAAATTCATTATTGTTTGATTTTAAGTTAACAGACTATACTAAGAAGCATATTGCTACTGATTTAATTTAAATTGATACTAGTAATACTCAGATTCACCTAACATTTCTCACTTGTGTGACCTTGAGCATTTTGTTTAACCACTTAAGCCTTGTATTTTTTCAACAGCAAACTGGTAAAAATAATAGTATTCCTAGAATGGCAATTTTGAGTAGTAAATAAAATCAAATAATATAACATGCTTTACATAGTGCCAGATTATGTACTCACCATGATATGTGGTGATGGGGAAAAGTATCTTTACCTTTGTGCATTTAAAACATTTTTCAAGCAATTCTCTGAGATAAAGCTTACAATATTGTGAAAATAAGAAAGAGAAGCAAAGACAAAAAGGAGCATTATAGAAACATGGCCTCTGGTTCTCTTCAAGCAACTCTGTGATCTTTATTACCACTAGGCTAAAGGATAAGACCCTGATGCTGGGAAAGATTGAGGGCAGGAGAAGAAGGGGTAACAGAGGATGAGATGGTTAATACATCACTGACACAATGGACCTGAGTTTAAGCAAACTCTGGGAGACAGTGAAGGAGAGGGAATCCTGGCATGCTGCAGTCCATGGGGTTGCAAGGAGTCGGACACGACTTAGTGACTTAATCACAACAAATGGATAAGAGGCAGGGGAGGTGGAGATAAAGTTCTGTCATGTACCCGATCATGTTTGGAGTGAGTTCCTTCTGTACATTCTTTTTTTGTTTTTCTCCCAAAGTTCTAGGACTTTTAATTTGTCCCCAAATTGCTGAAGCAAAAATCAATAAAACATTCTGCTTTCCTTTACAACCCCCTAATGGAAAAAACAAAAAACTGCATAGGAAAAAAATGGTTTTGTACACGGGAAGAAACAATATAAGTTCAAAATTTACAGATAAGGGTTAGCTCTATCACTCACCTCTAAAAAGTTTATACGAATATCCAGTCAACACCAACAGGGTTATCTCCCTTGAAATGTTATCTATATGGATTTCCAAGTAGCCCACAGGGCTGTATACTGTCTTGGAATGTCCTCAGAAGGCTCTGTCATTGATCAGGTAATAGAGTAAAAACCCGAGTCTTTTGTTTCGAATGGAAGAGGGAGAGAGAAGAAATTATTCAAACTTCGTTTTCTTTCCTTGTGGTTTGTGGTCGCCTCCTCCTCCTCTGCCTCCTTGGAAGCCTCCTCGGACTTCAAAGCCTCCCTGGCCTCTGCCACCACCTCGGCCTCCAAAGCCACCTCTGCCTCCTCCTCGGCCACCAAAGCCATCTTCACCCTTAGGTTTGGCCCAGTCCAAAGTGACTTTGCTTCCATCAATTTCACCATCTTTCATGGTCTCCTTGGCAGCTTTGTCTATCTTCCTCACTGTTGAAGTCTACAAAACCAAACCCTTTGGAGGATCTAGTCTCCCAGTCAGTGACTATCCTTGCTCAAATAGAGCCATCAAATGACTAACGTCTCTTCTGTGGTATCCTCAGAGAGACCTTTGACAAAGAGTTTTTGATGGCTGGCTTTTTACATTCGGTGATCCCCTGGGTCCTTGCAACTCCAGTCTTATGGCTCTGCCCTCAATTTCCCTTTTATTACATGAATGTAGAGCTTCTTTTACATCTTTAAGTGAACCAAATTCTATAAATGCATACCTTTTAGATTTGCTATTTTGGTTCTGTGGCATCTTGATACGAGTTGCCCTCTCAAATACTTCCTGAAGAGTTTCTTCTGTTGCACTATAGGAGAGGTTGCTTAAAACCAGGGTTTTTGATTCACCACTCCAAGTGTGATTCTTTCACCTCTATGGTCTTGACTTTGACCTTTCTCTCCGGTGTAGGACAGAGAAAATGGATCGCCCGTCCATTTCTGTTCCCTGCTTTTCTTCCAAGGTTTTTTTCTTCATCAGCTTCTGTCTTGAATTCCATATAAGCAATCCCTTTACTCTTTCCATCCTTGTTGACTAATCTGATCTCCACAGCATCTTCAAACACTTCTTTTAAATCATTCTGAGTAACTTTGCAGGGCAGATTTTTAGCCAAAAGTGTTCTCGCATCGCAATCTTTCTTACTGTCTTTTCCCTTTGGTTTTCCTAGTTTAATTTTGTTGCCAAAGACTTTTAAACTAGTGAGTTCCAAGGTTTTTTCCAGGTCTTCAGCAGATTCAAAATCCACATAGCCAAATTTCCTAGACATACCAATTCTGACATCGACAATAGCAAGATCATTTTTAGCAAAAAGGTCACTGATACCCGTTTTCAAGAGCAGATTTATTGAAGTTCAGGTTTCCAACAAAGAGATTGAAAGATGTAGTTGGTTCTGTGCCTTCTACTTTTTGTTTCTTGGCTTCAGGAGCTGCTTTTTTTTTGGCCATTTCCTTCTTTCCTTTTCAGGTGCTTCTTTGACAGGCTCTTCCTCATCTTCCTCCTCATCATCATTGTCATCCTCTTCCTCCTCCTCCTCATCATCATTGTCATCCTCTTCCTCCTCCTCCTCCTCATCATCCTCTTCATCTTCAGCAGTGCTCTTGGCCTTCACAGGAACACCTTTTGCTGGAGCTTTCTTTCCTTTGGTTGATACAATCTCCATAGGTTCTTTTTCAGAGTCACCCTCCTCCTCCTCCTCATCCTCATCATCTGTGGCAAGAGCAGCACCAAAAGCAGCTGCTTTCCTCAGTGCTGGCTCATCCTCTTCTTCATCATCTTTGTCTTCCTCTTCACTGTCATCTTCATCTTCCTCATCACTGTCTTCTTTCTTGGCATTCTTGCCATTCTTTGCTCCCTTGGCTGGAGCAGCTGCTCCCTTCTTACCAGCGGTTGCTACCAATGCTTTGCTTGGGGTGGCTTCCTCTTTTGGCAGGCATCACTACTGCTTTGGCAGGTGTAACTGTCTTCTTGGCTGGTGTAGCCACTGCCTTTTTTTTTGCCAGGGGTGACAACTGCTTTCTTTGCCGGTGAGGCAACTGCAAACTTTTTTTGTTGGGGAAGCCATCATCTTCTTTGCTGGAGTTGTGGTAGCCTTCTTGCCTTTTTTTTCTTTTTTTTTTCTTTTTTTGAGGGATAACAACCTCTTCTCCACTTCTCTCATCCTCTTGATCTTCTGACGTTTGCTCATCTTCACTATCTTCTTAGTGAAGGAGGAGGAGGAGCCATTTTCTTGGAGTCACCTTGATTTTTACCAGCCTTTGCAAGCTTAAAGCTCAGCATTCAGAAAACTAAGATCATGGCATCCGGTCCCATCACTTCATGACAAATACATAAGGAAACAGTGGAAACAGTGGCTGACTTTATTTTTCTGGGCTCCAAAATCACTGCAGATGGTGACTGCAGCCATGAAATTAAAAGACACTTGCTTCTTGGAAGGAAAGTTATGACCCACCTAGACAGCATATTAAAAAGCAGAGACATTACTTTGCCAACAAAGGTCCATCTAGTCAAGACTATGGTTTTTCCAGCGGTCATGTATGGATGTGAGAGTTGGACTGTGAAGAAGGCTGAGTGCCAAAGAATTGATGCTTTTGAACTGTGGTGTTGGAGAAGACTCTTGAGAGTCCCTTGAACTGCAAGGAGATTCAACCAGTCCATCCTAAAGGAGATCGGTCCTGGGTGTTCATTGGAAGGAATGATGTTGAAGCTGAAACTCCAATACTTTGGCCACCTGATGCGGAGAGCTGACTCATTTGAAAAGACCCTGATGCTGGGAAAGATTGAGGGCAGGAGGAGAAGGGGATGACAGAGGATGAGATGGTTGGATGGCATCACTGACACAATGGACGTGGGTTTGGGTGGACTCCAGGAGTTAATGATGGACAGGGAGGTCTGGTGTGCTGTGGTTCAAGGGGTTGCAAAAAGTCGGACATGACTGAGTGGCTGAACTGAACTGAACTGAATTGTGAGCTTTACCATGATGGCGGCTTATGATGGCAGAGTGTGTGGTGAGAGAGTGGCGCAAACGAGCCCGGAGGACCCTAAGCACCATTGATGGCAGCCAATGATCCCTAAGTGCTTAAGCCTGGCTGCCAGCTAGCACTCGAGACTGAAGCAAAAGACAGCCTGCCCAGTAATCACCTCTGGAAAGGTGACGATGGCCTTTCTGTACATTCTTTAAACATTGAAAACAAAAGCCAGACAGAAATGGTAAAAATAGATCACAATCCAGATTCTAGCTATTATATTAAAAAAAAAAATTGCTATCACTGGCTCACAAATGAGAACTTCCATTAGTAAATCATCCTACTTTTTGCTTTTGCAAGGATTAATTTTGCAATTTTAACTTATGCTGCCTCATTTTCTTTCTCCAATACTTCTGGGTAGAATTAAACTTTCAAGGTCCAGTGAAAGTGGCTGAAATTTCATTATCTTTTATGTCTCATCAAATTATTTACCTTGCCAGGCATTTGCCACCCACTTTTCTTCTGGAATTTCAATTCAAATTTACTTTAAAGAACAAGTGTGCTGCCCTCACTGATGAGAAACCCATGTTTGCAGTAAACAGAAGAGAGAAACATGAAAAATTCATTAGAAAAATAGAATTTGTTTTTGTAATGCCATTTAGGGTGTGATAGATTTGATGGAGAGGCGCTATGAGAATATACAAGCATGTAAATCCAATTTGTAGATGGAGTAATCACCATCTCCTCAAAGATTCTTCCTCTCATTATGAATTATAAATTCATAATGAATTATGGCTGAATTATGGCACCACATCTGTCTTGCCTCTGGTGTGAAAAGTGAAAGTGAAAGTAGCTCAGTCGTGTCCAACTCTTTGCGACCCCATAGACTGTATAGTCCATGGAATTCTCCAGGCCAGAATACTAGAGTGGGTAGACTTTCCCTTATCCAGGGGATCTTCCCAACCCAGTGATCGAACCCAGGTCTCCTGCTTTGCAGGCATGAAAATCACTTGCAAATGTTTCAAGTACTTACATTGGTTTTAAGGTAGTCTACTTCTTTTGAGGATGGGAATTGTCTTCTATTATTTTATATTTATTTTCAGTCTCTCAGCCGGAAGTGAACTGAGGATGTTGTCTTGGGATATGATGAATAGGCATAAAATAAGCATGTGGTCCATATTCTCATGTTCTTTCCTTACTCTGTCCATTCCTATCACCACTACCAAGTGTGTAAAGCACACCTCAGGAAACAGTTCACAAATCGCTAACCTGGGGCTCGTTAGGATAGTGGTGCCTAGGAGGTTTAAAAATCATTAGTGTGATTTCCCACAACACTTTAATATAAACCCTCTATCAGTTGTGTATGACTCAGACCCCGTGGACTATAGCCCCTCAGGCTCCTCTGTCCATGGGAAGAGTACTGGAGTGGGTTGTCATTCCCTTCTCCAGGGGATCTTCCCTTCCAGGGATTGAGCCCTTGTCTTCTGCATTGCAGGCGGACTCTACCATCCAAGCCTCCTATACTTTAATATTATATGGTATTTAATACGAATATTGAATAATTTTTATACTATTTTATAAGACTGCTGCTGCTGCTAAGTCACTTCAATCGTGTCTGAGTCTGTGTGACCCCATAGACGGCAGCCCACCAGGCTCCTCCATTCCTGGGATTCTCCAGGCAAGAATACTGGAGTGGGCTACCATTTCCTTCTCCAATGCATGCATGCATGCTAAGTTGCTTCAGTCATGTCCAACTGTGTGTGACCCTATGAACAGCAGCCCACCAGGCTCCTCCATCCACAGGATTCTCCAGGCAAGAATACTGGAGTGGGTTGACATGTCCTTCTCCAACTTTATAAGACTGTTTTATGCTAAACAAAGTGCAGGAAACTCAGGACTCAAAATTATAGTAATTATAATTTCAGGCAAATTCACTCAATTATAATGTATTTCAGACAATTTCTCCTAAGTAGGTAATGAAGGGTAGTTTGAGGTTGTCAAGGAGGATATATCATGTGAAGAAGATGGTCTCTGGGTTCAAAGAGACCTGGGACAAATGTGTGTTTCTCCATTAGCAACCTTGTTAAATTATCCTATGTGAGGTTCAGCTGGCAATGCTGTAAAATGTCGATAATGATGACATTTATACACAGGATTCAGTAGGACAGGGCTATCAATCACCTTTCCTTGGATAGAACTGCAAAATCCACATAATTATCTTCTTGGTTTTATCTGTGGTCTCCAGAGCAGTGGCAAATGCATCATCACAGTGATATGGCCAAATGAACATTACCTCCAGGGCTCACTCACTGCCACAGGACCCCTAAGAAGGGTATTCATATTACAATCCAGATTCTACTTGTTACCGGGCAAAGGGAATATGAAAAAAAAGGCAATGTAAACACATGCACAGATCGTTGCCTTATTCAAATATCCCATTAAAAACAATAGTACAGTTATAAAAATAAATGCACCACAAATCAAAAAGCACAGGAGAAGAGAGCATGTAAAAAAGAACAGTACGTTTTTCGAGGTTGGAAATACAGACTAGAGAACCGACATGTGAACACGGGAGTGCAGGGTGGGGGTGTAGCGGGGAGGAGAGGGGTGGGCTGCACTGGGAGATTTGATTTGACATAAATACACTACTGATGTAAAATAGCTAGCCAGTGAGAATCTGTGGTGTAGCACAGGGAGCTCAGCTCGGTGCTCTGTGATGACTTAGAGGGGTGGGATGGTGGGTGGTGAGAGGGAGGAGATATATGTATGCATAGAGCTGATTGACTTCGTTGTACAGCAGAAACTAACACAACCTTGTAAAGCAATTATACTCCAAGCATTTTTCTTTTAAATAAATAAAATAGAAAATAAAAATTGGGGAAGCAGATGTATTAGCAGTAAAAGGCTTCACAGAACTGAGAAAGCTGGAATCCACAGCCAGGAAAAGGCAATGTAATTTAGCAGCAAGATAATTTACAGGGCAGAGCTCTTAAGGGCTAAGGAGTTAGAAACTCCATAAACCTCAGGATGTGGTAGAGGATGGAGCAAAAACTAGGATGCTTATTACACATTTCCTTAAGAAATGCATAGATTTCTTCGATGAAGTTTCTTTTTTTTTTCCCACCTGTTCTAATAGACAACTATCACCTCTCTCATAAAGGCGGGAAGTTTCTTCTCTGCATAAATAGAACTAGAGAGAAAAAGACACAATAAAGGATAGGGACTAACCTTTCTTATTAAAAACAGGAATTACATTGAAGTGCATATACTTTAGATCTCTTTCACTATTTCTCTTCCTAAGGACCCTGAAATATATTTTCCTTTGGAAAAATCAAATGCCTAAAGAAAATATCTATATGGATTAATTTTTTGACAGAAGTCCAGCAAAACATTTGGGTCCTTACTCAGTCTCCTTTGGTTAGGTCCATCAATTGACAAGCTCTTTCTCCAGAACACAGAGATAATAATTTGTATCTTAGTACCTAAAGAAAAAAGAGAAAGATTTGAAAAAGAGAGAGAGAGAGAGCTAATTCGTGGAAAAGAAAGCATGGAAGAAATGATAATATTCTCTGGGAGAAAAAAATAAAATCTTGCACTAATAATACAACTACTAGATGCTCTTTCTTTTTAAGCAAAAAAGTTTTTAAATATCACTCTTGTTATCCATACAAATGTAAAAACATATAAACATGAGGAATCTTTCAGAAAGAACAGGTAGAACTGGCCAGAAAAGAAAATGTAGGAAAAAAGGCAAGAAAATTAGGAGATCATTCCAGGAGGACCCAACATCCAAATAATAAGAATTCCGAAAGGAAAACAAACAGGACTTTTCTGAGGAGGACCTCATCGAGGACCACTATTCGCATCTTCACATTTGAGCAGACCCCGCCATGCAGACGGTGACACGTGCTTCCTGAAACACTTCAATTCCACTGTCAGACCTCAAGACAGCACTGGTGTTTCAGTTTAATCTTCTAACAGGTGTCAAGAACAAACCCCAGTATAAGGGAGCTGACTTCTAATCCCATCAGCATGGATCAGTGGGGTTACATAGAGTGGGACCAGACCCATCTTCTATAGATCTCATTGCCTCTATCAATGAGTTAACAAGAACCCCAGAACTTAACTCATCCCATTTGCTCCCAAATCCAGGGTCTCCTGCTATTATATGCCTTGAAGTCATAACGATTTATAAATATATTTATATTCTATTCCATAGTCCATACTATTGACTATACTATAGAAAGTGAAAATCACTCAGTCGTGTCTGACTCTTTTTGATCCCTTGGACTGTAGCCCACCAGGCTCCTCTGTCCGTGGGATTCTTCAGGCAAGAACACTGGAATGGGTTGCCATTCCCTTCTCCAGGGGAATCTTCCTGACCCAAGCATAGAACCTGTGTCCAGTGGGTGGGATTTGATCCTCTTTCTGTCCACATAATTCCATTATGTGTTCTCTACCCCCTGCTATTTAGTCAAGTTTTAGAATTAGCAAAAGCCCTTTTCAGCTTTTTTCCACCTGACTGCAGGGAGAAGAATTAAATAGAGTGTAATTATTCAAATCAGAAAGTATCAAGTTCATCTTGTAATCATAAAGAAACAAAGTATGACCGTGTTGATTGCCGCCCTTGATTAAGATTGCTGACAGAGAGAAGTGTCCCTCTTGAGGGCTGGTTGGGCTCATGATAATGGCATAGCGCCACCTGCTGGATGCCGGTTCTGGCTGAAGATGTCATCTATTCAAGAAGTTCCAAGCTGCCTGACTGTATTGACAATTTGGCCTCCTTAAATCATTCCTGTTTTCAAAACTACTCAAAGGTTTGCTGTGCTGTGCTTAGTCACTCAGTCTTGTTTGATCCTTTTGTAGCCTGCCAGGCTCCTCTGTCCATAGGGATTCTCCAGACAAAAATACTGGAGTGAGTGGCCATGCCCTCCTCCAGGGGATCTTCCTAACCCAGGGATCGAACCCAGGTCTCACTCATTGCAGGTGGATTCTTTACCATCTGACCCAGCAGAGAAGCCCAAGAATACTGGAGTTGGTAGCCTATCCCTTCTCCAGGGGATCTTCTCAACCCAGGAATCAAACCGAGGCCTCCTGCATTGCAGGCAGATTCTTTACCAGCTGAAGTTACCAGGGAAGCCCCACTCAAAGGCTTAACTTTGTCCAAGTTAACAAGGAGATTCAATCTGAGACAAGAAACTCAGTATATCAAAATGAATTAGATGAATGTGAGACCATCTGAATGAAACTATTCAGCCATCTTGCAGATGACAAAACTGAAGTTCAGATACCTATAACTTTCAAAGGTATTATTATTATTATGGACATGGGATAATAATAATGTTATCAATATGGATGAGTTGAATCAGTTCAGTTCAGTTAAGTCTCTCAGTCATGTTCAACTCTTTGTGACCCCATGAACCGCAGCATGCCAGGCCTCCCTGTGCATCACCAACTCCCGGAGTTTACCCAAACTCGTGTCCATTGAGTCAGTGATGCCATCCAACCATCTCATCCTCTGACATCCCCTTCTCCTCCTACCCTCAATCTTTCCCAGCATCAGAGTCTTTTCCAATAAGTCAACTCTTTGCATCAGGTGGCCAAAGTATTGGAGTTTCAGCTTCAACATCAGTCCTTCCAATGAACACCCAGGGCTGATCTCCTTTAGGATGGACTGATTGGATCTCCTTGCAGTCCAAGGGACTCTCAAGAGTCTTCTCCAACACCACAGTTCAAAAGCATCAATTCTTTGGCACTCAGCTTTCTTTATAGTCCAACTCTCACATCCATACTTGACTACTGGAAAAACCACAGCCTTGACTAGATGGACTTTTGTTGACAAAGTAATGTCTCTGCTTTTGAATATGCTATTTGGGTTGGTCATAACTTTCCTTCCAAGGAGTAAGCGTCTTTTAATTTCATGGCTGCAGTCACCATCTGCAGTGATTTTGGAGCCCCCCCGCAAAAAAGTCAGCCACTATTTCCCCTGTTTTCCCATCTATTTGCCATGAAGCGATGGGACTGGATGCCATGATCTTCGTTTTCTGAATGTTGAGCTTTAAGCCAACTTTTTCACTCTCCTCTTTCACTTTCATCAAGAGGCTCTTTAGTTCCTCTTCACTTTCTGCCGTAAGGGTGGTGTCATCTGCATATCTGAGGTTATTGATATTTCTCCCGGCAATCTTGATTCCAGCTTGTGTTTCTTCCAGCCCAGCGTTTCTCATGATGTACTCTGCATAGAAGTTAAATAAGCAGGGTGACAATATACAGCCTTGACGGACTCCTTTCCCTATTTGGAACCAATCTGTTGTTCCATGTCCAGTTCTAACGGTTGCTTCCTGACCTGCATACAGGTTTCTCAAGAGGCAGGTCAGGTGGTCTGGTATGCCCATCTCTTTAAGAATTTTCCACAGTTTATTGTGATCCACACAATAGGATCCACACAAAAGGCTTTGTCATAGTCCATAAAGCAGAAATAGATATTTTTCTGGAACTCTCTTGCTTTTTTGATGATCCAGTGGATGTTGGCAATTTGATCTCTGGTTCCTCTGCCTTTTCTAAAACCAGCTTGAACATCTGGAGGTTCACGGTTCATGTATTGCTGAAGCCTGGCTTGAAGAATTTTGAGCATTACTTTGCTAGCGTGTGAGATGAGTGCAATTGTGTGGTAGGTTGATTATTCTTTGGCATTGCCTTTCTTTGGTATGGGAATGAAAACTGACCTTTGCCAGTCCTGTGGCCAGTGCTGAGTCTTCCATATTTGCTGGCATATTGGGTGCAGCACTTTCACAGCATCATCTTTTAGGATTTGAAATAGCTCAGCTAGATATGCAGATGACACCACCCTTATGGCAGAAAGTGAAGAGGAACTAAAAAGCCTCTTGATGAAAGTGAAAGAGGAGAGTGAAAAAGTTGGCTTAAAGCTCAACATTCAGAAAACGAAGATCATGGCATCTGGTCCCATCACTTCATGGCAAATGGATGGGGAAACAGGGGAAATAGTGGCTGACTTTTTTTGGGGGGCTCCAAAATCACTGCAGATGGTGACTACAGCCATGAAATTAAAAGACGCTTACTCCTTGGAAGGAAAGTTATGACCCACCTAGACAGCATATTAAAAAGCAGAGACATTACTTCGCCAACAAAGATCCATCTAGTCAATGCTATGGTTTTTCCAGTAGAAATGTATGGATGTGAGAGTTGGACTGTGAAAAAAGCTGAGCACTGAAGAATTGATGCTTTTGAACTGTGGTGTTGGAGAAGACTCTTGAGAGTCCCTTGGACTGCAAGGAGATCCAACCAGTCCATCCTAAAGGAAATCAGCCCTGGGTGTTCATTGGAAGGACTGATGTTGAAGCTGAAACTCCAATACTTTGGGCACCTGATGCAAAGAGTTGACTCATTGGAAAAGACCCTGATGCTGGGATGGATTAGGAGTAGAAGAAGGGGACGACAGAGGATGAGATGGCTGGATGGCATCACTGACTCGATGGACGTGAGTTTGAGTGAATTTCGGGAGTTGGTGATGGACAGAGAGGCCTGGTGTGCTGTGATTCATGGGGTTGCACAGAGTTGGACACGACTAAGCGATTGAACTAACTAGAATTCCACTAACTTTGTTCATAGTGATGCTTCCTAAGTCCCACTTGACTTCACATTCCAGGATGTCTGGCTCTAGTTGAGTGATCACACCATTGTGATTATCTGGGTGATGAAGATCTTTTTTGTACAGTTCTTCTGTGTATTCTTGCCACCTCTTCCTAATATCTTCTGCTTCTGTTAGGTCCATACCATTTCTGCATTATTGACTACACCAAAGACTTTGCCTGTGTGGATCATAACAAACTGTGGAAAATTCTTCAAGACATGCAATACCAGGCCACCTGACCTGCCTCTTGATAAATCTGTATGCAGGTCAAGAAGCAACAATTGTAACTGGACATGGAACAATGGACTGGTTCCAAATTGGAAAAGGAGTATGTCAAGGGTTGTCACCCTGCTTATTTAACTTATATACAGAGTACATCATGAGAAATGCTGGGCTGGATGAAGCATAAGCTAGAATCAAGATTGCTAGGAGAAATATCAATAACCTCAGATATGCAGATGACACCATCCTTATGGCAAAAAAGCAAAGAACTAAAGAGCCTCTTGAAAGTGAAAGAGGAGAGTGAAAAAGTTGGCTTAAATCACAACATTCAAAAAGCAAAGTTCATGGCATCTGGTCCTATCACTTCAAGGCAAATAGATGGGGAAACAATGGAAACAGTGAGAGACTTTATTTTCTAGGGCTCCAAAATCACTGCAGATGATGACTGCAGCCATGAAATTAAAAGATGCTTGCTCTTTGGAAGAAAAGCCATGACCAACTTAGACAGCATATTAAAAGGCAGAGACATTACTTTGCCATCAAAAGTCCATACAGTCAAAGCTGTGGTTTTTCCAGTAGTCATGTATGGATGTGAGAGTTGGACTATAAAGAAAGCTAAGCGCCACATAATTGATGCCTTTGTATTGTTGTGTTGGGAAAGACTCTTGAGAGTCCCTTGGACTGCAAGAAGATGAAGCCAATCAATACTAAAGAAATCAGTCCTGAATTTTCATTGGAAGGACTGATGCTAAAGCTGAAGCTCCAATACTTTGGCCATCTGATGTGAAGAACTGACTCATTGGAAAAGACTGTGATGCTGGGAAGTGTTGAAGGGAGGAGGAAAAGGGGATGACAGAGGATGAGATGGTTGGATGGCATCACCAGCTGAATGGACATGAGTTTGAGCAAGCTCTGGGAGTTGGTGATGGACAGGGAAACCTGGCGTGCTGCAGTCCATGGGATTGCAAAGAGTCAGACATGACAGAGTGACTGAACTGACTGAGTGATACAAATCTGTGTATTCCAGAATTGTTTTTTAATTCCTGCCACATGTTGGGCACCTGCCAATGATGTTAGAAGCTACCAATATAAATAAAATGCCCAAGAAACTACATAGGGAAAGGTTAATACAGTAAGCTGACCACAGGAAATCTTTTGACATTTTGAAATTATGGAAAAATCACTCCCAATCCTGGGTAAGAATCTTCTTCTGGCTTTTGTTTTTTATATATCTGTATTGTGTATATGTATATGTATCTGTGTTGTGTATCTGTATTATGTATATGTATTGAATGGCCAAGTCTAGACCTCCAGGCCATATTTGATATACAAAAACATATAAGGAAATGTTTCATTCCTCATTTATTTTCCTTCACATTTGCTTAACTCTAGTTATTGTTTATTTTACTATATCAATGATTTATAATGGTTGCTTTCTTTTGGTAAATCTGGATATAGGTAATCATACTAATATGCATGAATACGTTTTCTTCTCTGTCTTTCAGAGTCAGTGTGGTGCAGTAAGTTATGGTACTCATTTTCTAAATTGGAATATAATTGCTTTACAATGTTGTGTTAGTTTCCACTGTACAACAAAATAAATAGGCTAGATGCATATATATACCCCCTCCTTCCTGAGCCCCCTCCCACCTCCCTATCCCACTCATCACAGAGGACAAAGCTGAGCTCCCTGTGCTATGCAACAGGTTCCATTAGCTATTTCACACATGGTATTGTATATATGTGAAATTCACCAACCAGAGGCTTCACAAATACTTTGTTGTGTCAATTCTGCAAATCCGTCCAACACTAGATGTGTTCCTAATCAATCTTTTGGTTAAAGTCTCTTATTAAAATTAATTAATTTTTAGAAATTGGTATTATAATGTCACCTAATTTGTCAACCACTTCACTACATACATTGTAGGCAGAAAGGAGAACTTGTTTAAAAAGATGGAATCAAAATCAAGGAGTAAGGTAAATAATCATACCTAAATACAAACAAGACCAGTTTTGAAACACCATGAAATACTGCAATATTAATTTTCTAGATAGACTTCTGTTTTTGTTTTTATTGCTAAGTCAATTTAAGATTCTAACAAACTGCTTCTTGACAGGTAGTGGAAATTAGTAGTTGAACATAATACTTAAATCTCAAGCGACAAGCATCAGTGAAAAGGACAGTCATAAGTTTTGTGGGATTGTTATTTTTAAGAAGCAGACTGTTTAAAATGTCCTCTGATAGTGTTGATAATATTCAAGTGGTCTTCTGAGTTGGAAAAAATTTGTTTAAATTAAATAAAAAGGATTCTTCAACATAAGAGCCATTGGAGAATAGTAGTTAAAAGAACAAAATTTAAAAGAAACTTCCTAGATTTGAGACTGAGCTCTTACAACTTCTAACTATGCAAAAGCATACCTCGGTTTCTCAATCAGTAAAAATCTTAATTGTAATTGTGTTCAAGGTGTTCTTGTGAAGATTTAATAATGAGTTAACATATGGAAATCACTTACACCAAAGGCTAACATATAGCAATCACCATTGAAGAACAAACTATTGATAGAATGGATAAAAATACCCAACACAATGATTGAATTCTACTCATCCTCAAAATTTTGCAGCCACATGAATTAAGTAACAGGAAATGATTCTATAATAAATATTATTTAAAGAAAACAGTCAAGAAAGTAAGTCAAAACAATACTGCATTCCAAAGGATATCAGATATTAGTCCATACTCGAGACTTAAAGGGGGCTTCCCAGGTGGCTCACTGGTAAAGAATCTGCCTGCCAGTGCAGGAGATGCAGGAGACACAGGTCTGATCCCTGGGTCAGGAAGATCCCCTGGAGGAGGAAATGGCAACCTACTCCAGTATTCTTACCTGGGAAATTCCATGCACAGAGAAGTCTGGCAGGCTACAGTCCATGGGGGTCACAAAGAGTAGGACATGACTGAGAGACTGAGCAGGCATGTATGCAAGACTTAACGAATGAAGAGGTAGTGGTGCATCTTTCATCATTATTTAATTAAGGAGGGACCTTATACAAACTGTATGGATCATGGTGTTTGGAAGAAGACACTGACAACTTAACTGACCCCCCATTTGTGGTGTCTTTACTAGAACAGATAAACCAGACCCCAACAGTCAGCTCTTGATCTAGGAACTCAGTCAAGGGAAAAAGGATGACAATACTATTGATAAGGAGGATCAGAAGCAGTCCATTCATGTGAGATAAACAATGGTACATATTTATTGCTTTTCCCAGGTTTTCTGTCCTCTATCATAATATAATATCAATGGATCTGAATCATAAAAGCTCATCGACTTGTCATAACAGATGAGAAAGAAAAGACAAGTGAGTTGGTAAAACATGTTTGACCTACATATATTCAGGGGTTTACCATATCAGTAAGTTCAAAGTTATGAAAAATTTATTGACTGTTACTCCTCCCACCTAACAGAAGCAGAAGATATTAAGAGATGGCAAGAATACACAAAAGAACTGTACAAAAAAAAGATCTTCACAACCCAGATAATCATGATGGTGTGATCACTGACCTAGAGCCAGACATCCTGGAATGTGAAGTCAAGTGGGCCTTAGAAAGCATCACTACGAACAAAGCTAGTGGAGGTGATGGAATTCCAGTTGGGCTATTCCAAATCCTGAAAGATGATGCTGTGAAAGTGTTGCACTCAATATGCCAGCAAATTTGGAAAACTCAGCAGTGGCCACAGGACTGGAAAAGGTCAGTTTTCATTCCAATCCCAAAGAAAGGCAATGCCAAAGAATGCTCAAACTACCACACAATTGCACTCATCTCACATGCTAGTAAAGTAATGCTCAAAATTCTCCAAGCCAGGCTTCAGCAATATGTGAACCGTGAACTTCCTGATGTTCAAGCTGGTTTTAGAAAAGGCAGAGGAACCAGAGATCAAATTGCCAACATCCGCTGGATCATGGAAAAAGCAAGAAAGTTCCGGAAAAGCATCTATTTCTGCTTTATTGACTATGCCAAAGCCTTTGACTGTGTGGATCACAATAAACTGTGGAAAATTCTGAAAGAGATGGGAATACCAGACCACCTGATCTGCCTCTTGAGAAAATTGCATGCAGGTCAGGAAGCAACAGTTAGAACTGGACATGGAACAACAGACTGGTTCCAAATAGGAAAAGGAGTTCGTCAAGGCTGTATATTGTCACCCTGTTTATTTAACTTATATGCAGAGTACATCATGAGAAACGCTGGGCTGGAAGAAACACAAGCTGGAATCAAGATTGCCGGGAGAAATAATAATAACCTCAGATATGCAGATGACATCACCCTTATGGCAGAAAGTGAAGAGGAACTCAAAAGCCTCTTGATGAAAGTGAAAGTGGAGAGTGAAAAAGTTGGCTTAAAGCTCAACATTCAGAAAACGAAGATCATGGCATCCGGTCCCACCACTTCATGGGAAATAAATGGGGAAACAGTGTCAGACTTTATTTTTCTGGGCTCCAAAATCACTGCAGATGGTGACTGCAGCCATGAAATTAAAAGATGCTTACTCCTTGGAAGGAAAGTTATGACCCACCTAGATAGCATATTCAAAAGCAGAGACATGACTTTGCCAACAAAGGTCTGTCTAGTCAAGGCTATGGTTTTTCCTGTGGTCATGTATGGATGTGAGAGTTGGACTGTGAAGAAGGCTGAGTGCCAAAGAATTGATGCTTTTGAACTGTGGTGTTGGATAAGACTCTTGAGAGTCCCCTGGACTGCAAGGAGATCCAACCAGTCCATTCTGAAGGAGATCAGCCCTGGGATTTCTTTGGAAGGACTGATGCTGAAGCTGAAACTCCAGTACTTTGGCCACCTCATGCAAAGAGTTGACTCATTGGAAAAGACTCTGATGCTGGGAGGGATTGGGGGCAAGAGGAAAAGGGGACAACAGAGGATGAGATGGCTGGATGGCATCACTGACTCGATGGACGTGAGTCTCAGTGAACTCTGGGTGTTGGTGATAGACAGGGTGGCCTGGCGTGATGTGGTTCATGGGGTCACAAAGAGTCAGACACGACTGAGCAACTGATCTGATCTGACTCTTTCCACCATTAAGAGATATGGCACTAGGAGGGCTTCTTCAGGAGCTGGAGGCAGCATATTCCACATCTCCAAATACTGCTCCAATTCATTTGCCAAAAAAATCAGTTGAGTTTAAGCTCAGATGGTCTCTGAGTAGGTCCAGGCTACAGTGCAAGATGTCTTTCTGAATGGTCAATGAAGTAAGCCTTATGGTATTAGATGTAACGGGCAAGTTCCAATAGGAGCATCACTGTGTAGCAATGTAGATTCCTTAGTTCTCGAGGAAGAGAGGTTGCAAGGCATAGAGCTTCTGTATTAGTCATCAGTGGTGTCTGACTCTTTGCGACCCTTTAAACTGTAGCCCACAAGGCTCCTCTGTCCATGGGATTTTCCAGGCGAGGATACTGGAGTGGGTTCCCATTTCCTTCTCCAGGGAATATTCCCAAGCCAGGAATTGAACCCGTGTCCCCTGTGTCTCCTGCATTGTAGATGGATTCTGCTGAGCTATCAGGGATGCCCACAGGTATTATTAAAAAATAAGCTCATGTGATACTGGGCTCTGGTAGAGTTTGAACTCTACCATAGAATGGCAAATTGCTGTGAGTTCAGAGGTGTTCATCATGTCCAATCCTCTAAATCATAAGGTATGGGGCGTCCAGCAGCAATTTGTTTCAGAATAGACATGGTATGTCTGAGATTGGACACAAACACTGGATTAAATTATACAAACAGGTGGCTCAGATTCTCCTGCCATTCAATAGCCTCTCCCTCAATTCACCTAGAAGGCAGCAAAGACGACCTTTGAGAGGAGGAAAAGGGATGGATGGATCATCTCAGTTGCTTCTATGAAGATAATCTGTAAATGTCCTACCAATGTTTTTTTCTTCCAGTTTTATTGAGATATAATTGATAGACAGCACTATATAAGTTTAAGGTACACAGCATAATGATTTGACTTCACAATAATTCATCATCTCCTCTAGATGCAAAATAAAAGAAAAAATATTTTTTCCTTGTGATAAGAACTCTTAGGTTTTGCTCTCTTAACACATTTCATGTATAGCATAGAGCAGTGTTAATTAATTGTACAATATATCCTCAGAACTTCTATATCTTGTAACTAAAAATTTGTACTTTTAAACCAATTGCATAAATCTGATCTCTTTTTCTTTGAGTTTGCTTATTTATTTATTTGTTTTTGAAGTATAATTTACCTGCAACACTACGTTAGTTCCTGATATACAACATAATGATGCTATATTTCTATAGATTTTAAAATATTCACCATGATGATTCTAGTTATCATCCGTCACCAAACAAAAATATTGCATTATTATTGAATATTTTCCCAACATTGTACATTTCATTCCTGTGACTCATTTACTTTGTAAATGGAAATTTGTACCTCTTAATCTTTCTCCTAATTCTCCCATTCCCCCACCATTCCCCTCCCCTCTGGCAACCACCTGTTTGTTCTCTGTGTCTTCGAGGAGTCCCATTAATCTTTAAGCTATGGCTATTGCCTAGTAACTTCAACTTAAAGATCATCACACAGGGAAAAGAGTCACTATACTCAAGAAATAATTCACACTTACTGTCAGAAGAGAGTAGGACTTTCATTTCACAAAGAAGCAGTCAAGAATACGATTGATGCCCAGATGATGCATTGTGCTATCTTTTTGTTCTCTTATACTACATTTTAATAGAAAATAGACAAGTACAGCTTCCTGAGACAAGAATAGTGAATAGACTCAGATGTCATATAACAACAGAGATGCCAGCAAAGAGTAAGGGAAGTATAAAATGGGTAGTGAAAGAAGACGGTAATTATCACTGTGACCTTAAGATTAAATGCAGTATAAGGGCTACACTTGTCCCACTAAGACATCTCTTTTAAATTCCGCAGAATACAACTCACCAGCACCCTAAAGAATCTATTCTCCAGTGCAATCACTTACCAAGAAGAGCAAATATAGTTGAGAGACACAACTTTATCCTCTCCCTTTGCCTCAGTTTGGTACAACTCTTAGCTCTATAATTCCCTATAGACTCAGCCACGGTTCCATTTGTCAAAGCAGTGTGAATCAGCTTCTGTCTCTACTGTTTGGCCACGCTTCCTTCCTTCCAGCTGTCTCCCAAGATCATTTCCCATTAAGTCATCTGCAAGTGATTTTTCCTTTAAAGTTAAGCTGCCCTTTCCCACATGCATAGAGTTAACCATCAGCCTTCCAGTTGAGGAAGCCTAGGCGGCGATTGTGATAAAGAACCTGCCTGCCAGTGCAGGAGACGTAAGAGATGTGGGTTCGATCCCTGGCTCAGAAAGATATCTTGGAGGAGGGCGTGGCAACCCAGGAGTATTCTTGCCTGGAGAATCCCATGGACAGAGGAGTCTGGTGGGGTACAGTCCATAGGGTCGCACAGAGTCGAACACGACTGAAGCAACTTAGTATGAAGGCACTGGGGAAATAGAAAGCAAGCTTATTTAACAGGAACAAAACTGGCCTTACCCACCTATGCAGCAACCAAGGACTTCATTTATAAACATGATTGATAGGCATTGACTATCAGACTTTTAAAGGAGAGCCCAAGACTATCAGACTTTGACTATCAGACTTTTAAAAGAAAGGCCAAGATAAATGAACAGAGTAATTATTACTTGAGGAAAGAAAGCAAGAGAAGAGGTAGCTAAAGTTTCTAATTGGTATTATTGTTCTGTGAACTGTGCTTTAATCAGTCTTTGCTGTGATTACCACTGGGACTGAGTGACTTTTTATATTCTTACAGGCCATTTGTATATTCCCTTAAGTGACTCCCTTGCACATATTGTTTGGTAATGTCTTGGCTGTGCTACACATGTTTTATTACTCCAGAGTATAAGGGTTTATGTGTTTGTTTTTCTTGTTTTTCCTTTTTTTTTTTTTTTTTTTGCTTATTTAACTTTAGAGCTCCCTTGATTTTCCTCTCTCTCCTTCTGCTGGGTCTTGAACTAATGCTCTTTTTCTAATGACAGTGTTCTTCTTCAGAGGTCTCTGCTCTTTATATTACATATTGGAGTCATTTTTGACTGCTTTTGATGGGAAAGGAGGCTTCCTTATTTGAGTTCCAATTAAAAACAGCTTCCCAATGGACAGAGACCATAATATAGGACTCGATGTGTTTCTGGTAAACACCCTCCCCTGGTTGTTCTATTTGAGGTTTTGTACATAATCAATTTATAAGCAATATCAGTGCATATGCTATGCATGCCCTAAGACATTCTTCACTAGATACCCTTGAGTCCATCAGCGGTGTTTAAAAAAGAGAGTGGGAGGCTGGAGGGAAGAAAGGAAGGGGAAAGAGAGAGAGAGAAATACATTTGTGTAGAGTTTTCAGGCTCTGGATTGTTAGACAATTTAGAAGTAGTCATTTGGGTACAAAGAATGCTCAAAATAGTGGTGACTATTAGATATTGTATATCCAGCCCCAAACTAAGCAACAAAAGAAAATTTTGTGTCTCTAGAAATGACGGTCCCCTACAACTCACCTAATCTTTGTGTTTCATTCAACATCACTGGGGAAGGTCTTCACTTAATGAGATGATTAGGATGGCAGTCTCTGTAGCACACTGTTCTGCATTTGAATCTCAGGTATGTACTGTTAGGTAAATCACTTACCTTCCTTGTCTGTGAAAGGAGGAAAACATTAGTATTTTCTGGGCTGTTGCTGTTGTTTAATCACTCAGTTGTGTCTGACTCTTTGTGACTCCATAGATTGTAGCCCCCTAGGCTCCTTTGTCCAATTTCCTGGGGAAAAATACAGGAGTGGGTTATCATTTCCTTCTCCAGGGGATCTTTCTAACCCAGGAACTGAACCTGAGTCTCCTTCTTGACAGGTGGATTCTTTATTGCTTTGTGGGATACCTGTTGATTAAATTTATGAGAACAATGCTTCAGTTCAGTTCAGTCCCTCAGTCGTGTACAGCTTTTTGAGACCCCATGGACTGGAGCATGCCAGGCTTTCCTGTACCTCAGTAACACCCGGAGCTTGCTCAAACTAATGTCCATTGAGTGGGTGATGCCATCCAACCATCTCATCCTCTGTTGTCCCCTTCTCCTCCCACCTTCAATCTTTCTCAGCACTAGGATCTTTTCTAGTGAGTCAGTTCTTCAAATCAGGTGGCCAAAGTATTGGAGTTTCAGCTTCAGCATCAGTCCTTCCAATAAATATTCAGGACTGATTTCCTTCAGGATTGACTGTTTGGATCTCCTTGCAGTCCAAGGGACTCTCAAGAGTCTTCTCCAAACCACAGTAAAAAAGCATCAGTTCTACAGCACTCAGCCTTCTTTATGGTCCAACTCTCACATCCATGCTTGACTACTGAAAAAACCTTAGCTTTGACATGCGTCTTGTATGAGTATGAGAGTTAGACTTTGAATGTAATGTATATTATATATCTATTATTATATATTATTAAATATCTATTATGATATTTGGTTTCTAAATCTCTGAAGGTGTCATATAGGAGAATGTAGTTGAACTGGGAATTTTTATTTTAATTTCATAAGGAAAACACTGCCTTTGGGGACAGCCCTTTGATTTAAGGCTGACATTCTTTTTTGCAGTATTTTATGTCAGTTGAAGCTCTGATTTCCTGTTTATTTTCAGCTTATCTGAAGCTTTTGTTTTGTGGCAGACTGCCTGACCTGCCTACTGATAAATCTGTATGCAGGTCCAGTTAGAACTGGATATGGAACAACAGACTGGTTCCAAATCAGGAAAGGAGTACATCAAGGCTGTATATTGTCACCCTGCTCATTTAATTTATATGCATAGTACACCATGAGAGATGCTGGGCTGGAGGAAGCACAAGCTGGAATCAAGACTGCTGGGAGAAATATCAATAACTTCATATGTGATGTGACACCACCCTTATGGCAGAAAGTGAAGAAGAACTAAAGAGCCTCTTGATGAAAGTGAAAGAGGAGAGTGAAAAAAAGCTGGCTGAAAACTCAACATTCAGAAAACTAAGATCATGGCATCTGGTCCCATCACTTCATGGCAAGTAGATGGGGAAACAAGGAAAACAATGACAGACTTTATTTTCCTGGGCTCCAAAATCACTGCAGATAGTGACTGCAGCCATGAAATTAAAAGACGCTTATTCCTTGAAGAAAAGCTATGACCAACTTAGACAGCATAGTATGAAGCAGAGACATTACTTTGCCAACAAAGGTCTGTCTAGTCAAAGCTATGGCTTTTCCAGTGGTCATGTATGGATGTGAGAGTTGGGCTATAAAGAAAGCTGAGCACTAAAGAATTGATGCTTTTTCACTGTGGTGTTGGAGAAGACTCTTGACAGTCCCTTGAACTGCAAGGAGATCCAAGTAGTCTATCTTAAAGGAAATCAGTCCTGAATATTCATTGGAAGGGCTAATGCTGAAACTGAAACTCCAATACTTTGGCCACCTGATGCGAAGAACTGACTCACTAGAAAAGATCCTGTTTCTGGGAAAGATTGAAGGTGGGAGGAGAAGGGGAGAACAGAGGATGAGATGATTGGATGGCATCACCCACTCAATGGACATAAGTTTGAGCAAGTTCCAGAAGTTAGTGATGGACAGGGAGGCCTGGCGTGCTGCTGTCCATGGGGTTGCAAAGAGTTGGACATGACTGAGCGACTGAACTGAACTGAAGCTTTTGTTTAGGGCTTCTGGTTTTCTGTATACTATATTGGTTATTTTGTTGCTTTTTTGCTTTCTCAAATATGCTTTCTACTTGGATTTCATTTCACTTAGTTTTCTTTAGCTCTTCATATAATTTCAACACACTATAAAGTATCTGCTTGGGACATCCATCTCCACTCCCTTTTTATGAGGTTTTTTCAAGCAAAATTCAGGGGTGATAAACCAACTGTTCCAGACATCTACTTTCACAAACATTTGAAAATGATCAGAGGAAAAACAATTAAAAAAAAAATCTGCCCTTATTCTCCTATTTTTCTCTCCTTTCTACTTTTCAACAAGCTCTTCCTTTTAGCTTTTGGAAATAAGACCTCCTGAACTGTTACTTACTGAATTCTTCTCCACATATCCCTGTCTCAAAGATCAGTTTGGCCACGTTTCCCTTTCCTATTCATTATTCTGTCTGAATCTGAGAGTCAGCTCACTGTTAGCTGATTAACGGAGGAGAAAACAAAACATGTTTGTTGACCTTTAGTGGGAGAAAGAGGCAAGGAATGAAAGAAATCTCTGAACACAAGTCAGAAACTTTTAATGATAAATATTTACACTCAAGAGAAAAAATTAGAAAAAAGAAAAGGTAGCAATATCAATACAAGCTTAATTACATAGATAAAGCCTTGGTTAAGAGTATCAACTGAGGAATCTTTGCAGAGATATTAGACTGAGCCTAAGGGTTAATGGAGTGGAAGAAATGGGACAAAAGGAAATAGCAGTCATTGTTTTCCTGGACAATTCTGTATTATTCAATTTTTCTATGGGATAATAGTATCTCTGCCTGCCACCAGCACCTCCTATTTTATTGCTGACCCTCCTGTTCTCTCAGTAAAAGGAATTCTAGTCTTTGACACAGAACATCAAAGGTTGCCTGTGTTCAGTTCAGTTCAGTAGCTCAGTTGTGTCCGACTATTTGCGGTCCTATGGACTGCAGCACACCAGACTTCCTTGTCCATCACCAGCTCCTGGAGCTTGTTCAAACTCATGTCCATCGAGTCAGTGATGCCATCCGACCATCTCATCCTCTGTCATCCCCTTCTCCTCCTGCCTTTAATCTTTCTCAGTATCAGGGTCTTTTCAAATGAGTAAGTTCTTCACATCAGATGGCCAAAGTATTGGAGTTTCAGCTTCAGCATCATTCCTTCCAATGAATATTCAGGACTGATTTTCTTTTGGATTGACTGGTTTGATCTCCTTGCAGTCCAAGGGACTCTCAAGAGTCTTCTCCAGCACCACATCAATTCTTTGGCACATATCCTAATTCTTCAGTGCATATCCTGTGTTGCATATCCTAATGTTTAGGCTCCCTGTACATTGAAAAGCCAGTATAGAGTGTCAGTATACTAGTTCATTGGTTATCAAATCTAGCTAGCATATTAGCTGAGGTGGCCTGGCTTTGTGATACCCTGGGCAATGGATCTTCTTTCTTTCCTTCTGCCTTGATTTCTTTATTTTGTGTGGCCAAGCAGAGACTGCTGTAGCGCAGCAGTCAAGAATCTGCCTGCCAATATAGGAGACTCAGGTTCAATCCCTGGGTTGGGAAGATCCACTGGTGAAGGAAATGGCAACCCATTCCACTATTCTTGCCTGGGAAATCCTATGGGACAGAAGAGCCTGGCAGGCTACAGTCCACAGGTTCCCAAAGATTTAGTGACTAAACAACAACAGTAAGAATTATATGTGGGTTTCAGTGGAAAACAAAGGCTCCATTTACACTTCTGTTTGAAAATGTCCATCAAAATTGTCCTTCTGGACATTATCCCAGCTAATTTATATGTTTCTGATTTAAATTCTATTTATGTTAGTTGAATATAAATTTCTCAGAAAACTGTTAGTGATATTGAGCAGGACCATGCAGGGTTTCTGGGCACAAAAGCCTTTCTGTGTTCCCCATTTCTTGATTACAGGAAATAGACTTCATTCAACCTCCATGATTTTTCCCTGAGTTCCAATAGACAGATACAAGCAGTTGCTAATTAGGGAAGGGAGAGGATGTAGAGAGGGTCTTCCCTGTAGCTCAAATGCTAAAGAATCTGCCTGTAATGCAGGAGACCTGGGTTTGATCCCTGGGTTGGGAAGATCCTCTGGAGAAGGGAATGGCAATCCACTCCAGTATTCTTGCCTGGGAAATCCCATGGACTGAGGAGCCGTGTGGGCTATAGTCTATGGGATCACAAAGAGTTGGACTGAACAACTAACACTCAGATCAAATCAGATCAGTTGCTCAGTAGTGTCTGGCTCTTTGCGACCCCATGAATTGCAGCACGCCAGGCCTCCCTGTCCATCACCAACTCCCGGAGTTCACTGAGACTCACGTCCATCGAGTCAGTGATGCCATCCAGCCATCTCATCCTCTGTCATCCCCTTCTCCTCCTGCCCGCAATCCCTCCCAGCATCAGAGTCTTTTCCAATGAGTCAACTCTTCGCATCAGGTGGCCAAAGTACTGGAGTTTCAGCTTTAGCATCATTCCTTCCAAAGAAATCCCAGGGCTGATCTCCTTCAGAATGGACTGGTTGAATCTCCTTGCAGTCCAAGGGACTCTCAAG
Source organism: Bos javanicus (assembly GCF_032452875.1). NCBI lineage: Eukaryota > Metazoa > Chordata > Mammalia > Artiodactyla > Bovidae > Bos > Bos javanicus. Next base: position 90,247,896 of record NC_083876.1, read on the forward strand.
AGTCTTATCCAACACCACAGTTCAAAAGCATCAATTCTTCGGTGCTCAGCCTTCTTCACAGTCCAGCTGTCACATCCATACATGACCACAGGAAAAACCATAGCCTTGACTAGACCAACCTTTGTTGGCAAAGTCATGTCTCTGCTTTTGAATATGCTATCTAAGTTGGTCATAACTTTCCTTCCAAGGAGTAAGCATCTTTTAATTTCATGGCTGCAGTTACCATCTGTAGCGATTTTGGAGCCCAGAAAAATAAAGTCTGACACTGTTTCCCTATCTATTTCCCATGAAGTGGTGGGACTGGATGCCATGATCTTCGTTTTCTGAATATTGAGCTTTAAGCCAACTTTTTCACTCTCCTCTTTCACCTTCATCAAGAGGTTTTTGAGTTCCTCTTCACTTTCTGCCGTAAGGGTGATGTCATCTGCATATCTGAGGTGACTGATATTTCTCCCGGCAATCTTGATTCCAGCTTGTGCTTCTTCCAGTCCAGGGTTTCTCATGATGTACTCTGGATATAAGTTAAATAAGCAGGGTGACAATATACAGCCTTGACAAACTCCTTTTCCTATTTGGAACCAGTCTGTTGTTCCATGTCCAGTTCTAACTGTTGCTTCCTGACCTGCATACAAATTTCTCAAGAGGCAGATCAGGTGGTCTGGTATTCCCATCTGTTTCAGAATTTTCCACAGTTTATTGTGATCCACACAGTCAAAGGCTTTGGCATAGTCAATAAAGCAGAAGCAACTAACACTAGGCAGATGTAAAGACAAGAACAGTCAAAGATACAATAGTGCAGCCATGGGTCAAGGCCCTGAGTCCTTATCTAGGAATATATGTAACAGTATCTTAAGCTGTTCTCCAGATACTGAACCCACCAGCAAGTGGGAGACACTAATGCTATGCTGCCCATCAGCACATAGACCCCAGTCTGACTGGACCCAGAATGTTGATGATGCTGATTTACACTTACCTCATCACCACCACTCAGTCACAAGAAGGTCCATGAACTGATCACACCTTCTTTGAACCATTACTATAAAACTCACTTCCCCTCCAGGTCAAGACACAGTTTTGAGGGCATTAGCCCGCTGTGGCTCCCTTTGTCTGGCAAAGCATAAAGCCATTCTTTTCTCCTTGACTCAAAGCTCTGTCTTCCAGATTTAATTCAGTGTCAGGGTACAGAAGCTGGATTTGGCTTCTTTAGCATGGTTGTTAATTAGCAAGCCCAAATGGGAAATATCTGCATTTGTGCTTTCTTAAATAATAATGAAAAAAAAAGAAAAAAGAAAGCAAACTTCTAAGACTTTATGCAAATTTTAAGTATGAAAATATTCCTTTATAATTGTATCGAAAAGTTTCTGTTTGTATATGCCAAATATCATTTTTTTTCTTTTATGTTTCTGTGATCTTTAAACATATGCTTGGTTGGAGATTGTGTTATTCCTTGAGTCCGGAAATGTTCATTAGCTTCTTTGCAGGGAGTAAAAGTAATTCTGTATATGCATGTATTTAGTTTCCACCAGAGAGAGAAAGAGCATTTTCAGTAGATGAAATTAAACTCTGTGTCTTTCAGAAAAACTGTAAGAATAATTATGAAAAGATACCCTAATTCTGCAAGCCACAAAATGTATTCATTAATAAAATAAACATATACAAAGTGAATGTTTACTAGCAATAACAGGGCAGTAGAGTACAGAGACAATAAGTAGTAGTTACAAGTAGAGATGACATTTTCTTTCTCAGTCTATTCAGTCTTGTTAACCCAACATTTTTCTGGACTTGGGGATATAAGGAATGGTGATCATTGACCTCTGTTAACATGATCCCAAGAATTTTCACTGTGAAAGGAAGAAGAGGGGAAGACAAAATGATAGTCATCTAGGTTTTAAATTATTAATATTACTTTAAATAGGCAAGGTTTAGGCATTTTAAGTTCTGATTAAAAGGATTCAGATGTTGTAATGGAGGTTGTTGCTGTTCAGTTGCTCAGTCCAGCTCTTTGAGACCCCCATGGACTGTAGCACACCAGGCTTCCCTGTCCTTCACTATCTCCTTGAGTTTGCTCAAACTCATGCCCATTGAGTTGGTGACGCCATCCAACCATCTCATCCACTGTCACCTCCTTCTCTTCCTGCCTTCAGTCTTTCCCAGCAGCAGGGTCTTTTCCAATGAGTCAGCTCTTTGCATCAGGTGGCCCAAGTATTGCAACTTCAGCTTCAGCATCAGAACTTAGAAAGCATATTCAGGGTTGATTTCCTTTAGGACTGACTGGTTTTATCTCCTTGCTGTCCAAGGAACTCTCAAGAGTCTTCTCCAGCACCACAGTTCGAATGAAAGTATTGAAAGTATAATTGGTAAAGAGATACCTTAAGGTTATTTCAGTTATTTACATAGTAGCAGAATTACCTCTTGTTTTGAATAAGAAGAAAAGAAGAAATGGTTGATGACACAAAAAATTATTTTGTGTAAAAATTAAGCATGCTTCAGTTTGGTGATTTCTGCTTTATTTTCCCTATACAGAAGGAAACAGTAGTATTTCAAAGTTATGAAGGCTACAGTGATTGTTGGATTAAAACTAAATATTTGAAAGGAGCTCAGTGAGAATTCGGAAAGAGAGTTGTCTAAGGATAGCAAGAAAGTGGATATTGTTAAGGCCCATGTGATGCTGGACTCTATGGATCTCTTCTTCCATAAATTGTAAAATGCTCCACCTTTCCTTTATTTTATACCCTGGATTTAGAGAGATAATGAAGTCAAATCTGGCCTCTGTATCCTGGCACTGAATTAAATCAGAGATTTAGTTTTGGGTATAGTAAGAAAGAATAGCTTTATTCCTTTGCTAGAGAAAAGGGCCACAATAGGCTACTGCTCTCAAAACTCCTTGCGTTTCAGCCTGGAGAGGGTAGTGAGAAGTTTTATAGAAATGGTTCAAAGAGGGTGTGACCAGTTCATGGACATTCTTCTAATTGCTTGGTGGTGAAGTAAATGGAAGTCAGCATTATTAACCTTCTGGGTCCCATAGGCCTGGAATCTATGTGCTTGTGAGCAGTGTATAGTTAACTTCTGCCATCTTGTGGGGTTTCAATATCTGCAAAACAGCTCAAAGATATTGTTATGTGTGTCCCTTGGTAGGGAACCAGGACCTTGTCCCAGGCTGCATTATTGTTTCTCTTCACTGTTTCTTCTTGTCTCTGCACTTCCTCCCTTCCCTATTGATAGCAACTGTTTGAACCTGCCTGTTGGACTTGAGTGAAGGTCAGGAAGGTTGAATGAAGCCTATTTCTTGTAATCAAGAGAAGACCATGAAAAAGGTTTTTATGCTCAGGAGCCCCACTGTGTCCTGCTGGTAATCAATAATCTGAGCTACTAAAGAGTACATCATGCTGGGCTGGATGAAGCACAAGCTGGAGTTAAGATTGCTGGGATAAATAATTGATATTTTTTATTAACATTTTTATTATTTATCAGATATGCAGATGACACCACCCTTATGGCAGAAAGTGAAGAATTAAAGAGCCTCTTGATGAAAGTGAAAGAGGAGAGTGAAAAAGTTGGCTTAAAACTCAACATTCAGAAAACGAAGATCATGGCATCTGGTCCCATCACTTCATGGCAAATAGATGGGGAAACAGTGAAAATAGTGGCAGACTTTATTTTTTTAGGCTCCCAAATCACTGCAGATGGTGACTGCAGCCATGAAATTAAAAGACATTTGATCCTTGGAAGAAAAGTTATGACTAACTTGACAGCATATTAAAAAGCAGAGACATTACTTTGTCAACAAAGGTCCAGCTAGTCAAGGCTATGGTTTTTCCAGTAGTCATGTATGGATGTGAGAGTTGGACTATAGAGAAAGCAGAGCACCGAAGAATTGATGCTTTTTCATTGTGATGTTGTAGATTCTTGAGAGTCCCTTGGACATCAAGGAGATCCCACCAATCCATCCTAAAGGAAATCAGTCCTGAATATTCATTGGAAGGACTGACGTTGAAGCTGAAACTCCAATACTTTGGCCACCTAATGTGAAGAACTGACTCATTAGAAAAGACCCTGATGCTGGGAAAGATTGAAGGCAAGAGGAGAAGGGGATGACAGAGGATGAGATGGTTGAATGGCATCACTAACTCGATGGACATGAGTTAGAGTAAACTCCGGGAGTTGTTGATGGACAGGGAGGCCTGGCATGCTGCAGTCCATGGGGTAACAAAGAGTCAGAGCTACTGAACTACTGAACTAAACTGAATGAATTGAACTGAAAGAATGGTAATATCACCTTGGCATTATTATTCAATCATCATGCTTTATGTTATTAAGTGTTTACTATGCACTATTCATGGGCTTCCTAGGTGGCTCAGCCATAATTTGCCTGCAATGCAGGAGACATAAGAGATGCAGATTCGATCCCTGGGTTGGAAAGATCCCCTGGAGGAGGGCATGGCAACCCACTCCAGTATTCTTGCCTGGAGAATCCCATGGACAGAGGAGCCTGGCAGGCTACAGTCTACAGAGTTGCAAACAGTTGGACACAACTGAAGGGACTGAGCGTATGTAGTATTCATAGCTCTAAGCACTTGCAAGTATTAAATAATTTAATCCTTACACACAACTTTGTGAGATATGAGCTCGGTATTATCGTTAAATTCCCTTTTGTAGTATGTATTTCCTCTAAGATTTGCCTTAATGTTTGAATTAAGCTTTACAATAATTTCAAATATAATTATTTGGTTTTAGATCACTTTAATTGATTTCACTGACCACTTTTGAAAAAATGTCACACTTCATTGTTTTTCAGGTCATTATTTTTATTAATTTCTGGTTTCTCTGGAATGTTTTTTGACAGATTTTAATTTATGAGAATGCATGGGAAACTTCTGCATCATTGACTATGTCTAAGAATGTCCTCACACATGAATAATAGCCCAATTTAAAATTGAATTTTTTAAGTAAATATCATCCACTTAAAATATGTTCCAGCATTGCTATTGTGGGTGAGTCATCTGGGGTCATTCTTGTTTTTTACATTTCTATTTCTATTAGTTATTTGGTATCATGTGGATAATTTTTCTTAATTTTCCATTCATTTAAAACAAAACAAAACAAACATTATATGTTGACATGGATGTCATGTCACTGATTTGTGTGGTGCTCAATTGAGTCCTTTCACCTTGGAGTTGCAAACGTTTCTTCAGGCTTTAATGTCTGTATCTCCTTCTACATTATGAAGCCCTGCATAAAATTAAAGCTTTATTATTTTACTGCTCCTTTATCCTTAGTTCTTAGTTGGTAACTGGCATATTTGTTAAAGTTACTGAATTCCTGAGTGAATGAATTGTTCCTGCAGCATGAAAGAATATTATTTAGAGCTTTCAATAGCATTCCAGGGTCTAAGGAGCCATGAAATTAAAAAAAAAATAATCTATTAATATTTAAGAAGCTAACTCTTCTGTGAAATGCATGAAGGCCAGGTCAGAAATGGTTATGGCGATATGTTATAATATCAATTTTTGTTGTTCAGTTGCTAAGTTATGTCTGACTCCTTGTGATCCCATGGCTGCAGCACACCAAGCTTCCCTGACCTTCACTATCTCCCAGAGTTTGCTCAGAGTCTGTGATGCTTCTAATCATCTCATTTTCTGCCACCCTCTTCTCCTTTGGCCTTCAGTCTTTCCCAGCATCAGGGTCTTTCCTAATGAGTCAGCTCTTCACATCAGGTGACCAAAGTATTGGAGCTTCAACTTCAGCATCAGAGCTTCTAATGAATATTCAGGGTTGATTTTGTCTAGGACTAACAGGTTTGATCTTCTTGCTGTCCAAGGGGCTCTCAAAAGTCTTTTCTAGCACCAGTTTGAAGGCATCAATTCTCTAGCACTCAGCCTTCCTTATGGTCCATCTCTCACATTCATACATGACTACTGGAAAAACCATAGCTTTGACTATATCATCAATAGTCAAAACTTTATCATCATCAATAAGTTATAACATTCTCGATACATTCATTTAGGTAGCTCCAGTATTCTGACAGTCATGTTTACATTTAAAGTATTCTGGATATTTTTGTTAGAACTTCACTTAGAAAGCAATGTTAAGTTTGCAAAAATTTAAGGTACCTTTTGTTTGTGTGTGTGCTAAGTCCCTTCAGTCATGTCTGACTCTTTGCAACCCTATGGACCATAGCCCACCAGGCTCCTCTGTCCTTAGGATTCTCCAGGCAAGAATACTGGAGTCAATTGCCAAGCCCTCCTCCAGGGGATCTTCCAGACCCAGAGACTGAACCCATGTATCCTGCATTGGCAGGTGGGTTCTTTACCACTAGCACCACCTGGAAAGCCCCTTACCTTTTGATTACCCATAGGCAAGGATTTTCCTGAATGATACAGAGATGTTGAAAATACAAATAGAAAGCGATTGCAATTTTGTCAGATACTGACCCATGGGCAAGAATTTGTAGTTTCATTGAGGACTTGAGGGGATTTGTAATGCTGTCAGATGATAAAATTGACAGCTGGGTGTTTTGGTAGGAAATCGAGGTGCTGATGGCTCATCAATCTACTTGGTAGTGATCTGCTTTCAGTGGATTTATGTAATTATCTTCTGCTGTTGCCAGTGTATCATTTACCGACATTAAATAAATGTGTATTTTTGCTTGTGATAGCTGACACTTTTTATTGTATTAAGCAATCATCTTTGATTTTATGACATCTCAGATTGGAGGAGAAAAATGATAATGCACATAAATGGAAAAGAAGAAAGAGGAAACTACTCTAAAATGGAAACTGTTGGAAATGTTTTCAAGGGTGGAGGCACAAAAGTTGAGAATATAGATAAAGATGTCTGCTCAGATACTCTGAGACCAAATATCCTTTGAAGGAGAAACAAATCTTTCAACAATTACTAAGTAAAATTGGTTCAACAAATTACTGTTCTTATTATCAAAATAAAAACCTAACTTGCTTATCCACACACAACATTTTGGGATAAGGTATATATCCTCAGATGAAAGAACTATTGATTTATCTTATTTTCCTCATGACACTCATATAGGGGAGAATAATCACACAGTAGATCCATTCAGAGCTAGCTCAGTCAATCATCAGGTGTTCCCTAACCTCTGCCTAGCAATTAAAATGATAGCATTGCAAGAAAAATAGCACATGTCAGAGATGTGGCATGCAGGGATTGAGTCTGATGATATTGCTTCATTTCATTTCCTTTTAAACAAGTCAGTTTTATTTAATAGTGTGGTTTGAAATTATTCCCATAGTTGACATGAGGAAGGGTGATATTCACAATCAGAACACTATTGCTATTATTAAAATTTGAATAAAAGAGAATTACAAAATCAAGTCATCTTTCAGAATCAGAAGGATTTATAACCTTTAAAAATAATATTTGGCTTCCTGAAAATGGTCTTAAATATTCTTAAATAGTCATATATCCATATGTGTTATCATTGACAAATATTAACAGCATTAATTGCTCTTATCATAAATGGCTGAACATTTCTGAATGCCAGGTCAAAGTCCAAGAAGGAGAGTGTTTTTGTCATAAGATGTCAAAAGATTGAATAGAAAGAGAGACTATCAGTGACCTTGACAGTAACTGTTTCAGTCTTGGGGACAAAAATCTTGATTGGAGTGAATGAAATAGAGAACACAGGACAGAGATCTGACTAACACTTTTGAGAAGTTTTGTTTTTATTTTTTAAGGTTGTATAGTGTGATTTTTTAAAGCTCTGCAGTGTAATGATGTAATATATGTGCTGTGCTGTGCTGTACCTAGTTGCACAGTCATGTCCAACTCTTTGTAATCTCATGGACTGTAGCTCTCCAGGCTCCTCTGTCCATGGGATTCTCCAGGCAAGAACACTGGAGTGGGTTGCTGTGCCCTCCTCCAGGGGATCTTTCCAACCCAGAAATCAACCCAGGTCTCCTGCATTGTAGGTGGATTCTTTATAGTTTGAGCCACAAGGGAAGCCTACAGCTCAGTTCAGTTCAGTCGCTCAGTTGTGTCCAATTCTTTGGGACCCCATGGACTGCAGCATGCCAGGCTTCTCTGTCCATCACCAACTCCTGGAGTTTACTCAAACTCATGTCCATTGAGTCGGTGATGCCATCCAACCATCTCAACCTCTTTCATCCCCTTCTCCTCCTGCCCTCAATCTTTCCCAGCATCAGGGCCTTTTCTAATGAGTCAGTTCTTCACAGCAGGTGGCCAAAGTATTGGAGTTTCAACTTCAACATCAGTAATTCCAATGAACATTCAGAACTGATTTCCTTTAGGATGGACTGGTTTGATCTCCTTGCAGTCCAAAGGACTCTTAAGAGTCCAAGGGAAGCCCACACTGCAAAATAATTATCACAATTGAGTTAATTGACACATCCCTAACCTCAGTGTGCTGTGTCACTTCAGTCATGTCTGACTCTTTGTGACCCCATGGAGTGTAGCCTCAAAGCTCCTGTCCATGCGATTCTCCATGAAAGGATAGTGGAGTCGGTTGCCATTTCCTTCTTCAGGGAACTTCGTGACCCAGGGATCAAACCTACATCTCTTATGTCTACTTAATTGGCAGGCAGTACCTTTATCACTGGCATCACCTGGGAAGCCCTATAACCTCACCAGTTACCATTTTTTGGGGGTATGTGTAGTGAGAACATTTAAAATCTACTCAGCAAATTTCAAGGATCCAATAGAATAATTATTAGCTGAAATCACTGTGTTGTACACTGGATCTCCAGAGCTTATTTATCTTATAAACGAAAGTTTGTGCTCTATGACCAACATCTCCCCATTTCTCTCACCCCTGGAAACCTCTGGAAGCTACTAGTCAATTCTCTGTTTCCATGTCTTGACATTTTTAGATTCCACATATAAATTTTGCTGTCAGGGATAGCAGGGAAGGAATGACTACCAAAAGGGGATTTGAAGTCTTGGAAGTTTTTCTTCAGTTACAAGAAATAATATATTGTATTAGTGAAATTATGGGAATACTACAATAAAAATGGAAAATTGATAATGTAGGAGATATGGAATATAACTGCAGGAATGATAGTTTTAAGTAGGTGAAAAGGGATAGGATCTATCATACAGAAGAAGACCAAGCTTTACAAAGGAACCTGGACAATTCATTCATTGTAACACGGAAGAAAAAATAAATGGGTACAATCCTCAACCCTGACCAGGAATCCTGTGTCTTTCTCTCCAAGTCAAATTCTTTTGTCAACTTCTCTTCTTCCTTCCTTCTTTCTTTCTTTCTTTTTCTTTTGGTGCAGCAGGTCTTAGGTGTAGCACACAGGACCTTGAACTTGTTGTGGAATGCTGAGGTATGTATTACACGCGATCACTGCAATAAGTCTAGTTAACATCTGTCACCGTATATAGTTGCAAAAATGTTTTCCTGAGGATAAGTGCTTTTAGGATATATTCTCTTAGCCACTTTCAATAGTATTATTAATTATAGTTATTACATCCTCAGAGTTATTTCATTACTAGAAATCTATACCTTATCATATTGTATCACTGTGACATTTATATAATTATAATTATTATCAACAATTATCATAATTATCAGGTAATTATTCATAACTAATAATTATTAGCAAAAGTATAAACTCTTTCAAACCACAAAACTGTATAAGTGAATAAAATAAAGTTAACCCATGAAATTAAATTTAAATAAATGTAACCAAAATCACATGTCCACTCTTCTTTACCTGTGTTTCCTTCTACTACACCCAGAGAAAACAAGTAACTCCTATAGATTCATTATTTATCTATTTCATATGAGATAAATATCTCATGTTTATCTATTTTATATGAGATAAATATTGCATATTTATCTATATCATAGTTAGGGCAAATCTATGTGTGCTCAGAAAATATACGCTTTTCTTTGCACGTTTCAAGATTTTTTACTTGTTTTATCATACTGTGTGCATCCTTCAGTAACCCTTTTTGGTCTCAAATTCATTTATGAGATTTACCAATGCAGATACATGTATCTCTAGGAATTCACTTTTACTATTAAACAAAATTTACTTTATGAATTTATCAATAATATTCTGTGTGCATGTTAAGCTGCTTCAGTCATGTCCGACTCTTTGTGACCCTATGGACTCTGGCCCACCAGGCTCCTCTGTCCATGGGGTCCTCCAGGCGAGAATCCTGGTGGGTTGCCAGGCCTTCCTCCGGGGCATCTTCCTGACCCAGGGATGAACGTGTGTCTCTTACATCTCCTGCCTTGGCAAATGGGTTCTTTACCACTAGTGCCACCTGGGAAGCCCCAATAATAACATAGTGAATTCTAAATGAATGTATATTTGTGTTGTTTCCATTTTTCTTTCATTTGAAAATATTGCAATAAGTAGCTTTGAATGACTCCTTATAAACAAGTAGGGAGTCTCTCTAGGGGGTCAATAGTTCTTAAATTGTAGTTTGGGATCTGTGAGGCCAAAGTTACTTTTACAAAATCACATTATTACTTGTGTTTTTCATGCTCATTCTTTCCCAAGTGGAGTTTTCCAGAGGTAGCGTGACATGTCCTATTGCAACAAAGTGAATGTGGAGGTAGACAAGCAGTAAAAAGATTTGCAGAAAAGTACAAGTTTCTCTTTTTCACTTTTCTTCTTCTTTAAAATGTAATTATGAAGAATGTGTTATGTATATTAATGCATAATTGATTTATTATTTTTGTTTTAAAAGTAAACAATAAATATCGAATCTTTATTTCAATATCATATATATTAAAATTGATAAATATAATATTATAGACAGATGTTTTATATGTCCATTATTCTCAATAAAAAAACTCTAAGACTGCATTTTGTCATATGCTTTTTGACATCTAAATTTCTTCTCCTGTGAACTATATGCATATTAGGTATCATAAAATGTTAGATGACATACTATAAAACTGATTTTTTGACATAGTTATTAGAATGTAGAATAATTTCATCACATTTGCTACTCCCACTCCAGTACTCTTGCCTGGAAAATCGCATGGACAGAGGAGCCTGGTAGGCTGCAGTCCATGGGGTCGCTAAGAGTCGGACACGACTGAGCGACTTCACTTTCACTTTTCACTTTCATGCATTGGAGAAGGAAATGGTAACCCACTCCAGTGTTCTTGCCTGGAGAATCCCAGGGACAGCGGAGCCTGGTGGGCTGCCGTCTGTGGGATCTCACAGAGTCGGACACTGAAGTGACTTAGCAGCAGCAGCCAGTGTAATACTGGTGTTTTCACATCACTGTACGTGTGCAATCCTTTTGCTTGCTTCTTGGAATCACTCTCATAGCTTGAAGCACCATGTCCCAGGGTCCTTGAAGGATTGTTAAATCCTGTTTTCTGGGAGCATGCTCCCATATTGAAAAAAAACTCTCATTTATCTGTCCACAACATGCTCAGGTTTTGAGCTGAGGAATAAATTTGGGGTGACAGACACAGAGAAACACTGTAACACTACTTAATTGCGTTCTGATTGTACACTTTTTTAGTAGTCTGGGGAAATATTTATTATATCCATGCTCAATTTTAAAATGAGAAAGCCCAAGGAATCACCCCACTAATATTTTCGAAAACAGATCCTTACCATTTCTAACTCGCCCTGATGTAATACAGTTAGTATGAGCTTTATAATTTAAAGCTTTGCCTGAAGCCTATTATGAGAAATTGCCATGTAGTTTTTAGGCCACCGTGTATCATTTTGGTCAAAAATGCAGCTTGTACACTTAAGATCTTCAGGTGCTGTGTAACTTCAATTCAAGTGAGCGCTCTTAGCCCATTCCCAGTGTCATCTGGCCCTCTTATCTACAGCTGACAAACTCAGCGGGGATAATTTCCCTAGGACTGTTTGTCAGAAATGAAGGAACAAAAAAAAAAAAAAAAAAAGAAATGAAGGAACATTTTGTTAACTACACATACCTGGAGTTCACCGAGGAGTGAAGCTATTGGATTTCCTCTCTGAAGGGAAGGAACAAATAATGATGAAAATCATCACTCAAAAAGAAACTGTTTCAAAATGTCAATACCTTTTGTTTTATAATAGAGATAATTAACTTTTGTAGTAAATTGACTATTTCACTGGTAAGGATTTCTGTGAGTAAACTGAGACCATTGGAGGTTAAATTGTGTGCCTAAGGTCAAACAGTTGCTTAGGGACAGAGGTGGGCATAGCGTGGTCCCTAGAATTGATTCCTTTCTAATAATTAAGAGATTATTTCCTGATTGTTTGCTTGTTATGTAAGGTTGGATGATTGATCACATTCCAGTCTTGGTTCTTGTATCACTCCAACCTTTTCTTGTCCTTTTTTTTTCTTGCAATGTCTGTTACACTGACCTGCCGATTTAAGTTTCCAGAAGTGTTGAAGTGAGGTACCACTAAAAAGCATAGGCTTAGGATTCAGATCACGCGACCAGATTATCACTGTGTTGTTCTAGTGTTAATAGTCATTTTGTTGTGCGTTTGTAAAGTCTCCCTCATTCTCTGTCTGTGCACAGTTTTGGTTCTCTACCCTGGGACTTAGCCACTAAACAACAATTTATTTATTTTTTACAGTTGATCCTTGAACCACATGGGGATTATCTGCACATAATTTGTAGCTGGTCTTCAGTACCCATGGTTCCTCTACATTCATGGATTCAACCAACCATAGAAGACTCCTGTAGTACTTACTGTTGAAAAATATTTATGTGTAAGTGGACCTGTGCATTTCTAATTTGTGTTGTTCAAAGGTCAACTGTACTTAAAATGTTTATTATCTCCCTATTGCCATCAGGGTAAAATGAAAACATCTTACTAAAGGTTACCAATTCAATTATTTTCTACCCCACAGCTTCTCCAACTTTAAAGAGGATAGGAATCTCCTGTGGATCTGGTTGAAATGTAGATTCAGAATCAGTAGGTTCAGAGAGAGGCTTGAGCTTCTATATTTAGTTATCTATTTTAACTTGTTTTAATTGAAGGATAAAGAATCTGCCTTCAGTTCAAAAGACCTGGGATTGATACCTGGGTTGGGAAGATCCCCTGGAGAAGGAAATGACAACCCACTCCAGTATTCTTATCTGGAGAATTCCAAGGACAGAGGAGCCTGGCAGGCTACAGTCCACGGGGTCGAAAGAATTTAACATGGCTGAACGACTCGCACTAATACTAACTAGCAAACATATTTGTATATATGGCAAAATGGCAACTACCGTGAGTCAGTCTAGTTATCACTCACTGTGATGCATAGTTACAGAATGTCTTTTTCTTGTATTGAGAACTTTTAAGATCTACTCTTAGCAACTTTCAAATATACAATAGTGTATCATAGCTATAACTATTATATATTATATATAAAACTATGCTATGTATTATAACTACCACTATAACTATAGTCAAGGCTATGGTTTTTCCTGTGGTCATGTATGGATGTGAGAGTTGGACTGTGAAGAAAGCTGAGCACTGAAGAATTGATGCTTTTGAACTATGGTGTTGGAAAAGACTCTTGAGAGTCCCTTGGACTGCAAGGAGATCCAACCAGTCCATTCTGAAGGAGATCAGCCCTGGGATTTCTTTGGAAGGAATGATGCTAAAGCTGAAACTCCAGTACTTTGGCCACCTGATGCGAAGAGTTGACTCATTGGAAAAGACTCTGATGCTGGGAGGGATTGGGGGCAGGAGGAGAAGGGGATGACAGAGGATGAGATAGCTGGATGGCATCACTGACTTGATGGATGTGAGTCTGAGTAAACTCCGGGAGTTGATGATGGATAGGGAGGCCTGGCATGCTGCAACTCATGGGGTCGCAAAGAGTCAGACACGACTGAGTGACTGAACTGAACTGATAACTATAGTCACGATGCTGTACATTACATTCCCATGACTTATTTATTTGGTACTCATTTGTATTGAGTCATAAATTTCAACTGTTTTATATCTTATTTAACAGAATTTCATTTAATAGTTCAAAAATTCCTAGTCATATTGTATAGCTTATGTTTCTTTCTTGTTTAATTTTTCATTTTAGTCTTTTAACATGTCAAACTTTGTTATTTCATATTATTTATCTGACAGTGCTAACTAAAAAGTTGTTGCAGGTTAGAATATATTGTAGGTTAGAATATACTCTTTGTTATTTTTTGACTCTCTCAAAGTGTATTATTCCCTTGTCTATTTTGTGATTTTTTCATTATGAGCTTATGTACATTTAAATGAAATGTTCCAAATTTTCCTTTGCTTTCCCCAAATGCCTGGGCTCATATTTTTGCCCAGAGTTTTTTGTTTGTTGTTTGCTTTATTTTTAGCCACAAAGCTAGAAAGAATTGTTTCTCTTAATTTAAATAAACTTGGCCTCATGCTAGAGATTATTGAGAGGAAAAATGATGTCTTACTGTCCACTTGAATCAATGTGGAAGGTGGACAGTATTCTTACAGTCCTCTGTATTTAAGTATTTTTAAATCTTCTCTAGATTCCTTTTTTCTTTCCCCTTTCTCTCCCTCTCTATCCTCCATCCCTTCCTTCCTTCTTTCCTTTTTTTTTTCAAGTTGCAGAAAGTTTCTTATACTATATAGTATACATATTAAACTAGCCTTACATTTTGGAGTGGTCAAACAAGAGATGGCAAGAGTGAATGTCGACATTCTAGGAATCAGTGAACTAAAATGGACTGGAATGGGTGAATTTAACTCAGATGACCATTATATCTACTACTGTGGACAGGAATCCCTCAGAAGAAATGGAGTAGCCATCATGGTCAACAAAAGAGTCCGAAAGGCAGTACTTGGATGCAACCTCAAAAACAACAGAATGATCTCTCTTCATTTCCAAGGCAAACCATTCAATATCACAGTAATCCAAGTCTATGCCCCAACCAGTAACGCTGAAGAAGCTGAAGTTGAATGGTTCCATGAAGACCTAGAAGACCTTTTAGAACTAACACCCAAAAAAGATGTCCTTTTCATTATAGGGGGCTGGAATACAAAAGTAGGAAGTCAAGAAACACCTGGAGTAACAGGCAAATTTGGCTTTGGAATACGGAAAGAAGCAGGGCAAAGATTAATAGAGTTTTGCCAAGAAAATGCACTGGTCATAGCAAACACCCTCTTCCAACAACACAAGAGAAGACTCTACACATGGACATCACCAGATGGTCAACACCGAAATCAGATTGATTATATTCTTTGCAGTCAAAGATGGAGAAGCTCTATACAGTCAACAAAAACAAGACCAGGAGCTGACTGTGGCTCAGATCATGAACTCCTTATTACAAAATTCAGACTTAAATTGAAGAAAGTAGGGAAAACCACTAGACCATTTAGATATGACTTAAACCAAATCCCTTATGATTACACAGTGGAAGTGAGTAATAGATTTAAGGGCCTAGATCTGATAGATAGAGTGCCTGATGAACTATGGAATGAGGTTCGTGACATTGTACAGGAGACAGGGATCAAGACCATCCCCATGGAAAAGAAATGCAAAAAAGCAAAATGGCTGTCTGGGGAGGCCTTACAAATAGCTGTGAAAAGAAGAGAAGTGGAAAAGCAAAGGAGAAAAGGAAAGAAATAAGCATCTGAATGCAGTGTTCCAAAGAACAGCAAGAAGAGATAAGAAAGCCTTCCTCAGTGATCAATGCAAAGAAATAGAGGAAAACAACAGAATGGGAAAGACTAGAGATCTCTTCAAGAAAATTAGAGATACCAAGGGAATATTTCATGCAAAGATGGGCTCGATAAAGGACAGAAATAGTATGGACCTAACAGAAGCAGAAGATATCAAGAAGAGGTGGCAAGAATACACAGAAGAACTGTACAAAAAAGATCTTCATGACCCAGATAATCATGATGGTGTGATCACTGACCTAGAGCCAGACATCCTGGAATGTGAAGCCAAGTGGGCCTTAGAAAGCATCACTACAAACAAAGCTAGTGGAAGTTTTGGAATTCCAGTTGAGCTATTTCAAATCCTGAAAGATGATGCTGTGAAAGTGCTGCACTCAATATGCCAGCAAATTTGGAAAACTCAGCAGTGGCCACAGGACTGGAAAAGGTCAGTTTTCATTCCAATCCGAAAGAAAGGCAATGCCAAAGAATGCTCAAACTACCGCACAATTGCCCTCATCTCACACGCTAGTAAAGTAATGCTCAAAATTCTCCAAGCCAGACTTCAGCAATATGTGAACCGTGAACTTCCTGATGTTCAAGCTGGTTTTAGAAAAGGCAGAGGAACCAGAGATCAAATTGCCAACATCTGCTGGATCATGGTAAAAGCAAGAGAGTTCCAGAAAACCATCTATTTCTGCTTTCTTGACTATGCCAAAGCCTTTAACTGTGTGGATCACAATAAATTGTGGGAAATTCTGAAAGAGATGGGAATACCAGACCACCTGACCTGCCTCTTGAGAAATCTGTATGCAGGTCAGGAAGCAACAGTTAGAACTGGACATGGAACAACAGACTGGTTCCAAATAGGAAAAGGAGTACATCAAGGCTGTATATTGTCACCCTGCTTATTTACCTTCTATGCAGAGTTCATCATGAGAAATGCTGGGGTGGAAGAAGCACAAGCTGGAATCAAGATTGCCGGGAGAAATATCAATCACCTCAGATATACAGATGACACCACCCTTATGGCAGAAAGTGAAGAGGAACTAAAAACCCTCTGGATGAAAGTGAAAGAGGAGAGTGAAAAAGTTGGCTTAAAGCTCAACATTCAGAAAATGAAGATCATGGCATCCGGTTCCATCATTTCATGGCAAATAGATACGGAAACAGTGGAAACAGTGTCAGACTTTATTTTTCTGGGCTCCAAAATCACTACAGATGGTGACTGCAGCCATGAAATTAAAAGACGCTTACTCCTTGTAAAGAAAGTTATGTCCAACCTAGATAGCATATTCAAAGCAGAGACATGACTTTGCCAACAAGGTCTGTCTAGTCAAGGCTATGGTTTTTCCTGTGGTCATGTATGGATGTGAGAGTTGGACTGTGAAGAAGGCTGAGCGCCGAAGAATTGATGGTTTTGAACTGTGGTGTTGGAGAAGACTCTTGAGAGTCCCTTGGACTGCAAGGAGATCCAACCAGTCCATTCTGAAGGAGATCAGCCCTGGGATTTCTTTGGAAGGAATGATGCTAAAGCTGAAACTCCAGTACTTTGGCCACCTGATGCGAAGAGTTGACTCATTGGAAAAGACTCTGGTGCTGGGAGGGATTGGGGGCAGGAAGAGAAGGGGACGACAGAGGATGAGATGGCTGGATGGCATCACTGACTCGATGGACTTGAGTCTGAGTGAACTCCGGGAGTTGATGATGGACAGGGAGGCCTGGCGTGCTGCAATTCATGGGGTCACAAAGAGTTGGGCACGATGAGCGACTGAAGTGAACTGAACTGACATTTTGGAAGATTTAAAAAATTATTTTTTTAGAAGTTTAGACTATTCTATACTGGAAATCTTTCTTCAGTTAGAAATTTCAAATTACTAATGGAAGATGAACTCATTTCTTTTCTTTTCTTTTATGTGTTATTTTACTTTTTGGTCCTTCAATAAGCTCTTTTTTGGTGGAATAAGGAAAGTGTAAAACATATAAAACCTTATTTCCCATGGCATGAATTTTTACCTACATTTTATATTTTATCTTTTAAGAAAAATTTTAATATATGAGGAAAAACAATAGGGCAAGTATAATATTAATAACCACATTGTAAATAAGAATCCGGGAACATTAAAAAATAAGGCAAGGAGATCACAGATCCATAGAAAATCACTTTCTGGCAGCCCAGTAACAAATGCTTGCTCTTTATACACCTAATTTAGTGTCTTATTGTGATTACACTATGGTCAACTTTAAGGTCTATTCTTCCCATGTAAATTTTGTGTCTGACAGTTTTTTTCTACATCAGAATTGCAGCAAACTCTCTATGCTATTCAAAACTGTCAAAAAAAAAGTTGGGTTTTACTTTCAGGATTTCTGTTACTTTAGAGTGCTAGAATGGAAAACAGTCTTACAAGTTTTGGGGGAAAGTAAGACATTTTAATAATTGCTATTTTCATTTTTTTTTTCACTTCTCATCTTGGAAAACAAAGAGTACTCAATTATGCTCTGACTGACACTGAAATATAAAAGAGCAAATAAAAAATTCATGATGACCTTTGAGAATATGGCACACAGAACATGGTGGATATGTAGCTTTAGTTTCTAATCCAAATTAAAGGGTCACAGAACACAGAAAATTGCTAGTGGCATGCTGCTGCTGCTGCTAAGTCGCTTCAGTCGTGTCCGACTCTGCTAGTGTCATAAATGGCTACAGATCATGGCTCTTCAAAGAAATCACACATCAAAGTAAGCTTTTGAGGCTTTAAAAAAAATCCTGGTCTATGAACTATTATTAACATTTAATAGCAAGTCATTTTAGGTCATAGCAAGGTACAGAACTACAGAAACTCAAGCACAAGTTTTATGTATTTTGTGTTTCTATAGCATTTGAAGGAGTTACTTTATGAGCTGGTATTTCAAGCAGCTTTTATATTTATGCAGATTTAAGGAGATTATTCTTGCCTTGAGAACCCATGGACAGAGGAGCATGGCAGGCTGCAGTCCATAGGGTTACACAGAGTCAGACACGACTGAAGCGACAGCATACATGCTGGCAAAGCAATTATAGAAAGGGCTTATATGACTCTGACCTTCTAAGAGAATGTCTAACAGAAACACAGTGACTCTAAAGCTACTTCTTGTCATAGGGCAAGTAGTGAACATGAATGAAAAGGGCTTTACTTGCATCTGTGCAAAACCAAGCTAATTTGAAGTATAAGTTAAAGGCATGCTCCATGGCTAAGAAGACAGCAGAAGATATTCAGATTTTGACTTCCTATCCCACCATCCCTCTCCTTGGAAAATATTACTTCAAATTAATTTCTTACTTCACTTTATTTGGGATGCCTTTCTTTACGTTTTGGAGTTATCATGTCTATGTCAGTCTTAGCATGATTCCCAGCCCCATCTTTATAAAGTATGTTCTTTTCTAAATTACCAAATTTCCAACTTGGAATTAGTGGCCAAAAACTTAAAAGTTATTCGTTGTCTCTCTTCTTGACATTTCTATTTATTTGAATTTAATGGTCATGTACATGAATGTTTTGAAAACAGAATGTGCTTATTTGTAAAGCAAAATATTCATTTCTTCATTTGTCAAATATGTGAAGAAAAATGTGAAAGTTTAATAGTCATTAAAAGAGATAATTTAGACACTAATAAAACAGCAACAAAAGAGTTCTATTCAAGGTCTTGTAAAGAAAATGAGGAATTAAGTTTTAAACATATCTGGTTTTTGAGTGTGGAAATGACTTAGGAAATCCTTCTTTGAAAGGGAAAATATAAAATCATAAATACTAATTTTTAAGTAGAGAAACAGATTTCATTAAAAGGAGCATTTGGAATGAATCTCAAAACCTAAAATATTTTTGTTTTTTCAAACATTATGCTGTACATTACTTATATTAAAACTAACAGACATAGCTTAAATGTTCATGTTGTTAGACAGAGTAGGTCTCTTAAATAAAAGGGTTAAAGTAAGCTGTTAAATTAAATTTAACTCTGATAGGTTAAATAATAGGCTGCTTATATTGGAAATTCAAGGTTTATAAAAAAAAAAAAAAACCTCCCTAAGCATTCTCTTTCAGGATTTGAAATAGCTCAATTGGAATTCCATCACCTCCACTAGCTTTGTTCACAGTGATGCTTTCTAAGGCCCACTGGACTTCACATTCCAGGATGTCTGGCTCTAGGTGAGTGATCACACCATTGTGATTATCTGGGTCATGAAGATCTTTTTTGTACAGTTCTTCTGTGTATTCTTGCCATCTCTTCTTAATACCTTCTGTTTCTGTTAGGTCTGTACATTTCCGTCCTTTATTGAGCCCATCTTTGCATGAAATGCTCCCTTGGTATCTTTAATTTTCTTAAAGAGATATCTAGTCTTTCCCATTCTATTGTTTTCTTTTATTTCTTTGCACTGATCGCTGAGGAAGGCTTTCTTATCTCTTCTTGCTATTCTTCAGAACTCTGCATTCAAATGGGTATATCTCTTTTTCTCCTTTGCTTTTCACTTCCCGTTTTTTCACAGCTATTTGTAAGCCCTCCTTAGACAGCCATTTTACTTTTTTGCATTTCTTTTTCTTAGGGATGGTCTTGATCCCTATCTCCTGTACAATGTCACGAACCTCCTTCCATAGTTCATCAGTCACTGTATCTATCAGATCTAGTCCCTTAAATCTATTTCTTACTTCCACTGTATAGTCATAAGGGATTTGATTTAGGTCATACCTGAATGGTCTAGTGGTTTTCCCTACTTTCTTCAATTTAAGTCTGAATTTGGTAATAAGGAGTTCATGATCTGAGCCACAGTCAGCTCCCGGTCTTGTTTTTGCTGACTGTATAGAGCTTCTCCATCTTTGGCTGCAAAAAATATAATCAATCTGATTTTGGTGTTGACCATCTGGTGATATCCATGTGTAGAGTCTTCTTTTGTGTTGTTGGAAGAGGGTGTTTGCTATGACCAGCGGGTGTTCATTGGAAAGACTAATGCTGAACCTGAAACCCCAATACTTTGGCCACCTCATGCAAAGAGTTGACTCATTGGAAAAAACCCTGATTCTGGGAGGGATTGGGGGCAGGAGGAGAAGGGGACAACAGAGGATGAGATGGCTGGATAGCATCACTGACTCGATGGACACGAATTTGGGTAAACTCTGGGAGTTGGTGATGGACAGGGAGGCCTGGCGTGCTGTGGTTCATGGGGTCACAAAGAGTCGGACATGACGGAGCTACTGAACTGAACTGAACTGAAGCATTCTCTTGCTGTCAAGTTTCTTTATGGCTGACATACAAGTTTAACCTTTAGAATTATATTATTTCCAAATGTGTATTTGCTTTTATTTTTTTTAATGTATTGAGTCATAGCATGTGATTTTCACAAAAGTTTAAAGACAGTCTTGAAAAAGTTAAGCTAAAGTTTATTTAGCCAAACATAACCTTTGAATTTAATATTTTAACAGGTGCCTGCAGGATGGCAAGTCTAATTATCTAATACATACTTTGTACAGTGTACCTGATGCTTCAAAAGTAAGCTGTGGTTATATACAGAGATTTTGGAGTGATCTGCATAGAACTGGGCTTTCCAGATGGTGCTAGTGGTAAAGAACCTGCCTGCCAATGCAGGAGACATGAGTTCAATCCCTGGATTGGGAAGATCTCCTGGAGAAGGGCATGGAAACCCTCTGCAGTATTCTTGCTTGGAGAATCCCATGGACAGAGGTGCCTGGTGGGCTATAGTCCCTAGGGTTGAACAGAGTCAGACACAACTGAAATGAGTTAGCATCCACACACACAGAGAATTAATAACTAATTAAACATGTGTCTGAATTTGTCAAAGACAAAAGTATAAGCAGAAGAAAGTCAATGACCAAAGAGAAAACTTCCATTGTTATGATATAATTACATTGCCTTAGATATTTAAACATATTTAAGTAATCATGTAGCCATCACTCTGTTTCTTCAAATGAAGTTTGGAGCTAATGCAAACAAATTCTCTAAGATTATGTAGATTATATAATCATACAAAGGTCTACAAACAGTTCAAACTTGAAGGCAATTCCAAGTTAGACAATGATGTGGACTAAATTCATTTACTTGGTTCTGTGCTTTTACTTGGTGGAATTAAATTAAAATGCCCATTTTTATTTATTTAGAAAAATCATAACTGAGATATCATTGCAGATGAGTTTTAAAGAGAAAGTCATATTTAATATATGCATTTTAAATAATAACGTGACTTTTTGTCATTGTTGTTCAGGTGTTAAGTCTTGTCCGACTCTTTGCAACCTCATGGACTATAGCCTGCTAGGCTCTTCTGTCCATGGGATTTTCCAGGCAAGAATACTGGAGTGGGTTGCCATTTCCTTCTCCAGGAGATCTTCCCCAACCAAGGGATCAAATCCAGGTCTCCTGAATTGGCAGTGGACTCTTTACCACCAAGCCAACAGGGAAGCCCTGATGTGACTGTACTTATATATATATATATATAATTGCAAGCTTAGAAAGAGTCAGAGGAGAATTTCAAATTGAGAAAGTGTTTACATGATGTGTGTGTTTAAGTTAAAAGCAAGAGTAGACTTTGATTGTGAGGACTTTGGAAAACTGCCCAAATTATCTACGCCTTCACTAAATACATAAAGTGCTTAGTTAGTTCTTACTACTTAATAAAACACCCATAATTCAGTGGCTTAAATGGTAAACATACAGGAATCTATTGATTACCTGGATCCTTCTGTTTTAATTGCCCGCACTCATATGTCGGCAGTTGGCTAATAAGTTGGCTGATGCCTGGCTGGTCTTGGATGTCTTCACTCGGGGTGGCTGGAACCATTCGTCTCTCCATGGGAGAGATAAATTTGCAACCTCATGGACTATATTTTCCAGCTATTCTGTAGCCTACATTTGTTCTCACGGTGGTAGTGGCAGGGTTCCAGGAGAGTGAGTGGAAATGCCCAGATTCTTTTAAGACCTAGGCTTGGAACTGGCATACTGCTACCTCCATGATATTTGGTTAGCAAAAGCAACTCAAATTCAAGATATGGGGAAATAGATTCGACCTCTTTTACCATGCTGAAGTCCATGGCGTCACAGAGTCAGACAGTAATGAGTGACACAACAACAACAATTAATTTGAAGGGAAGGGGTATTTCTAACTGAAAAAAGAAGGAAAAAATTTAAATTGTTAACAATGTCTCAAATTCTATTTTAGAAGATAATAATATTAGCAAGCTATCATATTCAAGAAATATTATTATCACTATAGTAACTTATCTTATTAAGCTTTTGCCTAGATTTCATGGCATTAAAGTGCTTTAGTTGTTATCAATGTGTGTGTGTGCATGTGCACACTCAGTCATGTCTGATTCTTTGCAACCCCATGGACTACAGCCCACTGGACTCTGTCCATGGATTTTCCAGGCAAGAACCTGAGGAAAATTATTTAGCAGTTGTTATTTAGCAGAGACAAACAATTGAATCAAGTATTATCATGCAGAGCTAAAATTTGAGAATCATACTATGAAATATTCAGGCACATTTCACATGCTTTATTAATGAAGAGGTCACTAAAGCTACTCAGGCATTTCTTTTAGAAAGAATTATAAGTGAAACTGCACAGAGAGACAAGACAAATATAATCTGAAGAACAGGTAAATTACTGAAGGATTCAGAACTTTTCCTTTTTAATATTTAAGAGTCAAAGGATAAGCTCACTTGGCAAAAGTTTAAGGACACAATAATTTAAGCTAAACATTGTTGCTAAAGGCAAATGAAAATACTAAAGAGAAGAATACTTTAGAATTTGTGAATACTAAAGAGAAGAAAAGCCTTTTTCACAATTAGTAAACCACTAGCATCAGTGAACACCCTCTTTCAACAACACAAGAGAAGACTCTACACATGGACATCACTAGATGGTCAACATCAAAATCAGGTTGATTATGTTCTTTGCAGCCAAAGATGGAGAAGCTCTATACAGTCAACAAAAACATGAACTCCTTATTACCAAATTCAGACTTAAATTGAAGAAAGTAGAGAAAACCACTAGACCATTCAGGTATGACCTAAATCAAATCCCTTATAATTATACAGTGGAAGTGAGAAATAGATTTAAGGGCCTAGATCTGATAGATAGAGTGCCTGATGAACTATGGAATGAGGTTCGTGACATTGTACAGGAGACAGGGATCAAGACCATCCCCATGGAAAAGAAATGCAAAAAAGCAAAATGGCTGTCTGAGGAGGCCTTACAAATAGCTGTGAAAAGAAGAGAAGCGAAAAGCAAAGGAGAAAAGGAAAGGTATAGGCATCTGAATGCAGAGTTCCAAAGAATAGCAAGAAGAGATAAGAAAGCCTTCCTCAGCGATCAATGCAAAGAAATAGAGGGAAACAACAGAATGGGAAAGACTAGAGATTCTTCAAGAAAATTAGAGATACCAAGGGAACATTTCAAGCAAAGATGGGCTCGATAAAGGACAGAAATGGTAAGGACCTAACAGAAGCAGAAAATATTAAGAAGAGGTGGCAAGAATACACAGAAGAACTATACAGAAAAGATGTTCATGACCCAGATAATCACAATGGTGTGATCACTGACCTAGAGCCAGACATCCTGGAATGTGAAGTCCAGTGGGCCTTAGAAAGCATCCCTATGAACAAAGCTAGTGGAGGTGATGGAATTCCAGTTGAGCTCTTTCAAATCCTGAAAGATGATGCTGTGAAAGTGCTGCACTCAATATGCCAGCAAATTTGGAAAACTCAGCAGGGGCCACAGGACTGGAAAAGGTCAGTTTTCATCCCAATCCCAAAGAAAGGCAATGCCAAAGAATGCTCAAACTACCACACAATTGCACTCATCTCACATGCTAGTAAAGTAATGCTCAAAATTCTCCAAGCCAGGCTTCAGCAATATGTGAACCGTGAACTTCCTGATGTTCAAGCTGGTTTTAGAAAAGGCAGAGGAACCAGAGATCAAATTGCCAACATTCGCTGGATCATGGAAAAAGCAAGAGAGTTGCAGAAAAGCATCTATTTCTGCTTTACTGACTATGCCAAAGCCTTTGACTGTGTGGATCACCGTAAACTGTGGAAAATTCTGAAAGAGATGGGAATACCACCTGATCTGCCTCCTGAGAAATCTGTATGCAGGTCAGGAAGCAACAGTTAGAACTGGACATGGAACAACAGACTGGTTCCAAATAGGAAAAGGAGTACGTCAAGGTTGTATATTGTCACCCTGCTTATTTAACTTAAATGCAGAGTACATCATGAGAAACGCTGGACTGGGAGGATTGCCAGGAGAAATATTAATAACCTCAGATATGCAGATGACACCACCCTTATGGCAGAAAGTGAAGAGGAACTCAAAAGCCTCTTGATGAAAGTGAAAGAGGAGAGTGAAAAAGTTGGCTTAAAGCTCAACATTCAGAAAACGAAGATCATGACATCCGGTCCCATCACTTCATGGGAAATAGATGGGGAAACAGTGCTAGACTTTATTTTTCTGGGCTCCAAAATCACTGCAGATGGTGACTGCAGCCATGAAATTAAAAGACCCTTACTCCTTGGAAGGAAAGTTATGACCAACCTAGATAGCATATTCAAAAGCAGAGACATTACTTTGCCAACAAAGGTCTGTCTAGTCAAGGCTATGGTTTTTCCTGTGGTCATGTATGGATGTGAGAGTTGGACTGTGAAGAAGGCTGAGCGCCAAAGAATTGATGCTTTTGAACTGTGGTGTTGGAGAAGAGTCTTGAAAGTCCCTTGGACTGCAAGGATATCCAATCAGTCCATTCTGAAGGAGATCAGTCCTGGAGTTTCTTTGGAGGGAATGATGCTAAAGCTGAAACTCCAGTACTTTGACCACCTCATGCAAAGAGTTGACTCATTGGAAAAGACTCTGATGCTGGGAGGGATTGGGGGCAGGAGGAGAAGGGGAGGACAGAGGATGAGATGGCTGGATGGCATCACTGACTTGATGGACTTGAGTCTGAGTGAACTCTGGGAGTTTGTGATGGACAGGGAGGCCTGGCGTGCTGCGATTCATGGGGTTGCAAAGAGTTGGACACGACTGAGTGATGGAACTGAACTGAACTGAGCATCAGTGAATCAGGAGAAAAAACTAGCAAACATTAAAGAAGATTTTACATGAAAGCCAAAGGGTATTTGAACTGCTAAGAAAAAAAATTACAATGCAATTGATCTTCCCACTGAAATGGAGTAAGAAATTGGAAATTTAAAAGTGATTCATACTCCTGATGATGGGGTAAGAAAGGGCAACTGGAAAATAAGACATATAATGAGGAAAATGTGTAAGGAGAGAAATCTTGTCACTGGAGGAAACGTCAGAGACAGATTGCTTTTCTTCTTAACGGAATAACAGAGGTAGCCGAAGGACTTATTGAGTACTTTCAGCTAAGACTGGGTGCTGATTTAGATATATTTTTGCTCAAGTAGCTATGAGTCTTGACAAGTTCTCTAAAACCTCTGTATCTCATTGTCTTAATGTACAAAAAGGACTCAGGAACTTCTAGTTCTAAAATTCCAAGATTCCTTTTTGGTCAGAATTCTGTGACCTATCTTCTTTAGAGAAAAGCTAATAAATAACCCAATGATAAACTTATCAGTGGAACATGATGAATATTTCTCTGAGGCTGGTTCAGTGGTCATGTTGAACCCCCTTATTTAACTTTTCAATCTCTTTGCTGTTTTAGCTTATTTAACTGATGTACTTATTTAACTTATATGCAGAGTACATCATGCAAAATGCAGGGCTGGGTGAAGCACAAGCTGGAATCAAGATTGCCGGGAGAAATATCAGTCACCTCAGATATGCATATGATACCACCCTTATGGCAGAAAGTGAAGAGGAATTGAAGAGCCTCTTGATGAAAATGAAAGAGAAGAGTGAAAATGCTGGCTTAAGACTCAACATTCAAAAAACTAAGATCATGACACCCGGGCCCATCACTTCATGGCAAATTGATGGGGAAACAATGGAAACATTGACAGGCTTTATTTTCTTGGGCTCCAAAATCACTGCAGATGGTGACTGCAGCCATGAAATTAAAAGACACTTGCTTCTTGGAAGAAAAGCTATGACAAACCTAGACAGCATGTTAAAAAGCAGGGACATTACTTTGCCAACAAGTGTCCGTCTAGTCAAAGCTATGGTTTTTCCAGTGGTCATGTACGGATGTGAGAGTTGAACTATAAAGAAAACTGAGCACCAAAGAATTGATGCTTTTGAACTGTGGTGTTGGAGAAGACTTGAGAGTCCCTTGTACTGCAAGAAGTTTAAACCAGTCCATTCTAAAGGAAATCAGTCCTGAATATTCATTGGAAGGACTGACGCTGAAGCTGAAACTTCTATACTTTGGCCACTTGATGCAAAGAGCTGACTCATTTGAAAAGACCCTGATGCTGGAAAAGATTGAAGGCAGGAGGAGAAGGGGACGTCAGAGGATGAGACGGTTGGATGGCATCACCTACTCTACGGACATGCATTTGGGCAAGCTCTAGGAGTTGGTGTTGGACAGGGAAGCCTGGCGTGCGGCAGTCCATGGGGTCACAAGGAGTCGGACACGACTGAGCAACTGAACTGAACTTGTTTTAATAGTGAGATCTAGTCCTGTCTCGGAAGATTGTATTAGTTTGCTAGGTCTGCCATAACAAAACACCACAATCTGGGTGCTTTAGCCAACACTTATTTTCTCACAGTTCTGGAGGCAGGGAAGGTCAAGGTGCTGAAAGATTCAGTGTCTGAAGAGAGTTGTTTCCTGATTCGTAGACAGATGTCTTTTCATGATTAAACAACTAAGAGTAAGATTTCTGGTTATATGGAAGTGTATGCTTAACTTTATAAGAGAAACACTATTTTCTGAAGTAGTTACACCACATCACATTTTCTCTTCTGTTATGAATGTCTCAATTACCTCATATTCTTGGAAGTACATAGTAGGTCAGTCTTTTTAATTTTAGACACTCTGTTGTGTGCAGTGATATCTTGTTGTAGTTTTTATATGGATTTCCCCAATGATTAATTAGCAGCTTCCCAGGTAGCTCAGTGGTAAAGAATCTACCTGCCAATGCTGGAGACGTGGGTTTGATCTCTGGTTGGGGAAGATACCCTGGAGAAAGAAACGGCTATCCACTCCAGTGTTCTTACCTGGAAAATTCCATTATACAAAGGAGCCTGGCAGACTGGGCTACAGTCCATGGGGTCCCAAAGAGTCGGATACAACTGAGCACACACACAATGATTAATTATGTTGAACATTTTTTTTTCATGTTCTGTCTGCCAAATGTACATTCTCTTTGGTCAAGAGTCTATTCAAAGTTTTGCCTATTTATAATTGGGTTGTTTGTTTTGTTGTTACAGAGTTTTGATAATTCTGTACACACAATGGATGTAAGACATTTTTTCAAATGTGTTTTGCAAATATTTCTATCATTCTGTATCTCTTAATAGTATCTTTCTAAGAGTAGATGTTTTTAATTGTGATGAAATCAAGCTTATCAACTTTCTTATTTTACAGTTCATGATTTTGGGCTTCCCTGGTCGCTCAGAGGTTAAAGCGTCTGCCTGGAATGTGGGAGACCCGGGTTCGATCCCTGGGTCAGGAAGATCCCCTGGAGAAGGAAATGGCAACCCACTCCAGTACTCTTACCTGGAGAATCCCATGGAGGGAGGAGCCTGGTAGGCTACAGTCCATGGGGTCGCAAAGAGTCGGACACGACTGAGTGACTTCACTTTCACTTTCATGATTTTAGGGGCTTTGCTGTGGCTCAGATGGTAAAGAATCTGCCTGCAATGCAGGAAACCTAGATTTAACCCCTGGGTCAGGAAGATCCCCTGGAGAAGAGAACGACTACCCACGCCAGTATGTTTGCCTAGAGAATTCCATGGACAGAGGAAACTGGTGGGCTACAGTCCATGGGTCAGCAAAGGGTCAGAGATAACCAAGTGACTAACACTTTCACTTTTTCATGATTTTAGGCTTTAAGAAATATTTACTTAACCAACAACCACAAAGATGGAATCTGAGTCTACTTACTTGGCTATGTGCTTTTTTTTCCACTGAGGCTCAATATGGTGACTACATTGATTAATTTTCAAATATTGAACAAGGCTTGGATCCTGGAATTTAAAAAAATGATATTCTTCTGCTAAAAAAAGAGTTACTCATACGAAATATGATTAAATGTGTACATGGAACAGAAGGGTGGATCAAGTGTTGCAAATTACAAATGAGGCAGAACCATAGTTCTTTTGTTAACTTATCTGAACTTACAAAATTTGTCTCAGTGTGGAAAGAAAACAACCTGATTCAATCACACTGTTTTTAGAGACAGTCTTAGCAAAAAAAGGTAAGCTGAGCTAGTTTAGTGTGTCTACCATTAGGAAGTGTTTTTCTACGGATCTTGATTTTATTACTTTTTTCTAATGTCTGTCACTGAGTTATAAAAGAGAACTCAGCACCTCATTACCCCTGTACATAAATATATTTTTATTTCATTATGTCTCCCAGATACTGCTCTATCTACAATAGAAGTTCTTCAATTTTTATGTCATTTGATTTCTCCTTTTGAAAGACTTCATTAATTAATAGTTAATTATAATTGATTTATGCATTTAAGAAAATAGAAGTAGTTAATTGGAAGTGTTGGCATGTTGCCCAAAAAAGTTTTGGGATATAATTGTTATTATGAAATGACTTGCAAATTGTTAGCCTACACATTTAAAAATGACAATAAACTGTGATGAAGTGTGAATTTGGAAAAAGAATGAGTTTCAGAGAAAATTGATGTACATTATTTTAATAAATTATTGTTTTATTAGTAAAGTATTTTCATATACTTAAGCAGCTGAGTTCACAAAAATGGTTACTTAGCTGCAATTCATAAAATTAGGTGAGTTGAATGTGGTCTTAAATCAGTATTCAGTGGGTGGAGAAGATGACTGGAATTCCTGGAATCAGACTCCTGCATCAGGAGAAGGGGTTAGCAAGAAACAGTGAAGGAACACTTTCACCAACCTGCTGCTTAGATGGCTGGAGGTGGGCAGCCTCTCTCTGCTATGCAGGCAGCCACCAGAGGGACCTGATTGAGTTCTCCTCCATGTGAATGATGAGAAATTACGCAAATTGCCTACATTTTATGGCACTTAGCATTGCCTAGAAATCTTGCAATGTTACACTGTTTTTACTTTCCCAAACTTTCCTCCAGCCTTTCCCACACAGTATTGTCTGACGATCCTGCCTCATACTTTATTGAACAAAGCAACCTCTGTGTTTTTTTTTTTCACCTTTCAAATCTCTACATCCTTCTTTCCTCTCTGTTCATTTTTGTTTGCTTTTCTCTGATTTACATAGAAAGGCATGATTCCTTTTCTATAAAAGATGAATCCCTTTCCTTGTTGCATCTTTATCAGTCATGTCTGACTCTTTGAAACCCCATGGACTGTAGCCCTCCAGGCTCCTCTGTCCATGGGATTCTCCAGGCAAGAAAATGGAAATGGGTAGCTATTCTCTTCTCCAGGGGATTTTCCTGACCCAGGGATTGAAACCACATTGCAGGCAGATTCTTTACCGTCTGAAACACCAGGGAAGTCCCCCTGTATCTGTCACTCTCTTTCAGTATATATCTCTTTCAGTATATATCCGTAGAGTATGTATGTAACAGGTAGTTATGCAAAGATTACCGACTTCATCAAAAGACCATGAATCATTGATGGTGAGTGATTAGAGGAATTTCTCCAACTATGGGGAAGCTCTTTCCCATGAAAGAGCTAGCAGTTAGTCACTACTAACAGCCCAGAGAGCCCAAATACCAGATTACAGCTCAGTCTTTTGTCTCTTCATTCTCACTAAGCCCAGGGGAGTCACTAGCACCAAGATTAGTAGGAGAGAAGGAATGGAATATCTGTGGAGAAAAGCAACAGCAGCATTCCTCTTCTCCACCCAAGGTTTGTTTCCAATAAACTTTGAGCTGAATGAGAGATTTGATGTAGATAAGACTGGAATTTCTAATATCTGAAGGTGGGATTGTTCATCAATATCTGCAAGTGACCTGGACACTATCAAATCTACTTGTATTAATATCTAGGTAGAGAGAAAGTAAATATATCTTCTTAGTGTGAAGATAAAATAAGAGAAAAAATTACATATATCCTACTCTATCCTGTAGAATCAAGAAACCTGAAAGTTCTCTATACCTTTCCATTATCTGTTTAAAAAACTTACTATGCCTTTTAAATAGAATATCCTAGTATTTGATAGTGTTGGTATCCTGTCATTACTGTCAGATTTTTTAAATCTCTTTTTGCTTCATTTTTGGAAAAAATATTGACTGCCTAGCAATCTCTGCTGTAGTTTGTATATTCCCATTAAAATACCAAAAAAAGCCCAAGAAGACACATTACCCTATTAAGTACAGTAGTGGCATAAAAATGAAGACTCTCAACAACATGGTCCAAGTGAATATTTGCTACAAAATGTTTGCCGAATTCTAAGAGATAATGGTAGAGGAGAGAGAAGCTAAGAAATGCAACTGATAGAGCAGAAGCACTTTTCTGTCTGCAGCAGAGCAATCTTCCCAGTTTGAAAAAGGCCAGGAAACAGATGTTTTTTCTGTACTGACTTAGAGAGCTAGAGGACACAATGCCTTCCTGTGATCTTTCTGTCTGAAGTGGCCAGAATTTCCTTCTCCACTGCTCAACTTCACTTTTTTCATACAGTAAGTGATTGCAACTCCAGTAGGAAGTGAGAGAATTGGTGCACCGAATCTTGAGAATGGGTACTTCTAGGAAAGCTACTTTAAATGAGAATGATATAGAAAGAGGGCCATGGAAGTACTTAAGATAATCTATATAACTTTGGCAGATTCTCCTCCTAGAACAGCTAATCAGACATCAATGTAAACCAGATCTTTTTGCATCATCTTGCATTTAATATTCAGTATAAAATATTTTATTTGCCATTATAAAAATAGTTTTAGGAACTATCAATTTATCTTTAGTATAGCTCTTAGAACTAACAATTTTATAGGGCCCAAGACTAAAAATATTTGATATAATAGGGCATGTAGATTTAAAAATACTGTACAAATTATAAATTGCATCACATAAAATTTTTTAAACTATTAAAATTAAAGGAGGTGACTTTATATTAATATAGTTACTTTATATTGTCCCTATTAGTTCTTATATTAAAATCTCATGTATTGGCTACATGTAATATATGAATACTCATGCTATTA
This sequence comes from Bos javanicus, assembly GCF_032452875.1. Lineage (NCBI taxonomy): Eukaryota > Metazoa > Chordata > Mammalia > Artiodactyla > Bovidae > Bos > Bos javanicus. The sequence goes on from NC_083876.1 coordinate 90,279,725, forward strand.
GGAAGCCCTTCAGATTACATAATGAAGTTTAGGGTATGTCTCAATTTCATACATGTATTTTGCAATTTATTTTATTTGTTTCAAGATCTAAACATTTTCCTTATTATTTCTGTTGCCCAAATCCAAATGTAAACTAAATACTAGAGTAGGTATAAAATATGTTCATCTGTTTAGGATAAATAAGATACTGTTTAGTGTACTCCCTTGACTCTCTCACTATCCTCAGGATATTTTACAATTTCACTTTCCAATATCAATGCTCTCTGAAATAAAAGGAAACATCTTCTTTCAGCTAATAGCTGCTTGCATCTGATGAGATCTGTTAGTGTAAGACATGAAAATAAAAAAAGGCTTATTTAAAATTGTTACTGAGATATTAACGATGACTAGGGTAATTAAGAAGAAACAGAATCACCACCAATGGCTTATTAAGATTCATTTGTAAAGCCTCTAATGTTATAATATATTTTCAGTAAGAGAGAGAGAGAGGATATTACTTCATAAAGTCTATGTCCTGTTTGAAGAATAAAACTTTTTTATACAAAATGAAAGAAAGAAAGATAGGATAGAAGTTGGTCTTTGCAAAGAGTTATCTGGAAGCCTCAACTGAAAACAGAGACTAGAGGTGAGTGGAACAACTGCAAGACTATTGTCAGAGAGAGGCGAGAGTGACTGACAAGAGTAGATGCAGCATCAGTACACACAGGAGGGAAACAGTTGCCTCATATAACTGCATTTAGGAGGAATCACAGATAACTCCATAATGGTGAATCTAGATGATCTGTGGAATGACAGTGCCATTAATTGGTTTGAAAATTTAAAGGTACATTGAAAGTTTCTCTGATGTTAAGTTTAAGGGTAGGCAGATTATGTCACTTGACATGCCCAGCAGATGTTTGGAAGAGAACGTCTTCATTGGGGGCTTCCCAGTTGGTGCAGTTGTAAAGAATCTGCCTACCAATGCAGGAGACCCAAGAGACATGGGGGCAAGCCCTGGGTTGGGAAGATCTAGGAGGAGGAAATGGCAATCCTCCAGTATACTTGCCTGGAAAATTTCATGGACAGAGGAGCATGGTGGGTTACAAGTCCATGAGGTCACAAAGAGTTGAACATGACTGAGTGACTGTGCAGACACACACACACACACACACACACACACACGTTTATCTGGAGACGTAGCTTAACTGTAGAAATATGAAGTTCATTCATGTAATAGAAATATTTTACCATGGAGGAATAAATATCAAAAGAAGATACTGAGATTAAAAAAAAATAGTTTCTTCAGTTAGCAATGTGCTGGGATTTGGGGAAGTCTAAAAAATTATTGATATATAAATATACATCCTAATGAGTTGACAAGACAAATGGTTTTAAACATATAAAATCACTGATGCCAATACTAAGCAGCATTGAATTCTGGAAACCTACCCATGCATTTGAGACTAACATGTTAATTTATTATATCAACATATGTGATTTTCTAAAACTTTCCAGGTTTCCCTTCCCCACAGTTAACTCTTTCTTGCCTCACCCTCAGTCCTCAGCTTGCCCCTAGAATTGGTGTGCCAAGGAAGACAAGAGCAAGCCATTTTCAACTGTCTTAGGAATTTTTAAATCTAGTTCTTTTTTAATCAAAAATTCTCTGATATCTTTAAAAATATATACATATTAAAGTCATTAAGTTCCAATTCTTTGGCCACCTGATGTGAAGAGCTGACTTATTGGAAAAGACCCTGATACTTGGAAAGATTGAAGGCAAAAGGAGAAGAGGGCAGCAGAGGATAAGATTATTAGATGTCATCACCAACTCAATGGACATGAATTTGAGCAAACTCTGGGAGACAGTGGAGGACAGAGGAGCCTGGCATGCTGCAGTCCATAGGTTCACAAACAGTTGGATACAACTAAGCAACTGGAAAGCAACAACAAAGTGATTAAATCATTTATATCCTATCAAGAATGTACCTTTAATTTTCAAAATTATAATCCATGAAATAGGTCCACTGATTTTTTTCTTTAGCTAGAACTTGGGCTTCAGTTTATGGCATAAACAGAAATAAAATAAAACATATGAAGCAACCTGTTTGGATGTACACTATGATATTTAGATCAAGGAAACCACATGATCACCTCTCTGGACAGGGAGACCTTTTCAGACCACAACATAGGAAGGAAATATACCAGTAGAAAGAACAATCTCATTGAACTAATGGGGAGAAATAGAATTCCTGGCTGCAAAATTGATTGGGATTTCCAAGAAACAATACAGCTGTATAGAGTCAGCATCTGGATGTCTGTGAGCCTGTCCCCCAGGTTCATTTGCCAAGTGCTATGGGCTTCCATGGTGGCTCAGATGGTAAAGCGTCTGCCTGCAATGGGGGAGACCCAGGTTTGATCCCTGGTTTGGGAGATCCCCTGGAGAAGGAAATGGCAACCCACTCCAGAACTCTTGCCTGAAAAATTCCATGGACAGAGAAGGCCTGGTGGGCTATGGTCCATGGGGTCACAAAGAGTCAGACACAACTGAGCGACTTTACACTCACACTCTCATGCTGCACACTTGCTGTGGTTGACTCTGTAAGACTCGAGGCTGAGTGGAGGTAAGGGAGAGAGGTCCTCAGGGCTCAGAAGTGGTGAGGTTCTGGCTTCATTCCTCGCTTGGATGTGCCATGAAGATTGTAGAATATTCCCCCATTAGGAGTCAGAACTAAACTTTAGAATAAATGAAACTCTAGACTAAACTTAAAAAGACTAGACTTAGAAAGATCAGGTGAATTAATCTGCAATTTAGCTTATTTCCTGGGAACTTTAAAAAGAAGTAAATGTAAACTCAAATTGACATAACATATTGTTCACAGTTTCCATCAGGCAGTCATAAAAAGTCCTAGACCTTTAAAGAATGATGAAAATATGACCCATAATTAAGAACCCGCACTTAAAATTGTGAATTGTGTGGGTTAATAGTAGTTAATAGAAACTACACAATTCACATAAAAAGCTCCTTCTTAATCACCTTCTTTTATTTCTTCTGCTGGATTGTCAGGTTTTTCTTTTTTCCTTTGAATTTTAAGTGTCCTTTAGATTTTCCAATTTATATGTAATTGCTGATTGGTGAGAACATTTTACAGACTAAAAACCAAATTTATAATAATTTGAGGAGTTAGAAGGTGAGGAAGTAGAGACAGAAAATGTATGTGTGTGTGTATGTCTCTTTCACACACACACACACACACACACACACACATACACACACGTTCTGATGTGAAAAGGGAGCATAAGATGGGAGAGACCTTAAGTTCATTGGTGTTCTGCTAGAAAGTAGCTAGAAGAGAAAATGTTTGAAAGTGATAGTATATATATATATAAATGCAAATATATGGGATCTAGAAAGATGTAGCAATGGAGATGCAGATATAGAGAGCAAACTTATGGACATAGGAAGTGGGGAGGAAGCAGGGTGGGATGAATGGAGAGAGTATCATGGACACATACACCCTACCATATGTAAAGTAGATAGCCAATGGGGATGTGCTGTATTACTCAGGGTACTCAAACTGGGGCTCCGTAATAACCTAAGGGATGGGAAGGGGTAAGAGGTGACAGGTTCAAGAGGGAGAGGGGATATGTGTACCTATGACTGATTCGTGTTGATGTATGGCAGAAACCAACACAATATTGTAAAGCAATTACCCTTCAATTAAAAATAAATAAATGAGAAAAAAGTGATAGGATATAGACTGGACAATGAAGAGAGTGCATTGCATGAGAAAACAGAAGATGAGGTAAGCCTTAAACAATAGGAAGGCACCAGGTTCTTCAGAACAGGAAAGAGGAACGGATGGATGAAATTATCAGAAGTGGGGCAGTTCCTTTTTGTTTCCTTCTCAGTTACCAGTGAAGCAGAGTTGGTCTTCTGTAATATTGTGTTTAGTGTTTAAATTAGGGCTCACTCTTTGCAACCCTTCCCCTCTAGGATAAAGATTCATGAGCCTGGGATTTTATCTGTGTTTTTCTCCATGGCATCTTCAGTGCCAGAAAGTATATCTGGCACTAGATATTCTGAAATGAATATTTCTGAGTCCATTGGACAATGATGGGTCAGAAATTTGAGAAGAGTAGAGGAGGTTCTGAATAACAGAAGAATAAAGCTCCCCAAGAATACATAAATCTTTTCTGTAGTTAGAGGCAGGAGAACAAGGAACCAAATTACAGTTCTGTGATTTTTGTTATACAGTTTAAATTGCCTTGAGTGTAAATACTAATATTTTAACAGAAAATATTATTTCTCATCAAGGATTTTTGCTCCTATTATATTTTCTAAAATTAAAGGATATAACTGTAATGGAAACTTTGGATTTAATATTCTAATAAAATAATGTTCTGCTAGGTTTTAATGTAAGTAGATAAGTTCAACTTGTCCCTAGATTTTTTTTAAGGAACTATCATATAATGAAATTCCATGAGGCTCTTCTAGCAAAGCATGAATAATGGAGATTCAAAGTAATGGTTATAGTTATTATTCATGAAGCTATCATAAATTTTCCAGCCCTGTTTGTAATTCACAAGAGTTTGGATATTTGGGTTTAAATGCATTTTAATGATATTCTCGTTTATCGTAAACATTCCATTATAGACAACAAAGACGGACTCTAAATCTAAAAGTTAAAATAAAACTAGAAACTCAGAGCTTTCTTCTTCTTTTATTCCAGTGGTTCATTCAATTTTATTGTCTATGAAATATTTTCCAAAGTATTAATGATAACGAATGATGTGACAGCATTTCTTTAATGCCAAAAATCTTCATTTAAACATTTAAAGTTTTCTTCTTTGCAGGTTGAATTAACATTATGCCTCTGGCAACAAAAGATGTTTAGTCTCAGGAGTATTAAGTATACTCTGATGCTATGTATTCTCATTTGTAAGATACAATTGATTGCAAAACTGCCTGTCTCATAAAATTAATATGATGACTACAGAAGTAATGCTTGTTTTTTAACTAACACATATTGGATATTTTATGAGTTGTATAAAGAAAAAGTGATTTGATACTCACAAAACTCTATGGTACTAATATTATCATCATATTTAACAGATGAGAAAGATAAGACATAATGATGGAGCACTTCCAATAATTTGACAGAACACAAATGTGAATGCAGCAGTCTGCCTCCAGAGTCTGTGCTTTATATTACTGTGCTTTTCCATGGAGTCTGACTTTAGGCTTTGTCATATGTGTAAAATCTCAAATTGGGAATAATATTTTTTTGCTGCTTAAATTACCTTCTGAATAGGAAATATAAGGAAAAGTACCTTAGATTTTGTAAAAACTATACTGGTAATCAAGCCATATTAGCAGATTAGAAGAACTAAGTAATCATGCATAATGTATATTTTTCTTATTAGTGTGATTCATAAATGGAACAATTTTCATAGTGAAATATAGTGGCTCAGCTGGCAGCAAAATGGCAGAGCTAACAGCCCAGTTTATAATCACCCTAAATAGTCTCTATTTTAAAACAAGGCAATTAAACAAACAAATGAGGATTTACAAACAACAGAAAACTTACAAGCTCAACATCTGTAACGCCACAGAATTATGTACCTTAAAAATCTGGAAAGCCAAAATGCCAATAGCAAAAAGAAGATGACAGCCAGATTTTTAATCCAACTCTATCTGTAATTGTTTTAAATGTAAATGTTCCAAACACACCAGTTAAAAGACAAAAGCTATCAGAAAAGGTGTAAAAGTGAGATCCAACTGCATGCTGTCTACAAGAAGCCACTTGAAAACAAAGATTCAGGTAGATTTGAAATAATGGAGAGAGATATACAATATAACAGGCTTCCCAGGTGGCTCAGCAGTAAAGAATCCACCTGCCAATGCAGGAGATGCAAGAGGCTCCAAGGCTCTTGCCTGGAAAATTCCATGGATAGAGGAGCCTGTCAGGATGCAGTCCATATGATCACAAAGAGTCAGACATGACTGAGTGACTGAGCATGCATGTACATATCATATCAACATTTACCAAAAGAAAGATGGAGTAGACAAATAAATTTTGGACAAAGACTTCAAAACATCCTTATCCAAGATAAAAAAAAAAAATTCTGATCGAGATAATAATCATTCTTCCTAACTAGTGAAAGACATCTATGAAGAATCTATAGCTAATAAAATACTTAATGATAAAATATTGAAAGCTTTCCTACTAAGATGCAGACCAAGGCCAAGGTATTACTTCTCATCCGTCCTATTCAAAATTGTGTTGGAAATCCTAGCTGGTGCAATATGGCAAAAAAATTAAATAATAAGTATGCAGATTAGAAAGCAAGAAAGAAACTATTTTATTCAGAGACACCATGTTTGTAGACAATACAGAGGAAAGTACAAAAAGAAAGAAAGAAAGAAAGAAAATCGTAGAATTAAAAAGTGAGTTTAGCAGGGTTCCTAAAATACCTGTTATTTGCATTCTGTTTATTAGCAATGACCAATTAAAATCTAAAATTTAAAATCAGTCATATCTGCAATAACTCAAAAAAATAGTAGTTGACTATACACAAGGCTATGGTTTTTCCAGTGGTCATGTATGGATGTGAGAGTTGGACTGTGAAGAAGGCTGAATGCCGAAGAATTGATGCTTTTGAACTGTGGTGTTGGAGAAGACTCTTGAGAGTCCCTTGGACTACAAGGAGATCCAACCAGTCCATTCTGAAGGAGATCAGCCCTGGGATTTCTTTGGAAGGAATGATGCTAAAGCTGAAACTCCAGTACTTTGGCCACCTCATGCAAAGAGTTGACTCATTGGAAAAGACTCTGATGCTGGGAGGGATTGTGGGCAGGAGGAGAAGGGGACGACAGAGGATGAGATGGCTGGATGGCATCACTGACTCGATGGATGTGAGTCTGAGTGAACTCCGGGAGTTTGTGATGGACAGGGAGGCCTGGCATGCTGCGATTCATGGGGTCGCAAAGAGTCGGACACAACTGAGTGACTGAACTGAACTGATACACTTAATAAATTATGTGCAGACCTATATGCATAATATATAGTATATTGATTAGAGAAACCAAAGAAGGTATAAATAATTGGAGAGATATATTGGATTATATGTGTTAGTCACTCAGCTGCATCCAACTCTTTGGGACCTCATAGACTCTATATAGTCCACCAGGATCCTCGGTCCATAGCATTCTCCAGGTAAGAATACTGGAGTGGGTAGCCATTTTCTTCTTCAGGAGCTCTTCCTGACCTAGGGATTGAACCCAGTTCTCCTGCATTGCAGGCAGATTCTCTACTGTATGAGCCACCAGAGAAGCTAGTGGAAGTGATGGAAGTCCAACTGAGCTATTTGGAATCCTAAAAGATAGTCCTGTTAAAGTGCTGCACTCAACATATCAGAAAATTTGGAAAACTCAGCAGTGGTCACAGGACTGGAAAAGGTCAGTTTTCATTACAATCCCAAAGAAGGGCAATACCAAAGAATGTTCAAACTACTGTACAACTGCACTCATTTCACATGCTGCCCCAAATCCTTCAAGCTGGGATTCAGCATTATGTGAACTGAAAACTTCAAGATGTATAAGCTGGATTGAGAAGAGGCAGAAGAACCAGAAATCAAATTGCCAGCATTCATTGGATCATAAAGAAAGCAAGGGAATTCCAGAAGAACATCTACTTCTGCTTCATGCAATATGCTAGTCTTTGACTGCATGGATCACAACAAACCGGAACATTTTTAAGAGATGGGAATACCAGACCACCTTACCTGTCTCCTGAGAAACCTATATGCAGGAAAAGAAGCAACAATTAGAACCGGACATGGACCAACAGATGGATTCAAAATTAGGAAAGAAGTATGTCAAGGCTGTATTGTCGCCCTGCTTATTTAACTTACATGCAGAGTGAAAGTGAAAGTGATGTCGCTCGTCGTGTCCAACTCTTTGTGACCCCGTGGACTGTAGCCTACCAGGCTTCTCCGTCCTTGGTATTCTCCAGGCGAGAATACTGGAGTGGGTTACCATTTCCTTCTCCAGGGGATCTTCCCGATCCAGGGATTGAACCCAGGTCTACTGCATTGGAGGCAGACGCTTTAACCTCTGAGCCACAGGGAAGCCCTATATGCAGAGTATATCATGTGAGATGCCAAGCCGGATGAATCACAAACTGGAATCAAGATTGCCAACAGAAATATTAACAACCATAAATAAAGAGATTATACTATACTAATGGCAGAAAGCAAAGAGGAACTGAAGACCCTCTTGATGAAAGTGAAAGGGGAGGGGAAAAAAAAGTTGGCTTGAAATTAATTATTAAAAACCTAAGATCATGGCATCTGGTCCCATCACTTCATGGCAAATAGAAGGGGAAAAAGTGGAAACAGTGACAGATTTTATTTTCTTGGGCTCCAAAATCACTGTAGATGGTGACTGCCGCCATGGAATTAAAAGATGCTTGTTCCTTGGAAGGAAAGCTATGACAAATCTAGACAGCATATTAAGGAGTAGAGATATCACTTTGCCAGCATAAGTCCATATAGTCAAGGTTATGATTTTCCAGTAGTCGTGTATGGATGTGAGAACTGAACTATAAAGAAGACTGAGGGCTGCAGAATTGATGCTTTCAAATTGTGGTGCTGGAGAAGGATCTTGAGAGTCCTTTGGACTGCAAGGAAATAAGAGTAGTCAATCCTAAAGGAAATCAGCTCTGAATATTCATTGGAAGGGCTAATGATGAAGCTAAATCTTCCCTGGTAGCTCAAACGGTAAAGGCTCTGCCTGCAATGCAGGAGACCTGAGTTTGATCCCTGGGTCAGGAAGATCCCCTGGAGAAGGGCATGGCAACCCACACCAGTATTCTTGCTTGGAGAATTCCATGGACAGAGGAGTTTGGTAGGCACTAGTTCATGGGGTCACATAGAGTTGGGCACAACTGAACGATTATCACTTTCATTTTTCAATATTGAAGCTGAAGCTCCAAAACTTTGGCCACCTGATGTAAAGCGTGGACTCATTGGAAAAGACTTTGATGCAGGGAAAGACTGAGGGCAGGAGGAGAAGAGAGAAAGAGGATGAATTGGTTGGATGTTATCACTGACTCAATGGACATGAGTTTGAGCAAACTCTGGGAGATAGTGATGGACAGGGAATCCTGGTGTGCTGCAGTCCATGCAGTAGCAAAGAGTCAGAAACAACTTGGCAAGTAAACAACAGCAATTGGGTATATGTTGAAAGACTATATATTATTAATATGCCATTCCTCACCCCCCACCCCCCATAATTTGGTCTATGAAGTCAAAGCAATCTCAATCAAAACCCAAGAAATACTTGTTGATATTGAAAAGGTAATTCTAAAGTACGTTGGAAAGGCAAAATAAATAAATAGCTAAAATAATTCTTAACTTCTATGAACTGATTTGAACACTCAAGTAGAACTCCCATTGCTTGATCTAAGTATTACAGGCCAGGTAATATTGTAGCTTACTATGCTGCTGCTGCTGCTGCTGCTAAGTCACTTCAGTCGTGTCTGACTCTGTGTGACCCCATAGACAACAGCCCACCAGGCTCCCCATCCATGGGATTTTCCAGGCAAGAGTACTGGAGTGGGTTGCCATTGCATTCTCCATAGCTTACTATAAAGCTCCTCAAATTGGGACAGTGTGGTATTGAAGAAATTGGAGTTATGTATATATAACTAGGGTTTTATATATATATATATATATATCAGTAGAATACAAAAAAATGGAGTGTATATATATATATGTATAAATATATATACATATATATATGTCAGTAGAACAGAAGAGAGATATTGTAAATAGACAAAAAAATATTGTCAACTGATGTTTTGGCAAATGCACAAACATAATTCAATGGAAACAGGATGCTGTAACAGAAATCCACATGCAAAACAAAACAAAACCTTGACACATACTTCATGTCATTTACAAAAAATAATTCAAAATGGATTCTAGATCTCAAAGTAAGTGTAGAACTATAAAATGTCTAAAAAAAAATGTGAGTAAATATTTGTGGCCTTGGGTTTCATATTTAGTTCTGTGATGCAAGATCAAATACATGATTTATTTTAGATTTTAAATTAGCAGCTTAAGCGATGACAAATCCAGACAGGATTTTAAGAAGCAGAGACATTACTTTGCCAGCAAAGTTCTGTCTAGTCAGAGCTATGGTTTTTCTAGTAGTCATGTATGGATGTGAGAGTTGGACTATAAAGAAAGCTGAGCACTGAAGAATTGATGCTTTTGAACTGTGGTATTGGAGAAGACTCTTGAGAGTCCCAAGACTGCAAGGAGATCCAACCAGTGAATCCTAAGTGAAATCAATAATGAATATTCTTTGGAAGGACTCATGCTGAGGCTGAAGCTCCAATCTTCGGCCACCTGATGCAAAGAACTGACTCACTGGAAAAGACTCTGATGCTGGGAAATATTGAAGGTAGGAGGAGAAGGCAACGATAGTGGATGAGATGGTTGGATGGCATCACTGACTCAATGGACATGAGTTTGAGCAAGCTCTGGGAGATGGTGAAGGACAGGGAAGCCTAGCGTGCTACAGTCCACGGTCACAAAGAGTCAGACACAACTGAATGACTGAACAACAACAAGAGATTAAAGGAAGAGTAACTAATTTTTTCTTAAATCAGGATTTAGAAATCTTTTGCCAGAGGAAGTAACGCTGTCAGTGACAAAGCCTGGCAACTCACAGTGTGACATTGAAGAAACAAGGAGGGGAACAATAATTGATAGTAACAACAATACAATTCCACTTCAACAGCCCACAGAAAACAAATGATTTTGTTCCATAGACCTTGCTGAAAAGGCATAAATTCATTATGATTTTCAATAAAATGTGGTTACAATGGATGCAAGCAAGCAGGGAACAACTTCAGCTTGCCAAAATAATTGTTGATAATTAATCATCAGCCATAAGGACCCTACACATTATATGTGAGTTTCTCATTCCCTGGTTTTATGCAGATCACAAAATTATACTAACAGTAGAAATTACCATACTTTTAGAAAGCTATTTAGAGCTGATTTCCTGTTCAATTTACTCAATCCAGTGAATTCCTCCTATAGGAGTTGAATTTAGTCAAAAAGCAGAAGCCATCTGATGAATTTCATTTTACTGCTCAGAAAATTTATTGCTTTCATCACAGTAAATTGAATGCTTCCTCAAAGACACATCTGCTTGTGATTTTTAAACAATATTTTTATCACCATCTAACTTCTGATTACTGTATATAGAATCCTTAGAATTTTACATAAAGACTGGACATTTAATTTGCATAATATCAAAAAGAGTGAAAAAATATTCATCCTTGTAACTGTAGATTTTAAAAAATTAAGAGGATATATTTTATTTATTTCTAGTAGTTTCCATTGATATATTATAATGGTTTTATTATGTTGTTGTCCCTGTAATAGAATGTTTAACTTTCCGTTATTTTTGAGCTTAATTTAATTAATTTTGTAGCTTTAATCGAGAATTGACTTTGATTCAGAAGGTGAGAGTATTTCTGCTTTGATGGTGACTACCATCCAGTACATGCAAAAAGAAATCTTTGCATGTGATAGCAAACTCATAAGGAGTATGAAAGATCAATTATTAGATCTTAAAATAGCTGAAAATATATAAGAAGTAGATCAAGAGAAACTGAACAGAAGAATCTAAATTTGCAGAGAAAAACATGCAATGACCTTGAAAATGAAACTCTTAGTAAATTTCATAAATCAACTGAAACAATCACTTGTTTATTTATTTCTATGGAAATATTTGAGGATAAGTCACTGACGTTATGACTCTTGACCTGTAAGTACTGCAACATATAACTCCTCAGAACAAGAAATTTTTACACAAGTATCATATAGACAGCTATTTGGGAAAGTTTATATACATAAAATATTGTGCATAATGTATATACTTTTATAATTATAAAATCATTTCAGTTCAGTCACTCAGTCCTTTCCAACTCTTTGTGGCCCCATGGACTGCAACAAGCCAGGCTTCCCTGCCCATCACCAACTCCCCGAGCTTTCTCAAACTCATGTCCGTCGAGTCAATGATGCCATCCAACCATCTCATTTTCTGTCGTCCCCTTCTCCTCCTGCCTTCAATATTTCCCAGCATCAGAGTCTTTTCCAGTGAGTCAGTTCTTTGCATCAGGTGGCCAAAGATTGGAGCTTCAACCTCAGCATCAATCCTTCCAAAGAATATTCATTATTGATTTCATTTAGGATTCAGTGGTTGGATCTCCTTGCAGTCCTAGGGACTCTCAAGAGTCTTCTCCAACACCACAATTCAAAAGCATTAATTCTTCAGTGCTTAGCTTTCTTTATAATCCAACTCTCACATCCATACATGACTACTGGAAAAATCATAGCTTTGACTAGATGGAACTTTGTTGGCAAAGTAATGCCTGTGCTTTTTAATATGCTGTTTAGGTTGGTCATAGCTTTTCTTCCAAGAGCAATTATCTTTTAATTTCACAGCTGCAGTCACCATCTGCAGTGATTTTGGAGCCCCCCAGAATAAAGTCTGTCACTGTTTTCATTGTTTCTCCATCTATTTGCCATGAAGTGATGGGATTGGATGCCATGATTTTAGTTTTCTGAATGTAGAGTTTAAAGCCAACTTTTTCATTCTCCTCTTTCACTTTCATCAAGAGGCTCTTTAGTTCTTCGCTTTCTGCCATAAGGGTGGTATCATCTGTACATCTGAGGTTATTGATATTTCTCCTGGCAATCTTGATTCCAGCTTGTGCTTCATCCAGCCCAGTGTTTCCCATGATGTACGCTGCATATGAGTTAAATAAGCAGGGTGACAATATACAACCTTGACATACTCCTTTCCCGATTTGGAACCAGTCCATTGTTCCATGTCCTGTTCTAACTGTTGCTTCTTAACCTGCATACAGGTTTCTCAGGAGGCAGGCAAGGTGGTCTGGTATTCCCATCTCTAAGAATTTTCCGCAGCTTGTTTTGATTCACACAGTCAAAGGTTTTGGCATAGTCAATAAAGCAGAAGCAGATGTTTTTCTGGAACGCTCTTGCTTTTTCGATGATCTAATGGATGTTGGCAATTTGATCTCTGGTTCCTCTGCCTTTTCTAAAACCAGCTTGAACATCTGGAAGTTCATGGTTCATGTACTGTTGAAGTCTGGCTTGGAGAATTTTGAGCATTATTTTGTTAGCATGTGAGATGAGTGCAATTGTGTGGTAGTTTGAGCATTCTTTGGCATTGCCTTTCTTTGGGATTGGAATGAAAACTGACCTTGTCCAGTCCTGTGGCCACTGCTGAGTTTTCCAAATTTGCTGGCATATTGAGTGCAGAACTTTCACAGCATAATCTTTTAGGATGTGAAATAGCTCAACTGGAATTTCATCACCCCCACTAGCTTTGTCCATAGTGATGTTTCCTAAGGTCCACTTGACTTCACCCTCCAGGATGTTTGGCTCTAGGTGAGTGAGTGTGTAATTATAAAATATGCAATTCATATTCAGATTTCAACAATCATCCATTTACATCCTTATGGCTATCTCTTTCTGACTTATTCAAGTACAACTATTAATAATAATGCTTTTATTTAAAAAACTTAAAACATTTGGACAAATTCTATACTAGATCAAATACTAGAAACCAGGATTGTGGTCTAAGTGAGCAAAAAGACGTCTTTACTTAATTAGTCACATCATTTGCTTAATTCACCCCTCAATTACTACCCTGTCATCTACTACATCTTTTTACTTTTGATAATTTGCTTTATTTTATCCTCAGAACTTGAACGGACACACGTATTATCATTACAGCTTGTACTCTTCTTCCTAAATACCAAGATTAGGCATTTGTACCAGTATTTAGTTCTATTTTTTTTACATCCCAGAATCTTCTATAAATTTTGATCCTCATGAGCTCCAGCTTCTTATGAAGCTCAAAGATCTATTTCTTAGTAAGAATCAATTCACTATATTGAAATGTTTATTCCCTAGCAGGGACCCATCCATCAGTATTTAAGTGGATATCAATCATAAGCTGGAGTGGCCAACACAATTAATTTGTGATGTAGTTATGTATTAAGATCTTGTTCTTGTTTCCATATTTAAATATATTGTCCAAGAAAGGGCCTTTAATTGTGACATAACTAATTTGTGTTGAAATACTGACTCTTTTTTTAATTCTAAGTACAGAAACCGCATCACTTGATATTAGGAAAAACTCATAGCTACTACTACATTATGGGTTCAATTGATGTATTCTCTGTAATTATTTAGGAAAGTTGATTTAAACTATGTTTCATTCACTAAATCAAATGTATTTTTCATGATGCAAATCAGTTCTGCTGACACTTCATACGTCGGGGCTCTTAGTGGGTAACTTTATTTGAAAGAATTTTTAGTATAATTCTCCAATATACTTTAGTACTATTCAGCATATTACTACTATGCATACTTCTTATATTATTATGTATTACCTTACTATTTGTATTATATTATATGCTTTATTTCAGCATTTTTAACATCAGAAGTTATATTACACACAAGAAAGAATCTAAATACATATTAAATGATATACCTGCAGTGCACAGCTATTAGCTAGCAGATTTTCTGATTTCCAGTCTGGGTATGCTCCACAAACCAGGATCCTTGGGCCCCACATAATGGATGTACAGGAAAGGACTGGCTGGATCTGGGGAAAGAGTAATCCTTGCTTCTGCCTTCACATCCTCTGGAGAACTGACGACCTTTTCATAGTATTAAAGCACTGCAAATAAATAGGCCTTAATCATTAAAAAGACACATAAATCATGACTCTGCAGATGGTTTCAAGTATAGAGTGTTTTTTAGTCTCCTATCAGATTATCACAAAGATATCTTTGACTGATATGCAGATAATCTTCAGTTCATTATTTCAATTGTTAGATTATTTTCTCATGACTTTACTTCTTTACATGCTTCCCTGGTGGCTCAGATGGTAAAGCACCTGCCTGTCATGTGCAAGACCCAGTTTCCACCTCTGGGTTGGGAAGATTCCTTGGAGAAGGGAATGGCAGCCTACTCCAGTATTCTTGCCTGGAGGATTTCATGGAAACAGAAGGCTGGTGGGCTACAGTCCATGGAGTCACAAAGAGTCGGACACAACTGAGCTATTAACACTTTCACGTTACTTGTTTCTAGTAAAGCTTTTCTTTTGCCATCACCTACCTTGTTGTTGTTCAGTTGCTCAGTCATGTCTGACTCTTTGTGACCCCATGGACTGCAGCACACCAGGCTTCCTTGTCCTTTACTCTCTCCTGAGGTTTGCTCAAACTCATGTCCATTGAGTCAACAATGCCATCCAACCATCTCATCCTGTGTTGCCCCCTCTTGCCCTCATCAGCATCTTTTCCAGCATCAGGGTCTTTTCCAGTGTGTTGGATCTTCACATCAGGTGGCCAAAGTATTGGAGCTTTGGCATCAGTCCTTCCAATGGATATTCAGGGTTGATTTCTTTTAGGATTGACTGGTTGGATCTCCTTGCAGTCCAAGGGACTCTCAAGAGTCTTCTCACCTACCTTGCATTGATATAATTATCAGAAACAAGGTGTTATTAAAAACTTATTCTGACCTAGAAGCAAGAGTACAATATACTCAGAATGGGTCAACTGCCTTATACATGTTCTTATATTTGTCAAGAATATCTTTCTCATGCTTCCTCAGATGAGCAATAGGTAACATATGTGATAATTAAGATGCTTTTTAACTAACCTAAGCACAAGCTGGAATCCAGATTGCTGAGAGAAATATCAATAATCTCAGATATGCAGATGACACCACCCTTATGGCAGAAAGTGAAGAGGAACTAAAAAGCCTCCTGATGAAAGTGAAAGAGGAGAGTGAAAAAGTTGGTTTAAAGCTCAACATTCAGAAAACGAAGATCATGGCATCTGGTCCCATCACTTCATGGGAAATAGATGGGGAAACAGTGGAAACAGTGTCAGACTTTATTTTTTGGGGCTCCAAAATCACTGCAGATGGTGACTGCAGCCATGAAATTAAAAGACGCTTACTCCTTGGAAGGAAAGTTATGACCAACTTAGATAGTATATTCAAAAGCAGAGACATTACTTTGCCAACAAAGGTCCGTCTAGTCAAGGCTATGGTTTTTCCAGTGGTCATGTATGGACGTGAGTGTTGGACTGTGAAGAAAGCTGAGCGCTGAAGAATTGATGCTTTTGAACTGTGGTGTTGAAGAAGACTGTTGAGAGTCCCTTGGACTTCAAGGAGATCCAACCAGTCCATTCTAAAGGAGATAGGTCCTGGGATTTCTTTGGAAGGATTGATGCTAAAGCTGAAACTCCAGTACTTTGGCCACCTCATGTGAAGAGTTGACTCATTGGAAAAGACTCTGATGCTGGGAGGGATTGTGGGCAGGGGGAGAAGGGGAGGACAGAGGATGAGACGGCTGGATGGCATCACTGACTCGATGGATGTGAATTTGAGTGAACTCCGGGAGTTGGTGATGGACAGGGAGGCCTGGCATGCTGCAATTCATGGAGTCACAAAGAGTCAGAGACAACTGAGCGACTGAACTGAACTGAACTGACTGAATTAGGATCTAAAGCTCTACAAACTTGAATAGCAGGATTATGCTATTACAGAGTCCACATAGTACATATATGCCAAATAAAAAGTAAAAAGGCTATTAAATTTTATTAGCCTCATTCATATATCCTTTATGATAGAAATTTGCTTAGTATTCCAATTCTAGCCCAGTGTGCATTCATTCATTCATCCATTCATTCACTGGAAGAATTCATCAAAGAGGCATTTATTTTACAAACAGTAACAAATTTATCACTGTAAGTCAGAACCCATGAGAGATATGAAGAAAAGAAGACAGAATTCCATCCCTAGAGAAGAGACAGACAGGGAATTGATCCCTGAAGCAGCAGGGGTTTTAAGAATTGTCATAATACCATAAGAACATACATAGACAAAATTGACCCCAGGGATGGAAGCAGGATTGGAGGTAAGAGACTGATGCTTGAGCAAGACTGATACTTGACAAACAAGTAAGAAAGGAGTCTTGTGAAGAAAATCAGAGACTCTCTTTTGGGAAAGCACCTTGCTTATAAGAACAGGAACACACAAGAACATACAGTGTACCTTGGGAATACAGTGAGAGGATTTTGCTAGGAGATAAGGTGGAAGAGAAAAACCAGGGTCAAATGTGAATGCTAACAATAGAAAGTCAAAATAATCTAGACTGTCATTTAAGACCAATGGGTGGTCAAAATTACAGTAGGAAAAAGTGAGTGTTTACTTTTAGATCCTTTTTTATCTATCTCTTTATTTATTTATGGCTGTGCTGAGTCTTCATTGCTGTGCGGGCTTTTCTCTAGTTGCGGTAAGCTGGGGCTGCTCTCTAGCTGCAGAGTCTGGCCTTCTCATTGCAATGGCTTCTCTTGCTGTGGAGCGTGGACTCCAGGGCACATGGGCTTCAGTAGTTGTGACTTGAGATCTCAGTAGTTACAGTTCCTGGACTCCAAGGCACAGGCTCAATAGTTGTGGCACATGGGCTTAGCTGCTCCACAGAGTGTGGGATCTTCCTGGATCAGTGACTGAACACATGTGTTCAATGCTATTGAATCAACAACACATACTAAATAAGGTGTATTTAAAAGAAGCACACTTAAGACAAAGAAAGCTTTTTTCAATTGGATGATGCAAATGTCACTAAAGGCTCATGAAAAACCTAATTCTTTATTTTCCTTAGAAATAATGGTTCAGTATTTGCTAATTTAGCATTCATGGAAACTTTATGGAACATAACTGCCACAGATAATAAGAATCAAATTTACATGTAAAATTGCAATTAAGATAAGTATGCCAGAGAGGCAGTTGATATTAGGTCGGACTATGTTTTTGTTGTTTGTGGAGAGGACAATACAGTGGATGATCAGAGAAGACATTCCTGAGGCTATTGTGTACTATTAAAAGTAATGTTTAAAAGTAGAATAGGTTTCTAATTTGAAAATATACATGTACCCTAATGCTCATAGCAGCATCAATTTTACAATGGTTAAGATCTGGTGGCAATCTAGGTGTTCATTGACAGATGAATAGATAAAAAAAAGATGTGGTGTGTATATATGTACAATTGAATATTGGCCTTGAAAAGTATAAAATTTTGCCACTTTGAACAGCATGAATTGACCTGAAGGATATTCTGCTTAGTGAAGTATATCAGATAGAGAAAAATAAAATATGCTTTTGCTTATATGTGAAGTCTAAAGAAGTGAAACAATATGAATGTATATGAGTATATAAACAATATGAACACAATAGGAATAGACTCACAGATACGGAGAACACACTAGTGGCTACCAGTGGATAGAGGGGAGGGAGGAGGGACAAGATAGGCTAAGAGTTAAAAGGTACAAAGTACTACGTACAAAATAAAAAACCCACAAGGATATTGTACTGTGCAGGGAATATAGCCAATAATTTATAGTAGCTTTAAATGACATATAACCTATGAAAATATGGAACCACTATGTTGAACACCTGAAACTAACATTGTACATCAAAGACACTTTAATTATAAAGTATTTAGTTAAATAGAAAAATATGTTGATTAGGTTTCAATAAGATTAACAAGAGTAGATATATCATCTCGAACCTGTAGGAGCAATCCTGTGGTGAGAGAAACTGTTTACTCATGGACCTTAAGAACCCAGTATGATTGAGCTCAGCATTGAATCATAATCATCAAGTGAGGTCTACATTATGCAAAACCACATGGATCCTAACTCTAAATACTAGTTCACCATTGAAAGGGGCACATGGTGGCAATGGCATGGTGGGTTTTAAGTTTTATTTATTTATTTATGGCCATGCCACATGGCATGCAGGATCTTAGTTCTCCAACCAAGTATCAAAACCATGCCCCTTTCAGTGGAAGTGGGGAGTCTTAACCCCTAGACCATGAGGGAAGTCCCCAAGTTTTATTTAGAAAAATGTTCTTACAAAGGATAACTCAGAGATGATAGAGTTAGACATAGAGGTGGCAGAAGTGCTGGAGAGATTATTTTAAAAAAAATTATTAGTGGGCTTTATCCCAGGGATGCAAGGATTCTTCAATATCCACAAATCAATCAATGTAATACACCACATTAACAAATTGAAAAATAAAAACCATATGATTATCTCAATAGATGCAGAGAAAGCCTTTGACAAAATTCAACATCCATTTATGATAAAAACCCTCCAGAAAGCAGGAATAGAAGGAACATACCTCAACATAATAAAAGCTATATATGACAAACCTACAGCAAACATTATCCTCCATGGTGAAAAATTGAAAGCATTTCCTCTAAAGTCAGGAACAAGACAAGGGTGCCCACTTTCACCATTACTATTCAACATAGTTTTGGAAGTTTTGGCCACAGCAATCAGAGCAGAAAAAGAAATAAAAAGAATCCAAATTGGAAAAGAAGTAAAACTCTCACTATTTGCAGATGACATGATCCTCTACATAGAAAACCCTAAAGACTCCACCAGAAAATTACTAGAACTAATCAATGATTATAGTAAAGTTGCAGGATATAAAATCAACACACAGAAATCCCTTGCATTTCTATACACTAATAATGAGAACACAGAAAGAGAAATTAAGGAAACAATTCCATTCACCGTTGCAATGGAAAGAATAAAATACTTAGGAATATATCTACCTAAAGAAACTAAAGACCTGTATATAGAAAACTATAAAACACTGGTGAAAGAAATCAAAGAGGACACTAATAGATGGAGAAATACACCATGTTCATGGATTGGAAGAATCAATATAGTGAAAATGAGTATACTACCCAAAGCAATTTATAGATTCAGTGCAATCCCTATCAAGCTACCAATGATATTCTTCACAGAGCTAGAACAAATAATTTCACAATTTGTATGGAAATACAAAAAACCTCAAATAGCCAAAGCGATCTTGAGAAAGAAGAATGGAACTGGAGGAATCAACCTGCCTGACTTCAGGCTCCACTACAAAGCCACAGTTATCAAGACAGTATGGTACTGGCACAAAGACAGAAATATAGATCAATGGAATAAAATAGAAAGCCCAGAGATAAATCCACGCACATATGGACACCTTATCTTTGACAAAGGAGGCAAGAATATACAGTGGATTAAAGACAATCTCTTTAACAAGTGGTGCTGGGAAAACTGGTCAACCACTTGTAAAAGAATGAAACTAGAACACTTTCTAACACCATACACAAAAATAAACTCAAAATGGATTAAAGATCTCAATGTAAGACCAGAAACTATAAAACTCCTAGAGGAGAACATAGGCAAAACACTCTCCAACATACATCACAGCAGGATCCTCTATGACCCACCTCCCTGAATATTGGAAATAAAAGCAAAAATAAACAAATGGGACCTAATTAAACTTAAAAGCTTCTGCACATCAAAGGAAACTATTAGCAAGGTGAAAAGGCAGCTTTCAGAATGGGAGAAAATAATAGCAAATGAAGCAACTGACAAACAACTAATCTCAAAAATATATAAGCAACTCCTACAGCTCAACTCCAGAAAAATAAATGACCCAATCAAAAAATGGGCCAAAGAACTAAATAGACATTTCTCCAAAGAAGACATACAGATGGCTAACAAACACATGGAAAGATGCTCAACATCACTCATTATCAGAGAAATGCAAATCAAAACCACTATGAGGTACCATTTCACGCCAGTCAGAATGGCTGTGATCCAAAAGTCTACAAGCAATAAATGCTGGAGAGGGTGTGGAGAAAAGGGAACCCTCTTAGACTGTTGGTGGGAATGCAAACTAGTACAGCCACTATGGAGAACAGTGTGGAGATTCCTTAAAAAACTGGAAATAAAACTACCTTATGATCCAGCAATCCCACTGCTGGGCATACACACTGAGGAAACCAGAATTGAAAGAGACACGTGTACCCCAATGTTCATCACAGCACTGTTTATAATAGCCAGGATATGGAAGCAACCTAGATGTCCATCAGCAGATGAATGGATAAGAAAGCTGTGGTACATATACACAATGGAGTATTACTCAGCCATTAAAAAGAATACATTTGAATCACTTCTAATGAGGTGGATGAAACTGGAGCCTATTATACAGAGTGAAGTAAGCCAGAAAGAAAAACACCAATACAGTATACTAACG
The DNA here is from genome assembly GCF_032452875.1 of Bos javanicus. NCBI lineage: Eukaryota > Metazoa > Chordata > Mammalia > Artiodactyla > Bovidae > Bos > Bos javanicus. The sequence continues at coordinate 90,300,939 of NC_083876.1, forward strand.
CATATATATGGAATTTAGAAAGATGGTAACAATAACCCTGTGTACGAGACAGCAAAAGAGACACTGATGTATAGAACAGTCTTATGGACTCTGTGGGAGAGGGAGAGGGTGGGAAGATTTGGGAGAATGGCATTGAAACATGTATAATATCATGTATGAAACGAGTCGCCAGTCCAGGTTCGATGCACGATACTGGGTGCTTGGGGCTGGTGCACTGGGACGACCCAGAGGGATGGTATGGGGAGGGAGGAGGGAGGAGAGTTCAGGATGGGGAACACATGTATACCTGTGATAGATTCATTTCGATATATGGCAAAACTAACACAATATTGTAAAGTTTAAAAATAAAATAAAATTAAAAAAATTATTACAAAGAATAACTCAGAAATAATAGATTTAGACTCTGGAGGCAGAAGAGACAGAGAGGAGATTAAACCTATTTTAAGCCATTTAAAGTAACTCATCAGTTAGAGACATTTCCCTAAAATCACCTGGAAAGATCTGGACTTGTAGTGGATAAGGACGAAAGGCCAGTAGGTAATTTGACAGTTTGACAACACAGTGACAAAATGTCAGCCTATCTAACCAGGTGAATGAAAAGAGGAAAATAAACAAAGCTGAATGGCTTTTCTTGTTTTTACCCCTTTTGGTGAAAAATCCACTTTATATTCAGAAAGTCAGAGTCCATTTTTCTTTTTCCAGGAAAGAAATGAAAGGTAATACATAGGAGAATAAGCAATCACGGTCTCATGCTTTAAAAAATTACTTTCCTTTCATGGACAGATTCTAATTAAATGTGAGCAGTTTTGTTTTGTTTTGTGTTTTAGTCTAAAATGTTGGTAAAACTTTATTTTGTTTTCCTAATATCTGGAACTAGCAGTAACTGTTGGTTAAACCCTCTATTTAAAGATATTGTGTCCATGGTATTTCTTGCTTTATGACTTTTTCTTCATAAAAACAAATATCTTTTCCCAAACTTATTTTATTTTTTTGGAAATGCTTGAGTATGCATTCTGGCTTTTAAATAAATATTCATATGATTCATAATAGGTAAACTTTGATTCTGAGAATTATATTTTTTTAATGGTAGATTATATAGTTAGACGTTTCTTTCAAGATCACCAAAGGCAAAACTGTATTTTTGGAGAATATTAGTGAAACCCCAAGAGCTGAAGTGACTTTGAAGGTTAATTTGTAACTCCCTGAGACCAGATGTGGTACCTCCACATTCAGTTCAGTTCAGTTCAGTCCCTCAGTTGTGTCCAACTCTTTGCGACCCCATGAATTGCAGCCCACCAGGCCTCCCTGTCCATCACCAACTCCTGGAGTTCACTCAAACTCATGTCCGTCGAGTTGGTGATGCCATCCAGCCATCTCATCCTCTGTCGTCCCCTTCTCCTCCTGCCCCCAATCCCTCCCAGCATCAGAGTCTTTTCCAATGAGTCAGCTCTTCACATGAGGTGGCCAAAGCATTGGAGTTTCAGCTTTAGCATCAGTCCTTCCAAAGAACACCCAGGACTGATCTCCTTTAGAATGGACTTGTTGGATCTCCTTGCAGTCCAAGGGACTCTCAAGAGTCTTCTCCAACACCACAGTTCAAAAGCATCAATTCTTCAGTGCTCAGCTTTCTTCACAGTCCAACTCTCACATCCATACATGACTACTGGAAAAACCATAGCCTTGACTAGATGGACCTTTGTTGGCAAAGTGACGTCTCTGCTTTTGAATATGCTATCTAAGTTGGTCATAACTTTCCTTCCAAGGAGTAAGCATCTTTTAATTTCATGGTTGCAATCACCATCTGCAGTGATTTTGGAGCCCCCCAAAATAAAGTCTGACGCTGTTTCCACTGTTTCCCCATCTAATTCCTGTGAAGTGATGGGATCAGATGCCATGATCTTCGTTTTCTGAATGTTGAGCTTTGAGACAACTTTTTCACTCTCATCTTTCACTTTCACATTACACAACTATAGAGACTGTTTTGATAAGTGGGGCATCCTCTAAGCTACCTCACAGCAGCCCTGGCAAAACTCCAGATCCCTGCTTCAGAGACCAGTTCTCTTCTGCTGCTGCTGCTGCTGCTAAGTTGCTTCAGTCATGTCTGACTCTGTGCGACCCCGGAGATGGCTCCCCTGACCCTGGGATTCTCCAGGCAAGAACACTGAATTGTGTTGCCATTTCCTTCTCCAGTGCAGGAAAGTGAAAAGCGAAAGTGAAGTCGCTTAGTCGTGTCTGACTCTTAAAGTGATCCCATGGACTGCAGCCTACCAGGCTCCCCCGTCCATGGGATTTTCCAGGCAAGAGTACTGGAGTGGGGTGCCATTGCCCTCTCCCAGTTCTCTTCTAGATAGGTGATATTCAGGAGCCACCCTGCTGAGTTAAATCACACAATCCAGCTATCTTCCTCACACAAATCTGGAACGTGTAATTGATTTACCCTTTATGTAATTAGGGCTTCCTTGGTGGCTCAGATGGTAAAGAGTCTGCTTGCAAGGCAGGAGATCCGGGTTCAATCCCTGGGTGTGGAAGATCCCCTGGAGAAGGAAATGGCAACCCATTCCAGTATTCTTGCCTGGAAAATTCCATGGACAGAGGAGCCTAGTCGGCTACAGTCCATGGTGTCCCGAAGAGTCCGACATGACTGAGCAACTTCACTTATGTAATTAGTGGAGACGGAAATGGCGACCCACTCCAATATTCTTGCCTGTGAAGTCCCATGGACAGAGGAGCCTGGCTGACTACAGTTCATGGGATCGCAAAGAGGCAGACATGAATCAGACGTGACAGAGTGACTAAGCACACAGAAGTGTTCAATCAGTACTTATACATACACACTGATGATTATCAGTCAGTTCAGTCGCTCAGTCATGTCTGACTCTTTGCTACTCCATGAATTGCAGCATGCCAGGCCTCCCTGTCCACCACCAACTCCCGGAGTTTACCCAAACTCATGTCCATCAAGTCGGTGATGCCATCCAGCCATCTCATCCTCTGTCGTCCCCTTCTCCTCCTGCCCCCAATCTCTCCCAGCATCAGGGTCTTTTCCAATGAGTCAACTCTTCGCATGAGGTGGCCAAAGTATTGGAGTTTCAGCTTCAGCATCAGTCCTTCCAATGAACACCCAGGACTGACTATCAGTAGGTATTTACACTTAGGGTTCTAAGTTTTTGAGACACAAAATGAGCAAATAAAGGAAGTAGATTGTTTTTGTTGTGTTGTTCAATCGCTCTGCCTTGTCAGACTCTGTGATACCCCAAGGACTGCAGCTCGCCAGGCTTCCCTGTCCTTCAGCATCCACAAAATGAGCAAGTAAAGGAAGTAGGGGTAAGGTACTAATTATCTAAATTTTAAATTTCTAATTTGAGAAATTTCTGCTTTAAATTTCATGCTTCAGCTGTGCCAGCAATAAGTAGAATCGGCTTTGCTTTTTGTCCCAGCATGATGTGTGCTGATTTCCCAGAGGGCAGAAGGTGATGTTTTTCAGAGATGAGGCAATTATTTGCATAATACTCTTTGTCAAGCGCTCTTCCCTTCTTTGAGATCAAGATTGTTTTAAATATTATGCAATTAACTGTTATCAGCTATTGTGTATGACTCATTCCCTCTGAAAGAAGATAAAGCAAGGGCCCTGGAAGAATCTCTGAAATGATTCACAGGTTTCAAGAGCAACAGGGAATTCAAATATCAATCCCAAAGTGGAAAACAGGCATTTAGGCCTTGTCAAGTGCAAAAGTAAGTGATTCATAGGAAAAATAAAAGTTGTTTTAGAAAAAAAAAATGAAAGCAAGAGAAAAGAACAAGAAAGTGCTACTTTCTTCAAGGTTACAGAAGACACTGTTGGATTGATATATATCAGGTTGCTGTTTTTGTATCCCAGAATCTTGCTATCAGCACTTTAAAGAGGTCTACAATTAAATTTCAGAGAAAGCATTCAAATAAAAATACATTGCACTGGGCGCCCAGTCGAAAAAGCATTTCAGATTTAATGTGAAGCTGATGGTAGTTCAGCTGGTAAAGAATCTGCCTGCAAAACAGGAGACCCTGGTTTGATTCCTGGGTTGGAAAATCCCCTGGAGAAGTGATAGGTTACCCACTCCAGTATTCTTGGGCTTCCCTGGTGGCTCAGCTAGTAAAGAATCCACCTGCAGGTCTCCTGGGTTCGATTTCTGGATTGGAAAGATCCCCCGGAGGAGGGCATGGCAACACACTCCAGTTTTCTTGCCTGCAGAATCCCATGGACAAAGGACGTGACTGAGCAACTGAACACAGCACAGCATAGTGAAGCAGAAGCTTCTTCTTTATTGGTTGGGTTTTTCAAATGGTAAAAAAATGCCATTTTTACCAAGGTCTAAAGACCTTGGTAAATCAGCTAATCTGCTGATTTATAGTTTCTTTTAGCTCCTTCTACTGCTTCATCCCTGAAACTCAGTTGTCTTATGTGGTTAGGATATTTGGCCATTTCTTTAGCAACTTTTTTGGAAAGAATTGGAAAATATATTAAACTGTAACATCTGTTAAGTCTAGAGTTTTTACCTCATATTTCATTTTTAGTGATTATAGTTGTTAAAAATATTTTCCACATGTCCATAGATATACAAGGAGACAAATATATTAACTAGGGACATTCGGTAATATGTAAATATGTAATTTATGAACTACTCTTTAAGGAGGCATTCAGAAACAAAAGAAACTAAACTATTCAGAACACACTTTGCCCCTAGAAATCACGTTTTCACCTCTAATGTACTGATCTTAAGAATATTTCTACCCTGCCTTTTTAATCTGTTTCTCCTAAAACATAGCTATAGATTTTTTCAAATTACTGCATTTTTGTGGGTTTTTCTACAGCTAATGTTCAAATATAGCAAGTAAAAAATTGATGAAAAAATGCAAAATCCTCACATTGCTGTTCATAAGAAATAACAGGTCATCTTTTTAGCAATAAATGCGATTTAATTGAATTTCTTTTCTCAAGCTGATATAACTGGACATACAAAAATAACTTTGTATTTTATACTAACCACTTATAATTCTTATAATGATCTTTTCTACTGATGCTCCATGGTTTCTTTGGATTGAATAAAAGAGTTTTAGATCTTCTTCTTTAGGATGCAAACTTTTCATAGGCAAGGATTCTCCAGGTTATTGAATTTATACTTTTTCACTTTAATATTTAAACTTTTAATAAAAATATTAAATGCACATTGGTTAATGATTACAACTATTGATTTAAAAAAGATGCACAATGTGAGAGTTGTGAGTTAAGTTTTATCTGAGGCAAAATGAGAACTGCAGCCTAGGAGATAGAACCTCAAGTAGCTCTGAGAAACTGCTCCAAAGAGGTAGTGGGGGAAGATCAAAATATGTGATTTTGGCAAAGGGGGAGTTCATGTAATCAAGTACTTGTTTTACCAAGATTTTCTACTAGTTACATGGACCTGATGTTACCATGAAGGGATTTAATGCTTTTCTAGATATGAGGAAGTGCAAGGATTGGAATAATGAAATCAGATCCTGAAAAGGTCTACCTACCTAAAGTTAGATAGATAAAAGGTAACTTAGATAAAGTTACCTAAACCTGTCCCACCAGTTTTCCTGGAGCACAAAAGTGCCTCATTCTCCATCCTGAACTCCCTTCAGGGCTTGTCAAAGGTCAATAACTGTAGCAGCACAGGATTCAATCCTCACAGAGGCAGATGGCAAATGCCCTTGGCACGTTTGTTATTGACACAACTGTGAGCATACAAAACTCAACTGCAAGTGATTTAAACCCTGAGGATGTAGATTTTCTTCTTCCTTTTTTCCCTGAGAATCAAAAGTGCAAACACAGGGGTGGACTAACAGCTATTATACTGCTGCCATGGAGGCCCAGATTCTTTCTGATGTGATATGTTCATTTGTCATCATTGTTATTGTTTAGTTACTCAGTCATGTCCAACTCTTTGCACCCTCCCTGGACTCACCCCCACCAGGTTCATCAGTCCATGGGATTTCCCAGGCAAGAATACTGGAGTGGGTTGCCATTTCCTTCTCTAGGGGATCTTCCCAACCCAGGGATCAAACTCTCCTTTCCTGCACTGCAGATAGATTTTTTACCAGTGAGTCACCAGGGAAGTCATTGGGTTGTTTTTAAAATAAAGTGGCCTTTCTAACTCACAGCTAAAAATTCAAGGTAATTTAAGATCAGCTATTCTCACCTAAATTCAGCTTGAACATCTGAAAGTTCTCAGTTCACATACTGTTGAAGCCTCACTTGGAGAATTTTGACCATTACTTTGCTAGCATGTGAGATGAGTGCAATTGTGTGGTAGTTTGAACATTCTTTGGCATTGCCTTTCTTTGGGATTGGAGTGAAAACTGAGCAAGCTCCGGGAGTTGGTGATTGACAGGGAAGCCTGGAGCGCTACAGTTCATGGGTTCAAAAAGAGTCGTACATGAGTGAACAACTGAACTGAACTGAACTGATTCTCACCTAGAGCCAGACATCCTGGAGTCAAGTGGCCCTTAGGAAACATTACGATGAACAAAGCTAGTGGAAGTGATAGAATTCCAGCTAAACTATTTAAAATCCTGAGAGATGAAGCTGTTAAAGTGTTGCATTCAATATGCCAGCAAATTTGGAAAACTCAGCAGTGACACAGGACTGGACAAGGTCAGTTTTCATTCCAATCCCAAAACACGGAAATGCCAAAGAATGTTCAAGCTACTATACAATTGTGCTTATTTCACATGCTTGCTAGGTAATGCTCAAAATTCTTCAAGCTAGGCTTCAACAATATGTGAACTGAGAACTTCCAGATGTTCAAGCTGGATTTAGAAAAGGCAAAGGGACCAGAGATCAAATCGCCACATCCTTTGCATCATAGAAAAAGAAGACAATTCTAGAAAAACATCTACTTCTGCTTTATTGACTATGCTAAAGTCTTTGTCTGTGTGGATAATGACAAACTGGAAAATTCTTCAAGAGATGGAATACCAAACCATGTGACCTGCCTCCTGAGAAACCTGTATGCAGGTCAAGAAGCAACAGTTAGAACCAGACACAGAACAATGGACTTGTTCCAAATTGGAAAAGGAGTACGTCAAGGCTGTATATTGTCACCCTGCTTATTTAACTTATATGCAGAGTACATCATTCCAAATGTTTGGTTAGATGAAGCACAAGCTGGAATCAAGATTGCCAGGAGAAATATCACTAACCTCAGATATGCAGATGACACATGCTTATGGCAGAAAGCAAAGAGGAACTAAAGAGCCTCTTGATGAAAGTGAAAGAGAAGAATGAAAAAACTGGCTTAAATCTCAACATTCAAAAAACTAAGATCACAGCATCTTGTCCCATCATTTCATGACAAATAGATGGGAAACAATGGAAACATTGGCAGACTTTATTTTCTTGGGCTCCAAAATCACTGCAGATGGTGAAATTAAAAGATCCTTGCTCCTTGGAAGAAAAGTTATGCTAAAACTAGACAGTGTATTAAAAAGCAGACTCATCACTTTTCTGACAAAGATCCATCTAGCCAAAGCTATGGTTTTTCCAGTAGTCATGTATGGATTGGGGTTCCTCTCGAGTCACGACATGGACATTTGGGTCCCACGTATTGCCTCAGGGAAGTCAGGTCTCATTTCGAATTGTGAGGGCACCTCGGGTGATTGTGTGATAGTTGGACCATAAAAAAGGCTGAGTGCTGAAGAATTGATGTTTTTGAATTGTGGTGCTGGATAAGACTCTTGAGAGTCCCTTGGACAGTAAGGAAATCAAAACAGTAAATCCTAAGGGAAATCAATCTGGAATATTCATTGCAAGGACTGATGCTGAAGCTGAAGCTCCAATACTTTGGCCACCTGATGCGAAGAGCTGACTCATTGGAAAAGATCCTAATGCCAGAAAAGATTGAGGAGGAGAAGGTAACAGAGGTTGATATGGTTGGATATCATCACTGACTCAATGGACATGAGCTTGAGCAAACTCCAGGAGACAGCGAAGGATGGGGAAGCCTGGTGTGCTGCAGTCCATGAGGTCACAAAGAGTGAGACATGACTTAGCAACCAAAAAACAAATTCCTCCTATGGCATAAGTAAAATGAAAATTCAAACATCTATCTCTTTTCTCCACAAAGAAAGGCAATAAAATAAGTTAGGTTTCAGAAGAGTTTGTGAAATAGGTGAAGCATAGTGTCCCCAAGCTTCCCTGAACACCTCCAGAAGGATCACCCCTGCTTCCCATTATGTAACCATGGAGGACCTTACAAGCCCTTCCCAGAATAGACCCTCACCCATGACTTTCACCTGCCTTTTGTCTGTGGAAAGCTTTAGTCAAATAAAAAATTTAATCAGAGAAGTGAGAAAATGCAGAGAAGAATGAAAAACAGTCAAGCAAGACAAAATAATACTTCACCATTAAACAATGTCAAAGACCTCCTTGAGGGCTACAGACAATGTTCTGAGCCATTTTCTTTGAACTGTTCTGCGGATAGTGAAACCCTCACCAGGGGGAAGACGTTTATGGTATGCTGCCCACAAGCACATGGACTCCAGACCAGATGGAACCAGAAGGTTGATGATGTTGACTTCCATTGCTTCACCACTAACTAATCAGAAGAATGTCCATGAGCTGATCACACACCCGAAAACCCCCTTCCCTCATTTTGTCTTTATAAATCTTTCCCTGAAAGCCTTCAGGGAGTTTGGGTCTTTTAGGCACTAGCTGCTCTAGACTCTTTTCTTGGCATCCAGCAGTAAATCTTTTCTGTGTGTGCATGTGTGTATGCGTGTGTGAGTGTGTGTGTGTGTGTGTGTGCGCGCGCTCAGTAGTGTCTGACTCTTTGTGACCCCCTGGACTCTATTGCCTACCAGGTTCCTCTGTCCATAGAATTTTCCAGGCAACAATACTGGAGTGCATTGCCTTTTCTTACTCCACAGAGTCTTCCCTACCCAGGGATTGAACTTGCATCTCTTATGTCTCCTGCATTGGCAGGTGGATCCCTTACCAGTGTGCCCCCTGGAAAGCCCTGTTCTTTTCTACTTCACCCAAACTCTATCTGAGATTCAATTTGGTGCTATTGTATAGAAGCTGGGTTGCAGCAACAATTACAAAACAATATCCACCTGCAACCTGTTTGCCAATATCACTTTGAATTTACTTGATTCTCAATTAAGCCGTCCGAGTGATATTTTAAAAACAAATAAGATCATGCCTTAAGTATAGTCATCCTAAATTTCCCACCATGCTCCAGCTCATTCCGGTCTGGCCTGCTCACAACCGACCTCACTCTATTTGCTTTGTCTCAGCCCTACTTTGCTCCAGCCACTCCTGCTCTCTCACTGGGACGCACAGCTCTCATCTCACTGTCTGGCTGTTACCTCAATCTGTTCTTCTCCGCGGATGTCTTGACTGTTTTCTTGTCTTTCAGGTCATCGTTCAAATCTTGCTTCTCAGAGGAGCCTTGTTTCCCTGCCCTTTCTATGGTAGCAGCACACCCGAGACCACCTCTTCCCACCACTCTTCTTGCTTTTATTTTAATCCTTAGGATTTATACAGAATTCTCCATATTGAGATGTTTTTGTCACCTGGAACGAAACCTACATTTTCTGAGGCAGGGATTTTTGTCTCTTTGTTCAGGGTGGTAACTCTGGCAGAGAGAACAGTTCCTAATTTGGGAACTTCTCAAGATTTGGACAAATTGGGTTTTGTTTTAGGGTCTCTCTTGGTGTGGAAGGTGAAGGCAGCATAGCAACTCAACATTGTTGCTAAGAGACAATACTGTGTACTATTTATGGTTTTCCTTTTTCAGTTAGCCCTATATATTGATGCTATTTACATTTTTCTCTCTGATGTTGAATGTTGTGTGTTTAAAAGGAATGTTTAGATTTATCTTCAGATAGGAAAAATAGTCAGGCTTATTAACTATTTGAGTCATGGTCTCAGGGACTGATTAATTAGAGGTGGGGGGAAAGGAGTGTTGACTTTGCTGCCCTTTCTCTTTCCTATCATCCTATCTACTTCTGCCACTGCCTACCCAAAAGAGGAGCCAACCAAGGCAATGTCAGGGTTCCTGAAATTTATTTAATTAAATCTATGTCAGACCTCAGAAGAGGACTTTGATGCATTCTCTATATTTTCTTTCATCTTGATATAAATAATAATAAAGGTAATAGCCAGAATAAATTCAAACATAGTGTTTGCTGAATCAGATCAGACAAGTATCAGAATCAGATACTTGTGTGTTTGATGCACATTAACTCAGTTAATGTTTCAGTTCAGTTCAGTTCAGTCACTCAGTCATGTCCGACTCTTTGCGACCCCATGAATCACAGCACGCCAGGCCTCCCTGTCCATCACCAACTCCCGGATTTCACTCAGACTCACGTCCATCAAGTCAGTGATGCCATCCAGCCATCTCATCCTCTGTTGTCCCCTTCTCCTCCTGCCCCCAATCCCTCCCAGCATCAGAGTCTTTTCCAATGAGTCAACTCTTCGCATGAGGTGGCCAAAGCATTTGGAGTTTCAGCTTTAGCATCAGTCCTTCCAAAGAAATCCCAGGACTGATCTCCTTCAGAATGGACTGGTTGGATCTCCTTGCAATCCAAGGGACTCTCAAGAGTCTTCTCCAGCACCACAGTTCAAAAGCATCAATTCTTCGGCACTCAGCCTTCTTCACAGTCCAACTCTCACAGCCATACATGACCACAGGAAAAACCATAGCCTTGACCTTTGTTGGCAAAGTAATGTCTCTGCTTTTGAATATGCCATCTAGGTTGGTCATAGCTTTCCTTCCAAGGAGTAAGCATCTTTTAATTTCATGGCTGCAGTCACCATCTGCAGTGATTTTGGAACCCGCAAAAATAAAGTCTGACACTGTTTCCAATGTTTCTCCATCTATTTCCCATGAAGTGATGGGACCAGATGCCATGATCTTCATTTTCTGAATCTTGAGCTTTTTTTTTTTTTTTTTAGTTTTTTATTTTATTTTATTATTTAACTTTACAATATTGTATTGGTTTTGCCATATATCAACATGAATCCACCACAGGTATACACATGTCCCTATCCTGAACCCTCCTCCCTCCTCCCTCCTCCCTCCCTGTACCATCCGTCTGGGTCATCCCAGTGCACCAGCCCCAAGCATTCAGTATCGTGCATTGAACCTGGACTGGTGATTCGTTTCATACATGATATTATACATGTTTCAATGCCATTCTCCCAAATCATCCCACCCTCTCCCTCTCCCACAGAGTCCAAAAGACTGTTCTATACATCAGTGTCTCTTTTGCTGTCTTGTATACAAGGTTATCATTACCATCTTTCTAAATTCCATATATATGCATTAGTATACTGTATTGGTGTTTTTCTTTCTGGCTTACTTCACCTGTATAATAGGCTCCAGTTTCATCCACCTCATTAGAACTGATTCAAATGTATTCTTTTTAATGGCTGAGTAATACTCCATTGTGTATATGTACCACTGCTTTCTTATCCATTCATCTGCTGATGGGCATCTAGGTTGCTTCCATGTCCTGGCTATTATAAATATTGCTGTGATGAACATTGGGGTACACGTGTCTCTTTCCCTTCTGGTTTCCTCAGTGTGTATGCCCAGTAGTGGGATTGCTGGATCATAAGGCAGTTCTATTTCCAGTTTTTTAAGGAATCTGCACACTGTTCTCCATAGTGGCTGTACTAGTTTGCATTCCCACCAACAGTGTAAGAGGGTTCCCTTTTCTCCACACCCTCTCCAGCATTTATTGCTTGTAGACTTTTGGATCACAGCCATTCTGACTGGCGTGAAATGGTACCTCATAGTGGTTTTGATTTGCATTTCTCTGATAATGAGTGATGTTGAGCATCTTTCCATGTGTTTGTTAGCCATCTGTATGTCTTCTTTGGAGAAATGTCTATTTAGTTCTTTGGCCCATTTTTTGATTGGGTCATTTATTTTTCTGGAATTGAGCTGTAGGAGTTGCTTATATATTTTTGAGATTAGTTGTTTGTCAGTTGCTTCATTTGCTATTATTTTCTCCCATTATGAAGGCTGTCTTTCACCTTGCTTACAGTTTCCTTTGTTGTGCAGAAGCTTTTAATTTTAATTAGATCCCATTTGAGAAAATAGAAAGAGAAATTAAGGAAACAATTCCATTCACCATTGCAACAAAAAGAATAAAATACTTAGGAATATATCTACCTAAAGAAACTAAAGACCTAGATATAGAAAACTATAAAACACTGGTGAAAGAAATCAAAGAGGACACTAATAGCTGGAGGAATAACATATTCATGGATTGGAAGAATCAATATAGTGAAAATGAGTATACTACCCAAAGCAATCTATAGATTCAATGCAATCCCTATCAAACTACCAACGGTATTCTTCACAGAGCTAGAACAAATAATTTCACAATTTGTATGGAAATACAAAAAACCTCGAATAGCCAAAGCTATCTTGAGAAAGAAGAATGGAACTGGAGGAATCAACCTGCCTGACTTCAGGCTCTACTACAAAGCCACAGTTATCAAGACAGTATGGTACTGGCACAAAGACAGAAATACAGATCAATGGAACAAAATAGAATGCCCAGAGATAAATCCACACACCTATGGACACTTTATCTTTGACAAAGGAGGCAAGAATATACAATGGATTAAAGACAATCTCTTTAACAAGTGGTGCTGGGAAAACTGGTCAACCACTTGTAAAAGAATGAAACTAAAACACTTTCTAACATCATACACAAAAGTAAACTCAAAATGGATTAAAGATCTAAACATAAGACGAGAAACTATAAAACTCCTAGAGGAGAACATAGGCAAAACCCTCTCTGACATACATCACAGCAGGATCCTCTATGACCCACCTCCCAGAATATTGAATGGAGAGCTTTAAGCCAACTTTTTCACTCTCCACTTTCACTTTCATCAAGAGGTTTTTTAGTTCCTCTTCACTTTCTGCCATAAGGGTGGTGTCATCTGCATATCTGAGGTTATTGATATTTCTCCCGGCAATCTTGATTCCAGCTTAGTTTCTTCCAGCCCAGCGTTTCTCATGATGTACTCAGCATATAAGTTAAATAAGCACGGTGACAATATACAGCCTTGATGTACTCCTTTTCCTATTTGGAACCAGTCTGTTGTTCCATGTCCAGTTCTAACTGCTGCTTCCTGACCTGTATACAGATTTCTCAAGAGGCAGGCAAGGTGGTCTGGTATTCCCATCTCCTTCAGAATTTTCCACAGTTTATTGTGATCCACACAGTTAAAGGCTTTGGCATAGTCAAGAAAGCAGAAATAGATGTTTTTCTGGAACTCTCTTGCTTTTTCCATGATCCAGCGGATGTTGGCGATTTGATCTCTGGTTCCTCTGCCTTTTCTAAAACCAGCTTGAACATCAGGAAGTTCACGGTTCACGTATTGCTGAAGCCTGGCTTGGAGAATTTAGGGTTTGCATTATTTTTACTCCCACTTTATATATGTAGGCTTGACGTACAGAGTGTTAGTTAACTTGCCCAAGGTCACAATCAATCAAATTGCAAGAGTTGGGAATTGCCCCCAAGCAGTCTGGCTCCAGGGTAGTTGCTTTTAACCACTCTTAGACTATCATGTCCTTATTGCCTCTGTCTTATCTATAAGTTTTTTAAAATGTGTCTTTGTAAAATTATTTACTTCTTTCAGTTTAAATAATAGCCTCATATTCTTATTTTATTATAACTTTTGAGTCATCAGTAATATATCTTAAATTTTAATAAGTATCATTTAGGTATCTATTATCATTATGCTTGTTTTAACATTTATTGATAAAATACTTTTACTACTTCTGGGAAGAGTCTCCTTTGATAATTTTGTGTTTTACTTTTAACAAACACTGGATTTTGCTTGCTAGTATGTTCTATGGAATTTTGCATGTATTTTCCATCAGTCTGTCAATTTTCCTTTTATGTAACTTCTTTTTTTTTTGGCAGTACCATGCAGCATATGACAATCTGAGTTCCTGGATCAAGAGATCAGGGATGAACCCACGTCCCCTGCAGTGGAAGCAAAGAGGCACAGAGTCCCTTCCTGATCTGACCCAACCACTGATTCACCAGAGGATTCTCTCAAACCTTTTCAGAGATTTCAAATTCTCTGAAATCTTTTCTTAAGGGCTTATAATGTTGTGTTCAAGTTTTCTTCTGTTCTCTATGTTCTGGAGTGTAGAATAGTTGAAACCCATAGGAAATATTTTTCCTTGAAGTTTTGGAAGTTTTGCTTATGATTAAATCTCATACTGACTGCTTATATAATCACTTGCCCTAAAACCTGGTAAGATGCTTACCTCATAATTCTTGGGAAAATGCCACGTTTTCTGATTCCTCCCTTCCTATCTATATACAAATCTCTTGGTTTTGAATTTAGTTTCTGTCCCTCTTTGTTTGGTTAATTCATTTGTTTTCTTAATTTATTTGTGGTAAACACTGTCTCTTGGCTTCTGTTCTCAGTTCTGGGTGTTAAAACTTAATGTCTTTCTTTATCAAAGAATAAGTTTAGCAGAAAAGTGAGAAAATGCATAGAAGAAAAAGAAAAACAGTTACACAAGACAAAATAATAATTTAGTCATTAAACAAAGTCAAGGACCTTTAGTTCTTCCTCAAGCTCTATAGATAACAAATCTTGAAACTGTGCTGTTTAAGGTTTTCAAGTTTGGCTTTTCTTTTTCAAGATCTTGGTTATTCTAGATACTTTGCACTCTGTATAAATTTTAGAATCATTATGTCAAATTCTACAAATGCACAATAATGTTTAAATTAGTTGTGTACAACTTTAGAGAAACAATGAAATACCATTATGAATAAGAAAATATTTATCCTAAAATATTCCATATAATGGTTAATCTTTGATTCTTACAATAAATTGGGTTTTCAATGCCCTAATATACCTATACATCTCTATCCATCTATTTTTCTGTCCATGATTTTTCTTATAAAAAGCTCAAATAAATGAGTTAGGAGTGAATTTTGTTATTGCTGTTTTTGTTTGTTTAATAACCTTAGAACTAGCTTTTCCCATGTCCATCCATTTGATTTTTTAAAACTAATTTTCCTACCACAGCTTATAATTTAAATTAAATTGACTAAATATGAATTTTTTTGCTTTGCCTTTTTAATATTTTTTGATATTAAAATTAAGCTTGCCATTAGAAATCTTTGGCAATTTTTCCTAGAAGGAATACATTAATGATACTGTCCAATATAACATCTATGATTTTTGTTCAAATTGATTTTATTCTGTGAGGGAGACAACAGATTTTATAACTGAGTAAAAATTGGAAACTAATAATTTTGAATTTATAGTATCAAATTTTTATCTTATAAAGTCAAGTAAATTGTTATCATTAGTATAAGTTTCACATAAGATAGGATTTTTGTTTGCTTTGTCTATTCCTATACCCAAGCACTTAGTTCAGCTCCTGGTATGTTGGAGGATGAATATTTGTAAAACAGATAAATGAATTCCACCCTGATTTATTTTTAATGTTCAATATTTTAGTGATCTCTTGTGTAGTTATTTCACTAAAAAGAAATTACTTAAAATTTTTTGGGATCATTTTATTCTTGATAAGAATGAAGAAAAATGTTTGATGCACATTAAATCTGTTTACCTTTCCTCCCAAATTCATAGTTAGACTACTTTTCTCAGCCTCTCTTACAGTTAAATGTGATTGGGTGTTTCACGTCTGGCCAGTGAATTGCAGGTGGAACTAAAAATTGCCACTTCCATGCCTGGTCATATAGTCTTTTCTTTGCTCTCTTCGTTTTAGGCTGAACTGAAAGGAAATACTCATTGTGACTATGGAAACCATATGCTGAAGATGGGAAAGATTGCATTATTAGCCTGAGACCCTGAATGACTTCATGAAGTAGATGGCCCCTCTCTCTCTTACCATCTCTACTTAGACTATATGTGAGTAAGAATTAAGTAGCTAATGTGCTACACTACTGAGATTTGGAAGTATTACTTATACTAGTAGTTAGGTTTATCCTGATCAATACAAACGTGTTACCTAAAAGTGAAGTGCTGCCATGATAGAAATCTAAACATATGTCATTGGCTTGATAATTTGGCTTTCTTATCTCTTCTTGCTATTCTTTGGAACTCTGCATTCAGATGTTTATATCTTTCCTTTTCTCCTTTGCTTTTCACTTCTCTTCTTTTCACAGGCAATGCCAAAGAATGCTCAAACTACTGCACAATTGCACTCATCTCACACGCTAGTAAAGTAACGCTCAAAATTCTCCAAGCCAGGCTTCAACAATATGTGAACCGTGAACTTCCTGATGTTCAAGCTGGTTTTAGAAAAGGCAGAGGAACCAGAGATCAAATTGCCAACATCCACTGGATCATGGAAAAAGCAAGAGAGTTCCAGAAAAACATCTATTTCTGCTTTCTTGATTATGCCAAAGCCTTTGACTGTGTGGATCACAATAAACTGTGGAAAATTCTGAAAGACATGGGAATACCAGACCACGTGGTCTGCCTCTTGAGAAATTTGTATGCAGGTCAGGAAGCAACAGTTAGAACTGGACATGGAACAACAGACTGATTCCAAATAGGAAAAGGAGTTCGTCAAGGCTGTATATTGTCACCCTGTTTATTTAACTTATATACAGAGTACATCATGAGAAATGCTGGACTGGAAGAAACACAAGCTGGAATCAAGATTGCTGGGAGAAATATCATGTTGAGCTTAAAGCTCAACATTCAGAAAATGAAGATCATGGCATCCGGTCCCACCACTTCATGGGAAATAGATGGGGAAACAGTGTCAGACTTTATTTTTCTGGGCTCCAAAATCACTGCAGATGGTGATTTCAGCCATGAAATTAAAAGTTGCTTACTCCTTGGAAGGAAAGTTATGACCAACCTAGATAGCATATTCAAAAGCAGAGACATTACTTTGCCAACAAAGGTTCGTCTAGTCAAGGCTATGGTTTTTCCTGTGATCATGTATGGACGTGAGAGTTGGACTGTGATGAAGGCTGAGCACCGAAGAATTGATGCTTTTGAATTGTGGTGCTGGAGAAGACTCTTGAATGTCCCGTGGACTGCAAGGAGATCCAACCAGTCCATTCTGAAGGAGATCAGCCCTGGGATTTCTTTGGAAGGAATGATGCTGAAGCTGAAACTTCAGTACTTTGGCCACCTCATGTGAAGAGTTGACTCACTGGAAAAGACTCTGATGCTGGGAGGGATTGGGGGCAGGAGGAAAATGGGATGACAGAGGATGAGATGGTTCTATGGCATCACCGACACAATGGACGTGGGTTTGGGTGGACTCCGGGAGTTGGTGATGGAGAGGGAGGCCTGGCGTGCTGCGATTCATGGGGTCGCAAAGAGTCGGACACGACTGAGGGACTGATCTGATCTGATCTGATAATTTGGTGGCAGGAAGTAATGAAAGTGATGTAAAAAAGGTAGACCACATTGCTAGTGGAAAAACAAAATTGTACATTCACTTTGGAAGACTGGCGATTTCCTACAAAACTAAGCAGACTCTTATTTTGTGATCCACCCACTGTGTTCCTTAGTATCAAATTTAAAATTCATATCTATACAAAAACATGCACACAAGTGTTTACATTTACAACAACTTAGTTTTTGAAAGCAACCAAGATGTCCTTCAGTAGGTGAATGGAGAAATACATCGTGGTACATCCAGAAAATGGAATGCTATTCAGTGCTCAAAATGAAGTGAGCTCTTAAGCTGGGAAAAGACATGGTGGAAACTAAAGGCATTTTACTAAGTGAAAAGACCCTGATGCTGGGAAAGATTGCAGGCAAGAGGAGAAGGGGACGACAGAGGATGAGATGGTTGGATGGCATCATTGATTCAATGGATCTGAGTTTGAACAAGCTCTGGGAGTTGGTGATGGACAGGGAGGCCTGTGTGTGCTGCAGTCCACGGGGCAGCCAAGAGTGGGACATGACTGAGCAACTGAATGGAGAAGGAAATGGCACCCCACTCCAGTACTCTTGCCTGGAAAATCCCATGGACGGAGGAGCCTGGTGGGCTGCAGTCCATGGGGTCGCTAAGAGTCAGGTACAACTGAGTGACTTCACTTTTACTTTTCACTTTCATGCATTGGAGAAAGAAATGGCAACCCACTCCAGTATTCTTGCCTGGAGAATCCCAGGGACAGAGGAGCCTGGTGGGCTGCCGTCTATGGGGTCGCACAGAGTCGGACACGACTGAAGCGACTTAGCAGCAGCAGCAGAAGCAGAGCGACTGAACAACAACAACTAAATGAAAGAAGCTAATAAGAAAGAACTGCAAACTGTGGAGTTCCAACTCTATGACACTCCAGAAGGGGCAAAACTATGGAGTCAGTAAAAAAAAAAAAAAAATCAGTGGTTTCCAGGGATTGGGGGAGAGAGGGATAAATTAATAAAGCACAGAGAATTTTTAGGGCAGTGAAACTATTCTGCATGGTCGTCTGTTGGAGGATACATATTATTATACATTGTCCAAAGCCAGAGAATGTATAATACCAAGTGTGAACCTTAATGTAATTATTTATGGACTTTGGATGATAATAATGTGTCAATAATGTTGTAATGTTGATTACAACAAATGTACCACTTGGGGCCGGATACTGACAGAGGCTGTGCATGTTGATGGGCGTTTCGTATGTGTACACAGGCAAACAGGTACTGGTTGATACGGTATATGAATGGATTTCATTGCCGTCTGTCCATTGTTGTGATTCTTTTACCATAAAGGGAGTCATTTAAGTTGAGGCATTGTTCTGTGACATTTCATATTCATAAATCAGACACTGTGTGTTCTTGGATAGTGAGCTGTACTGCTGCCAAAAGCTGGAGGCTTGGGAATTATTCCATATGTTCAGTATATATCAATTTCACTAAAAAATATCATTCTAGGTGTAAAATATTTCTACCATCAGGAAAATAAATGCTAAAATAGCAATGGATAGATTACATATTATAAATGTTTACTTATTTTGCCCATGAACACTTCTTTAACTAGAATCAGCTGACAGAATATCAACATAAACACCAAAATGTATGCTCAGGTTAATGAAAACGATAAAACATCTCACTGGTGAATGAATTGATGCATGAAATTATCATAATTATATCAGTATGAAATTTTAAGCTTCTTAACATACATAAGAAATGGAAAAATAATTTTTTATTTCATTAAGACTTTTGAAAGGTCATGTCACAGTAAGGAATGCATGCATATGTGATTATGAACTACAAGGTATAAGCCTATTAGAACATTTCTTAAAAAAAAGTCATTATCTAATATCCAATGTATTTATATATCTAAGATTATTTTGTAAGCAACTCTCCAGTTTTCCGAGACACAGTACATAGCGTTTTTAATAAGCACAAACAGTTTTTTTTTTTTTTTTTTTTTTTTTTTTTTTCTTCCAATTTTATTTTATTTTTAAACTTTACATAATTGTATTAGTTTTGCCAAATATCAAAATGAATCCGCCACAGGTATACATGTGTTCCCCATCCCGAACCCTCCTCCCTCCTCCCTCCCCATACCATCCCTCTGGGCCGTCCCAGTGCACCAGCCCCAAGCATCCAGCATCATGCATCGAACCTGGACTGGCAACTCGTTTCCTACATGATATTTTACATGTTTCATTGCCATTCTCCCACTTCTTCCCACCCTCTCCCTCTCCCACAGAGTCCATAAGACTGTTCTATACATCAGTGTCTCTTTTGCTGTCTCGTACACCGGGTTATTGTTACCATCTTTCTAAATTCCATATATATGCGTTAGTATACTGTATTTATGTTTTTCCTTCTGGCTTACTTCACTCTGTATAATAGGCTCCAGTTTCATCCACCTCATTAGAACCGATTCAAATGTATTCTTTTTAATGGCTGAGTAATACTCCATTGTGTATATGTACCACAGCTTTCTTTATCCATTCATCTGCTGATGGACGTCTAGGTTGCTTCCACGTCTTGGCTATTATAAACAGTGCTGCGATGAACATTGGGGTACACGTGTCTCTTTCCCTTCTGGTTTCCTCAGTGTGTATGCCCAGCAGTGGGGTTGCTGGATCATAAGGCAGTTCTATTTCCAGTTTTTTAAGGAATCTCCACACTGTTCTCCATAGTGGCTGTACTAGTTTGCATTCCCACCAACAGTGTAAGAGGGTTCCCTTTTCTCCACACCCTCTCCAGCATTTATTATTTGTAGACTTTTGGATCACAGCCATTCTGACTGGTGTGAAATGGTACCTCATAGTGGTTTTGATTTGCATTTCTCTGATAATGAGTGATGTTGAGCATCTTTTCATGTGTTTGTTAGCCATCTGTATGTCTTTTTTGGAGAAATGTCTATTTAGTTCTTTGGCCCATTTTTTGATTGGGTCGTTTATTTTTCTGGAGTTGAGCTGTAGGAGTTGCTTGTATATTTTTGAGATTAGTTGTTTGTCGGTTGCTTCATTTGCTATTATTTTCTCCCATTCTGAAGGCTGTCTTTTCACCTTGCTTATAGTTTCCTTTGATGTGCAGAAGCTTTTAAGGTTAATTAGGTCCCATTTGTTTACTTTTGCTTTTATTTCCAATATTCTGGGAGGTGGGTCATAGAGGATCCTGCTGTGATGTATGTCGGAGAGTGTTTTGCCTATGTTCTCCTCTAGGAGTTTTATAGTTTCTGGTCTTACATTTAGATCTTTAATCCATTTTGAGTTTATTTTTGTGTATGGTGTTAGAAAGTGGTCCAGTTTCATTCTTTTACAAGTGGTTGTCCAGATTTCCCAGCACCACTTGTTAAAGAGATTGTCTTTAATCCATTGTATATTCTTGCCTCCTTTGTCAAAGATAAGGTGTCCATATGTGCATGGATTTATCTCTGGGCTTTCTATTTTATTCCATTGATCAATATTTCTGTCTTTGTGCCAGTACCATACTGTCTTGATAACTGTGGCTTTGTAGTAGAGCCTGAAGTCAGGTAGGTTGATTCCTCCAGTTCCATTCTTCTTTCTCAAGATCGCTTTGGCTATTCGAGGTTTTTTGTATTTCCATACAAATTGTGAAATTATTTGTTCTAGCTCTGTGAAGAATACTGTTGGTAGCTTGATAGGGATTGCGTTGAATCTATAAATTGCTTTGGGTAGTATACTCATTTTCACTATATTGATTCTTCCAATCCATGAACATGGTATATTTCTCCATCTATTAGTGTCCTCTTTGATTTCTTTCACCAGTGTTTTATAGTTTTCTATATATAGGTCTTTAGTTTCTTTAGGTAGATATATTCCTAAGTATTTTATTCTTTCCGTTGCAATGGTGAATGGAATTGTTTCCTTAATTTCTCTTTCTGTTTTCTCATTATTAGTGTATAGGAATGCAAGGGATTTCTGTGTGTTGATTTTATATCCTGCAACTTTACTGTAGTCATTGATTATTTCTAGTAATTTTCTGGTGGACTCTTTAGGGTTTTCTATGTAGAGGATCATGTCATCTGCAAATAGTGAGAGTTTTACTTCTTCTTTTCCAATTTGGATTCCTTTTATTTCTTTTTCTGCTCTGATTGCTGTGGCCAAAACTTCCAAAACTATGTTGAATAGTAATGGTGAAAGTGGGCACCCTTGTCTTGTTCCTGACTTTAGAGGAAATGCTTTCAATTTTTCACCATTGAGGATAATGTTTGCAGTGGGTTTGTCATATATAGCTTTTATTATGTTGAGGTATGTTCCTTCTATTCCTGCTTTCTGGAGAGTTTTTATCATAAATGGATGTTGAATTTTGTCAAAGGCTTTCTCTGCATCTATTGAGATAATCATATGGTTTTTATTTTTCAATTTGTTAATGTGGTGTATTACATTGATTGATTTGCGGATATTGAAGAATCCTTGCATCCCTGGGATAAAGCCCACTTGATCATGGTGTATGATCTTTTTAATGTGTTGTTGGATTCTGATTGCTAGAATTTTGTTAAGGATTTTTGCATCTATGTTCATCAGTGATATTGGCCTGTAGTTTTCTTTTTTTGTGGGATCTTTGTCAGGTTTTGGTATTAGGGTGATGGTGGCCTCATAGAATGAGTTTGGAAGTTTACCTTCCTCTGCAATTTTCTGGAAGAGTTTGAGCAGGGTAGGTGTTAGCTCTTCTCTAAATTTTTGGTAGAATTCAGCTGAATAAGCACAAACAGTTTTTATATTCACTTGTTCAAACCGTTAAAAAATATGTATCACAAATGCAGGTATTTTTCTAAACACATCCTTGTTTTGACAACAGATTTTAAGGTTCTTCCATTGTATCAGTTCCTCTGAAATAAATTTATAATTCAATTCAATTCCCATAAACACTTTTTAAATTAAACTGTTTCTTTCAATCAATATGAGATGCTAAAGATATTGTTTTACTATATGTTTTTGTAGAATTAAATGTTTTTACAGCTATGTGATATTAGGCTGTGGATAGAAAAATAGATGAATGGGGTACTCAAGAGCCTAGAAATAGAAATATGAATACATGGAGGTAAGATATGTGACAGCTGGCATTGCATACCAGTGGGAAAGAATGGATCAGACAATAAGCGTTTTTGAAACATGGGAAAATAAATGCTTTTACCTCACACAATCCGGAAAAATGAATGTAAATCAGAGACTTTGATGTGTACAGCAAACCTTATCTGCAAAGCAAACATAGAAACATAGACACAGAGGACAAATATTTGGATATCAAGAGAGAAAGAGGGAGTGGGAAGAATTGGGAGATTGGGACTGGCACATACACTCTATTGATATACTATGTATGAAAGAGGTAACTAATGAGAACATATCATATAGCACAGGGAACTCTACTCAATGCACTGTGGTGACCTGAATGGGAAGGAGTCCATAAAGGAGGGGATGCATGTGTATGGATGGCTGCTTCAACAGAGGAGCCTGGCGGGCTAAAGTTCATTGGGTCACAAAGAGTCAGACATGACTGAGTGAATGAACACATGGTTGCTTAATTTTGCTGTACAGTAAAAACCAGCACAACACTGTAAAACAGCTATACTCCACTAAAAATTAATTTTTAAAAATTTAAGTAAATTTGGGAGGTGAGGGGAATTAGTGCTTTGATTTCACAGTAGTGAGAAAGTCTTCAGCTACACAGTTTTATGCAGAAGCCATCAGGGTGAAAATTAATGAATTTCTTCTAAAGGAAAAAAGTTTCCATTCATCAAAAGACAAGGTACAAAATTAAAAAGAGCAAAAGAGTGAGGAAAAGTACTTGAATGCAGTTCCTAAATATTAAAAGGAAAGACTCATCCTACTCTTCAATTAGAAAAAGACTAAATGTTATGAAAAGGTAATTCCCAGAAAGGCAGAAAAGCAGTACAGATTAAAAATTCATTTGTCAGACAGAAGTCTGACAAATTTAAAAAGTGTTTAGGAAATAGAACAGTAGATGCCTTTATTGCACTGCAGAGCAAGTATAAACTGGTAGAACACTTCTGTAGAGAAATCTGACTGTTTGTAGTGAAATTAATCATGTACTTATCATATAATGTGGCTGTTGTCCTAGTCTATGACATATAACTCAGAATAAGCTATCTCACATCCCTAGAGGGACATATATGAAATTATTTATCAGAATATTATTTATCATAGTGGGGTCAGTTGTTGTTTAGTCACTGAGTCCTGTCTGACTCTTTGTGACCCCATGGACTATAGCCTGCCAGGCTCCTCTGTCCATGGAATTTCCCAGGCAAGAATACTGAACTGGGTTGCCATTTCCTTTTAGGGGATCTTCCCAATCTAAGGACTGAACCCACGTCTTCTGCACTGCAGGATAATCTTGGTTTTGTTGTTGTTGCTGTTTGTTTTGTTTTGTTTTTTTTTTTAACCTCTGAGCTAGTGAGGTCAATAGATAATCTAAATGGCTAGCTGTATGAGTTTGCTAGGGCTGCTGTAACCAAGTACTACAAACTGGGTGGCTTACATAACAGAAATAAATGTATCGTCTCACAGTTCTGGAGGCTCAAAGTCCTAAGTCAGGGTGCCCACAGGGGGCTTCCTCCTGGGGATTGTGAGGGAGAATCTGGCCCTTGTCTCTCTCTAGAGTTGGCTGATCATTTGTGGCATTCTTTGGCTTTGTAGAAGCATTCCCTGAATCTCTGCTTCACTTTCACAGAAAGTTTTACCATGTGTGTATCTCTGTGTCCAAACATCCTCTTTTACAAAAATATAAAACATATTTGATTAGAGCCCACCCTCATGATCTCACCTGAACTTGGTTAAATCTGCAAGGACATATTTCTAAATGAAGTCACATTCTGAGGTACAGGACTTCAATCTATCTTCTTTTGCAGATACACAATTATACCTATAACACTACAAATAGGGATATAAGAGACTAAAACAAAGATGCTCCCAAAGGAGTGCTAATGCTGATTGAACACCTAATATTGAGCTGAAAAGGCTAGAAAATGATACCTCAATACCTCAATAACTCAATACCACTTGAAGTTAAATTTTTAAAATACACAAAACCACACTACATATTTTATAAATATTTATATATTTTATAACAGCATGTACCACAGTCAATATGCCAAAATACTAGAGAAGGACAAAAAGAATATCAATAAATTTGTGTCCAGAGTAAGAACAAAGGTGATAACAAAATGAGACAAAATAATTAAATTAGACTAAAAGTAAAATATAATTAAATATAAAAGTGAAACTGATAAATAAAACAAGAACTGGGATTTGCAGAATTGACCAGACAAAATAATTAGATTAAAAGGAAAATATAATTAATTGTAAGAGTGAAACTGATAAATAAAACAAGAACTGGGGTTTGCAGAATTGACCAGAATATATGAGGTTCATGATACTCCTGTGCATTTGGGTTCAGTCAGTTCTTTTTATTTGCTGTTCAAGCCCTTTGCCTACAGTTTTTAAATCCAACCTAATACTCCAGTTCAGAATTCATAAGAGAATCTCTCTTTTGTCCTTAAATGTTATTTATTTCACTTGCAAATATTTCTTACTCCCTTGTGTTGTACCTATAAGGACTGGCAACAGTAACTAGAGTTATTGGGAATAATCTTTATTTTAGAATATAATAATTCTCCTTATTGGATACAGTGCATTTTATTTATGATCAATAAAAGCTAACCAACCGTCACCTGCATGTATTTTTCAATTTTATAATGCCATATTTAAATATAAACAATTTACACATAACCTTTCTATGCATTGTCAGATTTCTCTCCAGAAAGTGTTCCAGTTGAAACTAACAGTTCACCAAAATGTTTGTTTTCCTTTGTCTCTTCTTCTGACCCATACTTCTATCAGTTATTACTTTTTTAAAAATATAAAATTTGTCTCAGTTCAGTTCAGTCGCTCAGTTGTGTCCGACTCTTTGCCACCCCATGAATCACAGCACGCCAGGCCTCCCTGTCCATTACCAACTCCCGGAGTTCACTCAGACTCACATCCGTCAAGTCAGTGACGGCATCCAGCCATCTCATCCTCTGTCATCCCCTTCTCCTGTTGCCCCCAATCCCACCCAGCATCAGAGTCTTTTCCAATGAGTCAACTCTTCGCATGAGGTGGCCAAAGTACTGGAGTTTCAGCTTTAGCATCATTCCTTTCAAAGAAATCCCTGGGCTGATCTCCTTCAGAATGGACTGGTTGGATCTCCTTGCAGTCCAAGGGACTCTCAAGGGTCTTCTCCAAAACCACAGTTCAAAAGCATCAATTCTTCAGCACTCAGCTTTCTTCACAGTCCAACTCTCACATCCATACGTGACCAGTGGAAAAACCATAGCCTTGACTAGACGGACCTTTGTTGGCAAAGTAATGTCTCTGCTTTTGAATATGCTATCTAGGTTGTCATAACTTTTCTTCCAAGGAGTAAGCGTCTTTTAATTTCATGGCGGCAGTCACCATCCGCAGTAATTTTGGAGCCCAGAAAAATAAAGTCTGACACTGTTTCCACTGTTTCCCCATCTATTTCCCAGGAAATGATGGGACCAGATGCCATGATCTTCGTTTTCTGAGTGTTGAGCTTTAAGCCAACTTTTTCACTCTCCACTTTCACTTTCATCAAGAGGCTTTTGAGTTCCTTTTCACTTTCTGCCATAAGGGTGGTGTCATCTGCATATCTGAAGTTACTGATATTTCTCCTGGCAATCTTGATTCCAGCTTGTGCTTCTTCCAGCCCAGCGTTTCTCATGATGTACTCTGCATAGAAGTTAAATAAGCAGGGTGACAATATACAGCCTTGATGTACTCCTTTTCCTATTTGGAACCAGTCTGTTGTTCCATGTCCAGTTCTAACTGTTGCTTCCTGACCTGCATATAGGTTTCTCAAGAGGCAGGTCGGGTGGTTTGGTATTCCCATCTCTTGAAGAATTTTCCATAGTTTACTGTGATCCACACAGTCAAAGGCTTTGGCATAGTCAATAAAGCAGAAATAGATGTTTTTCTGGAGCTCTCTTGCTTTTTGAATGATCCAGTGGATGTTGGCAATTTGATCTGGTTCCTCTGCCTTTTCTAAAATCAGCTTGAAAATCTGGAAGTTCACGGTTCACATATTGCTGAAGCCTGGCTTGGAGAATTTTGAGCATTACTTTACTAGCATGTGAGATGAGTGCAATTGTGCAGTAGTTTGAGCATTCTTTGGCATTGCCTTTCTTTGGGATTGGAATGAAAACGGACCTTTTCCAGTCCTGTGGCCTCTGCTGAGTATTCCAAATTTGCTGGCATATTGAGTGCAGCACTTTCACAGCATCATCTTTCAGGATTTGAAATAGCTCAACTGGAATTCCATCACCTCCACTAGCTTTGTTCATAGAGATGCTTTCTAAGGCCCACTTGACTTCACATTCCAGGATGTCTGGCTCTAGGTCAGTGATCACACCATCGTGATTATCTGGGTCGTGAAGATCTTTTTTGTACAGTTCTTCTGTGTAGTCTTGCCACCTCTTCTTAATATCTTCTGCTTCTGTTAAGTCCATACCATTTCTGTCCTTTATCGAGCCCATCTTTGCATGAAATGTTCCCTTGGTATCTCTAGTTTTCTTGAAGAGATCTCTAGTCTTTCCCATTCTGTTGTTTTCCTCTATTTCTTTGCATTGATTGCTGAAGAAGGCTTTCTTATCTCTTCTTGCTGTTCTTTGGAACTTTGCATTCAGATGCTTATAGCTTTCCTTTTCTCCTTTGCTTTTCGCTTCTCTTCTTTTCACAGCTATTTGTAAGGCCTCCCCAGACAGCCATTTTGCTTTTTTGCATTTCTTTTCCATGGGGATGGTCTTGATCCCTGTCTCCTGTAGGATGTCACGAACCTCTGTCCATAGTTCATCAGGCACTCTATCTATCAGATCTAGTCCCTTAAATATATTTCTCATTTCCACTGTATAATCATAAGGGATTTGATTTAGGTCATACCTGAATGGTCTAGTGGTTTTCCCTACTGTCTTCAATTTAAGTCTGAATTTGGCTATAAGGAGTTCATTATCTGAGCCACAGTCAGCTCCTGGTCTTGTTTTTGTTGACTGTATAGAGCTTCTCCAGCTTTGGCTGCAAAGAATATATCAATCTGATTTTGGTGTTGACCATCTGGTGATGTCCATGTGTAAAGTCTCCTCTTGTATTGTTGGAAGAGGGTGTTTGCTATGACCAGGGCATTTTCTTGGCAAAACTCTATTAGTCTTTACCCATCCCCAATAATTATTGTAAGCGAATGCAATACACATACACACCACGCACACACCTACATGCTCACATACCATCTCACACTTGAAATCCCTCACATAGTTCTTTCCAATATTATTTTTCATTTTGTGATGCCATTGAATTTGATTTATTGGAAACACTTATAAAAGACTCATTGATTGTTACATAAATGATATTTTGCTAGCAGATCAACCCTCTTTAGAGTTTGTGAAAGCCAGAAAAGAAGGCTTTAGGCTTATTACTTTGAGACTGATTTAACCAAAATGACTGATGAATCATAGAGGTGAAATACTTCTAAACCTCACCAAAAGAAGACAGTACTTTTATATTTAGAAATAAATGAATCACTAGGAAAAGGAGAAATAATATGTTATTAGAATAAAAAAGACAATAGCACTGAAGTTTTTTCCTCTTGTTCAGTGAGGATAAAATTCAAGCTATATTCTTTGTTAATGATTTATTAGTTCAGTTCAGTCACTCAGTCGTGTCTGACTCTTTGAGACTCCATGAATCGCAGTATGCCAGGCCTCCCTGTCCATCACCAACTCCCGGAGTTCACTCAAACTCACGTCCATTGAGTTGGTGATGCCATCCAGCCATCTCATCCTCTGTCGTCCCATTCTCCTCCTGCCCCCAATCCCTCCCAGCATCAGAGTCTTTTCCAATAAGTCAACTCTTTGCATGAGGTGGCCAAAGTACTGGAGCTTCAGCTTTAGCATCATTCCCTCCAAAGAACACCCAGGGCTGATCTCCTTCAGAATGGACTTGTTGGATCTCCTTGTAGTCCAAGGGACTCTCAAGAGTCTTCTCCAACACCACAGTTCAAGAGCATCAATTCTTCGGCACTCAGCCTTTTTCACAGTCCAACTCTCACATCCATACATGACCACTGGAAAAACCATAGCCTTGACTAGAAGGACCTTTGTTGGCAAAGTAATGTCTCTGCTTTTCAGTGATTTATAGATTACATTTAATTTAGTAGTAGGATTATAAAGGAAATACATAAACAATAACTTGATAGAGTTGTTTAATGAATTCATGTATATATGAAGCATGTCTCTCATCACAGCAAAGAAAGTAGGCATTCTCTTACAGCTACTGCTAACTTTTTTAAAGCATTCCTTTTTTCAAAATCAATTAATTTATTTATTTTAATTGGAGGCTAATTACTTTACAATATTGTAGTGGTTTTTGCCATACATTGACATGAATCAGCCATGGGTGTACACGTGTCTCCCATTCTGAACTCCCCTCCCACCTCCCTCCCCACCCCATCCCTCAGAGTCATCCCAGTGCACCAGCCCTTAGCACCCTGTCTCATGCATGAAACATGGACTGGTGGTCTATTTCACATATGGCAATATATATGTTTCAATGCTATTCTCTCAAATCATCTCACCCTTGCCTTCTCCCACAGAGTCCAAAAGATTGTTCTATACATCTGTGTCTCTTTTGCTGTCTCGCATACAGGGTCATTGTTCATTTTTCTAAATTCCATATATATGCGTGAGTATACTGTATTGGTGTTTTTCTTTCTGACTTACTTCACTCTGTATAATAGGCTCCAGTTTCATCCACCTCATTAGAACTGATTCAAATGCATTCTTTTTAATGGCTGAGTAATATTCCAATGTGTATATGTATCACAGCTGTCTTATCCGTTCATCTGCCAACGGACATCTAGGTTGCTGCCATCTTCTGGCTATTGTAAACAGTGTTGTGATGAACTTTGGGGTACACATGTCTCTTTCAATTCTGGTTTCCTCGGTGTGTATGCCCAGCAGTGGTATTGCTGGATCATAAAAGCATTCCTCATAGAATTAATTCCTTTGAGAAATAGCAGTTTGTCTTGGTTCCACTAGATAGACTTGAATTACATTCCCTTGAAGTAGCTCAGCCATGTGATTTGCTTTGGAGGATGAACTGTCGAGTGGTGGGATGCAAGCAAGGCTTTGGTGTGTCCCTGTGTGTCTGGACTTGCCCTTTGTGCCTTTGCTATTGCCATGAGAAGGGTTAACTCAGGAACTGCTGCGCTTCAGTCTGGGTCTTAGAATAGGATGTGGAGCAGACACCTGGTGGACAGTTCTGCAGCTTGACACAGAGCCATCCTGTCAAGACCCACCTCCAGCCCACCTCCCATCTGATGCTCAGATTTGTGAGTGGCCCTGGCTGAGATCACAAAGCTGCACCAATGACTCTGCTGAGACAAAAAAAAATTTCTTATTTCCGTTTGCCACTGGGACTTGGGGACTGTATGTCTGGAGCAACAACAGTCAGTGGCAGTTTGCCTTAGAAATTGTGGACACTTTTGGTCTCAAAGAGTGTAGTCAGTTCTCTTATATAGTTTCTGATTTTTCTTCATCACAGGAAAGCATTCTTCTCTTACTTCTTCAATTTTTACTGTTAAGCCATTACTCATATCATCTTAAGGAAATTCATGGTATTTATGTTGAATTTTTTATTCTTCTTATTTGTTATCTCTTTGTGGGTCATATTTTAATCTGATTTCTCAATGGTTTGAATCAGTTTTCTGTAAGACAGTTTTAATAGAGCTTTAAACCTTTAGCTGTGAATTTATTTTTATGTACTTAACTTTTCCTTTTCTCAGTGTGTTATTTCAACATTTTAGTTCTCATTTTTATTTTCCCTTAGTTTGGAGTGAGAATTCAAACTTTTATTTTATGCATTCTTCTATTTTTCAAAATAAATTTCTATTGATTCATTCTAATGGTCTCATAATTGCTATTGAATTCCTCCTTTTTAGGTCATAAGCTGAGCGTGAGCTGTTAACTTACCCCTCATCAAGTGTGTGACGTTTAATCCTTTGTATGTATCTGCTATCCTAAAGAGAAAACTTCAATTTTCTATTATGTTCATCTTTCTGGTCCATAATGACCCTTCATATCCCCAAATACTGAGCAATCTGCTGGAAAACCTAGCATTTCAGTACAGTAGTTCTCAATACCAGACTATTAACAGAGCATTTAATGAGTTTTGCCCTAAAGTTTGCACTTGCCCATCTGTTAGTTGTGAATGCTTTTATCTTCTTGAAACATAGTTTCGTAAAATATGTCAGTGAGTTTCCAACTTGACTTATGACATGAAGAGCTATTTTAGGGAATTCTCTGTCTGTCCAGTGGTCAGGACTTTGTGCTCCCACTGCAGAGTTCCATCCCTGGTCAGGGAACTAAAACTTAGTAAGAAAAAAAACTGACAATATTGACCAAGAAAAAAAAAATGGAGATATCATTAGTTTCACCTCTATATCCATTCTTAAGTCTTTCCTATGCCCAGAAAACTGAGCTGAAACAAAGAATGGATGATTGAGGATAAGTGAGTCTAAAGCCGAAATGTGTAAATTGACCTTAAAAAATGGCCAGACCCTGAGAATATTTCTATTTCCTCAAATTAAGTAACTAAAGATGAGGAAACCAAAGGAAAATGTAATTAACTTGCTCAAAGCCATAACACAGAATGCATCATGAATTCAATGTGGAAGAAATATTTTTGACTTAACATTGAAATGATTACAAAGCCTTTCAGGGTGAAACATACTGCAGCAGTTGGAAAATCATATTTAGAATGTATAAGGGAGAAATTATGCCTAGCGATGTAGATCTAGAAGTCAATGCAGAGTGAACTTTGAACTCATGCAGTGGAATGGACTAGTGGAAATGGAGACATTTATGTCAGCAGCATTCAAAAAAAAAAAAAAAATGGTACAGCAACAAAGAAAGACAAAGACTGACCAAAGAAGAAAGACCTAGGGATTCACACATCAGGATTAAAGTCATGAGCAAGAGTCACATCATAAACACACAAGAGAAAAGGAGATCACAGGACACAAGAGGCAGAGGATATGTACATGTGAGCAACCTTGTTTAATTCTGGAGAACTAAGTGTCACTCCAGTACTCTTGCCTGGAAAATCCCATGGACGGAGGAGCCTGGTGGGCTGCAGTCCATGGAGTCGCTAGGAGTCGGACACGACTGAACAACTTCACTTTGACTTTTCACTTTCATGCATTGGAGGAGGAAATGGCAACCCACTCCAGTGTTCTTGCCTGGAGAATCCCATGGACAGAGGAACCTGGTGGGCTGCTGTCTATGGGGTCGCACAGAGTCGGATACGACTGAAGCGACTTAGCAGCAGCTGCAGCAAGTGTTACTATTACAGAGATCCTTTGAAAGAGACATGAATGAAATTTTCCATCAATGCTACTCATTTAAGTGCTGAACCTTAGTATTGATACCTGTCAAATGCTGTAGAAAACATACAAAGGAGATGATTAAGAAGATACCACTGGATTCTATTAATTGTAAAATATTTGAGATCATTATGTGAGCTTGGTCTGCAATAGAGAGGAGTAAAATTCAGATACCAAGGGCTATGCTATGCTAAGTCACTTTAGTCGTGTCCGACTCTGTGAGACCCCATAGATGGCAGTCTACCAGGCTCCCCCATCCCTGGGATTCTCCAGGCAAGAACACTGGAGTGGGTGCCATTTCCTTCTCCAATGCATGAAAGTGAAAAGTCAAAGTGAAGTCGCTCAGTCGTGTCTGACTCTTAGCGAGCCCATGGACTGCAGCCCACCAGGCTCCTCCGTCCATGGGATTTTCCAAGCAAGAGTACTGGAGTGGGGTGCCATTGCCTTCTCCGACCAAAGGCTAAGGGGTGAGTAATATTAATTATGAATTTAATAACCTTTATTACAATGTATTATTATTATTTGTAAAACCTGAATTTGATCTCTGGGTTGGGAAGATCCCCTGGAGAAGGGAGTGGCTACCCACTCCAGTATTCTTGCCTGGAAAAATCTCATGAACAAAGGAGCCTGGCAGGCTACAGTCCATGGGATGGCAAAGAGTCGAACACAGCTGAGTGACTCATACACATGATAAGGTAAGTAATGTATCTAATCCAACCCTGTATTTCTACAGGGTAGTTGTTCAAGGAATGGTTGTAGGAATACTGAATAGAGTGGAAATAAGGAGTATAAATTCTCTTTTCCATGTCTTTTGTGAAAAAAAGGGTGGAGTCAGAGCCAATCCCCTGGAAGAGACCATATCTTTGCACTTAAATTCTTAAAAATTGATTTTTTCAAAAAATAAAAATTGATATTTTCTAGTGAGAAAGACATGCTGTATCAGATTTTGTCTACCCATCAAAAAACAAAGAACTTCTAATAAAGCTTCAAATTCTTTTAAAATATAATAGTAATTGAAATAAAGCCTTTTTTAATTTTATTTTATTTTTAAACTTTACAATATTGTATTGGTTTTGCCAAATATCGAAATGAATCCATCACAGGTATACATGTGTTCCCCATCCTGAACCCTCCTCCCTCGTCCCTCCCCATACCATCCCTTTGGGTCGTCCCAGTGCACCAGCCCCAAGCATCCAGTATTGTGCATCGAACCTGGACTGGCGACTCGTTCCATATATGATATTATACGTATTTCAATGCCATTCTCCCAAATCATCCCACGCTCTCCCTCTCCCACAGAGTCCAAAAGACTGTTCTATACATCAGTGTCTCTTTTGCTGTCTCGTGTACAGGGTTAGCCTTTTTAAAAAATTATCTTTGAAATGTAAATGTGGAATAAAAAGATTCTGTTAAGTAAGCTCTTACCTTTCAGCAACTAATAAATTTCATAAGTTCTTATTGTGGGAATTCAGAACACAAAATAATAATTTGATTATGAATCTTATACCAAGAATAATGTTTGATAATTTTATCTGATGTACCTACTAACAACTTACTCTTTTGAACACAGGGGGCTTAATTATTAGTGTGTTGTTTAATATAATATTTAATACAAGAGCTTTATTTCCTTGACATTTGCTCTTTGGAGCATTTAATGATGAAAGGTATTTAATCATCCCAAAGGAATGCCATGTATATCCTTGGCTGTGAATTACATGAATATTTATAAGATTTGTAAATCACATTTCCTTCAAAGCCCTCACATTAACATTTTTAAATTAAAGACAAGGATAGAATAGAAATTAATACATTGAAGGATTAAGTTCTAGAAAATTTAGAAGGGACTGTAAATAGAGGTACCAATTCCATTTTAAAAACTGTGTATGCCTTAGAGATCCATGAGCAGCCTCGCAAGGCCCTCGCAGGTGTGATTACATAGAAGTAGAGCTTTTTTATCCAAGTTTTCCACTGTGGTGGATATTTCCTTCTTGGGGAAAATTGTTTCTGTTTATTCTTCTTTTATTCAAATCTCTCACTTCTCACATAATATCCTAGACATTAAATACCACATGTTTGGAAGCTGTTCACTTGGAGAGGTTTCCTTATCTTCTGAGCAGTGTGCCCAGTATATGTTGTATGATGGGCAGTTGGGCAGGATTCAGGACAGAAATGATTTCTTACAATAAGTGATCTCCATTCCTGCCTGAAATTCAATAACCAAACTGCCTGACATGGATCCACATCAGTTTATTTTTTTCTTCATGCCTTGGTGCTGAAAAACCTGGTGGATGTTCTGACTGTCCCTCTACTTGAAGAATACTGCCTTCTTCCTCTCTGTGAACCTCTTTTAATATCAATTTATGGACTAAATTACCAGAAAACACACACACAAAATCAGGAAACAGGATTAGGAAGTAATGAGTGATAGCGTATGCCTTTGTATTCTAGAAAATGTAGTCCGTAAACAAATAGATTTCCTTTGCATATAGATGTGCTGCTGTTTTGTGTGCTAAGTTGCTTCATTGTTTGCAACTCATTGTGACTCCTTGGACTGTAGCCTGCCAGGCTCCTCTGTCCATGGAATTTTCCAGACAAGAATATTGGAGCACGTTGCCATTTCCTACTTCGGGGGATCTTTCTGACCCAGAGATCGAACCTGCATTTTTTATGTCTCTTACATTGGCAGGCAAGTTCTTTACCACTAGCACTACCTGAGAAGCCCCACATACAGATAGTACATGTTGATATAAAAAGGATGTTCCTGATAAAAATTCCATTTGAAATATTATCTGCATATAATACTTAATTATTAGATTTAATAACCATCAGATATGGAAATATTTGATGAAGTTTTTAAGCATAGACATGCATTCTTTTTGACATTAGTTTTAACATTTAATAAAAGCACAATATTTGAAAATTCTGAATTGTCAGGTTCTGTGAGATTAACTATTAACCTGTTTGAGATATGTATTCTTCGCTGATATCTGGTCCACACTTAGCAAATCAGGCAACTACTTTGTTAACATGTAAGACTAATCTTACAAAAACTATCATCCAGATGATTATTTTTCTTCTATAAGCAACTATTGTTTATAAAATTACTGTTGAGAAAAGAAAGATGGTCGGGTAGAGGATGGTATGTTTATTATCTGAAAGGATTCAGAGATTGGAGCTCATTGCAAGGTTAGTGTTTACTTTAAATGACACAGATGAAATGATGGAGAACATGCAAGACATATGGATATCTCAACATTTTCTTTCAAGATAAAGAATTTTTGTGGTAAGTCACAACAGTTGTGTCTGACTCTGTGCGACCCTATGGACCGTAGTCTGCTAGGCTCCTGTGTCCATGGGATTCTCCAAGCAAGAATAGAAGTTGTTTGCAGTGCCCTTCTCTAGGGGATCTTCCCAACCCAGGGATTGAACCCATGTCTCTTGTGTTTCCTGTATAGGCAAGTGGGTTCTCTACCACTAGGGTCACCTTTTTGGCAGAATATAATATCTTGAGAAAGCAAAGGTGTAAAGAAGGGCAGGCAACACAGTTTTATTAACCTACTGTTATTTTTCATTGCCTGTCCAGCTGCCCCAGATGGAGATGAGGTTTCACTGACATCTTCTCTCCAAGTGGAAGAGTAGGTTTTGAGGGATGTCAAATAGGCTTCAACAAAAATAGCTGAATTTTATTACTCCTGGTGGGTTTTTTTAAATAAGATTTTTAGTGAAGAAAGTTTTTCACTACTAAAATTTTTTAATAATAAAAAAATAAAATTGAGAACTTTTTCCTATTGCAATTATTTCTTTTCCTTTTATATGACAACACTATTTTGCAACATTTTAAGATATTTTTGACAGATTAAAAACTGGTATTATGTTGTATTTCCTTACAAGTTCCACTGATTTAGAATTCCACTTTTTCATTTCTTGTCTTGATATATCATTTACTCTCTTCCATTGATCCATCCATTGATTCTTGTACTGGTAACCCATCATTCTGACAATTATAATTTTAAACTATGCTTTAATATCTGGCAAAGTAAATAACAGGTAACCTTCTATCAGAGTTCAACCTGAGAGGCAGAACCTGTAGGAGATATATACTAAGAGGTTTATTACAAGGAATCGGCTAACATGATTGTGGGGCTGACTAGGCAAGTCTGAAATACAGAAAGCGTGCCATCAGGAAGGGCAGACTAGAACTTTGTGAGTTGAAGCTGCTGTCCACAAGTGAAATTTCATCTTCAAATCAGGGAAAATCAGCCTGGATCTAAAAGTCTTTCAACTAATTGGATCAGGCCCACCCCGATTATCTAAAATTGCTTATTTAGAATAAGCTCCCCTCTTAAATCGATTGATTATGGACTTTAATCTGCAAAATACCTTCCCAGCAATGCTCAGTGTTTCATTAGCCAAGCTGACATATCAAAACGCCACCACACCGCTCCTTAGTTGTCTTTTCAAAACTATTTACTAACCCCTTCTTTAGGGCATTATAAATTAAAATTGCTGTTACTTTTGTAAATAGGAAACAGAAAATATTTATTATAATATGTGAGACATCTTAAATAGAAATTCAATAGCAATTATAGTGAAAGCAAGTGAAAATTACTTTATTACTAATCAAGGCTGAAAGTGTTTGCAGGAGTTTGTGTCAAACTGTAAGACAAAAAATTTTAATAAAATTGCCTATTCATTAACATTCTTCTGGAAATCGTCTAATTTAGAAACTCTGTCTTGAGTCCCAAACAGTGTGACAAGATAAAATACTGTATACTTAAGGTGTACTGGTTAATTAGATATTAGTAATTGCTATTAAGTACTATTTTTTAATTGTGAAAAATAGTTGATTTTCATCAATCTTTCAAAGAAAAGAAACACTGCTGCATAGCCATGTATTTAAAAATATATGCAAATCTACATGTAAAAATTGTTTAAAAAATATAGGCATATATGTGTGTATATATGTGTGTGTGTCTGTACACACACTTCATTGCTAATTTGTCTTAAATCTTAATAATGAGATTTCAAGTTATAAAATAATTTTAATGTGGATGTTTTAATGTTCAACAGAATTAAAAGTCTAATGTCTAAATGTCAGAGCTTCACTTGTCAGGCTGATGGATTTACTGTCTTAAATTGATTATATGTATATATAGATGGGAATACCAGACCACCTTACCTGCCTCCTGAGAAATCTGTATGCAGGTCAAAATGCAACAGTTAGAATCAGGGAACAATGAGCTGGTTCCAAATTGAGAAAGGAGTATGTCAAGGCTGTATATTGTCACCCTGCTTATTTAACTTCTATGCAGAGTACATCATGAGAAATGCCAGGCTGGATGAAGCACAAGCTGGAATCAAGATTATTGGGAGAAATATCAACAACCTCACATATGTAGATGACCCCATCCTTATGGCAGAAAGCAAAGAAGAACTAAAGATCCTCTTGATGAAAGTGAAAGAGGAGAATGAAAAAGCTAGCTTAAAGCTCAAAATTAAAAAATGAAGGTCATATCATCCAGTCCCATCACTTCATGGTAAATGGATGGGGAAACAATGGAAAAAGTGAAAGACTTTATTTTCTTGGGATTCAAAATCACTGCAGATGGTGACTGCAGCCATGAAATTAAAAGACGCTTGCTCCTTGGAAGAAAAGCTATGACCAACCTAGACAGTGTATTAAAAAGCAGGGACATTACTTTGCCAAGAAAGGTCCATCTAGTTAAGGCTATGGTTTTTCCTGTAGTCATGGATGGATGTGAGAGTTGGACTATAAAGAAAGCTGAGCACCAAAGAATTGATGCTTTTGAACCGTGGTGTTGGAGAACACTTTTGAGTCCTTTGGACTGCAAGGAGATCAAACCAGTCCATCCTAAAGGAAATTAGTCCTGAATATTCATCGGGAGGAATGATGCTGAAGCTGAAGCTCCAATATTTTTTGCCACCTGATGTGAAAAACTGACTCATGGGAAAAGACCCTGATGCTGGGAAAAATTGATGGCAGGAGGAGAAGGGGATGACAGAGGATGAGATGGTTGAATAGCATCACCAACTCGATGGACATGAGTTTGAGTGAACTCTGGGAGTTGGTGATGGACAGGGAGACTTGGCGTGCTGCAATTCATGGGGTCGCAAAGAGTCAGACACGACTGAGCGACTGAACTGAGCTGAACTGAACTGAATGGCAATTATGATACTGAGCTATCAGGGAAGCCCAAATGAAAGTTACTTCATTGACCAGGAACCGAACCCATGTCAATTGCTTGGAAGGCAGCTATGCTCACCACTATACCACCAACGCACATTCACTGGGCTTCCCTGATAGCTCAGTTGGTAAATAATCCACGTGCAATGCAGGAGACCCCAGTTCAATTCCTGGGTCAGGAATATCAGGCTATCCGTGCTTCCCTGGTGGTTCAGCCAATAAAGAATCCACCTGCAATGCGAGAAACCTGGGTTGGGAAGATCCCCTGGAGAAGGGATAGGCTACCCACTCCAGTATTTTGGCCTGGAGAATTCCATGGACTATTTTGTCCATGGGGTTGCAAAGAGTCAGACATGACTGAGTGAATTTCACTTTCACTTTCACAGGCGATAATAACTCTTACACATATTTTGTTTTGCTATATCATTAGACCCAGCCCAGTGTTTTAGATAGCAACCAATTATAAAGGTCACAATGTCAGCATCTTCATTTTTATTGCCATACATCCACTGCAGTTATCATGTTTATAATCACTATGCTTCCTCTACGTGTACTTAAGTTTCTGAACCCTTCTCCAAAGGCAATAGACAATATTTATTAATATCAACTATTAATAATTATTTATAGATAAAGCAACCAATAAATATGTTCTTGTATGCTAAACGATGTTCCAAGTCATTTCTTGTGTTAATTAACTAACCATTAATAATTCTCTATAAAGTGAGTGCTATTGTTATTCCTGCTTTACAGAAGAGGACACTGAGGCACAGCAAGTTTAAATT
This sequence comes from Bos javanicus, assembly GCF_032452875.1. NCBI lineage: Eukaryota > Metazoa > Chordata > Mammalia > Artiodactyla > Bovidae > Bos > Bos javanicus. The sequence goes on from NC_083876.1 coordinate 90,339,841, forward strand.
ACTCGATGAAGGGCACATATCTTTAAGTGGAAAAACTCAAAGTCAATACAGGCTGACAGCCTCCAGAGTTGATGTTCTTGAACACCATGCTGGATTTCTCTCAAAGGATAAATAATAATTGCATTGCAGGAGGTGGAGATCCATAGGTGGGTCAAAAAATAATTTCTAATTAAAAAATACAATAAACTAGAAAAGAATGAAATAAATTAAACCAAACTTAATGTAGAAAGGGTGTTTATTATTATCTTTTAGTTCTATGTGTGTGTGTAAATGGATTATGATATAAACACATTTATTCTTCCCTTCCTTGCCTTTTCTTCCCCCTGAGAATAGCCAGAGTAATCTTGCTAAAAAGTAATTCACCCCATCCATTAAAACAGCAACTCAGTACAAAACAATGACAGCCAAAAAAAAAAAAAGGGGGGGGAAAAATCACTAAAAAACAAGCAAAAAAAAAAAAAAAGAAACAAAAGTTGTTGACAATGAAGAGAAAGTGGAACTCTTGTGCACCGTTACACGAAATGCAGAATGGTGCAGCCACTATGGAAAATAGTATGATAGTTCCTCAAAAAAAATTAAAAATGGAATGCCTATGTGATCCAGATTTTCATTTTGGGGTATGTAACTAAAATAAATGAAAGCTGAATCTCAAATAAATATCTGGAAACCTATATTCATAAAATCATTATTCACACAGCTAAAAGGTAGAGGTACTCCAAATATTAATGATGCAGGAATGGATAAATAAAATGTAGAATTAACAAAATGTGAAAGAAGCCAGTCACAAATAGAGAAACACTGAATGATTCTGCCTGTAAGAGGTATCTAGAGTGGTCATATACTTGAAGAAACAGAAAGTAGAATGGGGAGTTGCCCAGATCTGGGAGAGAAGCGGGGGAGAGGGGATTATTGTTTAATAAATATAGAGTTTCAGTTTAGCAAGATGCAAAAGTCCTCACTTGGCCGTCTCATGAATAAATCCTGTATCTGCTGCAAACTTCGGCACCTATCTGGCAAATGAACCTGGCTCAGTAACAAAGGGACATGAATCTAAAGAACTAGTAACAGCATTTTTCAAAATTATTAAAGTGGTTATAATAAAATCAGCCTATTCATGAAGCAGATGTCACATAAGAAAATTTAGTAGACTGTATTGTACTATAAAATCGGTAGCTACTAAAATTATGGAGTAGATAAATCTATAAAATTATGTGCCATGTGTGAGATTGATTGCTCAACAGTGTGAATGCATCTATCACTGTACACGTAAAGGTGATAAAGATGGTCATTTTTATGTTGTGTATTTTAACTGCAATTAAAACATTTTTTTTAATTAAAGTCTGATAACTAGAATTCTGCAGCAGTCCTCAAATGAATCCTAATTCCTCATTTTTTTTTGTTTGTTTGTTTAAAGCAGTTGAGAACAGTACATTCCTCTGCTTAGAACCCTCCAATAGCTTTCTGTCTCAGTGTGAAATCTTTTGATCTGAAAGGGCCTTTCAGTATTCTCATCTTGTGCTTTATCTCTCTTCCATAAGACCATCCTGTTCCAGTTATGTTGACTTCTGTGCTATTTCTTGAACATTTCAGACACTTTTCTGCTTCTGAGTCTGAACACTTGTTCCCCTTCCCCTAACCTCCCTGTCAACCACCTCCTCCACCCCAAAAAAAGCCTCAGATTTCTTGTAGGACTCACCAAATTGGGCAGCAGGAAAGGGGAAAGCAAGAACAACAATATTAAACTCACAATCATAAATTCTAGATCATCACAGAAAACCACTTTATTAGTCTTCTGAAAAATGAGGAGTTTTGTATATTTGTTTATTTACACTATACTAGTTACATCTAGACTAAAAAAAGGATTAGAATTTGTGTTTGTTATTTTAGGAAATTGTGTGCCAAACAAAAAGCTGGGGGAAAGAAAGAAGAGATATTGGGTGATAAATAACACTCAGGGTAAATGACATTATGTTGAAGGTGACAGCTAACCTTTTGTCTTAGTATATTTTTCTACAAAAGTTCATCTTATCTGCTCAGTTATCAGCCACTACATCCAAAGTGATATATCCTATTAAAAAAATTCAGAGTTCAGGTCAGTTCAGTGGCTCAGTTGTGTCTGACTCTTTGTGACCCCATGGACTGCAGCAAGCCAGGCCTCCCTGTCCATCACCAACTCCCGGAGTTTACTCAAACTCATGTCCATTGAGTCAGTGATGCCATCCAACCATCTCATCCTCTGTTGTCCCCTTCTCCTCCTGCCCCCAATCCCTCCCAGCATCAGAGTCTTTTCCAATGAGTCAGCTCTTCACATCAGGTGGCCAAAGTATTGGAGTTTCAGCTTCAACATCAGTCCTTCCAGTGAACTCTCAGGACTGATCTTCTTTAGGATAGACTGCTAGGATCTCCTTGCAGTCCAAGGGACTCTCAAGAGTCTTCTCTAACACCATAGTTGGAAAGAATCAATTCTTCAGTGCTCAGCTTTCTTTATGGTCTAACTCTCACAACCATACATGACCACTGGAAAAACCATAGCCTTGACTAGGCAGACCTTTGTTGGCAAAGTCACGGCTCTGCTTTTTCATATGCTGTCTAGGTTGATCATAACTTTCCTGCTAAGGAGTAAGCATCTTTTAATTTCATGGCTGCAGTCACCATCTACAGTGATTTTGGAGCCCCTCAAAAAAAAGTCAGCCACTGTTTCCACTGTTTCCCCATCTATTTGCCATTAAGTGATGGGATTGGATGCCATGATCTTAGTTTTCTGAATGTTGAGCTTTAAGTCAACTTTTTCACTCTCCTCCCTCACTTTCATCAAGAGGCTCCTTAGTTCTTTGTTTTCTGTCATAAGGGTGGTGTCATCTGCATATCTGAGATTATTGATATTTCTCTGGGCAATCTTGATTCCAGTTTGTGCTTCATTCAGCCCAGCATTTCTCATGATGTACTCTGCACACGAGTTAAATAAGCAGGGTGGCAATATATAGCCTTGATGTACTCCTTTTCCAATTTGGAACCAGTCTGTTGTTCCGTGTCCAGTTCTAACTTTTGCTTCCTGATCTTCATACAGATTTCTCAAGAGGCAGGTAAGGTTGTCTGGTATTCCCATCTCTTTCAGAATTTTCCACAGTTTGTGGTGATCCACACAATCAAAGGCTTAGGCTTAGTCAATGAAACAGAAATAGATGTTTTTCTGGAACTCTCTTGCTTTTTCCATGATCCAGCCAATGTTGGCAATTTGATCTCTGGTTCCTCTGCCTTTTCTAAAACCAGTTCATGGTTCATGTATTGTTGAAGCCTGGCTTGGAAAATTTTGAGCATTACTTTACTAGCATGTGAGATGAGTGCAATTGTGTGGTAGTTTGAGCATTCTTTGGCATTGCCTTTCTTTGGGATTGGAATGAAAACTGACTTTTTTCCAGGCCTGTGGCCATTGCTGAGTTTTCCAAATTTGCTGGCATATTCAGTGCAGCACTTTCACAGCATCATCTTTTAGGATTTGAAATAGCTCAACTGGAATTCCACCACCTCCACTAGCTTTGTTTTTAGTGATGGTTCCTAAGGCCCACTTGACTCACATTCCAGAATGTCTGGCTCTAGGAGAGTGATCACACCATCGTGATTATCTGGGTCATGAAGATCTTTTTTGTACAGTTCTTCTGTGTTCTTGCCATCGCTTCTTAATATCTTCTGCTTCAGTTAAGTCCCTACCATTTCTGTCCTTTATTGAGTCCATCTTTTCATGAGACATTCCCTTGGTATCTCTCATTTTCTTGAAGAGATCTTTAGTCTTTCCCATTCTGTTGTTTTCCTCTATTTCTTTGCATTGATCCCCGAGGAAGGCTTTCTTATCTCTCCTTGCTATTTTTGGAACTCTGCGTTCAAATAGGTATATCTTTCTTTTCCTCCTTCACTTTTTGCTTCTCTTTTTTTCACAGCCATTTGTCAGGCCTCTTCAGACAGCCATTTTGCCTTTTTGCATTTGTTTTTCTTGGGGATGGTCTCGATCCTTGTCTCCTGTACAATGTCATGAACCTTCATCCATAGTTCATCAGGCACTCTGTCTATCAGATTTAGTCCCTTAAATCTATTTCTCACTTCCACAGTATAATCATAAGGGATTTGATTGAGGTTCTACCTGAATGGTTTAGTGGTTTTCCCTACTTTCTTCAATTTACATCAGAATTTGGCAATAAGGAGTTCATAATCTGAGCCACAGTCAGCTCCCGGTCTTGTTCGTGCTGACTGTATAGAGCGACTCCTTGTTTGGGTTCAAAGAATGTAATCAGTCTGATTTCAGTGTTAACCATCTGGTGATGTCCATGTGTAGAGTCTTCTCTTGTGTTGTTGGAAGAGGGTATTTGCTATGACCAGTGTGTTCTCTTGGCCAAACTCTATTTGCCTTTTCCATGCTTCATTCTGTACTCCCAGGCCAAATTTGCCTGTTGCTCTAGGTGTTTCTTGACTTCCTACTTTTGCATTCCAGTCCTCTATAATGAAGAGGACAAAAACTCAAAAGTGCTTGACTAATTGCTTGCTATCTAATATACCTACTTATTAGACTATTCATACTGTTGGAACTTCCCTGGTGGCTCAGACAGTGAAGAATTTGCCTACAATGCAGGAGATGTGGGTTCGATCCCTGGGTCAGGAAGATCCCTGGAGAAGGGAATGGCAACCCACTCCGCTATTCTTGCCTGGAGAATTCCATGGATAAAAAGCCTGGTGGCCTACAATCCATGGAGTAGCAAAGAGTCTATTCACTACTTGGGGAAAGGTCTCTAAATTTTATTCAGTAAGTTTATATACTATTAATAAACATAAAAGTATATCTATAACCTTTCAAAATTTTCTTTAATATCTAAGTAAAATATACATTTAGTTTTAGAAATTGTATCTATACAGTCATTGCAGAAATTCTTTAATATTGGTTTTCTAAGCTGGGTTATTACATTACTTTCACCTCTCATATTCACTTTCAATCTCAGAGTTATCAAATAAATTAATAATATTTTGAAGATTCTTTTAAATGCACTACAACTACTTAGATATCAGCAGGCCAGCAACAGATTTCTTTTTATTTAAGCACCTTGGACAAACATATTTTTCATTGTGTGCTATCTTAGCAATGATAATAATACTGTGTTCTTTCAGTTGGTAGCTTACTTTTAAAACTCTGAAGACAGAAAACAATGGATTCTTTTCAGGTGCCTCTTCCCAAAATAAGGTTTTTCAAAATATATTTAGTAAAAGTTGTCATTTTTCGTAAAGGAAGAAAATAGATCTACTCGGAGTGTGCAGAAAGTGTGAGACAACTAATAAAAGAAGAAATAGATGAAGATTTGTTTCAGTCTTCACAGATACCATCTCTGTTGGTTTATCGAGGTCAAAGAAAGATTCTGAACTTGTCTTCCTTTTCAGAAAACATGTTTTCAAAAGTGTATACTCTGGAGTCTATTTGGGGTTATATTTTAAAACTCAGTGTATCAATTTATTCATGTCTGCATACCAATTTTCTCAGTAGCAATATTTCAAAGACAAGATTTAAAGAATTTAGCTTTATGATTTCTATTCTATTGCTTTGGTGTTCAACTTGATTTTAAAATCTTGTTCAGTTTTCCATATATTTTGTACATAGAGCTAAGAGTTTGATAAGGAAATTATTGCCTTGGACTTATAAAAGTTGTGTGCATGTGTGTGTTGCTCAGTCATGTCTGACTCTTCATGACCCTTCAACTCTTTGACTCTTCGTGACTCTTCAACTGTAGCCCACAAGCCCCTCTGTCCATGGGATTTGATTTCTCAGGCAAGAATACTGGAGTAGGCTGTCACTTCCTTCTCCAGGGGAATCTTTCTGATCCAGGGATCAAACATACATCTCTTGTTTCTCCTGCATTGGCAAGCAGATTATCAACTGTGCCACCTGGGAAGGTCATGAAAGAGGTATAATATAGAAGTTTACTGAAACTGAATCATTATTGATGTAACAGAAATCTGTCTTTTCACTTAAATAATTCTGGAAAATTAAATAAATTGTTTAAACTATCCCTCACATTGCTCGTCTTTAAAATGAAGTTAATAAAAATACTTGGTGGCTCAGACGGTAAAGCGTCTGTCTACAGTGCGGGAGACCCAGGTTCGATCCCTGGGTTGGGAAGATCCTCTGGAGAAAGAAATGGCAATCCACTCCAGTACTATTGCCTGGAAAATCCCATGGACAGAGGAGCCTGGTAGGTTACAGTCCATGGGGTTGCAAAGAGTCAGACATGACTGAGCGACTTCACTTTCACTTTAGCATTTTAATTATTCAATCAAATTGTGTATGTGCTGCACTTAACATAGTGTTTTATAAATAATCAGCAGGGATATCTTTTTGTACAGCCTCAGAGATGTCATTCACATTGTATGTTACTCTTTAACATTCAACTAATGTTAACATTTATCATTTTTATTGCTTTTTTTTATTAGCTTTGTTTTCTAGGGACACACTTCTGTACAAAACAAAAACATATTTACACTTTAGCTCAGGCCATATCAAATATTTACTGACTTCTACCAATTGCTTGTGCATTTTATTATTTAAATTGGCTTTTAAGATTAAAAGATTTTTTTATTCTAAAAATTCTGTTTCATCATCTAAGTTTAAGAATTTCAAGAAATGACAATATTAAGCACACAATTTTCTTTAATTTTGTGCATTATAAATCTGTTCCTGTAAACTTATATGTAAATCAAGTGCTTGAAACTAACCCTTAAAAAGCTTGCTAGTTTAAGAAGTTACAAAGTGATTATTCAGACCATCAAGCAAAACTTTTCCATAACTTACATGGATGCCCACTTAACATTTTTCTTTTTCTCTCTTATTGATATTATTAATTTCAGTCATCACAGAGAAAAACACTGATTACTTACAAAGGAAAGGCAATTAGATATATAGCAAATGTATCAACCACAGCACTGGAAGTCAGAGCACAATATAATACATATTTAAGAAAAAAAATTAAAACCATAAAACCAATGAGAGGAATCACTTTTGCCAAACACTGATTTCAGGTTAGAATTGACCATCGCATGTGACAATATAAAGTCATATATGAGCATCATATCTGCTACTGTGGGCAAGAATCCCTTAAAGAAATGGAGTAGCCCTCATAGTCAACAAAAAAGTGTCCAAAATTCAGTACTTGGGTGCAATCTTATAAACGACAGAATGATCTTTGTTCATTTCCAAGGCAAACCATTCAACATCACAGTGATCCAAGTCTAAACCCCAACCACTAAAGCTGAAGAAACTGAAGTTGAATGATTATATGAAGATCTACAAGACCTTCTGGAACTAACACCAAAAATATATGTCATTTTCATCATAAGGGACTGGAATGCAAAAGTAGGAAGTCAAGAGATACCTGGAATAACAGGAAAGTTTGGCCTTGAAGTACAATATGAAGTGGGGCAAAGGCTAACAGAATTTTGTTGAGAGAACACACTGGTCATAGAAAATACCTTCTTCCAACAACACAAGAGATAACTCTGCACATGGACATCACCAGAGGATCAATACCCAAATCAGATTGATTACATTCTTTGCAGTCAAAGATGAAGAAACTCTATAGAGTAAGCAAAAACAAGACCTGGCGGTGACTGTGGCTCAGATTTTCGGCTTCTTATTGCAAATTCAGGCTTAAGTTGAAGAGAGGAGGGAAAACCACTAGGCCCTTCAGATATGACCTAAATCAAATCCTTTCAGTTGTGTCCGACTCTTTGCGACCCCATGGACTGTAGCCTACCAGGCTCTTCCCTCCATGGGATTCTCCAGGCAAGAGTACTGGAGTGGATTGCCATTTCCTTCTCCAGGGGATCTTCCTGACCCAGGGATCAAACCCGGGTCTCCCGCATTCCAGGCAGACGCTTTAACCTCTGAGCCAGCAGGGAAGCCCATGTGATTATATAGTAGAGGCAATTCATTGATTCAAGGGATTAGATTTGGTAGACAGAGTGCCTGAAGATCTATGGACATATGTTCATAACATTGTACAGGACGTGGTGAGCAAAACCATTCCAAATAAAAATAAATGCGAGAAGGCAAAGTGACTGTCTGAGGAGGTTTTCCAAACAGCTGAAAAAAGAAGAGAAGTGAAAAGCTAGGGAGAAAGAGAAAGATATATCCATCTGAATGCAGAGTTTCAAAGAAAAGCAATGAGAGATAAGAAAGGCTTCTAAGCGAACAATGCAGTGAAAGAGTAAACCAATAGAATGGAGAAGACTAGAGATTTCTTCAAGAAAATTAGAGATACCAAGAGAATATTTTGTGCAAGGATGGGCATGATAAAGAACAGAAATTGTAAGGACTAAACAGAAGCAGAAGAGATTAAGAAGAGGTGGCAAGAATACAGAGAAGAACTATACAAAAGTGGTCTTATCGACCCAGATAACCATGATGATGTGGTCACCCTCCTAGAGCCACACATCCTAGAATGTGAAGTCAAGTGGGTCTTAGGAAGTATCACTATCAACAAAGCTAGTGGAGGTGATAGAGTTCTAGATGAGCTATTTAAAATTCTAAAAGGTGATGCTGTCAATATGTTGCACTCAATATGTCAGCAAATTTGGAAAACTCAGCAATGGCCACAAAACTGGAAAAGTTCAGTTTTCATTCCAATTCAAAAGAAGAGTAATGCCCCAAAATGTTCAAACTTCCTTACAATTATGCTCATTTTACATGCTAGCAAGGTTATGCTGAAAATCCTTCAGCTAAGCTTCAACAGTATGTCAACCAAGAACTTTCAGAATTTCAAGCTGGATTTAGAAAAGGCAGAAGAACCAGAGATCAAATTGCCAACTTTTGTTGGGTCATAAAGAAAGTGAGGAAATTCCAGAAAAATATCTACTTCTGTTTCATTGACTGCACTTAAGCCTTGACAGTGTGGATCAGAACAAACTGTGGAAAATTCTTGAAGAGATGGGAATACCAGACCACCTTACCTGCCTCCCGAGAAACCTGAATGCAGGTGGAAGCAACAGTTAGAACCAGACATGGAACAATGGACTGGTTTAAAATTGGGAAAGGAGTACACAAGGCTGTATACTGTCACCTTGCTTATTTAACTTCTATTCAGAATACAGCATGAGAAATACTGGACTGGATGAAGCACAAGTTGGAATCAAGATTGCCGGGAGAAAAATATCAGCAACCTCAGATATGCAGATGATCACTCTAATGGGAGAAGCTGAAGAGGAACTATACACTCCATGGAATTCTCCAGGCCAGAATACTAGAGTGGGTAGCCATTCCCTTTTCCAGGGGATCTTCTCAACCCAGGGAATGAACCCAGGCCTCCCACATTACAGGCAGACTCTTTACCAGCTGAGCTACTAGGGAAGCAATGGATTGGTCCCAAATTGGGAAAGGAATATATCAAGGTTATAAATTGTCACCTTGCTTATTTAACTTGTATGGAGAGTACATCATGTAAAATGCTGGGTTGGGTGAAGCACAAGCTGGAATGAAGATTGCCAGGAGAAATATCAATAACCTCAGATATGCAGATAATACCATTCTTCTGGCAGAAAGGAAAGAGGAACTGAAGAGCCTCTTGATGAAAGTGAAAGAAGAGAGTGAAAAAGCTGACTTAAACCTCAACATTCAACAAACGGAGATCATGGTATCCAGTCCCATGACTTCATGGCAAATAGATGGGGAAACATTGGAAACAGTGACAGACTATTTTCTTGAGCTCCAAAATCACTGCAGATGGTGACTGCAGCCATGAAATTAAGAGATGCTTGCTCCTTGGAAGAAAAGCTGTGACCAACCTAGACAGCATTTTAAAAAGCAGAGACATTACTTTGCCAAGAAAGGTCCATCTAGTCAAAGCTATGGTTTTTCCAGTAGTCATATATGGATGTGAGAGTTGGATCATAAAGAAACCTGAGCACCGAAGAATTGATGCTTTTGAACTGTGGTGTTGGAGAAGACTCTTGAGAGTCCCTTGGACTGCAAGGAGATCAAACAAGTCATTCTTGAAGAAAATCATCAATGAATATTCATTGAAAAGACTGATGCAGAAGCCAAAGCTCCAATACTTTGGCCACTGGATGGGAAGAACTGACTCATTGGAAAAAGCCCTGATGCTAGGAAAGATTGAAGATAAGAGGATAAGGGGAAGACAGAGGATGAGATGGTTGGATGGCATTACTGACTCCATGGACATGAATTTGAGAAAACTCTGGGGGTTGGTGATGGACAGGGAAGCCTGGTGTGCTGCAGTCCATAGGGTCACAAAGAGTCGGAAGTGATTGAGCAATTGAACTGAACTGAACAGGAACTGAAGAGCCTCTTGATGAAGGTGAAGGAGAATGAAACTGGCTTAAAACTCAACATTTAAAAAATGAAGATCATCGCATCTAGTCCCATCTCTTCATGACAAATAGACAGGAAAAAGTGGAAACAGTGACAGATTTTATTTTCTTGGGCTCTAAACTCACTCTGGACTGAAGGCATCCATGAAATTAAAAGATGCTTATTCCTTGGAAGGAAATCTATGACAAACCTAGACAGTATATTTAAAAAGCACAGATACTTTGCCAACAAAGGTCTGTATAGTTAAAGCTATATTGTTTTTTTTTTTTTTTCAGTAGTCATGTACTGATGTGAGAGTTGGACCATAAAGAAGGCTGAGTGCCAAAGAATTGATGTTTTCGAATTGTGGGGCTGGAAAAGATCCTTGAGAGTCCCTTGGACTACAAGCAGATTGAACCAGTCAATCATAAAAGAAATCAACGCTGAATATTCATTGGAAGAAATGATGCTGAAGCTGAAACTCCAATACTTTGATCACTTGATGCAAACAGCCAACTCACCAGAAAAGATCTTGCCACTGGGAATGATTTAGGGCAGGAGAAGAAGCAGACAACAGAGGAAAAGATGGTTGGATGGCATTACCAACTCAGTGAACATGTGTTTGAGCAAACTCAGGGACATAGTGAAGGACAGGGAAGCCTAGCATGCTGCAGTCCATGGGGTCCCAAAGAGTCGGACGTGACTTAGCAACTAAACAACAACAGCCATGTAATATATATATCTATATTTACAGCACGTAGTATGGAATGAAAATTATACTTAGCAATAAATGTATACCTACAAATGTGTGTAGTAAAAGGCAAGAATTAATTACATTTCTGTACTTTCTGAAAATCTAAGTTCCTTGTTAGGTATTTTATACTTTGTGCAAAAAACTCATGTTATTCACAAACGATTTTATAGAAAAGTATGAGGCTCAGAGAAACTAAATAACTCAGTCACAAAGTTAACTAGAGGCAAAGACTGGATTTGTTTTTACATGTATCTTATATCTGCCACTCATACTGCAGGAGATATTGTAACATCATGCATAATTGACTTAACTGATACTTCATTCCACTGAATTACTATTCTTTTCCTCTGAAAATAACTTGATCTCAACCCTGAAATCCAATAAGAATGTGTCTCTCCTCCAGTATTCCGATATGATTTCTAATGGCTTATGAATATATGTATATATATGTTTAGATATAATTAAACATATATTTTCTCTCTCCTCCATTGTTCCCTCTCAAAACTGTTCTGTGATGAGAAGTGATAACTTCAATTTAAATGAATATTTTTGACTTGCTTAAAGTTGAAATGACTTCATCTTACTGAAAAGTTCTTCAGAGGAAATGTCAGAAATTTCTGTTTCTTATCATTTAGAGTTGCCATTGCCTGAGAGTTCAAATATCTTGGTCTCCTGTTGACTAGAATATTATAAAATCTGGATTAATTGACCACTTTCTTGCATAAAATGTATTCTTGCTGCTTCCCTGGTTGTCTTGTCCCCTGCAGTGCACTTTGGATTTCATGATGAATTTTGTTTTCAGAGAAACAATATTTTCATGGTTTAAGATCATTACTTGGTAAGGAAGAACTGAGTGCTGTTCCATTAAATGGTAAACGCATTTGGCTCAGCAAACTTAATTTTCTCTTATTTTCCATTCCCTACAGAACTCTAACTGATTAGGAAATGTGTCTCTGCCCAACCACCTTATTTTTCTCTTGCTGTAGTTGAATCCATTGATTAAGAGGTAAAAACAACAAAATCAAAATCATTTACACAAAATTTAAAAACAAATTTAGAATTTGCTTATCAAAAATTTAGAGACTTCAAAATGGGGCTGTTTCCTTCCTGGCTGTATCTTTGTTGCCATCAGCTAATCAATATCAAGTAAAATAGTACATTTGCATTATTACATTTCTATATATTTGGATAGCACAGAAACATGGCTTTCTTTTTAGAAAATTTGCATATTTCAGAACTACAGGTGTCTATAATGAATTAAACCAAAATTAATGAAGATTGAAAATTATATAATTACTGAATATAAAACTTAGAAACTTAAACCATAATAATTAAAAAGTTTTCAGTTCCCAAATATTAATATTTAGAATGCTTCAGACCAAGTGAATTTTCTTATTCATCTCTCTCAGGATAACTTTTTTATTTTATACAAAACTTTTTCTTCCATTGATCACTTATAAAAGCTCGTAAGTGATCAGAAACTATATTTTACCATGAAAAATGACATCCAGAGATATTGAAAACCTTTTTAGTTTTATACTTTTTTGTAGTTGTTTTAAAGAATTTATAAAATATTTTATGATACTAAAAAATAGATAGTTAAATAAAAAAGTAGGGATTTACATAGAAGTTGCCCAAATACTTGTTTTGGTTGACTGTAACTATGTAATAAATTGGGCAGTTTATTAGCACTGGCTTCTAATTCGTATCATTTATTGTAGGCTTATGGTAAACTTTCTGAAATTCAGTTTATTCACATATAAGATAGGAAGTTATTTGACCCTTTCCAAGAATTATTAAGAAAATCAAATGAAGTGGGATTGTGTCAGTAGGTATAAAAGAGAAAGGTTCTATTATATTCTTTTGACTTTTTTTTTTTTGGTTGATGAATAAAAAGTTGCAAAGAAAACACACAAAAATAACTTTAAGGGAACTTTAAGGGAAATAAGCTATCTGGATTTTCTACTTTATAAATTTAGGACAAAAGAAAAGGGTATGTTTGAAAGACTTTCCATATTGAGGTCGTTCAGGGAGTTTCTAATGTTACTGCACAATTGACGTTTTGTTCAATCTTACATGCTCTTCCGTGAGTAAGAAGCCCATCTATAATCTAAAGTTCTCTTCAGGCTTTATTGTTGCCTTGGGAAATTGGCACTTAATATTACAATTCTAGGACATGGCTTATAGCTTTCTTTGGCATGCTGTGAAGCATTTACTAGAAAAAGACAGATTGCATTAAGCCTGTGCATATATACAAGAGAAATGTAAGTCATGCTTATCATCATGGGGAAAATACCTCTACTGTCCCTGGAAAGATTCCATCTGTACCCTATGTGACTTTACTTAATATCAAAGATTAAACCTTGGACAGATTAAACCTTGCATTTTAGTTTCTTTGGGCTTTGATTTTCTAATCTGTAACTGGGAGTGAGAAGTACATATCTCATATTGATGATCAAATGAATATACAAAGCATCCTAAAGATTACCTGGCACAGAGTTAATGCAAAAAAATTCAATATTAGGATGGTTGAATTGATAATGAAATGTCTTAGAATCAAACAGGCATGAAAGGCTAGGCAGAGTTCAATGTGACCACCAGAAACACAGAATCTATTTGCGAGTTGAAACAAAGATGAAAGAATAAATTCTGAAGGAGTATGAAAATACTTACTCAGGTATTTTAGCAAGAAGTGATGAAAATTAGGATTAGGAATATAAATAAGTCAAAATACAGTGAAATACAATTAGAAAAAATTCAATTAAGAAATACTGATCTTGAAAATGAGTGTATTTGATTGCTTGCCAAGCATCTTATGAATTCCAGTATAATATAACTCTTCATTAAGGCAATACAAAGAAGAATGGCATTCAGTTCATTTCAGTTCAGTTGCTCATTCGTGTCTGACTCTTTGCAACCCCATGAACTGCAGCACGCCAGGCCTCCCTGTCCATCACCAACACCCGGAGTTAACCCAAACCCATGTCCATTGAGTTGGTGATGCCATCCAACCATCTCATCCTTTGTCGTCCCCTTCTCCTCTTGCCCCCAATCCCTCCCAGCATCAGGGTCTTTTCCAATGAGTCAACTCTTCGCATGTGGTGGCCAAAGTATAGGAGTTTCAGCCTCAGCATCAGTCCTTCCAGTGAACACCCAGGACTGGTCTCCTTTAGGATAGACTGGTTGGATCTCCTTGCAGTCCAAGGGACTCTCAAGAGTCTTCTCCAACACCACAGTTCAGAAGCAAAAGAATGACATAGTAATTACATTTACATATACCTGTAGACACAGTCAGTTCAGTTCAGTTCACTTGCTCAGTCTTGTCTGACTCTGCGACCCCATGAATCGCAGCATGCCAGGCCTCCCCATCAATCACCAACTCCTAGAGTTCATCAAACTCACGTCCATTGAGTCGGTGATGCCATCCAGCCATCTCATCCTCTGTCGTCCCCTTTTCCTCCTGCCTCCAATCCCTCCCAGCATCAGTCTTTTCCAATGAGTCAACTCTTCTCATGAGGTGGCCAAAGTACTGGAGTTTCAGCTTTAGCATCATTCCTGCCAAAGAATACCCAGGACTGATCTCCTTTAATGGACTGGTTGAATCTCCTTGCAGTCCAAGGGACTACACACAATACATATGTATCAGTTCAGTCGCTCAGTCGTGTCCGACTCTTTGCGACCCCATGAATCACAGCACGCCAGGCCTCCCTGTCCAGCATCAACTCCCGGAGTTCACTCAAACTCATGTCCATCGAAGCAGTGATGCCATCCAGCCATCTCATCCTCTCGTTCCGTACTCTTCCTGCTCCCAATCCCTCCCAGCATCACAGTCTTTTCCAATGAGGCAAATTTTCGCATGAGGTGGCCAAAGTACTGGAGTTTCAGCTTTAGCATCACTCTTTCCAAAGAAATCCCAGGGCTGATCTCCTTCAGAATGGACTCATTGGATCTCCTTGCAGTCCAAGGGACTCTCAAGAGTCTTCTCCAACACCACACTTCAAAAGCATCAATTCTTCGGTGCTCAGCTTTCTTCACAGTCCAACTCTCACATCCATACATGACCACTGGAAAAACCATAGCCTTGACTAGATGGACCTTTGTTGGCAAAGTGATGTCTCTGCTTTTGAATATGCTGTCTAGGTTGGTCATAACTTTCCTTCCAAGGAGTAAGCGTCTTTTAATTTCATGGCTGCAGTCACCATCTGCAGTGATTTTGGAGCCCAGAAAAATAAAGTCTGACACTGTTTCCATTGTTTCCCCATCTATTTCCCAGATGCCATGATCTTCGTTTTCTGAATGTTGAGCTTTAAGCCAACTCTTTCACTCTCCAATTTCACTTTCATCAAGAGGCTTTTGAGTTCCTCTTCACTTTCTGCCATAAGGGTGGTGTCATCTGCATATCTGAGGTGACTGATATTTCTCCCGGCAATCTTGATTCTAGCTTGTGCTTCTTCTAGTCCAGTGTTTCTCATGATGTACTCTGCATATAAATTAAACAAGCAGGGTGTCAATATACAGCCTTGACGTACTCCTTTTCCTATTTGGAACCAGTCTGTTGTTCCACGTCCAGTTCTAACTGTTGCTTCCTGACCTGCATACAGGTTTCTCAAGGGGCAGGTCAAGTGGTCTGGTATTCCCATCTGTTTCAGAATTTTCCACAGTTTATTGTGATCCACACAGTCAAAGGCTTTGGCATGGTCAAGAAAGCAGAAATAGATGTTTTTCTGGAACTCTCTTGCTTTTTCCATGATCCAGCGGATGTTGGCAATTTGATCTCTGGTTCCTCTGCCTTTTCTAAAACCAGCTTGAACATCAGGAAGTTCACGGTTCGCATATTGCTGAAGCCTGGCTTGGAGAATTTTGAGCATTACTTTATTAGCATGTGAGATGAGTGCAATTGTGTGGTAGTTTGAGCATTCTTTGGCATTGCCTTTCTTTGGGATTGGAATGAAAACTGACCTTTTCCAGTCCTGTGGCCACTGCTGAGTGTTTCCAAGTTTGCTGGCATATTGAGTGCAGCACTTTCACAGCATCATCTTTCAAGATTTGAAATAGCTCAACTGGAATTCCATCACCTCCACTAGCTTTGTTCATAGTGATGCTTTCTAAGGCCCACTTGACTTCACATTCCAGGATGTCTGGCTCTAGGTCAGTGATCACACCATCATGAGTATCTGGGTCGTGAAGATCTTTTTTGTACAGTTCTGTGTATTTCTGCCACCTCTTCTTAATATATTCTGCTTCTGTTAAGTCCCTACCATTTCTGTCCTTTATCGAGCCCATCTTTGCATGAAATGTTCCCTTGGTATCTCTAATTTTCTTGAAGAGATCTCTAGTCTTTCCCATTCTGTTGTTTTCCTCTATTTCTTTGCATTGGTCGCTAAGGAAGGCTTTCTTATCTCTTGCTATTCTGTGGAACTCTGCATTCAGATGCTTATATCTTTCCTTTCTCCTTTGCTTTTTGCTTCTCTTCTTTTCACAGCTATTTGTAAGGCCTCCCCAGACAGCCATTTTGCTTTTTTGCATTTCTTTTTCTTGGGGATGGTCTTGATCCCTGTCTCCTGTACAATGTCACGAACCTCTGTCCATAGTTCATCAGGCACTCTATCTATCAGATCTAGGCCCTGAAATCTATTTCTCACTTCCACTGTATAATCATAAGGGATTTGATTTAGGTCATACCCGAATGGTCTAGTGGTTTAACCTACTTCTTCAATTTAAGTGTGAATTTGGCAATAAGGAGTTCGTGGTCTGAGCCACAGTCAGCTCCTGGTTTGTTTTTGTTGACTGTATAGAGCTTCTCCATCTTTGGCTGCGAAGAACATAATCAATCTGATTTCGGTGTTGACCACCTGGTGATGTCTATGTGTAGTCTTCTCTTGTGTTGTTGGAAGTGGGTGTTTGCTATGACCAGTGCATTTTCTTGGCAAAACTCTATTAGTCTTTGCCCTGCTTCATTCTGTATTCCAAGGCCAAATTTGTCTGTTACTCCAGGTGTTTCTTGACTTCCTACTTTTGCATTCCAGTCCCCTATAAGGAAAATGACATCTTTTTTGGGTGTTAGTTCTAAAAGGTCTTGTAGGTCTTCATAGAATCGTTCAACTTCAGCTTCTTCAGCATTAACTGGTTGGAGCATAGACTTGGATTACTGTGATATTGAATGGTTTGCCTTGGAAACGAACAGAGATCATTCTGTCGTTTTTGAGATTGCATCCAAGTACTGCGTTTTGGACTCTTTTGTTGACCATGATGGCTACTCCGTTTCTTCTAAGGGATTCTTGTCCACAGTAGTAGATATAATGGTCATCTGAGTTAAATTAACCCATTCCAGTCCATTTTAGTTTGCTGATTCCTAGAATGTTGACTTTCACTCTTGCCATCTCTTGTTTGACTACTTCCAATTTGCCTTGATTCATGGACCTGACATTCCAGGTTCCTATGTAATATTGCTCTTTACAGCATAGGACCTTGCTTCTATCACCAGTCACATCCACAACTGGGTATTGTTTTTGCTTTGGCTCCATCCCTTCATTCTTTTTGGAGTTATTTCTCCACTGATCTCCAGTAGCATATTGGGCCCCTACTGACCTGGGGAGTTCCTCTTTCAGTATCCTATCATTTTGCCTTTTCATACTGTTCATGGGGTTCTCAAGGCAAGACTACTGAAGTGGTTTGCCATTCCCTTCTCCAGTGGACCACATTCTGTCAGACCTCTCCACCATGACCCGCCTGTCTTGGGTGGCCCCACTGGCATGGCTTAGTTTCACTGAGTTAGACAAGGCTGTAGTCCTAGTGTGATTAGATTGACTAGTTTTCTGTGAGTATGGTTTCAGTGTGTCTGCCCTCTGATGCCCTCTTGCAACACCTACTGTCTTACTTGGGTGTTACTCGTCCAAGGAGCGGTGGCTGTGCTGGCGCAGTAGGGCCTAGAGGAGCTATTCCACGTTCAAGGTCAGGAGGGGTGGCGGTGAAGAGATACCCCTCGTCCAAGGTAAGGAGCAGCGACTGCGCTTTGCTGGAGCAGCCATGAAGAGATACCCCATGTCCAAGGTAAGAGAAACCCAAGTAAGACAGTAGGTGTTGCAAGAGGGCATCAGAAGGCAGACACACTGAAACCATGTATATATATAATTTATGTCATATGATCTACTCACCCAAATGACAATATGTTTTAATATTTTCACATAAAGAATAATTATGTGTTATTATTTTATAATGTTGGATATAATCACTATTTCCAGTATAAATTACAGTATGTGTCCCCTAGTTAGTACTAGACTTCATAGTTTTTCAAGATCAGAGAAGTCATCAGTTCAGTTCAGTTCAGTTCTGTTGCTCAGTCGTGTCCAACTCTTTGCGACCCCATGGACTGCAAAATGCCAGGCCTCCCTGTCCATCACCAACTCCCAGAGTTTACTCAAACTCATGTCCATTGAGTTGGTAATGCCATCCAACCATCTCATCCTCTGTCATCTCCTTCTGCTCCTGCCTTCAATGTTTCTCAGCATCAGGGTCTTTTCAAATGAGTCAGCTCTTTGCATCAGGTGGCCAAAATATCAGTTTCAGCTTCAACATCAGTCCTCCCAATAAACTCTCAGGACTGATTTCCTTTAGGATGGACTGGCTAGATCTCCTTGCAGTCCAAGGGACTCTCAAGAGTCTTCTCCAACACCACAGTTCAAAAGCATCAATTCTTCGGCGCTCAGCTTTCTTTACAGTCCAACTCTCACAATCATACATGACTACTGGAGAATGGGTTGCCATTTCCTTCTCCAGGGGATCTTCCCGACCCAGGGATTGAATCCAGGTCTCCCGCATTGCAGGCAGATGCTTTACCATCTGAGCCACCAGGGAACAAGGTATTTATATATAAATAGCATTATTTTAACGTAATTATTTTCTTCTGTGTCTGACAATTTCCCACTTTGAAATTTGTGAAAATAATGATTTGAATTCCTTTATTTATGACCATCTTTCAGATCATAATCTATTTGTTTGCTCTGCCCTTCTTGAGACTAAATTAGAAATATTTTCTCTAGAGTTGTCTGCATTTCATCTGCATTTATCTATGCTTTGAATGGTTCATTACACACACCTGAATTGGCTTTGTAACTGTGTCAGTAAGTATAAAAGATAAAGATTTTATTATATTCTTTTGACTTATTTCTTTTTTTTGGTTGGTGAATAAAAAGTTGCAAAGAAAATGCAAAAATAATTCTACATTATTTTTGAGATGAAAAAGTCAGCAATTTTGAAAATTCTTGAATAAACGCTAGAATGGATTTGCTTTGAGTTTGCCTGTGATTAGAAACTGTTTTAGATTAGCTTTAGAAAGTTTTAGAAACAAGACAAATAAGACAAAAATCATCACCAAAAAAGAAATCTCTGCTATCAACTAGCTCAAATTTATACCTGAAGGATGAAAGTAAATCATGTGTATATTTTTTCTCAAATATTTAAAAGAAATTTTTAGCAACTTGAAATCTGTTATTCATTTTATATTGTTTTGAAAGTCAATTGCTATTTCATCATTACTTCATTTTGCAAAAACATCTAAGGAAAACAAAATTTTCATATTTTGATAAAAAACCTCTAGAGATATATTTAATAAAATATCAAGGGCAGTATTTATCAAAAAGCTAATAGGTAACATGATTTCAAAACTGAAGTGATAAATGTTATTGCATAATATGAATTATTAATTTGTATTTGAAATTGAAGATCAATCTTATAATTACTATAGGTCTGTTACTACATAGTTAGCACTTTTAAATAATTAATTGCATCATTCTTATATCTGTAGCATACCAAGTGCAGCATAATCTCCTCCATAACCTTTTATAATTTTAAAGTGATCTCTGTAAATATTATGATTTCACATTCACAGCTTCTTAAAATATGCTTCAAAATGCATTTAAGAAAAAACTTTAAACCTGAAGCAAAAAATATTTTCTAAATGCAATGACAATTATTTGGAGTTAACTTTAATGCCATTTTTATTAGTGCAATAATTATATTTAAGAGATATGCATAATAAAAGCTTCCAATTATGATAATGTTTCCTGAGTTCAGAGTAAAAAAAAAAATCTCCATTACCCTCAAGTAGGGATGTCATTTTCATGTGTGGGGCACTGGAAAAACATTTCTGGAGAAGGGGCTTCTCTATACAAACAATTTGATTTAAAGATATGCTGTAAAATTCCTGGCCCCATGTAAGATGCAATGTTATATTCCTGAAGATCAGGAAAATGGGGAAAGAACAGGTACATACCTCTTTGTTCATTTTTTCTAAGTGCACATGAGATTCTTCGTAGTCTCTAAGTAACATCTCTTTCTGTTCACTTCCAGGAACCAATTCTTCCTTCTTTATTTCAAACACATCATTCTTGGCTAGTTTTACACCCTTTCCATGAATAAATGGTAATCACACTGGTATAACTGGCAATGTCATGGCTCTTTGGAACCTGTTGGTATTAAATCAGCATGGTTATTCTTGTCTCTGCAGTTCTCTAATGCTATTTATTTAATGTTGGGCACACTATTACTCAAGACACTGCATCATGCATATAAAGCCCATGAATGCTGGCCTCCAAGGACTCTGAAAAGCTGATACTATGCTTCAAAGATGTTTTAAAATGCAAGGTTCAACTAAAGCATGGAGAAAAATGTGGATCAAAATTCACTTTTTGATTATCCATAAATATATCATTCAGAGTTTTATGGTGTAAACATAGATTAAAACATCTTCCAATTCTATTTTTGTGGTCCTTACTCTTGCCCTCCACATGCCACCTCCAGCTGGGAGGGAGATAAGGCAGCCAGGGGCAGAGCAAGATCAGTGAGCCCATTTGAGCATAAGATATCTGCTCCTCCTTACACACTGCTTAAAATTGACCTGGAAAAGGACAGCATCACCATGCCAATCAAAGGCAAAAAAGGATATTTACTAGACAGGCATTATCATTGTGGAACAGAGCTTGAAAGCCCTTGGAAGAAAAAAACATGGCTTCTGGTGAGTGTGTGGAGCCTGCTGAAGAAATGGGATGACTACCTCTGGGTACCATCAAGTGGTGATATACTTGGTGATATAAAAGATACCTGCTGGAACTCCGTTACCTTCACGTTCTGTATCCAAAGACACTATTATGGTCAAACTCAGTTGAGTAGGAGTTGATTCTTAGGTCCACTCTGGAGGTTCAAGTTCAAGGGCTGATAGTGGTTGCACATATCCCAGACGACTCCATTTATCCTACATCCAATGTGAGTGGGGCTTTCCAGGTGGCAACATGACAAAGAATCTGCCTGCCAATGAAGAAGATACAAGAAACTTGGGTTTGATCGCTGGGTTGGGAAGATATTCTGGAGTCAACAACAGTCTGGTGACCCAGTTGCCCAATTAGGAGAAAGAAACATTAAACCAACTAGCAGAAGAGATCCACTATCCAAGCTGCACTCCTGAAATCAGAATCTGCAAAGGGATTCCTAAATGGCCTCATCCACAGAAGTCCTGAAGCTCCTTAGGATTCACTGTCAACCTTGTACATACGGGCATGAATTGAGCGAGCTCTGCAATGGGGAGAAATGACAACCTTCACCACAAGAGTCCCTGCCTGGGATGGTGCCGCAAGACCCAGAATGCACTGCCAGGATGGCTCTGTAGCCCTGGCTGATCCTTGCACTGGAATACAGGATTTAGAATATTTTGAATAAGATATCCAAAATATTGGACCTCTTGAAGCATTAGCCTAAGGCAGGAACACTACTTGTAGGAATATAAGTGGTATTGTCACTCAACAGTACAACTCAAGAAGCAAACGGAAGGGAGGGAGGAATGAAGGGGAATAACATTTTTCTTACCACATAGATCATTTTATAAAGTTAAAATTTGGATCCCAAATCAGGAAGATAATACAAGAAAAAGAGATAGTGTACTCCCTTCATTTACAAAGGAAGATGCAAAAATGCACATAAAATAATACTTAATCAAATCCAATGAATATAAAAACTATATGTCATAATAAGAAGAAATTTATTCTCAGAAATTATTAATAAGCCAGCATTAGGTAACTTATTTTTGTTCTATACCAAATTACTAAACTGAAGGGAAAATGTGTAATAGCTATCCCTATATATACAGAAAAATAGGATTTGATAGAATTCAATGACTATGACTTAGAAAAACTTTTAGTTATCAGAAGTAAAAATGGAACTCCTTGAAGTCAGTAAGTTTTAAACAATGATATCCTCAAGCAAACATCATACTTTATCAAAATCAAAAATCTTTAAAGATTTTGCTATAAAAAAGAAGGATGTCCACTATAACTATTATTCTTTAACATAATTTCAGAATTTCTGGTTTGAGGAAAGACAAAAAGTGAGGTGTAAGTATTCAAAAGAAAAGATGAAAATGCCATTATTTAGGTATGTTATAGTACAGCTGCTGACATTCTATGTAAATTAATAATACAGTTCCACAGGGTCTTCTGATATAAAATCAACCTACAAAAAAGTTAAATGAATGCTTTGGCAACAATGCAAGGGTGCATGCTCAGCTGCTTCAGTCATGTCTGACTCTTTGTAACCCCATGGACTGTAACCTGCCAGGCTCCTCTGACCATGGGATTCTCTAGGCAAGAATACCATAGTAGGTTGCCATGCCCTCCTCCAGGGTTTCTTCTCCACCGGGATTGAACCATGTTTCCTGCATTGCAGGTGGATTCTTTATCCACTGAGCCACCTGGGAGGCCTCTTGGCAACAATAGCCAACAATAAAATTTAAAAAATAAATAAATAAAAAGCCATATACCACATTGGCAATAGTAAAATCTTTAAATTCTACAATGATTAATCAGGAAAATATTAATACTATCTTAATAAAATTTTAAAATGTCTAATAAAGAATTTAGAATATAATCTAGTGGAATAAAACATCATTTCTGGACAAGAAGACTTACTGTTATAAAGGTATCTATTATCCTCAAATTGATTGAAGAGTTGGACTTGTTGACTGAACAACATCCTCGAATTAATATTTAATCTGCAATTCCATAAATCAAAATTCCAGTTGATTTTTTGAGGGATTCAGTAAACCTACAATTAAAGGCAAAGTGAAAGAATTAAAGGTTTACAAAATAAATTTTAACAAATGGAAACAGAGATAACTTACCTTAGAGAGACAAAGACACCTTATCTTAAGATAACTTACCTTAGAGATAAGGATTGTTGTTGTTGCTCAGTTGCCTTGTCATTTCTGACTCTTTTTGACTCCATGGACTGCAGCACTCCAGGCCTCCCTGTCCCTCACCATCTCCCAGAGTTTTCCCAAGTTCATGATCATTGCATTGGTGATGCATTCCCGGCATCTCATCCTCTGACACCCCCTATTTCTTCTGCCCTCAATGTTTCCCATCATCAGGGACTTTTCCAGTGAGTCATCTGTTCAAATCAGATGACCAAAATACTGGAGCTTCAGCATCAGTCCTTCCAGTGAATAGTCAGGGTTGATCTCCCTTGAGACTGACTGGTTTGATTTCCTTGCTGTCCAAGGGACGTTCAGGACTTTAGAGATAAGGATAACTTACCTTAATAGCAACATTCTAGAAAGTCTTGGTGATGAAAGGAAATACCATCACAGTACATACCCATACAAAGAAAACCACCTTGCACAGATACCCAATCCACAAATGTACAAAGATAGAATTAGGAATCAAAGAGAGAAGTTCAGACAAAATTGGGAAGCTGTCTCACTTTATGTATAAAAGTAAAATGATCTCAACAAAAAAGTGGACTCAAGATAGAAAAAAACATTTAATGAAAAAAAATTTATAACATAGACATAAGAAAAATATGAGACTATCTTTATCTCTTAGGCACAACAGAGGATTTAGAAATCACAAAAGACATAGGGTAAAAATTGATGAATTTCCAATACAGTATATTAATGCATATATATGGAATTTAGAAAGATGGTAACTGTGACCCTATATGCGAGACAGCAAAAGAGACACAGATGGAAAGAACAGACTTTTGGACTCTGTGGGAGAAGGCGAGGGTGGGATGATTTGAGAGAACAACACTGGAACATGTATATTACCATATGTAAAATAGATCGCCAGTCCAGGTTTGATGCATGAGACAGGGCACTCAGGGCTGGTGCACTGGGATGACCCTGAGGGATGGGATGGGGAAGGAGTTCAGGATGGGGAACACATGTACACCCATGGCTGATTCATGTTAATGTATGGCAAAAACCACTACAATATTGTAAAGTAATTAGCCTCCAATTAAAATAAATTAATTTACCAAAAAAATTGATGAATTTTAGCATACAACACTAAAGATTTCTCTTCGGTGAAGGCTGCCATGAATAAAGTTAATAGAGATGTGACAGACTTGAAGAAGATGATGGCAATGTCTAGAACTAATGAGGAATTATTGTCTAGGCATATAAGGAATGCTGGCAAATCATCAAGAAAAAGTTAGCATCATCAACAGAAAATAAAGCAATTTAAGGAACAGAAAACATCCGCAGCTAACAACCCCTCAGAGAGATGCTCAAACTCATTCAAAATCAGAGATGCAAATTAAAGCAACAAGGAATTATCATTTTACATCTATTTGCAGGTGACAAAATTGTGATAACTTTTCTAATTAATATTCAGATTCAGCTTCCATGTCATTCTTTCGTATTGTCATTTTTCTTTCTCCTTTGTCACAGTAAGCATAATTACAATTGTTATGACTGGTATTTTAGCACCTCTGAATTAACACTTGTCCTTTGTCCTTTTCTGCCCTGTAATGTAGAGATATAACTTTCTCATGAAATTATTTGAAGTAACTAATGACCAATCAAGTCTTCCAGCTGATCTGGGCTGGATATACCCTTTGAAAAGAAATTGAATCACACAGGTGTATCCTACTCTCTGCAATCCCATGGACTGTATGTAGCCTGCCTGGCTTCTCTGTCCATGGGATTCTCCAGGCAAGAATACTGGAGTGGGTTGCCATTTCCTTCTCCACGGGATCTTCCCAACTCAGGGATCAAACCTGGGTCTCCTGCATTGCAGGCAGATTCTTTACCAACTGAGCCACTAGGGAAGCCCTCTGAAAACTACCCTAATTTCCTTCATTACTCTTTTTTATTTTTTTCCTGTTTCACGTATATTGATGCCTTTAGATTTTCTACTGAAAAATTAATTCAATAGGTTATTTCTAGCTTGATCACAATAGAATCAAGTAATTCTGCTCAACTCTTGGGAAGTCAATGAATTAATTTGCTATCCATAATTATTATTATATTAAAGATATTTATTCTATTTAGTAAATATCTTTGATATGTTTAATCTGTTTTCCTTTAGTAACCTGTGGGTGACAACATTATCAATTTGGAAAATCTACCAATTTACAAAAAAAAAATAGTGTAAATCAGGGCAATACTAGAGAGGTGAAATAATGAGCTGTTTATTTTTTTCTCAAAGAAAAGGAGTAATAATAAATCTCTTACTATGAGGCAGTCTTAATAACAGAAAACTATTAATGTCAACTCTGATAAATGTCTTTGCATTTATTTGACTTTAAATGACTTTAATGACTTTAAAATGGTTGTGAGATACTTCCTGCCACAGCTAAGAAAGGAGAAATTACTGAAAGGGAATGCATTTAAGTTAAATCCCTCTGAAGAAAACAAGAAACAGGTAAACAGTTAAAAATTATGAGGCTCATTTATTTCCCAGGTGAGCAAAAGCAATTAGAGAGCTCCTTCTTTCAACTAGCTATAGGATATTGAGAAAAGG
Organism: Bos javanicus; assembly: GCF_032452875.1. NCBI lineage: Eukaryota > Metazoa > Chordata > Mammalia > Artiodactyla > Bovidae > Bos > Bos javanicus. The sequence goes on from NC_083876.1 coordinate 90,365,723, forward strand.
AGAATTTCCTGCCATATCAGTAAACAAGGCGATGGCAGTCATCAGCGTTTGCAGCCCTCCAATGTGAGCTTCTGAGCCCTAAGGGCACTCAGAAAGGGCAAGAATACCTGAGATCCAGCGGCCATCAGATTGCAGCCTCAAGGAAACTCTGAATGTGTAAAACACAGGAAACTGGCCCCAACTTGCTGAGATGCACACGAAAGGAATGATTTAAGTGAGTCCAGACTCTTGCATCTTCCTACAGGGTTGTGTAGGAAGATGCAAGAGTCTGGAAGGAAGGAAGAGTCTGGAAGGATGATTCAGGAAGTCAACCCTGAATATTCGTTGGAAGGACTGATGCTGAAGCGGAAGCTCCAATACTTTGGCAACCTGATGCAAGGAGCCACCTTTTCTGACTCATTGGCAAAGACCCTGATGCTGGGAAAGGTTGAAGGCAGGAGGATAAGGCAGCAACAAAGGATGAGATGACTGGATGGCGTCATCGACTCAATGGACAATGAGTTTGAGCAAACTCTGGGAGATAGTGAAGGACAGGGAAGCCTGGTGTGCTGCAGTTCACGGGGTTGCAAAGAGTTGGAAACGACTGAGCAACTGAATGACAAAACATACATAGAAAAGTGCTAAATTGCTTAACTTGGGAGATCTGGTTTTCTTTAGCAATAATCTTTTGATGTTCAGACTACTTGCCCTTTGTTGCAAAACTTCTATATAACCTGGCTCCTTCTCTCACCTCCTTGGAGCAATCCTCTCAGGGTTACTTGTGATGCTTTCTCCTAGGCTTGAAGTCCTAAAACTACCCATAAAATGAAACAAAACTCTCAGCTTTTAGGTTGTGAATATTTTTAAAGTTGATAATATATTATAAAAAATTGTCCAAACTATTTCTTGCTTGAAAAGGCATGCACTTTTTTCCTTTCACACTCTATTTGAGAATTTCATATTTTTTGATTTGGATATAATTTTCAGTCACATTAAACAAAAGTAATCCTAATTATGAATAGACTTTTCAGCTACATTTAATGCACTCAAATACTATTTCTAAAGGATAGATGTCTAATGGATACAAACTGCAATGAAAAGAAGTGATGAATGAAGCTGCTATCCTAAAAGATAACAAATACCATGAGCAATTTCTTTTACAGTCCAAAGGCCAAAATTCCCTTTACAGTCCTTGGACAAATTTATTAGGAAGTAAGCTCTTTGTTTCTGTTTTATCTTCCCTATGAGAGAATTCCCTCTGTGGAATTCTCAAGAAAGTGCAGATCTACGTGAACAGCAGATAAATTCCTTCAACGCTCACCAAATATTGTTCTTTGTTTCTTTTTTTGTCTCCCATTCTTTTTCTGCCTCCTCTGACTTTGAGGTTTTTAAATATGCTCTATTTGTCAATTCATGGGACAATACTTTATTTCAGTTCAGTTCAGTTCAGTAGCTCAGTTGTGTCCAACTCTTTGCGACTCCATGGACTGCAGCACATCTAGCCTCCCTGTCCATCACGAACTCCCAGAGTTTACTAAACTATTTTAATTATAATATATTTTAAAGTATGAAGCGGAAGGCCTAGTCTGTCATTGGAGCTTTTTTTAATTCTTTAAGTTTTCTTACACATTTACTTTTCTATATGAACTATAGCATTAACTTGTCTTACTCAATATAAAAAGATTTTTTTTAATCGCAATGTGTTAAAATTTTAAATCAATTTTAAAAATGATATTTTATGATGTTGAATCATTCTTTAAAAAGGAAGAATGTCTTTCCATGCATCAAAACTATCATTTGTCTCATTTAAAATTGTTTAAACTTTTTCTAACATAGGGTTTGTATTTTTCTATTATAAATTTATTCATAAGCATTTACTCATATGATGTGGCTCTAGTAATACATGCCTCACCAAAACAAAATTAAGAAGTAATAGGACATCAGTTATACTATAAGTATTAAAGGAATTGCATCGTTATTCAAAATGTTTCATAAAGAAAACCCAGAACCTAAAAAGTTTCATATGCAGTTCTGCTGATCATTCATGAAACAGAAACTCTGATAATAAAAAAGTCTTTAAAAAATATTAAAAACTGAAGATGCTCTAACTAATAATACAAGGCTACCATAGCTTAGAACTCAAAACAAGGTTAGTACAATATAAAAAAAGGAAAATCATAACATAGACTAAGAAAAATAATATATTAGCACAAGTTCAATAATATAGATAATAAAATTTATAGTGAAAAAATAGTGGTTTATTCCTAGAATACATGTTTAGTTTATATTAAATATATTTAATCTAATTCATGACATTACTAAATTAAAGAGGAAAATAGAAAATAACACAGTTCAACAAAATTTATAATTTAGTATAAAAATTAAAAATTTGAGGAAATTCGCTTAACCTGAGAAAAGACATTTATAAAACTAAACTAAAACAAAATAGCTTATCATTATAATTACCATAAATTACTGTGATACAAGCATTAATATATATGCAAAGAAAAGAATGAGTAGGGATATAAAAAAGAAAATAATAAAAAGCCTACAGCTAAAAACAGGACAAAACAAAATAAATACACCAGTCTGTTCATGTCAACTTCTCCATTTATTGAAAACTATTTTGAAAGACATCTTTTTAAAAAAGAGACAATCTAGAAAGTTACCAAATAACTGAGGAGTGCACACAATTTCACTGTTTCTGTTGTGTTTACCATTTACCGCATCATCAGGGATACTGCCAAAAGAAATAATACTCTTAGTTCAGTTCAGTCACTCAGTCGTGTCCTACTCTTTGTGACCCCATGAATCGCAGCACGCCAGGCCTCCCTGTCCATCACCAACTTCCAGAGATCACTTAGACTCACGTCCATCGAGTCGGTGATGGCATCCAGACGTCTCATCCTCTGTCATCCCCTTCTCCTCTTGCCCCCAATCCCTCCCAGCATCAGAGTCTTTTCCAATGAGTCAGCTCTTCGCATGAGGTGGCCAAAGTACTGGAGTTTCAGCTTTAGCATCAGTCCTTTCAAAGAAATCCCAGGGCTGATCTCCTTCAGAATGGACTGGTTGGATCTTCTTACACTCCAAGTAACTCTCAAGAGTCTTCTCCGACACCACAGTTCAAAAGCATCAGTTCTTGGGCACTCAGCTTTCTTCTCAGTCCAACTCTCACATCCATACATGACCACTGGCAAAACCATAGCCTTGACTAGACGGACCTTTGTTGACAAAGTAATGTCTCTGTTTTTGAATATGCTATCTAGGTTGGTCATAAGTTTCCTTCCAAGGAGTAAGCATCTTTTAATTTCATGGCTGCAGTCACCATCTGCAGTGATTTTGTAGCCCAGAAAAATAAAGTCTGACACTGTTTCCCCATCTATTTGCCATGAAGTGATGGGACCAGATACCATGATCTTTGTTTTCTGAACCTTGAGTTTTAAGCCAACTTTTTCACTCTCCTCTTTCACCTTCATCAAGAGGCTTTTGAGTTCTTCTTCACTTTCTGCCATAAGGGTGGTGTCATCTGCATATCTAAAGTTATTGATATTTCTCCCAGCAATCTTGATTCCAGCTTGTGCTTCTTCCAGCCCAGTGTTTCTCATGATGTACTCTGCATATAAATTAAACGAGCAGAGTGACAATATACAGCCTTGATGTACTCCTTTTCCTATTTGGAACAAGTTTGTTGTTCCATGTCCAGTTCTCACTGTTTCTTCCTGACCTGCATACAAATTTCTCAAGAGGCAGGTCAGGTGGTCTGTTATTCCCATCTCTTTCAGAATTTTCCACAGTTTATTGTGATCCACACAGTCAAAGGCTTTGGCATGGTCAAGAAAGCAGAAATAGATGTTTTTCTGGAACTCTCTTGCTTTTTCCATGATCCAGCGGATGTTGGCAATTTGATCTCTGGTTCCTCTGCCTTTTCTAAAACCAGCTTGAACATCTGGAAGTTCACGGTTCACGTATTGCTGAAGCCTGGCTAGGAGAATTTTGAGCATTATTTTACTAGCATGTGAGATGAGTGCCATTGTGTGGTAGTTTGGGCATTCTTTGGCATTGCCTTTCTTTGGGATTGGAATGAAAACTGACCTTTTCCAGTCCTGTGGCCACTACTGTTTTCCAAATTTGCTGGCATATTGAGTGTAGCACTTTCACAGCGTCATCTTTCAGGATTTGAAATAGCTCCATTGGAATTCCATCACCTCCACTAGCTTTGTTTGTAGTGATGCTTTCTAAGGCCCACTTGACTTCACATTCCAGGATGTCTGGCTCTAGGTCAGTGATCACACCATCGTGATTATCTGGGTCATGAAGATCTTTTTTGTACAGTTCGTCTGTGTATTCCTGCCACCTCTTCTTACTATCTACTGCTTCTGTTAGGTCCATATCATTCCTGTCCTTTATCGAGCCCATCTTTGCATGAAATGGTCCCTTGGTATCTCTAATTTTCTTGAAGAGTTCTCTAGTCTTTCCCATTTTGTTGTTTTCCTCTATTTCTTTGCATTGATCGCTGAGGAAGGTTTTCTTATCTCTTCTTGCTATTCTTTGGAACTCTGCATTCACATGTTTATATTTTTCCTTTTCTCCTTTGCTTTTCGCTTCTCTTCTTTTCACAGCTATTTGTAAGGCCTCCCCAGAGAGCCATTTTGCTTTTTTGCATTTCTTTTCCATGGGGATGGTCTTGATCCCTGTCTCCTGTACAATGTCACGAACCTCATTCCATAGTTCATCAGTCACTCTATCTATCAGATCTAGGCCCTTAAATCTATTTCTCACTTCCACTGTATAATCATAAGGGATTTGATTTATGTCATACCTGAATGTCTAGTGTTTTTCCCTACTTTCTTCAATTTAAGTCTGAATTTGGCAATAAGGAGTTCATGATCTGAGCCACAGTCAGTTCCTGGTCTTGTTTTTGCTGACTGTATAGAGCTTTTCCATCTTTGGGTGCAAAGAATATAATCAATCTGATTTCGGTGTTGACCATCTGGTGATGTCCATGTGTAGAGTCTTCTCTTGTGTTGTTGGATGAGGATGTTTGCTACGACCAGTGCATTTTCTTGGCAAAACTCTATTAGTCTTTGCCCTGCTTCATTCTGTATTCCAAGGCCAAATTTGCCTGTTACTCCAGGTGTTTCTTGACTTCCTACTTTTGCATTCCAGTCCCCTATAATGAAAAGGACATCTTTTTTGGGTGTTAGTTTTAAAAGGTCTTGTAGGTCTTCATAGAACTGTTCAGCTTCTTCAGCATTACTGGTTGGGGCATAGACTTGGATTACTGTGATATTGAATGGTTTGCCTTGGAAACAAACAAACAGAGATCGCTCTGTCGTTTTTGAGTTTGCATCCAAGTACTGCCTTTTGAACTCTTTTGTTGACCATGATGGCTACTCCATTTCTTCTGAGGGATTCCTGTCCACAGTAGTAGATATAATGGTCATCTGAGTTAAATTCACCCATTCCAGTCCATTTCAGTTCGCTGATTCCTAGAATGTTGACTTTCACTCTTGCCATCTCTTGTTTGACTACTTCCAATTTGCCTTGATTCATGGACCTGACATTCCAGGTTCCTATGTAATATTGCTCTTTACAGCATAGGACCTTGCTTCTATCACCAGTCACATCCACAACTGGGTATTGTTTTTGCTTTGGCTTCATCCCTTCATTCTTTCTGGAGTTATTTCTCCACTGATCTCCAGTAGCATATTGGGCCCCTACTGACCTGGGGAGTTCCTCTTTCAGTATCCTATCATTTTGCCTTTTCATACTGTTCATGGGGTTCTCAAGGCAAGAATACCGAAGTGGTTTGCCATTCCATTCTCCAGTGGACCACATTCTGTCAGACCTCTCCACCATGACCTGCCTGTCTTGGGTGGCCCCACTGACATGGCTTAGTTTCATTGAGTTAGACAAGGCTGTGGTCCTAGTGTGATTAGATTGACTAGTTTTTTGAGTATGGTTTCAGTGTGTCTGCCCTCTGATGCCCTTTTGCAATACCTACTGTCTTACTTGGGTTTCTCTTACCTTGGACGTGGGGTATCTCTTCACGGCTGCTCCAGTTAAGCACAGCCGCTGCTCCTTACCTTGGACGAGGGGTATCTCCTCACTGCCACCCCTTCTGATCTTGAACGTGGAATAACTCCTGTAGGCCCTCCGGCGCCCAGGTAGCCACCGCTCCTTGGAGGTGGGGTTGCTTCCCTGGGCCGGGGCCCCTGGCCTCCGGCATGGGGTAGGTCCTCCAAGCTGCCTCCCCTGGGCTTGGGCACGGGGTAGCTCCTCCCGGCCACTGCCCCTGGCCTCGGACGTGGGGTAGCTCATCTCGGCTGCCACCCCTTACCTCGGACCTGGGGTAGCTCCTCTCCGGGGCGCTAAATGTGCCAGTCGCAGCTGCCTGCGCTAAAAATAATACTCTACTACATCACAAAAAGTATTATCAGTTCAGTTCAGTCCCTCAGTCGTGTCTGACTCTTTGCGACCTCATGAATTGCAGCACTCCAGGCCTCTCTGTCCATTACCAACTCCCAGAGTTCACTCAGACTCACGTCCATTGAGTCGGTGATGCCATGCAGACATCTCATCCTCTGTCATCCCCTTCTCCTCCTGCCCCAATCCCTCGCAGCATCAGAGTCTTTTCCAATGAGTCAGCTCTTCGCATGAGGTGGCCAAAGTACTGGAGTTTCAGCTTTAGCATCATTCCTTCCAAAGAAATCCCAGGGCTGATCTCCTTCAGATTGGACTGGTTGGATCTTCTTATACTCCAAGTAACTCTCAAGAGTCTTCTCCGACACCACAGTTCAAAAGCATCAATTCTTGGGCACTCAGCTTTCTTCACAGTCCAACTCTCACATCCATATGTGACCACTGGAAAAACCATAGCCTTGACTAGACGGACTTTTGTAGGCAATGTAATGTCTCTGCTTTTCAATATGTTATGTAGGTTGGTCATAACTTTTCTTCCAAGAAGTAAGCGTCTTTTAATTTCATGGCTGCAATAACCATCTGCAGTGATTTTGGAGCCCAGAAAAATAAAGTCTGACACTGTTTCCACTGTTTCCCCATCTATTTTCCATGAAGTGATGGGACCAGTTGCCATGATCTTTGTTTTCTGAATGTCAAGCTTTAAGCCAACTTTTTCACTCTCCTATTAGTATTATAGTCATGGCTAATTCAAATGTGAGATAGAGCTGGTCTGCATTTGAACTAGAAAGGCTTTGTCAGTAGTTCAGGGTATGCATGCATGTATACCTTTGTCTCTCACTACAATGCTTATCTGCAGCCTTTTGTCTCTTCCTTCACCATATTGTTTGTCTTTAAATAAAAGCTTTATGTTATATGAGTCTGGTCACTCATTTCAAATATACAGACTGGGGAAAACAATAGGAGTACCCACACAGGCTTACCTGGTGGCTCAAGCAGTAAAGAATCTGCCTGCAAGTCAGGAAACCTGTTTTTGGTCACTGGATCGGGAAGTTCCCCTGGAGAAGGGAATAGCGACCCACTCCAGTATTCTTAGCTTAGCTGATAAAGAATCCACGTGCATTGCAGGAGGCTGCAGTTGGAGTCCTGCGTCGGGAAGTTCCCCTGGAGAAGAGATAGGCTACCCACTTCAGTATTCATGAACTTCCCTGGAGGCTCAGATGGTAAAGAGTCACCTGCAGTGGGGGAGACCTGGGTTCGATCCCTGGTTTGGGACGATCCCTTGGAGGAGGCCATGGCAACCCACTCCAGTATTCTTGACTGGAGAATCCCCATGGACAGAGGAGCCTAGCAGGCCACAGTCCATGGGGTTGCAAAGAGTCAGGCGTGATTTAGCCACTAAGCACAGCCAGTATTCTTGCCTGGAGAATTCAATGGACAGAGGAGCCTGGTGAACTACAGTCCCTGGGGTTGCAAAGAGTCAGGCACGACTTAGCGACCAATATGTTTGCTTTTCACCCACTCAGCATAGCCAGCTGTCAGTAAAATTTTATATTTTCAGTGATCAGGTATGTACTGATTTTGTTTAATTCCAACAATCAGGTAGCTGAAATTCTTCTCTACAGCAGAAGCATATTTCACTGAAACAGTATTCTTTTTCAACATTGATTTAACAGGCTAACCAAAAGAATTAATTGTCATTTTAAAATGAGTATACCATTAAAAAAAAAAAAACAAAGACAATGATAGCATTTATGACAAATTCTATTCCGTCTGCTTAAAATAAAAAAGCATTAGTAAAATAAAAGTGACACTATATTTACCCCAAATCAGTAAATTTGTTTCAGCAAAATAATTACACATCAAATTGCATTGATTTTAATATTATTGCTTTAGGATATTTTAAACACTATTTGTAAATATATTTGCTTTGAGGGTTATCTAATTGCTTTCAATTTAAAACATTATAAGTTTCTGTAAATACATACTTTTTTTTTTTTTTAGTAAAATTCTTATTATACTGCTCAGTTTGAGAAAATGCTTTAGAATGTTTGTTCATTCACCTTTATGAATTTTTCCCTTATTATATTTTATGAACAGCCAAAAATCTAAAGATATCACACCCCAAGTATAAATATTTCAACACTTGGGGTTATCCAAACTTAGTCGATTTTGTGGTCTGAAATTCTAAGATTTTTTTTCAAGAATCGCAGTGTGGAACTGTTTCTCCATTTTTATGGGTATGCCCCTCTGTCTATGCCAGCCATCTGATAGGTGCACTTAAGCCTAACCTGTTAGGTTAAATACCACTGGGTGCGTGGGTGCATGCTAAATCACTTCGGTCTTGTCTGACAGTTTGCTACCCTATGGACAATCCATGGGATTCTCCAGGCAAGAATACTGGAGTGGGTTGTCATGCCTTCCCACATGGCGTTTAGTGGCAAAGAACTCGCCTGCCAATAGAAGAGACATAAAATACCTGGGTTCAGTCCCTGGGTGGGAGGATCCCCAAGGAGGAAATGGCAACCCACTGCAGTATTCTTGCCTGAGAAATCCCATGGACAGAGGTGCCAAGTGGGTTACGGTCCGTGGGGTCGCAAAGAGTTGAACACGACTGATGGACAGGGAGGCCTGGCGTGCTGCGATTCATGGGGTCGAAAAGAGTCAGACACGACTGAGCAACTGAACTGAACTGAACTGAAAGCGACTTAGCACCACACCAGTACCTTCTCTGTACCAAGAAGATGAGGATGACTAAATCTCTAGAAACTCTTCTTTTAAGAAGTTGTTGTTTAGTCACTAAGTTATGTCTGACTCTTTCTGACCCCATGGACTGTAGCCTGCTAGGCTCCTCTGTCCATAGGATTTCCCAGGCAAGAATACTGCAGTGTGTTGCCATTTTCTTCTCCAGAGGATCTTCCCCACTTAGGGATTGAACCCATGACTCTTGCATTCTGCATTGGCAAGCAGATTCTTTACCAATGAGCCACCTGGGAAGCCCTTCTTTTAAGAAGAAAGAAAGTGAAGTTGTTAAGTTGTGTCTGACTCTTTGTGACTCCATGAACTATAGCTACTAGGCTCCTCCATCCATGGAATTTTCCAGGCAAGGGTACTAGAGTGGGTTACCATTTCCTTCTCCAGGGACCTTCTAGATCCAGGGATTGAATCTGGGTCTCCTGCATTGCAGGCAGATGCTTTACCATCTGAACCAGCAGGGAAGCCCACAAGGTGCTTCTTTTAAGAAGGCAAGCACTTAAATCCCAATAACAACTTTACCCTTATTTGCTTAGCCTGCCTGGTAACCTCCTATTTCTGTCTCTCTCACCAACATCTACTTTTATCTTTAATTGGAGATGGCATTAAAAGTGGTGGTGTGGGCCATTTCAAGGAGTTATGTAGTATTCCTGGTCTCTTTCTTATATACTGAAAGTATACAGGTTATTAAACTTCTGTTTTTCTTCTGTTAATCTTTTTTTTTTTCTAAAAGCAGGGAGATCTCAGCCAAGAAACTAGAAGGGTAAAGGGAAAATTTTATTTTCCTCTCCTATAGAGTGATTTCAGAGAAGACCCAGTAGGGAGCCAGGAGTTTGATCCCCACTGGGTGATAATGCAGACCATTCTATGGTGTCATTACCCTTGCTGATTTCCTGATCTCCTGCTGTACTGCTCTGCAGAAGCCAGATATAGCCCCTGGCCTCCTAAAGCTGATATTCAATAGAGAGGGATGAACAAAAATAAGTTTATTTATTTATTGTTTTGTGAGATTTGACACCTCTCTAGACCGAATGTTGACCCCTGTTCCATAGCAAACCTCTAAATTCTGAATATACAGTGCCCATTGGAAATGGGTTGGTTTACTTTTATTTTTCCTACAGCCAGTTAAAAAACAAACGTCATGTTCATAGTGTTATTAGAAATTTTATTTGCCTTGTTCCCAATAATACTAAGACTTCTTAGTCACAGGTGCTGCCCCCTCAGTCCTTTCCCTGTCTTCCTCCTTTTCAAATCTTCTGATTAAGGGCAGCCCACTATGAAGCCTTGGGTAAGGCTATCGATTTAGAGACTCTAATAGAGTCACATACTACTAATTGATATTGTGTGAACGAACCTTTCAGAGCAAGTCCGATTTGATAGCTTGAGACCAGAGGGCCCGACTGTCCAGAGGCACTTGTGACAAAAGGCAAAAGATGTGACTGATACAAAGAGCTTCTAGCAGGCTGGCTTCTCTCAAGATCCTTGAATGTTTCATTTGTTTGTTTGTTTTGTATTTTTGCAGTTCCTGCTTAAGTTTAGGTAACTGTTGCAGCCATTACCCTGAGCAGTCCCTTTGTCTGCCTCTGGTAGATACATGCCTGCCTGGCATACATTTTTCTACTCTGATTTTCAGGGTAGGTCTTATGCAGGTGCCTCTGTGATGGGAGCATAGTGGGGACAGACATGTTATACAAGCCAGGATCTCTTTTTTGCCTTGAAATCTCTAAATAGAGAGTTGTGATCAATGTTTTATAAAACAATGTTGTTCACCATCTGGTTCTACAAGGATTGAGTGATTGGCCCCTGAAGTTACTGACCTACAGTATGCTCTGAAGAGCATTCAAGGGCAGAGGTCAGGAATAAGGCACTCTGTGCTCTGGAAAAACAGGCAGAACAGGCCCTCAGATACTTATGTTTAGGGAAAATTTGCATTAACCCAAATTCTTGCATCTTCCCATAAATAGAAAAGTACTAAAACCATTGACTAATGTATGTTCCATGTGACTAGCTGGCACCATCCTTCCATTGAGATGTGTGCCTGATTACAGGTACTCCCTTACCAAAAAAGCATATACACTGAACTCCTCCCCTTTCCTCTTTGGAACACTTCCTCTGAGATTTCTGTGAGGCTGTCTCTTGGGCTATAGTTCTCAGTAAGATGCGAAATAAACTCAATTCACAGCTTTTCGTGCATTTTTTCCCCTACTCCACAGTTTTTTCACCATTTCCTTGTTAGTTAAAGAGCTTAAGAATCTGCCAGTTGTCTTCTTGTCTGCCTGAAAATATATCAGTCCTTGAGTGACTGTAGTATATTGGTACTATAAAAATTTCATCCTTTCTAATCATTTGCAGGTCTGGGCATCCTCCCTAAGTTTCCTGAGAGCTTTCTCTCTTTCCTTGTTTTCTTCTCTTTCTCCCTTTGCTGATACAAAACATTTCTTCTATCAATGCAGTAATTATGGGCACAAATTATAGAAGGTGTCTGGCTGTCATACTTGCACAAATAACTATTCTTATTCTTTTTTTCTGAAAATGATTTACTTATAGAAGAGTAGAAGACATAATTTCAGGTTATCATATTCTAGATCTAGGTACATTTTCAGTTATCACTTCAAGAAATTCCATGCCTATGTATGGATTCAGTAGTGAAATAAGTCTCTAAAAACATTCTAGAACAGGATACTTCTCCTAATTGTGGCCTTTAGTAGGGCAGATATTCTAGCTGTGGCAAGCACTGTTGCAAGCACCTTCACATTCAACACTCTGCCCTGAACCCAAGAGCATCCAAGAATCTCTAGGAGGTCAGAATCAAAATAATGAGGTTAATACAACTTGTTAACCTCCAGCAAACTCATACTTACTTAGTTATATGCCACAGAAGCAGGATGAGAAATCGATTTACCTCTGTTGTTCAGTTGCTCTGTTGTGTCCGACTCTTTGCGACCCCATGGACTGCAGCATGCCAGGCTTTTCTGTCCTTCAAATCTCCCGGAGTTTGCTCAAACTCATGTCCATTGAGTCAGTTATGCCATCCAACCATCTCATCCTCTGTCCTCCCCTTCTCTTCCTGCCTTAAATTTTTCCCAACATTAGGGTCTTTTCCAATGAGTCAGCTCTTCACATCAGGTGGTCAAAGTATTGGAGCTTCAGTTTCAGCATCAGTCCTTTTAATGAATATTAAGGATTGATTTCCTTTGAATTGACTGGTTTGATCTCCTTGCAATCCAAGGGACTCTCAAGAGTCTTCTCCAACACCACAGTTCAAAAGCATCAATTCTTTGGCACGCAGCTTTCTTCACAGTTCAACTCTCACATCCATATGTGACTACTGGGAAGACCATAGCTTTGACTATACAGAACTTTGTTGGCAAAGTAATGTCTCTGCTTTTTAATATGCTGTCTAGGTTGATCATAACTTTGCTTTAAAAGAGCAAGCATCTTTTATATCATGGCTGCAGTCACCATATGCAGTGATTTTGGAGTCCAAGAAAATAAAGTCTGTCACTGTTTCCATTGTTTCCCTATTTATTTGGCATGAAGTGATGAGACCATATGCCATGATCTTCGTTTTTGGAGCGTTGAGTTTTAAGACAACTTTTTCACTCTCCTCTTTCACTTTCATCAAGAGGCTCTTAGTTCCTCTTCACTTTCTGCCATAAGGATAGTGTCATCTGCATATCTGAGGTTATTGATATTTCTCCCAGCAATCTTGATTCCAGCTTGTGCTTCCTCCAGCCAAGCATTTCCTATGATGTACGCTGCATAGAAGTTAAATAAGCAGGGTGGCAATATACAGCCTTGATGTACTCCTTTTTCAATTTGGAACCAGTCCATTGTTCCATGTCTGGTTCTAACTGCTGCTCCTTGACTTGCATACAGAATTCCAAGGAGGCAGGTTAGGTGGTCTGGTATTCCCATCTCTTGAAGAATTTTCCAGTTTGTTGTGATTGACACAAAGACTTTGGCATAGTCAATGAAGCAGAAATCGATGTTTTTTTCTGAAATTCTGTTGCTTTTTCTATGACCTAACAGATGTTGGCAAATTTGGTCTATGGTTCCTCTGCCATTTTAAATCCAGCTTGAACATCTGGAAGTTCTCAATTCATGTACTGTTGAAGCATGGCTTGGAGAATTTTGAACATTACTTTGCTAGCACGTGAAATGAATGTAATTGTGTGGTAGTCTGAACATTCTTTGAAGTTGCACTTCTTTGGGATTGGAATGAAAACAGATCTTTTCCAGTCCACTGCTGAGTTTTCCAAATTTGCTGGCATATTGAGTGCAACACTTTCACAGTACCATCTTTTAGGATTTGAAATAGCTCCACTGGAATTCCATCACCTCCACTAGCTTTGTTTGTAGTGATGCTTCCTAAGGCCCACTTGACTTCTCATTCCAGGATGTCTGGCTCTAGGTGAGTGATCATACTACCGAGGGGTCACACCGTCATGGTTATCTGGGTCATGCAGATCTTTTTGGACAGTTCTTCTGTGTATTCTTGCCTCCTCGTCTTAGTGTCTTCTGTTTCTGTCAGGTACATACCATTTCTGTCTTTTATTGAGCCCATCTTTGCATGAAATGTTCCCTTCAGTTCAGTCCAGTCGCTCAGTCGTGTCTGACTCTTTGCGACCCCTTAGTATCTCTAATTTTCTTGAAGAGATCTCTAGTCCTTCCCATTCTATTGTTATCCTCTATTTCTTTGCGTTGTTCACTTAGGAGGAAGGTTTTCTTTGGAACTATTGCCAATCTTTGGAACTTTGCATTCAAACTGGTATATCTTTCCTTTTCTCCTTTGCCTTTAGCATCTGTTTTCTCAGCTATTTGTAAGGCCTCCTCAGGCAGTCATTTGCCTTTTACATTTCTTCTTCTCTACCTAGATGCTAAACTTGTGGACTTAATTCAAGCACATTTTAGTGAATGTCACTTTTCTATGATAATAGACCATGCTGATTTGGCCAGAGGAACTCAAAGAGTTAATTGCTAGTAACAGCTTTCAGTGTAGAAAAGATTAGCTCAATTTCATAATTACTTTTTTAAATTCATGCTTGTGTCCTAAGACACAAGGGGAATTATAAAGGAATCTATGAGTTTTCTAGTGAAAACAACTGTCATAATTAGGAAATCAAATCAAAACATAAAGAAATTCAGGTCTTTCCTGGTGGCTCAGATGGTGAAGCGTCTGCCTGCAATGCGGATGACCTGAGTTCAATCCCTGGTTCGGGAGGATCCCCTGGAGAAGGAAATGGCAACCCATTCTAGTACTCTTGCCTGGAAAATTCCATGGGCAGAGGAGCCTTGAAGGCTACAGTCCATGGGGTCTCAAAGAGTCGAACACAACTGAGTGACTTCACTTCACTTCTTCAAAGAAATTCAATGTCAAATGAATTGACACAGACTTTTTGAAAGCTTCAATGAACATTTCTGATTTTCTTATATCTTTCCTTCCTCATATGCATCCCCATCCCAGATATATTTCATACTTGCTATAATTGTTTACATAATACACAAAGATATTTTTATGTAAAATTGAAAATCCCACATCAGTATCCACAACTCATTTTCTGCCTTATCCTTTGAGCAAATGTTATTATTAAAGTACTATGCACCACCATTTGTCATCTTTTTAAAAGAAGAGGTTTTAACTTCTCATAAGAAAATACATAATTATTACATCAGTCAGATTAGCTAAAAAATACATCCCATGTAATTATTTACCTTTTTTGAAACATTCCTGCTGTAGAGAGACCAAAAAATCCTCACAAAATGTATGATGTGATATGAATACAATACATTCTGAGTATACTAAGATATGATATTAATTTAGAAAACAAATTTGTGATAAAACTTGCAAAGTTTTAAAATCATACTTGATGTCTAAAACAACTATTTTATAACATTATCAATAGTCTAGTTAGTAAAAGTAATTTATAATATAAGTGATAATATTTCACATCATAATTTTTATCTGAGATTTTAAGTTTTAAAACTTAAGTTTTAAAAATGATTTATGTTCAAATTGAAGTTTTCACATACAAAGAACTTTATATGTGAATAGAAGATATAGCAAGTATAAAATATTAACTACTTTATTTCCCAGTGTGCAATATCATAGATTTAATAATTTTTGATGACCTTCTAGCAAATATACTTAATGTTATACTAAAATGGTGGTCTCAAGACTATATGACTCACAGTGATGTTGCCTCCTTGATCTAAATTTCAAACAGAAATTAATCCCAGAAATAGTTCTAGGGGTACAGAACCTTAAGGAAGGACTCATTGATTTAGATCTGGGCTATCAGCCATGATTCTCTGATCTTATTTGATTTAAAGGAACGAATGACTCTTTGCTAGTGGAAAAGGGGATACTGGTATTCCACAGCATGGATCAGCAACAGTGTTCATTAAGTCATATATTATAGACACCTGTAATAATTACCTACAGATGGCAATACTTTAAATAATAAGTAATTGCTGGCCAAGAAGGTTTTTACTGAAAAGAAAATTAAAAAAAAAATAATTGTAGCTGGTCAACTGTCTAAGTGTCTGAAAAACTTGGAGTAGAAAATACTGAGTTTAGAATTGTGAAATCCCATCTGAAGGCCTGAGTGAAAAAGGAAAAGCTTATATTCTCTTGCAGCCACAGGGCTGAACTTGATGATACTGAACTCAACATCTAAACCTGTGAGTGTTTGAATCACAGTGAAATTGGATTCACAATAGCTCAGGGTCCCACGTGTTAAAGCAAAGGTACTGACTGGGGAGAAGGATGGTCCCAAAAACTGGAACGAAGACCCATGAATCCTAGAGATTGTCAGAAATAGTCACCTTAAGGAGTTAAACTTCTTTACCTGAGGAAATTCGAACATCCTCCCCAGAAATGGTTGCCTTCAAGAGGACTGTATATCGTTCTCAGGATCTGCTCCTACCTGTAAGTACTTATAGACTGATAAGCATCCCAATTTCATCAGACACCAGATGGTAAATACAAAGAATACAAATGTGACCTATGGAGGGGATGCAATGCTTCTACAAAGCCACAGTCCACAGCTATAGAAGGAGCCATACAAGGCAGCAGAACATTACAATAGCATTGCCTTGAACAGTCAAATAAAATAAATAAAGCGTGGCAATGAATTCTTGATAGAATTCTTATCACATTTTTTAAGCCCTTATATTATTTGAGCAGTTTTAGTAGCTTTAGGTTTACAACAAAATGGAGAGTGAGATAGAGATGTCCCATGTACCCTCACACCTTACACATGCCTGGCCACCCCTTTATCAACATCCCTCACCAAAATTGTACATTTTTTAAAAAAGATGAACCTACACTGACATATCATAATCACTCAAAGGCCATAGTTCACCTTAGAGTGTGCTCTTCTCGGTTATTCCTTTTTTGTCTGCAATTAATATTTAAATCTGTGGACAGATACTTAGAATCAGTGCATGCAAACTTTCACATAATAGTTTTAAGATCTATTTGTGATTCTTACCTGAATCATCTATTACCATAGTGTTGAAACTAATAATTTTCAAATGCCATTTACACTCTTTATTTGACATGTCTCTGTTAAGGTGAGATTTCCCTTCTCCTGTGTGTATGCATGTGTGTATATGTATTCACACGTATGCACACATATGTCTTTGATATATGTATGGATTTATGGAATCCTATTTTATTGGGTTATAATCCATTACTGTCTTTATTTATATTGATTCTCAGCTGTCTCAGATTTGGCTGTGCGAATACTTTTAATCTGACTTTGATTTTTATGTCATGTAGGGCGACCCACTCCAGTACTCTTGCCTGGAAACTCCCATGGATGGAGGAGCCTGGTGGGCTGCAGTCCATGGGGTCGCTAAGAGTCGGACACAACTGAGCGACTTCACTTTCACTTTCGTGCATTGGAGAAGGAAATGGCAACCCACTCCAGTGTTCTTGCCTGGAGAATCCCAGGCATGGGGGAGCCTGGTGGGCTGCCGTCTGTGGGGTCCCACAGAGTCAGACACGACTGACGTGACTTAGCAGCAAGAGCAGCAGCAGACTTGGTTTTATGATTTTGGGGGCACTTCCTAACTCTAGCACAAGATACTGAAGGTTGAAATTATACCTAGTTGCTCTAGTTCTTAATTAAACTATTTTTTTTTCAATCAATGCCAGGCTGCAGTCCACGGGGTCTCGAAGAGTCTGGCACAACTGAATGACTTCACTTTCACTTTTCACTTTCATGCATTGGAGAAGGAAATGGCAACCCACTCCAGTGTTCTTGCCTGGAGAATCCCAGGGATGGGGGAGCCTGGTGGGCTGCCGTCTACGGGGTCGCACAGTCGGACACGACTGAAGTGACAGCAGCAGCAGCAGCATTACCTTTTTACAAATGGTTTTTCGGTTGTCTCAACATACACACATATATATTTGGAGAGAGGAACTGCATTTGTTATTTAATTAGCTTCAGGAACAGAAACACTTGAACTTTTCTTATGTCATTAAGAGAAATAATAACGTAGGGAAACTTTAAAAATACAATTTTCTGGAGGGAATTTGTTTCCTCTATAGTCTGTTTTTCTCAAGTTTTGTGACCCTTGATTCATAAGGTCTTCTGGGCATATTTTTGCTTCATTCTTCTTTATCTGTGTTTAGCTTTTCTTTTGCACTTTTTTATTGAGCACATTTTTTGTGTGTTCTTTCTTGCTTCAGTCACTTTTTCCTCAGTTGTCTCAACATATTTTATTGCATTTTTACATTTGCTCCAAAGTTTTGATGTTTCAACTATATTACAAAATAATTTGATATTTCAACTGTATTATATAATAAATTTTTATATGTTCTCATATCTATATACGTCCTTTGGTTGATTTCAAAGTCTTATCTATTCATGTTACCATACTGTGTTAAGTACAGAGGCATAATAACATTTTAATATTGATTTAATATTATATATTAACTATTTAATATATATTTGACACAGTAATGATATAATATTCCCCTGGACAGCTCTCTATTTTCTATTCTTGCATGTTTATTTTTTTTCATATCTTTTCCCCCTCTGTTACCAACTTCATTAGGTCCAGAAAATACAAATATTAGAGAAAACTTAAAACACGATAAAGCTCTTTTTGTTCAAGTATGTTTTGTTTAATTTTTTATCTTTTAGATGTTATTATTCTCTAGAAAAATATGCATTTTCCATTGGTAACATAAAAATCTTTCACTTTGAAATATTGAATAAAAATTGAATTTCAAGCACAATCATGCAGAGCTAATCTAAATCAAGACAATGTAGTACATATATTGTGTTATTAAAGTGATAGACTGTGTCTGTAGTACCTACTATTGAATTTTTAGAGCCAATACATTCTGGAACATAGGGAATACCCAATATACATCTATTGACTAGATAAGACTACATCCTGCACTAGGTTATTTTTCTCTACTCAGCTACTGCACATAGATAGGCACAATATGAACTGCAATTTCTTATTATTTAACCAATGACAAGACAAAGAAAATAATATGCTCATATAATTGCTGACATTATTAAACATATTCTGCGTACAAATACAAAAGGTAAACAGTCAGTGAAGAGTGTGAAAAGATGTAAAAATGAAGTCAGTTGAGGAGCAAACTGTTATATAAAGAAGAAGATTTGATTAGGAGTTCAATTTACCTGAAAGCTAAACCCATTAAGCTGAAAAGCTAAAAGTGATCCAGAGCATGGGAAGTAAAAATTGGTAAATCACAGTAGTGAATTGTGCACTACAACAAAATGATCTAATAAACCAGTAATTTGCCATATTATTATGAGATACAAAGACAATTTAATAAAAACAATTTGGTTTATATTGCTTCCAGCCTACTTGGTAGTTTCACAATCATCTTTTTTAAAAAAAGTATAATAGTTTTAGTCATAGGATGACACTCTTATAATTGAAAATTTGTACTACTAAAACTGTTACATAAAATATACCTTGTTACTACTTGAGGCACTTGCAGAGAAGAATACTTGGTAATGATTTTTAAAAATCTTCACTTTTTAGATAGATTTTTAAGAGTGCTCAGTGAGGGAAAGATTATATTTATCATGCTGATGTTGATTTCCTATAACTGTTCTGCACAAAATGTCCTCAGCTTTCTTTTTCCAAATCCTTGCATTGGCATCCATGACAACCAGAATATGCTTCCCCTGTTTATCAGATCATAGTTCCTTGCTGTGGGGCAGTAAAAAGATTACCACATATCCAAGTAATTAATATGATGTGGGGTAGTGCTGAAGGCTTGAAGCCAACAAAAATATGAATATTTATTCCTCACCTCATTACAAGTGATAGTAATTAAATGCCAGAAAAGTAGCATATATTGTTAAATTGGATAATACATTTCTGCCTTTTCACTGCCCCAATACATATTATAATGAAACTTTGCCCTTTATGAAGTCCTAAAAGATATATTTAATTTTACAGAAGATCAGGAACTGAAAACTGTAACACTCAGAATCATAAATCTACTAAGATAACTTTACTACTCTGCAAAACCATTGCTTCTGTCTTTCCTATGAAGAGGTTAAGCATGACAACAAAAATAAAAATTAAAAACTAAAAATTTAAGAGACTGAAATTATTCCACAAAATAGTATTTATAGTTAGACTTGAAAACTTTAGTTTGTTTTAGGGTTGGTGATTTTCTCACTTTTGCAGAAAAACAAGTCTCTGATCAATGTTAATATGTGTGAAATGTATTGGAGAACTTTGGAATTATATTTTGAGGTCAATATTAACTTTATTATAGTATAAACTTGAAAATAGGATTAGCTCCTCTGGATTTAGGCAAACATCTTGGTTTCTTCTCTAGTAGTTCCTTCAGCCTGAACCAAAAAAAAAAGTCAAAATCCATTTTATTGAAGTTAAAGTCTGGTGAAAAGTACAGCAAGGTTAAGGAGAACGGTGAGAGATTGGAGGAAGACACATCAGATCTGGGGTGTGGGTGTCTGTGCCAAGATAGTGGAGGTAAAGAGAAAGAACTCTTCAGTCTAGCTTCTTCCCACTGAAACTGCTCTTGCTAATACTGATTGCCGCCATCTTCCCAGAATAAATGAACACCAAACAGTCCTCATTTTGCTGTTTTTCTTTTTCCAGCAGATTAGACACTGCTGGCCATTTTCTACTTCCTAAAGTGCCTCTACTTTTTATTTTCAATGTTACCACTTCCAAGAAAGAAAGGCTTATTTCTTATTCCATCTGAAATAGGGACACTCCTATTCTCTTACAGAGAAAAATTATATATTTTTAGTCTATTCCATAGTACAATTTTAATTATAAGATTTATTTGTCTTTTTGGTACTCTCTTACCCTAGACTTTGAGCTCCTAAAGATCAGGGACCAAATTGACACACCTGACATGCAGCAAAATTTAGGCTCTTGGGAATTTATTTATCCTGATTCATTTCACTGCTTTGTTGTTCCAGCTCCAAATTTATTGCCTCTCTGCTGCAAATGTTCCTTTCAATATATGCTGTGCTAATAGAATTCCTTTAAGCATTTGTGTTTTAAAGTGCGCACCATAGTAATCTTTCTCAGTAGAGGGCACAGGAAGGACATTGTGGAAATAGGGGCCCTCTGGAGGGACTGTGGGCTTCCCCAGTGGCTCAGACAGTAAAGAATCTGCCTGCAATGCAGGAGGCCTGGATTCAGTCCCTGGGTTGGGAAGATTCCCCTGGAGAGGGGCATGGCTACCCACTCCAGTATTGTTGCCTGGAAAATTCCATGGACAGAAAAGCCTAAGCAGACTACAGTCCGTGGGGTCTATAGCCCTGCAGATACCGTGATCTTGGTACACTGAAACTAGTTTCAGACTTCTGGCTTCCAGAACTGTGAGGGAATAAATGTCTGCTGTTTTATGCCACTAAATTTGTGATTATCTGTTACAGCAGCCATAGAAAATTAACATAAGTGGACATTAACAATTTCTACTGCACTAGTAATCCTAAACGGTACATTTAAAAAGATACATTATTTTAACCAAAACATTTCAAAAATTTAAATAAATAATCGAAGTGTTAGTGTGAAAGTAATTATCTCTGGATGTCCAGATTCTTGCATTTCTATTTTATAGGTAGAAAAAATTCTAAAACAAAAAGTTAGATGGCATAAGATATAATAGAAAGTTCTCAGGAAAAAGAAGAATGGAAGAGGCTTGCTGAGTTTACCCCTAACTTGGCTAAAAGTAATTTTTTATGTTCTAAATTATTCCTATTTGGAGTTATACTATAAAAGCCAAAATCTCCCATATCCTCTTTGATGGGTGGCCCTGGAGAACCTACTGGTCAATATTCGTGGATTTAAGGTCCAAATGAATTTTAGAGACATAAAGTGACAGGTACACTGTTACATAGCTGGTAGATGAATGTATCAGAACCATTTAAGAACAGTGCTTTTAATGTTTGTCTTCTTCAATGAATAGGGACTTTTTCTAGGTAAGTAATAAGACATTTGAACACAGATTTACCTGCAAGAGTTCTAGCCAGAGTTAATTTAAAATGGTTAAAAAACTAGACACTCCTTGGATATCCAGTGAACTCAGGGAATGGGTATGTACACTATGGTGTAATCAAACTGTAGATTTTTATACAGCCATTAAAAATCTTACCTGTAAAGACTGTTGAGTTATATATGGAGAAATACTATCAAGAAAATGTTCTATTGAAAGAGCAGACTCAATGTAACTAACTTTATTGTGTACCTACCAAGCACTTTAAAAAGCTGTGTTGCTTCTTTTTATCCTCTTAACAATGTATAATATAGATGTATATTTTTAAAAGAATTTCCATTGAACGATGAAGAAACCAAGCCACAGGAAAGTCAACTAACTGGCTCAGAGTTACACAGGCAGAACAGGGAAGGTTGATTCCGTAGACAACCAACATGTTATATCAGACAGAAAACAAAAGAAAGGAAGACTTTTTGTTTCCTCAGTGGTTCCCTTGACTACCAATGCCCAATACCCTGGGCAGTTTCAGTTTCAGCATCTGAGTGTCAGCTTAACTTCCACCAATCACCCTGCAGGAACTTAATCTTAAGGAGAAGCTTGTTGACAGGGATTTCATTCTCAGTGGCTGGCATATCCGTACAGCAGCATCTACAGTATGTCAGGATTATGAACCTGCATGTTTGAATATTTTCCAAAAATGCTACATAAAACTAGCTTTAAAAAAATCTCAAGTTATAAAATAAGATAATTTAGAACTAGAAAAGGAGGAGATAAAAGTGAACTCAAGGAACAAGAAAATCTGCAGCAGAAAACTTACTGCAGAGTGCCAGTCTCCAGTTGTTTCCGGGATCGAAACACTCTATAAAATAGATAACCAAGAACCTACTACACAGCACAATAAACCATACTCAGCACCTTGTAGTAACCTATAATGAAGTAGAATAAGCACATAAACATGTATAACTGAATTACTTTGCTGTAAATTTAGTTTAAGTTTGTTGTTGCAACATATGATATGTCTGTATAAGAACTTGCTAAATAGTCCATGTAGAATAAATACTGGATCCTTTCCATCTCTCAATACTGAGGACCATGAAAGGTTAAGAAGAGCAAGACAATCTTAAATGTCCAAGGAAGTATTTTTCAGAATGCTATAAAGTATTTTTTAAAGTGTCATCACTTTCTCCAAGAAATAGAAAAGCTTACTGTTGCAATGATCATTTTATTTCATAGGTTTCAAACTATGAGAAATTTTAGTTTAAATTTAGTTTAAGTTTCATCACAATGCTGGTAGTTTCTATGTCCTTTTATAGTCAATATTGAAAGAAAATCCCATGGACAGAACACCTGTCCATGTTGTTGATGACAACAACTGTGTCATCACAAAAGAGTTGGACACGACTTAGTGAATAAACAATGACAACAACAACAAATCGAAAGTCAATGGAAAATCATGGCTATATCAATACTATAAATATAAAAATAAAAATAAAAAGAAGTACAAAAAGTGTTCCCATATGTTCTACACATAATATCTGAGTATAAAAATAGCAACTGAATACTGTATTCCATTTTAATCAGCATTCTTTGTCTTGATTTTTAAGTTTGAAGAATATATGTAGAAGCAATCAGGGAACAAAGAAAGTAATTTTTGAGGCATCTGATTAATTTTGTCTTTCAAACTATTTAAATATCTACTCTTCCTGTGCCCAGGGCTCAATCCTTGAGTACTTTCTGTTCTTTGTATACCTTCACTTCATATAGCAAGGTGATCTCACCTAGTCTCATTTTTAAAAATAAAACCTGTTTTGTAATGATTTGCAACTTATATCTTCAATCAAGTTCTATCCTCTGAACTACATTTTAGAGTATTTGGGCCGACTAAAACATGAAAGCATTAGAAAAGATGTCTAGAGTTTGTGATTTACTGATTTTATATTGTAACATGACTTGCTTTACAGATTTAAGATTATCAAAATTTCCATATAGCTATCTAAAGGGTGTCCCAAAATGAAAATATCTAAAACAGTGCCTAGTTTTAATTCTACCACCAAGATTCTTTAGTAACTCTCTCTTTTTTTTTAAATCTCAGTTGATGGTGATTCTACTCTTCTTCCTGCTCAGGAGAATAATCTTGGTATCATTCCTAGGTGCTGTCTATCTTGTACCCCACACCTGATTAATCGGCTATCCATGCTGGTTCTGCCTTTGAAATGTACCAAGAATTCAAACACTTCTCATCTCTCCTCTTGCTACTTCTCTAGTTCAAATCTTCATGCAATGTGTGTGTGGTCAGTCGTATTTGACTCTTTGCAACCCCATGGAGTGACTGTAGCTCACCAGAGTTCTCTGTCCATGGAATTTTCCAGGCAAGAATACTGGAGTGGGTTGCCATTTCCTGCTCCAGGAGATCTTCCTGACCTAGGGATTAAACTCACGTCTCTCATTGTCTCCTGCATTGTCAGGCAGATTCTTTACCACTAGTGCCACCTGGGAAGTCCTTATCTTCATGCCTCATATAAATTAATACATCAGTCTTCAAACCTCCTTTGGCCTCTGGACACCTTCAGCCTGAGTATTTAACAGAAGAAAAAAATAATAATTAAAAACATTTCTTCAGACTCATGGAATTATAAATTATGAGTGTTGGAAGTCATTAGTCTCTGATTCAATATATTTATCTAATAAATAAGGAATTTTTGCCCAGAGGATTTTTCTCAGAGTTACACTGATAGCCGCAAAGGGGGCCAGAAAAGGCTATAAATGAGGTGAAAATCAATCTGATATTATGAGATATAATAGCTTCCTATTACATCCTAAAGATGGGAACAGCTTTTCTTGCTTCTTTATAGGCAACAGTACGTGAACTGAGAACTTCAAGATCTTCACGCTGGATTTAGAAAAGGCAGAGGAACCAGAAATCAAATTGCCAACATCCATTGGACCATCAGAAAAGCAAGAGAGTTCCAGAAAACCGTCTATTTCTGCTTTATTGACTACACCAAAGCCTTTGACTGTGTGGATCAAAACAAGCCATGGAAAAGTCTTCAAGAAATGGGAATACCAGACCACCTTACCTATCTCCTGAGAAACCTGTATGCAGGTCAAGAAGCAGCAGTTAGAACTGAGCATGGAACAACAGACTTGTTCCAAATTGGGAAAGAAGTACATTAAGGCTGTTTGTTGTCACCCTGCTTATTTAGCTTATATGCAGAGTACTTCATAAGAAATGCCTGGCTGGATGAAGCACAAGCTGGCATCAAGATTGCTGAGAGAAATATCAATAACCTCAAATACGCAGATGACATCACCCTTATGGCAGAAAGGTAAGAAGAACTAAAGAGCCTCTTGATGAAAGTGAAAGAGGAGAGTGAAAAAAGTGCCTTAAAATTCAATGTTCAGAAGACGAAGATCATGGCATCCAGTCCCATCACTTCATGACAAATAGATGGGGAAACAATGGAAACATTGACAGACTTTATTTTTGGGGGGCTCCAAAATCACTGCAGATGGTGACTGCAGCCATGAAATTAAAAGACGCTTGCTCCTTGGAATAAAAGCTATGTCCAACCTAGACAGAATATTAAAAAGCAGAGACATTACTTTGCCAACAAATTTCCATCTAGTCAAAGCTGTGTTTTCCAGTAGTCATGTATGGATGTGAGAGTTGGACTATAAAGAAAGCTGAGCACTAAAGAATTGATGCTTTTGAACTATGGTGTTGGAGAAGACTCTTGAGTGTCCCTTGGACTGCAAGGAGATCAAACCAGTCAATCCTAAAGGAAATCAGTCCTGAATATTCTTTGGAACGACTGATGCTGAAACTAATGCTCTAATCCTTTGGCCACCTGATGTGAAGAACTGACTCACTGGAAAAGACCCTGATGCTGAGAAAGATTGAAGGCAGGAGAAGGGGACGACAGAGGATGAGATGGTTGGGTGGCATCACTGACTCAATTGACATGAGTTTGAGCAAGCTCTGGGAGTTGGTGATAGACAGGGAAGCCTGGCGAGCTGTAGTCCAAAGAGTCGGACATGACTGAGCAACTGAACTGAACTGATAGTCTATTCCAAACAAAATAGTCAGTGTGATCCATGTAACGCCTATTTTAGATCATGCCACTGCCAAGTTCAAAGCACACTATCCATATTATTCAGAAAGAAAAGGAACAGAGGGAGAGATGGGTGCCTACTTGCACCTAAATGTTTCAGCATGATGCAGTTGTGAGTTAATTTTAAGATCCATCTCCCATTTTTCTCCCTCTGCTCTCTCCACAGTGTGTCACTAGAGCCACATTGTTCCTTGAACACATCAGCTACATCAGGGGCATTGAGCTTACAGTGCTGTCTGCTTGGAAACTCTTTCCCCGTCTCCATTTCTTAGTCTTTTCTCAGCAATTCTCTTCTCTGTGAGATATTTCTTAGCTGTCTCCTCTAAAGTTCCCTCTCCTCTGATGATATTTTATTCTCTCAACTGCATTAAGTTTTTAATTCCCCCACTGTTGGCATTTTTTATTACTTAACAATTTTTTTTTTGCTATTTATTGCTTGAATAAATAGCATAAGAATAAATTCTTATTTGTTGTTTTTCTTCCCCCTTAAACTATAAGCTCCATAAGAAAGGGATTTTCATTTTTTTCTGTGAATAAAGATTAACTGTATTACTAACTATTTGCAACTTACTCAGAACATGTTCGCTGCTTAATAAGCATATGTTAAATTAATAAATAAACGTTACCTCTGTTTTGAATTCTTTTATTTTATATGACTCCATTTAGAATTCTCACTTCTTGAGTTACATCATCTTCTACCAGTTTATGTATTTATGCAATATTATAATTTCTCCAAAATTTTCTACTGCACATTCCCATGAAATTTGTTGAATACCATGATGTATTATATGCCTGACCAACAAATTGTTACATGTTTATTGGGATTTTTGTATTTGTTTAAAAATATGTTTTCAAGAACTATTTTGAGAATACTGTCTTTTTAAGTGTTGGAGGTGATATTGCTGGGGAGAAATAAACGTACAGAAAATCAAGAAAATTAGATGAAAAGAAAATGAACATGGTCCTATTTAATTTCCTGTGAAGTGAAAACACATCAAAAGACTAATCACATGGGGTAAAGAGGCTACACTGGTACATTTTCTTTTTCATTCAACTCTTCTCTTCCCTCTTACTGGTAGCTGTGAATGCAAGCATGTGAAATAAAACATTAGTCTTAAAAATAGCTATCTCTTATTTATCTTTGCATTTTGCAACCCTCCTTAAAAAATTATAGTTGAGTGTATATAAAGAAGAAAAACTTTAAAATTTCTTTTCCTCTATCTCTTCCCAGATCCAGTTTCCATGGAAATAAAGCCAATGATAGAAGTCAAGAAGGAATCTCAATGAATGAATAATAAACATAATAGGAAACATTTTCCAGGGTCCTTTGGCTACTTTGTTAAGCACTTTAACACATTATGTCATTTAATACTATTATATCATCTTGGAGGGAAATTGAGTCTCAAAGAAAAGAAAGTTTTTATATAGTCACAGAGTAAGTAAGTCTTAGAATCATAATTTAAGTTAAAATCTGTCTGACCCAGATTCTGAGCTAACACCTAGGACATTTCTTCTAAATTTATGCTTGCTTTTTTTGTTTTTTAACTCAAATAACTATTTGATTTCAATGGATTTCTGTGAAATATCGAACACATTGAACATTTAAAATTTCACTTAATTTACATAATCGAATTTTTTTAATTTAAGGAGAGATATTACCTTATTTTTCATAGGGATCATATTGAAAAAATATTACAAAGATTTACTGAAAATTCTAACATTAATTAAAAGAATATAAAACAA
Organism: Bos javanicus; assembly: GCF_032452875.1. Lineage (NCBI taxonomy): Eukaryota > Metazoa > Chordata > Mammalia > Artiodactyla > Bovidae > Bos > Bos javanicus. The sequence goes on from NC_083876.1 coordinate 90,393,218, forward strand.
TATGAAAAATCTTCTATAAATTCATTAAACAAGTAGTAATGTTATAATAAAAAGCCCAGTAGCCTCTCATGTTCTGAAATCATTTCTAATACTAAAATGTTTATAATCCTCCTGAGTCCTTTAAAATGTAGATCTTTAATGTTTCCTTTTCCTGAATCTGCTCTAAGTGTTCTTTTGCCTATAGAAAATGAAATTAGTGTTCTGATTTTAGGTTCTTTTTTATTACTTTTTCTGAGTGCTTTCAAGGTTCTTCATAATCAAATTGACTTTTCTCTTTAAAAATATTCACAAACACGATACTAGTTTTTGTTTAGTTTTTGTTTTTTTGAGAGTTATCTTTCATTTGGTGGACATACTGAGGGCTTCAAGCATGTGGGCAAGCAGCATTTCAAATAACCTGAGCAAACTGCTCTGAGGAGGCCAGGCAGGGTAGCCAGGATATATTGGAGTTTTACTATCTGCAACAAAGGGCAGATAGTAGGAATAAGAAGTTACTATTAATAAAAGAAAACTGGATATCTCAAGTTAAGGAATTTAGCACATTTCTGTGTATGGGAAGATGTAAGAGTCTGGGCTCACCAAGATATACCTTTGATATGCATCTCAGCTATCTGGAGCCAAAATCCTGTGTTTTCAACATTCTGAATTTCCTCAGGGTTCACCATATGGAGTGGCTGCAGTCTAAAGGCTGCTAGATGGCCGGTATTCTTTGTTTTCTAATTGAGATCTCTCAGGGATTAGCTTTTAGCAAATGAATTGTTTCTACCCAGCAAGCATTTGTCAGATTAAAATTAGGTTCTTGGCAACTTCTCAACTTTCTGTTGATCGAAAATCAGTGATTGCCTGCCAAAAACTTAAACACAGATCTTTAAAATAATTAGCACTTTATTGTGTACTGAAGGAAATTGCTTTTTATGAAAACCTGCAGATTCATAGTTCATATACTGGCAGAGCTGGAAGGAAAAACAAAACAAAAAAAAAAACAACTTCCAGCTTTGTTTTCCTTCCAAAAACAAGTTGGCTCAAAAAAAATCTCTTTGAACCAATTTTCTCTTTTTGTAAATCTGGAAATCTATGCCCAAAGAAATGAGGTGATTTCCACAACATCACTTTGATAGCCAGAAAAAGAGTCAAGAAAAAAATATGGGAGAGCTAAAAGTCCATGGTTTCTGTTTAGAATATAACTTCCTAACAGTTTTCTGCTCCTGCTCATGATCTCTATAGCTTATTCTCAGCACAGCTGCCAGGATCATCTCTTTAAAATGTAAATCTTTTGCACTTTACTGATGAACCCTTGAAAATGGCTTCCTATCTCAGGATGATAGCCAAAATCTTCAAATGTCTCCAACTCTCCACATAATCCAGTCCCTTTTTAATCCTCCAACATTATCTCCTACTTTTACACCCTTTAAATGTCTTCAGCTATACTTAACTTCTAGCTGTTCTCCCAACTTGATTGCTGATATTTCATTGTTAGTTACCTCTTCCTGAAAGTCCTTCCACTGAAATACTGACATGACTAACATCCCCTCAAGTTTTAGCTCAAATGTCACCTTTTCAATGAATCTTGACTATCATATTTCAAACTACAACCCATACCTCTCTTTCAATCAGCCCTTTTAATTCCTCTTACATGCCTTTATTACTTTCACAGCTTGTAACATGTTCTAACAAATATACCTGCTTATTTATCTGCTATTTTCCTCTTCCTGCATTATATTGAAAACTCTGAAAGAGCAGATTTGTCAATTTTGTCCTCTGGTATATACTAAGCCTCCAAACAACCACAAGCACCTAATACATATTTAATGATTGAGCAAATTCATGAATAGGCTAGCAGTTGTTTTAATCTTAGTGTTAACTAGACCTTAATAAAATTAAAGTCTGAAAAACCAAAAGTTAAACCAATTATTATAATTAAAAAAAAAAAACCCTAAAGAAAGCACATTATTCACACTACAATATAACTGGCACGGTGTCATATTATGTTCAGTTGCTAAGTCAAGTCTGACTCTTTGCAGCTCCATGGACTGTGGCCTGCCAGTCTCCTCTGTCTTCTCATATCTCCTGGAATTGTTCAAGTTCATGTCCACTGAGTCAGTGATGCTATCTAACCATCTCATCCTCTGCTACTACCTTCTCCTTTTGCTTTCAACCTTTCCCAGCATCAGGGTCTTTTAAATGAGTCTGCTCTTCACATCAAGTGACCAAAGTATTAGACCTTCAGCTTCAGCATCAATCCTTCCAATGAATATTAAGGACTGGTTTCCTTTAGGACTGACTGGTTTGATCACCTTGCTGTCCCAGGGACTCTCAAGAGTCTTCTCCAGCACCACAATTCAAAAGCATCAATTCTTCGATGCTCAGCCTTCTTTATGGTTCAATTCTCATATCTGTACATGACTTCTGGAAAAACTATAAAGTACACAATTATTCAAATGCAATTTCTTCAGATTTGGAGAAGTATAATAGGAGCTAACTTTCTGTGGGTTGATACTAAAACTTAGGCATATGATTTTTGGAATAAGAAACTGACAATGCTAATTAATTGTGTCTCTGATGGTTAGTGTTTTATCACAAATGTTGCTCCAAATGTTAGCTTTTCAAACACTGCATGGTAAAAGCATAAACATTAATGTAGCATCTTGAACTACTAGTTTTCTTTAATTTAAAATGTCATTTTATGCAGTTTGAAACTTGGAAAGCACTTTCACATGGAGTATACCATGTGATACTCACAAATTTGTTAAACAGAGAAATGATTCCTTTTCACATATCCTGAACTTCCATACTGCAACCTGGGCACCTTGTAGTAAACTCTGAGATTATAAATTACTGGAAAAATAGTTTACAAGCAATTCTGTACTGGCAAGATCTAGCTGCCACTTTCCCACCAATTAAATGCTATTTATTTTTCTACTAATAATTCAATTATTATCTCATTTGTTCATTTGCTCTTTCTCAATATTTCCATAGCACTTTGCAGTGCTAATATTTGTGATGATAGACTCAGATATACATTTTATCATATTTCTGTTGTACTCTATCTCTGTTTTTCCAATCAGAAAGTGTTCTAGCTGGGGCTATGGATCATATAATGGGAAGAGCACAGGATTTGGAGCACAGCAGATCTGAGCTACAAGCCCAGCTCTATCACTCACTAAAAGAATCAATTCAGTTCAGTCTCTCAGTCGTCTCTGACTCTTTGCAACCCCATGAATCGCAGCACACCAGGCCTCCATGACCATCAGCATCTCCTGGAGTTTACCCAAACTCACGTCCATCGAGTTGGTGATGCCATCCAGCCATCTCATCCTCTGTCATCCCCTTCTCTTCCTGCCCCCAATCCCTCTCAGCATCAGGGTCTTTTTCAATGAGTCAACTCTTCACATGAGGTGGCCATAGTATTAGAGTTTCAGTTTCAGCATCACTCCTTCCAATGAACATCCAGGACTGATCTCCTTTAGCATGGACTGGTTGGATCTTCTTGCAATCCAAGGGACTCTCAAGAGTCTTCTCCAACACCACAGTTCAACAGCATCAATTCTTCAGCACTTAGCTTTCTTCGCAGTCCAACTCTCACATCCATACATGACCACTAGAAAAACCATAGCCTTGACTAGAAGGATCTTTGTTGGCAAAGTAATGTCTCTGCTTTTCAATATGCTATCTAGGTTGGTCATAACTTTCCTTCCAGTGAGTAAGTGTCTTTTAATTTCATGGCTGCAATCACCATCTGCAGTGATTTTGGAGCTCCCCAAAATAAAGTCTGATACTGTTTCCACTGTTTCCCCCTCTATTTCCCATGAAGTGATGAGACCAGATGCCATGATCTTCATTTTCTGAATGTTGAGCTTTAAGCCAACTTTTTCACTCTCCTCTTTCACTTTCATCAAGAGGCTTTTGAGTTCCTCTTCACTTTCTGCCATAAGGGTGGTGTCATCTGCCTATCTGAGGTTATTGATATTTCTTCTGGCAATCTTGATTCCAGCTTGTGCTTCTTCCAGCCCAGCATTTCTCATGATGTATTCTGCATATAAATTAAATAAGCAGCGTGACAATATACAGCCTTGACGTACTCTTTTTCCTATTTGGAACCAGCCTGTTGTTCCTTGTCCAGTTCTCACTGTTGCTTGCTGACCTGCATATAGGTTTCTCAAGAGGCAGGTCAGGTGGTCTAGTATTCCCATCTCTAAGAATTTTCCACAGCTTGTTTTGATCCACACAGTCAAAGGTTTTGGCATAGTCAAGAAAGCAGAAATAGATGTTTTTCTGGAACTCTCTTGCTTTTTCCATGATCCAGCGGATGTTGGCAATTTGATCTCTGGTTCCTCTGCCTTTTCTAAAACCAGCTTGACCATCAGGAAGTTCACGGTTCGCATATTGCTGAAGCCTGGCTTGGAGAATTTTGAGCATTACTTTACTAGCATGTGAGATGAGTGCAATTGTGTGGTAGTTTGAGCATTCTTTGGCATTGCCTTTCTTTGGGATTGGAATGAAAACTGACCTTTTCCAGTCCTGTGGCCACTGCTGAGTTTTCCAAATTTGCTGGCATATTGAGTGCAGCACTTTCACAGCATCATCTTTCAGGATTTGAAATAGCTCAACTGGAATTCCATCACCTCCACCAGCTTTGTTCATAGTGATGCTTCCTAAGGCCCACTTGACTTCACATTCCAGGATGTCTGGCTCTAGGTGAGTGATCACACTATCGTGATTATCTGGGTCATGAAGCTCTTTTTTATACGGTTCTTCTGTGTATTCTTGCCACCTCTTCTTAATATCTTCTGCTTCTGTTAGGTATCCTTTAGTAAATTCTTGAAGTTCTAAGCTTTGGTTTCTTATTTGGAGAAAGAAAATTCTACTGATTGTCAGACTGTCATAAGAATTAAAAATATTTGTGCAAAGAAGTTGACCTATTTATTTAGCAAGTGCTAATATAATTCTTATGGAATATCAGGCAATGTTTTAACTGCTTTACATTTATTTACCTTAATCCTCATAATATCATGACTTTTGCTTTCATTTAGTTTATTTTACATATGAGAAAACTGATGCATGGAGAAGTTACTCAAACTTCACAAAGTCTTCCAGGCAAAAAACTATAAAATTGGGAGCCAAATCGACAGACTGGCTTTAAAGTTTGTGCTTTGACAATTTTGCTATCCTGATACTCCAGGAGGGCAGAAGCACAGTGTAGGTAAGTAAGTGGCGGTGGCAAGGTCACAAAGCCAAACGTAGTGCAAGTGGAATTAGCATCCTCATGATCTTCCTCCTAAATGAGATCGTAGTCTAATATGTCATACTTCTACTGTTCACTTTAAAAAGGCAAGTAAGAGTTGTGAGTGAAGTCTTATTTGAGGTTAAATGAGAACTTTAGCCTGAGAGACAGTATCCCAGATAGCTCTGAGAAACTGCTCCAAAGAAGTGGGGGTTGGAGGAACGTCAATATATATGTGATTTTGGTGAAGGGGGAGTACATTCATTCAAACATACATTTTTTGCAGAAGGTTTCTGCTAGTCTCATGAAGGTTATTACTAGTCATGAGGAGCAGACATCACCATGAATGATTTTAGTGCTTTTATAGATATAAGGAGATACAAGAATTGGGCTCATAGAATAAGCTCCTGAAAATATCTGACTATCTGAAAACCTGTTCTGCCAGTTTTTCTCAGAATACAGAGTGCCTCATTTCTGCTTTCCACCCCTGAACTCTTCAGAGGGTGTTGAAAATCAGCAGCTGCAGTAGCACATGATTTAATCCTTGTAGAGGTAGGTGGCAAGTGCCAATTTGTAGTTGACACTATCAATTAAGTGCATTTGTAAATTCATAAATCAAAGTCAACTTGAGTCATTTAAGTCTATCTAAGCTGTGGGTTCACTTAACCAGATAGCAGATGTTCTTTCTGCGCAGGAATCATGGGAATAATATCTGCTACTGAAATCAGGTTCTGTCATTAAATAAGTCAGTTTATAATAATGCCTTTTGTAAAATGAGAAGTGCTATGTTACCAAAAGTGTTCAATACCAAAGTTATTGATTTTCAGAATAGACCACTTTCTAACATGTGAGTTAGCAAAAAGTTAGCAATAAACTTTTCAGGATAAGAGAAATGAGATGAGTTATGTTTTAACCTTGAAATTGCTATCTGGCAAAGATTGTGTTATATTCATTTATTATTTTTTTCCTAATTTCTCTCTTTTTAGTCCTTTCAAGCAAACTTTACTGACTGTAACATTGATTATTGGATTTTTCACAGCCAGTGTGAGGATTGCCACTGAGAAGATTATGAACTTTCTTAGTAAGGAGATTTCAAATACTGTGTTTTCCCTCTAGGAAATTTGAGAAGTGCTTAAGTTCCTGATTTAAAAAACAACAAAATCAATTTCCCTTGTATTGCCATTTAAAATACTAATTTGGTAGATGGCCAATAATAATCTTCAAAGGTCACAAGTGGTTTTAAAATTTATTTTAATGGAAAAGTTTCAGAAATGAATTACAGACTTTAATTTTTACAATATTATGTATATTTGGTTTTTGCCTTCCTGGGATTCAGAATCACGTGAATTTTATGTAGAACTAGTAAAACACACTAAAACATAGTAAATACTTTGGAATTTCATGTAACTTTATAGAGAAGAGACATAAAAATCCCAGATATGGATTAAATTTAGCTTAGTGAAAGTGAAGCTGCTCAGTCGTGTCCGACTCTTTGCGACCCCGTGGACTGTAGCCTGCCCAGCTCCTCCGTCCATGGGATTCTCCAGGCAAGAGTACTGGAGTGGGTTGCCATTTCCTTCTCCATTTAATATTCTAAGAAACATAATTTTTGTTGATTTTCTTGATTGTAATGGTTAATATGCATGGGTTACCATAGAAACTTTAAAATCTTTACTGTATAGACTATTTTAGAGAGAGACAAAAATAATGGTCACTTAAATAACAGAGAAAACTTTTTAAAAAGCACATATAAACTATTTTAAGCATGTATATAAATGTATTTCCTGGAGAAGGGCATGGCAACCCACTCCAGTGCTCTTGCTTGGAGAATCCGATGGATGGAGGAGCCTGGAGGGCTATAGTCCATTGGGTCGCAAAGAATCAGACACAACTGAATCAACTTAGCACGCAAGCATAAATGTGTTTAAAAGACTAACAGATGTTGATAGACTGATTTTTTATAGTGGACTATGGTTTCAACAGTAGTTACCATTTTACTGACAACTGCAGAGAAATGCATCACTTTAAGTCCATATTCTGCTCACTTACTAGGTTCTCTAATATAGAAAAAGTAACATTTCAACATCCCTCTGGCTTCATTAACATAATGCCACATAATTAAGTTATAATAATTTACTTACAGGAAGAGTATTGGAATTTGGCATTGTGATAATCTGAAAGAGCCTTCCCTGAGTTCTATGTTTCATTTTTTAGAATGACTGGGAACCATTTGTATTTCTGCATTTTTTTCTAAATGAATGCACTTGTGTCACATTAAGTGGGGGAACTGGAGTTTCTTACTATATCCCCTATATCCAAGCTTCCTTCATTCTTTCCCTAATTTCTACTGAAAGCTCTAAAATAGAACAATTAGAACACTCCATATCTTTGGATATATTTATTAGTGTAGCGACTGGCAGATTACCTTTAAAAAAAGATGCCTTTTTCATAGTGTATCTTTGAACCTTTTTTCTGGGAGCTCTTGTCTTCTCTTAGAATGTGTGGTGTGTACTAAGTTGCTTCAGTCATGTCTGACTCTTTGTGACTCCATGGACAGTAACCTGCCAGGCTCCTCTGTCCATCAGGATTCTCCAGGCAAGAATACTAGAGTGGATTGCCATGCAATCCTCCAGGGGATCTTCCTGACTTAGGGACTGAACCCAGGTCTCCTGCATTACAGGCAGATTCTTTACCATTTGAGCCACCAGGGACGCCCCAGAAGACGAAGGAGGGCATTAAACAGTATAACGTATTTACCATTTGCCAGAAATTCTGCCGTAACCTTTAACTTTTTAAAATAGTAAAAACTTTTCCTGTGAAGACTGCTCCCTAAATCAAAATAATTTGAATATGTACTTTTCTATGTCAATTAATATTTTGTCATAGACCTATCTCTTTTAATAGTTCATGAATCAATCTAATTCTTGAAATTTCAAGAATTTTCATTAGATTTATACAATGGGGATTAGGAAGAGTGCTCAATATGGCACAGTAGGAAGATCCTGAGCTCACCTCTTCCAACAGGCACAAGAAAATTATAAATACATGGTGTTGTTGTTTTGCCAGGCTCCTTTGTCCTCCTCTATCTCCTGGAGTTTGCTCAAATTTATATTCATTGAGTCAGTGATGCTATCTAACCATCTCATGTTCTGTCATTCCTTTCTCCTTTTACCTTCAATCTTTGCCAGCATCACAGTCTTTTCCAATGAGTCAGCTCTTCACATCAGGTAGCCAAAGTATTGGAGCTTCAGCTTCAGCAGCAGTCCTTCCAATGATAATTCAGGGTTGGTTTCCTTTAGGATTGATTGGTTTGATCTCCTTGCTGTCCAAGGGACTCTCAAGAGTGTTCTCCAGCACCACAGTTTGAAAGCATCAGTTCTTTGGCATTCAGCCTTTTTTTATGGTCCAACTCTCACAACTATATACAGAGCAATTATTGATGACCAAGACTAACAGAAAATATCTCCTACATCTAAATATATAAAGAAGGGACCACAATGAGAGGAGGAGGGGGGTGAAGATACAGTATAGTTGAGGACCCATAAGCCCAGGGTGAGTGACCCACAAACAAAAGATTAAATATAATTGCAGAAATTCTCCCCAAAGAGCAAGACTTCCAAGCTATATTGGTGTCCCTAGTCTGGGTGTCCTGCTTTGGAAAGATGAGGTTCCAAAATGTATAGTTTTGAAGGCCAGTCAGGCTTAATTTGGGGAGACACAGAAGGCTAGCATGAGAAATAGAAATTTCATTCTTAAAGGGCATGCACAAAATGTCACAAACTTGGGGACCCAGGGAAGAAGCAGCAGTTTGAAAAGAGTCAGAGTCAGACCCATATACTGATCTTGGAGACCCTCCTGGAGAGATTCACCTTAGGGCTGGACAAGTGCTGTACCGTCTTTATCCACTGTTCCCCTTCCAGCCGGTTAATGAGAAATCCTACCATTTCTAACATATTTTCACTCTTATTGCTATATGTCTGATTTTAATTCTGACCACTCCATGCATATAATATTATAAAAAGCTTCTTGGCGTCTTCCTAACCTTCGATTTTTCTCTGCTCTAGTGTCAAATGAACTGTATTGAGATGTCATTTGCAATCAGGATTCTTCTTCATTTGTAATTCTTTGAGACCCTAATTTGCTTATCTCTTATAACCAAAGATGTTAAGCTAGCATTTGAAGGCTTTCAAAATATGATCCCACATCACATTTATAAATTTTCTTTTTGTGAATTCCCATGAAAATAAACTCTAAGTGTATATTAACATTCTGAATTGCATTCATTGCTTATGAAAGTCCCATTATTGGAATTCCTGGGGTTTCCCACTCTTTAAAATATTCCTTATTAATGTGAGATATTTTACCTATACAAAAAGCAAAGAGAGAAATGGAGCTTTCTAGCAATATAGTGCTAATAGCTGTTTTAGAGGAAACTATTACCTGAAATAAAAATTTGAACCATGTGAAAACAGTTTTTGTAGTTCAAAGAAAATAGAATAATAACAATATTAAATGGTTTGATATAATAAAACTAGGTTTTAATAAAGCATATTTAAGGTACATCTCTAGACTCATAAGAAGTAAACAAAATAGCTAAAGTCCAAAAATCAAATCATAAGTAAGGAAATTTGGAATTTCCCTGAGTTACTTAGGACAAAATGTTCTGAGTTTGAGACCTACTATTGGACTCATACAAGATGAGAAAACTGAAACTCAGAATGTTGCTGTAAGACTGGAAATAACCTAATTTGGCCCCCTGGCTAGTGTCATAACAAAACTATTCTCTTCATAAGAGATCAGTCCCAAATTAGGCCCCTAGTGTAATACCAATAAAGTATGAACACATTCAAGATAAGCTACAACAAGCAAGAAACAAAATATATCCCTAAGCTCTTTAGTGGAGAAGGCAATGGCACCCCACTCCAGTACTCTTGCCTGGAAAATCCATGGATGGAGGAGCCTGGTAGGCTGCAGTCTATGGGGTTGCTAAGAGTCGGACAGGACTGAGCGACTTCACTTTCACTTTTCACTTTCACGCATTGGAGAAGGAAATGGCAACCCGCTCCAGTGTTCTTGCCTGGAGAATCCCAGGGACAGGGGAGCCTGGTGGGCTGCCGTCTATGGGGTTGCACAGAGTCAGACACGACTGAAGCAACTTAGCAGCAGTAGCAAGCTCTTTAGAAGCAGAAATTATTGATGACTGCATATAAAATATCTGTGAATACATTGCTTAATAAATAAACAGTAAATATAAGCAAGATTCAGCTTCAACATGGAGATTTAGAGAGCTGAACATAACATGACATCCACTGGACAAACTGCAACATAATGACTTTTCTTGAATTCATCAGAAAACTAAGTTTTCAGGGCAAACAATCAACTGGAAATCTGGTGAGAGAAAAAAAACCCGTGGGGAGAAAATAGACCCAATAATCTGTTTTCCTAGAACAGATTCTTCTGAATCTTCTCTAAACTGGTAGAAGTTTCCACCCATAATTGCCTAACAAATGGCTAAAAGCAAGTGTATGCTAGGTGAGAGTATGAAACCCTGGAAGTTGAGGGGTTAGTCATGGGGAGCCTGTATGGTCTTCATCCCAGTGGGTTCTCACAAGAGAAGAGGGAGATTTGGAGATGTCCAACTGAATCCCCTCTCCAAGTATTGACTAGAGAAGAAAAAACAGATGCTGCTTTATCTGCAGAGATTCTTTTTCCTATTTCCCTTTTGGGATGGAAATCCTAACAGGCCTTAGTGAGTGAAATTTGCTCAATTGTGTCTTTGCGACCCAAAAGCATCAACTCTTCTGTGCTCAGCTTTATTTATGGTCCAACTCTCACATTCATACATGACTACTGGAAAAACCTATACAAAGTTGGCAAAGTAATGTCTCTGCTTTTTAATAGGTTGGTCATAGCTTTTCTTCCAAGCAGCAAGTGTCTTTTCATTTCATGGCTGCAGTCACCATCTACAGTGATTTTGGAGCCCAAGAAAACTAAATCTGTCACTGCTTCCACTTTTTCCCTATTTGCTATGAAGTGATGGGACTGGATGCCATAATTTTAAGCCAGTCTTTTTTCACTCTCCTTTTCAAGCCAGTCTTTTCACTCTCCTTTTCACCCTCATCAAGAAGCTCTTTAGCTCCTTTCACTTTCTGCCATTAGAGTGGTGTCATCTGCATATCACCCTATGACCTCATTTAACCTAGTTCCGTCCTTAAAGATCCTGTCTCCAAATCCAGTCACATGGGGGTTGGGGCTTTGCTATCCAAAGTTTGCAGACAAGCAATTCAATTCAATGAGATATATTAGAAACTGAGGTTTAGTTGTCTGAAAACAAGCATTACTTTTCCCTTCATAAAAAATGAAAATAAAGTTGGATGTAAAATTTTAGGTTGATATTTATTTTCTCTCAGCACTAAAAGCCTGCAATTATGTTCTTACAGATGAACTGCATTTAAAATTAAATACGGCAACTGAAAATTCCCTTTGAATTTGTAGCTGACAAACTCCTAACACTTTTTGAAAATCTCTTTTCTTATTTTTAATTTTTGAAGTAACTTTAAAAAAAGCTTTTATTTTGAGATTCACATGCTGTATAAAAAATAAAACAAATAAATTTATATTAAAAAATAATAAAAAATAAAACAGAGTGATAGTGCTATACCTATTTTCCCTCCATGGTAACATTTGGTATAACTTGTAGCGCAACATCGGAGAAGGCGATGGCACCCCACTCCAGGCCTCTTGCCTGGAAAATCCCATGGACGGAGAAGCCTGGTGGGCTGCAGTCCATGGGGTCGCTAAGAGTCGGACACGACTGAGCGACTTCACTTTCACTTTTCACTTTCATGCTTTGGAGAAGGAAATGGCAACCCACTCCAGTGTTCTTGCTTGGAAAATCCCAGGGACGGTGGAGCCAGGTGGGCTTCCGTCATGGGGCCACAGAGTCCGACACGACTGAAGCGACTTAGCAGCAGCAGCAGCAGTAGTGCAACATCATAGCAGTAAATTGACACTGATACAATCTATTCATTTTTTTCAGAAATCAACTTCTTTACATGTATTCATTTCTGTGTGTGTGCGTGTATGTGTGTGCATTCTGCAACTTTAAAAAATGCATAGTTCACATCCACCAACACAGCCAAAACACATACCAGTTCTATCACAGCGTTCACCTTTATAACCACAACCTTCCCACCTACCACCCCCAGCAACTACTAATCTATTAGTGGGTCTCAATCTTGATAATTTTGCCATTTCAAATATGTTATGTAAAGTAACATCATACGGTGTATACCTTTTGGGATAGATTCTTTTCACTCAGTATGTTTTCCTTGAGATCCATCCAAGCTGTTGTGTATATCAATGGCTTGTTTCTTTTTAAAGTTGAGTAGTAGTCTGTGGTCTGAATATTCTACAATTCTTTTAAATCATTCGCCCCACAAAGTACATTTCACTTGTTTCCAGTTTCTGTCACATATAAATTAAGTTGCTATGAACCTCTGTGTACAGGGTTTTGTGTAAGCATAAGTTTTCGTTTCTTTCAGATAAATGCCCATGACTGCAACTGCTGGATCATATAGGAAGTACATGTTTAATTTTCCAAGAAACTAGCATATCAAGCCCAGTGTATGTACCATTTTGCATTGCTACATTCCCTCACATTTTGGCTTCTACAGTTGCTTTTTTTTTAATTTAATTTAATTTTTAAACTTTACATAATTGTATTAGTTTTGCCAAATATCAAAATGAATCCATCACAGGTATACATGTGCTCCCCATCCTAGTTGCTTTTAAGAAATTCACTTCAGTTTTCTTATCTTTACTTATCTTCCTTATCTCTATGATAAATCTGCCTTTTATTTCTGATGTTTAACATTTTCTTCTCTTTGTTGTTATTGTGTAACCCATAGGTAGGTTTATATTTACTTATTATGTGTAACAATAATTGTGTTTCATGGACATGAAAATTCATAGAGATTATCTACCTGCTACAGTTTCAGGCAATTCATGTTTCATACTCTCTTTCTCTGGAATCTGTTAAATGTATATTAGATCATCCTTTTATATCCTCTTTTTTTTTTTATAACAGAGTTTTTTGTACTTACTTGGTTTTCTCCAAGGACATCAATTTGTTTATCTCTTGCCTGCTAATAGCTAAATGCATAATTTAAAACACTGATTTCTCCAGGGACTACTCTTGACCATGTTAGAAAGCTCAAAAAGCTTAAATCCAGCTTCTGACACAAATAACAATGGTGACACATTATACTGTAAATCATTCTCTTAAAAACAAGTTAATAATTAAGACAAACAGGGAAATTAGCAGAAGTGCTATGGTCCCAAAAATTGATGCCAGAATGAAAACAAAACATCTTTAGAGGGAAGATGATTAGATCAATTTGCATCCTTTCACTTGAAGATACTTGAAGATTAATTTCGATTTCCTCTTCTTTATCAGCTCTTACATTTTTATGCTAGATATTCTCAATTTCATTTTTAATGCAAATATTTGGCCATAAAATTGGAAAAAGTATAAATTTTTTCCAAACAAAATAGTTTCCACTTTATCTATCTTCTTAAAACATCTCCTATTTCAACTTGAATTTCCTGTTTCATTGAAGTATTTTTATGACTAAATTGACAAATTAAGGGTAATTGAAGATATACTTATATTCTATATACATGTATTTTGGGGTAATTTCCAAACATATAGTCATGTCGAGTTTGATCCAAAGTAGTTAAAATGTTATTTGAATACCAACGTATTTTATACTTGTGAAACGTATTATTTGAGATCTAGTTTCCTAGAAGACACTCAGTTCAGTTCAGTTCAGTAGCTCAGTCGTGTCCGACTCTTTGCAACGCCATGGACTGCAACATGCCAGACCTCCCTGTCCATCACCAACTCCTGGAGTTTACTCAAACTCCTGTCCATCCTGGAGAAGGCAATGGCAACCCACTCTAGTACTCTTGCCTGGAAACTCCCATGGACAAAGGAGCCTGGTAGGCTGCAGTCCAAGGGGTCGCAAAGAGTCAGACATGACTGAGCGACTTCACTTTCACTTTTCACTCTCATGCATTGGAGAAGGCAATGGCAACCCACTCCAGTATTCTTGCCTGGAGAATCCTAAGGACAGAGGAGCCTGGTAGGCTGCCATCTATGGGGTCGTACAGAGTCAGACACGACTGAAACAACTTAGCAGCAGCAGCAGCAGCATGTCCATCCAGTTGGGGATGCCAGCCAACCATCTCATCCTCTGTTGTCCCCTTCTCCTACCTTCAATCTTTCCCAGCATCAGGATCTTTTCTTGCATCAGGTGGTCAAAGTATTGAAGTTTCAGCTTCAGCATCAGTTGTTCCAATGAATATTCAGGACTGATTTCCTTTAGGATGGACACTGCACTCCTATAAATGAACATATTCTAGACAGCATGCAACTGGCATTGTTTTGCTCTCAAATTATTTCCAGTACAAATTGAGGGATGAATGTGAATGCAGGTCACTATAAGAAACAAACATCACCCTTCTGTATGCTTAACTTCCTCTGGAGTTTACTCCATCTCACCCCAGAAAAACTCTCAGAGTTATGATGTTACCCACAGAAAGAAGCCTGTGACATGCTTGCTCTGTGGCACCGTTCTTAGTGATTTGTTGTTTAGTTGCTAAGCATCCAACTCTGGCAACCCCATAGACTATAGCCTTCAGGCTCCTTGTATCCATGGGATTTCCCAGGCAAGAACCCTGGAGTGGGTTGCCACTTTCTTCTCCAGGGGATCTTTCTAAGTCAGGGATTGAACCCACATCTCCTGCATTGGCAGGCAGATTCTTTACCACTGAGATATCTGGGAAGCCTGTTCACAGTGCTACTATGCCTCCAACAGGCCTCTCTTTAGATACCTTCTTTAGGCGTTTCTGCTGCTGCTGCTGCTGCTAAGTCACTTCAGTCGTGTCCAACTCAGTGTGACCTCATAGATGGCACCCCACCAGGCTCCCCCGTCCCTGGGATTCTCCAGGCAAGAACACTGGAGTGGGTTGCCATTTCCTTAGGCATTTCTAGTAAAGGTCAATACTGGGGCTCAGCTGGTAAAGAACATGCCTGCCAATGCAGCAGATGCAAGAGATGTGGGTTCAATCCCTGGGTCAGGAAGACCCCCCCCCCTGGAGTAGGAAATGGCAGTGTAGGAAATGGCAACCTGCTCCAGTATTATTGCCTGGAAAATTCCATGGAAGCCTGGCAGGCTACAGTTCATGGGGTCACAAAGAGTCAGACACAACTAGCACATAAGCAAACTCATGCACACAGAAGACAGTATAAAAAACAACATTGCTACATCCTTCTAGCTACAAGTTTGTTCCATTAGAGAATGGAGAAAGGAGTAGGATGCAAAAGGTGTTTGCTTGCTGTTTCAGCTCTGAAGATTTAAGGAACTGGAAAGAGGAACTATCATTTATTGCACATACATAGAATTAGAAAGAATATTACTACATAGCACTTAAAAATACTCTATCACCGCAGGCACTACAGAGAACTTTTGTGAAACCCTGACAAGTTTCAGTGACTAAATAAAGTCTCAAGCTTTGTATTGGTAATTCACGATTATTTATCTTCTGAGTATTTTTTATTAAAAAGGACATTCGACGTTAACATTTTCTGAGTCTATTAACATTTCCTTGGGAGAATGAATCTAATACTTTAAATGAAATTTCAGATTTCATCATAATTCTAGGCATAAAACATTCAGTTCAGTTCAGTCGCTCAGTCGTGTCCGACTCTGCAACCCCATGAATCGCAGCACGCCAGGCCTCCCTGTCCATCACCAACTCCCAGAGTTCACTCAGACTCACGTCCATCGAGTCAGTGATGCCATCCAGCCATCTCATCCTCTGTCGTCACCTTCTCCTCCTGCCCCCAATCCCTCCTAGCATCAGAGTCTTTTCCAACGAGTCAACTCTTCGCATGAGGTGGCCAAAGTACTGGAGTTTCAGCTTTAGCATCATTCCTTCCAAAGAACACCCAGGACCGATCTCCTTCAGAATGGACTGGTTGGATTCCTTGCAGTCCAAGGGACTCTCAAGAGTCTTCTCCAACACCACAGTGAAAAAGCATCAATTCTTCAGCGCTCAGCCTTCTTCACAGTCCAACTCTCACATCCATATATGACCTCTGAAAAAACCATAGCCTTGACTAGATGGACCTTTGTTAGCAAAGTAATGTCTCTACATTTGAATATGCTATCTAGGATGGTCATAACTTTCCTTCCAAGGAGTAAGCGCCTTTTAATTTCATGGCTGCAGTCACCATCTGCAGTGATTTTGGAGCCCAGAAAAATAAAATCTGACACCGTTTCCACTGTTTTCCCATCTATTTCCCATGAAGTGATGGGACAAGATGCCATGATCTTAGTTTTCTGAATGTTGAGCTTTAAGCCAACTTTTTCACTCTGCTCTTTCACTTTCGTCAAGAGGCTTTTTAGCTCCTCTTCACTTTCTGCCATAAGGGTGGTGTCGTCTGCATATCTGAGGTGATTGATATTTCTCCTGGCAATCTTGATTCCAGCTTGTGCTTCCTCCAGCCCAGTGTTTCTCATGATGTACTCTGCATATAAGTTAAATAAGCAGTGTGACAATATACAGCCTTGATGTACTCCTTTTCCTGTTTGGAACCAGTCTGTTGTTCCATGTCCAGTTCTAACTGTTGCCTCCTGACCTGCATGTAGGTTTCTCAAGAGGCAGGTTAGGTGGTCTGGTATTCCCATCTCTTTCTGAATTGTCCACAGTTTCTTGTGATCCACACAGTCAAAAGCTTTGGCATAAAACATTATGTATATATATTTAATTTGAATAAAGCTGAGAAAAATCAATTATGGGATCAGATATTAAAAGATACCATAAACAAGCTTCAGATACTCCAAGCATAAAAATGATGGGGCAAATTTTGATGTAAACAAGAGAGAGATTAAGATTTCTTTGGAAATGAAAAATAAAAACAATTCATATATCTTCACTGATAACAAACAAGAATATATTACTAATGAGCAAACAGAAATTATAATGTTATTATACTGATAATTACTCTGATAAAGGAAAAGAAGATGTGAGGTTTAGGGTGGAACAAAGAAGGAAAGTTTTCATATTATAATGATTTTCAGAAAGAATAAATTTATGTGCCAAGTAGATTAAAGGAAATACATGTAAATAGCATGGCTTACTTCAAATGCATTAGTTAGATGTTGAGATGTATGGGAAATTGAAATGTAATAGGTTAGACTGATGAATATGTCCGAGATCTCTAAACTAGCACATATATTATCTATATGTTGGGAAGTACTGTCTTTGAATATTGTGCCTACTGGTCTACTTTGCATACCCACTAGAATGGCAGCAACAGAAAATGACAAATCTGAAACTAATAATTAATAGGAGATTGCAAAATATTTAGGCTCCCCATGTCTCACCTCAGGTTTCAGAACTTCAAACTCTCAACCTAACCTACACTTGCTTTTAGCAATCCATTAAACAAACATATGTGGAAGCTCCTACCAGTTTAGAGAGCATTCAGCAGAATCTGTCCTAGGTGAACAGATGCTTGGGTCCAGTTTCTCCCCATGGGTTCTTGTCTCTCACCAGATTTCCAGTTGATTGTTTGCCCTGAAACAGTTTTCTGATGATTTCAAGAAAAGTCATTACATTGCATCTTGCCCAGTGATTTTCCTGTTGGAAAAGGTGGGTGTCATGTTATGTTCACTCTAAATCTCCATGCTGAACCTCTTGCTCATTTTTACTGTTATCTATTAAACATTGTATTCACAGACATTTTATATGCAGTCATCAATAATATCTGTTTCTAAAGAGCTTAGGGATATAGTTTTGATTCATGCTTATTGTATCTTGTTATTTTGTATGAGTTCTTATTTTATTGCTGTTACAACAGGGGCCTAATTTTGGAGTGCTCTCTCATGAAAAGGATAGTTTTGCTCTGACACTGGCCAGGGGCCACTTTAGGTCATTTCTGGTCTTATAACACCATTTTAAGGTGCGGTTTTCTCATCTTGTTTGGGTCCAATAGTAGGTCTCAGACCCAGAATTAGAACATTTTGTCCTCAGTGACTCAAGGAAATTCCAAATTTTCTTACTTATATCTTTCTTTTTTCTTTTACTTTAGCTGTTTTGTTTACTTAAATATGTTTTATTGAAAACCTGAACCTAGTTTATGAAGCTGAACTGTCTTGTCATAAAATTGTTTTTAAAATATTTTCTTATCAAAGAATTAAAAAAAAGTTTAGGGTTTTTTACTTTTAAGATAGCAATTTGAAAAGGAATTTAGCTTTATCCTAAATTAAATGCATTTGAAAACTGAGCTGAAATAGTGTTTAATGGCAGAATTTATGCCCTTATGCCTTTGGCAAACCTTTTTTTAAAAGTTAAGAACTAATTAAATTAACAACAAATTAATAAAAATCAGATGCTTTTGGGTCACCAGTCACAGCTATTCATGAATATGAGTCTGCTAAGACACCTGGAATCAATGACATCCCATCTCTGAAATGTACTACAATTCACTTTCAGATCAGATCAGTCGCTCAGTTGTGTCCGACTCTTTGTGACCCCATGAATTGCAGCACTCCAGGCCTCCCTGTCCATCACCAACTCCCGGAGTTCACTGAGACTCACGTCCATTGAGTCAGTGATGCCATCCAGTCATCTCATCCTCTGTCGTCCCCTTCTCCTCTTGCCCCCAATCCTTCCCAGCATCAGAATCTTTTCCATGAGTCAACCCTTCACATGGGTGGCCTGTTGGGGGTCAGAGTGAGGCACTCCGCCCTTGGCAAAGGTCATGAGGAAGGAGGCTCGACATACGCAAAGGCAGGATCGAGCCTCAGGAGTCCCCCTGGAAATCCTCGAGCATCTACCCCCATAACCAGAGCCTGCCTGCTTTACTACTTTGTGCTCCCACCTACACCTCTGACTTTATGGGGGGGCTGTCCCCCACAACCTCTTTCGGAGAAGGAGTTAACCTAGAGCTCCAGTTAATAAAAACTCCTGGGCGTGACAAGAATGCTTTAACCTACAAACTCCTCTGAAGGTTCTCTGGCCTGCCTGACAGGCTCGTCCGGCCACATGAGATTGCTCACAGCCTCCCAACCATGAGAGGCACGAGATGCTTTAAACCTAAAAACAGGTTCTTTAGAGAAGTTAGAAAACTATTTAACTATAATGGGCTGATTAGAAATTGTATTGGTTAAGGGTTTTTCATTTGTTGAGCCAATGTTTGTTGCTAAGTCTCCATATCCCCTGCCCTTACACACATTAATGAATATATAGAAGAAATAAGTATTAACCTTTGATATTAATCACGTTAGACCTTAGGCTAAGTAAATTCTTTCCTTAACTAAAACCCACTACACCCTCACCCTATAGGAATGTAACCATTTGGGGGGCGTCTGTTTTAAGAATAATCACCCCTGGAGAAATAAGTGTCCTGGTTGACTGACCGCTGTCACAAGGAGAGGGTCATAAATTGTCAGCAGGCCCCCTGGCCAGAAGACGATGTAACACCCCTAAGACCTCTGTATACATTTGTATGAAGCACCTGACTTTGATAAAAGTCAGGACTGCTGACCCCGCGTGACTTTTGCATAACATCTCAGTGTATAAAAGTAGACCATGGAAAATAAAGAATTGGGATCAGTTTCTCGAAATACTGGTCTCCCCATGTCTCTCTCTCTCTCAAATTCTGGCTGAGTCTCCATCTGGAGCGCGGAAACTGCCATGCTTACTAATTATGCCTGGGCTTCTAAGATCCGACCGGGGAGGCCTCAGTGTCTCCTCTCCTTCAGGAGAACGGAAGGACGCCTGTGGCCTACCTAAGTGGTGCAAGCTTCTTGTCTCTAAATTTTATTGGTCTCCCGCATAAACCAAGCTATTCAGCCTCTTTTCTCCACTGAATTTCCCTACTGAGCTATCCTCATTCTATTACTCTTTACATGTCTTATTAATATCTAATTGAAGCTATTGTATCCTGATCCTTGCCGACGCCGTCCCGGCTTCGAACTCCCTGGATCAGCCGAAGCTGGACCCCGGCAGTGGCCAAAGCATTGGGATTTCAGCTTTAGCATCATTCCTTCCAAAGAAATCCCAGGGCTGATCTCCTTCAGAATGGACTGGTTGGATCTCCTTGCAGTCCAAGGGACTCTCAAGAGTCTTCTCCAACACCACAGTTCAAAAGGCTGAGTTCGGCGCTCAGCCTTCTTCACAGTCTAACTCTCACATCCATACATGACCACAGGAAAAACCATAGTCTTGACTAGATGAACCTTTGTTGGCAAAGTAATGTCTCTGCTTTTGAATATGCTATCTAGGTTGGTCATAACTTTCCTTCCAAGGAGTAAACGTCTTTTAATTTCATGGCTGCAGTCACCATCTGCAGTGATTTTGGAGCCCAGAAAAATAAAGTCTGACACTGTTTCCACTGTTTCCCCATCTATTTCCCATGAAGTGGTGGGACCGGATGCCATGATCTTAGTTTTCTGAATGTTGAGCTTTAAGCCAACTTTTTCACTCTCCTCTTTCACTTTCGTCAAGAGGCTTTTTAGTTCCTCTTCACTTTCTGCCATAAGGGTGGTGTCATCTGCATATCTGAGGTGATTGATATTTCTCCTGGCAATCTTGATTCCAGCTTGTGCTTCTTCCAGTCCAGCGTTTCTCATGATGTACTCTGCATATAAGTTAAATAAACAGGGTGACAATATACAGCCTTGACATACTCCTTTTCCTATTTGGAACCAGTCTGTTGTTCCATGTCCTGTTCTAACTGTTGCTTCCTGACCTGCATACAAATTTCTCAAGAGGCAGATCAGGTGGTCTGGTATTCCCATCTCCTTCAGAATCTTCCACAGTTTATTGTGATCCATACAGTCAAAGGCTTTGGCATAGTCAATAAAGCAGAAATAGATGTTTTTCTGAAACTCTCTTGCTTTTTCCATGATCCAGCGGATGTTGGCAATTTGATCTCTGGTTCCTCTGCCTTTTCTAAAACCAGCTTGACCATCAGGAAGTTCACGGTTCGCATATTGCTGAAGCCTGGCTTGGAGAATTTTGAGCATTACTTTATTAGCATGTGAGATGAGTGCAATTGTGTGGTAGTTTGAGCATTCTTTGGCATTGCCTTTCTTTGGGATTGGAATGAAAACTGACCTTTTCCAGTCCTGTGGCCACTGCTGAGTTTTCCAAATTTGCTGGCATATTGAGTGCAGCACTTTCACAGCATCATCTTTCAGGATTTGGAATAGCTCAACTGGAATTCTATCACCCCCACTAGCTTTGTTCGTAGTGATGCTTTCTAAGGCCCACTTGACTTCACATTCCAGGATGTCTGGCTCTAGGTGAGTGATCACACTATCATGATTATCTGGGTCGTGAAGATCTTTTTTGTACAGTTCTACTGTGTATTCTTGACACCTCTTCTTAATATCTTCTGCTTCTATTAGGTCCATACCATTTCTGTCCTTTATCAAACCCATCTTTGCATGAAATGTTCCTTTGGTATCTCTGATTTTCTTGAAGAGATCTCTAGTCTTTCCCATTCTGTTTACTCAGGGCTAATTTGCAGCTAATTTCTTTTCTCTGCCACAATGTGAACAGATGTTAATAATAGCGAATCAGATATGAATAATAGTGAATTAATAATAGAAAATAGGGTGAAAAAATTCAATTTTGTATCATGTTTCAGTATTTACAAAGCAATTCATTATCTTGATTTAATCTTTACAATACAATTGTTATATAGGTAGATCAATGGGACTTTTTTTTTTCGTATTGCTTTCATTTTTTTCTGATGAAAAAATTAAGCTCTTTGAAATTATGTGATTTTCCCAAGGACATACAATTAATGAATGAAAAAACCTGATTCTAGTTACAATAGTCCATCTCTTAATTCAGTAGATGCTCTTTCTACTTCATCATTCTATAAATTAGAATATCTCAGAAGAATTAAAAAAAATATTCAGGATTTTTTCATTTCTATTAATTCCTGTAGATTTGCTCTTTTGACTCTGAGAGGAAAAAAATCTAGTCTTTCTCATATTAATGCGTTTACAAAATAAGTTACTATTAAACTAGAGTGGGGTAGGGGGAATGTTTGGGCAGGAGAATATTAAGAACCAGAGAAGGAACAGATTGTTTTTTCTTCAAAGGAAAAATAAACTCAACTGACATTCAACATTACTTTTAAAGAACTTCTTAGAAAATGTTTCAGTTCAGTTCAGTTCAGTTCAGTCTTTCCCTTGTGTCCAACTCTTTGCGACCTCATCAATTGCAGCATGCCAGAAAATGTTTAAGCTCACATAAATTTCTGTCTTGCTTCTGCTGTAGTTCAGAGTTTAATTTATTACATGTTCTGAGAGAGGCATCCTAGAAGAGATAAGTTGTATATCATTAGTATGACACACATGTGAGAAGGTTAACTTTCTGTTGTACTTAGAGATAAAATGTATATACATTACAGTACAGGTTATTCTAGTGAAAATCACTGACTCTCAATTTGGTCCAAAGCCTTGGAAAGAAGACATCAGTATCTTATACCCAGCATAAGGTATCCAGTGCAGTGATCTGCAGCTTCAGCAGCTTTGCTTACTGGACAGGCTAATCCCCCTTGATCATTACACAAGGGTGATCATCTTATAGCTCATGAAAAAAAGGAGAGCTCTTTCCCCTTTTGTTTGTCTATTTCAAATATCATCTCCATGGTGACCTTTTCAACTGGAAGAACAATGAGTGGTGTAGGATTTAAGCAGTACTCACTTTGAGGGAAGGCTGTGACACTCAATCCCCAAACTTCCCCTGGAATCTCAGCCAGGGCTGCTGCACTTCACAGTTTTCATAACGCTTGGCAGAAATGCATGGCAGAAATATCTTTTGCTTTGATATGTGGAAGGCTTTTTAACATATTAACCAGGTGTTTTATATTTCTAACTTTCTGATAAATACAGATATTATAGTCATGTTTCTGAGAAAAATTATGTAAGTTCTTGAGAACCAGATTCACTGAACAAGTTACTGAAAACAAGGATGAAAATGCCTTTACCTAGAGGTACTTCTGCTTCCCTTGTGATGACTTACACTAATATTCTGTGGGCTGGAAACTTGCTGTGACACAAAAGCTACTTTTATCCGCCTTAAAGAATGAATTTTGGAGAGAGCAGTGGATTAAGAAAAAAGATACTATAAAGTTGACAATTTCAAAGTAAAAAATGTAAATCCAAAGATTTTTTTTTTTTTTAACCTCATTTTCTTTCAGTTCAGTTCAGTTGCTCAGCCGTGTCCGACTCTTTGTGACCCCATGAATCACAGCACGCCAGGCCTCCGTGTCCATCACCAACTCCTGGAGTTCACTCAAACTCACGTCCTTGAGTTGGTGATGCCATCCAGCCATCTCATCCTCTGTTGTCCCCTTCTCCTCCTGCCCCCAATCCCTCCCAGCATCAGAGTCTTTTCCAATGAGTCAATTCTTCGCATGAGGTGGACAAAGTATTGGAGTTTCAGCTTTAGCATCAGTCCTTCCTGTGAACACCCAGGACTGATCTCCTTTAGAATGGACTGGCTGGATCTCCTTGAATTATTTTGTGTACAGGGGTTCTAATAGTACACTACAGTTAGCCAGTCCTATAGCTGCATTGTTTACAGCATATTGCCTATGGCATGACCTATCTATGGGAACCCATAACTAAGTTACTAGAAAAAAAATCCTGAACTAAATGCTAGAAGAAACAACTACTTTATTCAAGACTTCATGATATATCCTTGCCAAAGGTTACTTCTTTCCCCTTCACCTCTTTACTCACATTCTGTTCTTTTAAATATACTCCAAAGTGTATTCATGAATGAAAGTGCTATAAGAAATCATAGAGGTTTCCAGTAGTCATGTATGGATTCTAGAATTGGTTCATAAAGAAGGCTGAGTGCTGAAGAACTGATGCTTTCAAACTGTGGTGGTGGAGAAAACTCTTGAGAGTCCCTTGGACTGCAAGGAGATCAAACCAGTTAATCCTAAAGGAAATCAACCCTGAATATTCATTGGAAGAACTGATGCTGAAGCTGAAACTCCAATACTTCAGCCACCTGATGTGAAGAGCCAACTCATTAGAGAAGACCCTGATGCTGCGAAAGATTGAAGGCAGGAGGAGAAGGGCACGACAGAGGATGAGATGGTTGGATGACATCATCTACTCAATGGACATGAGTTTGAGCAAACTCTGGGAGATAGCTGAAGGACAGAGAAGCATGGCAAGCTGTATTCCATGCAATTGCAAAGACCTGGACACAACATAGCAACTGAACAACAGTCTCAGAATGCTGTGGTTAGAGGGATCCATAGTTTTAATAAATGGAGCAGGGTCAATTCAGTTCAGTTCAGTCGCTCAGTTGTGTCCAGCTGTCTGCAACTCCATGAACTGCAGCACGCCAGGTCTCCCTGTCCATCATCAACTCCCAGAGTCCACCCAAACCCATGTCCATTGAGTTGGCAATGCCATCCAATCATCTCATCCTCTGTCATCCCCTTCTCCTCCTGCCCCCAATCCCTCCCAGCATCAGGATCTTTTCAAATGAGTCAGCTCTTCTCATCAGGTGGCCAAAGTTTTGGAGTTTCAGCTTCAACTTTGAAGGACTGATAGCTTTTAGGATGGACTAGTTGGATCTCCTTGCAGTCCAAAGGACTCTCAAGAGTCCTCCAACACCACATTTCAAAAGCATCAATTCTTTGGCACTCAGCTTTATTTATAGTCCAACTCTTATATCCATACATAAGGGTATTCTGCACTAAAAAGTGACATTTGGGCCAATGCCTGAAGGAAGTGAATAATACATTTGGACTAAATTAATCCTTTGTCAGGTCACACATGTGTCTCATATCTAGAATTCTCTGAGAATTGGAAACCCCTTATAAGCAGAATCACTGCCTTAGTGATCACTTAGCATCTAGTTCAATATTTTATGATGAAAATATTTTCCTATATTTTGTCAAATATATTAACTGCATAGCATAAATCTAAAGTGAGATAGCAAATATAAGTTTATAAACATTCAGTACCTAAGACTTTTGCCTGCTATCTGTCAAGAATTTTTTTAATTATCCAACTTTTAATTAACAAACTTTGTCAACAAAAAATTCATTTCTCCTAGAATTAATTAGAAGTCATAATCAGATGTTTTAGGGACATAAATTTAGAGTTTTTAATAATGGTCAAAAGGTTTAAATTGTATTAAATGAACATTTTATCATTGAATTTATGCTAGTTAATTCCTTGATAATATACCAGCCTGGCATATACAGTGGCTATCCTATTTTTAAGTAAAACATGCAATTTTAAATTTATGTCAGATGTGTACACTTCTAAATTCTACTTGACTTAGTAAATGACTTTTAAAAAATTGAGTAGTTTGGTTTTGTTTTTGGTAATTTTCAGCTAATAGAAAAACTGAGCAGATAGTACAGAGTTTCCATGTACCCTTTCTCTGTCTCAGTTTCCCTATTTTTAACATCTTGTGTTAGTGTAGCACATTTTTAAAAATTGATGGAACAATACTGATACATTTATTTTTAACTTTAGTCTGTAAATTGCACTAGGTTCATTCTTTGTGTTGAATGGTTTTATGGGATTGGCCAATGCATAATGTAGGTATCATGTTAATGATGATACATTTTCAGTACTAACTAATAATTTTAATGATGGTTTGTTTTCCACAAACAAATCGTGGTAGGCTTGCTAGCCTACTAGACTAGAGGTTTTATTTTAGTAGTATCTTTGTACAGGAAAATAGCTGCTGCAGTGAAAACCTTGTCTCAACTATGAATTTTTAAAACAGATTATCTGGCAAGTATAACAAGGCTCTTTCTACTCTTAGATACTTTATAAATAGGTTTGCATTCTCACATGCTGTTACTCTCTAGTAACCTGTAATATACAGGCTCATGTGAGCACACACACTACACACCTGCCTATATCTGTATTCAAAATAAGATCAGTGTATGGGTTATTTTATCATGTATTTCTGTTTACTGGTATTTGTTTATCTGGGAAAGTATTCAACTTTGTGTAGCTGACATCATTTGGATAGCCATAGGGCTTCCCAGAAGGCATTAGTGGTAAAAACAAAAAAACAAAAAAAAACAAACCACATCTGCTACCAAAAGCAGGAGACACAAGAGACACTGGTTCGATCTCTGGGTCAGGAAGATGCCCTGGAGAAGGAAATGGCAACCCACTCTAGTATTCTTGCCTGGAAAATTCCATGGAGAGAGGAGCCTGGAGGCCTACAGTCCTTGGGTTCCCACAGTCGGACACGACTGAGTGAATAAGCACACACATTCACATATACGCACATAAATGACCACTACAAACATTAAAGATCAGTGACCATGAGACACACAATTAATTATTCAAAACAAATTTTGAGGTATCTTTTTGCTTTTATGATGTTCAAGCTAATAACAAAAACCTTGCATGCTAAGCTGCTTTCAGTGGTGTCTGACTCTTTGTGACCCTATGGACTCTCTGCCGGGTTCCTCTGTCCATGAGATTCTCCAGGTGAGAATAGTGGAGCGGATGGCTGTGCCCTCCTCCAGGGGATCTTCCTGAGCCAGGGATTGAACCCATCTCTTAAGTCTCTTGCCTTGGCAGGCAGGTTCGTTATCACCAGTGCTGCCTGGGAAGTCCAACAAAAATCTTAGTTGTTTTCTTTGAAAGATTTAAATATTCTATCTGTTCAGTCTTTGATAAGTCCTCTACACAGTAGTAGTAAATACCTAATTGTGCTAATTCCAAATTACTCTCTGGCATTTTGCCAGATAGACTGCCAGGGCTCTTTTTGACAGAACAGAATGTTCTGAACTGTTTTCTGTAAAGCTTCTAATTGACTTTGATATAAATTATGTCTCCTCTAATTTAAATCTCAATCAAATAGAAAATGTTATATTGCATTTGAATGTAATTGGGCTGAATTCAGTAATGGATTCCAAGACTGTTGATCTAAATATCAAATAATTCAGAGGGTGGCCATCAACGTATTTGCACTTTAACATATTCAGATTTTGTTGAACCTCAATATTTTTTTGTATATATCTCAATTCTTGCATTTTTACAGATTATATTTCATAACAAATTAAGGGGAAAAAAACGAATTATCCATAAATTATCAACATGGAGTCCCTAACTATATTCTTAAACATTATTAAAGCCACATCTATTTCTGGAACTTAATATTGTAGGAATAAAAATAACTAGTGCAATGGGTATTAATATGCTATCATTTTTCAGGCATTCAGTAGAGAATAGTCACTGACATGGAAGACAAACTTATGGTAGGGGGGTGGATAAACTATGAGTATAGGATTGACAGACACACACTTCTATATGTAATATGGATTAAAATATATCCATAAATAAACACTCTCAAGTGTAAGGTTTAAAAACATGCATATAAATGAAATTCATAAGATAGAGTCCCTTGGACAGCAAGGAGATCAAACTAGTCAATCCGAAAAGGAAATCAACCCTGAAAGTTCATTGGAAGAATCAATGCTGAAGCCGAAGCTCCAATGTTTGTCCACCTGATTTGTAAAGCTAACTCATAGGAAAAGCTCAGATGCTGGGAAAGATTGAGGTCAGGAGGAGAAGGGGATGACAGAGGATGAGATGATTGGATGATGTCACTGACTCAATGGGCATGAGTTTGAGCAAACTTCCAGAGATAGTGAACAGGAAAGCCTGGCATGCTGCAGTCCCTGGAGTCGCAAAGAGTCAGATAGTACTTAGCAAATGAACAATGAAAACAATTTATAAGTTTATTTAGAGTTCTGATTCTGATAATTTCAGAATCCCTAAAAAATTAAATACTGTAGATAAAACAGATCAAGAAATAAACAAAAAACTGCTTGATAGTATCAGACGATACCAGAAGCAGACAGAAACTGGAGACATATAAACTTTGAAAGAACAAAACCACTAGATGGGAAACATTTTGTACTGCTTTCTTCCTAGGAAACTCCCTAGTTTTTACAGGGCATTGACAGAGCCCCTTATATCAGACTCTTGACATAAAGCATTAGTTTATAACATGTGGAAGTCGTATTCAGTTGGAAAATGGTACAAGCACGCTCACCTCCAAGACACGTTTAAGGCAAAGGACATGTATCAGCTACATGCGAAAAACTCTTATGAATAACATAAACAGAATGACAAAACCCACTTATAAATGGGCAAAAATTTGAACCAACAGTCCACAAATTAGATATACAAATATTCAGTAAGTTCACACAATGATGCTTGTGATCTATTACACCACAACTCATCCATTGGAATGATTAAAATGAAAAGACTAACATTAATTCTCATACACACCTGGTAGCAATATTAAATGGCAGAATCACTTTGGAAAACTACTTGGCATTTCTTAATAATGTAAATATGCATCAACCATAAGATCCAACAGTTCTAATTCTAGATATTTACGTATGAGAAATAAAGGCATATGTCTAGACAAAGACTCTTGCATAGCAGCACTGTTCATAGCAGCTTTATTCATAACACCCCCAAACCAGAAGCAGTGAAAATGCTTGCTAACAAGTGAATGGATAGAAAGCCTATAGTGCTTTCTATGCCATGGGAGGGGAGTTTGGGGGGAGAACGGATATATGTATATGTATAGCGGAGTCCCTTCACTGTTCTCCTGAAGGTATCCCAGCATTGTTGATTGGCTATACTGTACTACAATTTAAAATAAAAAAATTTTGAAAAAAAGAAGCACTATGGTACGTCCTTACATTGGAATACAACTACTAATAGAAAGTCACACACTATTTATACACCCAAGATGTATTGACTATCGTAAGTAGTATGCTGAAGAAAAGAAGTCAGACACAGAGCACAAAATTAATTTAGTCAGAAAGGGCAAAATTAATTTATAATGACAGTAAGCATATTAATGACTAACAGAGAAGGGTGTGTTTGTGGAGATTTCTTGCCTTTGTCAAGGGAATTTGGGGGAACACAGAAGTATTCTGTGTATTAATTGCTTATACAAGTGTACATGTGCTGTGCTTAGTTGCTCAGTCATTTCCAACTCTGTGATCCCATGGACTGTATCCTGCCAGGCTCCTCTGTCCATGGAGATTCTCCAGGCAAGAATACTGGAGTGGGTTGCCATGCCCTCCTCCAAGGGATCTTCCCAACCCAGGGACTGAAGCCAGGTCTCCCTCATTGCAGGTGGAGTCTTTACCATCTGAGCCACCAGGGAAGCCCACGAGTGTATATACTTGCCCTGAATTATCAAAGTGTGCCCTTTAAAAGATGTCCTTTAATTTGTAGCTTATATCTAAACAAAAAAAAAAATGTAAGCAATAACATGACTTCCATTCACTATATACAACTGCCTGTATTCTGTCATCTCCCTTACTTTTCCAATAGCTCTAATCTGACATATAATTTTTACTTCTTTACATATAATGTCTCCACCACTACAACATAAGCACTTCAAGGGCAGGGATGTTTGTTTGAATTAAATATAAAATAATTTCATTATGAATAGTCTGACATTTATAAATATTTTTAGAGTAAATAGTTGTTTAATGTGAATTTTCTTTCTCCCCTTTAATCTTATTTCCTAAGAGGAAGGTAGCTGAGAAGATATTTTAAAATAGTAACCTGAAAGTAAAAACAAAATATCTGTGCATAGTAGCCATGATTATAAAATATGTCACACACAAAACTTTGCATTTAAAACTTAAGAGGTCCTTTAATTAAGCTCAAGGATTTTGATAGTCCTTTCCTTGCTTAAATAATAATGGGGTTATCTAGTCACATCTCAAAAATGGTATTTTTTTGTGTGTGTGGAATCCATGTAATCTAACACCATTTTCACAATTCAGTCAAGGTTAGCATTAAGAAATGGTAACAAGGTAGTTAATATTAAAACTTCTGTGAACATTATTTTTTGACTGACTTTATTTCGCTTTACCAGCTTAATCTTCTATATTCTTTTTTCTCTCAGATTTTCAAGATGAGAACAGAAAGAAATCCCACTCTGATGGAATAGAAATAGCAAAGAGCTGTTGGTGAGGCTTGAGGACAGATCTGCGACTTTTACTTCCAAGAACTCAAGAGGCAAGACAGCTACAAAAAGAAACACTTCCTTCAACATTCTTTTTCTAATCAGCAAGTATAGTTATGATACCTCTTAAAGCACAGTTCTACAAACACAGAATTGGTCAGTCTCATAGCAGAACAGATTTTACCAATCACCTACTTGAATCCATTATGACTTTGCTAATTTTGGAAGTATTATGAGCCCTGCAAAAACATTTACCTCCACAGTGAGGTTCTCATGCAGAAAAGATCATTGCTCAAAGCATTGGGGTTAGTTTCAAACTACTCCGGAAATAAATGGATTGCTAACACAAGTAATGACCTGAACGTTAATTAATTAAATAAAACAAAAATATTGTTCAGTTTGCTGTGTCTTAGAGGTGACTTTTGATATACAGTCTAAAGTAGCAATATAAGAAAACTTCTTGTAATGAAATAAAAAGATAATGCTTTTTTGTGAAAGGATTCATTAGTCTTTCTCATGCTGAAGGTACCTCATGCTGAAGGTACCTGGTAAGCTCAGAGATCAATCAAATGTATTGGGGAAAATGAATACACTATAGATATTAGATTCCTTATAAAGACAAAGAGGAGATATTTCTGCAGTCTTTTCAAAATGTGACTTTAATACTAAGAAAGGATACTCTTAATCTGCAACTGATGAGTCAAACCTCTCTCCTTAGAATCAATTCTTCCTAAATACCCAGGAAGAAAGATTTTCAAGGGAAATTTACATGGCTAGCCAGTAATCCCCACAAAGCCTGACAGAGGCCCCATTTACAGAAAAAGACATGAATGTCCAATTTGGACTATGAGAAGTTGCTGTTCTGTTACAGAAGGTAATTGTCTAGGAGAATATTATGAATCCTACATGGGAATTACATTGTGCTTTTTCTGGAAGAAAAAGAAACCCCATTTTCCTTAATCTCTGATGAGTTTCCTATGCTGAATCACATAATATGAATAGAAATCTTGGATTAATCAGAACAATACTGTTTTGAAATTCATCTTTCTTCATTTAATGGGCATTCCATTTGCTGCTGTATTTCATATCTTTTCTTTCCTTTTATCTCTTTCCTAGTGTTTTTTCTTGTTTTTGCTTTCACTCTTTTAGCAAGTACTATTTTACTCATCAAGTCAAATCATAGTCTTCTGACTTCTCATAGCTTTCCTTTACATCAGAATATTTATAGCTAATTTTCATCCAATTTTCCTAATTGCTCCTGCTTCTGAATTCACCAGTTCAAAATTACTGTGTTCTCCATATTTCCAACTCCAATATAATAAAAAGAAACCTACTGGGGACTATTTTGTTCTTTATTCTTAAGCCACAATGCAAGATTCCCCAAGCTACCTCTCATTCTCATGAAATGACTTCAGAGACCTGATCTTTAGAGATTTATACACCTGCATTCATACATTTTGTTGGAAATAATTATGAGGCCCCTGTTCCTTCACTTTCCAGTTTGTCGCCGTTATCCATCCATTTACCTCCTTCCTGCCAAGTAATGCACATGTTTCTCAGTTTTTCTTTCACGGATTTAGTTCAATCCCTCATCTTCTCTCACTTGAACATAAAATTTCTCTTTGTCTGTATTCATCTCTTTGTAATCTTTCAAACTGACCTTAGAATGATATTCATAAAATCTGTCTTGTTTCATTATTCCCCTGTACACACATTAAGTAAATCTTTATAACCTGAATAAATCTTTAAATCTCTGCATCATATCCAAGTGACTTTAAGATTGGAAGCCTACTCAAAGCCTGCTTTAAGTACTCCTTAATGACAGAAAGTGAAGAGGAACTTAAGAGTCTCCTAATGAAGGTGAAGGGAGAAGGCGATGGCACCCCACTCCAGTACTCTTGCCTGGAAAATCCCATGGATGGAGGAGACTGGTTGCCTGCAGTCCATGGGGTAGCTAAGAGTCAGACAAGACTGAGAGACTTCACTTTCACTTTTCACTTTCATGCATTGGAGAAGGAAATGGCAACCCACTCCAGTGTTCTTGCCTGGAGAATCCCAGGGATGGGGGAGCCTGGTGGGCTGCCGTCTCTGGGGTCGCACAGAGTCAGACATGACTGAAGTGACTTAGCAGTAATGAAGGTGAAAGAGGAGAGTGAAAAAGCTGACTTGAAACTCAACATTCAAAAAATAAAGATTACAGCATCCAGGCCCATTACTTCATGGCAAATAGATGGGGAGAAGTGGAAACAGTCACAGATTTTATTTTAGGGGTTCCAAAATCACTGTAGTTGATGACTGCAGCTATGAAAATTAAAAGACACTTGATCTTTGGAAGGCAAGCTATGCTTTATTAAAAAGCAGAGACAATGGCCTGACAATGGCCTGTATAGTCAAAGCTATAATTTTTCCAGTAGTCACGTACGGATGTAAGAGTTGGACCATAAAGAAGGCTGAGTGCCAAAGAATTGATGCTTTTGAATTGTGGTGCTGGAGAAGACTCTTGAGAATCTCTTGAAGATCAAACCTGTCAATCCTAAAAGGAAATCAACCCTGAATATTCATTGGAAAGGCTGTTGATAAAGTGAAGGTCCAATACTTTAGCCACCTGATGTGAAGAGCCAATTCACTGGAAAAGACACTGATGCTGAAAAAGATTGAAGACAGGAGACAGGTGCAACAGATGATGAGATGGTTAGGTAGCATCACTGACTCAGTGGGTATGAATTTAAGCAAACTG
The DNA here is from genome assembly GCF_032452875.1 of Bos javanicus. Classification (NCBI taxonomy): domain Eukaryota; kingdom Metazoa; phylum Chordata; class Mammalia; order Artiodactyla; family Bovidae; genus Bos; species Bos javanicus. Next base: position 90,426,280 of record NC_083876.1, read on the forward strand.
GGAGATAGTGAAAGACAGAGGAACCTGGCATGCTACAGTCCATAGGGTCGCAGAGTCAGACATGATCTAGTGACTGAACAACAACAAAATATTTATTTTTCAACAATAAACTATTTCAATATAAGAAACTACTTGAGTCTCCCATGTCTTTTTGGGTATCCTCTTCTCTCTGCCAGGAGTGTTCTGCTCTCTATCTTTTCCTCACTTCTACTCATCCTTTAAATCCTACCTCACATAATACCTTCTATGTGAAGCCTTTCTTTAAGTCCCAGGATGATATATCTACTTTCTCATGCTGTACATAAATGCAGAGTCATTATCAAGCACAACTTAAAGTTGATTAAACTTATCTTTTAAAAATAATATTGCAAGACATCTTATTTATTAAAATGAATAATTTCTCACTAAGAATTTCCTGTAGCTAGATGACCTCCTTGGTCAAGACTTCTCCTTCAAATACAGGGGTTGTGAATTCAATTTTTGGTCAGAGAGCTAAGATTTCCACATGCCTCATGGCCAAAAAAATCAAAACAGACAACAGAAGCAATATTTTAACAAATTCAATAAGACTTAGATTCAACAATTCATTCAATTATCTGATTAATCTGCCAGATTGTACTTGCCTCAAAATATGGACCAAAATGAACAAGGTTGTATTGTCGTTTTAAATCATTTTCAATGTAGTTGTAATATTTGCTTTTGGGTTAAAATAAATCTAAAGCTGGATTGGATTTCCTGTGTGCTACTGGTATTTTAATCAGTAATGTTATCTCTATTCCTTCCGTGAATGTTGCTGCACAAGAAATGTAGCTTACACTATGAATAAACCTATCTATGCACATAATCCAAATGCATAATTGTTAGCTTGTAGATAGTTTCAAAGACCTGGAAATCCTTCAACAGACATAAAGGAAAGATGATTTTCAGAGGGAAGGTTGTAAAAGTTGTCAATGAAAAGCTGAGAAAGGTCAAGGGAGAATGAACTCTCTCACATAGTCTGATGGTAGGTTCCTGAAAAGGTTAAACCTGAGGTGGTCCACTGATTTTCTAAGTTCATAATACTGAAGGAAAGTATAAAACAGCTTTGTGGTCTTCCCTTCACTTTCTGAGTTCCTTGACCCAAATGCACACAGCTGTGCATTTGTGAAGTGTTTTTTAAATTAAAAATTACTCCTAGTTATATTACTAGCTGGATATAATGGAAAAACACAGAGGTATCCATGAATTCTAGACCCAAATCTGCTATTTACTTGTTCTGTGACCTTGATTGGGTGAATTACACTTAATCTTCTTGGCTTTCTTCTCTCAAATGAAGAGGAGCTTTCTCTACAGAATCCTTGTGAGGATTAAATAACACAGTAATCTCAATGAGAGGAGGAGAGATAAACTGGCAGATCGGGATTGATGCATACAGCAGCAGCAGCTGCAGCTAAGTCACTTCAGTCGTGTCCGACTCTGTGCGACCCCATAGACGGCAGCCCAACAGGTTCCTGCGTCCATGGGATTCTCCAGGCAAGAGTACTGGAGTGGGTTGCCATTGCTTTCTCCAATGCATTAAAGTGAAAAGTGAAAGTGAAGTCGCTCAGTCGTGTCCGACTCTTAGCGACCCCACAGACTGCACCCTACCAGGCTCCTGCCTCCATGGGGTTCTCCAGGCAAGAGTATCGGCGTGGGTTGCCATTGCCTTCTCCACGACTATATATAGGACTTCCCTGGTGGCTGAGCTGATAAAGAATACACCTGCAATGTGGGAGACCTGGGTTTGATTCTTTGGTCGGGAAGATCCCCTGCAGAAGGGATAGGCTACCCATCCCAGTATTCTTGGGCTTCTCTTGTGGCTCAGCTGGTAAAGAATCCACCTGCAATGCAGGAGACCTGGGTTTGATTCCCTGGGTTGGGAAGATCCCCTGGAGAAGGGAAAAGCTACCCACTCCAGTATTCTGGCCTGGAGAATTCCACGGACTGTATAGTTCATGGGATCACAAAGAGTTGGACACAGCTGAGTGACTCTCAGTTTCACTTTTTTATATAAAACAGATAACTAATGAGAACCTGTATAACACAGGGAAATATATTCAGTATTCTGACCTATATGGGAAAATAGCCTAAAAAAATAAAAAGAGTGATATAGGTACATGTACAACTGATTCACTTTGCTGTACACCTGAAACTAACACCGTATTATAAATCAACTATATCCAATAAAAATTAAAAAATAAATAATGGCTTGAGGTTACTTCGTAAATGCCAAAGTGCTACACCAGTGTCAGGACTTATTTATTTGGCTGGTTAGCTCTCATCATTTCCCCCCAGCCTTCCCCTCTTCCTGTCTTCCTCTGTTATATTAAAAACATCACTCTCTGTCCATGACCTGCAGGTTGAAAACATGAGTCATTGTTACTCCACCTCTGAATCAGTTCAACCATCACTGCCTTCAATTAGGCCTAAACTCTGTCCATCAGGTTGCTCCCCTCTTGCTTTTTTCTATTCCCCAGCCAAAGTTTTTGCAGGCTTCATTATTTTCCTGACAGGCTGTTGACTGATCTTTTTTCTCCTCTTTAAGTTCATTGTCAAAAGTGGCTGAAGTTCTTTTCTACAAACACAGATTTTTATCAGACAACGCACACACACTCCCCAGGCTGACATTTAAAGCCCACTAGAGATTAATAATTTCCCTCCATTCCTACTCTACATGTGGTTACAGGAAGTTCCAGTAACCAAAGCTTTACCTTCCATCCATCACGCCCACTACAGTCCAGCTTTTCTGCAATAACTCAAACTACCCAGTCACTTGGGAAAATCGTGTCCCTCTACCACTTATGAATGTCCTTCATCTCTTAAGCTCTATTTCATATCGCTTCTCCCACCTTTATCCTGGCTCTCTAGTTATAATACATTTCTCCCTTTCTCTTTCATCTAAATATTCTCTGTATTCACTGTCTGTATCAAATACAACCCCAAGTATTACCAGCTTAACATAGCTACCATTTGCCATCTCAGGCAGTTTCTGAGGGTCAGGAATTGAGGAACGACTTACAGGGCTATTTCTAGCTCAAGGTGTCATCCCAAGACTAAACTGAGAGACTTCTCTGGTGGTCTTAGTGGTTAAGACTCTTGCCTTCCAACGTGTGGAGCATGGGTTCAATCCCTTGTCATGAACTCAGATCCCACTTGCCACACGGCACAATCAAAAGTATAAAAAATAAAATGAAATTCACAGCAAAATGATTAGTGTACAGAAAAAATGACAATACATTAAAACAAGTTTTTTATCTGAGATTGAAGATACTGTTTCCAATTTCACTCACCTAGCTGTTGGCATGAGGCTTCCATGCAACCTCACAAGGATCCTTCCTGAGGGACAAGGGTTTTCCCAGAGCAAGTGATTCAAGAAAAGGATAGTAGCACTTAAGACAGATACCACAGTCTGTTTATTCCTTGATCTCAGAAATGCGGATACTGTCACTTTTTCTCATGCTGTTGGTCTCACCGTGTGGTATGGGAGAACATTATACAGGGAATGTATGCCAGGGGGCATGGATCTTTGAGATGTTGGAGATGCTCTGCGGGCACTTTGTTTGTGGTCACTGTGATACCCTTCTTATGGCTCAGTGGTAAAGAATCTGCCTGTCATGCAGGAGACACAGGTTGGATCCCTGGGATGGGAAGATCCCCTGGAGAAGGAAATGGCAACCCACTCCAGTATTCTTGCCTGGAAAGCACCACGGACAGAGGAGCCTGAAGGACTAGCTCCCATGGGGTCACAAAGAGTCAGATATGACTGAGCAACTGAACAACGATAGACTCTTCACTATAGCAAGATCCATCTCCTTCTGGGCTTCCCTGGTGTCTCAGAGGGTAAAGTGTCTGCCTGCAATGGTGGGAGATCTGGGTTCAATCCCTGGGTCGGGAAGATCCCCTGGAGAAGGAAACGGCAACTCACTCCAGTATTCTTGCCTGGAAAATCCCATGGACAGAGAAGCCTGGTAGGCTACAGTCCATGGGGTCGCAAAGAGTCGGACATGACTAAGCAACTTCACTTTCACTTTTTACTTTTCTCCTTCTAGGCACCAAACACTCTTCTTTTGTTCATTGCACTCTTACATCATCTGGAAAAATTATTTATACAGAATAAGTCCCAATTAAGTGCTATTTTACATGAATTCATATTTATTATGTTCAAAGTGAAAGTAAAAGTGTTAGTCGTTCAGTCATTTCCAGCTCTTTGTGAGCCCATGGACCATAGCCTACCAGGCTCCTCTGTCCTTGGAATTCTCCAGGCAAGAATACTAGAGTGAGTAGCCATTCCCTTCTTCAGGGGATTTTCCCAACCCAGGGATGGAACCTGGGTCTTTTGTATTTCAGGTAGATTTCTTACACCTGAGCCACCAGGGAAGCCCTATTGTGTGTGAGGTTCTGAATTATTTATAACCTTGAGAAAGGAGAGGTCCTGAGCTTGATTTTCTCAGGGAGCTAGTGAGTCATATGCTAAAATGCATGTATAAGTTGTACTCTGAACTTGAAAACACATATTCCAGACATATGTCAGTGTTAAAAAGACAGTTTATGAAAGACATTTGGGTAGCATTACTGTCATTTCATCACCACTATTAAATTTAGTTAATAGTACGTGCTCTATCTACTGACGGTGGTTGAATATGCATACTTTTTTATAGAGAGAATGTGGTGGATGGCAGAAAAACTACAACCCTGAATATAAGTTTCAGAGGACTTATATTCCAAGATAAATTAACTTTTTTTAACTTTAAACAGTTTGAAGGGTGCCTGCTACCCTCAACATGAGATAAGTTTGCTCCAACTCTAAAAGAGAGATAAATTTTCCTCTTGTATAACTGAAATTTCTACTGAAGATTAGAGTAGACTTTGAATGTGAACAGGCAATGAAAAGGGTAAACATTTATCCAAGATGATAGCAAAATTTAACAATTACATATTCATAACTTGAGACTTTCTTTATAAGCTGAGAGAGGTCTGCTTCTCTGTCTTTCTTTTCCATGTTTCCATCTTTCACCAACAGTGCCCAAATTGGTTCTGTGACATGCATGTTAACACGGGACGTGAATCCAGGACACGTTCTCATTTGGAACTGACAATTTAGAGCCTACAATTGAAGGTGGTCTACTTCCACGGGGTCAGTATCTGCTTCTTCCTTCCTCTAAGAAAATTTTACCTATTAGGTTAATTGCTAACTTTAAAAATATGATTCCAAGCTCCCCAAAGACCAATTAAATCAGAATCCCTAGAAGCAGAACCCTAGCATTATCATTTTTCAAGGATCCTCAGTAAACTTTAATATGCATCCATCATTGAGGATCACTAGGGCATGGAATATGCAATGACAAAGAAGGACTTCCAGAAAGCAAGTAAAATGTGTAGTTTCATTTTGTGCTCAGCAAGTCACAGAATTGGAATTTTCCTAAGCTGAGAGAGAACAACTAGATTGGATGTGAGTCACTGAACTGTTAATATGCAGATGAAATATTCTCTTCTTGAGTAGTAAGTCCAGAGCCATGATATTCTTTTGGTCATGCTATTAATATCAATGTTTTTCATATTTAAGAATATACATAATTGCAAAAACTGGACTCATTTTCTAGTTTGTTTCTCTTATGAGTCATCATATATTTTCAAGTAAGAGAAGACCATACTTATTTCTCTGGCACAAATTATCAAAATAAATAGCAGATTTGGGACTAGACTTCATGTATTCAGACTGACAGCTCTATTTTCCCCCATTACATTGCAGTAAGGTCAGTTATACAACTTGAGGTATGATACTCTTGGTATATATGCTTAGCAAGTAGAGAGGGGAACTGTGTCTTCCTACAGATACCTGTACTGTTAACCAAAACAATGCTCAGATCTGATGGAAATTAAAACTCAGCCTAAGTTAACTTCTTAATGGACTCAGCTTCTCACCAACCCATTTTTAAACTGAGTTTCTGAAAAATCAAATTTCCTTTGTATGTGTTAAGGAATGCAAAGGAAAGATTATCTGTGATCTTGGTAAAGAGGGCCTCTATTTTTTGTACCTATGAAGAGATACTTTTAGTTACTAAAAATAAACAAGAGAAAGCTTGTTTTTTTTTCTTTTTGGCTTCTTGTCTACTATCAAGTACCATTATATATAATTAACAGTAAGTTACAAATAAAATAAACACAAAAATATAATCAAGGTTTAATATAGTTTGAGAAAACATGACCTTCTAAGAAGGATGACCTTAATATAAAATGCCAAGTCTTTGATTTCATGTAAATCTCTCTCCTCATTAAAATGTTAAAACGTGACACATCATAAAGATGAAAGCCAGTTTTCATTACCAATATTCACCTGCTGAGCATTAGGAAACTTATAGTTTCATCAATGCATTTGATCTTTTTAAATTAAATTATCCTCTGAGCAAACTAGATGAAAAATGAAATTATATTAAAATCAATGCTCTTCCTCATTTTTCAAATATGAACTATAATAAGTTTTAAATGATGGTTATCAGATAATAATCATCTGCTTTAAGTTCTCTCTTGCTATATGCAATCCTACTGGATTAACGTTGAGATGAGGTTGGAAATAAGCCCAATTTGTTCTTATCATTTGGCAGAAATAGCTTGGATATATTTACATATCCTTCAGCAAGCTTTGTGGCCATACAAATACGGTTTTTATTATGCTTTGTTTTCTGTTTTACTGTGAGGAAAGATTCTTTACAAACTGTTTTGTAAATAAAAAGAATGTATGGTTTTATTGAACATGTGCTTGTGTGCAGCACAGCAGAAGGGACTCTGGGCTGGGAATCGGGTTAGGAGAGCTTCTCTCACTGCTAGTGTTGCAAGAAAAACAGAAAGAGTGAACAACCCTTGGCACATACCAGCCAAACAGGCCTGTGCTGTGTTAGTCGCTCAGTCGTGTCAGACTCTCTGCCACCCGACCCCATAGACTGTAGCCTGCCAGGCTCCTCTGCCCATGGGATTTCCCAGGCAAGTATACTGGAGTGGGTTGCCATTTCCTTCTCCAGGGGATCTTCAACATCCAGGAATCAAACCCAGTTCTACCTGCATTGCAGATAGATTCTTCACCATCTGAGCCACCAGAGAAGCCCAAAAGAGTTAAACTAATCTTAGTCTTTAGCTTTTACAGCTGCCAAACACTTGTAGCTGGAGTTGTCCTTCGCAAAGCTAATTACTCTCTGACTCCATATAAATTACACTCCGCACCTGCTACACTTTCCCGCTACACTCTCCTGTAGCATTCTGCATTTCAGAACGAAGGTCATGGGCTGATAGCGTCAGGGACACAAGTCTCAGTTGCTGAGTTGTCTGGTGCCAGCTGTGGCCATTTGGAAACTTTGTAAGAGAAAACAACAAAAAGCAAGATCTTCAAGAGGTTATAAATCCTCTTCCTATTCCTGAGAAAGGGAGGTGCACAGTTCTTGAGGCGCTAGCCTGCTGTGTTTTCCTTTTGCCTGGCAAAAATAATAATGTTACTCTTTTCTATTTCCTCCAAACTCTATCTCTGTATTTCTATTTGGCATTGGTGGACAGGGAGCCAAGATTTTGGCAACACTAGCAGTAGGGATCCCTTTAATCTCAGTCAGGGTCCATGCCTAGCACAGTAGATGGTCCTCAGCAAACATTTATAACAGAAGAATTTGAGGGTAAGAAATGCATGGTGAGGCTTTTCATTCCCTTCTAACTGTAAAATTACACCCAAAGAGTTAATGTAATTACATATGAAATACCAGTTCCCAAGTGAGTTTGGTCCAATTATTTATATTGGATTTGCCTTAAAATTTTCTCCAGAGATGAAGAAGTTATATTGTTTTGACTATGCCCCTGTGTTGACATGAAGTGATCACTGGTCCAAATTAACATAACATTTAGATATATTTTTATATCACTTGGGAGAGAAGACCTTTGTGATGGACACAGGTTATGCTGCTTCAACACAAAACAGTTTGATCTTATGACTTTCAAACTCATGCTCTCAACTGACAGCAAAGGAAGACTGACATTTGCTAAGGCATTAAAAACAATCCGGTTGCTACTGGCTCTGTTCAATTGACTTAGAAAAGGAAATGGAGCTTTTAGTTTCACAGCCTCTGACACACAGGAACATTCTAAAAAGGTTTAGGAATACAGGTATAGTGAACCAATCTATCACACTGAAATTTAAATCTGTGTTATTAATAATGTATACATAAAGCATACTAAGGGATCATGAAATATTCAAATTTGATTAAGAAAAAAAGCATTTTTAATTTGGTAGAGTTTTTTGTTTGCATTATAACTATCACCAGAAAAAAATAATTCTAATAATTTTTATTTATTTATTTTTGGCCAATCTGTATGGCATGCGGGATCTTAGTTCCCCAATCAGAGACTGAGCTTGGTTCCTTGGTAGTGAAAGTGTGGAATACTAACCACTGGACTGCCAGGGAATTCCCCAAGCTTTAAAATTATTAATTACAAATTATTACTATTGTAATATCATATATGTACTGACAAAATTGTGGGCTAATTTTCCTATGAAATATGATTTTTTCCCCCCTCAGATAGACATGAACTCGTTGTCAAAAGTGGCAGTTAGCTAAGGTATATGATCCAATGCAAATGGGAAGTGTCAATATTTTTATTATTACTGTTGCCAGTAACTTTAAAATTTGACAGTAAGTTGGGTTGGGAAGATCCCCTGGAGAAGGGAAAGGCTACCCACCCCAGAAGTCTGGCCTGGAGAATTCCATGGACTACAGTCCATGGGTTGGCAAACAGTTGGACACACCTGAGGGACTTTCACTTTCACTTTCAATATGATATTTCTCAGCAAGAGCTCAAATGATAATTTTATTATCATGACTTCTCCTAAATGAGTAGTTTTTAAACAAACAATTCAGAATCTCATCAGGATACAACCCCAAATTCTGGGAATTTCTCAATGCAGAATATTACTTTAGAATGTAAAAATCCATTTGGACAGTCATCTCAAAAGTTGAATGATCAGATGACATGGATTTGGAATCTAAGTGAAAAGTTATCTACTGTCAGAATTTTTGTGATGAAAATAAAAAATCAGCATATCTACAGTTTTTAACAGTACCTAACAGAAAAGGGATGTATATATTATTTAGCAAGCAAGAAATATTCTGTGTCACATGATTCTATATAGATAAACAACATAGCAAAAGTTTTGCATATTTGCATATTTGCATAACTTACCAAAACAAAGGCTTAGATAAAAATGTTTATAATTTACTGACATAAACAGATTTCCAGGATTTTTAATATTTGCATAGCTATGTGCACCTAGCTAAGTAGCACCATGTTTAAGAAAGACTGAGTAGTTTTATATGCCATCAAGTGAAATATCAGTCAATTGTATGATGAGAGTAACCAAAATGCCAAAGTAACCACCAACTCGGTTAATGCAAGGATGGTATTAAGGATAAAAGATATGGTGCCTCTTTACATTGTGTTGTTTAGTCATCAACTGGAGAAAGGATGTAGTTGTAAGTTCTGGGTACCACCCTTTAAAATGATATTAATAACTGTATACTGTTTAGAACAAGAAGAGTAAGTAATAAATGATCTTTAATCCATACCATATGCATAATAATTAAACAAAATAGACCAAGTTCTGAGTACAATAGGTCAAGATAAGAGTGTTTAAACCTTTGATTAATATTGAGCAACTTCTCAAAATTAGAAGTTTTTTGAAAATTAAAGCTTTTTTATGTCACAAAATGCTAATCTTTACTAACATTGCTAACATGCAAATACTTTTACAGGTATTACATAAGGGGGAGGTTAGCCTAGATACTCTTTAAAATAGCTTTTAAGATTCTGAGATTTCAGCTTTAATTCACTTATGTAATGACCTATTTGCTCAGTGTAAAGCAGGATAAAGCAACTATTTTATTTATCTTTTACAAGTCTGCACCAAATAGGTTACCAGTAAGATTGTTGTTCTTGTTGTTCAGTGGCCCAGTCGTGTCTGACTCTTTGCAACCCCATGGACTGCAGCACACCAGGCCTCCCTGTCTCTCACTATCTCCCAGAGTTTGCCCAAGTTCAGGTCCATTTCATTGGTGATGCCATCCAGCCATCTCATCCTCTGATGCCCTCTTCTCCTTCTGCCCTCAATCTTTACCAGCATCAGGGACTTTCCCAATGAATCATCTGTTTGCATCAGATGACCAAAATACTGGAACTTCAGCTTCAGCATCAGTCTTTCCAGTGAATATTCAAGGTTGATCTCCCTTAAGATTGACTGGTTTGATTTCCTTGCTGTCCAAGGGGCGATTGGACAGTAATTAAGATTGTGTGTGTGTGTGTGTGTGTGTGTGTGTGTGTGTGTTAGTTGCTTAGTCATGTCAGACTCTCTGCAACCCCATAGACTGCAGCCCTGGAGTAAAAAATGGCAACCCATTCCAGTATTCTTGCCTGGAGAATTCCGAGGACAGAGGAGCCTGGTGGGCTTCCATCTATGGGGTTGCACAGAGTCGGACATGACCGAAGTGACTTAGCAGCAGCAGCAGCAGCAGCAGACTGTAGCCCACCAGGCTCCTCTGTCCACGGGATTCTCCAGGCAAGAATACTGGTGTGGGTTGCCATTTCCTTTTCCTAAAGGAACTATAGAAAGAAAGAAAGTGAAGTCGTTCAGTCATGTCTGACTCTTTGTGACCCCATGGACTGTAGCCTACCAGGCTCCCCCATCTATGGGATTTTCCAGGCAAGAGTACTGGAGTGGGTTGCCACTTCCTTCTCCAGGTAAGATTACTTCTAGCCAAAAATTAAAAACTGGACAGTAAGTAAGATTACTTCTACCCAAAAATTAAAAATAATACTCTTTCCATTATTGTAACAACTTCATCACCCTGGTTTTGATCATTTTGGTGGAAGGGTATATAAGAATACTCTGTGCCACTTCTGTCATCCTGCTGTAAATCCAACATTATTTTAAAATAAAAATAAAAAAATATTCTTTCTCTCAAATTGAACAGAATGGATAGTAAAATAGAAAAAAAAATAGAAAGTGACTTTTACTGGATTAATAATATCTAAAGTATTTTTTATTTCTTTTCTTAGCCATATGTATGTAGCATATGCACAGTTGAATACTACAGCTGATTACTTTTCTTGCTATTTTGTATAAGTATAGTCATTTCTTCAACTGCAAGCTAATTATACTTTGAAACAAATAGGAAATTGCATAGCAATATTCAGAGTATTTTATGTTCTTAACAGAATTTGCTAATCAAGTATGGATACCTGTGGGCATCCTCCTCTCTGGACCCTGCTGGAGAAGGGGTATGGGTGGGAAAGGAAGGGAATTTTACATTCCTTAGTGTTGGTAGCAAGAGATAGAGGAGTTAAGCAAGCAAGATCCAAAGCCATTGCAAACCCACTCCAGGTGTTGGAGTTTGGTTCCCTGAGAAAATAAGGAGACTCTGAAATTTGCAAGCAGGAGCATTTATTGGAGCAGGTATTCAGGGAAAAGAAAAAAAAAAAAAAAAAACCCAAGCTAAAAAAAAAAAACCTGTGAGAAGTAACTTAGGCCTGGGTGGAGGTAGAGGTTGAACTATGCTGTGGTTGCCTCAGAGGCCACAGGGCTGGGACGGCCCTGCAAAACTGAACCTTATGACATCGCATTGATCCGTTGTTGTAGGTGCATGTGACTGGGGGAGAGGCCATGGCCTTGGATCTATTTAGCTGAATGTCACACGAGAGACATAGCACTGAAAACCGTCTGCCAGCAGCTTAGAGAAAGAGTCATTCCTGAGAGGGAGCTCTTCAGTGCAGTTCGGTTCAGTTCAGTCACTCAGTCATGTCCAACTCTTTGCGACCCCATGAATCACAGCATGCCAGGCCTCCCTGTCCATCACCAGCTCCAGAGTTCACTCAAACTCATGTCCATCGAGTCAGTGATGCCATCCATCCATCTCATCCTCTGTCGTCCCCTTCTCCTCCTGCCCCCAATCCCTCCCAGAATCAGGGTCTTTTCCAATGAGTCAACTCTTCGCATGAGGTGGCCAAAGTACTGGAGTTTCAGCTTTAGCATCAGTCCTTCCAATGAACACTCAGGACTGATCTCCTTTAGGATGGACTGGTTGGATCTCCTTGCAGTCCAAGGGACTCTCAAGAGTCTTCTCCAACACCACAGTTCAGAAGCATCAATTCTTCAGCACTCAGCCTTCTTCACAGTCCAACTCTCACATCCATACATGACCACTGGAAAAACCATAGCCTTGACTAGACGAACCTTTGTTGGCAAAGTAATGTCTCTGCTTTTGAATATGCTATCTAGGTTGGTCATAACTTTCCTTCCAAGGAAGGAGTAAGCATCTTTTAATTTCATGGCTGCAATCACCATCTGCAGTGATTTTGGAACCCAGAAAAATAAAGTCTGACACTGTTTCCACTGTTTCCCAATTTATTTCCCATGAAGTAATAGGACCAGATGCCATGATCTTAGTTTTCTGAATGTTGGGCTTTAAGCCAACTTTTTCACTTTCCACTTTCACTTTCATTAAGAGGCTTTTTAGTTCCTCTTCACTTTCTGCCATAAGGGTGGTGTCATCTGCGTACTGAGGTTATTATTTCTCCTGGAAATCTTGATTCCAGCTTGTGCTTCCTCCAGCTCAGTGTTTCTCATGATGTACTCTGCATATAAGTTAAATAAGCAGGGTGACAATATACAGCCTTGACATACTCCTGGTCTAGTCAAATCTACGGTTTTTCCAGTAGTCATGTACGGATATGAGAGTTGGACCATAAAGAAGGCTGAGCATCAAAGAATTGATGCTTTTGGACTGTGGTGTTGGAGAAGACTCTAGAGAGTCCCTTGGACAGCAAGGAGAGATCCAAACAGTCAATCCTAAAGGAAATCAATCTTGAATATTCACTGCAAGGACTGATGCTGAAACTGAAGCTCCAATCTTTGGCCACCTGACGTGAAGAGCTGACTCATTAGAAAAGGCCCTGATGCTGGGAAAGATTGAAGGCAGGAGGAGAAGAGGAGGGCAGAGGATGAGGTGGCTGGATGGCATCACTGACTTATTGAACGTGAGTTTCAGCAAGCTCCAGGAGATGGTGAAGGGCAGGAAGACTGGCATGCTGCAGTCGGTGGGGTTGCAAAGAGTCGGACATGACTAGGCAAGTGAATAACAACAGCAGTACCACAAGCAGTTTATCTCTTGCACTGCCTGGATCAAATCATTTCATATAATGAATCTGCACAGCTTCTCAAGGATTTTGACTGGTCTCTTTTCATAGATAAATGTTCAAGAGAAAAGTTAGAGTGACAACCTCCAACCTCAGCACAGTAACACACCAAGATTGCAAATGAGTGCTCATTACTTTTCTCCTCTACTACTCATTCTAGCTTCCCCTCATTCTCAGCTAGTTCCTCTTTGGGTCTCGGCGACTTACCTGGTAGGGTGGCCTGAGCACCATCTCTGTGAAGGCTGAGATGTTGTCACAATGCCCTTCTCAGGCTAAGGCTGCTGTTCTTGTCTTTTTTATCTTCAGAATATGGCAAGGAAGGACCAGAGCCTCTCCAGTGGATCACTTGAGTGTGAAATATTTTCTTACCAGGCCACTTGTGCAAAAGCAGCAATAGACCTCCTTTGGATAACAAGTGTATTACCCCTAACAGAAAGATAACTTTTTTGCTTGGTGGATGGTCTCTTGGAAATTTGCAAAAGGGACCCAAGAATAGTAATGACTTGAAGTATAATGGGTCTCTCGCTGTGTTTTCTGGTGGAAATCTTACTCTTCTGTAAACTAGACCATCTAGACATGTGGAACTTGAGATGAGAGAGAAGGCACAAGTTCCCCAAGTGGATCACTAAGAGCAAAGACAAACAGGCTTTCCTAATGCTATCCTTTTATTCCCAGACCATATAGGGGACTTTGCATAACCACAGTGGGTATTGATTTAATCTTCACTTTCCATTATAAAGGATGATGCCCCATCATTTCAAGTTCTCGTCTCTAAGCTAGCACTTAAGCTGCACTTTCAGAAGATGCATTGAAAATTTTCATGACAGCTGCAAAGAGGGAAAAGGATATACTTCTAGATCTATTTTATGTATGTGATCTTGGTGGAGGAATTATTTATTCTTAGTTGAGTTACTTAAGAATAATATGTACTGGGAGGAGGAGCTAAGATGGCGGAGGAGTAGGATGGGGAGAACATTTTCTCCCTCTCAAATTCATCAAAAGAACATTTAAACGCTGAGTAAATTCCACAAAACAACTTCTGAATGCTGGCAGAGGACATCAGGCACCCAGAAAAGCAACACAAGTCTTTGAAAGGAGGTAGGAAAAAATATAAAAGACAAAAAAAGAGACAAAAGAGGGAGGGACAGAGTTCCGTCCCAGGAAGGGAGTCTTAAAAAGAGAGAAGTTTCCAAACACCAGGAAACCTTCTCACTGCCAAATTTGTGTGGAGCCTTGGAAGCACAGAGGGCAACATAACAGGGAGGAAAAATAAGTAAACAATTAAAACCCGCAGATTATGAGCCCTACGGTAACTCCCGTAGCGGAGAAGCAGTGCAGACGCCTGCACACGCCATTAGCAAGCGGGGGCTGGGCAGGGAGGCGCGGCGCAGGCTGCATCGCTTAGAGTAAGCATCTGGCCTAAATACCCCGAGCGCTATCTGAGCGAAATAATTTGGGCTAGCAAACCAGACTGTGGGATATCTATCACGCGAAAAGCCAGCCCTAACCTAAGACACCGCCAGGCCCATGCACGGAACAAAGGACTGAACAGAGATAGCCGGCTGCAGACCATCCCCCTCCAGTGACAGGCAGCCAGAGCCGGAAGGGGGCAATCGCAGCCCCAGAGAAACATTATCTATAAAACTGTAAGCAGGCTTCTTTGCTAACTAAGACTTCTTGGGGGTCTGGACAGTCAACATCTCCCTGAGAAGGTGTGCCGGTTGTACACCTAGATAACCGAGCGGCAGGGAGGCGGTGAGTCGCAGCAATCGCGCTCACCAAACACCTCATCACCTGAGCTGCCTGGACCTGGGAAGGGCACAAAATGCAGGCCCAACCGAGTCTGTGCCTCTGAGGACTACCCGAGTGCCTGAACCTGAGCGGCTTGGACCTGGGAGGTGCAGGCAGCCCAGGGCCGACCACGGATGGTTCCCAGTGGAACAACCTAGAGTCTGAGCAGTGTGGGCAGGAAGGCTTCACGTGCCGTGAGCGGGGGCAGGCCCAGTGTGGCTGAGGCACTGCGAGCACACGCCAGTGTTATTTGTTTGCAGCGTCCCTCCCTCCCCACAGTGCGACTGAACAAGTGAGCCTAAAAAAAAAAAAAAAAAAAAGTGTCCTCCACCGTCCCCTTTGTGTCAGGGTGGAAACCAGACACTGAAGAGACCAGCAAACAGAAGAAGCTATAACAGAGGGAACCGCCTTGGAAGCTACAGGCAATAGATTAAAACCCTGTGGTTAGTACCGTCTGCATAGGAAGGGGCCTATAGATCTTGAGAAATATAAGTCAGACCAAGGAACTAGCTGAAAATGAACTGAACCCACAATACCAACAACAAAACCAGAGAAAGTCCTAGATATATTTTTACTATTTTTACAATCATTCTTTCTTTTTTTTTAATTTAAAAAAAATTTTAAGTCCTCTGTTATTCCTTTAATTTTCACTTTTATAACCTACTGTTACTTTGAAAAAAAAAAAGAAAAAAAAGACCCTATTTTTTTTTAAAGCAAACTTCATATATATTTTTTTAAATAATTTTTTGACCTTTTTTTTTGCCTTCTTTTCTTTAACATTGTATATCTGAAATTCCAAACTCTACTCTAGATTTTTAATTTTAGCTTTTTGGTATTTGTTATCAATTTTGTACCTATATATTTTTTTTTTTAAATAATTTTTGTGACTTTTTTTTTCTCTCTTTCTTTCTCTTCTTCTTTCATATAACATTGTATACCTGAAATTCCAAACTCAACTCTAGGTTTTGAACTTTTGCTTTTTGGTATTTGTTATCAATTTTATATCTATATTTTCTTTATAATTTTTGTGACTTTGTTTTTGTTTGTCTGTTTGTTTTTCTCTCTCTTTCTTTTCCTTCTTCTTTTCTTTAACCTTGTATTTTTGAAATTCCAAACTCTACTCTAGATTTTTAATTTTTGCTTTTATGTATTTGTTACCTGTTTTGTACCTTTAAGAACCCAATCTTCAGGACCCATTTTTCACTAGGGAGCGAGATTACTGGCTTGACTGCTCTCTCTCCTTTTGGACTCTCCTTTTTCTCCACCAGGTCACCTGTGTCTCCTCCCTAACCCCTCTCTACTCTACCCAACTCTGTGAATTTCTGTGTGTTCCAGACGGTGGAGAACACTTAGGGAACTGATTACTGGCTGGATCTGTCTCCCTCCTTTTCATTCCCCCTTTTATCCTCCTGGCCACCTCTGCCTCCTTCCTCCTTCTTCTCTTCTCTGTATAACTCCGTGAACATCTCTGAGCGGTCCAGTTGTGGAGTGCACATAAGGAAGTGATTACTGGCTAGCCCACTCTCTCCTCTATTGATTCCACCTCATCTCACTTGGATCACCTCTAACTCCCTCCTCCCTCTTCTCTTCTCCATGTAACGCTGTGAACCTCTCTGGGTGACCCTCACGGCGGAGAAACTTTTCATTTTTAACGTCGATGTTTTATCAATGGTGCTGTATAGGAGAAGTTTTGAAACTACTGTAAAAATAAGAAGCAGGAGGCTTAAGTCCAAACCCTGACTCCAGGGAACTCCTGACTCCCAGGAACATTAATGACAGGAGCTCATCAAACGCCTCCATACCGACACTGAAACGAAGCACCACACAAGGGCCAACAAGTTCCAGGGCAAGACATACCAAACACATTCTCCAGCAACAAAGGAACACAGCCCTGAGCTCCAAGATATAGGCTGCCCAAAGTCACCCCAAAACCATAGACATCTCATAACTCATTACTGAACACTTCATTGCACTCCAGAGAGAAGAAATACAGCTCCACCCACCAGAACACCGACACAAGCTTCCCTAACCAAGAAACCTTGGCAAGCCACCTGTACAAACCCACACACAGTGAGGAAACACCACAATAAAGAGAACTCCACAAACTGCCAGAATACAGAAGGGACACCCCAAACTCAGCAATTTAAACAAGATGAAGAGACAGAGGAACACCCAGCAGATAAAGGAACAGGATAAATGCCCACCAAACCAAACAAAAGAGGAAGAGATAGGGAATCTACCTGATAAAGAATTCCAAATAATGACGGTGAAATTGATCCAAAATCTTGAAATCAAAATCGAATCACAGATAAATAGCCTGGAGACAGGGATTGAGAAGATGCAAGAAAGGTTTAAGAAGGACCTAGAAGATATAAAAAAGAGTCAATATATAATGAATAATGCAATAAATGAAATTAAAAACACTCTGGAGGCAACAAATGGTAAAATAACAGAGGCAGAAGATAGGATTAGTGAAGTAGAAGATAGAATGGTAGAAATAAATGAATCAGAGAGGAAAAAAGAAAAAAGAATTAAAAGAAATGAGAACAATCTCAGAGACCTCCAGGACAATATTAAACGCTCCAACATTCGAATCATAGGGGTCCCAGAAGAAGAAGACAAAACGAAAGACCAAGAGAAAATACTTGAGGAGATAATAGTTGAAAACTTCCCTAAAATGGGGAAGGAAATAGTCACTCAAGTCCAAGAAACCCAGAGAGTCCCAAACAGGATAAACCCAAGGCAAAACACCCCAAGACATATATTAATCAAATTAACAAAGATCAAACACAAAGAACAAATATTAAAAGCAGCAAGGGAAAAACAACAAATAACACAGAAGGGAATTCCCATAAGGATAACAGCTGATCTTTCAATAGAAACTCTTCAAGCCAGCAGGGAATGGCAAGACATACTTAAAGTGATGAAAGAAAATAACCTACAGCCCAGATTAGTGTACCCAGCAAGGATCTCATTCACCTATGAAGGAGAAATCAAAAGCTTTACAGACAAGCAAAAGCTGAGAGAATTCAGCACCACCAAACCAGCTCTCCAACAAATACTAAAGGATATTCTCTAGACAGGAAACACAAAAACGGTGTATAAATTCAAACCCAAAACAATAAAGTAAATGGCAACGGGATCATACTTATCACTAATTACCTTAAACATAAATGGGTTGAATGCCCCAACCAAAAGACAAAGACTGGCTGAATGGATACAAAAACAAGACCCCTACATATGTTGTCTACAAGATACCCATCTCAAAACAGGGGACACATACAGACCGAAAGTGTGGGGATGGAAAAAGAGTTTCCATGCAAATAGGGACCAAAAGAAAGCAGGAGTAGCAATACTCATATCAGATAAAATAGACTTTAAAACAAAGGCTGTGAAAAGAGACAAAGATGGTCACTACATAATGATCAAAGGATCAATCCAAGAAGAAGATATAACAATTATAAATATATATGCACCCAACATGGGAGCACCGCAATATGTAAGACAAATGCTAACAAGTATGAAAGGAGAAATTAACAATAACACAATAATAGTGGGAGATTTTAATACCCCACTCACACCTATGGATAGATCAACTAAACAGAAAATTAACAAGGAAACACAAACTTTAAATGATACAATAGACCAGTTAGACCTAATTGATATCTATAGGACATTTCATCCCAAAACAATGAATTTTACCTTTTTCTCAAGCGCACATGGACCCTTCTCCAGGATAGATCATATCCTGGGCCATAAATTTAGACTTGGTAAATTCAAGAAAATAGAAATCATTCCAAGTATCTTTTCTGACCACAATGCAGTAAGATTAGGTCTCAATTACAGGAGAAAAATTATTAAAAATTCCAACATATGGAGGCTGAACAACACGCTGCTGAATAACCAACAAATCACAGAAGAAATCAAAAAAGAAATCAAAATTTGCATAGAAATGAATGAAAATGAAAACACAACAACCCAAAACCTGTGGGACACTGTAAAAGCTGTCCTAAGGGGAAAGTTCATAGCAATACAGGCATACCTCAAGAAACAAGAAAAAAGTCAAATAAATAACCTAACTCTACACGTAAAGCAACTAGAAAAGGAAGAAATGAAGAACCCCAG
The DNA here is from genome assembly GCF_032452875.1 of Bos javanicus. NCBI lineage: Eukaryota > Metazoa > Chordata > Mammalia > Artiodactyla > Bovidae > Bos > Bos javanicus. The sequence goes on from NC_083876.1 coordinate 90,445,432, forward strand.
GGTTAGTAGAAGGAAAGAAATCTTAAAAATTAAGGCAGAAATAAGTGCAAAAGAAACAAAAGAGACCATAGCAAAAATCAACAAAGCCAAAAGCTGGTTCTTTGAAAGGATAAATAAAATTGACAAACCATTAGCCAGACTCATCAGGAAACAAAGGGAGAAAAATCAAATCAATAAAATTAGAAATGAAAATGGAGAGATCACAACAGACAACACAGAAGTACAAAGGATCATAAGGGACTACTATCAACAATTATATGCCAATAAAATGGACAATGTGGAAGAAATGGACAAATTCTTTAAAAAGTACAACTTTCAAAAACTGGACCAGGAAAAAATAGAAAATCTTAACAGACCCATCACAAGCACGGAAATTGAAACTGTAATCAGGAATCTTCCAGCAAACAAAAGCCCAGGTCCAGATGGCTTCACAGCTGAATTCTACCAAAAATTTAGAGAAGAGCTTAGCCTACTCAAACTCTTCCAGAAAATTGCAGAGGAAGGTAAACTTCCAAACTCATTCTATGAGGCCACCATCACCCTAATACCAAAACCTGACAAAGATCCCACAAAAAAAGAAAACTACAGGCCAATATCACTGATGAACATAGATGCAAAAATCCTTAACAAAATTCTAGCAATCAGAATCCAACAACACATTAAAAAAATCATACACCATGACCAAGTGGGCTTTATCCCAGGGATGCAAGGATTCTTCAATATCCGCAAGTCAATCAATGTAATATACCACATTAACAAATTGAAAAATAAAAACCATATGATTATCTCAATAGATGCAGAGAAAGCCTTTGACAAAATTCAACATCCATTTATGATAAAAACTCTCCAGAAAAAGCAGGAATAGAAGGAACATACCTCAACATAACAAAAGCTATATATGACAAACCTACAGCAAACATTATCCTCAATGGTGAAAAATTGAAAGCATTTCCTCTAAAGTCAGGAACAAGACAAGGGTGCCCACTTTCACCATTACTATTCAACATAGTTTTGGAAGTTTTGGCCACAGCAATCAGAGCAGAAAAAGAAATAAAAGGAATCCAAACTGGAAAAGAAGAAGTAAAACTCTCACTATTTGCAGATGACATGATCCTCTACATAGAAAACCCTAAAGACTCCACCAGAAAATTACCAGAACTAATCAATGATTATAGTAAAGTTTCAGGATATAAAATCAACACACAGAAATCCCTTGCATTCCCATACACTAATAATGAGAAAATAGAAAGAGAAATTAAGGAAACAATTCCATTCACCATTGTAACAGAAAGAATAAAATACTTAGGAATATATCTACCTAAAGAAACTAAAGACTTATATATAGAAAACTGGAAAACACTGGTGAAAGAAATCAAAGCGGACACTAATAGATGGAGAAATATACCATGTTCATGGATTGGAAGAATCAATATAGTGAAATGAGTATACTACCCAAAGCAATTTATAGATTCAATGCAATCCCTATCAAGCTACCAATGGTATTCTTCACAGAGCTAGAACAAATAATTTCACAATTTGTATGGAAATACAAAAAACTTCGAATAGCCAAAGCTATCTTGATAAAGAAGAATGGAACTGGAGGAATCAACCTACCTGACTTCAGGCTCTACTACAAAGCCACAGTTATCAAGACAGTATGGTACTGGCACAAAGACAGAAATATAGATCAATGGAACAAAATAGAAAGCCCAGAGATAAATCCACATACATATGGACACCTTATCTTTGACAAAGGAGGCAAGAATATACAATGGATTAAAGACAATCTCTTTAACAAGTGGTGCTGGGAAAACTGGTCAACCACTTGTAAAAGAATGAAACTAGAACACTTTCTAACACCATACACAAAAATAAACTCAAAATGGATTAAAGATCTAAATGTAAGACCAGAAACTATAAAACTCCTAGAGGAGAACATAGGCAAAACACTCTCCGACATACATCACAGCAGGATCCTCTATGACCCGCCTCCCAGAATATTGGAAATAAAAGCAAAAATAAACAAATGGGACCTAATTAACCTTAAAAGCTTCTGCACAACAAAGGAAACTATTAGCAAGGTGAAAAGACAGCCTTCAGAATGGGAGAAAATAATAGCAAATGAAGCAACTGACAAACAACTAATCTCAAAAATACACAAGCAACTCCTACAGCTCAATTCCAGAAAAATAAATGGCCCAATCAAAAAATGGGCCAAAGAACTAAAGAGACATTTCTCCAAAGAAGACATACAGATGGCTAACAAACACATGGAAAGATGCTCAACATCACTCATTATCAGAGAAATGCAAATCAAAACCACTATGAGGTACCATTTCATGCCAGTCAGAATGACTGTGATCCAAAAGTCTACAAGCAATAAATGCTGGAGAGGGTGTGGAGAAAAGGGGAACCCTCTTACACTGTTGGTGGGAATGCAAACTAGTACAGCCACTATGGAGAACAGTGTGGAGATTCCTTAAAAAACTGGAAATAGAACTGCCTTATGATCCAGTAATCCCACTGCTGGGCATACACACTGAGGAAACCAGAAGGGAAAGAGACACGTGTACCCCAATGTTCATCGCAGCACTGTTTATAATAGCCAGGACATGGAAGCAACCTAGATGTCCATCAGCAGATGAATGAATAAGAAAGCTGTGATACATATACACAATGGAGTATTACTCAGCCATTAAAAAGAATTCATTTGAATCAGTTCTAATGAGGTGGATGAAACTGGAGCCTATTATACAGAGTGAAGTAAGCCAGAAAGAAAAACACCAATACAGTATACTAACACATATACACGGAATTTAGAAAGATGGTAACAATAAGCCTGTATACGAGACAGCAAAAGAGACACTGATGTATAGAACAGTCTTATGGACTCTGTTGCAGAGGGAAATGGTGGGAAGATTTGGGAGAATGGCATTGAAACATGTATAATATCATGTATGAAACGAGTCGCCAGTCCAGGTTTGATGCACGATACTGGATGCTTGGGGCTGGTGCACTGGGACGACCCAGAGGGATGGTACGGGGAGGGAGGAGGGAGGATGGTTCAGGATGGGGAACACATATATACCTGTGGCGGATTCATTTCAATATTTGGCAAAACCAGTACAATATTATAAAGTTTAAAAATAAAATAAAATTAAAAAAAGAATAATATGTACTATCAATTAATTATAAGTAGATACAGTGGGTACAGATAGGGCTACATTAAGGGACTATGTGAAATCCAAGATAATAACATTTATTTTTTAAGTTGAAGTGAGAACACAAGTGATTTCTAAAATATATATATATTATTTAATCACTAAGAATCCAAGGGCACAGAGACTGAATTCATCAAAGATTGGTAAGCCACAGTGTTTCTGCCTTCATGTTCAGCCTAATAAAAAGTAGATTCCAGAGTCTGGGAGGCATGTTCATTTATTTGTTCTTCATTTATTTATCATATATTGTTTTAACATGTACTATTGCTTAACATGTCTGAAGTACAGTGTATAATAGGAAAAATGTGATCTACAAAGAGATGATGATAAGACATAGGAAAATAAATAAGACATGGCCTGGATCGGGGGTGGGGTAGGAGAGGAAAAGTATTAGACTAATAATGTTCAAAACCTTTTAGAAAAAAAAAGTTATCTCATTTTCTCAGAGCAAGGACCACAGATGTGCTTTTATTACTCAGACAGTACAGATAAAGAAATTGCCATGCATTTTTAAATCTCAGGGCCAGTTTTGAAATCAACCTTTTTAAATTCGAGTATGAGAGCCTGATAATTAAAAAGGTCTTGTTATTATTTACAACCCTACAACCCAATTGCAAACTGCAATTCGCAACTTAATTTTTAAATTACAAACCCAATGTGAATTGAGAACTTTAGAAGATATACGATCTCTTAGGAGCAGATAGAGATTGGAAAACATAACCTAACTAATCAAGCCCTAAGCAACCTAGAATTGAGTTTATTGGGGTTCATGTGGATGATTGTGTATTCCAATGTACACCAAAGAGACACTTAGGAATTTTTTAAAGTCAGGCCTGCTGACAGCTAGCATGATTATTTTCATAAGTGAATTCCAAGTGGTCTGTTTCCAATCTCTAAATTTCTTTGGAAATTCTGAGAGCCATTCTTCCTCAGAACCTCCAAAACTAATTTGTAAAGTATTGGATTATAAAATTCATGTAGTGGTAATACTTTATCAAACTGTGCTTGTTCTTTTGTAGTCATCAGGCATTAGGATGTACTTACATATCTTAATTTCAAATGGGTTATTAAAATGTTAAGATTATATATTTCAAGTGGTCATTAAACGGGCTTTTTAAACACATCAATCAGAGAAATGAGTCATTTTTCTTTTATTTCATACTTAAAACAATTACATTCAGCAAATCCCAGGCAGTGTTGGAATGACTAGATGCATTTTTACATTGACTTGTATTTGAATTTAATGCATTGACTTTAGGTGTAGATTTTCCATGACCACTCTCTTCTCATTAATGAGATAGCACAGTCAAGTGCAAAGATTCAGCATCAGGAAGACCTGATCCAGAAATTGCTCTAGTGCCATAGAGAGGGGTCTACATATCACAGCTAAGCTTTAGTTTTCTAACCTGTAAAGTGAAAATAACATGTCTACTTACCAGGACAGTTTTCAGGTAAGCAGAGTTGATGCCTGTAACTTTACCAACACATAATTAATATTCAATAACACAATATCACAGAAATGGTAGACAATGTCACCTAAAATGCTCCTTTCTTAAGGTATTTTATATCATCCTTTTATCTTGACAGAACTAATGCTAGTCATTTTTCATATCTGCCTTTTGTCATATCTAGCAATTGCACACCTAGCTGTGCAAAGCTATCTACCACTTTTCCTTTCTCTTCCACCCTGCAAAACAAACAAACAAAAAATTGTCTTAAGAATAAATAAAATTGCATCAAGAATAATTTAGTTTTCCAAGTTTGTCTGTTACTCCAGACAAGTGTTTTTCCCAAAGGCTCTTTACATTGTATCTTGCGCTTTAAAGTTTGACTCTTCTACTATCTCTTGCCTGAGTAGTAGAAATATGAGTCAAATATCTGATTTCCTGTGCTCCAAGATGAGGCTAACCAGTATCGCACCATCATTACTTTATAAATATTTGTTTTTGAGTATCACACCAATACCTCTGTTTCATGTTCTCTTTATTAAAACATTTCTAAAATTCTTGAGATATATATCAACTACTCTCTGAAATTTGGAGCTCCTTTCCACATTGCCTAAAGGTTATTGACATTGATTTTTCACTGGCTTAGAAATAATCTTCTAATTCTCTATACAGTACACTTTAAGAGTCTGTTCACTTATATTATTTCTACATGCATATTAAGTGTATATGATTTTAATAATTTTCCATCCCCCATACAATTTCCATCAGTGATTATAGCTTTGTATTCTGTACCACCTTTGATGGAGGGCAATTAAATGTTGTCACAGGGGAATCAGCAAGTGAAGTCACTGCACACACGAGCAATTATTTTTTAATTTAGACTCAAAGCCAGTAAATTTTCTTCACGCCAAAGGAGATTTAAAAATCATGCCTACCAACAGCCCAGTGTGAGGAATAATTGCTTATTGTTATCGATCAACAACATCCAATTTAGAGAGAGTGGGTGCTGTAGAATTCCACAGCCATAATTTTGTAAATCATTTTTGAGAAAAGGAAAACATTTGCAGCCATTAATGAATTAGAACTCAAAGTAATGGGAAAACAAAAACTGACAAGAAATAAGTACTATGGGTCAGAAACTGGAAACAAATATACTTGACTCTGATGTACACCCAGGAGAAGATCCACACTGGGCCAGAACTAGGGGGCTCTGGACACATCCTTATGGATGTCGCCATCCTTCATCTCTCCCTCATGAATTATTTGCTATTTCTAACTATGCAAAGTTCAGAAAATATTTAAAGCTTACAAAGAGCATAGAAGGTATTTTTCATGTTTCAAGAAATGTTGCACATTTCAAGGCAAATCATTTCCTTAAAAAGAGGTTGCCCTCTCCTTCCTTATTTTAGTATGCATTTAATACTTCAGTGTTTCTGCTGCTTATCTAACCCATTCTAAGTATAAGCATGTTTATGATCTCATAGATCTTCTCTGAAGATCAAGATTTTTTGTGCATGCGTGTTTTACATCATTTTCCTATGTTGTCACAAATCTCTCTTCTTAACAGATTCTCCAATTATTACCTATATATGGAAGGGTCGACAGAGAATGATATGTTTGGATGGCATCACTGAATCAATAGGACATAAGTCTGAGCAAACTCTGGGAGATAGCAAAGGACGGGAAAGCCTGGCATGCTGTAGTCCATGGGGTCACAAGGAGTAGGACACGACTTAGTGACTCAAAAGCAACAACAATTCTCCTGACCAACCTAGAAAGTAAGTGTAAATTGGGGGGAAATTAAGAATGTTCAAGAGAGCTGCATTCTGTATAACAGAAAATGGTGCAGTTTGTAAAAGAATGACACAGTGTGGAGCATTTATTATTCATGTAAGAATGAGCTGAAGGAATTAGAAACCTTTTAAGAATAGGAAGAAAATTATTGGAACTTGCCAAGATTTTAAGTTACTCTGCTTACTTTGTCTTTATGGCCACTAATGAGATGGGAGTTAATATTCAGTGAGGATACATAGGAAAAAAAATAAACATTTTAATTGTTTAAAACATAGAACATCTTAAACATAGTTTAAAAGCATTTAACATTACCATCATAATAGAGTTTCAGAAATCATCATTACAATTTTAACTGAGAGGTAGAAAGGGTATAATCAAGATTTTAAATATCTATTTATATAACAGAAGCCAAGAGATCAAATTTTCTTCTGCTCTGTAATTGCTTTGAAAAATCTGAGCTAGAAAGATAATTTTGTATTCCTTTAGCAGTCAGACATCTCCGAGATATGATCAATCAATGCCAACAAGTTAAATTGAATAAAACCTTTCTTATTTAGATAAATGTATTCTGAAGGTTTTCATCAAGAAAAGTATAAAAGTATAAAGAATCTTCTGAGCTTTTATCTTAGTTCCCTGAAGGACCCTAATAATTACAGGGGACAGAGAAAAGCACTGATTATTAAACATAGATATAATATAATTAAATATAGTAGCCTCCACACACATACACACACATACACACACATACACACACACACACACACACACAGAGGTTAGTCTGTATTGCTACTGCTTAGTCACTTCAGTCATGTTCGACTCTGTGCAACCCCCCGAACTGTAACCTGCTATACTCCTCTGTCCATGGGATTCTCCAGGCAAGAAAACTGGTGTTGGTTGCCAAGCCCTCCTCCAGGGGATCTTCCCAACCCAGGGAAAGAACCCAGGTCTCCTGTATTGGAGGCAGATTCTTTACCATTGAGCCACCAGGGAAGCCCCAAATCTATGTAGCAGCAGCATCAAAGATCAAGACAAATCACATGTCCTGAACATAATTAGTACACAGTGAGGTTTTAGTGTGGGCTCCCCAGGTGGCTCAGTGGCAAAGAATCTGCTTGTAATGCAGCAGACACAAGAGATGCAGGTTCAATCCCTGGGTTGGGAAGATTCCCTGGAGAAGATGTCAACCCATTCCAGTATTCCTGCCTGGGAAATCCTATGGACAGAGAAGCCAGGAGAAGTAGTCTATGGAGTCGCAAAGAGCTGGAAGCGAGCTTGAGGTTTAAGTGTGTTCCCCAATAGCCTGACATTCAATCATATAATCTTCAAAGACCATGTTAATGAAAACAGCCACTATGAGACTGAGAGAGGTTCAATTTCTAATACTTACAATATCATGATTCTTTTTTTATTATTATTATTATTTAACTTTACAGTATTGTATTGGTTTTGCCATATATCAACATGAATCCGCCACAGGTATACACGTGTTCCCCATCCTGAACCGTCCTCCCTCCTTCCTCCCCGTATCATCCCTCTGGGTCAAAAAAAAAAAAACTAGAGAATCAATATGAAGCAGTGGTCATGAAAAAAGGTGAAGTTTTGGAGCCAAATAGAACGAGGTCCAAATCCTATTTATTTTAATTATTAGCAGTGTAAATGACCCATGTGTCTGAATTTCAGTTTTCTCACTGGTAAAAGGGCAAAAATAATATCTACTTCATGTGATTGAATGAAATAAGGTAGATAAAACAACTACCATTCAATAGAGATCAACAGCTGTTTATTTTCTTTTAAAAAAAAAAGAGGAAATGACTATAAACTTAAATATGTAAACAGAATCACTCTGGATGATGGAGCTTTGGGAAAGCACAGATTATTTACTTTCAATGTGCTAAGAGACATGGAAGAATAAAAAGCTATTTCAGATTGTAAAAAAAGCATGATTCTAAGCTTGCCACATGTTGAGTGTATATCAGATACACATTTTAGTCAATGTTTCTAGATACTTATACAATATTTAATAGTAGTAATTAATTAGGAAAAATTATATTACTGACCTAGTTAATCTTTTATCAATGAGTTATGAAGCTTTGTATAGCTTATCTTTCCTTCAAATACTTTGATTAATAATTTCTGATACTGAGTTGAAGGAAAACTTCTCGAAATTAGATAATAAAAGCTGAAGAATGGTGACATGTTAGATATGAGAGATTAATAATGCCAGAAATAAATTATAAGAATATTCTCCCATACTAGTGATAGCATGTTTTCTTAAATTATTTTTAAAAATTTCAGCTATATAGGGAAAAGGATACTTAATCATTTCAATCTACCCATTGCTATAGCACATTTACTTAAGAGTGCATACATATTGATTTCTGCTATTCATGTTTTTGGTTTTAAAAACAATGAGTATTACATGTAAGTTACCTTAGGCAACAATTATAAGTCCCTCATTTTCATTTTGATGCATAAAAATAATCATAGCAGTTGAAGTATAGTATTAAAAGCATCTTGTTAGAATGCTGCTTCTATAAAAACAAAGAAAATTCAATCACAAAAAACAAAGTCAGTGTGTGTGTGTCTGTGTGTGTGTGTGTGTGTGTTAGTCGCTCAGTTGTGTCCGACTCTTTGTGACCCCATGGACTGTAGCCCGCCAGGCTGCTCCTCTGTCCATGGAATTCTCCAGGCAAGAATACTGAAGTGGATCAGTCAGTTCATTTCAGTTCAGTCGCTCATTTGTATCCGACTCTTTGCGACCCCATGAATCACAGCACGCCAGGCTTCCCTGTCCATCACCAACTCCTGGAGTTCACTCAAACTTATATCCATCGAGTTGGTGATGCCATCCGACCATCTCATCCTCTGTCGTCCCCTTCTCCTCCTGCCCCCAATCCCTCCCAGGATCAGGGTCTTTTCCAGTGAGTCAACTCTTCGCATGAGGTGGCCAAAGTATTGGAGTTTCAGCTTCAGCATAGCCAGTCCCTTTTCCGTAGGATCTTCCCAAACCAGGGATCAAACCTGAGATTCCTGCATTGAAGGCAGATTATTTACCATCTGATTCATAAGGGAAGCCCCCAGAGTCAGTGAAAGATCATATATTCCATTTGTCCCAGATGCTGGTCCATGGGAGCTGCCTAACTGGTAAATATATTGCACCAGTCCAGCTTATTTAAAACATCAAATGCCTGATCCCACTATGAGACACCTTTTTTTCATGAATTGTAAATGGACCCTAAGATCCTTATATTCAAGTTGTGGCCCTGGGCGTGCAGTGCAGATTCATTTCAGAGATTGTAAACCAAGCCTCATTCCACCCCAGACTTGCATTTTTAAAGGTCTCCAAGTAATCTGCGTGCACATAACTGTTTGAGAAACAGTGGTCTACATTGTTGAGTTAGGGTTTATCTTGCTTTCAAAACACCCATATGAACTTCATTCATAACTGCCCAAGTTTGGAAGTAACTAAGATGTCCTTCAGTAGGTGAATAAATAAATAACTATGGTATATCCAGACAATGGAGTATCATTAATTACTAAAAAGAAATGAGCTATCAAGCCAGAAAAAGACAAGGTGGAAGCCTATATGTATATTACTAAGTGAAAGAAGCTAATCTGAAAAGGTTATGTACTGTGTGATTCTAACTGTATGACATTCTAGAAAAGACAAAGCTAGGAAAATATTTAAAAGGAAGATCAGTGGTTGTTAGGGTCAAGGAGTGGGGAGAGATGAATAGATAGAGCACAGAGGATTTTTAGGTCAGCGAAAATACTCTGTATAATATAATAATGATGGGTATTTGTCATTATACATTTGTCCAAACTCAGAGAATATACAACATCAAGAATGAATCCTAATGGCTACTTGACTTTGGATGATTATGATGTGTCAATGTTAGTTCATGATTGGTAAGTAGGCACCATTCTGGTGAGCAATGTTGATAAGGGGGGAGACTATGCATATGTGTGAGAAAGATGAATATGAAACAGTTTCTGTAGCTTACTCTCAATTTTGTTGGACACCTGAAATTGTTTTTTAATCTTTAAAAATACCAAAGTGATCCCAGATTTCAGAAACACTGATCTCATCCAGTTTCACATTGGTATCTCAACGTCAAAGATGAGAATATCAAATAACATTATTTTTCATAGGCCAGTTGAACTCAGGATAGCAGAGGATTAAAGAAATTATAACTAGAAGGCATTTTTGTGTTTACTTACTTTTAAAATCTGTGTCTTTCTTCTTCAAGATTCTCCCAAATGATGAAACCAGCTGAAAGCATAGACACTCTTTTGGCAACATTTCCAGAGGAAGATGCCACAGTGATCAGTTACCATAGATCATAGCTGGATGTGAGGAAACTGAGAAAATGACATGTGAGGATGAAATTTAAGATCTTTGAGAAAAAATCATATTCCTCAGTTATCAAATGTAGAAAAACTTTGTCCTTAATGTGTTAAGAATTATTCTAGACAAAGGATTAATACAAATGATCTGGGATGTGGGTCAAGTAAGTGCATTTAGTTAGAAAGCACAAAGCTTGTACATGGAGAAATAAGTCATTATGATGAATGACACCAGGTTATCTTTTAAAAAATTTCTTTTAAACTATCTATGTACGAAATTACTTAGCCATCACTGTGCTTACTGAATATTTACTTATGAAATTATAGATTTCATTTGAACTTGATAGATATTTTTCTTGCATTCCAAATTATTCACTGTTGGTGCAGAAACAGCAAAAAGCTATTGGAGTTTCCAAAGACATAGCTTACACATGCAAGCAAACCTTTTCAACAGTTCTCTTCACACCAAAACTTGTGTGCTTTAAGGAACTGAAGGCATTTTTCTTAATTTTTTTCAGAAGCAGAGTAATAACATGTAAAGAACAACAGAACTTGTAGTCATTTCTGACTGTAAGAGGAAAGCAAGGAGGATCCCCAGAGACAACTGAACAGGATCAATAGGTCTGGGCTGCATTCAAGTGACTTTATGTGAACTCAGTGGAAAAGACTGAAGACGGTCATGAAAATAATATACTGGGCAAGGGCCAAATCACTGCAGTGACTAGGGCCAGCAAAATCTGGAAAAAGCAAGAAATAAATCCAGAACAGATCATAACAGATGTAACAACATAGCCAATGGACTTTATTTTTTCCATAAAATCTTAGTGAATACTCTTTATAAGTTTATATGTGATTATGATAATATAGACAATATGTATGTGTGTGTACCTGTGTATGTTGTGTGTATGTATATACATATGCATAAAAAACATATAGGGAGAAAATTGTGTTTCTTGTTCATTAATCTTTGTATTCAAGTAACATATCCGAGTTATAATGTGCCAGACAATGCATGAGGGAATGAGAATCTAGATTCATTAAATCACTTACATTTAAGTGATTTACATTAAAACACTTACCTTCTTTGTTTTACTGGAGGATAGTTGCTTTACAATGTTGTGTTAGGTTCTGCAGTACAACACCGTGAATCAGCTATATATACATACAGCCCCTCCCTCTTTAGCTTCCCTATCACCCCCTCATCCCACTCCACTAAGCCACCACAGAACACAGAGCCAAACTCCCTATGATATACAGCCTCTTCCCACTAGCTATCTATTTTATACATGGTAGTGTATGTATGTCAGGCTTTCCCAGTGGCTCAGCGGTAAAAAATCTGCCTACAATGCAGGAGACCTGGGTTTGATCCCTGGGTTGGGAAGATCCCCTGGAGAAGAAAATAGCAACCCACTCCAATCTTCTTGCCTGGAGAATTCCATGGACAGTCCATGGTGGCTACAGTCCTGGTGGCCACAGTCCTGGTGGGCTACAGTCCATAGGGTTGCAAGCGTTGGACATGACTGAAGCAACTGAGCACGCCCTTACTAGTGTATGTATGTCAATCCTAATCTCCCAATTTGTCCCACTCTCTCCTCCAACCCCCTCATCCACATATCCTTTCTCTATGTCTGTGTCTCTATTCCTATCCTGCAAATAGGTTCAATTGTGTAACTTTGTAGATTTCACATATATGTATTAATATATGATATTATTACTAAGTGGGAGAATTCTGAAGTGAGTTTAAGAACTGGGGTTAAAACATGTATAAGGAGTGTCTATATTTTTCCAGTAGTCATGTGTAGATGTGAGAGTTGGACCATAAAGAAGGCTGAGCATCAAAGAATTGATGCTTTTGAACTGTGGTGTTGGAGATGAATCTTGAGAGTACCTTGGACTGCAAGGAGATCCAACCAGTCAGTCCTAAAGGAAAACAACCCTGAATATTCATTGGAAGGACTGATGCTGAAGCTGAAGCTCCAATCCTTTGGCCACCTGATGTGAAGAGCTGACTCATTTGAAAAGACCCTGATGCTGGAAAAGATTGAAGGCAGGAAGAGAAGGGGATGACAGAAGATGAGATGGTTGGATGGCATCACCGACTCAACGGACATGAGTTTGAGCAAGCTCTGGGACATGGTGAAGGAAGGAGATGTCTGGGGTGCTGCAGCCCATGGGGTCACAAAGAGTTTGATAAGACTGAGCAACTGAACAAATAAGAAGGAATGGTCAGATTTGGGAGTTGTGGGATGGTGGGGGAGTGGAGTAGTATATGACAAATATTTCACATAGGATAGGTACTTTGAATTACATCTTCAAAGATGCAATGGTGTTAAATAGGACAGGGGAGCAGGGTGGGCAGTGTCATGCCAGTGGAGAGAATTCCAGATAGCAGGAGACTTGGAACAGTTAATGCTGCCCTCCTATGAAATGAGCAAAAGATTTGCTTTTTTTCCTTCAAGATAACATTTGTGATGACCAAAGGGAAAGGCTTTCTGGGTCTTTCATCTTTTTTCTGATTATAAATAAATAAATAAAAAGCTGTTTTCACAGTTTGACTTCCCTCTCTTCAAAGATAAGGGTGGGAGAAAGGTCATCCTGCTAACAATCTGAAAAACTAGACAAGTTTTCCTGTTGGGGCTCACTTTGGACAGTTTTATTTAGCCTTCATAAAATTTTAGTGTGAACCAGCTCTAACTGGTATCCCGACAACAGCTTTGCCGCTTGTCCCTGTGTGGTTGGTGTCGGTGACATTAATAGACAAGTAACTAATACACAGGGAAGCATGATTAAATAGATGTCTCTTCAGCTCTTGTGCAGATTCTGAAAAGCCAGTTAGAAAAACGGTCCTCTTTATTTCTTCCAAGACGTGAGCTGGAATTGAAGTGGAGCTGCTGCATCTCCCCAGAGATCGATTTTTCTAAACCTGTAGTTCAGATCAGTCAACGTGATTATTCCTCCTGCCAAGCAAAGTACCTGCCTGCTCAGAGTCACACCAGGTGAGAAAGATGTTCTTTGTGCTGCCAAAGGATTTCACGTAAATAAGGGTAATAATCATGTTCTCATCACTTGTCAAACACTCCTGTCTTTCTAAAGAAAAAGAACTGGATCAGAGCTTCAGGTTACAACTTCAGTAACGATTTCATAGATCTAGTTAGATCACCCTTTCAAAATGGGTCGAAATGTATAGAAGTGGAATATTGTTTTTGTTTGTTTTTCTAGTGAAACACTGAAGGCCACTCAGCTTAAAATCACAGAAAACATTTTTAAATAGAAAATCTTCCTGGTTGAATCATACAATTTACTCTCTTTCACACCCAGAAGTACTGTGAAGCTGTAGGAAGGAGACAAAGTCAATGCTATTCTCCTGTTCCTTAAAGCCTGATGACTCCCCACAGCCTGCCATAGCCTCAGGGAAAAGGAAGGATAAGTCGTTTTAAAATTGCCTGTTCAAGGTGATAGTATCCACAGAATAAAGGAGGTCTGAATTATCAGAATGGCAAATGTAACTTACTCAAATTTTCATATTTCTTTTAATACCAGGAAAGTCTTTTTGCTGAGGAGACATCAGAAGTAAAAAAATGCTTCTTCAAATCAGGAGGATCCTTAGGTAGAATACATCAACTTAGAAAGGGGTGAAGGTGCTATGGACTTTTATTCAAAATATCAACACATATATATATATAAATGTGCATTTTGTGTGTGTATGTGTGTGTGATTCATACACCCACGTGTTCCTTATTAAAAGTAGCATAATATTTTGAAGAGCTTCCTTGTTTCAATTGAGTTACTGTAGGAAAGGAAAAAAATTGACATATTTCTGTTTCTGAATGTAACAGGAGTATGAATGTCTTTCTTTTCTGAAGGAATAGGCACTATTATTTTGCATTTTGTTAGTCTATGAATGTGCTTAAGTGATTTGAACAGTTCAAGGAAATGGGAAGTCACTGTTCAGGCCAGACCATCAGAGTCTTAATTTGACATCACTCTAGCAGTAGGAGTGTTAAAAATCATTTTTTACAGAGTGTTGAGAACTAGTCTGTAACAAGACCATATTTATTTTCCTGTCATTGTCACCGTGCTGGAGTCTGCTAGCCATTTTATCATTGCGAGTGATTAGATAGTTTAAAAATCACAGATGTCAGCATTTGCCTGCCACACTGCTTCCGTTTCTTAAAGTGTTTGGAGAGAGGTCACTTGTGCTCATGGAAGAATTATGTTCAGTCATACACAAGACAGAGCAAAACTAAAACTGATTTCTTTGGGGGAAAAGTGTAACAATTTCTATGGTTCATGCCAGTCAATTCTCACTCTCATCTGAGAATACATTTCTTTTTCATTATTGATGTTGTGGTTGAATAGAAAGAGCAAGAACCTAGAGTCAAGGGACCTGAACTAAGTCTTCTGCTCATCTGTGAGAACAAAGCAAGGCATTTATTTACCATTTTTGTGGCTTGGTTACCATATCAGTCAAATGCAGGATGAACTAGTTGATTTCCAATATTACTTTAAATTCTAAAGATCTGTGATGCTATGATTGTTAACATTGCTATTGTTATCTTTTAAGAGCCTTGCCTTGTCTTCTATCAGATACTTTAGAAAGCAAGTCATCAATAATTCTTCACCCTCAGAATATTGTGACATAAAATGTATGACATTTTCAAGAATTTGAAGAAAAGAGAGATGATTTCTTAACTGAAAGTTTAGCCTTAGCTACAGCCACAAAATGATATTGAGCCTCCTGAACTGGAAATTAGAGTCTTTTCTGGCTTCTAATGCACACAGTGATTCAGGGAAAAGCACAAACTCAAATTGGAGCAAATTGGGAATAAAATGTGGCTGTTGTAGCAACTGCAGCAACAGGAGGAAGGGAATGATCAATCTTCCACAGTATGAACTGGCTACTTCAGATATCTGCGATTTTATTGAAACAGAGAAAGATTTTAGTTTCATGAAAGGATCAGAGATCTGTTTTCTTAGAAAGATTAGTATTAATATTTCCCAATTATTTTGTACATAAAGGTTAAATTTGGGGGCTTCCCAGGTGGCTCAGCAGTAAAGAATCCATCTGCCAATGCAGGAGATGTGGGTTCCATCCCTGGGTCAGGAAAATCCCCTGGAGAAGAAAATGGCAACCCACTCCCATGGATGGGGAAAATCCCATAGACAGAGGACTCTGGCAGACTACAGTCTCTGGGATCTCAAAAGAGTCACACAACTTAGTGACTAACACAACAGCAAAGGTTAAGTTTACATACACCAAATGGCCTGTTTTCCAAGAGAAATCTATAGCTCACACATAATAATGCCTGTATTAGCTCTCTAGGGCTGCCATAACAAAGCATGGCATTCTGGGTGGCTTAAGCAACGAACATCTATTTTCTCAGTCCCTGGAGGCTGGAAGTCCAAGATCAGGGTCCTGGCAGGGCTGGGTCTTTCTGAGGACCATGACAGAAAGCTATCTTCCAGATTTCTCTCCCTGAGTCTTCACACTGTCTTCCCCCTGTGTGTGTCTGCACGGAAACATCTTATATAAGGACACTGTTCATATTGTTAGGATCCACCCTAATGGCCTCATTTTAATTTAATTGTATCTTTAAAGATCTAGTACCAAATACAGTTACGTGCTGAAGTGCTGGGGTTAGAACTTCACTCTACAAACTTCATGGAGTGCACAAGTCAGTCAATAGAGTGCTAACAAGTGCAAAGTGTTTTTGAAGAATTTTACATGAATTAATACATTTGATTTTCATAACAACTTGTAAGGCTTTAAGAGGTTGCATGATTAGCTCAACAAGGAAAAGGAAAACAAGGATTCTAACTCAGGTCATCTGACTGCCACACACATTTTTAACTACAGTTCAGCAGAGACTAACTCAAAGTCCCCCAATCCCATTTTCTCTTCTGAAGTACAAAGGAAGATTGCTTTTCCCATCTTCCCTTGCAGTTAGTTTGGGGCTATATGATTTACCTTTGTCCAATAAAATATGACCTCAAACAAAAAATGCCATGCGTCTATACCTAGTTTACCTCAAACACGTTTCCTTGATCTTTTTCTTTACTCCCTAGTCTCTCTCTGTTTGTATATGCTAAGCTGCTTCAGTTGTGTCCAATTATTTGAGACCCTATGGCTCAGTCAGCCAGTTCAGTCAGTTCTGTAGCTCCGTCATGTCTGACTCTTTGTGACCCCATGGACTGCAGCACACCAGACCTCCCTGTCCATCACCATAGCCTGACTCTATGGCTACTGAACATTAAGTCAAATGCCTTATGATTATAGAGTGGAAGTGATGAATAGATTCAAAGGATTAGATCTGGTAGACAGAGTGCCTGAAGAACTATCGGCAGAGATTCATAACATTGTACAGGAGACAGTGACCCAAACCATCCAAAATAAAAAGAAATCCAAGAAGACAAAGTGGTTGTCAGAGGAGTCCTCACAAATGGCTGAGAAAATAAGATAAGTGAAAGGCAAAGGAGAAAGTGAAAGACATACCCAACTGAACACAGAGTTCCAAAGAATAGCAAGGAGAGATAAGAAAGCCTTTTTATGTGAACAATGCAAAGAAATAGAGAAAAACAATAGAATGGGAAAGACTAGAGATCTCTTCAAGAAAATTGGAGATACCAAGGGTACATTTCATGTAAAGATGGGCACAATAAAGGACAGAAACAGCAAGGACATAACAGAAGCAGAAGAGATTAAGAAGTGGTGGCAAGAATACAGAAAACTATACAAAAAAAGATCTTAATGGCCCAGATAAGCAGGATGGTGTGGTCACTCACCTAGAGCCAGACATCCCAGAGTGTGAAGTCAAGTGGGCCTTAGCAAACATTACCACAAACAAGGCTAGTGGAGGTGATGGAATTCCACCTGAGCTATTTCAAATCCTAAAGGATGATGCTGTTATAGTGCTGCATTCAATATGTCAGCAAATTTGGAAAACTCAGCAGCAGCTACAGGACTGGAGAAAGTCAGTTTTCATTCCAATTTCAAAGGGCAATGCCAAAGAATGTTCAAACTACCATACAATTGTTCTCATTTCACATGCTAGCAAGAAAATTCTCAAAGTCCTTCAAGTTAGGCTTCAACAGTATGTGAACCAAGAACTTCCAGAGGTACTAACTGGATTTAGAAAAGGCAGATATACCAGAGATCATATTGCCAACACCTGTTTGATCATAGAAAAAGCAAAAGGATTCCAGAAAAGCATCTGCTTCATTGACTACGTTAAAGCCTTTGACTGTGTGGATCACAAAAAAACTGTGGAAAATTCTTCAAGAGATGGGAATACCAGACCACCTTACCTGTCTCCTGGGAAACCTGTATGCAGGTCAAGAAGCAACAGTTAGAACTGGGCATGGAACAACAGACTGGTTCAAAATTGGGAAAGGGATACATCAAGGCTTTATATTGCCACCCTGCTTATTAAACTTTTACACAGAGTACATGCAAAATTACAGGCTGGATGAAGCACAAGCTGGAATCAAGATTGCCAGGAAAAATATCAACAACCTCAGACATGCAGATGATACCACCCTAATGGCAGAAAGTGAAGAGGAATTAAAGAGCCTGTGATGAGGGTGAAAGAGGAGAGTGAAAAGCCTGGCTTAAAACTCAACATTCAGAAAACTAAGATCATAGCATCTGGTCCCATCACTTCATGGCAAGTAGAAGATGAAAAATTGGAAGCAGTGACAGGTTTTATTTTCCTGGGCTACAAAAGCACTGCAGATGGTGATTGAGGTCATGAAATTAAAAGACGCTTGCTCCTGGAAGAAAAATTATGACAAACCTAGACAGTGTATTAGAAAGCAGAGACATTAGTTTGCCAATAAAGGTCTGTATGGTCAAAGCTATGGTTTTTCCAGTAGTCATGTATGGATGTGAGAGGTAGACCATTAAGAAGGCTGAGCACCAACAAACTGATGCTTTCAAATTGTGGTGCTAGAGAAGACTCTTGAGAGTCCCTTGGCCTGTAAGGAGCTCAAAACAGTCGATCCTAAAGGAAATCAACTTTGAATATTTATTAGAAAGACTGTTGACAAAGTGAAGCTCCAACACTTTAGCCACCTGGTATAAAGAGCTGACTCACGGGAAAAGACTGTGATGCTTGGAAAGACTGAGGACAAGAGGAGAGGGGCGACAGAGAATGAGATGGTTGGATGGTATCACCAACTCAATGGACGTGAGTTTGAGCAAACTCCGGGAGACGGTGAAAGACAGGAGAGCCTGGAGTGCTGCAGTCCATGGGGTCACAAAGAGTTGGACATGACTTAGTGACTGAAAACCAGCTACTGAACACAGTGCTGTGGAGGACCCATGGAGTTCTGGGAATATGATGGCCCCAAAATACAAAAAAAAAAAAAAAACCCAAAAACTGTGACCCCCTGAATCACTCAGGAAGAGATTATTAAAAAGTAAATGGAAGGTAGTATGAATGAGATGTAAATGTATATTTTGTTAAGCTACTGAAATGCTGTGGCTCATCATTATATCAGCATCAATTACCCTGACCAATAAACGTGACAGCATAATAAGCATTTCTTACTTGGGAGAAATCTAAAATGATATAAGCTTCTCATTTTGTAGAAGAAAAAATGCTAAGTTTCAGAGAAGTCAAGTGACCTTTTCAGATCAGAATATGTAAATCATATTATGATAGAGAAGAACATTCAGAATTAAAAATAAACTTAACATAAGGTTTGATATTTGTAGGAAAACTACATACTTTCCTGTCTCAGTTTTACCACTTATTATTGTTCAAGGAAAATCTTATTTACTTTTTTTACATAAGAATTTGAATATAGGCTCTGGAGGAGATAGATACTTCTGGTTACCTTGATTGCAAGCAATGCACTTTTTACGTTTTTAGGACCAAGAGATAGTGGGGAACCGTCCTATGAAAGTACTGGTTATACTTGTTGTATGACTCCCAAGCTCTTTATATGTCAGAGATGAAATTGAACTATAGGTGTCTTTTTAAATTTGGATGTGAAGGTGTTCACTGACTCAGTCGTGTCCGACTCTTCGTGGTCCCATGGACTCTAGCCCACCAGGCTCCTTTGTCCATGACATTTCCCAGGCAAGAAAACAGGAGCAGGTTGCCATTTCCTACTCCAGAGGATCTTCCCAATCCAGGGATAGAACCCGTGTCTCCTGCATCTCCTGCATTGGCAGGCAGACTTTTATCACTAGCGCCACCTGAGAAGCTCCTTATTAAGTTTAAAATATAATTAAGATAAATGTATTTGCTAATAAGTAGTTGAATATTCTATAGAGATGACTGTGATCATCTTAAATATATCCTTTTAAAGCTTAGGTTATATTTTAAAAGTTCACATTCATCTTTATAGAATATTTAACTATTTATTCCCAAATAAATATATGGAGTTAAAACTTAACTGGACCTTTAATACTCTGAATTATATCTGTAATGTTAGAAAATATTTTAATCATAAAATGGTATTATTGTGGGGTAACAGGGTAGAGGGAAGCAAGATCAGGGAGAAATACACTGAGACACAAGCATACATGAAATTAGAGATTATCAAAAGTAAAGAGAGGAGCCAAAACATTGAGAAAAATCTGTCTGTAACCCCCAGAGCTTATTCTCTGTAGAGGGTAGCAATGTACCACTGAACCTAAAACTCACTGAAGGTAAGACTATCTTTAGTAAAACCGAAACCAAACTCAACTCTTGATTGGATTAACTCATTTCTCCACTCCATCCTGCTTCATGTTCCTGGAATGACAATAAAACAGGCAAGCCCATTTTCAGGCATAAATAATGTTCATCACACATATGAGTGACATTCAACCAAAAATTGAAACCCAAATGCAAAATAAAACTTGATTTTATTGTGGTTATCATTTCCCAATAAACACCTGTATCAAATTATCATATTGTATACTTTAAATTTACATATTTATATGTAAATAATAATAAAACTAGAGGGGAAGAAAAAAATAAAAGTAGCATTAAATAATAAAGCAACCAATAGAAACAGATTTATAAAAGATTTGGAATGATCAGGTAAGGATATTAAAGAAACTGATTAATATACTAAACCATCTAATAGAAAAGGTGGATAGTTCTGAAATTTTAGAAAAGAGGCAGAAATATAAGAAAAAGTCAAATGGAAATGCTGCCAAAAAAACAAGATATCATAGATAAGTAATTCCTTCAACATGCTTAACAATAGATGAGATAGAACTGAGGGAAGAATCAGTGATCTTAAAAACAGGCAGATAGAAACTATCCAAACTGAAAGACAAAGAGAGAAAAGAGTAAACAATTCAAATTTTATCTGAAGAATAGGGGAAAGCTTAATTTCATGGACTTTAAGTTTGGAAATAATAAATTAAACCAAATCCATAGTGCTATAATTTTTGTTGAAAGTTGTTATGGGCTAAATTGTGAACCCCAAAATCTATATGTTGAAGTTCAAATCTCCACTAAGTCAGAATGTGACCTTATTTGGAAACAGTCACAGCAGATGTAAAGATGTAATTAGTTAAGATGAGTTTATTTCCTAAGTATGGTTTTTTATTTAAAGTTCTATTTGGAAGGGGCTGAAACTCCTTGGCCACCTCATGTGAAGAGTTGACTCATTGGAAAAGACTCTGATGCTGGGAGGGATTGGGGGCAGGAGGAGAAGGGGACGACAGAGGATGAGATGGCTGGATGGCATCACCGACTCGATGGACGTGAGTTTAAGTGAACTCCGGGAGATGGTGATGGACAGGGAGGCCTGGCGTGCTGCGATTCATGGGGTCGCAAAGAGTCGGACACGACTGACTGAATGAACTGAACTGAGGGTCGTCTATTATGGGCTTGATTTTTTTATATAATACTAAATGAGGAACCAACAATATATTTCTATGAAGAGTCTTTCTGCCTGACATTTAGGATTACAGCTTCAGATATTAACTGAAATAACGGTTTGTAGTTTGTTTTTGTTTTTTTTTTAATTTGAAAAGCTTTGAAAAATTGAAGATTTCAAGCCCCAGGGAAGCTTTTGACTACTAAAGATTTTTCTGATGGAAAGAAAATAAAAGAATATCTTGTGACCTGTCAAGAGTAAACAAAAAGACTGTAGTTAAAAGGTTAATGTGTCATTTTACAGAATTTTCTCCAGAATCTGGGCAGTGAAGTGACAAAAAAGTGGGATGCTGTCACAAAAGGATGGTGAACAAGAACAAAATTTAAAAAAATAATAATAAAGCCCACATTCATCTTTCTCTTAGAGCAGCCAACCTACTTATATGAACACTGTGAGAATGGCTTGAAAGAATGTTAGGAGTACCGATAGTTTTTCAGAAATTCCAAAAGGAAAAATGGTCATTGTTACCCACTAAATTCTTTTTTTTTTTTTTTCACTCAACTAAAGGGTTATTTTTATTTTTTTATATATTTTATTTTATTTTTTTAACTTTACAAT
This sequence comes from Bos javanicus, assembly GCF_032452875.1. Taxonomy (NCBI): domain Eukaryota; kingdom Metazoa; phylum Chordata; class Mammalia; order Artiodactyla; family Bovidae; genus Bos; species Bos javanicus. The sequence goes on from NC_083876.1 coordinate 90,467,684, forward strand.
ATTGTATTGGTTTTGCCATATATCAACATTAATCCGCCACAGGTATACACGTGTTCCCCATCCTGAACCCTCCTCCTTTCTCCCTCCCCGTACCATCCCTCTGGGTCATCCCAGTGCACCAGCCCTAAGCATTCAGTATTATGCATCCAACCTGGACTGGCGACTCGTTTCATATATGATATTATACATGTTTCAATTCCATTCTCCCAAATCATCCCACCCTCTCCCTGTCCCACAGAGTCCAAAAGACTGTTCTATACATTAGTGTCTCTTTAGCTGTCTCGTATATAGGGTTATCGTTACCATCTTTCTAGATTCCATATATATGCATTAGTATACTGTATTGGTGTTTTTCTTTCTGGCTTACTTCACTCTGTATAATAGGCTCCAGTTTCATCCACCTCATTAGAACTGATTCAAATGTATTCTTTTTAATGGCTGAGTAATACTCCATTGTGTATATGTACCACTGCTTTCTTATCCATTCATCTGCTGATGGACATCTAGGTTGCTTCCATGTCCTGGCTATTATAAACAGTGCTGTGATGAACATTGGGGTACTCGTATCTCTTTCAATTCTGGTTTCCTCGGTGTGTATGCCCAGCAGTGGGATTGCTGGGTCATAAGGCAGTTCTATTTCTAGTTTTTTAAGGAATCTCCACACTGTTCTCCATAGCAGCTGTACTAGTTTGCATTCCCACCAACAGTGTAAGAGGGTTCCCTTTTCTCCACACCCTCTCCAGCATTTATTGCTTGTAGACTTTTGGATCGCAGCCATTCTGATTGGCGTGAAATGGTACCTCATAGTGGTTTTGATTTGCATTTCTCTGATAATGAGTGATGTTGAGCATCTTTTCATGTGTTTGTTAGCCATCTGTATGTCTTCTTTGGAGAAATGTCTATTTAATTCTTTGGCCCATTTTTTGATTGGGTCATTTATTTTTCCGGAATTGAGCTGTAGGAGTTGCTTGTTCTATTCAATGTTTTTTTCTGTTTTGTTTTTACTCTGAATAAGTAAGGGTAGCTTCAGTTCTTGGCACCCCACTCCAGTACTCTTGCCTGGGAAATCCCATGGACAGAGGAGCCTGGTGGGCTGCAGTCCATGGGGTCACTGGGAGTCAGACACGACTGAGCGACTTCAGTTTCACGTTTCACTTTCATGCACTGGAGGAGGAAATGGCATTCCACTCCAGTATTCTTGCCTGGAGAATCCCAGGAACAGCGGAGCCTGGTGGGCTGCCATCTATGGTGTCGCACAGAGTCAGAAATGACTGACGTCACTTAGCAGCAGTAGCAGCAGCTTCAGTTCAACAGAGCAAAATTACTGGACAAAGAAATCTAAAACCACTGTGAACCCAATTCAAAGTAACCTTTGCTCTTTTCTGTAGGTCTTTAAAGAGACATAATGAAATGGTTCTGGTTAAGTACACAACTGGAAGAGGATGCTTGCAACATTACAAACAGAACATTGACATGAAGAAAGCATAAATAACTTTGTCAAATCCTCACAAAAGCACAAAGAATCCAATGAAAAGATGAATTCCAAGGAAATGGTAACTTCGCCAAATAATATGCGCAAACATGCTATTTGATAGCAACTGGGTAAATTTATGGGGAAAGAGTGGAAACTGTCAGATTTTTTTTTTGGCTCCAAAATCACTGCAGATGGTGACTGCAGCCATGAATTAAAAGATGCTTACTCCTTGGAAGGAAAGTTATGACCAACCTAGATAGCATATTCAAAAGCAGAGACATTACTTTGCCAACAAAGGTCCGTCTAGTCAAGGCTATGGTTTTTCCAGTGGTCATGTATGGATGTGAGAGTTGGGCTGTGAAGAAGGCTGAGCGCCGAGGAATTGATGCTTTTGAACTGTGGTGCTGGAGAAGACTCTTGAGACTTCAGACCCTTGGACTGCAAGGAGATCCAACCAGTCCATTCTGAAGGAGATCGGTCCTGGGATTTCTTTGGAAGGAATGATGCTAAAGCTGAAACTCCAGTACTTTGGCCACCTCAGGCTAAGAGTTGACTCATTGGAAAAGACTCTGATTCTGGGAGGGATTGGGGGCAGGAGGAGAAGGGGACGACAGAGGATGAGATGGCTGGATGGCATCACTGACTCGATGGACGTGAGTCTCAGTGAACTCCGGGAGTTGGTGATGGACAGGGAGGCCTGGCATGCTGCAATTCATGGGGTTGCAAACAGTCAGACACGACTGAGTGACTGAACTGAACTGGCTAAACTTAAAAGAAAAATCTGGCATGATACTGCATCCATTATTAGAAACAAGCTACAATCTCTAACTTTGAGGCTGTTGATCAGACTGCAGGAAAAGTGACACTGGTTTCAACATAAAGAAGCAAAACCAGTTTGGAAGGCAATATGAAAGTTCACTGAATTTGAAAATGGGCACACTCTGGTCTAAAATGTTTCTCTCTCATCTCATTTTAATCTTGTATGTAGTAGAAAATATTAGCATAACTTAGATATCCATCACAATTATACTTGCAAAAACCTTTAACAGAAGCAAATGTATTTTCAGGAATATATAAAAAGAATTATACACCATAACCAGGCTGGGTTTACTCCAAGGGATGCTAGAGTGGTTAAATATTTGAAAATCAGTTATACATATTTACCATGATCCACCAAATTAATAGACTAAAGAAAAGTCACATAACTATATCAGTTTATTCAGAAAAAGCATTTAGCAAAACTCAAAGTCCACACATGATTAAAAACTCTCAGAAAAATGGTAATAGAAGAGAATTTCTTTAACTTGATAAATGGCATCTACACAAAACTTACACCTCACATTATACCTAATGTTGAAAGCCAAAATGCTTGTGTTGAGGAGTCCATAGCTGGTGCACTAAATTAAGAATATGCAGATTATGACCTGCTGCAAGAGCAGGCAGAAGACACCCACTCTAGGGTGGAGAGCAAGCTCCCTCAGCATCTGAGCTCTCACTTTGGGGAAGTGAGAATCTCAGAGTCATTTTAATTGAAGGTGTAGCTTCAATATGCTCACATAAAGGCAGTGAAGTCACAGGATTTATTACTTACAGATCCTGACAAAGTCAGGAGAGGCCCAGCAAGCTGGGGGTAAAGGCAGTGAATATGAGTGAACAGGACTTTGAAAGTAAGGTAGCCAGCATCCATTACTTATAAGGTGGCTGGGGAAGAGGTCACTAACTTTATGGGCTTAATTCTGAGAGATTATTTTAAAGGGTACCCAATGAAGAGCAAAGCAAAAACTTGTGTTGCAAATCCTAAACTAGTTTTGATCTAAATGTCCAGACTCTGTGTGTGAGTAAGGTTGTCATACAGTAAATGCCTAAGCAGCAACTAAAAATAGCTGTTTGTTGTTGTTGTTTTTTTTAAAATCACAATGCTTTACCCCTAAGATCGGAAAGAAGGCAAAGATGTATATTCTCATCAATCTGGTTCAACTTTATGAAGAAAGTTCTACCCAATGCAATAAGGCCTCGAAAAAAAAGAAAAAAAGGTTGGGGGGAAGCAAAGAAAGTCACAGAAGTTCATAGAAGTCAGAAAAGAAGACATAAAACTATCCTTATTTGCAATGACATGGCTATCTATGCAAAATAGTCCCAAGCAATCTACCAAAAATCCTCCAAACCCTTCTTAGAACTAATTAGTGAATTCAACAAGGACACACCCAAGATATAAGATCAACACAAAAAAATCAATTGTATTTCTATATACTAACTTTAAACACACAAACATCAACATTAAAAGAACTACATATATGATTTACATTTTTGGCTGGCATTGTGTTTCTAGTGGACAGTGCTGCTTTAGATAAAGTACTTGGCACTCTCTCTATGCTATTTTGTAATTGCTTTTAATTCCATGTATTTGCTTTACTTTAATTCAGTTGATGTAGTCTTAAAGTTTGCCTAATTTATTTTGTCATAAGTTGAAAAATATGCTATCTAAATTTTAAGCATTTTTTAAAATGAAGTATGCTTAGCAACACATCTATACCTGAGATAAGTAGATAGATGATAGAGATGGATAAATAGATAGATGGATATCTTTATTTGAGAAAGCTTGAATTTTAAAGGCAGCCCAAACTTTGCTTTTAGGCCAGAGAGAAATGTATCTGCCTTCAGGTCTTTCAATCAAGTAACTGTATCCTGGTGCCCCCGCCCCCTGCCCCTACTCACAGACATATGTTACACTGTTCAACTTTTCCAAATAGAACAATGTGTTCTGCCCTATAGGATCTAATGAGACTGCCGAGACTCTTACCTTATGATTGCGTTAAGTATTCCAGAGAACTATTTAATGTCTTGCTGCTGTGCCACTTATTTTGATTTGCAGGATCGAACTCTGAACATAAACAACTTATGCACTTGAGTAGACTTTTCATCAGTAGCATTTTCAACATACATATTGTTTAGCTTCTTGAACTTCCTCAGAATAACATTTTATAAACAAGTTTTTGACTTTGGTGGTAATCCTGGAAACACACAAACTCATACTCAGAAATGCTGTGTCATTTATTCTGTTTTCTGGAAAAAGTCCCTACTCCAAAATAATTCTTCCTATGGCAAATAGATGGGGAAACAGTGGAAACAGAGGCAGACTTTATTTTGGGGAGCTCCAAAATCACTGCAGATGGTGACTGTAGCCATGAAATTAAAAGACGCTTACTCCTTGGAAGGAAAGTTATGACCAACCTAGATAGCATATTGAAAAGCAGAGACATTACTTTGCCAACAAAAGTCCGTCTAGTCAAGGCTGTGGTTTTTCCAGAGGTCATATATGGATGTGAGAGTTGGACTGTGAAGAAAGCTGAGCACCGAAGAATTGATGCTTTTGAACTGTGGTATTGGAGAAGACTCTTGAGAGTCCCTTGGACTGCAAGGAGATCCAACCAGTCCATTCTGAAGGAGATCAGTCCTGGGTGTTCTTTGGAAGGAATGATGCTAAAGCTGGAACTCCAGTACTTTGGCCACCTCATGCAAAGAGTTGACTCATTGGAAAAGACTGTGATGCTGGGAGGGATTGGGGGCAGGAGGAGAAGGGGAAGACAGGATGAGATGGCCGGATGGCATCACTGACTCAATGGACGTGAGTCTGAGTGAACTCCGGGAGTTGGTGATGGACAGGGAGGCCTGGCGTGCTGTGATTCATGGGGTCGCAAAGAGTTGGACATGACTGAGAGACTTAACTGAACTGAACTGATGACCACTTCCAATATGTATATTTTTTTTCACTCCTTTGAGTTTGTGTTTCATTTTAACTGCACACCTGATCTTATTAGCACCTTCAACTCTCTCATGACTTTTTGTACTTATCAAACATGATGGGCTTATATTATACGTAAAACATCTCAACACTAAGCACAAAATGAACATAGAGCATGGTTAGAAATGGTGTGATAAAGGAGATGAAAATGACAGTGTACAAAGTATAAGGCCCTCTGTGGCAGGCAGAGATGATAGTATTTCCTCAGGAGAGAACCATTGCTCACAACTGAAAATTCATAGTTTGAAATGTCATAATAGAAGAGCTTATGTAGCAAATTATAGGGATGTGGTAACTAAGTTTTTTGATCACATTAAAATTAACATTGTGCTGTTAGTTAACAACTCTGTCTTCTGCACTCAAAAATTTAAGAGGGTTGATCTCATATTACCTGTTTGTACCACAATTCAAAACTAATAACTTAAATGAAAATATCCTTGAACTATCTCTATTTCATTTCCAAAGTTTGACTTACTGTTTTTATTCATAGTCTGTTATTTTAGAATGATAGCATCTTAGTCTATTTGGGCTGCTGTAACAACCTACCATAAACCAGGTAGAATATGAACCATACAAACTTATTTCTCAGAGTCCTGGAAACTGGGAAGTCCAAAATCAAGGCATGGGCAGATTTGGTGTCTGGTGGGACCCCACTTTCTGGATCATAGTCCTAGTATCTGTAACCTCAGATGTTGGAAAGGCCTGAAGTTACTCTTTTATTGTTGTGGTTCAGTCGCTAAGTCATGGCTCACTCTTTGCAAACCCACAGACCATAGCCTGCCAGGCTCCTCTGTCCATGAGATTCTCCAGGCAAGTATCTGGATTGGGTTGCTGTTTACTTCTCCAGAGGACCTTCCCAGACCAGGAACTAAACCCATGTCTCCTGCATTGACAGATGGATTCTTTACTGCTGAGATACCTAGGAAGCCCACTTTTTTTTTTTTTAAATAAGGGCACTAATCTTATTTATGAAGGCTCCACTCTTATGATTTAATCACCTAACAAATGTTCCATCTCCCCTTTGCAGTTAGGTGTCTTTTGGCGGTGGGGCGGGGCGGGGCGGGGGGGCGGTGTGTGTGTGTGGATGTATTTAAAATGCTTTACAATGTTGTGTTTTTAGCTTCTTCTACACAAGAAAATGAACCCGCTGTATGTACATATACTCCTCTCTCTTGGACCTTTCTTCCACCCCTCATCCCATCATCTAGGTCATCACAGAGCACCAAGCTGAACTGCCTGAGCTAAACAGTAGGCTTTCACTAGTTATCTATTTACACATAGGAGTGTACATACCTCAGTCCCAGTCTACCAATTCATCCCATCCCCCTTATATCCACCTCTGTTCCCTATGCTGTATTTCTATTCCTGCCCTGCAAATAGGCTCATCTGATTTATTTTTCTATATTCCACATACACGCCTTAATATATGATTTTTTTTCTCTTTCTGACTGACTGATTTCACCCTGTATGGCAGATTCTAAATCTACCTATGTCTTTAAAAATGACCCAACTGCATTCCTTTTTATGTCTGAGTAATACTCCATTGCAGTTAGGTTTAAGAATATGAATTTTGGAAGAACATGAAAATTCAATCCTTAGCAGATAGTTAATTAATAGTATGGGTTTGATTACTGTCAATTTGGCATCAAAGAGTATGGAATTGTTAGATACTGCCCTCCTCTGTAGGAGAAAGAAATGGCACCCCACTCCAGGATTCTTGCCTGGAAAATCCTGTGAACAGAGGAGTCTGGTGGGCTACAGTCCATAGGGTCACAAAGAGTCAGACACAAATGAAGCCACTTAGCACACATGCATGGAGAAGGCAATGGCACCCCATTCCAGTACTCTTGCCTGGAAAATCCCATGGACGGAGGAACCTGGTAGGCTGCAGTCCATGGGGTCCCTGAGAGTCGGACACGACTGAGTGACTTCACTTTCACTTTTCACTTTCATGCATTGGAGAAGGAAATGGCAACCCACTCCGGTGTTCTTGCCTGGAGAATCCCAGGGACGGAGAAGCCAGGTGGGCTGCTGTCTATGGGGTCGCACAGAGTTGGACACGACTGAAGTGACTTAGCAGCAGCAGCAGCAGCACACATGCACACACCCTCCTCTGCAAGTACAACTTAACAATGTAATGGAACTAATTCTATAATTCTGTGGTTCAAATGTGCTTGTCTACAAGGAGAAGATAATAAAGCTACATGGCAAAGTCTTGAGTAGAACTGAGTGAAAATAAAACACCTAATATGATACCCAACACCAAAGAAGACTTGCTAAGTGAAATGTACTATTTTTTAAAAATAGTAATAATAATAAAAAATTCTGTTTTTAACATAATCCATGTATTTATCCATTAAATCAATTTTAGGAAATAATAATTAGGGACTCAGTTTAAAAATGTCTTTTCTATGCTCATAACGTTTTAAGAAAATGATAAGAATGGATAAGGAAGTTGTGGTACATATACACAATGGACTATTACTCAGCTATAAAAAAGAATGCATTTGAGTCAGTTCTAATGAGGTGGATGAAACTGGAGCCTATTATACAGAGTGAAGTAAGCCAGAAAGAGAAACACCAATACAGTATATTAATGTATATATATGGGATTTAGAAAGACGGTGACAATGACCCTATATGCAAGAGAGCAAAAGAGACACAGACGTAAAGAACAGACTTTTGGACTATGTGAGGAAAGTGAGGGTAGGATGACATGAGAGAAGAGTACTGAAGCATGTTCTTTACCACAGGTAAAGTAGATGAGCAGTGCAAGTTTGCTGCATGAAGCAGGGCACTCAGAGCTGGTGGTCTGGGACAACCCAAAGGGATCGGGTGGGGAGGGAGGTGGGAGGGGGGTTCAGGATGGTGGGACACACGTATGCCCATGGCTGATTCACGTCGATGTATGGCAAAAACCACCACAATGTTATATAGTAATTAGCCTTCAATTAAAATAAATTAATTAATTAATAAAAAAGAATGTGCCAACTGAGATTATTAACCTCAAATGTATAAACATCAAATAAAGTTTATGTAATAAATTATGAGACAGTCCCCCTCCCCTCACTCGGTCAGAGCATGGGTCTCTTGGAGTGTTCTGCCTTTAAGCCAGGGAACTAGACTCTTTGAAGGTATCATGAAAGGGCAGTTGTTTATCATTTTGCAAACTTATTTTCATCATGTGGATCCACTACATATTTAAAATAACAGCAATAAACAAACAATAATGCCAACAGCAACAGTAATTTGAAAACATTATAATTCAAGTTGGCTGAGTTGTCTTCTCAATGTGCCAGCATTTCTTTTCCTTCAAAATAAGCATTTTTGGCACTATTATGAAATCTGCTTTGTGGGAGAACATCTGATTGTATTTTCACATCCCCACAACACTTAGTTTTCCAGACATTCCCTGTGAAAGCAAATAGAACTTCTTTGTGTGGCCTTATTATCTAGACACTGGATTTCACTGGTATGCCTGTTCACTTGGGATATTCAGATAATGTTGCTTACTTGACCACATTATCTTTTTTTTTTTTAACAAAATGTCATATTTACATTTATCCCAAGGATAGAAGTTAATGCTACTTCTTCCTGACAATATATTGTTGATACATTATAAATTTAGCTTCTTCAATGCAAACAGAGCATATTGGAGAAATTCCTACTCCAGGGAAGCTATGCATACAGAAAATGAAATCAGGCTAAATAATCAAAGTTTAAGCTGAAAGGATATTCTTCTGCTGTTATTTCTTGAAGTGCATATAAAGTGTCACTAAACTTTTATAAAATTACTTACTTTTCAAGAACAGCTTTACTTCTAAAGAGTGTTTTGATAGATATTTCTTTTGTATTCCTAAATTACATTTTAATTAATTTAATTTTGTTGAATTACAAAACTAATCTTACAGGCAATATGAAAAGATATGACCAAGAAAGTGAAAAATCACCTTTAATCCATGGAGATGAAAACACCATAATAACATTTTAGTAAATACTTTGCTGAGATTTTCTGGAAACAAATGAATACACACTCATATTCACATAAGGTTTAAATACACACTAGATCATAATGTGTACCCTATTTTGTAACTTGAGTTTTCAGATAACATTACCTTGCAAACATCTTTTTAAATTGATAATATAAGTATAATATAATGTCTAATTATATAGATCTAAATTTTTATTTGACTAATACCCCTTTAGCTATTTCACAGTGTTCATAAGTATAGTTTATGTAGTAATAATCATTTTCTTTTACATTGTGACTTTTAGCCTTTTTTTTTGGGGGGGGGAACGTTCCAGAATTAAAATTACTACACACTAAACGGAAGTATCTCAAACCTTGCTTAAATTGGAACTTACCAACAATGACCATCATTAATTTTTGTTCTTTTCAATCTAGATAATAATATTAGTTTCTCATTATGGTGACAATTTGCATTCTTGGATTTCTGAAAAGATTAAACTTTTAAAAATTTCTTTTTGTCCACTCAAATTTCCTAGTTATGCACTTTGCCTCTTTGTAGAAGTTTTACATGATTTGTAGGTCTATATTTTAAGATATCAAGACATATATGTGCATATATATGTTTATTTTCTAAAATTTATTAGTTATATAATATTAATTATAAGAGATAAATAATTTATCTAATTGTGTAATAAATTATATCTTACTGATCTGATGTGGTTTTCCTTAGTTACATGTGAAGCTAAACATCTTTGTATACTAATTGAACACATGAGTCTTTTTTCTTGAGATTTTCATATTGGTTGTCAATTTCTCATATTGACTTCATTTCTAAGATGTGTTACAATTAATTTATTCCCAATATATTCTTTTTTTTTGAAAATTTTCACAGAAACTTTTATATGGGTAGTTCATTATCTCAGTTCATCACTTTTTATGTTATCATTTTCATTGTTTCTTTATGACTTATGGCTTTGATTTAAAAATCAATAACAATCTTACCTTTAGTGAAAATTTAGTATTTAATTCATTGTGAATTTTTGTATTTGTTTTGACTTTTAAATTACTTTCACATATTAAATATTATGTTTTAAATATTATTGTGATTATAAGTTTTTTGCATCTTCTTTAATTGTTCACAAAAGATGAATAAGGCACCATATTATTCAGTGCCAGGCCTGGATTTGAAAGGTCTTCCATCTCAAAATTATAAAATTAATCCCTTATGATTTTTCTAAAAGCTTTCTAGTTTTAATTTTTACACTTAGTACTCTAATGCATCTGGCATTTTATGATATAAGTTTTTATTTAAAAAGTAATTATCCCTTAGGTATTTTTCCTATCCAAACATTTTCCAAATTTTCTGCAAATTTGTTTTAGTTTTATCCTTCACAAAACAGATCATAAATCAATAGATGAGCAGCTAGAAACCAGACCAAAAACTTAACTCTTTTTTTCTAAGTGTCTTTTTTACACAAAGACATTCATATCTATATAACAGGTATGTTTAGCATGAAAATAAATTTTAAGCATGCATGGATAAAATAGAAATTCAAAAATTCAATAAATGATAAAAAGTACTCATTATAATTACATTCAAATTTATTTCATTTAGATATTTCTGTACAGATCAGACATTCCATGTTTCATCTTAGAAAATACATAATATTTCAATTTATTTTTTATTTCTTTTTTCTCTTTTTGGCCATACCATGTGGCATTTTAGTTCTTCAACCAAGGATGGAACCCAGGCCTCCTGCAGTGGCAGTGCAGAGTCCTAACCACTGGACCACCAACGAATTCAGGATTTTTTATAACAATGAGTAAGATGTACAATTTGCATTGAACTTTAAAAGGGATAATAACCATATTTAAAATGTTTTACCTAAAAATGTATTATGTGCTTATAGAAATTTAATTTTTATTTTGTGATGAAATAAGTTTGCTCAGAGAATATTATTCTACTAAACCAATCCATTGCTATAATAAATTTAGCTTTAGTTTTAATTTAATTTCTACACTCATTGACTTATCTAGTCAGCATTTTTCAAATATATGTTGTGTTAGGAGCAAAGCACAAAGCATTGTTGAGAGGAAAATGTAGGCAAAATTATTATTACAGAAGAAGCCCAGCTCACTGTATAAACATTCTAGTAAGAGTCAGGGAAAGACTTATGAGTCTACAGTTTTATTAGCTTTTCATAATTTATTGCATATTTTAGCACTTAATTTCTTGGTTGATTAACTTCTAGGGCTTTTTCTATTTTCTACTGTTATAATTGTGGGGGTACAATAAATGTGCAGCATTTCTAAGAAGTTGTAAAGTGATCACAAATATAGAACATAGTAGCTTGTACCTATAAATATTTGTAACCATGAATGATATATGTTGCAAGAATAATTAAATTTTATCCTTAAAAACAAGATTTGGATACTAAGCACCTCTAGCTGCCTTGAATTTTACTTTGCATTTGTTCAGGTAGCTTAACTGTTGTAACAAAGGAACCTCATAGCATATCTTGGCCCAAACACAGTATAAATTTATTTCCTGATCATGGAATAAATAGTGCATACCTGCTTAGTCACTTCAGTTGTGTTCAACTCTGTGACCTTATGGACAGAGGTAGCCCACCCCTGTCCTTGGGATTCTCCAGGCAAGAATACTGAAGTGGGTTTCCATGCCCTCCTCCAGGGGATCTTCCCCACCTAGGGATTGAACGCAGGTCTCCCACACTGGCAGGGGGTTTCTTTACCACTAGGGCTACCTGGGAAGCCTGGAATAAATAGTACTGACTGGTAAGCGGATCTGTGGAATGGAGTTGGGGGTAGATTGGGTTACTCCCTCATGCAATAAGACATAGATTGTGAGTCTGTGTGATCTCCTACTTGAGGGTTGAAAGGTCGCCCTGAGAACATCTCCATGACAGGCAACCTGAAGGGGAAAGAGAACAGGAATGAGGAGAACTTTCTATGAAACAGGACTGGCAGTCAATGTATATCACTTTTAACTTTCATTCCATTGACTGTAAGTCACATGCTCAAACCCAGTTTGAGAGAGCTAGGGTATGAAGTTCTTGGAAGGTAGTCATTTCCCAAAAATAGCTATCCATATGGAAGGAGGAACATGACTTTTTGGTGGAAAGCTAGCAATCTCTGTCATATTCTTGATGTTGAAAAAAAAAAGCTGCAAAACAACCAACTTATAAAATGAAGAGTGCAAAAAAATATTTAACATTACTTGATAACTTCAACAAATCCATGAAATTTACTATCAGTCAGGCTATGTCTTAGAATATGTTCTAAGAAACTGAATTTGGAAGATCACATCAACTCTCTAAGGGAAAGCAGTCACCTACTGAAGGTCTAGTCACCTAGAGATGGTTAGATAGCATCAGTGACTCAATGGACATGAATTGGAGTAAACTCTGGGAGACAGTAGAGGACAGAGGTGCCCGGCATGCTGCAGTCCATGGAGTCACAAAGAGTTGGACACAATAGTGACTGAATAAGTGAATGTCTAGAGTCAGTTATTGGACCGGAACCTGTGGTCCGGAGTCAACAATAAGAAAGTAAAGGAGAGAAAGAGGCTTATATTCCTTGGTTTATGCAGAAAGCTAATAAAGTCCCTGATATGGGGCTTGCTCTGTTCACGGAGGCCTCAGGCGCCCTCTCAATGGGGTGAAGGTGCAGAGCGCCTTCTTGAGAGGGTCTTAGAAGCCCGGGCAGGAAAGTGAACTCAGAGAGCCTCTGCAGTCCAGGGGATCAGCCTGAGAGAAAGAGAGAGAGAGAGAGAGTGAAAGAAAGCAAGACACGGGGACCAAAGCTCTGATGGAGCAAAGATGTTTTAATCAACATGGTGTGGGCATATATACTGTAGTTATTTTCAGCAAAGATAAAGATTAAAATTCCAGACTTACAAAACATAGGCGATCCATATTAAAGAGAGAGAGTTGTAAATAATCACTTTTACCATATGGTTCACAAGAAGGAAGAGGGTAATTATCACCATATAGAAAAACTAACAGAGGAAATGCCTGGATCTCTCAGCCCAGGGAGAGCCTTGCCTCTCCTCTTAATAAGGAACAGAGGGTTCCTGACAGATCCAAAACAGCACACAGGAAGCCTCCTGTGAAATGCTTCCTGACAAGTTATATTGTTGGAGATTGACAGGAGGAAGGAGCCAAAAGCCAACCTTGTCCAGGTCCAAGATCAGCTTCTGTCAGTTAGAAGGTGTCCAAAGATAAGGTTTAAGCCTTTCTAGATTTGTGGTAGGCAGTATATAGAGGATGTTCTTGTTCTTCCCATTTATGGCATCATCTTCCCATTCACCTTCTTACTCTGAAATTCAAGTGTTACTGTCACAACATAACTGAGAAACAGAAGACAAAGGCAATGTAAAGAGAGCGCTGACCTGAAGATCTGGAAACCTGCCTTCTATTCTGTGATGTGACATGACTTAATGTCATCATTTTTGACAATTACGCTTGCTGACTCTGTTTCCCCATCTGCAAAGCAGGAAAATTGTGCTAAATGAACTCAGTGGTTGTTTCCAGAGCTACATTTGAGCCACAGAGGGAAAACTAGAGTCAATAAGTGTTTTGACTAGAGTCAATAAAATTTTATTCTGCTGATGTTGAGCCCTAGTCAGTGCTCAAGATGTCAACGATTCTTTTGCATTGGCACAGTTGGATAATAGACATCAAATCTGATTATTTTCTAACTATAAAAGCATTCCTTGGTGTTTGAAATTGAAAGACACTTGATACCCTGCAACATTTCATATTGATATTATTTTTTCTATCTAATAAACTAGAGACTTCTCTTAAGTTGGCAAAACTCTATGATTTCATGATTTGTGGTAACTCTCCTCAAACTGATTTCTTAAGAAATTGTGTTCTAGTTAGTTGGAAAGTGTTATTAAGGCCACAGGTGATTCAATGAAACCTGTGAGACTGATAAATCACTGCTAAATATTCTACAGAGTAAAATAAAAAGAATACAAACAAGAATTTGGAGCAATTCTTTTAACAATACTCACAAATATATGCATATTCATGTGCAAAAACATATACACACTTTATTACTTTATCTTCAACAATTTAGGTTAGACTAGGAAACGCGATTTCATTCTGAACAAATGAAATGTGCATGAATATACTGAAAGTATACCACATAGATCTGATTTAATAAATTGAATCTATGTGGTATATTCTCAATACATTCATGTCGAGGAAGTCACCTTACCCCGTTCCCTCCAATATGTGTAATCTAAAATTCTTCCACTATACAAAGGAAGTGAGAAAGAGATTTAAGGGACTAGATCTGACAGACAGAGTGCCTGATGAACTATCGACTGAGGTTCCTGACATTGTACAGGAGACAGAGAGCAAGACCTTCCCTGCCGGGGTCCTGCCCCAGCTGATCCAGGGTATTCGAAGCAGGGACGGCGTCAGCGACCTATTTATTTAAATATTTTATCAAAGATATAAAGAGTAATAGGATGAGGATAGCTCAGTAGGAAAATTCAGTGGAGAAAAGAGGCTGAGTAGCTTGGTTTACGCGGGAGACCAATAAAACTTCAAGACAAGAAGTTTGCACCACTTACTTAGGCCACAGGCGTCCTTCCGTTCTCCCGAAGGAGAGGAGACACTGAGGCCTCCCCGGTCGGATCTTAGAAGCCCAGGCATAATTAGTAAGCATGGCGGGTTCCGCGCTCCAGATGGAGACTCAACCAGAGTGAGAGAGAGAGCGACATGGGGAGACCAGTATTTCGAGAAACTGATCCCAATTCTTTATTTTCCATGGTCTACTTTTATACACTGAGATGTTATGCAAAAGTCACGTGGGGTCAGCAGTCCTGACTTTTATCAAAGTCAGGTGCTTCATACAAATGTATACAGAGGTCTTAGGGGTGTTACATCATCTTCTGGCCAGGGGGGCCTGCTGACAATTTACGACCCTCTCCTTGTGACAGCGGTCAGCCAACCAGGACACTTATTTCTCCAGGGGTGATTATTCTTAAAACAGACACCACCCAAATAAAGTTACATTCCTACAGGGTGAGGGTGTAGTGGGTTTTAGTTAAGGAAAGAATTTACTTAGCCTAAGGTCTAACGTGATTAATATCAAAGGTTAATACTTATTTCTTCTATATATTCATTAATGTGTGTAAGGGCAGGGGATGTGGAGACTTAGCAACAAACATTGGCTCAACAAATGAAAAACCCTTAACCAATACAATTTCTAATCAGCCCATTATATTTATACTAATAGTTTTCTAACTTTTCTAAGGAACCTGTTTTTAGAAGGTTTAAAGCATCTCGTGCCTCTCACGGTTGGGAGGCTGTGAGCAATCACATGTGGCCGGACAAGCCTATCAGGCAGGCCAGAGAACCTTCAGAGGAGTTTGTAGGTTAAAACACTCTTATCACGCCCAGGAATTATTATTAACTGGAGCTCTAGGTTAACTCCTTCTCCGAAAGAAGTGGTGGGGGACAGCTCCCCGTAAAGTCAGAGATGTAGGTAAGAGCACAAAATAGTAAAGTAGGCAGGCTCTGGTTATGGGGGTAGATGCTTGAGGATTTCCAGGGGGACTCCTGAGGCTCAATCCTGCCTTTGCGTATGTCGAGCCTCCTTCCTCATGACCTTTGCCATGGGCGGAGTACCTCACTCTGGCCCTCAACACTTCCCCAGGAAAAAGAAATGCAAAAAAGCAAAATGGCTGTCTGAAGAGGCCTTACAAATAGCTGTGAAAAGAAGGGAAGCAAAAAGCAAAGGAGAAAAGGAAAGATATACCCATTTGAATGCAGACTTCCAAAGAACAGCAAGGAGAGATAAGAAAGCCTTCCTCAGCGATCAATGCAAAGAAATAGAGGGAAAAAAAACAAAAACAAAATGGGAAAGACTAGAGATCTCTTCAAGAAAATTAGATATACCAAGGGAACATTTCATGCAAAGATAGCCTCAATGAAGGACATAAATGCTAGAGACCTAACAGAAGCAGAAGATATCAAGAAGAGGTGGCAAGAATACACAGAAGAACTATACAAAAAAGATCTTCATGACCCAGATATTCAAGATGGTGTGCACTCACCTAGAGCCAGACATCCTGGAAGGTGGAGTCAAGTGGGCCTTAGAAAGCATCACTATGAAGAAAGCTAGTGGAGGTGATGGAAGTTCATTTGAGCTATTTCAAATCCTGAAAGATGGTGCTGTAAAATTGCTGCACTCAATATGCCAGCAAATTTGGAAAACTCAGCAGTGGCCACAGGACTGGAAAAGGTCAGTTTTCATTCCAATCCCTAAGAAAGGCAAGGCCAAAGAATGCTCAAACTACTGCACAATTGCACTCATCTCACACACTAGTAAAGTAATGCTCAAAATGCTCCTAGCCAGGCTTCAGCAACACGTGAACCATGAACTTCCAGATGTTCAAGCTGGTTTTAGAAAAGGCAGAGGAACCAGAGATCAAATTGTCAGCATCCGCTGGATCATCGAAAAAGCAAGAGAGTTCCAGAAAAACATCTATTTCTGCTTTATTGACTATGCCAAATCCTTTAACTGTGTGGATCACAATAAACTGTGGAAAATTCTGAAAGAGATGGGAATGCCAGACCACCTGACCTGCCTCTTGAGAAACCTATATGCAGGTCAGGAAGCAACAGTTAGGACTGGACATGGAACAACAGACTGGTTCCAAATAGGAAAAGTACATCAAGGCTGTTTATTGTCACCCTGCTTATTTAACTTATATGCACAGTACATCATGAGAAATGCTGGGCTGGAGGAAGCACAAGCTGGAATCAAGATTGCTGGGAGAAATATCAATAACCTCAGATATACAGATGACACCACCCTTACTGCAGAAAGTGAAGAAGAAATAAAGAAACTCTTGTTGAAAGTGAAAGAGGAGAGTGAAAAAGTTGGCTTAAAGTTCAACCTTTAGAAAACTAAGATCATGGCATCTAGTCCCATCACTTCATGGCAAATAGATGGGGAAACAGTGGAAACAGTGTCAGACTTTATTTTTCTGGGCTCCAAAATCACTGCAGATGGTATTGCAGCCATGAAATTAAAAGACGCTTACTCCTCGGAAGGAAAGTTATGACCAACCCAGACAGCATATTAAAAAGCAGAGACATTGTCAACAAAGGTCCGTTTAGTCAAGGTTATGGTTTTTCCAGTGGTCATGTATGGATGTGAGAGTTGGACTATAAAGAAAGCTAAGTGCCAAAGAATTGATGCTTTTGAACTGCGGTGTTGGAAAAGACTGCTGAGAGTCTCTTGGACTGCAAGGAGATCCAAGCAGTCCATCCTAAAGGAGATCAGTCCTGGGTGTTCATTGGAAGGACTGATGCTTAAAGTGAAACTCCAATACTTTGGCTACATGATGCAAAGAGTTGACTCATTTGAAATGACCCTGATGCTGGGAAAGATTGAGGGCAGGAGAAGAGGATGACAGAGGATGAGATGGTTGGATGGCATCACCGACTCAATGAACATGGGTTTGGGTGGAGTCCGGGAGTTGGTGATGGACAGGGAGGCCTAGCATGCTACAGTTTATGGGATTGCAAAGAGTCAGACATGACTGAGTGACTGAACAGACAGAATAATATTTACTTGATAATAGTATCAAGTGGTATATCATAGTTTGATAATTACAAAATAACCATTCTTTTAGAAATTTAGGTGAAACTGAAAGAAAATTATGAAATTTTTTTTTAAATTAGAGGCATAGACAGCATTCATAAGTGTTGTTTTATTTTAAATGTGTAGAAACCAATTTACATGAAATATGCAAATATTACATACCTATATATACATATATATACACATAAAAATAGCTATATCTCTATGTATTAACATGTTTTTGCATAATTACCTTTACATAATCATTGCATAATAACCCTCAATTGTTCACTTATTCTTCTAAATTAAATCCAGCCTACATAGTTCAGCAAGATGTGCTTTTGTCCTGAGAAATAAAGCTCGACTGAAAATTGAATTTGCCTGGCTTTCAACTGACAATTATCTCCTAACCTTGCCATACAGACAGTTTTTAAGAAATTGGTACCCTACTGTGGTTTTGATACAGAACAAAAAAGTGTCATGAAAAAGCTAGTCAATAGGTCATCTTCAAAGTATGATTTTCTCACTTAACATTGAAATATCACAATATTTATGAAGCAAAATTTTATTGCTTCTTCGACTCCTATCCCTTGAGGCACCAAATTCTAACAGATTGGCTATAACATTCCACAACACGACTTGTCCTCATACAAACATATGGCTGTGCATGTGCGTGTGCGCACACACACAACACACACACACACGTATTTATTGTTTGACTGTTGCTTACTAAAGTATTACTGTATTAGTGCTAGACAGCAGAAAGTATTCCAACAATTCTCATGAAAATTAAGTGGCAATAGAATTGAGTAGCTGGAGGAAAATGAAGGAAGGATATAGGGGGTAGAATTGAAGGGAACTATGAACAAAGATCCCCTGGAGAAAGTAATGGCTACCCACTCCAGTATTCTTGCCTGAAGAATTCCATGGACAGAAGAGCCTACTGGGCTACAGTCCATGGGGTCACAAAGAGTTGGACACAACTTAGTGACTAACAAAGATCCACACATGAACAAATGAGTTTGGGCTATAGAGAGAAGAAAATTGTTTGTAACTGGGTCAACACTGTTAATATTTCTAACAGAAGGAATAAAAGAAGATGAGCAAAGTGATAAGAATATATAAGTATTCACTTTTGAGTATGTTTATCGAAATACCAGAGTAGCGATTATGAAACCATAGGAAAGTAAGTTAAAGAGGCATTTAAGTACTATGTGTTTAAATCCTATCACTCCTAAACAGCGAACTTATGTCTGACTGATCAGACATTTGGCTTTACATAATGGGGCTTCCCAGGTGGTACAAGTGGTAAAGACTCCCCCTGCCAGTGCGGGAGACTCAAGAGATGCAGGTTCAGTCCCTGGTCAGGAAGATCCTCTGGAGGAGGAAATGGCAACCCACTGCAGTGTTCTTACCTGGGAAATCCCATGGAAAGAGGAGCCTGGTGGGCTGTAGTCCATTGGGTTGCAAAGAGTTGGATATCACTGAGCATGCATGCAAACAAACAAACAAACAAACAAAAAGATCCATAAAATGAACCCAGAATATTAAAAAGAAAAAGAATAGTTTAAGTTAAAAAATTGAGAGCATTGAACATACTACACTAAATTTTATTTTTCAGCTTTAAATTAAAAATATCAATGTTAATCAACTGAGGTGAGATAATAGCCTCACTTTTAACAGCTATGCTATTTGTTTTATTCAAACAAATCAATTTCTATTAATTCTACAGAAAGCTTTATTTAAAAAGAATTAGATTTTAATTTAGACATGCTGTAAAGAGCAATATTGCATAGGAACTTGGAATATTAAGTCCATGAATCAAGGCAAATTGGAAGTGGTCAAACAGGAGATGGCAAGAGTAAATGTCTACATTCTAGGAATAAACGAACTAAAATGGACTGGAACAGGTGAATTTAACTCAGATGACCATTATATCTACTACTGTGGGCAGGAATCCCTTAGAAGAAATGGAGTAGCCAATCACGGTCAACAAAAGAGTTCAAAATGCAGTACTTGGATGCAATCTCAAAAACAACAGAATGATCTCTGTTCATTTCCAAGGCAAACCATTCAATATCACAGTGATCCAAGCCTATGCCCCAACCAGTAATGCTGAAGAGGTTGAAGTTGAACGGTTCTATGAAGACCTAAAAAGAGCTTTTAGAACTAACACCCAAAAAAGATGTCCTTTTCATTATAGGGGACTGGAATGCAAAAATAGGAAGTCAAGAAACACCTGGAGTAACAGGCAAATTTGGCCTTGGAGTACAGAATGAAGCAGGGCAAAGGCTAATAGTGTTTTGCCAAGAGAACGCACTGGTCATAGCAAACACCCTCTTCCAACAACACAGGAGAAGACTCTACACATGGACATCACCAGATGGTCAACACCGAAATCAGATTGATTATATTCTTTGCAACCAAAGATGGAGAAGCTCTATACAGTCAGCCTAAATAAGACCGGAAGCTGACTGTGGCTCAGATCATGAACTCTTATTGCCAAATTCAGACTTAAATTGAAGAAGTAGGGAAAACCACTAGACCATTCAGGTATGATCTAAATCAAATCCCTTAAAATTATACAGTGGAAGTGAGAAATAGATTTAAGGGACTAGATCTGATAGACAGAGTGCTGATGAACTATCGACGGAGGTTCCTGACCCTGTACAGGAGACAGAGAGCAAGACCATCCCCAAGAAAAAGAAATGCAAAAAAGCAAAATGGCTGTCTAAAGAGGCCTTACAAATAGCTGTGAAAAGAAGGAAAGCGAAAAGCAAAGGAGAAAAGGAAAGATATACCCATTTGAATGCAGACTTCCAAAGAACAGCAAGGAGAGATAAGAAAGCCTTCCTCAGTGATCAATGCAAAGAAATAGAGGAAAAAAACAAAATGGGAAAGACTAGATATCTCTTCAAGATAATTAGATATACCAAGGGAACATTTCATGCAAAGATGACCTCAATAAAGGACAGAAATGCTAGAGACCTAACAGAAGCAGAAGATATCAAGAAGAGGTGGCAAGAATACACGGAAGAACTGTACAAAAAAGATCTTCAAGACCCAGATAATCACAATGGTGTGCACTCACCTAGAGCCAGACATCCTGGAATGTGAAGTCAAGTGGGCCTTAGAAAGCATCACTACGAACAAAGCTAGTGGAGGTGATGGAAGTCCAGTTGAGCTGTTTCAAATCCTGGAAGATGATGCTGTGAAAGTGCTGCACTCAATATGCCAGCAAATTTGGAAAACTCAGCAGTGGCCCCAGGACTGGAAAAGGTCAGTTTTCATTCCAATCCCTAAGAAAGGCAATGCCAAAGAATGCTCAAACTACCACACAATTGCACTCATCTCACACACTAGTAAAGTAATGCTCAAAATTCTCCAAGCCAGGCTTCAGCAGTATGTGAACCATGAACTTCCAGATGTTCAAGCTGGGTTTAGAAAAGGCAGAGGAACCAGAGATCAAATTGCCAACATTAGCTGCATCATCAAAAAAGCAAGAGAGTTCCAGAGAAACATCTATTTCTGCTTTATTGACTAAGCCAAAACCTTTGACTGTGTGGATCACAATAAACTGTGGAAAATTCTGAAAGAGATGAGAATACCAGACCACCTGACCTGCCTCTTGAGAAACCTATATGCAGGTCAGGAAGCAACAGTTAGAACCGGACATGGAACAACAGACTGGTTCCAAATAGGAAAAGGAGTACGTCAAGGCTTTTTTTATTGTTTACTGTTAAAATAACAAGGTTTATTTTTACCCGGCTTATTTAACTAATATGCCACATCTCATTAGCCTCCTCTTAGCTGTGACAGTTTTTCTGATTTGTCTTGTTTTCAATAGCCTTGACAGTTTTGAGGAGTACTAGTCAGATGCAATGGCACCTCACTCCAGTACTCTTGCTTGGAAAATCCCATGGACGGAGGAGCCTGGTGGGCTGCAGTCCATGGGGTCGCTAAGAGTCAGACACAACTGAGTGACTTCACTTTCCCTTTCACTTTCATGTATTGGAGAAGGAAATGGCAACCCACTCCAGTGTTCTTGCCTGGAGAATCCCAGGGACGGGGGAGCCTGGTGGGCTGCCATCTACGGGGTCGCACAGAGTTGGACACGACTGATGCGACTTAGCAGTAGCAGCAGCAGCAGAGTACATCATGAGAAAAGCTGGGCTGGAGGAAGCACAAGCTGGAATCAAGATTGCCGGGAGAAATATCAATCACCTCAGATATGCAGATGACACCACCCTTATGGCAGAAAGTGAAAAGGAACTCAAAAGCCTCTTGATGAAAGTGAAAGAGGAGACTGAAAAAGTTGGCTTAAAGCTCAACATTCAGAAAACTAAGATCATGGCATCTGGTCCCATCACTTCATGGCAAATAGATGGGGAAACAGTGGAAACAGTGTCAGACTTTATTTTGGGGGGCTCCCAAATCACTGCAGATGGTGACTGCAGCCATGAAATTAAAAGATGCTTACTCCTTGGAAGGAAAGTTATGACCAACCTAGATAGCATATTGAAAAGCAGAGACATTACTTTGCCAACAAAAGTCCATCTAATCAAGGCTATGGTTTTTCCAGTGGTCTTGTATAGATGTGAGAGTTGGACTGTGAAGAAAGCTGAGTGCCAAAGAATTGCTGCTTTTGAACTGTGGTGTTGGAGAAGACTCTTGAGAGTCCCTTGGAATGCAAGGAGATCCAACCAGTCAATCCTTGGAAGGACTGATGCTGAAGCTGAAATTCCAATACTTTGGCTACCTCATGTGAAGAGTTGACTCATTGGAAAAGAACCTGATGCTGGGAGGGATTGGGGGCAGAGAAGGGGACAACAGAGGATGAGATGGCTGGATGGCATCACCAACTCGATGCACATGGGTTTGGGTGAACTCTGGGAGTTGGTGATGGACAGGGAGGCCTGGCATGCTGCAATTCATGAGGTCGAAAAGAGTCGGACACGACTGAGCAACTGAACTGAACTGATCTGATATCCCATATATCTTCTGGAAACATGCAAATCACTATTTTAACTAAAAGAGAAGTTATTATTTGGGCCTATATTCATTCATTTGGGTAACACAAAATACAAGCCTAGCTAGGGTGAAACACATGTACTGTTTTTGCACTGAATCATTAAAATAGCTTTATCATCATACAATGTATGTAAACAAATGGAATCTGAATCTCACAAGTAGTAAGACTGTTCCTAGTGTACACAGAATTTCTGTGAAATTCAGCAAAAGAATTTACTCTAGGTAGGGCAAAAGCCATGGTATCACAGCCTAGCAAATAGAAGTTTCTTTTCACCAACTGGAAGAAAGACTTTCTTTAGGCTGATGCATATTGTTGCCAAAATATCCACTTTACATTGGGGAGAAGAGATTTAATTTGGTTCTCATTTGCCTTTCAGCTGGACCTCTTGTATAGTTGTATAGTCAACAACATGCACAACCATACATGGTGTTTATTTTAGGCACAGAATAAATAGCAAATGCTAATTTATAAATTGAATGAAAAGCAACATGTATACACTAAATAGTTATGCATTTTAGGGTTACTAGATTCAATGATAAATAATGTGTACTAAACAAATCTTTATGTTAACTAGCATTGCTTCTAGAATATGTTGACCCTTAGATTCTGGAAATATTACATTAATGGGGAAAATGTATTATTCTTTCTGAACTTTATGCATCAGCCAAAGTTCTCTGGAGAAAAAGACCAGTAAGATGTATGTAGGTTGTGAGAGAGATTTATCTTAAGGAATAGATTCACTGATGTTGAGGGCTGCCAAATCCTAAATGAGACCCAGAGAAAAGTTAACACTATATAGTCTTTAGTCTGAAGGCAGTGTGCAGGCAGAATTCTTTCTCCCCCAGAGCACCTCAATTTTTCTCTTAAGGCCTTCAACTGTGGATGAGACTCATCTCTATGATGGCAGTCAATCTGCTTTACTCAGTCTACTGATTTAAATGTTAATCATACCCAAAATAAAAACTTTACCTGCTGTGTGCTGTGCTTAGTCTCTCAGTCGTGTCCAGCTCTTTGCTACCCCATGGACTGAAGTCCGCCAAGCTCCTGTGTCCATGGGAATTTTCCAGGCAAGAATACTGGAGTGGGTAGCCTCTTCCTTCTCCAGGGGAATCTTCCCAACCCAGGGATTGAACCCAGGTCTTCCACATTGCATGTGGATTATTTACTGTTGAGCCACCAGGAAGCCCTGGTTAACATACAGCCTCAGGGTTCAAGATTTTGGGAAAGGATGAGCGTCTAATGGGAGAAAACCAGAAGCCAAACTTCAGAAGGCAGACTAGCAAAGGAAGGATTTCCAAAGAGAAGTTCCGTGGCTTCCTTCCAACCTAACTTGAGCCTCAACTACAGCTAAAGGTAAGAGTTATGGTTCCCAGGAAGGAGCACAGCAGGGAGGAAGGGAAGAATACACTCCACTGCTTACACAAAGTCCTGCCTAGCGCAGACCCTACCGCCACCTGGTTACACCCAAGTGGAGCTTCTCACTTTACCTTTCCCGTATCCCTCTGAGTATTAAAAGAAGTTTAAAAGAAGCGGGAAAAAAAGGAAAATCTACCACCCCACTCAGAACACCCCTCCCCACAAACACAAATGGAAAGAAACAGGGAGCATGGCACGTCTTGGGTTCAGAAAAAAAAAAAAAAACCGGGAAAGGAAAATGAGGCTGGTTTGGTACTCAGCTTCCTAAGCAGGTTCCCCGCGGCCCGCGCGGGCGCCATGCATCCACCTCCCAGTGCGTCCGCGTCCCCCGCCCCGCAGCCGTGTTTCTCTGATTGTCGCGTCAACCGAGGTTGCGACGATGGGTGCGAGGAGGTACCGGTAGGAAGGAGTATGGACTCGGGGATTGAGGTGCCAAAGGCCCCCACCCCTGGAGGTGGGAAGGGAGAGGATTCACGTGTGCTGTTTACTCTTCTTTTGGACATGCCCTGCCTTCTGTCTGTCCCTCTCTTGCTCTCCTGCCACCGGGAGGTTATGAGTTTGGGGAGTAGAAGGCCCTGGCTGTATGCTCAATGCCACCTTGAGGGTGTGTGGCTGTAGGGGGAATGTAGAAGACGGTGGATGGGCAGAGGGCAGAAGATCCTGCCCTCCCCCTAAAAGGGAGAAGAGGTTCAGAAATGCTGTGATGAAAAAAATAGTCGAACACTACCCGCTCTCACGTTAACCCGACCAAGTCTACCGGAGTCTTCCAGAGTTCTGGATATTTCCGTAACTTTATGGAAATATCTAAACTTATTTTTGACCAAACATCTGAATGTTTTATCCTAGTCAAGTTGACACATAAACTTAACCATCCCACACCCCCAATGTCTATAAAACTTATGTTTTCAATCAATTTTCCCTAGAGACACACCCATTATTCTGAAAACCTCAATTCTGATTATCTACTACTTCCTTCTTTCTTCTGTCTTTCCAAGAGCATGAAATCTTTCTAGTTTAAACATAATTGATGAAAGTATAAGTTTCTTTTTCAGAAACACTTCCTAAATAACTAGGCATAAAAATGCTTCTCGTATATAATTTGAGAGATTTTCATTTCGTGTCTAAATCAATTTTAGAAGTAGAGCTTTCAATTTCAATCAATCAGTGCCTACTTCATGAATATATTTTTTCTCCTTTGAACCAATTTGCCATTAGCTGAAATTCAATTTTCTCGTGAAAGTTGTTTGGGATAAGTGAACTGTAATTTTGCATTTAAGCAAGCACAATTTTGTCAGTTTTATTCTGAAACAATGGAAAACATCTATGTTAAAGAAATAGTTTACAAAGTTTATTTCCTTGACAAACTATAATTTTTATTCAAAAAAATATATCTTTCACAACACTGAAGAAAGCACAGAGGTTCCAAGTTAGAGGCAGGTATACAAAATCTATAAAAAGAAAGAAATCTCAGAATGGTAGAGCAAATTTCAAGGACAAATTATTTGACTCACTGGGTAAGTCTTTAAAATGTTTGTATTAACTTATTGACTCTTTCGTGTTCTAGCTTGACCCCAGTGGTGGCCTGAGATATTTAAAAATTGAATAAACACCAACAACACAGTTACCCCAAAATGTCCTCAGTTATTCAAACCGCTTTGTATAGCTGTTCTTTACATTGTGACTTTTCAGCTTCTTGATTCTCAGCTGTCTTTTGAAGTTGCCTTGGTACCAAATGTGATCTAAGCAGAAACTGAAAAATCACTTCCAAATTTTGACTTTCATCTCCTCACGCTCTTAGAATTCAGCCGCTAACATCTGAAGAAGCCTTGTGGATATAAAGAGACTCACCATGTAATTGCACTCAGAGCTGCAGGTGACAGCCAAATGTATTAGAGTGGCCAGATCATTGCTAGCCAGCTCTGTCAACTAATCAAGACAAATTAACAAGTACAGATGAAATCAGCCTTATTTTTCCACAGTAGGCCTTTTGTATGTGGGGTAAGATGTGACGGAAGGGAAAGCATTCTGACTATGTTTAGTGTCAGTTTTTTAGGGAGACTCTACTGCTGGACCGTTAATTTTACAAGTATTTCACAGTTTTCCTCTTCCCTTAGACATGATAGGATGGCAAGACTAGGCTGGGGTTAGGTACTTTCCTTCACCATGTCAGTCAGGCTCTGATAAAATTCTAGCAGTTGTAGGTCTTAGATAACCAGTTTCTTTCAAGGAAGATTTTATTAAACACAGAATGCTCTGCTGTATTTCCAAGTGGCTTCTTTCTCCCTCTCTTTTCTAAAAGCAGGAAGGAATTTTTCGCAGTTATTTTCTATTAGCACCTTGTCAAGCCTCTGTAGGTAAAACTCATAAAAGCAATGAGAGCTGCTCCTGGAATTTTCATTTCATGTATTTGTCCATATCTAGCCTCTAATACCAGAGAAGGCAATGGCAACCCACTCCAGTACTCTTGCCTGGCAAATCCCATGGACAGAGGAGCCTGGTGGGCTGCAGTCCATGGGGTCGCTAGGAGTTGGACATGACTGAGCGACTTCACTTTCTCTTCATTTTCATGCATTGGAGAAAGAAATGGCAACCCACTCCAATGTTCTTGCCTGGAGAATCCCAGGGATGGGGGAGCCTGGTGGGTTGCCGTCTATGGGGTCGCACAGAGTTGGACACAACTGAAGCGACTTAGCAGCAGCAGCAGCAGCCTCTAATACGGGTTTCCTTGGTGGGTCAGACAGTAAAAAAATCTACCTGCAATGCGGGAGACCTGGGTTCGATCCCTTGATGGGGAAGATCCCCTGGAGAAGGGAATGGCAATCCACTCCAGTATTCTTCTTGCCTGGAGAATTCTTTAGACAGAGGAGCCTGGTGGGCTATAGTCCATGGGGTCGGAAAGAGTCAGAAACAACTGAGCAACTAACACACACACACACACACACACACACACACTCTCTTTCTCTCTCTTTCTAACAATTCATCAAATATAGTTCAGGTTTTCCTGCTTCAGCCCTGGTTCCACAGAGGTTTATGTGATTCTCTTTTTCTTCCTGTCTGTGTGTCCAATTTGGGGGCAGTGATCTGTTCCTTGACCTCACATTTCTTACGTGTTTAAAAAGAGGTGTTGATTTCTCAATTTGTTCAGATTTGATCTGTTGTTAGGTCAGAGTGGTGACTTTCAAGCTCTTTATGGGTAGAATCAGAAACTGGAAATCCTCTTCTAAAAACATTTTAATGTGTTTAAAAGGGAGAACCAAATTTTTGGAGAGCCAAAAAATATTTAAATGGCTTAAAATTAAAGTAAACTAACTTTTGTAAAATTTTAAATTATTGATTTTCATTTCCTTAATAGTTATTCAGTTTGGTTCATATTATTCAGTTTTAGGATTCCATAGTGTAACAGTTCACAAAACTTAATTTGAATATATTTATATGGTTACAATATAGCTTCAGAGGTCTTAAAATGTCTAAATAAAAAATGAAAGATAATATATTATTATACCTTTAACTTTAAAATATTTCAATTGTTTATTTAAGCCCTACAATTAAAAAACATTGATAATTAAAAGACTTAAGTGCCCTTGACTCCTAATTAACAATATTCATTTCACTGTGCATTACATTTTCAAAGACAATAAATGGTTTTGATATGAGAAAGTCATCACAGAGTCACATTCAGTTCAGTTCAGTTCAGTCACCCAGTCGTGTCTGACTCTTTGTGACCCCATGAACCGCAAAAATGCCAGGCCTCCCTGTCCATCACCAGCTCCTGGAGTCCACCCAAACCCATGTCCATTGTGTCAGTGATGCCATCCAACCATCTCATCCTCTGTCGTCCCCTTCTCTTCCTGCCCTCAATCTTTCCCAGCATCAGGGTCTTTTCAAATGAGTCAGCTCTTCGCATAAGGTGGCCAAAGTATTGGAGTTTCAGCTTCAACATCAGTCCCTCCAATGAACACCCAGGACTGATCTCCTTTAGGATGGACTGGTTGGATCTCCTTGCAGTCCAAGGGACTCTCAAGAGTCTTCTCCAACACCACACTTCAAAAGCATCAATTTTTCAGTGCTCAGCTTTCTTCACAGTCCAAACCTCACATCCATACATGAACACTGGAAAAACCATAGCCTTGACTAGATGGACTTTTGTTGGCAAAGTAATGTCTCTGCTTTTGAATATGCTATCTAGGTTGGTTATAACTTTCCTTCCAAGGAGCAAGCATCTTTTAATTTCATGGCTGCAATCACCATCCACAGTGATTTTGGAGCCCAAAATATAAAGTCAGTCACTGTTTCCACTGTTTCCACATCTATTTGCCATGAAGTGATGAGACCAGATGCCATGATCTTAGTTTTCTGAACATTGAGGTTTAAGCCAACTTTTTCAGTCTCCTCTTTCACTTTCATCAAGAGACTCTTTAGTACTTCTTTACTTTCTGCCACAAGGGTGGTGTCATCTCCATATCTGAGGTTATCTAATATTTCTCCCTGCAATCTTGATTCCAGCTTGTGCTTCCTCTAGCTCAGCGTTTCTCATGATGTATTCTGCATTAAGTTAAATAAGCAGGGTGATGATAAACAGCCTTGACGTACTCCTTTTCCTATTTGAAACCAGTCTGTTGTTCCAGTTGCATTAGCTACATAAATTCCAATGTTGTACTTTTATTAATTTTTAAATCAAGAAACCTATTTATTTAAAAATTTATATTAGTTCGCAGGTAACTCACAATTTTGTAAAGTTGCATTTAATTATAATCACAGTGACTAAATTCCCAAATATGAATATTCACTAAGACAGTTTTTTGTCATCATTTCAACAAATTTTCCCTGAATACATTTATTTATTCTCTTTATTTCCACTAACATGCCTGTATTTATATGTTATTAGGCTTTTATGACATTATTTGTTTTATTTCATATTTGTGTTACATAGAGAAAATGATCAATAAATATTTTATAAACTGGGAAAATTGAAATTATAAGATAGAATGATGCTTAATAATTTTACAGTGAAGATTAAAACTGCAAAGCAGATATAATCAAGCTAACTGATTATTCCCTTTGCCCTTTTCTAAAAGAAAAGCAAATGGCCTTTGCATTGATCATATTTAGACCATGGCTGAAACACTTTAATGATTGCTAATAATTTCCAGACTCATAAAAATTATTTCAATGTAATAAATGTATGATTACTTATTAATACTGGAGAAAACTATTTTAATGAAGCTCTAGATTTTAAATGACTTACATACAATATTAGTAAGTTAAAAAGCTATTTAAATTAGTTTTTAAGAAATGCCTTACAAAAACATGTCACCACACCACACACAAAAAAATTGTATACAATCCTTGATTAATGAACTACACAGTAAATTTTAAAATTTGTACATTAATTGTATCTTATGCAAATGTATTGTGAAATTTTTTAATTTTGCTACTTGAGTACATAAATTACAATCTGAAGGTCATTTAGTGAGGGTAGATTTGGAGCAAAATTGTTTGAGTTAACCTAACAATTTTGAGTTTTAGTAACTAAGAGTATTCTTTGTTTCTATAGGGACACACTTGACTTTTTGTTGTTGCTGTTAAGAATGAGTATGTTACATTATTAGAGCACTCTCCTCCCTAAATAAGACTAATAATGACAATAAACAGACTCTCATTATATACTTTTATAAATTGGTCTCTCAGTAAACATTATAACTTCCTTTATATCAATTATGTTTCAACCATGCCTTCTGATAATACAGGTTATTTATGAAGCTTCAGATAACTTTACATTAGTTCTGTGAGTACCAAATGAAAAGTAAAACCTCCAAAGATCAATTATTTTAAATAGGTATTCTAATTCCTTTAATGTTAAAAGTTTTACCTCAATTTGTGTAGTAGCATGCCTTGTACGAAGCTCTAGAAATATTTAACAAAGTACCCTATCCAAGTACCCTATTCAAAGTACCCTATTTGCTTTGGAGTGAGCAAATACAGACACATGTAAGGTACAGTTTACTAACTACATGCCTTTGAAAGACTCCATCACTATTTTCTTCATGAGTTAATAAAATATCATAGCAAAATTCATCTCACCTGAATGTTTTATTTATTTGTATGTTGCTTTAGAGTACTGAACTATTTAGTAATGTAGAATTGCAAAGTGGAATATGCATCAAATTAAAAGTTTATTACTCTGTTTCTAAGGTTTCTACTTTTAGCTGTAGAAAGCATAGTTATACATTCAGTTCAGTTCAGTCACTCAGTCATGTCCAATTCTTTGCGACCCAATGAATCACAGCACGCCAGGCCTCCCTGTCCATCACCAACTCCCAGAGTTCACTCAAACTCAAGTCCATCGAGTCGGTGATGCCATCCAGCCATCTCATCCTCTGTCGTCCCCTTCTCCTCCTGTCCTCAATCCCTCCCAGCATCAGAGTCTTTTCCAATGAGTCAACTTTTTGCATGAGGTGCCCAAAGTATTGGAGTTTCAGCTTCAGCATCAGTCCTTCCAATGAACACCCAGGACTGATCTCCTTTAGGATGGATTGGTTGGATCTCCTTGCAGTCCAAGGGACTCTCAAGGGTCTTCTCCAACACCACAGTTCAAAAGCATCAATTCTTAAGCACTCAGCTTTCCTCACAGTCCAACTCTCACATCCATACATGACCACTGGAAAAACCATAGCCTTGACTAGACAGACCTTTGTTGGCAAAGTAATATCTCTGCTTTTGAATATGCTATCTAGGTTGGTCATAACTTTTCTTCCAAGGAAGGAGTAAGCGTCTTTTAATTTCATGGCTGCAATCAACATTTACAGTGATTTTGGAGCCCCCAAAAATAAAGTCTGCCACTGCTTCCATTGTTTCCCCATCTATTTGCCATGATCTTAGTTTTCTGTATGTTGAGCTTTAAGCCAACTTTTTCACTCTCCTCTTTCACCTTAATCAAGAGGCTTTTTAGTTCCTCTTCACTTTCTGCCATAAGGGTGGTATCATCTGCATATCTGAGGTGATTGATATTTCTCCCGGCAATCTTGATTCCAGCATGTGCATCTTCCAGCCCAGCATTTCTCATGATGTACTCTGCATATAAGTTAAATAATCAGGGTGACAATATACAGCCTTGACATACTCCTTTTCCTATTTGGAACCAGTCTGTTGTTCCATGTCCAGTTCTCACTGTTGCTTCCTGACCTGCATATAGGTTTCTCAAGGGGCAGGTCAGGTGGTCTGGTATTCCTATCTTTTTCAGAATTTTCCACAGTTTATTGTGGTCCACAGAGTCAAAGGCTTTGGCATAGTCAAGAAAGCGGAAATAGATGTTTTTCTGGAACTCTCTTGCTTTTTTGGTGATCCAGCGAATGTTGGCAATTTAATCTCTGGTTCCTCTGCCTTTTGTAAAACGAGCTTGAACATCTGCAAGTTCATGGCTCACATATTGCTGAAGCCTGGCTTGCAGAATTTTGAGCAGAATTTGAGATTATACAGTGAAAGTGAGAAAGAGATTTAAGGGACTAGATCTGATAGACAGAGTGCCTGATGAACTATGGACAGAGGTTCGTGACATTGTACAGGAGACAGGGATCAAGACCATCCCCATGGAAAAGAAATGCAAAAATGCAAAATGGCTGTCTGAGGAGGCCTTACAAATAGCTGTGAAAAGAAGAGAAGTGAAAAGCAAAGGAGAAAAGAAAAGATATAAGCATCTGAATGCAGAGTTCCAAAGAATAGCAAGGAGAGACAAGAAAGCCGTCCTCAGCGATCAATGCAAAGAAATAGAGGAAAACAACAGAATGGGAAAGACTAGAGATCTCTTCAAGAAAATTAGAGATACCAAGGGAACATTTCATGCAAAGATGGGCTCAATAAAGGACAGAAATGGTATGGACCTAACAGAAGCAGAAGATATTAAGAAGAGGTGGCAAGAATACACAGAAGAACTGTACAAAAAAGATCTTCACGACCCAGATAATCACGATGGTGTGATCACTGACCTAGAGCCAGACATCCTGGAATGTGAAGTCAAGTGGGCCTTAGAAAGCATCACTAGGAGCAAACCTAGTGGAGGTGATGAAATTCCAGTGGAGCTATTTCAAATCCTGAAAGATGATGCTGTAAAAGTGCTGCACTCAATATGCCAGCAAATTTGGAAAACTCGGCAGTGGCCACAGGACTGGAAAAAGTCAGTTTTCATTCCAATCCCAAAGAAAGGCAATGCCAAAGAATGATCAAAGTACTGCACAATTGCACTCATCTCACATGCTAGGTATACATTACTTTGTTCTATTAAAACAATTAGTACCTTTTTAAAAATAATTTTTTAAGTTTCTTTTAAAGCTAGGTGATTTTTTTTTGTAAATGTTTTGGCCTCATCACATGGCACGTGGGATCTTAGTTCCCCAACCAGGGATCAAAATCATGCCCCCTGCACCAGAAGTGCAGAGTATAAACAACTGGACTACCAAGAAAGTCCCTTTGTTTCAGTGAATTTTGCAAGGAAGAAGGAGAGACCTTGATATAAGGTATAAGATATATAATATATGATATAAGACGAAGAAGATTTTATTTATTCAATTTCTAAGTCATCTCACTTTATTTTGGGGTGACTGCTACAATGAATACTGTCTATGTAGTCCCAAAGATTGACTTAAAATTTAAAATGTTGCAAGGCTTGAATCTCATTATGATTTATTACAAATATATTTCCTTTCCTTTCTTTCAGCCTCTGTAAATAGCATAGTATGTTAAATTAAGAATTATTACTGATGCCTGCTCTTACTTTTAAAATGACCAACTTAAATCTTCATCATCAATGGGATGAAAAAAATTTTATCAAGCTATACCTCAACAACAATACAATATAGAAATATGTAAATGATTCTTATGCTAAAAAGGTCTCTCCAAAGATGATCAAACAAAAAAAGATTACTAGTTTAAAATAAATT
Source organism: Bos javanicus (assembly GCF_032452875.1). Taxonomy (NCBI): domain Eukaryota; kingdom Metazoa; phylum Chordata; class Mammalia; order Artiodactyla; family Bovidae; genus Bos; species Bos javanicus. The sequence continues at coordinate 90,500,939 of NC_083876.1, forward strand.
TCCTTAAATTAAAGGAAAAAAATCTTATACTGTGGAACCTGGATAATTTCCCTTTGGAAAGTTTGAGTCCATTTTAACTTGATTTCATAGGAAGACTTGTTTTTAAATGTAATAACTAAGTCATCTATTTTAAAAAGCTATTAAAAAAGTCAAGACGTCTAAGTATATCTTCAAAAAGGCCTTATAAACTGACAGTACCAAAGTAAGATTACTTTTCATAATTATATGAACAATTCTTTGTCTCTTTCACCATTTAAAAGAAGTCCAGAAAATGAAAATGAGCTTCTTTTATATTGCTTATCAGCTAAAACTACCCAGGTGGTGCTAGTGGTAAAGAAATCGCCTGCCAATATAGCAGATGCAAGAGATACGAATTCCATCCCTGGGTCAGGAAGATCCCCTGGAAGAGGGCACGGCGACCCACTCCAGTATTCTTGTCTGGGAAATCCCATGGACAGAGGAGCCTGGCGGGCTACTGTCTGTGGGGTCAAAAGGGTTGGACAAGACTGAGCACACATTGATATCAGCTAAAACTAATGTACATGTGTTTAGCAATGATTTGCTTTCTTAAAAACTGGACTTTCACAAATGAGTATGAATAGCAAACCAGTTGTTTATCCAAGAAAAATGGAAAGATGATCTTTCTCACCACAACTATTTTGCAATTTGGCATTTCCTAGCAGCAAAGGAATTGTTTTAGCAATATCCACACTTGAAGGCATATTATCTTGGTGAATTATGTTAGACAGGGTTAGTTTATTCCTTACAATCAGCTTTGATTTTGCTTTGCTAATCTTTAATTAATTTTTAAGTAGCAGTATCAGTGTTAGTTGTGACCCCATGGACTGTAGCCCACCAGGCTCCTCTGTCCGTGGAATTCTCCAGGCAAGAATCCTAGAGTGGATTGCCATTTCCTTCTGGTCTAAAATATTTTTAGTTTGTGATGTGGTGTTGATGTCAACTACTATGATTAGGCAAGTATGAGTTGCCAAGGCCAACATGAAGATTAAACTTCATTTTAAAAATGTCTAGGAATAACAAGCATCTTTTGAATAAAGTCTTAATATTTGAATCAGCAATTAATATTTGCTTCTTTTTCATTCTAAATAGATTCTACATTGTTTTAGTTGCAAACACAAAATCAACATTTTAGATAGTTTAAATGATAATGTAAATAAATGGTTATTTACAACCACTCAAAATTTAAATACTCTTAAATAGATGCAAGTAAGATAAAGATCTTGCTATTGATTTGTCAGTTGTCTGACACTTAAGTGGTTTGCTTCTAACAGCAAAAATGATGGTGTGTTACATTCAAGATTAGGTAATAAAAGATGGTCACGTCTATCTTGCTTGCATATTCTCTCTCTCTTGCTCTTCTATCATGCTAATTCTGATGAAGCAAGCTGTCATATTGTGACCTGCCCTAAAGAGAGAACCACATGGTAAGGACCTAAAGAGGAGTCTCTGACCAGTGAAGTAATGAGGTGACTAGAAAAACAGCAGTTGGGAAACTAACTCTATCAAAAAATACATGAGTGAGATGGCCAACAAACACATGAAAACTTTTTTATGAAGTGAGGTAAGAGGGTTATCTGAAATAAGATGAAAACTTCTGACACCAGATGTAGCTGGGTGTGTCTCATACTACACCCAATGAACTGAGGAAGCAGCTGGATGCTAGAGGTGTGTGCACATGTGCATTCGTATATTTTGATGCTGTTGGGTTTAGCCAGGGAGTTTTCTAGTTTACCTAGTATTCCTCAAAGATGAAAGTTGTTCCATAATACATCGGTCACATTTGAAAAAATTTATGTCTTAAGAATGAAAGCAAAATTGACTGTAATATCTTTCTATTCATGTTTCAGAATCATCAGTTTTGAAAGCTAATGAAAACCTCAGTCTTTTTGTCTCATTTCCTCATTTTGCTTCCTTGTATGACTCATTCTACAACAGAAGAGCAATTCTCATCTTTTCAAATTTTATTTAAGCTCTGGTGATATAACAGATCTAGACTTAGCAATAAAGCACTTTTGTTACCAGTATTTCTCTGACCTTGAACCTTCTGCCTTGTTCCTGAATACATGATTTTGTCTTATACGCAGTTCTAGTAATTGGTTTCTTTCTTTCCACATATTTTGAACCACACACAAAATGATAATTTCACTAAGACTTGGTGTAGGCAAGAAGCATCTCCACGGAGATTATATAAAATTGTATTGTAAAGGAAAATAAGGATATTGCCTTTGAATGAAATGGATGTGCCTTGTCACTAATATAGAAAACAGAGAGCTAACTGCAAGATGATTAAATTCACCTACCACACACTAAAGATGGAACTTATATAAAGATGGCTCTGTTATTAATTATTGCAGGAAAGAGGAGTAACAGATCAACTCAAAATATGCCATTATCATCTTCATAATAAATAATCTGTGTATACTTTACTGAGATTAAGATTTTTTAAACAAACAATAACAGACAATACACTGGAAATATAATGATTCAAAATGTTGCCATTGACTTTCTTTGAGCTGATTCATACAAAAATTTTTTTTAAATATTTCTAACTTAATTTTATCTTCTTGTTTCATTTATCTTCATTTATTTGGCTTAAAAATTCAAATAATTGGAAAAAACAATTAAAATGCTTAATGTAAAGTTCACAACTGTTCATTGAGTACAATTTTGCTTATTCGCTGTCTTGGTCCACTGGCTCTCTGGCAGTGTCCCACAGCTAGAGCTCTGCAATTGTACCCTGTCTCAATTTGCTGTGGAATCCAACAGGTTAAAATTAAGGTCAGCACTTACAGATGAGAATCAAGAAGTGTAAATGGACCATCACTGAAGGTGATTCTTTCATAAGGCCACTGAGGAAAGCATCATAGTTGATGTATTACATTCAGTTCAGTTCAGTTCATTTCAATCACTCAGTCGTGTCTGACTCTTTGCAACCCCATGGACTGCAACATGCCAGACTTCACCATCCATCACCAACTCCTGGAGCTTGCTCAAACTCATTTCCATCAAGTTGATGATGCCATCCAACTATCTCATCCTCTGTCATCCCCTTCTCCTCCTGCCTTCAATCTTTCACAGCATCAGGGTCTTTTCCAGTGAGTCAGGTCTTTGCATCCAATGGCCAAAGGATTGGAACTTCAGCTTCAGCATCAATCCTTCCAGTGAATATTCAGGATTGATTTTCTTTAGGATGGACTGGTTGGATTTCTCTGCAGTCCAAGGGACTCTCAAGAGTCTCCTACAACACCACATTGAAAAGCATCAATTCTTTGGCACTCAGCTTTCTATATGGTCCAGCTCTCACATCCATACACGGCTACTGGAAAAAACATACCTTTGACTAGATGAATATTTGTCAGCAGAGTAATGTCTCTGCTTTTTAAAATGTTGTCTAGGTTGTTCATAGCTTTTCTTCCAAGGAGCAAGCATCTTTTAATTTCATAGCAGTCACCATCTGCAGTGATTTTGAAGCCCCCAAAATAAAGTCTTTCAGGGTTTCCATTGTTTCCCCATCTGTTTGCCATGAAGTAATGGGACCAAATGCCATGATTTTAGCTTTTTGAATGTTGAGTTTTAAGCCAGATTTTTCACTCTCCTCTTTCACGTTCATCAAGAGGCTCTTTAGTTCCTCTTCGCTTTCTGCCATAAGGGTCGTGTCATCTGCATATCTGAGGTTATTGATATTTCTCCTGGCAATCTTGATTCCAGCAAGCACTTCATCCAGTCCAGCATTTCACATGATGTACTCTGCATATAAGTTAAATAAGCAAGGTGACAATATACAGCCTTGATGTACTTCTTTCCCAAAATGGAACCAGTCCATTGTTCCATGTCTGGTTCTAACTGTTGCTTCTTGACCTTAAATTGCATAAACATCATAATGCCTGTAAGGTTTTATACCACTGCTTTCAGGATGTTGATTTTTAAAATTTGGGATAATTTTCATAATTTTTGCTACATTATATCTAATTATTTTCTCTTAAATAGCAATTGTTTTCTCATCATGGGTATTGTGTATACTCATACTGAATTTATTTTAATTCTCTTTAAAATTCACTTCCACATTTTGAGCCTGTATCTTGGGACATGGATTTTATAAGGACATAATATTCTAATTCAAATTTTTAATCATTTTAAGCAATCTTGTCTTTGATCATAGCTTGTGTCTTGATATTAATATAACATTTGGAAAAGAAATAACTTTATTGTATTATTCTGAATACACTCCCAAGAATACCTCTTGAGAACTTTAACAAATTATGTGACAAAACCTTCATTAGAAAAACTATCAAGAAAAGCAAGAGAGCATCTTTAGCTCTGCAATAAGAGTCAACTCAGTACCTTCCCTTAGAAAACTGGTATTGATTCATGCATGATCATTCAGCAGTTTTTATTTCATTTATTCATGGCACCCCTCTCCAGTACTCTTGCCTGGAAAATCCCATGGACGGAGAAGCCTGGTAGGCTGCAGTCTACGGGGTCGCTAAGAGTCGGATATGACTCAGCGACTTCACTTTCACTTTTCACTTTCATGCATTGGAGAAGGAAATGGCAACCTACTCCAGTGTTCTTGCCTGGAGAATCCCAGGGATGGGGGAGCCTGGTGGGCTGCCGTACATGGGGTCGCACAGACTCGGACATGACTGAAGCGACTTAGCAGCAGCAGTAGCAAGAGTCAACTTAGCACCTTCCCTTAGAAAACTGCTATTGATTCATGCATAATCATTCAGCAATTGTTATTTCATTTCTTCATCTGGTTTTTGATGTTCAAAATGTCCCCTTTCATTTCGATGCCATTCAGATAATGTAAGAATGGTATGCCATGTGATAGCTAGTAATAAAAACCATGAATGAAGGTCATTTCTCATGTACCTGGACACCCAAAAACTCTTGAGAAAATTTTAGATGCACAGTACTTAAGATATAATGAGATTTCACAAAAGAAAAATAATCTACCTAAAAGCTTTATATTCTTTAAAAATTCTATTAGGGGAAGCAGGAATTTTATGAAGCAAGCTAAGAAGTGTGGGATGATTTATCTTGGTGATTCCTTCAGGTGATTATGATGAATGCTATTAAGACCACAGACTGCAAGTAATAACATAATAAATGAGTGTTTTATAAAAGTGAAGAGTAAAGGAGGTACTTGAGGAATTGAATAATGTATAATAGAGTATCTGGGCTATCTTTTTCCCTTAAAAGTAAATTTTAATTAAGAATTAGAGCTGTAATGGGCATTCTAAGCAATTGTATTCATCGAATTTAAATGAAAAATACGTAGGTCTCCAAAATCATTTTCCTATGAAGTAGAAAAAACAACTTTGAAAAATAGAAAAAGGAAGAAGAAAATACCGTAAAAAATGATTAAAATGAAGTAAATTAAAATAAGTCAAGCTACATTAACTTGCTTGGATTCCTAGTTACTTTGCCTTGTTTGCAAAGCTTGCCTCATATTACTATTTTCCCTGGTAATATAAGCATTTCTTGAAAATTTTTCTCCTGGGAAAAAAGTAATAATGCCCAAACAACCAAGGAGGAAATTATACAGTGATGCAGTAATCATAATATCTTAAATAGTCTCAAATTAAAAAATATGCAACTGTAAATAGGAACCTGTTGGCTGCTTACCACTGTCTTTGCTGGGATGAGTGTCAAGTGCACCTATTACACAGAACCTGTAGAATTTTGGAACCTGTAGCCTGCACATAAATTGGTACATACGTTTAAAATTTTCCTTTAATTGACAGTATAAGAGCTCTCTGTTATTAATACAGATAGTTGTTATGCTGCTGCTGCTGCTAAGTCGCTTCAGTCGTGTCGGACTCTGTGCGACCCCATAGACGGCAGCCCACCAGGCTCCGCCATCCCTGGGATTCTCCAGGCAAGAACACTGGAGTGGGTTGCCATTTCCTTCTCTAATGCATGAAAGTGAAAAGTGAAAATGAAGTCACTCAGTCATGTCCAACTCTTAGCAACCCCATGGACTGCAGCCTACCAGGCTCCTCCATCCATGAGATTTTCTAGGCAAGAGTACTGGAGTGGGGTGCCATTGCCTTCTCCGATAGTTGTTATAAGATATGATTATAGCTCTGGTCTAACTGCATTCTACTCTTTAATTCATGTCAATGATAATAACAGGCACAAAATGTGCATTACTAATCAATGTTGGAACAATAAGGATATATTCTGTGTTTTTTGATTCTTTATATATATATACATATACTAAAATGTGTTTACAGACTAGAGTGTAAGATTTGGACTTTGGAGCTAAATTCTCAGATGTTAAACATTGGTTTTCTGAGCAAACCACATAACCTCTCTATGCCTCAGTTTCCTTGTTAACAAATTGAGGTAGCCATGAGGATTAAATCATTCAGTTCAGTTCAGTTGCACAGTCATGTGCGACTCTTTGCAACCCCAGGAATCTCAGCACACCAGGCCTCCCTGTCCATCACCAACTCCCGGAGTTCACTCAAACTCACGTCCATCGAGTCGGTGATGCCATCCAGCCATCTCATCCTCTGTCGTCCCCTTCTCCTCCTGCCCCCAATCCCTCCCAGCATCAGGGTCTTTTCCAATGAGTCAATGCCGGGAGCCGGTGAGGCATTCCACTTGTGACAAAGGTCATGAGGAAGGAGGCTCAGCATACGCAAAGGCGGGACTGAGCCTCAGGAGTCCCCCTGGATATTCTCGAGCATCTACCCCCCAAAAAATCAGAGTCTGCCTACTTTATTGCTTTGTGCACTCACCTCTGACTTTACTGGGGGCTGTCCCCCACGACCATCTCGCTCTCTCTGTCAAAGAGTTAACTTACAGCTCCAATTAATAAAGTTCCTGGGCAATTAGGAGTGTTTAAATCCAAACCCCTCAGATAGCTCTCTAACTTGCCTGACAAGTTTATCCGGACTCCTGCAGCTATGCATACGATTGTTTACAGTCTCCCAGCCTCGAGAGGCACGGGAAGCTTAAGATATTCAAATAGCTTAGAGCCTCTCAGAGAGTTAGAAACTGTCAGAATAAAACTAGTAAAAGATTTCATTGATGAGCCAATGCTTGTTGCCAAGTTTTCACATCCCCTGTATTGTATCCTTGAATGTGTATTAATTAATATAGTTGGTATGTAGAAAAAATAAGTAGTGACCTTGGTGTTAGCAACTTTAGACCCTTAAGGTAATAAATTCATTCCTTTGTTGGAAACCCATTGCACCTCTGCCCTATAGGAATGCAATTTTATCTAACACCTTCGGAAGATGGCGCCAAACCTTAAAATAATTACTCTTAGAGAAAATAAGTCTTTGTCAAGAGTCATAAAATGTTAATAGGCCTTCTGGCCAGAAGATGATGTAAATCACCTAAACCATTTGTATACGATAAATTTGCAGGAAAGAAACCCTGGTTTTTGATAAGGATCAAAGACTGCTGACTTTGCATCCCCTATTATCCTCTATGTGTAACTTAGGGTATAAAAGCCCCTGTTGAAGATAAAGCTACAGGCCTTGCTCACCAAAGGTTGGTCTCCCCATGTTATTCTTCTCCTTAACTTCCAGCTGAGTCTCCATCTGGAGCGCGGAGGTCCTCTGCGACCATTTATTTGCCTGGGCTTCTAAGACCCACTCGAGAAGGTGTCTAAGGTGGGGCACCTTCCGCTATTCAAGAGGGCGCCTGCGGCCTCCGTGGTCAGAGCTAACCTAGTGTCACGGGTTATATTGATTTTCCACGTAAACCAAGCTACTCAGCCTTTTTCCTCCACTGAATTTTCCTACTCCGCTATCCTCATTCTATTACTCTTTATATCTTTGATGAATATGTAAATAGGTCGCCGACGCCGACTCTCCTTCGAATACCCTGGATCAGCCGGGGCTGGACCCTGGCAAGTCAACTCTTCGCATGCGGTGGCCAAAGTACTGGAGTTTCAGCTTTAGCCTCATTTCTTCCAAAGAACACCCAGGAGTGATCTCCTTTAGAATGGACAGGTTGAATCTCCTTGCAGTCCAAGGGACTCTGAAGAGTCTTCTCCAACACCACAGTTCAAAAGCATCAGTTCTTCAGCGCTCAGCTTTCTTCACAGTCCAACTCTCAAATCCATACATGACCACTGAAAAAACCATAGCTTTGACTAGATGGACCTTTGTTGGCAAAGTAATGTCTCTGCTTTTCAATATGCTATCTAAATTGATCATAACTTTCCTTCCAAGGAGTAAGCGTCTTTTAATTTCATGGCTGCAATCACCATCTACAGTGATTTTGGAGCCCCCAAAAATAAAGTCTGACACTGTTTCCACTGTTTCCCCATCTACTTCCCATGAAGTGATGGGGCCAGATGCCATGATCTTAGTTTTCTGAATGTTGAGCTTTAAGCCAACTTTTTCACTCTCGTCTTTCACTTTGATCAAGAGGCTTTTGAGTTCCTCTTCACTTTCTGCCATAAGGGTGGTGTCATCTGCATATCTGAGGTTATTGATATTTCTCACAACACTTAGCCATATATTTATTTGAGATTAATATTTAAAAAATTAATTTATCTACATATAATGAAAACCAAATGAATTTCTCTTGGATTTTAGACAACCTTTTGATCTATTGTGCTAGACATTAGCTCTAGTGGAAAATGAATAGTTTTCAAGGAGACAAATTGTTGTAAAAGCTTATCAAAATCTCGCAGTCTAGTAAATCATTAACCCAAAAGATTGTTATACTGTGGGTGCCTCTTCAGAGGAAAAAAAATTATCTTGTAAACGAGAAACTCGACATCATTAGCCAAAAAGAACTGTTTCCATAATTCTTAATAGTATGTCAGTTTTGTATTTTCCCATTTGACATGCCCAGTACAATTAAATTGGACCTATTGTTTTAGGGGGTCATAAAAGAAATTATTCTTGGCTTCTGTTTCTCTCTGGTTTTCCTCCAGCTCAGAAAGCAGTTGGTTATCCAGCCACAGTAATTATGATGATAGGATAATTTCCTTAGAATTAATCCAAGAAATTACATGAGTAAAGCTCACAGATGGTTTGGAGGAGGCATTCACTGGCTGAACTGTTTTAGGATAACTCTAATTAATCAGTACTGTGCAAGACCAAACAGTCAGTAATCTCCAAGGCACAAAAGTGCCAGAAAGTGACTTATCTCTAAGATGCTTTCATTTCCCGGGGCCATCACTAAGCATATTATGCATTGTTCATTATGCAGAGAAATGAGGGAAGACGATGTGATGGAAGTGGAGATCTATTTTGTCAAAAAAGTTTTGTAGATAGGTAACAGATCATCCTAAAGGAGATCAGTCCTGGGTGTTGATTGGAAGGACTGATGCTGAAGCTGAAACTCCAATACTTTGGCCACCTGATGCGAAGAGCTGACTCATTTGAAAGGACCCCGATGCTGGGAAAGATTGAGAGTAGGAGGAGAAGGGGGCAACAGAGGATGAGATGGTTGGATGGCATCGCCAACTCAATGGACATGAGTTTGAGCAAATTCCAAGAGTTGGTGATGGACAGGGAGGCTTGGTGTGCTGTGGTCCATGGGGTTGCAAAGAGTTGGACACGACTGAGTGACTGAACTGAACTGGATTGAACAGATAAGATATGAATATGTATATTATTATCTTTCTGATACTCAGGTCTTTTGCATCCTTAAAAATACAGCAGAACCTAGGAATTAACACTTTAGTGTATAAGAGAGTGCACAATATTAGTCAGTTGATGATGTGTCTATAAGTAAGAAATGTTAATGGTAATCCAGATCCCCTGGAGGAGGAAATGGCAGCCCACTCCAGTATTCTTGCCTGGAAAATTTCATGGACAGAAGAGGGTGGCATGCTACAGTCCATGGGGTCGCAAAGAGTCAAACACAACTGAGCGACTGAGCACACATATAATGATAATTCACACATACAAAGAATGAGATGTCAACCTTTTTCCATGTATATTTGATCTTATTAAATCCTGCCAATTGTAATAAAAACTCTATTCTTCCCAAAGATGTCAATCCTAAATAAATAAACAGGCACACTTCCCTAAGCTATCAAAGGAAGAATTCATTCTGTAAATTCATCCAACAGATCTAGCTGAGTGCAGTACTTTACACCTGGCACTGTCTTAAGCAGTAAGGATTCAGTAGTGAACATAATGGACAAATTGCTTACTATAGAGCTTATATTGAAGTTTTCAGTCTGAGAAAAAAGGAAAAATGTAGAACATCAGATGGAGATAAGTGTTATGGGAGGAAAAAGCAGGTTAAGGGAGCTAAGAAGAATACAATGGGAGTGAAATGGGTGAGTGAAATGAAGTTGTTATTCAACATGCATGTGAATTAGTCACTTAGATGAGCAGAAGAGTGAATATGGGATTGGCATCTGAAAAGTCTTGTGAACTCAGCTGAAGTTAAGAATCTTAACGTGTAACTAATCATCCCATTTTTAATTTTTCAACTATGTTCCTCTTTATAGCGGAAAGTAGTAGTTCAACCAGGGATAGTACTCTGTTAATATGCTAAGTGTGTTCAACCAAGAAAGGCAGAGCCAAAGGATTAAAAACATATGCAAAGGAATGATTACAAGTATGGACTATAGACTCTAAACAGGAGAAGGATAGAACAGGAAGACCTAAATAGGGTGAGGGTCAGTAAGAAGACAGAAAAATCAATCACGTATAGACATCAATCAAGTTAAAAAATTATTAGTGTCAGAATCCTAGAAGAGGTAAATGAGAAACAGAAAAGGTTGGGGTGCTTAATATCTGAATATGAATTGAGTGCAATTACTGGTTATAACAGAGTCTTCAATTTGAAGTTGGAAGCAGAAAGTTTACATCAGATGAAGGAACAAGATTTTTTACATGAGATGAGGGAACAAGATTTTTTTATAGTAGAAATTGTCAAGGAATGGAGAGGTATTCTGGCATTGAATGTATTATCTAAATGGATATTAAAATTACCAAGAATGATGGGGTTCTATTGGATAGAGTTAGATACAAAAGCTAAAATCTTCACAAAATAAGGGAGACTAATAATGGTAAGGTCTATGAACAGACTAAAACATGAATGAAGATCAGTCTGTATACACTGATGTACATATGATGGTAAAGGACTTCAAAGCAGTGGGCTTTTAGACAGTGATCTTTTAATGACAATGGGAAGCCAAGACAATTCTTTACTTAAGGCCCACTGTCGAGACAACAGTAAAAAATAAATCAGCCACAATTTGAGAGAGCTATGCGGAAGCAGTGTTATAAGAGGAAATAGGGTGTGAAGTGTAAAAAAGCCTAGGGAATAAGCAGAGCAGGGAATTGATTAATTGATCAGTCATTGATCTGTCATTGATTGATTATGAAATTCAGAAGATAAGTGCATGGTTTGGTGAGAAGCAAGGAGTGGAGTACATGTTGAGTACACATACTTATTTGGGAAAGAAATGTATAAGACAGCTTAGAAGTCTTCTTGTTCTTACTGGAAGACTTCTTGATTACCAACATAATGATCATGGAGGCAAGTTGTGCTAGTGAGGTTGCAAGTTGGCAAGTTGGGTGAGGAGGTGATGAAAGTATAACAGCATGAGAGTCTTGCCAGGGATCTATAGAATCTCTACCTTCACTCTAGTTGATTTAGCTGTAATGACAGTGGGAGGAATATTCTTACAAAGAGTAGAGTTCAGGAAACCCCTACCGTAGAAAACTACTCCAGAGTACAGAATACAACTTCATTATATGACTTTTGTTTACCCGTGTACCAAACAGACCAGGGATAGCACAAACCATAACAAACTAAAATCGTATGACCAAGATTATCCTAAGATTCCAAGAACTGTTCAACACTAGAATTTTTTCCAGTGTACTTTATTAAGTTAATCTAAAGAAGAAATACTGTTATGTTTTCCTCAATAAAAGGTAGGAAGCATTAATACAATTCAATATTAATTTACAAAAATGCAAGAAAAAAGAATGCATTTTAATACTGGAAATGAAATGGTGTAATATTCTTATTTGGTGTAATATTCCAATTTGTAGATGATATGATTTACTAATTAAAATATTCAAGAGAGATAATGAACTATTAATACAAATGAAAAATAAAAGAATAAAACACATTTTTGAACACAGTAATGACCAATTAGAAAATGGAATTGAATTCAACTGCTTTGAAATAGCAAAAAATGCGTTTTTTGGTATCAAGTGTATATGTGCAAGAAATATATGATCAAGAAATATATGTCATATAAAAAAATAACTAAAGACCCTTATGAATGAACAAAAATGAAAACCCAAATAACTAAACAGTTACCATATCAGCGGTGACTATGCTCAATATCTTAATGATATTATTACATCCTAAATTAAATAGTCAATCAAGAAAGTCTTATATAATTTTATTAAATAAAAGGAATAAAATTTTAAGACACATAAGCATATGTTAAAGCATAAACTTTATAAGCATAAAATTTTAAGACATATAAGAATATTATAAATTTTAATGATTAAAAGAATATAGTGATTTCCAGTGTATATGGTGTTCCAGAGATATGGAACAAGTCAAAACCATCTAGATAAAATTCCAATTAACAGCTTTTCTTAAGCCCATCAGAAATCTGCAATTACAAGGCAAACAAGCAACCTCAGATCTAGAAATATACATGTGTCTCCAAGGGGACACAGGACATAAACATTTGCTTATCTAAGATAGGTTCTGGTTTTCCTTCTTGAGATTTGTTGTTGGAGTTCTATTTGAAGTAATTCCTTTCCCTTGACTAATTATTCTCATGATAATGGGTTATTTTCTTTAGCCATGTTATATCTAGGGCATCCCTGGTGGCTCAGTGGTAAAGAATCCACCTGCAATGCAGGAGAAGCGAGTTCCATTCCTGGATCAGGAAGATCCACTGAAGGAGGAAATGGAAAACCACTCCAGTATTCTTGCCTGGGAAATCTCATGGACAGAGGAGCCTGACAGGCTACAGTTTATGGGGTTGCAAAGAGTCAGACATGACCGAAGTGACTGAGTATGCGTACATATGTTATACATAGTAAATTTTGAAGGATGCTTTCTTTTTTTTTTTTTTTTTTTTTTTTAATGAGTACTAGACTTTATTTTAGCAGTCAGTTTAGTTACTTCTGGTTCAATTTGATTCTTTCAAGTGATAACCTCTGTTGCAACGAGTGCATGCCAACCATACATTAGGAGTGATTTCACCCCACAATTACAGCTTCTCATTCTGGCATCTCCACTGAATTGACCCACTGAAGTGACCAATGAGACTCTCCTTAGTGACTGGTTAGAACCCAAAGTCGTGTCAGCTCAGATCTACTCAACTCACAGCTCCCAGACACTCTTTTATCAGATTTTGTAGTTTCATTGAGTCTCAACCCATACATACACTTCTTTGTATTTAGCTAAAATGCAAGACTTACTCTTTACCCAGCTTCACTGAGTGTGAACCAATACACACCCACTTTTGTGTTTAGCAAGGACTTGAAGATCTCCAAAGACCCCTAGGCAGATCTTTGGGACTCTTGTGTGCTGAAGGGCTCCCTTACCTCTGGGCCTCTGCGTACTATTTCCCATCATCTCAGGGTCACTAACTCCAATTTCTGTCTCTTGGACTCAGTGAGACTGTTCTACTCTGCTCGGGACCCATTTCCTTGCCTCCATCTCCAGAATGTGCTTCCAGGAGTAAAGTCAGGGACCGTCATAAAGTTCACCTAGTTGGTTGTTTCTCCTCTTCTCTTAGGGATTTTCTCTATTTTCCAATAACTACAATGAACATTTCATATATTTATTTTGTCCAGTTCTCCTGTTTATTCATAGCAGAAAACAAGAGCAAAGTCTCTGTTAATAATACTAACAAAAACTAGTTCCTATTATTTCATCATTGCAGAAAGCAAGAGTTTCTTCTTTAAAAAAAAAAAAAAACTGGAAATAATTTTTAAATATTAAGGCTTCTGTTGTGACTAAAAACTGATCATGGCATGCAAATACCTTGCAACCCAGAGATTTGGAGATGCCAAGTTAGTGCTATCCTGCTGTAATAAGCATGTTTCATTGTGTTTTTAAGTTAAGCTTTCTATAAGTGAAAGAGACCCTGGTTTGATTCCAAGAGGTCTGGAAGATCCCCTGGAGAAGGGATATGCTACCCACTCCAGTATTCTTGGGCTTCCCTTATGGCTCAGCTGGTAAAGAATCTGCCTGAAATGCGGGAGACCTGGGTTCAATCCCTGGATTGGGAAGATCCCCTGGAGAAGAGAAAGGCTAGCCACTCCAGTATTCTGGCCTAGAGAATTCCATGGACTGTACAGAGTCTGCAAAGAGTCAGACATGACTGAGTGATTTTATGGGCTTCCCTGATAGCCCAGTTGGTAAAGAATCTGCCTGCAATGTAGGAGACCCTGGTTTGATTCTTGGGTGGGGAAGATCTTCTGGAGAAGGGAATGGTTACCCACTCCAGTATTCTTGCCTGGAGAATTCCATGGACAGAGAAGCCTGGTGGGCTACAGTCCATGGGATCTCAAAGGGTTGGACACAACTGAGTGACTAACATTTTAATGCCTTTTATTCCAGAAATTTAATTCATTTTCTCGATTTAGAGTCTTTGAGTGTGCCCTGGCTTTTACATAAGCATATTTTTAGGAATGTGATCTCTTGCAATGCTGTAAAAGTGTAGATACAATCCTTGAAATTTTCTGTTGCCTATTTGGAAAATAAAAAGAGAAAGCAATGGCATTATACAAAGTAATGTGATTAAAAGTATTTTCATATTCTGATATAAGCATTTTTAACATCACTGTATATATAAGTGAAAGAAATATGATAGATATCAATATTGTTTATGATATTTACAGAAATCAGTTTTTTTTTTTGACACAGTGTCATATTTAGTGGCCAAACTAATTCTGAGTTTGTGTAACAAATTAGGTTTCAGATGGTTTATCTGCTCTTTATGACTAAATGTATCATTTAAAACTGCCTCATTCAGGTATGATTTCCACTTTCAGAACTTTACCTTCTTCCCATCACCCTCATCTTCAAAAGGAAAAGAAAAAATAGACAAGAACAGTCGATGTCTCTCAAGCTGACTTGTGATGAGATGTCCCTGGCATTTGCATCCAGTGTCTGGTTTTGTCTAATCGGGAGCACACAGAGCATGAGGCAGACTGCGTTACTGACCTTAACCCTTGTTGTCCTTTGACATGTAACTTTGCAGTTCCTCACATTAAAGAACTAGAGTAGATTTCCCCACTCCTAGACTGTGAGCTGTCATATTACCTGCATTTAGACAAAGGCATGGGGAAGAATTGCTGGCGTTTCAGTTCTGAAGAGTCTTCCCATGCTTCTGCCTGCACTCTTATGCCTTAACTACCATCACACAGAGAGTTTCTTTCAGGCATAGACTGCCACTGAATGGCACTTCAGCAGTCAAGCAGGAGTCTGCATCCCTGCTTCTG
This sequence comes from Bos javanicus, assembly GCF_032452875.1. Taxonomy (NCBI): domain Eukaryota; kingdom Metazoa; phylum Chordata; class Mammalia; order Artiodactyla; family Bovidae; genus Bos; species Bos javanicus. The sequence continues at coordinate 90,516,385 of NC_083876.1, forward strand.
CTCTTGGGAAACCACCACCAAGGGTACAGAAACCCATGTTAGCTGCTGGAGTCCCTGCATACTAAGATGGGACAAAAGCTGAGAGCCAAGAGAACAGATGAAGTAGAATTTCTGCACTCTGAAATTCTCCTACGAGGGATTTTACAGAAGGGTCATATAGAATCCAAATACTTAAATTTGTCCATTTAAAACCACCATCATTTTTCATAAATTCCTCAAACACCCTGCAAATCACCTTCATCCCCAAAGTGTTTCTTTGATCAGCATTGTGTTTTTTTTGGCCAACTCAATAACAGCTCTCCCTCCTAATCCTCCAGTGGGCCTCTGGCTTATGTTTGCTTTGTTTCTCCCAAGATCAGGAATGAATCAACAATATGTTTATAACACTAGGAAATAATCTGTCTCAGTCCAGAAAATATCAGATGTCTGATTTATTATTGCCTATTATTGTTGGTTATAGCTTTACTTCTTCCTAGTTTGACACGTTGTTTAATGACTAAAAGAAAATAGTACTACAAGACTGAATGGTAAAAATGAAATTCTCTTTGCTCTAGATTCACAACAGTGTGACCTGAATAGAATATAATGGTGAACGAATCTCCATCCTAAGGGTCACTATCATTTGTCTGGATGACAAAAGACTCCAGTAATGTATGTAATATTTTAGATTGAAATTTAGCAGATTTTCCTTTTGTAACATATAGAGCTAACTATCACATTCTTCAAGATGTTTTTATGGAAATTTAATGAATTGAGTCTACTAAAGATAATTTTTTTTAAATTGCATTTTAGCCTTTAGTTATTCTACAATATTGAGCATTAATGATTAAATGACCATATTCTAAGCCAGTGTTACTGAAGGGGGAGTTTAATGAAAATTATTATAAGAAGAAATATCTCAGTGCTAGAAAGCAGTATCTTTAACGTCAAGCTTGAAATGACTCATGTTCCTTCTGGACCTAGTCTGCAGAGAATTCAAGGCAAAAGAAAACTGATTTGCTCGCCCAAGAGACAGGCAGGCAGAGGTACAGTTACACAGGATAACTGACAATATCTAAAGGGAAATGCTCCACAGAGAGGCTTCCTACACCTCGAGTCCTAGTTTTCCATGCCTCCCTCCTCCTTCCCTTCCAAGCAGGGATGCAGAATCCTCTATTCTCTTTCATTGGTAGAGAAGAGGGGCTTAAAAGCACCAGGAGCCTTCCCCTCTGCAAAACATCAAGAGCTACAGGAGATAACAATCCACAGGGCTCCCTTACCTTTACATTCATTACATAGCTTCTCCCCAGTCTTGAATAGGCCTTTTTGTACAGATGAGAAAGCTTTCTATTAAAATATTCAAGGAGGATGTTGTATTTAACAAGTAGGGGACAATTTATTTGATTATGTGCTTGAGCTGTAGGTATAATTCATCAACAAAGATCCTTGCAAAGAACAGCTTTTTTCCACTCAGTACTATATATATACATATATATATAAACTATCTTTAAGTTCTTCTGAGTCATTACTCTGAATCCTACTCAGCTTTTACTGTACCATGCAAGTTAAAGTTTCTGAATAACTTACATTAAAAAAGCATTCATTTATCACTCTTCCAGCCTGTATGTTTCCCCAACTAAGGAAAGTAATTTGACCACATTACTGTGGAGCTAATAAGGATGTGTCAAATTTTCCAGTTAAAATGAAACCATTTCTCATCTTTATGAATATAATCAATCATTGCATTCTTATTTTTTATCTAATTGAGGGAAACATTTTAATAATTTTAACTTCATGAGACTTGTAATGCTTTTAAAGGTTGGTATTTAGCAAAGATTTCAGTTTAAGATTGCTTTTTAATGTTGTTTATTTTTAATTGTGTATTTCCCAAAGGGATGTTAGAAAATGGTCATAAAATATTTTCATGTATGTGGGTTTGTTAGGGACATATCGCATCTGTTATTTTCCGTATTCGTATGGAAATTCCTATTCAAGTTGTTTAATAATATTAATGGTCAACATTTATGAAAGAGTTATTAAATACTATATAATTTGTGAATTGTTTTAGGTGAAAAAATTCATATAATGCTGACATCCACCTCATGAGATAGGCATTAATACTATCTACATTTATCAGATGGAAAAAAACTGAGGGAAAAATTAAGTATTTTTCCCAAACTTTTTACAGCTGGTTGGTGTCAGAAGCTAGATTTCAATCCATGCATTTTCTAGCCAGGAACTATGCTCACAGCTTCTATATGGTTAGAAAAAATTATACCTAGCCTTGGAGGCCAATAAATGAGTAGAGGAAGTACCAAAATCCAGAGCTGAAATCAGAAAATGGTAAATGCAAAAAAGGTAACTGAAGACAGGAATTGTGATGCTATACAACTAAATCTAAATTGACACTATTTCTTTGCTGAAAGGCGAAGGCAATGGCAACCCACTCCAGTATTCTTGCCTGGGAAATCCCATGGATGGAGGAGCCTGGTAGGCTGCAGTCCATGGGGTCACGAAGAGTCAGACACAACTGAGCGACTTCACTTTCACGCATTGGAGAAGGAAATGGCAGCCCACTCCATTGTTCTTGCATGGACAATCCCAGGAATGGGGGAGCCTGGTGGGCTGCCGTCTATGGGATGGCACAGAGTCGGACATGACTGAAGCGAGCTAGCAGCAGCAGCAGCAGCAGCATTTGCTGAAAGCTGCTTTTCAAGGACCAAACCAATGCTGTCCAAACTGATGTTGAGAGATATTTTTAAAACACACACTTGTTTTCAAAAATATCTCTAACTATAGTCATAAACAGTGATCATACCATACTACTTAATGAAAAGATACATTATGTTGACCCTTTCCTCATTATGACATGGTTAAAATGAGGAGCTATTAAAAAAAAATTAAGAAAATTTCCCGTGGCAAAGATAGTTTTGGATATATGAAAACAAAATTGATGCAAAGAGTATGTTGGTCAAATTGGAAAAAAATAATATGCAGGTAATAAATAAAACAAGAGCCTGTATTTGGCTGGTGGCCAGTTCACAGATCTCCAACTTAGTCAATCGCCTTAAATTATTTCACCTCTTAGCATCTTCGGTTTTCTTAATTTAAAAATTAAAAGGCTGGTGGTGATGATTTCTAAGGTTTCTTTCGCTTTAAATAACATACAATCAAATGTCAACTGCTTAAAATCAGGTCTTTAAATATAAGGTTGTCATCTATTCTGCAGGATATGTAAATAGATAGTGACAAGAAACTGCTGATCTGATTAACAGAAAACTATATAAATTTAGTAAAATACTATAATTTCTAAATAAAAATTGACCTAGGAAGTATTCCCAAAGGAATATTAATTTATTTGAAATAAATAGTTCCATTTGGTGAAAATGAGTTTAATAATGATTGGAGGAAATGTGGCTTTCTAAGGATGTCTTTTATAATAAAAATTTCTTTCGCAGTGTACAGTAAAATATTACAGTCTAATATTAGCAATGATAACGTCTTTCCTGGAGTTACTTCCATTTCTTTTTCTTGTTTATTGCTTGCATTCTACACTGTTGCTTCCAATTCAGATGTTCATTTAGTGTGGCACTGAGAGCTCAGTTGGTAAAGAATCTACCTGCAATGTGGGAGACCCTGGTTTGATCCCTGGGTTGGGAAGATACCCTGGAGAAAGGAAAGGTTACCCACTCCAGTATTCTGGCCTAGAGAATTTCAAGGACTATATACACAGACAGGGTCAGACACGACTGAGCGACTTTCACTTTCACTTTAGTGTGGCAGAGTGATGCAGAAGCCAGAATATCTGAACCTCTCTGCCCAGTGTCATTACACTGCTCAGATTCTTAGTTTTCTTGGATCTTAAAGGAGTTAAATACTTAATATGGCTACAGTGTGGCAGAAATAAATATATTAACTGATGCATAAGGCCTTTTTTTCGTAGTGTCTATGTCTCTTCGTTTTCTTTAATTGATTTCTTCCTTTCTTTCCTTGGCAGCAATAGTATGGAGATGGCTATTTACAGTAAAACTTCCCCAAAGTTACTGTATTTGAAGCACAATTTAATTGCTACATTCATTTTAATCGTGGATAATTTCCTATTTGGCTCAAATACTTAATTAGACTTAGGGAAGCACAAAGAAGCAATATTATAGCCAATATTGCTAACCAATAAACCAATGTAAAAACTCAAAGTCACATGTCCTAATTATTTTTTTGTTAATCCTATTGTTTAAGAAGGGATAACATAGTTACACTTTTTTGGGTATTCAGTTCAGTTCACTCACTCAGTCATGTCTGACTCTTTGCGACCCCATGAATCACAGCACGCCAGGCCTCCCTGTCCATTACCAACTCCTGGAGTTCACTCAGACTCACGTCCATCGAGTCAGTGATGCCATCCAGCCATCTCATCCTCTGTCGTCCCCTTCTCCTCCTGCCCCCCAATCCCTCCCAGCATCAGAATCTTTTCCAATGAGTCAACTCTTCGCATGAGGTGGCCAAAGTACTGGAGTTTCAGCTTTAGCATCATTCCTTCCAAAGAAATCCCAGGGCTGATCTCCTTCAGAATGGACTGGTTGGATCTCCTTGCAGTCCAAGTGTTATTACTCAGCCATAAAAAGAACAAAATAATGACATTTGCAGTGACATAGATTGACATAAAGATGTCAGACTGAGTGAAGTAAGTCAGAGAAAGACAAATATCACATGATATGGCTTATATGTGGAATCTAAAAAATACGTGCAGTTGACCTCATCTACAAAACAGAAATAGAGTCATACGTAGAAAACAAACTTGTGGTTTGTACCAAGCGGGAAGATGGGGAGGGATAAATTGGGAATTTGGGATTGACATATACTCACTATTATGTATAAAATATATAACTACTAAGAAGCTGCTATATAGAGCAAGGAAGTATACTCAATATACTCAATATACTCAATATACTCAATATACTCAATACTCAATACACTGTAATGAATTTTATGGGAAAGGAACCTAAAAAAAGAGTGGATATATGTACATGTATAACAGATTCACTTTACCGTACAGCAGAAACTAACACAGCAGTGTAAAACAACTATACTCCAATAAAAATTAATTTAAAAAAGGAAAGCAAATAGGGAAAACAAAACAGAAAGAAGTATTTTTAAAATCAAGTGTCAAAGTACTCATTTGTTCACTTATTCCTTCATTTATTCATTAAAAAAATTTTTTTTTAGTATTGAGTATTTACAAGATACTCAGCCAACAAAGAAAAATAAAATTTCCAACCATGGTGATCTCTCCACTGAATCAGGAAGACTAATTCCAATTAAAATTCAATGTGGTACATGTGACAAATAGAAACAGGTGAAATACCAAGCATAAACAGAAAATTGTGCTTAAGTCCACTTTTGGAGAGGAGGTAGTTAAGGAGAGCTTTCTTAACAAGTTCATTTTGAGTTAGACTTTGAAATGAAAAGAAATTTCCCCAAGAGACAGGGAAGAAAATGTATTTGTGAAAAAGCAATGACTTTGAAATAGCAGAAATTTAGGGATAGGCAATTGCTTTCTCATTGTTGAAGTTTCAGAGTTGATGGGAAGTGACAGAGGATGAAAGTGTGAAGAGTTTTTGCGATATGGGTGATGAATATTTGAAGTTCTGGATGTTGTGTGCTATGATCTGTTTTAGAAAGGGGATTGTGAAGGGAAGACAAAGTATATGTACTGGATGATTTTCATTTTTTTCAGCTCTTTATTCTTCCATTGTTTAATTTCACCTAATTTTTTATCAGCCATTTTTTGCTTATTTTCATTGGTGTCTCAGTCTATCTTGACTATTTCCTACCTTTTAAAAGTGTGCATCCTAACCAAAAATCATCAGTTCATAGAAGAGAATACATGTGTGTATGCTAAATCACATCAGTCACATCAGACTCTGCTACCCTATGGACTGTAGCCAGCCAGGCTCCTCTGTCCATTGGATTCTCAAAGGAAACAATACTGGAATTGGTTGCCATGTCTTCCTCCAGAGGATCTTCCAGACTCAGGGAACAAAACTGCATCTCTTACATCTCCTGCATTAGCAGGCAGGAATTCTTTACCACTAGCGCAACCGGGAAAGCCCATAAAAGAGAATACCTAAAGACATTTTTTAGGATCACAAAAATGCAATCTCAAAACAACAGAATAATCTCTTTCCTTTCCAAAGCAAACCATTCTATATCACAGTAATCCAAGTCTATGCACCAAACAGTAATGCTGAAGAAGCTGAAGTTGAAAGGTTATATGAAGACCTACAAGACCTTCTAGAACTAACATCCAGAAAAGATGTCCTTTTCATTATGGGGGACAGGAATGCAAAATTAGAAAGTAAAGAGATATCTGCAGTAACAGGCATATTTGGCCTTGGAGTACAAAACCAAGAAGGTCAAAGGGTAACAGAATTTTGACAAGAGAACACACCAGTCATGGCAAACACCTTCTTCCAACAACACATGAGAAGTCGCTACACGTGGACATCACCACATGGTCAACACCAAAGTCAGATGGATTATATTCTTTGCAGCCAAAGATGGAGAAGGTCTATATAGTCAGCAAAGACAAGACTGGGAGCTGACTGTGGCTCAGGTCATGAACTCCTTATAGTCAAATTCAAACTTAAATTGAAGAAAGTAGGGAAAACCATTAAGCCATTCAGGTATGACCTAAATCAAATCCCTAACGATTATGCAGTGGGAGTGAGAAATAAATTCAAGGGATTAGATCTGATAGACAAGGTGCTTGAAGAAGTATGGATGGAGGTTTGTGACACTGTACAAGAGGCAGTGATCAAGACCATCCCCAAGAAAAAGAAATGCAAAAAAGCAAAATGGCTGTCTGAGGAAGCTGAGGAGGCCTTACAAATAGCTGAGAAAAGAAGAGAAGTGAAAGGCAAAGGAAAAAAGGAAAGATATACCCATTTGAATGCAGAGTTCCAAAAAATGCAAGGAGAGATAAGAAAGCCTTCCTCAGTGATCAATGCAAAGAAACAGAGGAAAATAATAGAATGGAAAAGACTAGCTGCTAAGTCGCTTCAGTTGTGTCTGGCTCTGTGCAACCCCATAGACGCCAGCCCACCAGGCCCCGCCATCCCTGGGATTCTCCAGGCAAGAACACTGGAGTGGGTTGCCATTTCCTCCTCCAATGCATGAAAGTGAAAAGTGAAAGTGAAGTCACTCAGTCGTGTCTGACTCTTAGCGACCCCATGGACTGCAGCCTACCAGGCTCCTCCATCCATGGGATTTTCCAGGTAACAGTACTGGAGTGGGTTGCCATTGCCATCTCCGAGATTACCTATAAATTCTATCTAAAGAAAAATTTAAAGTGGTTTTCCTCTACCTTCCGATGCTCAAAAGTTAAATTTTAAAATTTATTATTTAATCTAAATCTTCAAACTGTTGTTGGCAGAAAATCTTCAGAGAAATCTTGAGAGGCCAATATATAAAACTAATTAAAGTGAAGCTGTTTTGGTGGTAAGGGACCTAGAGCCCTGAAGCCTCCTTGAGAAACCCTTAAGGCAGTGGTAGGGTCACACAGGCAAAATGAATGAAGGGAGGTATGTAAGACAGTAGGAAGCTGTGCGGCAGTGGGGACCATGTCTCGCTAGACAATAGTCAGCTTTAGCCAATTGTTCCCACATGGGAATGTGGTGCCTGTGTTGCCACATCATTCATGTTTCTAAGAGAATCTGGAAAGTCAGATTTTATGTAAAATCTCTTTAAGTAGTGGCAATAATTTTATATTACCAAGAGATAATCATACTTTGTGAGGAAAATCCATGCACAGGCTAAATAGAACTCATTGGCCTGTTTGCTCTCTCTGGTTTAAGATGTGAAAGGTCACTGGGAAATTGCAAGATAAATCTTGCTCCACCACCCCTAACATATCCTACCCATGCAAGTCAGAGTTCATTCCAATAGCACAAGATGGCTTTTGTAGTACACAATATTTTTAGTGTATATAATTCATAGGCTAATATATTTTATCAAGCTAACCAAAAACTCATATTTTTGTGTGTGTGTAGATCAGATGTTAATTCTAAATTCATACTTTAGCCAAAAAAAGGGGGGTGGGGAGAATGGAAAGAGAAGGAGAGAAGAAACAGTAGTAATCTCTAAAATCTCGTTATATGTCTAACAGAACATTTAGTATGCTGGAGCCACTTGCTTCAGAGAAGAAAAGTTTCAGAATAATGAAATGAACCCTTCCAGTGTCCTAGAATAGACAAGCACCTGACGGTTTACCAAACAAGACCCTGATGTTCTTGCCACTAAGCACATCATGTGATGAACTAGGACATTGGAAGGGAAAGACTAGAGATCTCTTCAAAAAATTAGAGCTACCAAGGGAATATTTCATGCAAAGATGAGCACAATAAAGGACAGAAATGGTATGGACCTAACAGAAGCAGAAGATATTAAGAAGAGGTGGCGAGAATGCACAGAACTATACAAAAAAGATCTTCATGACCAGATAACCATGATGGTGTGATCACTCACCTAGAGCCAGACATCCTGGAATGCAAAGTCAAATGGGCCTTAGGAAGCATCACTATGAACAAAGCTAGTGGGGGTGATGGAATTCCAGTTGAGCTATTTCAAATCCTGAAAGATGATGCTGTGAAAGTGGTGCCAGGAAATTTGGAAAACTCATTAGTGGCCACAGGACCAGATAAGGTCAGTTTTCATTCTAATCTCAAAGAAAGGCAATACCAGAGAATGCTCACACTACTGCACAATTGCACTCATCTCACACGCTAGCAAAGTAATGCTCAAAATTCTCCAAGCCAGGCTTCAACAGTACGTGAACTGTGAACTTCCAGATGTTTAAGCTGGGTTTAGAAAAGGTAGAGGGACCAGAGATCAAATTGCCAACATCTGCTGGATCATGGAAAAAGCAAGAGAGTTCCAGAAAAATATCTACTTCTGCTATATTAACTATGCCAAAGCCTTTGACTGTGTGAAAGTCTTTGACTTTGAAGTCACTTAGTCGTGTCCAATGTGACCCTATGGACTATAGCCCTGTAGCCCACCAGGCTCCTCCATCCATGGGATTTTCCAGGCAAGAGTACTAGAGTGGGTTGCCATTTTCCTCTCCAGGGGATCTTCCTGATTGACTGTGTAGTTCACAACAAACTGGAAGATTCTTAAAGAGATGGGAAACCAGACTTCCTTACCTACCTCCTGAGAAATCTGTATGCAAGTCAAGAAGCAACAGTTAGAACTGGACATGGAAAAACAGACTGGTTCCAAATTAGGAAAGGAGTACATCAAGGCTCTATATATTCACCCTGCTTATTTAACTTCTATGCAAAGTATATCATGAGAAATGCTGGGCTGGATGAAGCACAAGTGGAATCAAGATTGCTGAGAGAAATATCAATAACCTCAGATATGCACATGACATCACCTTTATGGCAGAAAGCTAAGAACTAAAGAACCTCTTGATGAAAGTGAAACAGGAGAGTGAAAAAGTTGGCTGAAAGCTCAACATTCAGAACACTAAAATCATGACATCTGGTCCCATCACTTCATGGCATATAGATGGGGAAAGGATGGAAAAAGTGAGATATTTTATTTTCTTGGGCTCCAAAATTACTGCAGATTGTGACTCCAGCCATGAAATTAAAAGACACTTGCTCCTTGGAAGAAAAGCTATGACCAACCTAGACAGCATATTAAAAGCAGAGACATTACTTTGCCAACAAAGGTCCATCTAGTCAAAGCTATGGTTTTTCCAGTAGTCACATTTGGATGTGAGAGTTGGACTATAAAGAATGCTGAGCACTGAAGAATTGATGCTTTTGAACTGTGGTGTTGGAGAAGACTCTTGAGAATCCCTTGGACTCCAAGGAGATCCAACCAGTCAATCCTAAAGGAAATCAGTCCTGAATATTCGTTGGAAGGACTGATTTTGAATTTGAAGCTCCACTACTTGGTCAGCTGATGCGAAGAACTGACTTATTGGAAAAGACCCTGATGCTGGGAAAGACTGAATGAAGGACGAGAAGGGGATGACAGAGGGTGAGATGGTTGGATGGCATCACCGACTCGATGGACATGAATTTGAGCAAGCTCTGGGTGTTGCTGATGGACAGGGAAGCCTGGCATGCTGCCGTCCATGGGGTTGCAAAGAGTAGGACACGAGTGAGCGACTGCACTGAAATTATCTGACATAACAAGACTAAATGCTTTCTGCGTGTAACTTTCTGATTATATTTCTAGAATCTAGAGCACACCCAGTGTTTGATTGAAAAATGTGAACAAACAAGATAAACAATAATTTGTGTTTGCTTGTATTTTTCTGGTTTCTTTATTAGATGATATTTTCATTTTACTTTTATTTTATTTCAGCTCTACTGAAACATAATTCACATATAATGCAATTTAGCCATTTAAAGTAGTCAGTTTATTTGGTTTTAGTATATTCACATGATATGTTCAGCCAACACCACCATCAATCTTAGGACATTTTGATTACCTAAAAAGAAACCCTTAGATTTCAGCTATCACCACCTGACCTTGTCTACCACTAGGCAGTCACTAACGTATTTTCTGTCTCTATAGAATTCTCTATTCTGTACTTTCATATAATGAAATCATATAATATGTGGATTCTCTTATTGTTTCAAGCTACATCCAAGTTGTAACATGTATCACAACCATAAATCTTTTTAAGGATAAGTACTATTCCACTGAAAGGATAGACCATTTTGTTAATTCATTCACCCACTGATTATATCCACTTTTTAACTATTATGAATAATACTGCTATAAATAGTTGTATAGAAGTTTTGTGTGGAAATTGGGTCCTCTTGTTGTTTTTTTGTAATATTTTAAAAAGGCAAAATAAAAACCATATAGTTAATGATACCCCCCCTCAGTGGTGCACAGTTAGGCGCTCTCTGCTTTTATTTGTGACTGCCTCTGTCTTGTATCATCCAACAGCTTGTCCTTTTAATTCAGCATTCTCCTAGAAGAATTTTTGACATATTATTTATTAATAAATATTTACATAACACTTATTGTGTGCCAGGGTATTTTAGTCTTTTAAGAAATATTAATTCTTATAGCAAGATTACAGGTTAATTATTATTACTATTCTCAAATTCCAGAGAATAGAAAATAGGAAAAAAAAAATCAAGAATATTCATAGTACCATAGGTATTAAGAAGTAGATTTTCTTCACTTAACCATTATGCTCAGCAGAAATTGTCTCTAGTAAGCTTTTTTTTCTTTCTTTGGTAAATAATCTCTTCATTTTAGAACAACTTTAGATTTATGTAAAAATGAGATATCACATATCCACGTCATTTCCCCTTTTATTAACATCTCAGATTAGTATGGTATTTTGTTACTATTAGTGAACCTAAAGTGTTATATTATTATTAAGTCCATACTTAATTTAGGCTTTCTTGATTTTTACCTAATGTCCATTTATGTTCAAGGAGATCACCCAAGGATATCATGTTATATTTATTTTTCACCTCTCCTTTATTTTTTTCTCAATTATTTTTCATTTCACCAAGAAACTGATTTCTTTTAATATGACAATACTATATTATTTTAGTTGCTATAGTTTTGTAATAGGTTTGAAATCAAGATGTGATACACTTTCTTTTAACATTAAAAAAAAAGGGCCTTTTAGCAACTTACTATGCAATATTACCCAATCTTTGTCATATAAAAACCCATATATACACTTCTTCAGTTTATAAGAAAAAGTTTGTCTCTGTCGATGATCATGCATGCACTTATCCCATTCCTGTTGAAAACTATGCAACATAGCACTTTACATGTTTTGATTTATCTTCCGAGAAATTCAGAGTCGAGAGAAGTTTCTAACTATGCTAATAATTTCAGCACAACTGCCTGGAAATTCCTAATCTCATTGATTCTTTTCCATGATTATTTTCTCTACCTTATGACTATTGTTATATACATAGTCTATCTTACATTTCATGTTGCATGATATCCAAAACATTTTCAAAATGTGTGGGGGAAAATGCATGACTATAATGTTGTGACCATTATTTTGGGACAGTTTGCTATCATTCATTTATAATTCCTCTCAAATAAAAACTAACCACATTTAGTTCATCACAAGTTAAGCAAGTTTACTCTGATTAAAGTATGCAAACCTGGCTTCATAATGACTGTGACAGGACTAACTTTTCTAATGTCTATTTCTTAGATTTTATATTCAATATCAAAATGTGTTCCAGCACCATTGTTTTTTTTTAATCAAAAACTACTGAATAAGGATGCCCTAGCTAGCATGAAGTATGTAGATAATGAAGTTATTCTTTAAATTGATCCCCCCAAGATTTATCTTCCCTTTAGTTGCTTTCCTCCAACTAGAATGTGTAGTTAAGACGTGGACAATGGGAGCTTCGTTGGCACTGTAATTCCCAAGTTATCATCAGCACTAGAAAGAAATGAAATATCTCTTGCTGATCAGTCATCAAAGTATTATTAAGGACATAACATTTTCAATAATAGCACTTAATTCTCCAGTACATTATGATACAGAATAATGAAATAAAAAAAAATGTGTAAGTCTAAAATTATGACTTGCAGTAAATGTTTCCAACAAATGCAGTTGGACTGTAGAATGATTACTTTTTTATACTTTTGAGTTATAAAGTCCCCAGAGAATAAAAAAGTTAATGGGAATGAAAGGAAATTGCTCTTCAGACTGAAGAAAACTTCAGTGTGCTTTATGTTCTAGCTGTTATTCTGGTGATACATTCAAATAGGGAGCCCATGTAATGGAGTCGATATGATACTTATTCCTAAGCAAAAGAGCAGATATAATCTTGAGAATCTAATATTTTTAAATTAGTTCAGTGCTTCCTTGTATAGAATAAGAATCATTTTCGGTATTATGCAAGTAATGATTTCACAGCATTTTTTGTACCATCAGCTACTCTAAATTTCTAGCTCCCTTTCTTGTGAAACAAAATTCAAAATTCTTTGGAGCTTTCGGACAGACTGTTCAGTCTACTTCAGGGTTCTGCAAGATGGTGTATGAAAATGTAGAAAGAGAAAAGTAGAAGTTCCTAATAAAAGTTTATTCTGACGTTGTTAATATTTTAACTAGACTTTATTCCCCCTACCTGCCCCATGCAAAGTATGGTCACTTACTCTTAAATGGAATTCACACAGTAACTCAATTTGGAGACTAGCAACTTTGGGTAGGCTACCAAATTTCTCTGGGTGTGATTATTTTTCACATACAAAAGATATGAAATTAGTGTGGTTATCAATCTCAACAAGTCAAGATGAATATGATATATGGTTATAGATGCAAGATAATGATAACGAGTTACTACTATTTCTCTTACCTCAAAAAATCTAAAAGCATATGCCCTTCCTAGAATATATTAATAATAATTATTTTGAGTAATTTTGAAATTTTGTAGTCTTTTCTTACATACTTCAATTTATGAAAAATCTTTAAGGTAAGTAAAATAAGCAGTCTTTTTTCCAGGTGGAGAAAAAAGCACATTTTAAAGATAAAAGTAGAGGCCTAAGGGTTTAGGTAATTTGTTTTGGGCCAATGAATGACAGATTTTAGCTTCTTATATTGGTCTTATAGTTCTAAATTAAGTGTTCTTTCCACTGTATTATTTTATCTAACTTGGTGATACACATATAGGACATACTGACACTTTTGATCACTTAGGAACTCCTGCTCTGTGCCATATGACTCAAAGTGGTTTTTTGGGGGGTGGGATGGGAGGTAGGGGTAATAAAAGATAGAAAACCTGTCGTTCTCAGTGTTCAAGCTACCAGAATCTAATTATGCAAGAATTTGAATAAAAACTGATCAATTTTGATCATCTGTTTCTTTTGTAATCTGTATTACAAATGAAATAATCAAAATCCTATGAACGAAAACTTGATAGCCATGTAGAAAAAAAGAAAAAGCATTTGGTATGGTCTGTCCAAAACCAGTGACTGGACAGCTGGAGAAATGGTTATGGACTAAAAGATCAGAGACAATTATTCACAAAGTAAAGGACAGTTTGTTCATGGATGTTTGGCATAAGGAGAGGAAAGAGAAAGAGACAATATAATAGTTGAAGTTCATTTTCCTAATTCTCCTTTTTTTCTATCTCACTTCAGTCCCATTTTGTGCCATTTCATGCGACCATTTTCTGAGAAGGCTAATGGATTTTAAATACTTCTGGAAAGTAGTTTTAAAAATAGGGATGCTTTGTGTTTTTGAATACTTGGGAATATTTTTGTTGTAACCAACCTATTAAATATATTTAGTACCCATCACATACCTACACTGTCTCACCACCTCCCTCAGTGAGATGTGGATATATTGCTTTCATAAGCATAGGCCATGTTTCGATGAATGCAGATCACAAAGGGAGAATAAGCCAGTGTATCAAGTCATGGATGTTGTTGAAGTTTGAATGAAAAAAAAAATACATTATGATTTGTTATTTGTTATTTATGCACTGGGGCTTCCCTGGTGGCTCAGATGGTGAAGAATCTGCCCGCAATGTGGGAGACCTGGGTTCAATCCCTGGATTGCAAAGATTCCCTGGAGAAGGTAAATGGATACCCACTCCAGTATTCTTGCCTAGAGAATTCCATGGACAGAGGAGCCTGATGGCTTTATGGAATCACAAAGAGTCAGAGATGACTGAGTGACTAGCACTTTCTCTTTCATTTATGCAAAAGACATAATGTATCCTGTGCAATTAATTTTAATTCTCATGCTGGAAAGTAAACAAATTGAGCCACTCCTACTAAAAATTACTATGGATATTATGCATAGGGGAAATTAGCCACACATGAGCATGGGTGGGGAGAATTCCAGTTTAGTTAAAAAACAAAAACAAAAATCATTTTAGGATAAGCATTTATTGGGCACTTCTGCATTCTCTTTCTGCATTTCCTATACCATTATTGCATGATCTATGTTCAGCTGGGTTCCAGGTACCCCATTGCCTTATGGTACATTCCACTCCCTGAAGCCCACATCTCACTGCGTTGACAAGGTCTGCCCTCTGTTTCATCCAATGCTCTGAATTACTTCTTTTTATACATCTTCTTGCCACAAACCCTCTCAGGTGGCGCTTGTGGTAAAGAATCCACCTGCAATGCCAGAAACACAAGAGACCCAGGTTCAATCCCTGAGTTGGGAAGATGCCCTGGAGGAGGAAATGGAAACCCACTCCAATGTTTTTGCCTGAAAAATTCCATGGACAGAGGACCCTGGCGGGCTGCAGTCCATGGGGTCGTAAAAGGGTTGGACACAACTGAGCGTATGTGCACATGTATGCACATCTTCTTGCCACAAACCTCCCAACCGTTAGTAAGAATTCCATTTATCTAAAACCCTACTCTATTCTAACAATGGTTCTGAAAGCATACTACTATTAACAGAATTCTTTAAATGGTACTGTCTTTAAACCATTGTTCCCTACAATTTAACAGATTTCTTTGCTATCTATTTCAATAATATTAACATCACCCAAGGTGAACTTGAATTTCTGTCCCTCCAACTGCAAAGCACTCTGCCTCTTTACCCTTTTTCTTTTGTTTCAATTTGGCATCAGAAGTTAAAGTATACTTGTCTTGGTTTGGGCTTTTCAGAATCAGACTCTAAGATGAATCATTTCTGCACGGGATTTCTTAAAGTGGTCTCAGGAGGAACCAATAAGGATCTGGAGGAAGGAGGAAAGAAAAGGGGAAGAAACAAAGCAAAGGAACAAAGTCAGGTACAGTTGTAGCCTCAGATGGTCTTCTGGAGAAGAAATTACACCTTGAAATGGGTCCTTTCTGGAGCAGTAGAGAATGAGTTGCTTTTATTTTCAGTGGGCTACTTCCAGCTCCAATCACTGAAGATTATCTTCTGAAGATCACAGATGGGAATCATTAGCAACAAAAGCAGCAAAGGATACAGAGCATGAGGGATAGTCCTCAGAGCTGGTCTAGATGTGGTACCAACCATGTTTGCTATAGTATCTTATCCTTTCCAGCATTAACACTTTGTCACAGTTATATATTATTTGCATTATCTCCTCCCCTTAATGGGCTCTTTTCCCTGTGTCGAAGGACGTGCTTATGTATTCTAAAAATAATTTCTTGTAGGCGTTATCCTATCTTTTTAATGGCTTAACTTCACAGACATACCCTGACTTGACTTCTTTACTAATTCTTTAAATGCAAATAGTTTGGTCTGCAGATTGCTGATAAGTGAGAATAGTAAAATATCGAAATACAAGAAAGTAATTAAAAAACTGAAGTTTTCATCTAGTCCTTCAGATTTTTTAGTTTGTACAATAGAAGTAGTGATTGATTCTGTCTGTGTTTAAGGCTGGTCCTGTTTTATAATAGAAGAGAAAACGGGTATTTTTCTATATAAGCAAAGTATGTTGAATACTGGTAAATTTCAGATATGTCTCAGTAGAATGTGGTTCTTCCAAATAACACTCGTGACCACTCTTTCTCTTAAGCAATAAAATGCTTGGGAAACTTGAGTACGTTTCTTGAATAGTCAATGTTTTAAAATCTTAATAAAATGAGAACCAAATGATTTGATGACAGACAAAGCTATAATAAACACATTATTACTTCAATGTTTTGCCTTATGTCTAATGAAGTTCCTTTGACCCTTACAAACGTTTCCAGTGCTATAGTTCAGTGTTATGGCTATTACAGACCAGACAATTTATCTGACAGGGAAGCCTGAATCACTAAATGGTATTTGCTAAAAGCCAATCATAAAGTAAGATCTATTATATTGCATTTAAATTGTAAGATCACTGAATGTTCTTTTATTTACATCATTTGCCAAACAGTGAAAGGGGCAAAGAACAAAATTCTCATGGTTTGGCTTTACTTAGCCTATCATAGAATATACTGGCTCCATTTTAAAATCAGAAGACGTTGATTAAATTGAATATTACGATATCAAGGGGATATTGACCTTCATCACAAATGAAAGTAAGTACTGTGTGAGAGCAGTGTTTGCTCGCTTTGATCTTCTAATAATTACAATTGAATAGAAGAAAATGAGTTCTGCCAAGAGTTGCTTACAAAAATCAATGCCAACCAAAAAAAAAAAAAACAGAAAGAAAAATTATGTGTATTTTTGGCAAAATGTAGGAAGGGAGGGATGAGAATTTTAAGGATATTTTACATTAATTATCAACATTTTCCTCTAGTTTGTGTTGGCTTCTATGGTTGAAGATTTGGCATGTGTCTAATAACAAATTTTTTAATTTGTTATTAAATCCTTCTAAAGCCTGAAGGATGCTATTGACCTTCCTTTTGTTTCTTTAAGGCAATATTTAGCAACCCTAAGCAAATATTTCTATAAGGGGATCGCAAACAAATGCCTGAAGAGTGTCATGGTGTTCTCAACACCAAATCTTGCTTTCACAAGGCACCAGTCACTGATAATAGGAATAGTATTAATTATAATTTGCTATCAGAGAAGTACAGTTAATATGTCTAAAGATAAAGAGCTTACTATTTGTTCCTTTGCCAAGATAAATCAAAGTCTTGTGGAAAATTTTCCCAGGTCAACATTTCCTCTTTAACTATAAAAAGGTGGTGCTAGAGAAAGTTTTCTAGAGTTTCTCTAATTCTGACTTTATGTGACTATAATATAAATAAAAGCCTTCCCTCTAATCTTCCACATTTATCCACATAAGTAGAATTTATTGATCCAAGTTTTACACAGCTACTTCTTCTATAACTAGAGTAGAAAAGTTGGGTTTTATTTATGGAAATATTTATTTTGTAAAAGTATGTATGGCCGTGTGTGTGTGTGTGTGTGCTCAGTCACTTAGTAGTGTCCGACTCTTTGTGACCCATATGGACTATAACCTATTAGGTTCCTCTGTGCATGGCATTCTCCAGACAAGAATACTGGAGTGAGTTGCCAATTCCTCTTCCAGGGAATCTTCCTGACCGAGGGATTGAACCCATGTCTCTTGTGTCTCCTGCATTGGCAGGCAAATTCTTAACCACTGTGCCACCTGGGAAGCCCATATATGGCCATATCAGCTGTATAAATATGTTGAAACGTTCCTAACGGTCAATTAATATCTACTTCCCAGGACATTCCCGGCTTATGTCCCCCAAACAACCCATAAATTACTGCTCTCAATATTCTGATGATTCTGTATGCCCCTCTCAGTTCACTAGGCTCTCCCATCATTCACAGGGTTGCCTCCTAACAAAGCAAGATGCCCCCAGGACTTTCCTTATTCTCATTAATATTTGATCTTTCCAGTCTCTTTTATTTCAGAGAAGGCAATGGCACACCACTCCAGTACTCTTGCCTGGAAAATCCCATGGACTGAGGAGCCTGGTGGGCTGCAGTCCATGGGGTCGCTGAGAGTCCGACACGACTGAGCGACTTCACTTTCACTTTTCACTTTCATGCATTGGAGAAGGAAATGGCAACCCACTCCAGTGTTCTTGCCTGGAGAATCCCAGGGATGGGGGAGCCTGGTGGGCTGCCGTCTATGGAGTCGCACAGAGTCGGACACGACTGAAGCGACTTAGCAGCAGCAGCAGCAGCAGTATTATCAGAGAAGGCAATGGCACCCCACTCCAGTACTTTGCCTAGAAAATCCCAAGGACGGAGGAGCCTGGTAGGCTGCAGTCCATGGGGTCGCTAGAGTCGGACACTACTAAGCGACTTCACTTTCACTTTTCACTTTCATGCATTGGGAAAGGAAATGACAACCCACTCGTGTTCTTGCCTGGAGAATCCCAGGGACGGGAAGCCTGGTGGGCTGCCGTCTATGGGGTCACACAGAGTCGGATACGACTGAAGCGACTTAGCAGCAGCAGCAGCAGCAGCAGTGAGTATTATGGAGAAGGCGATGGCACCCCACTCCAGTACTCTTGCCTGGAAAAATCCCATGGATGGAGGAGGCTGGTAGGCTGCAGTCCATGGGATCGCTACGAGTCGGACACGACTGAGCGACTTCCCTTTTTCACTTTTCACTTTAATGCATTGGAGAAGGAAATGGCAACCCACTCCAGTGTTCTTGCCTGGAGAATCCCAGGGACCGGGGAGCCTGGTGGGCTGCCGTCTATGGGGTCGTACAGAGTCGGACACGACTGAAGTGACTGAGCAGCAGCAGCAGCAGTGAGTATTAAAGTATCTATGCATTTTTTAATTTGCTTTTACTAAATCATGAATGCTGTTGAGTACTTTTGGTGGAGCTTTGTTGTTGCTGTTGTTTTTATTATTGATTTGTTGGTAAAAAAAATTGTAGGAGTTCATATATTTTGGAAATAAAATCTGTCAGATACATGTTTTGTGATCATTAGTGTGAGGTTCGGTTCTTCATTTCCATAATAATGTCTAATTATGAAAGACTTTTTAATTTTGATGAAGTTCAATTCATCATTTATTTTTGAGCTTAGTAGTTTTTTAATGAGAAATCTTGATCTATTCCAATTTTGCAATTGAAATTTGTATTGAAATGATTTGCAGTTAACACATTAGACATGCAGATAAAAGAAACAACACACAGAGATCTCTTGTACTCTTTGCACAGTTTCCCCAGTGGTAACATTTGGAAATGCCATAATATAATAGCACATACATATTTTTGACATTAATACAATTCACCAATCTTGTTCAGATTCCCTATTTAATTTGTACCCATTTATGTGTGTGTGTGCATGCATTAAGGACTATACCATTTTATCACATACATAGTCATGTATTCACCATCATAGTGATGTTACTGAACAGTTCCACTAGTACAAGAGTCCTTTTTGTGTTTTTATAACCATGTCTACCTCCCATTTGTGCTCCTCTCCTCTTAGTCCCTGGAAATTAGTTATTTGTCCTTTTTTAAAATGTCATTTCAAAAATATTAATGCAATAATACACTATGTAACATTTTATGGTCAACTTTTTCATTCAACATAATGCCCTAGATTTATCTTGACTTTTTTCATGTATCAATAGTTTGTTCCTTTTAATTGCTGAATAAAATTGCATGGTGTGTATATACTGCAGTTCTTTAACCATTCACTTGTTCAAGAACATCTGGAATGATTCCAGTTTCTGGCTCCAAAAAATAAGTTCACTATGAACAGTTGTGGACAGGTTTTGAACTTGAAAATTTTTATTTTTTTTTTCCTTAACCAATACTTTTATTTAAAAAAAAAAAAAAACACGAGAACATTCCAGAATATGTACTTCAATAATGTTTAACTTCTAGATTTAAGGGAAATTTGGATAAGCATTTTTCATATATTAAAATGCTAAATAATTAGATGGATTTTTTTTTCATTTATTTTCAGTATACTTTCTGATGTACAAATTAATTCACAAAGGGAAATTTAATCAAAGTAGTTCATAACAACATGCAATCTACTTTGTAGACTCTTTGTAGTCTCTTGCCCCTCTCTTACCAAAGTTGTTTGTTTTTTAAAAAAGTGTTTAAATTACAAAGTTTTTCAAATATGTAATACATTCACAAAATTCAAAATTAGTCCCTCTTTGTAATTTACTTCTTGAGTTTGTGGTTAGGATCCTTCACTTGGGAAAATTCTCATCTTGTTATGTCTTCAGATATTGTCTCATTCTCACTCTTTTCTCCTTCTGGAATTCTGATTTAGAGGCATGTTGCTTTCTCATCTTCAATGTCTTTTAACCTTTCTTTCATATGTTACATCTCTGCCTCTTTGTGCTTCTTTCTAGACAAGTTATTCTGATTTATCCTCCATTTCAAAAATGCCTTTTTTTAAAACTTTTATTGAAGCATAGTTGATTCACAACACTGTTAATTTGTATGATAATTGCATATTTAATTTGATAAAACACCAAACTCTTCCAGAGTTGCTGTACAATTTTATATTCCCACCAGTGATATATCAATGATTCAGTTTCTCCACATCTTCACCAACATTTGTGTTATTATTATTTTCTGTTTTGACCCTGTATGCAAGTGATTAGGAATTTATTTCTGCTAATGGTTTGCTATGGATATTATTTTCTTATTTCTTTGCAAGTCTGGCTATTTTTTAAAAAATTGGATCCCATTCTTTGGGATTTTTGTACTCTTGTTAGGCAGCAGAAATAATGAATAATATTCTTTGAACTGAGAAAGACCTTTGAGACTGATAAACAAAGCAGCAATGCCATATAGTGCAATTATGAAGTTTATTGTAGATAACTCACTCACAGACAGGATTGGGCAGATGAAGATCTAAAGGCATTTGTAGCTACACTTCACATTGCAAACAGGCATGCAGGGGAGATTAAGGGAGCCAAAGCTAAAATAGAATCTGACTACCAAGTGTAAAGCACATCCATACCAAGTAGAACCAGGATTTTTTATTCTCCATGAGGGTTCTCATGACCATTAACCATCGATGTCAGCAAAAGGCATCCTTCCATTTATCAGAGCAGGTGAAGGCCAAGGGTAAAAGTTGATAGGGAACTTACTTCACTTGGGTGCATTCCTTATGAGTACGATAAAGCTTAGTCTTTCAGGAAGGGGTAGGGCTGGGACTTTGAGCCTAAGATGGAACTGACAAAATGGAGTCAGTATGGTTCAGCCACAGAATTATTGAATGCTGAATTTTGATGTGTTCATATAATAGTGTTAGAATTTGTCCTGGTATGTAACTAAGTTACTTGGAATCAGTTTGCTCTCTTTGAGACTTGTCTTAAAGCTCCCTCTTGATGGAGGGATCCATCCTCTTGATGGTTCCAGAACAGCATTTAGTCTAAGAATGGCATGGTTGAATAACATCACCACCTCAAAGGACATGAGTTTGAGCAATGGGAGATTGTGGAGGACAGAAGAGCCAGAGCAGCCTGGAGCGCTGCAGTCCCCGAGGTCACAGAGTTGGACACATCTTAGCAACTCAGCAATAACAACAACCTTTTGATGTCTTTTCACTAATTCCTTCTATTGACAAATCTTTCTATTCAGGCACTTGGGAACTTAAGCTATTTATCATCTTGAGGGAGTTCCAGGACATATTTGACCTGTTGCATTCTGGCAGTTCTTTTACTAGCCTTTGGCATTTTCCTCTCACACTACAGCATATCTACCCTCAATCAAAGACTCAGGACTCCTCTACTTATCTCCAGAGCTCATTCTCTGTGCAGCTCCTTTTTATCTGATGTTGTTGTTCAGTCCCTCAGTTGTCTCTTTGCGACTTCATGGACTCCTCTGTCCTTCACCATCCACCACCCCCCACTCCCGCAAGTTTGCTGAAATTCATGTCCATTGAGTCAATGATGCCATCTAGCCATCTCATCCTCTGGCACCCTCTTCTCCTCCTGCCCTCAATCCTTCCCAGCATCAGGGTTTTTTCCCATGAGTTAGCTGTTTACATCAGGTACTGCAGCTTCAGCTGTTCTAGTACACTAAATCAAATTACTACTTTCTTCTGCAAGGAGATCCAACCAGTCCATTCTGAAGGAGATTTCTTTGGAAGGAATGATGCTAAAGCTGAAACTCCAGTACTTTGGCCACCTCATGCGAAGAGTTGACTCATTGGAAAAGACTCTGATGCTGGGAGGGATTGGGGGCAGGAGGAGAAGGGGACAACAGAGGATGAGATGGCTGGATGGCATCACTGACTCGATGGACGTGAGTCTCAGTGAACTCCAGGAGTTGGTGATGGACAGGGAGGCCTGGCGTGCTGTGATTCATGGGGTCGCAAAGAGTCGGACACGACTGAGCAACTGATCTGATCTGATCTGATCTGAGCTCCTTGATGTCCTCAAGGCAACCAGGCTCTGTTTGATTTTTCTCACCCTGCCTTACAACCAGGCAACTACCTCTAGGCAGAAAACTGGGACAACTGTAAGGCCTATTATATTTTTTCTTTGCTTTAGGGCCACAGCCCTATGAAGCCTTATTGTTCAATGCCTGAAAATTGTTGTTTTGAACGTATTATCTGATTTCCTAACAATAAGCCATGAAGCAAATCTGATACTTTCTACTTTTTCATTATTCAAATTGGAATTTAATATTTTAATAATATTAAGTTAATATTTAATATTTTACGATTACTTCTTTCTAGGTCCTAAAACTGCTTTGCTTACTGTTAAGAAAACATTTTCCTATGTTTTCCTCTAAAAGCTTTTTTTTAATATTTATATTTAGATGAGTATTTCTTCTTCAAATAATTTCTATGTGTGCCATGACACTGAACTAAATTCCTTATGTCATCTGTCAATATATATTTAGTGCCAACACCATATATTCAAAAGAAATTCATTTCCCTCCTTGTGTTCCTTTCATGTCTTTGTTGAAATTAAGTAATCCTGTAAGTGTGGGTCCATTCCTGTGCCCTGTGTATGCTTTATTTATTAGTTTGTTGATATTTGTGACAATACAATATAGAAGGAAATGGCAACCCGCTCCAGTATTCTTGCCTGAAAAATTTCAAGGACAGAGGAGCCCAGCAGGCTACAGTCCATGGGTCACAAAAAGTCAGACAGAATTTAGTGACTAAACAACAACAATGCCAATACAACCATTTTATAGTAAGTCTTACATTTTGTATAGTGTATAACCTATAATCTTTTTATTCTTTTGGGATATTGCTTTGTGCATTCAACATTATTTGCATATGAATATAAATTTTAGAACTTACATGTCAATTTTTCACACAGTGAAGTTTTACTTTGGTTATAATTGAAAGTCCATTAAATCTTTAGACTAGTTAGGAGAGAATTGAAATTGGAATAATAGTCATTTAAAGCATAAACATTTCTTTCAAGCGTATTCTTCAGTTTTCAGTGCAAATGCTATGGACATATTTTGCTACAGTTGTTCCTAATATTTTTATGTTTCGTGATGTTGTTTCAACAAAATTTTAAAATGTTGCTTTCCAGTTCCCTGTGCTGTTTAATTTCCAGGTATATAGTTTTATTAGCTATCTTATTTTCACAGATTAATGATTCAACACATAAACCCTAGGCAGAATTCATTAGTGAAGCCATCCATCTAGCCTGGTGATTTCTTGGGAGTTGTTTTTAACCAAAGATTCAATGTATTTAATAGATAAGTTTTCACGTAACTAAGTTTTCTCTGTCAGTTTTGATTAATTATTTTTTTCTGTAAATATTTTCATATAGGATCTTTTGGATGTCCTTTTTTTTTTTTCATTTATAAGTTATCTTGTTGATTTTTCCTTAGATGCATTTTATTTTACTACCTGAATCTCTTCTTGTTATTATTTTCTTCCATCTACTTCTTTGCATTTAATTTTCTGTTATTTTTCTAATTCTTAAGATAATGTTTAGATGGTTGATTTTATGTCATGCCTTTCTAATATGTTCACTTAACCTATAAGTTTAAAAGTATAGCTTGAATTGAATAACAACTCATGATATGTAAATTTTTCATTAGTTTATATTACAAAGTATTTTACTATTTTTGTGACTTCCTTGATCCATAGTATATTTAGAAGTATATTGTTTAATTTCCAAATATTTAAGCATTTAATTATTTTTGTTCACTTAATTTAATTATGATTAGTATATATTCTATCTTATTTCAGTTCTCTAATATTTGTTTAAACATTTTATGAAAAAACTTAATGAATATTTTATGTCCACTTGAAAATATTCTGTATATTGAGCTCTGTGTTCTAAAGCAATTAATTATATTTTATAATTTGTTTGTTGGAATTTTGCTTATATTTAGGAGTCTTTGATTTTATAAGTGTGACTCATTAAAATTTGACAAGATATTTGTGTATTTACCTATTTTTCTGATGAAAATTTTACATTTATAATTTATATATTTTGAGTCTGCATTAGAAATCACAAAAAAATTCTGTAAAGGATGAGATAGTAAATATTTTAAACAGAACACGAAATATCTGTTGCAGCTACTAAGCTCTATCACCTAGCATAAAAACAGCTGTAGAGAATACATAAAAATATAATGTTGTATCTGTGTTTCAATAAAACTTTATTTAAAAATGCAGGAGAAAGTCCATAGCTTACAGACTGCTGGTCTATATTATTAAGCCATATATATTTTGGCCTCAAAAGTACATTTTATCTGAGATTATATAAATGTATTTTTTTAGGGGAGGAAGGATAGGTGTGATATAGTGTTTGTTTATATGTTAATCTTTTTAACTCTATTTTTTCTTCTCTTTCTTAACAATCTGTTCTTGTAAGTTGTATATAACTGAGTGTATTTATCAAGAGTCTGTGAATCTTTGCCTTTGCTTGGAGCATTTAGTCTATTATATTTAATCAAACTGTTGATATGTTTGAATTTAAATCTACCTTGTTAAAGTTTGTTTCATATTTTCCCAAAATATTCCATTTCTTTTTCTCTCTTGGCTAGATTCCATTTGGAACCTTCAAAATAAAATTTTTATTATTCAGTCTTCTTTGTTAACTTGTCACCTGTACATTTTTTATACTATTCTTTAGTGGCTTCCCTAAAGAGTAAAAAAGGAAATCTTGACTTATTCACGCTCAATATAAATTAGTAATTTTATTACTTTTCAGACACACAAAGATTTTGAAATACTACCCTATTCCCATGTTTGCAGTATTTTTGAAGTTTTGTTAAATTTAACTTTAAATAATAAAAAACTTTTTACTATTCTGCAGTCAGCATTCATTTAGATTTACCTACATATTCACCACTTATTTCACTCTTTATTTCTGTATTTCTCTCTTAATGTCTAGGATCATTTTCCTTTTTCTCAACAAGTCCCTTAAGCATTTCTTTTAATTCAAGTGTACTCATTGCAAATTTTCTTTACTACTTTGCCTAAAAACAATTCAGTTTCACCTTTATCTAGATGAATATTAGGTCAACAGCTATTTTCTTTTATCATTTTTTAGAGTACAACTCATTTTTATTCTGTATTATATTCTAGTTTTCATTCAATTATGTTTCATTACATTAACGGCTTAAGCTTATTAAGAGTTAGAGTACTTTCACCTTCAAGTAATTCAAACCCATACAAATGAGATTTAAAAACAGAATCTTTGGGCCCATATGTTTGTGACTGGATCTAGGAAACATTTGATATCTTAGGGTCTTATCTTCTCTCAACATCTCAGTTTTGATTCTTTCTGGTGTTTTGCCAATTTTTTTTTCTTAATATGACAAAAGGGAAGTATGTTCAGAAATGTCCCAGATTACATCTTCATTGAATCAGTAATAGATAAAGTTTCCTTCCTTTTGCTAACACCCTGGAGGAGCCATTCATAAGCCAATTATTATGGCCAGGGTTATGGTGTAATATTATAGTTGAATACACCTGAATTATGTGATTACTTAATATTTGTGTTTGAGAGGGAGGTTCTGTAAGGGATTAAGAAAAAGAAAGGAAAATGGATTGCTAGGCCTCCAAAAACAATAATATCAGATCAGATCAGTCATATCAGATCAGTCGCTCAGTCATGTCCAACTCTTTGCGACCCCATGAATCGCAGCACACCAGGCCTCCTGTCCATCAGCAACTCCCGGAGTTCACTCAGACTCACGTCCATCGAGTCAGTGATGCCATCCAGCCATCTCATCCTCTGTCGTCCTCTTCTCCTCTTGCCCCCAATCCCTCCCAGCATCAGAGTCTTTTCCAATGAGTCAACTCTTCACATGAGGTGGCCAAAGTACTGGAGTTTCAGCTTTAGCATCATTCCTTCCAAAGAAATCCCAGGGCTGATCTCCTTCAGAATGGACAGGTTGGATCTCCTTGCAGTCCAAGGGACTCTCAAGAGTCTTCTCCAACATCACAGTTCAAGAGCATCAATTCTTCGGCACTCAGCCTTCTTCACAGTCCAACTCTCACATCCATACATGACCACAGGAAAAACCATAGCCTTGACTAGACGAACCTTTGTTGGCAAAGTAATGTCTCTGCTTTTGAACATGCTATCTAGGTTGGTTATAACTTTCCTTCCAAGGAGTAAGCATCTTATAATTTCATGGCTGCAGTCACCATCTGCAGTGATTTTGGAGCCCAGAAAAATAAAGTCTGACACTGTTTCCACTGTTTCCCCATCTATTTCTCATGAAGTGATGGGACAATAATATAGCATGTTATTAAATATATTTCTTTGTTTAAAAAAAAGTCATCTATTTCAGGAAAAAACTAATAGAATACATATCAATACAAGTCTGATACCTTCTGTGTCTTTTCAATAAATCACTTGCATTAGGATCTTCACCTTTAGGTCCATTTCTGGACTTAAGAGAAATAATAACAGAAGTGGTTCCAGGAAATTAACTCTGTGAATGGTAATATGACATCGGATCATTCTCTCTCCAAATAGCAATAAAATAGCCTATCACTTGAAACAGAAAAAAATGATAGCCCCTGACATAATACAGCATTGCAATTGCTAACACGTCTGCCTGTAATGAATTGAATATGGTACAAGCAGAATAGGCTACCTTGGTTTGCGCATTGCAACATTGGCATTTGAAAGATACAAGGGGAAAAAAGAAATATTAGGACTGTGGAATTATTTGGTTGTTGTGAGGTACAATTCATGCATCGTAAAAGAAAATGATAAAGTCATTGCAATCAATTTCCAAATTGAGAAGTGGTGAAAATAAGAATGCTTTTATGACAGGATTAAAAAGACTGCCCCACTTCCTGTACTGGAGGGCCAATGGGCTTGGATCCTAATTGCAAGAGTAGCAAAATTTGAGAGAAGAATAGATTTTTAGCCTCAACAAATCTCCCACAGAAAAATTTTGTCCTTGATAAGAGAGGAGTGAGGCGTGGAGATTTAAGATAAGTAGGCCTGGGTGGATAAATTCAAGAACATGGAGCCTCCAAATTCTTTTTTACCCTGTGTGCCTGAAGAGGTGCTCCCATTCCCTTGGCAGAGGCTAGTATTCCTCCATTCTGAAGACTATACAAGAAGGAAGGAAGACTATGCAAAAAGGAAGGAAGACTATGCAAGAAGGAAGGAAGACTATGCAAGAAGGAAGGAAGGACGCAAGAAGAAGGATGAAAGTCAGTGATTGACTTTCTCAATGCTCGACCTACAAAAAAAATCATTTCCCTGTTAACCATTAATGTCACTAGGAAATTAAATAGCATTAAGGCACTTCATGTTACAATTAGACAAATAATGTCCTTGATAATGAACAAAAGGGACTCCTTACTGAATGATCTTATTAATGACTACAGACAGAAAGTAGGAGCAGATATGAAGATGTTGAACTAGGATGTTGGAATAGAAAGGTGTAAAAGTTCAATTTTGTTATTTGGGGACATGTTTCCATTATCAAGAATACACAGAAGAACTGTACAAAAAAGATCTTCATGACCCAGATAATCACGATGGTGTGATCACTGACCTAGAGCCAGACATCCTGGAATGTGAAGTCAAGTGGGCCTTAGAAAGCATCACTACGAACAAAGCTAGTGGAGGTGATGGAATTCCAGTTGAGCTATTCCAAATCCTGAAAGATGATGCTGTGAAAGTGTTGCACTCAATATGCCAGCAAATTTGGAAAACTCAGCAGTGGTCACAGGACTGAAAAAGGTCAGTTTTCATTCCGATCCCAAAGAAAGGCAAGGCCAAAGAATGCTCAAACTACTGCACAATTGCACTCATCTCACACACTAGTAAAGTAATGCTCAAAACTCTCCAAGCCAGGCTTCAGCAATACGAGAACCGTGAAGTTCCTGATGTTCAAGCTGGTTTTAGAAAAGGCAGAGGAACCAGAGATCAAATTACTAACATCTGCTGGATCATGGAAAAAGCAAGAGAGTTCCAGAAAAACATATATTTCTACTTTATTGACTATGCCAAAGCCTTTGACTGTGTGGATCACAATAAACTGTGGAAAATTCTGAAAGAGATGGGAATACCAGACCACCTGATCTGCCTCTTGAGAAATTTGTATGCAGGTCAGGAAGCAACAGTTAGAACTGGACATGGAACAACAGACTGGTTCCAAATAGGAAAAGGAGTTCATCAAGGCTGTATATTGTCACCCTGTTTATTTAACTTATATGCAGAGTACATCATGAGAAACGCTGGACTGGAAGAAACACAAGCTGGAATCAAGATTGCCAGGAGAAATATCAATCACCTCAGATATGCAGATGACACGACCCTTATGGCAGAAAGTGAAGAGGAACTCAACAGCCTCTTGATGAAAGTGAAAGTGGAGAGTGAAAAAGTTGGCTTAAAGCTCAACATTCAGAAAACGAAGATCATGGCATCCGGTCCCACCACTTCATGGGAAATAGATGGGGAAACAGTGGAAACAGTGTCAGACTTTATTTTTCTGGGCTCCCAAATCACTACAGATGGTGACTGCAGCCATGAAATTAAAAGACGCTTACTCCTTGGAAGGAAAGTTATGACCAACCTAGATAGCATATTCAAAAGCAGAGACATTACTTTGCCAACAAAGGTTCGTCTAGTCAAGGCTATGGTTTTTCCTGTGGTCATGTATGGATGTGAGAGTTGGACTGTGAAGAAGGCTGAGTGCCGAAGAATTGATGCTTTTGAACTGTGATGTTGGAGAAGACTCTTGAGAGTCCCTTGGACTGCAAAGAGATCCAACCAGTCCATTCTGAAGGAGATCAGCCCTGGGATTTCTTTGGAAGGAATGATGCTAAAGCTGAAACTCCAGTACTTTGGCCACCTCATGTGAAGAGTTGACTCATTGGAAAAGACTCTGATGCTGGGAGGGATTGGGGGCAGGAGGAGAAGGGGACGACAGAGGATGAGATGGCTGGATGGCATCACTGACTCTATGGACGTGAGTTTGAGTGAACTCTGGGAGTTGGTGATGGACAGGGAGGCCTGGTGTGCTGTGATTCATGGGGTCGCAAAGAGTTGGACACGACTGAGCGACTGATCTGATCTGATCTAATTCCATTTTCCAGGAATGGAATAATGCCCTTAGTGCCCTCACCAAGGACGCTCAGAGCTTATATTATTAATACCCATTGGGATTGCTCTTAGAAAAAAAAATTTTTTTTTAAATGGTGTATGTTTGTGAATGGTCAGTCATGTTCAACTTTTTAGGACCCCATGGATAGCCCACCAGGCTCCTCTGTCATGGAATTTTCCAGGCAAGAATACTGGAGTGGATAGCAATTCCCTTCTCCAGGGGATCTACCCGAACCAGGGAATGAACTTATGTCTCCTGCGTCTCCTGCATTGACAGGCGGGTTCTTTACCAGCTGAGCCTCAGGGAACTCCTCATGTCAAATAAAGTGGAGATATGGCTCAGAAGGTAAAGGACCTGCCTGCAATGCAGAGACCCATGATCGATCCCTAGGTTGGGAAGATCCCCTGGAGAAGGGAATGGCTACTTAGTCCAGTATTTTTGCCTGGGGAATTCCATGGACAGAGGAGCCTGGCAGGCTATAGTCCATAGGATTGCAAAGAGTCAGACATGACTGAGCAACTAATACACACACACACATACAATGTTAAAATACATGAAGCAAAATCTAATGGATAAATAGAAGAAATAGATATATCAACAATTATAACTGGGATATCAGCACTCATCTCTCAGTAATGGGTAGAATAAGTTAAAAGAAAATCAATAATATCATAGAATTATCAACTAAATTAACCTAACAGTCATTCATGCACACTCC
The DNA here is from genome assembly GCF_032452875.1 of Bos javanicus. Lineage (NCBI taxonomy): Eukaryota > Metazoa > Chordata > Mammalia > Artiodactyla > Bovidae > Bos > Bos javanicus. The sequence goes on from NC_083876.1 coordinate 90,546,982, forward strand.
ATTAAGAGAAGTAGACTCTTTCTTTTCAAGTACACATAAAACATTCATCTAAATTTATCACATTGTAAACTATATAAGTAATTCTCAGTAAATGTAAACGTTTTGAAATCCTTGAGAAGATGTTGTCTAACAACAAAGTACATTAGAAATCAACAACCCAAAGATATTAGGAAAATTCACAATTATCTGAAAATCAAGCACCTTTCTGCTCTCTGTCAGATAAGGAACCACAAGGATAATTAGAAAATATTTTTAACTCAATGAAAATGAAAACAGCGTATTTAAATTTGTGTATATGCTATGCAGCCAAATTAATGCTTAAAATGTGTATTGTTAAATTCCTATATTAGAAAAGGATAAAAGTCTAATATCAATGATACATTTTCTTCTTACTGCCCATGCACTGTCCACATGGCCTCCAAACACTTGTATTGTTCTGTGCACTAATCAGCTTCTGTGTTTATTGTTTAAATGCTTCACACTTGCAGACTTCAGAAGACTGCCCTCAAGCCCTGGATAGGTGTTTACCCTTTGCATAGAATCAGAATTTTCTAGGAGTCCAGGCTTCCCTTGATGTGAAAATAAGAAAGTCTAACTCTTTCTTTGAGTTCTGATTTGTGCTCTCTGGCTCTCTTTTGCATTAAGATGATGCTAGGATTCTCCTATAATTGTGCCCTTGTCCAGCTAATTCTCCTTCCTTGTCCTTCTGCTGCTGCTAAGTCGCTTCAGTTGTGTCTGACTCTGTGCGACCCCATAGACGGCAGCCCACCAGGCTCTGCCGTCCCTGGGATTCTCCAGGCAAGAACACTGGAGTGGGTTGCCATTTCTTTCTCCAATGCATGAAAGTGAAAAGTGAAAGTGAAGTCGCTCTGTCGTGCCCGACTCTTAGCAACCCCATGGACTGCAGCCTTCCAGGCTCCTCCATCCATGGGATTTTCCAGGCAAGAATACTGGAGTGGGTAGCCATTCCCTTCTCTAGCGGATCTTCCCAACCCAGGGATGGAACATGCGTCTCCTGCATTGCAGGCAGATTCTTTACTGTCTGAGCCACCAGTGAAGCCCATTCTTCTTTAGTCATCCTGAGGAGGGGTACCTACATGGTGTGATTGTCTTGCTTTGGAAAAATGTGTAGGACACTGGGGGAACAAAAATTTACATCATTTCTTTCTTTTTGAATACTGCATACAAATAAGTGAATAGCTTTTTTTTTTTTTTTTCCTTTTTAGGAATGTATTTAATTCATTCAGTCTATACCAGTAAGGTAGGAGGAAATTGTGATAATTTGGATGTTATAATATGAATACTATTTAATCCATATCTCTGTCTCTCTCATAAATAGGTCTAGAGTATCCTAGCATATTCATGACCTGAAAAGCATCAGCAGCATAGAATTCAGCCTACTCCTGATGAAAATTATCCAAGACCTTAGTATCTAACAATGATTTTATGTCTTAGTCAGTATACTGACAGACAGAGCACCCACCTTTTCTCATCTTCCCATGCAGAGCTACTGTGCTTTGACAAAAATTCCATCCCTGGTTAAGTAATGCCCTGGAGTGTACATTCAGGCATCGGTTAGTTTTCTGGTACTTTAAGCTTAAGGCCTGATTTTTACTTAATAAAGATAAGAAAATTTAAAAAATGCTAATCACAGAAAAGAAATAATGTAGGAACTTTAAGATATTTATTTCAGATTTTTCTTTTTTAATTTCCTGGTTCTGTATAGTTTTAAACAAGGTAAAGTTTAAAACTTAAACTTGGATGATGTGCATGACATCCATGCAAGTTTTCAAAAACTGAGTCAACATTGCTTAACATTACTGTACTTTGCTCTATTTTATTTAATATCTGTATCAGTTTATTGCAAAGAATCATGAATATCATAATTCGGAGTGTATAAGATTTCTTTGATTTTTGTAGCAGCTTCCCTAAGCTGTGCATGAGTTTTTACTACCAGGACAAGGTGACATGCTATGTTAAAAGTATTGTTTATGCCTTAGATTGGCTAACTCTTAAAATCAATGTTGTTCAATTAATGCGGCTACTTAGAAGCAGGCTGAATGAAAATCATGCAGGAAAAAACTAATAACTTCATTGATACTCATTTAAGACCTTTTCTATTAAGTATCCTTTTAATCATCATCTTATTTTTTTTTTACTGTTAATTATAACAGCATCATTTTCATACTTACTTGGAGAGGATTTCTCTTTCAATTCTCACTTTTGTGTCATTGTTCAGCTGCTCACTGGTGTCGGACTCTGCAACCTCACGGACTACAGCACACCAGGCCTGTCCTCCACTGTCTCCCAGAGTTTGCTCAAACTCATGTCTATTGAGTCAATTATGTTATCAAACCATCTCATTCTCTGTTGCCCCCTTCTCCTCCTGCTCTCAATCTTTCCCAGCGTTAGGGAATGAGTTTGCCAATGAGTTGGCCTTTCACATCAGATGGCCAAAGTATTGGAGCTTCAGCTTCAACATGTCTTTTCCATGAATATTCAGGGTTGATTTCCTTTAGGATTGACTGGTTTGATCTCCCTGCTGTCCAAGGGACTCTCAAGTCTTCTCCAGCACAATTAGAAAGTGTCGATTCTTCAGGGCTCAGTCTTCTTTATGGGCCAACTCTCACATCCGTACATGACTACTGGAAAAACCATAGCTTTGACTAGATGGACTTTGTTGGCAAATTGATGTCTTTGCTTTTCAATACTGCCTAGGTTTGCCATAGGTTTTCTTTCAAGGAACAAGCATCTGTTAACTTTGTTGCTGCAGTCACTGTCCACAGTGATTTTGGAGCCCCCCAAAATAAAATGTGTCAGTTTCCACTTTTCCCCATCTATTTCCCATGAAGTTATTGGACTGAATGCCATGATCTTATTTTTTTGAATGCTGAGTTTTAAGCCAGCTTTTTCACTCTCCTCTTTCACCTTCACCTAAAGGCTCTTCAGTTCCTCTTTGCTTTCCGCCATTAGGGTGCTATCATCTGCATATCTGGGCCTGTTGATATTCTCCCGGCAATCTTGATTACAGCTTGTGCTTCATTCAGCCCAGAATAAAAGTTAAATAAGCAGAGTGACAATATACAGCCTTGACATACTCCTTTCCCAATTTTGAACCAGCCCATTGTTCCACGTCCAGTTCTAACTGTTGCTTCTTGACCTGCATACAGATTTCTCAAGAGGCAGGTCAGGTAGTCTGGTATTCCCATCTCTTGAAGAATTTTCCATAGTTTGCTGTGATCCACACAGTCAAAAGCCTTAGTGTAGTCGATGAAGCAGATGTTTTTCTGGAATTCCTTTGCTTTTTCTATCATCCAACAGATGTTGGCAATTTGTTCTTCTGCACTTTTCTAAATTCAGCTTGTACATCTGGAAGTTCTCAGTTCATATCCTGTTGAAGCCTACCTTGAAGGATTTTGAACATTACCTTGTTACCATCATCTTTTAGAATTTGAAATAACAGCTGGAATTCCATCACCTCCACTAGCTTTGTTCATAGTGATGCTTCCAAAGGCCCACTTTACTTTGTACTCCAGGTTTCTGGCTCTAGGTGAGTGATCACATCCATTGTGGTTATCCGGGTCATTAAGACCTTTTCAGTAGAGTTCATTTGTGTATTCTTGCCACCTCTTCTTAATCTCTTCTGCTTCTCTAGGGTGCTTGCTATTTCTGCCCCCACCATTTTAGGTCACAGTATAAGTTCTGAGTGGTTACAATACCCAAATCATTACTAAAACTTGTCTTTTCATTCAGTACACATTTACATTTTGCCAAAACTCCATGCATGTTTGAGAAGTATGTTTACTCTAATTACACATGTATGTAAAATTGAATATAGTCATGAGATAAAGTTTGTTAACTTTGTTTTGCAAAGTTTCTGTATCTTGATTGAATTTGATTAATATAGCAGGTATTGAAAAGCAAAGACATCACTTTGCCAACAAAGGTCCATCTAGTCAAGGCCATGGTTTTTCCTGTGGTCATGTATGGAGAGTTGGACTGTGAAGAAAGCTGATAGCTGAAGAATTGATGCTTTTGAACTGTGGTGTTGGAGAAGACTCTTGAGAGTCCCTTGGACTGCAAGGAGATCCAACCAGTCCATTCTGAAGGAGATCAGCCCTGGGATTTCTTTGGAAGGAATGATGCTAAAGCTGAAACTCCAGTACTTTGGCCACCTCATGTGAAGAGTTGACTCATTGGAAAAGACTCTGATGCTGGGAGGGATTGGGGGCAGGAGGAGAAGGGGACGACAGAGGATGAGATGGCTGGATGGCATCACTGATTCGATGGACGTGAGTCTGGGTGAACTCCGGGAGTTGGTGATGGACAGGGAGGCCTGGTGTGCTGCGATTCATGCGGTCACAAAGAGTCGGACACAACTGAGCAAATGAACTGAACTGAAATGAAAATAGCAGAAAGTTTTGTTATAAAATATAATTCATCAATAACTCATAAAACTGACAATTTTTAAGTAATTAAGGCAATGATATGAGGTATGTATATGTTTATGATTATATCTTTTTGGTGAATTGTTCTTTTCCTATTATTTACCAAACATCTCTCTGCCAAAATTTTCATTTCTTTCAAAGTCTGATGTGTTACTAATGTAGCTCTCCAAGTTTTCTGTTGAGGATAATGTGCCTGGTGTATCTTGTGTCATTTTATTTTCAAATACTCAGTGTCTGTATTTTCAAGATTACCTAGCTTGATTTACATAATTAGACTATCACTACTGTTTAATAAGCCAATTTGATTTAGTTGCATTTATTTTATTATCATATATAGGAATGTATTTACAATCTCTCCATTGCCCTCTACATGTCCTAGTTTTTATATTACTCTTTCCTCCTCTTCTGAATCCTATTGACTATTAACTTTTCTTTGTTCCTTTTATTTTTTATGAACATTTGGATACTATTCTTTTATAGATTACTTTATTAGTATTAATATACCATGAGAAATTCACATTACAAATTATATGTCTTTTACTTCCTTTGTTAATCAGTATCTCCCCACTAGTCTTGAACAGATCCTAATTTGATATCAAATAGATATCATTCTATTTGTAATTAACATCATTTTTGAAGTATTTTTCCCTACATTTTTTTAACATATCTCAAAATATGTATTATAGCTTTGACCTAGAAAAATAAATATTCTTTACATTGTTGTGGCATTTTGTAGTATTAAGGAACCAAAGGTCAGAGAGTCTCTGGGGAAGAAACCCACGTTTAAATTAATGAATATAATAAACATAGGCAAAAATGTACATTTTCATCATCTCTTCTATCATCAAACGTGTTCTTAAAAGACAACTAGTCAAGGACTCCTTGAATATTATCCCACTTAAGCATGAACAGATTAGTGTTTCATTTCAGTTATTTAGCACTTACTATATCTCTATGACTATCTGCAGAACTGACATATGCAGAAAAACTCAATGGAACCTTGAAAAACAAAGCTCCATTGTTAAAATTTAAAGGACAAATGAATGTAGCTTTCTCCTCTCCAAAGCAAAATGTGTTTAGGTAAAAAGAGAGACATAAATTATAAAGAATGTCCTTCTTAAAGATTAATAACATACCCCACAGACAGAGCTAAAAATTGAAAACTATGAAATAAGCACTGCCATTGTTGCTTCTTCCTTTTAGACGTCGAGTGACACGAAGCTGGTCTATTCATCTACGCTACTCTGTAGCACTGTTACTGCACATATGCTCTGAATCGAATCAATTCTGTTCACATAAGCATGCATGTGTGTTAAGTCACTTCAGTCGTGTCTGACTCTTTGTGATCCTATGGATCATAGCCCAAGAGGCTCCCCTGTCCATGGGATTCTCCAGGCAAGAAAACTGGAGTGGGTTGCCATACCCTTCTCCAGGGGATCTTCCTGACCTAGGGATTGAACCAGCATCTCTTTTGGCTTCTGCATTGGCAGGCAGGTTCTTTACATTAGAGCCACCTGGAAAGCCCCTTTTCAAACATATCTATCCTCTAAAAACTTACTCATTTCATCAGTTTCATGTCTGCCATTTGTCCTATGCAGTGGCAGTAAAATATTATCATTTTCACAAAATATTGTACCTTACTACTTAGCAGTCCTTTCATGTTTCTGAATCCTAAATTATTCATGACAAATATGATGGCCACTGGATAAATTGATTGCTATAAGTTGGATTAAGTTGTTGGGAAAGAAGATTTTAATCATATTTTAATAATTTGAGATAGCATGATAGGCTGTTCAGGGGTGCATGCTTCTTTACGGATCATGTTTTTCTCCGGTTATATGCCCAGGAGTGGGATTGCAGGGTCGTATCATAAACTCTTTTAGTTTTTTAAGGAACCTCCATACTGTTCTCCAGAGTGGCTGAACCAATTTACACTCTCCACACCCTCTCCAGCATTTATTGTTTGTGGATTTTTTGATGATAGCCATTCTGGCTCATTGTAGTTTTGATTTGCATTTCCCTAGTAATTAGTGATGTTGGACATCTTTTCATGTGCCTATTGGCAATCTGTATGTTTTCTTTGGAGACATGTTTATTTAGGTCTTCTGCCCATTTTTTGAGTGGGTGGTCTGTTCTGATGCTGTTAAGCATCATTAGCTGTTTGTAAATTTTGGAGACTAATCCTTTATTGGTCACATCATTTGCAAATATTTTCTCCCAATCTGTGTGCTATCTTTTTGGTTTGTTCATTGTTTCCTTTGCTGTGCAAAAGTTTTTAAATAAGTCCCATTTGTTTATTTTTGTTTTTATTTCCATTATTCTGGGAGACTGATTGAAAAATGTATCTCTGTGATTCATGTTAGAGAGCGTTCTGCCTATGCTTTCCTCTAGGAATTTCATAGTATCTTGTCAGAGAGGATATTTTTTAACATGATAACATTTTAATTGAAATAAAACATGGAAGTCATCCATTACTCTTCTTGTTTATAATGGGTTTGAACTGTGTTGCCTGGAGAATCCCAGGGACGGGGGAGCTTGGTGGGCTGCCGTCTATGGGGTCACACAGAGTCGGACACGACTGAAGCGACTTAGCAGCAGCAGCAGCATTGTCTTATTAAGGACCAGAACCCAAATGTAATGGATTAACGATAGGATATCTGACATCTGTCTTTATTCAGGACATTCTGAGTACACCCAGCACTCCAGAAAAATTATCTGTGCTTCCTTTCACCCTTAAGTATTTGAATGATAGGTTATATGACCACTCCAATTAATAAATACTTGTGATTAATAATTCATAGGATTTATATGTGTCATGAATGATGTAATTTAATTTAAATGTATTGTCCCAAATATGATGAAGGATGTATCAAAAGACAAATTCTCACATCTAAAGTTCTCATATCTAAAACTTTGGCTGAGCACACAGCATATAACATTTGCCTCATTTATGGCTGAAGTTTGTGAAATCACAGTTTGGCTCATATTTAACAAAATAAAACTTCTTTTCTAGTCCAAGTCAAAGAGTAGAGTGAAATTATATATCTAAGCATATTTTCTTAAAATATTGGGGATATTTATTACCACCACTTATGAGTGAGACTGTTACTGGGTGGCAAGTCACAGACGGGAACATGGAAAAGGTGACTGAAGTTTGCATGAGACAATATGGCTGTCAGGATTGCTGTTACTCTACCCAGGCCCAAGCCATGGGGACATTAAGACAAGTCTCTGCAGCCCATCTCTTTAAGGTCAGCAAAGCTTTCCAAATTCCATTTCCATTTTCTTTTTATCCTCTGACATTAGTTTTCATACAATATGCTTGAACTTGCTTTCAGCTTCCAAATTTTGTTTCATTTCACCCCATTTCATCCCCATAGTCTATATTCTGATAGTCTATCCTGCTACTATCTTGATAGCATCCATCCATAATCTTTAGAAAATGAGTCCAGGTTAATTATCTAGGCTATAGCTCACTGGTGAGGTGACAGTACAGACAAAAGGCTCAGAGAGTAGTTCAGCTAGTCCACTCTGTCCAACCATCTTGAACTCAATCATGTTTTCATATCAGTGTGTAGAAAATGCTGAAAGCCAAGGATTGTGTGTTTTCCATGATGGGTAATAGGTGTACAAAGCTAGAATGTTAATATAAATTATCTTCCCATTAGAACTGGTTCACAGAACCTGTAGACACCTTGCAATGAGTAGCATACTTACCAGTTTAAAGCATATCGTCAGTAGTTATTCTTGTCATAGTCAAAATTGCACTGGGAAAAGTTAAACAAGTAAGAAATAAGACTCATTTAAGGCTACTGCCAGAAGAGACAAAGACCAGAATGCAGTCTGAACTCAACTCAGCCAAAATAAAACGCAAGAGTGTTTTAAAATGTTGGCATGAACAGAAGATGGGCCATCTGTGTTTGTTGACCCTTGAAGGCCAGAAGAGTGGCTCACTTATTGCTGTGTGACAAATAGAAGTGTTATTAACAGACAACCCTAGAAGCATTCCCAAATTAGGAATATGGTATACGTTCAGAGTTGCATTAAATGGAATTGCAGTATAAGCCAGACAAATATACAGTTACACAAAACTCTATGATCCCAATGCCTTAACATTAAAAATTTTTCACTCAACACCAATCAGGTCACACCTTATCTTGTACAGGAATACACAAACAGTGACTCTACAGTCCAGATTCTTATCACCCAGGATGCCACTAGCCTCAGCACAGCCTCCAAGGTCACAGTAATGGGTTGAGGGGGGGAACATGGGAGAGGCAAGATTTCACATGGACACATAAATATGTCACGTTCACTTACCTTCTCTTGACCAGAGCCGAGATGGTCCCACCTGAACTGCAGAAGTATCTCAAAAGTGTGGTCTGGTCCAGGAGAAGAAATTGAATATTAAGAATATTAAGGTGGAATGTTCTATTTCCACCTGCAGTACTTAGAAGTGTATAGCTTTTGTTGTTGTTCAATCTCTCATTCGTGTCCAACTCTTTGTGACCCCATGGACTGCAGCACGCTAGGTTTCTCTGTCCTTCACCACCTCCCGGAGCTTGCTCAAACTCATGTCCATCAAGTTGGTGATGCCATCCAACCATCTCATCCTGTCACCCCTCTTCTCCTCCTGCCCTCAATCTTTCCCAGCATCAGGGTCTTTTCCAATGAGTCAACTACTCATCATATGGTCAAAGTATCGCAGCTTCAACTTCAGCATCAATAGTTCCAATGTCTATTCAGGGTTGATGTCCTTTACGATTGACTAGTTTAATTTCCTTGCAGTCCAGGGGACTCTCAAGAGTCTTCTCCAATACCAGTTTTCGAAAACATAGCTTTAGTGCCAAGAAAATATCTCCCATCCATTAAGTTAACTGATAGCAATTGCTCACTCTTTGCAGTGAGCACTAGAGATTTCTGAGAGAAAACAACAAACTAAAGCCATTTAAATAAAAAAAAAAAAAGCAAGTTTTGTAATAGCTAATCTTACTTGTTCAAATTATTAGCTCAAGTTCATGTGCCTAACCCAGAGAGATGCCAAGTTATTCTAAGGAACTTGGACATCTAGTTGTTGAAGGACAGGGAAACCTGGCATGCTGCAATTCATGGGGTCACAGAGAGTCAGACACGACTGAGCAACTGAACAACAACCATTTTATTTGTTCAAATTATTAGCTTAAGTTCATGTGCCTGACCCAGAGATGCCAAGCAAACTGAAATGTCTGAGTTTGGAGCAGAGGAAGGTTTATTGCAGGGTCATGAGGTGGTTCATGCTCTAAAAAACCAGGTTCTGAGAAGGATTTTGGCAGAGCATGGTTAAAGGTTAGATGACAGAAGGAGGCCCCAGGGTATGTGATTAGCTCACACACAATTCTCTGACTGGCTGATGGTGAGTGAAAAGAGTGGTATCACAGGGTTAAGTCTTTAGGCTCCAGAAGGCCTGGGGCTAAGTGCTTAAGGGCATCAAGTAGTTAACATTTTCCATTTCATGGGGTTTTTTCACATATGCAAAACAATTAAGGAATGTGTACCAATTAGTGTTATCTAGGTGCATCAGCAGAGAAGGCAATGGCACCCCACTCCAGTACTCTTGCCTGGAAAATCCCATGGGTGGAGGAGCCTGGTAGGCTCCAGTCCATGGGGTCGATAAGAGTCTGACATGAGTGTGCGACTTCACTTTCACTTTTCATTTTCATGCATTGGAGAAGGAAATGGCAACCCACTCCAGTGTTCTTGCCTGGAGAATCCCAGGGATGGGGGAGCCTGGTGGGCTGCTGTCTCTGGGGTTGCACAGAGTCGGACACGATTGAAACGACTTAGCAGCAGCAGCAGCAGCAGCAGATACTTCAGAGAGGAGCTAAAGCTATGGAGTAAGCCTGTCCTGGGAAAGCCCCATAGGGTCCTACCTGGGTGCAAAATATCTTCCTTAAAAAAAAAAAAAAAAAAAAAAAAGCTTTTTCTGAATGACTCCAATGATAGAGTAGTGATATGCATCTATAATTTCTGACATTTAGGTTTGTTTCTTCTTGAGAAACTTATTTCCCCATTCCTAAAAAAAATTGTACTTTCCTTGGAAAAGTATTTTTCTGTCAAAAAAATACTTTTTTTAAACCACAGCATATTTAAACAATTTTCTTAATACTAGATTTTACTGATTCACATAGCGTTTTTAGTTTCTTACAAAAAATGCTTTGTTGACATACAGTTTTCATGCCATAAAATTTATTTAAGTGTAATATTCAATAACACTAAATTTATAGCTTTGTGCAACCAAAACATTCCCATTATTCCCAAAAAGAAATTTCTTGCTCACTCTTAGTCATTCCTCCTCTCCATTCCTACTGCCAGGCAGCCATTCATCTACTGTCTCTAAAAATTTGCCTTTTCTGATTTCATATAAATTGAATGAAACAATATGTGGTCCTTTTTGTCCAGGTTCTTTACTGAACATGATGTTTTTGTGCTTCACTTATGTCATAATATGTATGAGTGCTGTGCTTAATCGCCCAGTTGCGTCCGACTTTTTGCAACCCCACGGACAGTAGCCTACTATGCTCCTCTGTACGTGTGGATACTCCAGGCAAGAACACTGGAGTGGGTTGTCATGCCCTCCTCTAGGGAATCTTCCCAACCCAGGGATTGAACTCAGGTCTCCCTCATTGCAGGTGGATTCTTTTACTGTCTGAGTCACCAGGGAAGCCCAGCATGTATGAATACTTCATTTCTTTTTGTTGGTGGTAGAATTCCATTGTATAACTGTGCCACATTTTGTTCTACTACCAAATGATGGACATTTGGATTGTTTCCATTTTAAAAAACATTAGCTTTATTGAGGTATATTTGAGTAATAAAATTATAAGACTTTTAAATTATAGTACCTGGTGATTTTTATGCATATATATTATAAAATGCTCTCCCAGCTATTTAGTATATTCTTAAGCTCAGATATTTATCTTTGTGTGTGTGTGCGTGTGTGTGTGTGTGTGTGTGTTTGGAACTAAGTATTATATACAGTATGTTGTTAGCAAATACAATCACTGTGTTTACATTAGAGTCTAAGATCTTATTCTGAGAAAAAACAGAGTTTGCACCCTTTTATCAACCTCTCCTTATTTCCCCTATTCCAAGTCCCTTGCAACCAATTTTCCACTCTCTATTTCTGTGAGTTTGACTTTTCTTTTTTTAAGATTCCACATAAAAGTGATAGTATGCAGTATTTATCTTTCTCTCCATACCCTGTTTTCTTTTTCTTTTTTGGATACATATTTAGAAGTGATATTGTTGATAATAAGGTCGTTCTATTTTTAGTTTTCTAAAAATCTTCCTCAAAACATTTTTTGCTCCTGAAAGTATTTTTAAAAATAAAAATAATAATTAGTGACTACTGTAAATAATAATTAGTTAGTGACTACTGTGACATTGTACAGGAGACAGGGATCAAGGCCATTCCCATAGAAAAGAAATGCAAAAAAGAAAAATGGCTGTCTGGGGAGGCCTTACAAATAGCTGTGAAAAGAAGAGACATGAAAAGCAAAGGAGAAAAGGAAAGATATAAACATCTGAATGCAGAGTTCCAAAGAATAGCAAGAAGAGATAAGAAAGCCTTCTTCAGCGATCAATGCAAAGAAATAGAGGAAAACAAAGGATGGGAAAGACTAGGGATCTCTTCAAGAAAATCAGAGATACCAAAGGAACATTTCATGCAAAGATGAGCACAATAAAGGACAGAAATGATATGGACCTAACAGAAGCAGAAGATATTAAGAAGAGGTGGCAAGAACACATAGAAGAACTGTACAAAAAGATCTTCACGACCCAGATAATCACGATGGTGTGATCACTGACCTAGAGCCAGACATCATGGAACGTGAAGTCAAGTGGGCCTTAGAAAGCATCACTATGAACAAAGCTAGTGGAGGTGATGGAATTCCAGTTGAGCTATTCCAAATCCTGAAAGATGATGCTGTGAAAGTGCTGCACTCAATATGCCAGCAAATTTGGAAAACTCAGCAGTGGCCACAGGACTGGAAAAGGTCAGTTTTCATCCCAATCCCAAAGAAAGGCAAGGCCAAAGAATGCTCAAACTACCGCACAATTGCACTCATCTCACACGCTAGTAAAATAATGCTCAAAATTCTCCAAGCCAGGCTTCAGCAATATGTGAACTGTAAACTTCCTAATGTGCAAGCTGGTTTTAGAAAAGGCAGAGGAACCAGAGATCAAATTGCCAACATCCGCTGGATCATAGAAAAAGCAAGAGAAATCCATAAAAGCATCTATTTCTGCTTTATTGACTATGCCAAAGCCTTTGACTGTGTGGATCACAATAAACTGTGGAAGATTCTGAAGGAGATGGGAATACCAGACCACCTGATCTGCCTCTTGAGAAATTTGTATGCAGGTCAGGAAGCAACAGTTAGAACAGGACATGGAACAACAGACTGTTTCCAAATAGGAAAAGGAGTATGTCAAGGCTGTATGTTGTCACCCTGCTTATTTAACTTATATGCAGAGTACATCATGAGAAACCCTGGACTGGAAGAAACACAAGCTGGAATCAAGATTGCTGGGAGAAATATCAATAACCTCAGATATGCAGATTACACCACTCTTACGGCAGAAAGTGAAGAGGAACTAAAAAGCCTCTTGATGAAAGTGAAAGTGGAGAGTGAAAAAGTTGGCTTAAAGCTCAACATTCAGAAAACGAAGATCATGGCATCTGGTCCCATCACTTCCTGGGAAATAGATGGGGAAACAGTGGAAACAGTGTCAGATGCCAAGGTCCAGACCAGGCTGATCCAGGGAGTTCAAAGGGGAGACGGCTTTGGCGATCAGGATATGATAGCTATAATTAAATATTAATTAGAGATATAAAGAGTGATAGAATAAGGATAGCTCAGCAGGAAAATTCAGTGGAGAAAAGAGGCTGAGTAGCTTGGTTTATGCGGGAAACCAATAAAACTTCAAGACAAGAAGCTTGCACCACTTACGTAGGCCGCAGGCGTCCTTCCGTTCTCCCAAAGGAGAGGAGACACTGAGGCCTCCCCGGTTGGATCTTAGAAGCCCAGGCAAAATTAGTAAGCATGGCGGGCTCCACGCTCCAGATGGAAACTCAGCCAGAGTTTAAGAGAGAGAATGACATGGGGGGACCAGTATTTCAAGGAACTGATCCCCATTCTTTATTTTCCAGAGTCTGTTTTTATACATTGAGGTGTTGTACAAAAGTCACGTGGGGTCAGCAGTCCTGACTTTTATTAAAGTCAGGTGCTTCATACAAATGTATACAGAGGTCTTAGGGGTGTTACATCATCTTCTGGCCAGGGGGCCTGCTGACAATTTATGACCCTCTCCTTGTGACAGCGGTCAGTCAACACTTATTTCTCCAGGGGTGATTATTCTTAAAACAGATGCCACCCAAATAAAGTTACATTCCTATAGGGTGAGGGTGTAGTGGGTTTTAGTTAAGGAAAGAATTGATTTAGCCTAAGGTCTAACGTGATTTATATCAAAGGTTAATACTTATTTCTTCTATATATTCATTAATGTGTATAAGGGCAGGGGATGTGAGACTTAGCAGCAAACATTGGCTCAACAAATGAAAAACCCTTCACCAATACAATTTCTAATCAGCCCATTATACTTATACTAATAGTTTTCTAACTTCTCTAAAGAACCCGTTTTTAGAAGGTATAAAGCATCTCATGCCTCTCACAGTTGGGAGGCTGTAAGCAATCATATGTGGCCAGACAAGCCTGTCAGGCAGGCTTGAGAACCTTCAGAGGAGTTTGTAAGTTTAGAACACTCCTGTCACGCCCAGGAATTATCATTAACTGGAACTCTAAGTTAACTCCTTCTCCGAAAAAGGTGGTGGGGGACAGCCCCCCATAAAGTCAGAGGTGTAGGTGAGAGCACAAAATAGTAAAGTAGGCAGGCTCTGGTTATGGGGGTAGATGCTCGAGAATTTCCAGGAGGACTTCTGAGGCTCTATCCCGCCTTTGCGTATGTCAAGCCTCCTTCCTCATGACCTTTGCCACGGGCGGAGTGCCTCACACTGGCCCCCAACAGTCAGACTTTATTTTTCTGGGCTCCAAAATCACTGCAGATGGTGACTGCAGCCATGAAATTAAAAGGCGCTTACTCCTTGGAAGGAAAGTTATGGCCAACTTAGATAGCATATTCAGAAGCAGAGACATTGCCAACAAAGGTTCATCTAGTGAAGGCTATGGTTTTTCCTGTGGTTATGTATGGATGTGAGAGTTGGACTGTGAAGAAGGCTGAGCGCCGAAGAATTGATGCTTTTGAACTGTGGTGTTGGAGAAGACTCTTGAGAGTCCCTTGGACTGCAAGGAGATCCAACCAGTCCATTCTGAAGGAGATCAGCCCTGGGATTTCTTTGGAAGGAATGATGCTAAAGCTGAAACTCCAGTACTTTGGCCACCTCATGCGAAGAGTTGACTTATTGGAAAAGACTCTGATGCTGGGAGGGATTGAGGGCAAGAGGAGAAGGGGACGACAGAGGATGAGATGGCTGGATGGCGTCACTGACTCTATGGATGTGAGTCTGAGTGAACTCTGGGAGTTGGTGATGGACAGGAGGCCTGGTGTGCTGTGATTCATGGGGTCGCAGAGTCGGACACGACTGAGTGACTGATCTGATCTGACTGTGAATAAAACACTGTGATAAGAATATTGAATGTACTGGCACATAAAGATCTTTGGTTTATTATTGACATATTTCTTTCTAATTTGAGACTCTGAGGACTGAACCAAATAAATGTGAAACATCCTTACCTGTTCAGGTTTTATTTTCTTTTGATATTCAGCTGTTTTCATGAGTCCACCCACCCAAGACTGTGAAGAGTATCCATAAAATTTATATGTAGATTCCAAATAATTCCAGTCAACATCTTCCAATTTTTCCTTCAAACTCTGGAACCACATGACCAACTGAGAACTGGCTGCAATCCATGGGGTCTCAAAGACTTGGACACCACTTGGCCACTGAACAGCAATAACACTATTTGATATATCCAGAACTGAATCTCTGAGCTTTGCCCCCGATTTTATAACCCCTGCAATCTTATCTATCTCAGTAAATGACAAACTCCTGCTCTGTGCTCAGGCTCAAATCTAACACATTCATTCACTAGGCAATCCTGTTGGCTCTATTTTTAGAGGACAACCATTTTTTACCATTTTCACTGCCACTACCTTGGCCCAAGACAGCATCATCTCTAAGTGAGATTATTACAATTGCTTCCTCGCCTAGCCCAAATTCTTTATTGTACCATTGCCCCTCTTCAGAATCCTCTCCACCAAGGAGTCAGGATGAGCTGAAATAATAGATCATATTACTTCTCTCCTTAAGACTACCCGATTTCCTGTTTCCTCTCTTATCTCACTGTCCTCACAGCTATCATTCAAGGCATGATCTACATCAGCAACTTCACACTTACCATTTCAACTTATTACATCATCATTCTGTCCTCCTCACTAGAGACTGGCAGAGCTTACTTACTCCCTCATCTCTTTCAGTCCTATAGTCAGATGCCATCTTTTTACTGCAGACTTCCATAACCATCCAAACTAAAATTACAATTGCTCTTCCTCAATCCACTCTCCTTTCTCCCCTTCTTTGCTATATTTTCTTCCACTGTATTTATCACCATCTAATACACAATGTGGGCTTCCCTGCTGGCTCAGTGCTAAGAATCCATCTGGCAATGCAGGAGACATGGGTTTGACCCCTGGGTCAGGTAGACCCCTGGAGAATGAAATGGCAACCCACTCCAATATTCTTGCCTGGGAAATCCCACGGATAGAGGAACCTCGCTGGCTACAGTCTATGGTGTCACAAAAGAGTTGGACACGGTTAAGCTGCTAAACAACAACAATACACAATGTATTTGGGTTGTTTACCCTAATGATTGCATCCCCACTAGAATATAAGCTCCAGGATGGAAGGAATTCTGTCAACTTTTCTTTGCTGTGTCCTTATAGCCATCTGTTTGGTAAACGAATGAATGAACCACTGTGTATCCTTGTGATCTTTCTTCCCAGTGTGAATTCCCAAGTAGTGGTTCTTAACCAACTAAGAAATTGTTTAGAGTTTTAACAAGTGATTTATGCATCTTGATGGCTTGGCACTAGAGGATGACCCTCTTCCCAGTATATCTAACTTTTTTTTTTTTTTGAGAATCTCAGGTTTCTTATGCATACAGAATCCCTGTATCACCCACATGCTTGCACATTAACTTGCACACACACACCTCATCACATGCATGGGCACATACATGTATAGGCACATATACACACTCCTGATAGACATTCTAAGAACTTTTCACATATGCTAGAACTTTGCAAAATTTCACTGAATGCAAAGTTTAAGCTGTTGTCCTGGAGTGCCTGAATCAACTCAGATTTTTCCTTTTTTTCTCTCTACTTTTTGTCCATGTCATTCTCTTACTGAATCTATTAAGAAAGCTCACCTGGTATTTAATGCTGCCCCAGAAACTGAATCAAGCCTGGAAGTGACAAGTCATATATCAATAGCCTAAGCTAAATTTTTGGAAGTTAATTTATAACCATCCAGGTTCTGGGTGTATTGACCTTCGGAAGAACCATAAATCTTTCTATAGGTAGTGTCATTTTTTATGGACTTTCAAACTGGAGGTAACATAAAAGAAACATAACGCAAAAATAAATGTTACCTCTAATTAAAGCTTTATAAGAAAATCCTCTTATATGTAATATGCATGCATGCATGCTCAGTCACTTCAGTCATGTCCGACTCTGTGACCCCATGGACTGTAGCCAGCCAGGCTCCTCTGTCCATGGGATTCTCCAGGCAAGAATACTGGAATGGGTTGCCATGCCCTCCTCCAAGGGATTTTCCTGATCCAGGGATCCAATCAGCATCTCCTGTGTCTCCTGAATTGCAGGTGGATTCTTCATTACAGAGCCACCAGAGAAACCCTTATGTCTAATAAAGACTTCCAATATTGGGGTACAAAAAATTATTCATCAGCAGTAAAAAAGAGATCTTAATAAAATACAGTTGACTCTATAAATTCAATAATCCTTTCAAATAGTGATTACTTTAATTGAATACCTTATTATGTTCACATTTATTTATTAGGTATCACTAAAGCTTAAGAAATTCATATTTCATTCTATGCTTCTTCAAACTGTATTAAATTCTTTATCAGTAATGCACATCTATGAACATTAGTATATAAATTTATGCATATTTCAAAACTATCTCCAAAAATTAATAAATTTCCTATGAAATTAGGTAAAGAAGAACTCAGCTTCTCTCCATGGTGCTAATAGCAAAAACAAATCCGCAGAGACTTTAAAATAAAAACACTGGCTTAAAATATAGATTAGTATAGAACCTTGGGTCCTTAACAAAAGAGAGTTAAGTTGCTTACAAGAATAGGGCAAATACAAAGATAAGAAACAAATTAAGAAAATAAAATTATTATCCTTCTACAGTCATTTTTGACTAGATGACATATGAAAGGAAAGAAAAACTGCGATGACAAAGCTAGGTATGTTGACATAAAGACAACAAAACAATGAAAGCAAGTCAGAGTTTACCACAACCAGTTAAACTAGCTAGAATATTATCTCTATACATTTGAGTTACTGGGCACTGAACATACAGCTAAAAGATAATCAGCATTCAGGAGGAATCAATAGACCTCAAGACAATGATATCATGATGCAATGTGAAGATGCCTGACCATAGTTTCCCTATATTTTTCTTAAATACTTTGTTTTTATGGATTCTAAAACTAAAGAGCTGCAACTGTACTCAGTGTAATTTCACTGATTATCACTAAACAAGTTTAAGATCCTACTTTTTAATAGTAAACAAATGTTTAGGAAGTTATTTCCATTTTGTGCTCATCATTTGGACCATTAGAAGTGTCTTTCTTGCTATTTTGCAATGTTTAATCTGTTTATAAACACAAGAATTTTAAGCAAAATTATTCAAACTTTAATATAACTGTTCATGTAAAGAACAGTTGTACATACACATGCATGCTCAGTCGTATCTGATTCTGTGACCCCATGGACTGTAGCCCTCAGGTTCTTCTGTCCATGGGACTTTCCAGGCAAGAATACTAGAGTGGGTTGCCATTTCCTTCTCCAGGGGATCTTCCTGACCCAGGGATTGAACTCCCATCTCCTGCATTATAGGCAGATTCTTTACCACTGAGCCCCAGGGAAGCCTATATGTTCTTCTACTATCTAGGTAGAAAACTTGGAAGACTCACTTATCCAGATGGTGTTGCTGCTCAGACTGGTCACATGATCCACTTCTGGTCAGTGAAATATAAGAGGAAGCTACACAGTGGTGAGTGGTGGCTGTTAGGAGAACTTTTCTCGTGTGTTAAGAGTTCACTAGACTGCCTCTGTGTTTTTTGTCCTTTGTAACTTTTGCCTTCTCTTTTTTCATAACTTATATATGAATGGGATTACTGAAGAAGCAGCAGCTGTTTTAGTCACCATGAAAAAAAAATGACTCAGGTATCTTGGAGCAGGCAGATAAAAAGAGGATGACTCTTTTTAGCACTGCTATACAAACAGCAGCTTGGTCCAAACTTAGACCAAATGCATGAAACAACATTTAATCAGTTAAGTTGATTTTAAACAGGTTTTTAGCTGCTTGCTGTGAACTAATTTCTGATCAATAGTTTATAATTTTTTCCATTTTTGATTCAAGTTTATACAATTATATGCTTCTGGATAAATTATTTTCCACATATATTTTGAAATAAAGCATGAATCATTTTATTTAATGACACCTGATTTTAACAAATATAACTTCTCCTATTTTGAGTTTCCTCTTATGAACATTTTCTTTACGTAGTTCAATTTTCCTAGATCCAAGTTTAAACTGTGTGCAGTTTTAATTATAGTCTGTTTTATTTTCCCCTCATTTTGATCAATTCTAAATTTTTACATCTCATTTTAGCCATGAATGCACTTCTTAAATAGAACTCATGGAAACAATCTTTTTTTCAAAAAAATATAGTTTCTCTTATAAAAGTGAAAATAATAACTTTAGTCATGGGATGATAAGACCCTGATGCTGGGAAGGATTGAAGGCAGGAGGAGAAGGGGACAACAGAGGATGAGATGGTTGGATGGCATCACTGACTTGATGGACATGAGTTTGAGCAAGCTCTGGGAGTTGGTGATGGACAGGGAAGCCTGGTGTCCATGGGGTCGCAGAGTCAGACATGATTGGGTGACTGAACTGAACTGAACTGAACTGAACTAATGGGATAGTAAGCAAAGCAAGAAGCACTTTATTATTGTAAATGTAAAGAAAATTATAAAATAACAGAAAATGGAATGCAGAAAATATATTGTGTTTGAAACCTTAAAAAAAATTTTTTTTATCCCAATTTTGATTACCACAAACTGGAAATAGTAGCACATATTATCTTTCTCACATTTTGGTAAAAATCAAGTAAATGTTGAATCATGACTTCTGGTTTGAAATATTACTGTAAGAATGCACTGGGTACAACTATACAAAACAATATGGATGACTCTCACATGTAGAGTATTGAGGAACAAATCTGATACAATCGAACATATCCATTAGAATTCAATTTTTATGAAGTTCAATAATAGGCAAAACTGATCCATGGCTACAGAAGTCAAAATAATAGTTACTATTGATAGAAGATACTGAAGAGAAAGGAGCATTGAAGGCCTTTTGGGGCTAGTATGGTCTACATCTTAACCCGGATTGTTGATACATGAATCATCACCCTACATGACTATATTTAGTGCACTTTGCATTATTTATGCAAGTTATACTTCTATTTAAATACTAAAAGAAATAAATGTTGGATTAGCATTTTAAAACCTATTTTGCTCATACACCTCTCCTCTGCAGAACTTTATTCAAGCTTAAACTTTCAATTTTATTTCAGAATTAAGATTTTCTCAGAGTCATGTCAATATCTAAACATTCTAATGACTTACATGGAAAATTAAAGTTGCTGGTTTTGAGTAGCTAATCTAGATCAGGTGATAAAACTTTCATTTAGAATTTTATTTGATGTTCTCTAATACTCATGCTTTTATGATATAAAAATAAGAATTTTGCACCAAAAGAGCCATCTGTTTGAAGAATTCAGAGTTATGAATCAATTCAAGATTTTATATATATATATATATATATATATATATATATATATATGAATAATGAAATAGTATATGGTTCTTCTAAAAGGCAATTCAGAGAAATCCCTTGCCAATCCAGTGGTTAAGACTCTGTACTTTCACTGTCTAGGACCTAGATTCAGTCCCTTGTCAGGGAACTAAGTTCCCACTATTCTTGTGGCATGGCAAAAAAATAAATAAGTAAAAGACACATCAGAATAAATTTCAGGAGAGAACAGAGATAAATGCACAGACTGTAGATACTTCAACAAGTAGGGAAAGAAGTTTTAATTTGAAAGGATGCAAAGAACTGACTCATTAGAAAAGACCCTGATGCTGAGAAAGATTGAAGGCAGGAGGAGAAGGGGATGACAGAGGATGAGATGGTTGGATGGCATCACCGACTCGATGGACATGAGTTTGAGCAAGCTCTGGGAGTTGGTGATGGACCAGAAAGCCTGGCATGCTGCAGCCCATGGGGTCACAAAGAGTCAGACATAAATGAGTGACTGAACTGAACTGAACTGAAGAAGTTGTTTAAAACTAATGGAGCAGAGATTTTGAAAATGGACCAGGCAAACACATACTTAGGAGAAAGAAAAGGTAAAAGTTAAACATTTAGTGAATATATTTAATAGTAACCTAATCCTTGTTTCTATTAGTTCTCAGTTTAATTGTGATATTTTACATTTTGAAAGCAAGAATTGGAAGCATAGTTTCTTTTCTCTCATATATTTCTTTAAAGACAAAAATGGAAAATATTTTTTTTGTTCTCTTTACCTCTAGATGACACCCTGAACTGATAAAATATGGACTGAGAGGGTTACTGAAGACCCCCAAGTGTCAGTTCAAAGGATGTGTGTGTGTGCTTAGTCACACAGTCATGTCTGACTCTTTGCCACGCTATGGACTGCAGCATGCCAGACTCCTCTGTCCTCAGGGATTCTCCAGGCAAGAATACTGGAGTGGGTTGCCATGCCCTCCTCCAAAGGATCTTCCCAACCCAGATATTGAACCTAGGTCTCCCACATTGCAGGTGGATTCTTTACTGTCTGAGCCACCAGATAAGCCCAATTCAAAGGATGCTTACTCACTTTACCTCCTCCATCTCCAAGACCAGAGCTTACAGCTCAAAGTAATGTAATGAAAGACAAGGTTCTAGTAAGAAGACCCAGAATAATGCCCATACCCCATCATTAGTATGTGAATTTGATCAAGTCATTTCAACCTGAGTCTCCTTTATTCAAGATCTGTGAAATGGAGACAATGACAGTGGGGTTTATCAGATGATGTATGATAATGATTTTAGCACTTTCCAAGAGTTAGATTTCTCTCCAAATGTAAAATATTACCAGAGAGAGATAGGATCATAGGGGATAAAATAGGAATTGATTTTTAAGATTAATGGCTATGAGAATAAATAAAACATAAATGAGCATTTGGGGGACTGAAATAATAAAGCACTAAATTAAAAAAATAAATAAAAATTAAAGTTTGTGGTATATCCATGCTTCTCCCAGCATTCTATTCCCAGATTAAGATCAACATCTTTGCAACCTAAATCAATCGGCACTGTTCACCAACTGACACTAGATATGTGGAGTTAAAAAAAAATAGTCTGCAATTTTGCAATTATGCCATGATTTAAATCTTTTTATTAAAAAAATGAATTATAAAGATACACCCTATTCCTTAAAAATTCTTCCAATTATAATCAGTAATTATAATTACTATATAATTACTATGTAATTACTATAATTACCTGCCAGTGCAGGTAGACATAACAGACACTGGTTCGATCCCTGGGTTGGAAGATCCCCTGGAGGAGGGCAGGGCAACCCACTCCAGTATCCTTGCCTGGAGAATCCCATGGACAGAGGAGCCTGGTGGGTCCATAGGGTCCCAAAGGGTCGGACAGGACTGAAGCGACTTAGCACACACTGAAATGAAGTTTTAAAGAACTCTTTAATCTTTGTCCAATATTGTATGCTGTTAAAAGATACTGACATCATTTTGTGTATCCATTTTGTGTGAATTTTGATGATTTCTACACGTGTAAAATACAGTAGAAAGCTCTGTAATACAAGTGTCATCCTGTTTGATTTGACATTTTCCTATAATTACTTTAATATACCTTAATTATGTCCTATTAAAATAAAAAGTGGATGCTATTTACTTATGCCAACTCCTCCCTGTTTATAAAGTAAATTATTTAGATAGAGAAAATTAGAATTGCTTGAGAGGAATTGTTTCTGACAAATCTATAAGCACTGATACTTTATGTTTGGGGCTCCAGGTGCTCCCAAATTGAATTTTTATTAAAACGAATTTTCTTCAGAAGCATGAAAGCTAGCCAACTGGTTTCTAATTTTCAAGTACTGCTTCATTTATGTTTATGAAAAGAGACTCAGCTGGCTTTTCTTCCGTCAGCACCAAGGTGCCATTCATTGATCCATCATTAGTGTTTACACATAATGAGTATCTGAGATTTCATCACTTCTTTTCCTAAATAGTCTCAGAAGTATTTTGCTAGAATATTCTAATTAAAAAATTCCTGCATTTACTGAAATATTTTTATTCTGGTTGGCATTTATTTTACTTATGATTTCTGTCCATCATATTTTACTCCTCAGATGAAAAAAAATATGAACATTTATATTATGTGTATAAATCAAAAAGCAAAGTACTGCTATCTAGGGAAAATTTCTCAACTGGTCCAAATGCCGATTCATGGACGGATTCTAACCACAATAAAATATCCATTCTATGATGATTGCATTACTACTGTACAGCTTTTTGTTTTAATGGACTTGTCAAAATAAATTGTAGAAAAGGACCTGTGTCATTACCTTCTAATATTTTTTGTTTTTGATTTTCTTCCTGATCCTTGAAATGTAAATGTTTTGGCAATGCTAATTGGGTTTCAGATTGTATTTAGGCCAATGTATTAATTCCTCCACTGGAATGTAGTAGGGAAACCACAGTTCTAATTGTGAAAGTAAAGACTTTAGTGTGCTTAAAAGCATAGTGAAGATTCACTTAGCAGGGATGATGGTTTTGGGAAGACAGACAACCCTTTCTATTTCTTCTTTAATCACCCAACACACTCAGTGTGTGTTTACCTTTAAGGCCGATTATTTGCTACATTTTCGGTTAGGGACCTTCAAAGAGTTCGATTTACTCATGGTTCCCAATGTGCATCACTTCTATTTTCACCTCTTTGCCCACCTTATTTCTCTCCATTAAGTAAGCTCAT
Organism: Bos javanicus; assembly: GCF_032452875.1. NCBI lineage: Eukaryota > Metazoa > Chordata > Mammalia > Artiodactyla > Bovidae > Bos > Bos javanicus. The sequence goes on from NC_083876.1 coordinate 90,570,880, forward strand.
CTTTTTCTTTCTTCCTCCCTCTCTCTCTCCCCTTTTTGCTTTACTCCAAGTAAAGCAATGCTGAATATTTTCTCCCCATGCCTTAGCTCAGCCTCAGTACATGGACAGAAGATATCTCAGGTGGCATTTTACTAGTATGCTGCATTACTAACTTTTAAAGGTCAACAATCCTGAAGAATACCTTCTATTTTTGCTTTCGATGTCTATTGTTGTTGTTGTTGCTGTTCAGTCGCTAAGTCGTGTCTGACTCTTTTTGACTCTGGACTGCAGCATGCCAGTTTCCATCTGCTTCAGTATCTCCTAGAGTTGGCTCAAATTCATGTTCATTGAGTCAGTGATGTCATCTAGCCATCTGATCATTCTCTGCCACCCTCTTCTCCTTTTGCCTTCAATCTTTCCTAGCATGAGGACTTCCCTGGTGGCATAGACCGTAAAGCGTCTGCCTACAACATGGGAGACCCAGGTTCAATCCCTGGGTCGGGAAGATCTCCTGGAGAAGGGAATGGCAACCTACTCCAATATTCTTGCCTCCCCCGCCCCAAAAAAGGGGCTCAAAGAAATGTTATACCTACAGAACTATTTAAATTGGTTTGAATTGAGCACTTTTTGGGCTTCCCTGGTAGCTCAGACGGTAAAGCGTCTGCCTACAATACGGGAGACCCGGGTTTGATCCCTGGGTCAGGAAGATCCCCTGGAGAAGGAAATGGCAACCCACTCCAGTACTCTTGCCTGGAAAATCCCATGGACAGAGGAGCCTGGTAGGCTGCAGTCCATGAGCTCGAAAAGAGTCGGACACGACTGAGCAACTTCACTTCACTTCCTGGCATGAGGGTCTTTTTCAATGAATTGGCTCTTTCCATAAGGTAGCCAATGAATATTCAGGACTGATTTCGTTTAGGATTGACTGGTTTGGTCTCCTTGCTGTCCAAAGGACTCTCAAGAGTCTCCTCCAGCACCACAATTCAAATGCATCAAGTCTTCAGTGCCCAGCCTTCTTTATGGTCCAACTATCACATCTATATGTGACTACTGGTGAAAACATAACTTTGACTAATTGGACCTTTGCTGGCAAAGTGATGTCTCTGCTTTTTAATATGCTGTCTAGGTTTGTCACAGCTTTCCTTCCAAGGAGCAAGCGTCTTTTAATTTCATGACTGCAGTCACTGTCCACCATGATGTTGGAGTGCAAGAAAACAAAGTCTATTACTGCTTCCACTTTTCCCCCTGCCTGCTATTTGCCTTGAACCAGACACTATGATCTTAAGTTTTTTGAATTTTGAGTTTTAAACTGGCTTTTTTACTCTCCTCTTTCACCTTCATCAAAAGGCTCTTTAGTTCCTCTTCACTTTCTGCCATTAGAATGGTATTATCTGCATATCGGACATTTTGGATATTTCTCTTGGTACTCTTGATTCCAGCTTATGAGTTATGCAGCCTGGCATTTTGCATTATGTACTTTGCATATAAGTTAGATAAGCAGGGTGACGATATACAGTCTAGATGTACTACTCTCCCAATTTTGAACCCGTCAGTTTTTCCATGTCCAGTTTTAACTGTTGATTCTTGACCTGCATACAGATGTCTCAGGAGACAAGTAACATGGTTTGGTATTCCCATCTCTTTAAGTATTTTCCACAGTTTGTTGTGATCCACACAAAGGCTTTAGCATAGTCAATGAAGCAGAAGTAGATTTTTTTTTTGGAATTCCCTTGCTTACTCTATGATCCAACAAATGTTGGCAGTTGATCTCTGCTTCCTCTGCCATTTCTAAATTCAGTTTATACATCAGGAAGTTCTTGGTTCACGTACTGTTGAAGCCTAGCTTGAAGGGTTTTGAGCATAACCTTATTAGCATGTGAAATGAGTGCAATTATATGGTAGTTTGAACATTCCTTGGCATTGCTTTTCTTTGGGGTTGGAATGAAAACTGACCTTTTCCAATTTTGTGGCCACTCCTGAGTTTCTCAAATTTTCTGACATATTCAGTGCAGCACTTTAATAGCATCATCTTTTGGGATTTTAAATAACTCAGCTGGAATTCCATTACCTCTGCTAGCTTTGTTTTTAGTAATGCTTCCTAAGGAAGGCCGATTTGTCTACACACTCCATCCAGGTTGTCTGGCTCTAGCTGAGCGACCACACCATCATGATTATCTGAGTCATTAAGACGTTTTTTGTAGAGTTCTTCTGTGTATGCTTGCCACCTCCTTAGTCTCTTCTGCTTCTATTAAGTCCTTACTGTTTCTGTGCTCTATCTTGCCCATGTTTGAATGAAATGTCCCCTTCTATACCTGTAAGTAGGGCAAATGATACTTCCAGGTGTTTTTTGATTAAGAAAATTGATTTTGGTGGATCATTGGTATTTTTAAAACACAGGAAATTGGACTTAAACATTTTCAGAAACTTCTTAGAGAGATGAGTCCACCCTCACACATCAGATTGCCAGAAACACACGTATGCTGGAGGAGTATCCCTAATCACATGCCACCAACCAATGGAAACATAGATAATCAGAGGTAGACAGAATGTTAGAGCTTCCCTGGACGTTCAGCTGGTAAAGAATCCACCTTCTATGCAGGAGACCACGGTTCGATTCCTGGGTCAGAAATATTCCCTGGAGAAGGGATAGGCTACCCACTCCAGTATTCTTGGGCTTCCCTGGTGGCTCAGATTGTAAAGAGATAAAGACTCTGCCTGCAATGTTGGAGACCTGGGTTTGATCCCTGGGTTGGGAAGATCCCCTGGAGGAGGGCGTGGCAACTCACTCCAGTATTCTTGCCTGGAGAGTCCTCGGACAGAGGAGCCTGGTGGGCTACAGTCCCTGGGGTGGCAAAGAGTCGGACACGACTGAGTGACTAAGCACAGCACAGACAGGATCTCAGAACTGGAAAATCCCAGGACCGTTATTTGGAAATAAATAATATGAACCATATTCCTGTAGAAAAAAATCTCAAAATATTTGAATGTTAAGTCAGTAAGAATATCGCATTAGAGAAAATGCAGGTTAATGTAGGGAATTCCTGAGATCCAACAGAGACTACTTGTGCAGAGCAAATTGAGGATACTTTTCCCCTTTTGTCTTTCCACAAATTCATTTTCCTACAACACAGCAACTCCCACCAGGAAAAAAGTGAAAGTGAAAATGTTAGTTGCTCAATCGTGTCTGACTCTTTGCAACCCCATGATTATAGCCTGCCAGGCTCCTCTGTCCCTGGGATTCTCCAAGCAGAAATACTGGAGTGAGCTGCCATTACATTCTCCAGGGTATCTTCCTGGCCCAGGGATCCAACCAGGGTCTTCTACATTGCAGGTCGATTCTTTACTATCTGAGGCACCAGGGAAGCCCAACTCCCACCATATCATGGCTTGTAAGTACAACGCAAATGACAAAGTCTGAAATTTGAGGTTTCTTTGCTTTCTCCTCTAATAATGCAGTTCCACTGCTTGCCCCTAAACCTCTGAACCAATTTATTTCCCATCTGGCTCCTGCCAGCCAGCAGCACTAATGCATCCCAGAAGATTTTCCTTCTAATGGTCACAGGCTGAGATGGCCAAATGCCTTCTGATACTTATCAGCCTCCTTGTAGATGGAAAGGAAATGGGCTCTTGAGATTGGAATCTGGAATTAATTAGAAGTAGGAGGCAGGTCTGCAAGACAGATGATTTTAACACACCAAAAATCGAATAGGCTAAAAGAACAAAAGGGATAATCAGGACTGTGAATGCTTATTACACCATCTTTTAATTCTCCACTGTTTACATCAGAATTGACAACTCTGATCCTCCTTTAACAAATGCTTTCTGTGACAGTTGTTCTCAAAACTTATCCTCAGTTTTCAAACATCGCTCACTTATTCTAGAATTATCTCTCTGATGTTCATGCCACTTCTTCAGTGAGCCTTCTGGGAGATGTTTCCTTTGCTTGTCTTCAAAAATGCTAAAAACCTACTACCCATTCTTTTCTTTCTTGTAGAAGTGCTGGCTGAGGGATAGTAAAATCACTGGGTGGGAAACAATAAGAAAGCTGATTTATGAGTTTTGCATTGAATATGCATTAGTACCTTGGATGTTAAACTTGGAATCAGTCTGCAACAATTTCTCATAAGTTTTATACAAAACAAAACTGAATCCAAGGTCATGGAGAGATATATAAAAACAAACAGCTGCCTATAGGAATTTCATAAGCCATAAGCATTTTTTTTTCCTAAGGATAGAAAACGTGACAGACAGAAATTGATTTTTAAAAAATAGTAAACAAAACCATTTAGGAAAAAGGAAATTTTAAAGTCACAAGTGATTTTTCTCAGTTAACCAGAATTTAAAACAAAATTATGTCTTATCTCTTACCACTCTCACCAACATGCACACATGCACAACACCACACCACACAACACAACACCACACAACACAACACCACACAACACAAAAATCCAGTCTTTCCATATCCCACATGAATCCTGAAATACACAGACTTTCACTTGTATAATTTCATGTCTTCTGTGCAAGCTGTTTCTTGACTTGGAATGCCCTTCCTACATTTTTATTCCTGTTAAATTCTCATTTATATTCCAAAGCTCAGCTCAGACGCTTCCTTCCTGATTCTTTACCAGATCTCCATTAAGAAGGTGAAAACGTTTTTTCCCCTAGTACTTTCCTCTAATCATTATTATAGCACATACATTATTAGAAAATACTCATTTAGTAATAAGACTATATTCACAACTTTCATGAGAGCTCATTAAAGACATGGATGATGTTTTATCCATCTTTGAAACTTTGCAGAATTTATCAAGAGAAAGCAATACATACTTTCTTCAAATGAATGAACAAAGAAAGGGAGAAAATTTGTGACAAAGGTGTACATCTATTCTTTATTGCTCTTCACTTCTCCTACCTTTTGTTCCCTCTTCTGTGAGGAAGTTGTCTAAGTGTGAGAAGACAAGAGAACAAGCATAGATTATTAGGAGCACGGGACACCTGAGCTGGAAGGTGATTCATTCAACCTCTTCATTTTACAGACAAGAGAAAAAAAAAAACACACACACAAGATTAATAAATATAAATAAGAATCGTCCACATGGTTTACCCAGCTGTGTAATAGGTAGTTCTTTATTTGTATTTATTTACTTATATTTGGGCTTCCCTCACAGCTCAGTTGGTAAAGAATCTGCATGCAATGCAGGAGACCCAGGTTCGATTCCTGGGTTGGGAAGATCCTCTGGAGAAGGAAATGGCAACTCACTCCAGTATTCTTGCCTGGAGAATCCCATGGACAGAGGAGCTTGGCAGGCTACAGTCCATGGGATCACAAGAGTTGGACATGACTTAGCAACTAAACCACCACCACTTATATTTTCTTTCTTTGTTTATTCTTGGCCACCCAACACAGCTTTGCAGGATCTTAGTTCCCTAACCAGGGATTGAATCAGTGACTCCTACAGTGGAAGTGGTGTCTTAACCATTCATTGGACTACCAAGGGATTTCCTATAATGGCTAGTTCTTTAACTCAAGATGAGTCATTTATTTAACAAATATTAATTAGGTACTTACATGATGGGTCCACTGGCTGGGAACTGAAGATATGAAGATAAGTAAGATTAAGCTCTTCTAATGAAGAAATTTACACTCTGAAGACCATGGGAGCTTAAAAGAGCATGGTGTCCCAGAACTTAGCACAGCACAGGCAAGAATACTGAATAATCCATTATGTAGAATGTCAGGGAGGAAGAAAACTTTCCTCTGTCCTTCTAGGTTCTTTTGGCTGGTGTAAGAATTAAGTTGATATGAGACAGATTAAGAGGAGAAATCAAATTTAATTTAATATGTGCAGAAACCTCACATAGATAAGAGAGTTAGAAAGTAAAAGTAGTAATCACTCAGTTGTGTCCAATTCTTTGAGACCTCATGGATTTAGCCCACCAAACTCCTCTGTTCATGGAGTTCTCCAGGCAAGAATACTTTAGTGGGTAGCCATTCCCTTCTCCAGGGGATCTCCCAACTCAGGGATCAAACCTGGTTCTCCTGCATTGCAGGCAGATTCATTACCATCTGAGCCACTAGGGAAGCCCAAGAGGGTTAGGGACCTTTCCATATATGAGACGGAGAAGGCAATGGCAACCCACTCCAGTACTCTTGCCTGGAAAATCCCATGGACGGAGGAGCCTGGTAGACTGCAGTCCCTGGGGTCAATACGAGTCCGACACAACTGAGCAGCTTCACTTTCACTTTTCCCTTTCAAGCATTGGAGAAGGAAATGGCAACCCACTCCAGTGTTCTTGCCTGGAGAATCCCAGGGATGGGGGAGCCTGGTGGGCTTCCATCTATGGGGTCACACAGAGTCGGACACGACTGAAGCAACTTAGCAGCAGCAGCAGCGAATATGAGAAGTTCAAAGAAAGAAAGTTAAGATGAGTTTTATATGCCATTTTGAGCTAAAGAATGGGATAGGGACCTGTGAACCTGTAAATTAGATTTACAGGCTCTCCTACCTACTATCTCAGAGAGGTTTTAATTGCTCCATTTGTTCTTTCTACTAATCCAGAAGACTGGGGCTGATAAGCACAATGGAAATGCTTCATGATCAAATGTCAAATCCTACAAATTTCTTTGATAATGTGTCCAGTGAAATAAGTTCCTCTATCATTCTGTGTTTCTGAGGGAGCTCCCCCAATTGGGGGTCACCTGCTCTAAAATCAGGGTTCCTAATGATTGTGCTGTGGCCTTTCTACAAGGCAATACTTCAACCCAATGGAAAATATACAAATCATAACAAGCATGTACTGGTAACCTTGAGCAGAAGGCATCTGGAGAAAATCAATCTGCCAAACCTCAAAAGAATGTGCAGGTAATGGAAAATGTCCTTGAGAACTATGCAATAGCTTTCTTGGGGGACATTTTGGGCAATTGGTACGCCTTGAATAAACCTTCCAAGCTATCGTAAAAGAAGGCTTCTAAAAATATTTACCCCACAATACCATCTTATCTGGATTCCCATGAGTTAACTCATGAATATATTGTCAAATAGGATATTGAGCCCCTTCTAAGAAGGATAGGCTTTACTGGAGATGAGTCTTCATCCTTTTTATTTCTGTGTGTCCTTTCCTCTCTCTGGCAGAGCTCCCTGAAATTTTAACAAGGTGTCAGTGAGGTTCCTGGGAGGCTGAAAAGAAAAATCATCTGTTCATTGGTTGTTTTCATTTTGCAGAACTGCTGCCTTGGCAGTGTGATCAACAAAAGAGTTGACACCTTTTGATTCTGCAGTGTCAGCCCTTTGAATGACCTCATACCTTAATAATGGCTAATGCACTTGGCAGCAGAATTTCATCCAATAATTATGCTACTGGCTTCCCATTTTTAATAGGCTTTCATCTCCAAAGCATACCGAAATCATGGACCACATAAAATATGTACTGATTTTCTGTATAAATGTAACTGGCAGGCTCTTGCTTAATGTACCACGTGCAATGCAGGAGACCTGATCCCTGGATTAGGAAGATCCCTTGGAGAAGGAAACAACAACTCACTCCAGTATTCTTGCCTGAGAGTGCTATTAATTCAGCCTCTTGGGGATGAACCATTAAGTAAGGGACCATTTCCAAGGATTAAACTGGAGAAATGACAGTATAACCAGCCTGATACTTTCCATGATGTCCTTGAAGATATGAACCACCAGTGAATTAAAAAAAGAAAACAAAAATCAGGGTTATCCATAGGGCTTCTCAAAGATCAAATCTGGGAGATAAAAAGTTGTCAGTTAAAACAATGGAGTCATATTTATCATCATTGATGTCTGATTTCCCTGGTAGCAAGGTCACTGGCTGAAGCTTGCTGCATCTGTGAAAAGTTATATTCGGTGAGCGCAAGATAATTTCGCAGGAAGTCAATCAACTTGCTGAATAATGTTGTGTGTGACGAGAGGTTAGTAAGGCTTCCACAAAGTGAGGATCAAAGATAGAGGGTGACTCATGACTGTCTCTTCTGTGGTCTGACATAACACAACTGTTGCTGTGACAGGCCAGACACAAAGGGTGAGCTCCTAGTTATGGAATCTCCCTATTGGCTATAATAGCCTATTGGTTGGTATGTGTGTGCTGTCCTTCAGTAGTGTCTGACTCTTTGTGACCCCATGGACTGTAGTCCCCCAGGCTCCTCTGTTCATGGGATTTTCCAGGCAAGAATACCGAAATGGGTTACCATGTCCTATCCCAGGGGATATTCTCAACCCAGGGATCAAACCCATGTCTCTTGCGTCTCCTGTATTGGCAAGTGGGTTCTTTACCACTGGTGCCACCTGGGAAGCAGCCTTTATTTTGGTGGGTTAATACTCTTATAGTGTGGCACCTTTGTTTCCATAAACAAAGAGGAAGAGCATAAATCATAATTTGGATGTCCCATGGCTGGGGTCTTGGCCAGAAATTTTTAAAGGGTACCCCTAGCTTCAGAATCAGAGAAGGCAATGGCAAGCCACTCCAGTACTCTTGCCTAGAAAATCCCATGGATGGAGGAGCCTGGTAGGCTGCAGTCCATGGGGTCGCAAAGAGTCAGACATGACTGAGCGACTTCACTTTCATTTTTCACTTTCATGCATTGGAGAAGGAAATGGCAACCCATTCCAGTGTTCTTGCCTGGAGAATCCCAGGGACGGGGGAGCCTGGTGGGCTGTCCCGCACAGTCAGACATGACTGAAGTGACTTAGCAGCAGCAGTAGCTAGCTTCAGAATATTCTATTTCCCAGCAGAGAGGTTCAGATTGAACTTTTTAAAGTAAATTATATAATGACTGAGTTACTAAAGAAGAGTTTGGAATCTAATTCCTACAGGATCCTGCAAAGTCTAAAAATCCCCATAATTACCTTTTTTATTTTTTTCTTGATAAGGAAGGCTAAAATGCCTTTAACTCTATACAGGTCAATTTAAAGTGCTTATTTGGATATCTTATGTCCTAAATATTTTACACTAGTCTTGCCTAATTGTAATTTCTCTTTTCACACTATGTCCTTTTAAAGCTGGCTTCTGACTGACTGAAGTAAGTACAGCAGGTGTCTTGCTGGCTATTGATCAAAGAATTTGAACACAGCAACAAGTCATCTATATTTTGTGTCAAACCTGACTTATGGGGAAAATATAGATCACCTAAGTCTACCTTTAATATCTGGGAAGGTAAGTGGGGCTCTCAGAATAGCCCTGTGGTGTTGCAGTCTGTGTATATTGCCATTCATTCCAAGTGGAGAAAAAAAGAAATTGATCACCAGTATGTACAGAGATGCTAAAGAATGCACTGTGGAGATCTATCACAAAAAAGTCACTTTTTAGGAATACAGGACAGCAAGTTATGGGAGTTTAACACTACAGAGTGGCAAGGAATTATAATAGCACTAATAGATCTCAAGTCCTGTACAAATCTACAACCTTTGCCATTAGTTTTTTTTACCAGCAAAATGGTAGTTACAAGACCTGGGGCAGGGCACAATAAGCCCTTTTTTAGTGTAAGCTGATATTGAAGGGTTTTTTATTTTTTTATTTTTTCTTCTTCAACAGCTTCGCTGGTGGCTCAGATGGTAAAGAATCTGCCGGCAATGCGGGAAACCAGGGTTTAATTCCTGGGTGAGGAAGATTCCCTGGGGAAGGAAATGGATACCCACTCCAGTATTCCTGTCTAGAGAATTCCACAGACAGAGGAGGCTGGCAGACTACAGCCCTTGGGGTCGCAAAGAGTCGGACACCACTGAGCAACTAACATGCTGCTGCTGCTGCTACTGCTAAGTCGCTTCAGTCGAGTCCGACTCCATGCGACCCCATAGATGGCAGCCCACCAGGCTCCCCCGTCCCTGGGATTCTCCAGGCAAGAACACTGGAGTGGGTTGCCATTTCCTTCTCCAATGCATGAAGGTGAAAAGTGAAAGTGAAGTCACTCAGTCATGTCCGACTGGTAGCGACCCCATGGACTGCAGCCTACCAGGCTCCTCCATCCATGGGATTTTCCAGGCAAGAGTACTGGAGTGGGGTGCCATCGCCTTCTCCGGAGTAACTAACATATATGACATATACTCCTAACATACTAACATAACTCTTCAATAGTTATTGATGAGTGTTGGGCAGAGATTTATTTTGATCTACAGTCATTTTAACAGGTGATGTTGGTAGAATCAAATGCCCAAATTCTCTAGGTATTAACTGGTAACTTGTCTTGTTCAACATCACCCTCAGCATGAATGACAAACATTGTATGATGAAGGAAGTCTGATTGACCTTTCAGATCTAGAAACATTTCTCCCTTATGAGTAAAGGAAATTTGGACTTCATAAGCTTCCAAGAAATCTCTACCTATCAAGTGAACAGGAGCATTTTCTACTAGAAAAAAAAAAAAAGCTTTCCTTGAAGTTTGCCTAAGTAGAATTTTAAAAGTAATGATTTAGTAACCTGAATATGTGCCCTAGACACTCCTACCATCCACACTGATGTTTTACTTTGAGGCAGGGGATCTCTAATTTTGGTAGAGTTCACAACTAAAAAGGTGGCCCTTGCATTTATAGGGCTTTACTTGTTTCTTTTTATATAATCATCTTTACTTCTTTCAGGATTTAAAGAGGGAAAAAGGGGAAAGACTCCCAGTATTCCCTTGGTGGAGCTTTATTTCTGTTTAACTTGAAATTCTGGTCTAAAATGCAATTTCTCTTTAAGATTTCTCTTATTCTACAATCCTTTTTTTGATGCTGGGGCTTGCTACAGTAAAAAGCAAAATCTAGATTTTTTTCCATCAGTTGTGAATCGAATGGAAGTTGATAAACTCTCAACTAACATTGATTACTTAATTGGCAAAATTGAAGTTTTAAAATTGTTACTGATGTATTATCTTCTTTTCTTTTTAGTGATTTTGAAAGGCTGGTTGGCCAGCATGGTAAAGGCATTGGTATGTAATTTGGACTAACCGAAATTGTGTCTTTTGATTGGAGTAATCAGTTCCTCATCTAAGCATTATACAAAGGCAAAGTTAGGTACAGAATCATCTTGGTGATTAGAGAACAATTTACAAGTCATGCTAGAATACTGATTAAAAGTTTTTCAAAACTTTCTTGATAATCCAGAATTGATTCATGTGGCCTTTCCTTACACTACTAAATCTTCTCCAGACTAAAATTTTTCAAATAAGTTCTGGGGTAAATACAAGGATATATTTGTTAATCTCTGCACTAGTTCCAGGATATAATACATATATGTATATACATATATTCTTTTTCAGATTCTTTTCCATTACAGGTTTTTATAAAATATTGAATACAGTTCCTTGTGTCAAACAATATGTCCTTTATATTTATCTGTTTTATATACAGTAGTGTATCTGTTAATCCCAAACTTCAAATTTATTGAATTTAGCACTGAGGTGTCCCTGGTGCTGAAAGGCTGGTGGGCGGGGCCAAGTGCTGGCTCTAAAAAGCTGCAGTCAAAGTCACTCAGTTGTGTCTGACTCTTTGCAGCTCATGGAATTCTCCAGGCCAGAATGCTGCAGTGGGTAGCCTTTTCCTTCTCCAGGGGATCCTCCCAACCCAGGGATTGAACCCAGGTCTCCTGCATTACAGGCAGATTCTTTACCATCTGAGCCACAAGGGAAGCCCAGGAATACTGGAGTGGGTAGCCTATCCCTTCTCCAGGGGATCTTCCCAACCCAAGAATCAAACCGGGGTCTCCTGCATTGCAGGCGGATTCTTTACCAAAGCTGGAGGGAGGATCCCAAAATAGCACTTACCAGCAGTGTCCACATGGTAGAATGAGCTCCTAAAAATGGTTACCACCTGCATCCAAGTCTCCAGGGTTAGCTCCAGCTGCCCTCTGCCTCTCCGGGAGGCTCTCCAAGATCAGCAGGTGGGTCACAACCAGGCTTCTTTCAAATTACAGATTTCACCCTGGGTCTCAGAGCATCGGAGATTTTGGGGGCACTTTTTAAGAGTGAAGTCCACTTCCCACAGCCCAGTGGCTCTCCTGAAATTAAGCCCAACTGGTGTTCAAAGCCAAACACTCCTGGGGGCACATCTTCCCAGTGCACGACCAGGAAGCCCACTGCGGAGCTTGATTCACTCTTGGGTAGAAGCTCTACAGCTATAATTATCCTCCCATTTGTGAGTTGCCTGCCTGGGGGTATGAGTATTGGAGATACCACATCTCCACCCTCCTACACATTCCCCTGTGGTTCCTTTTCACTGTAAATCTTTTATGCTAGTCTTCTGATTTTTCTCCTTAATAGTCATCCTGTAAATAGTTGTAATTTTGCTATGTCTGGTAGGAAGTGAGCTGAGAATTTTCCTGTTCCACCATCTTCTCTACATATTCTTGAAAGTGACTATCATATGTCTACAAGTGGTATTGAAAAATATATTACATATATTTAAAATTCTTTAGGATTAGCCAATAGACTATCTGAAGTGGTAATCAATTTGAATGAAATTATTTTAAGGAAATAATGTTTCATTTATTTAAAGGCACCCCACTCCAGTATTCTTGCCTGGAAAATCCCATGGATGGAGGAGCCTGGTAGGCTGCAGTCCATGGGATCGCAAAGCAACTTCGCGATCTGAGTGACTTCCCTTTCACTTTTCACTTTCATGCATTGGAGAAGGAAATAGCAGCCCACCCCAGTGTTCTTGCCTGGAGAATCCCAGGGACGGGGAAGCCTGGTGGGCTGCCATCTATGAGGTCGCACAGAGTCAGACATGACTGAAGCGACTCAGCAGTAGCAGTAGCATTGTTTAAAATGTCTTCTCAGGCATTCATTTATTTGCTCATTCATTCAATTCATATTTCAGTTCAGTTCAGTTCAGTTCAGTCACTCAGTCGTGTCTGACTCTTTGCGACCCAGCTGCATGAATCGCAGCACGCCAGGCCTCCCTGTCCATCACCAACTCCTGGAGTTCACTCAGACTCATGTCCATCCAGTTGGTGATGCCATCCAGCCATCTCATCCTCTGTCGTCCCCTTTTCCTCCTGCCCCCAATTCATATTTACTAGATACTTATGACCTATCTCATGTTGTAATAGACACTTTAAAGAATACAAAGATTAACTGTGCAAGTTTCTTCTCCCAAGCAATTTAAAATATAATAAAATATATGAGATATGTATCTTATACAAAAATTGTAAATAACTCTAAGGTGGAAAATAAGAACTGTTATGAAATACATATATTATAAGAAAACAAAATATTACAGGAATTCAGAGGAAGCACATACATCATATGGGCAGGGGAGACATTAGCAACTATTTTATATGACATAATTCAGATTTGAGATATATTGAAGGATGGATTGAAATTTGTAGGGCAATCAGAAGTACGGGATGCTGTCCTTACATATTCAAAAGGAAAATTCTGTTTTTTGACATTTTAACTTAAACAGATGTAATAGGTATTTTTCTTTTTTTTTTCTTTTCTGCATGTCAACAACACAAATTCAAGGAGAATAAAATTCTAAGTAGATAACATTTTAAACAAAAAAAGGCTGACATTCAATTTCGCATTTCTAAGGGCATTTATGGAGAAGGCAATGGCACCCCACTCCAGTACTCTTGCCTGGAAAATCCCATGGATGGAGGAGCCTGGTAGGCTGCAGTCCAGGAGGTCGCTAAGAGTCGGACACAACTGAGTGACTTCACTTTCACTTTTCACTTTCCTGCATTGGAGAAGGAAATGGCAAACCACTCCAGTGTTCTTGCCTGGAGAATCCCAGGGACGGGGAGCCTGGTGGGCTGCCGTCTATGGGGTCACACAGAATTGGACACGACTGAAGTGACTTAGCAGCAGCAGCAGCAGCAAGGGCATCTAAAATATGAAATGTGAGTCATTGACTTATCATTGTGGAGTGGTGTATCTCAACATTTTAGCAAGAAATATATCTTCAGGCAAAAGGAAACACTGTAGTAAATCTGTAGAACCACATTCACTGCTGGTAAAAATGATATACCTGTTCGAAATTTATAAATACCTAATAATTTGAAATAGGCCTGACATCCCTGTTATACATGCTTCTCTGTTAGGCCAGCCTGAGGATATGGCAAATCTCCATTCCAGGAGCTTCCCTCCATTAAAGCACAGTGGGAGAAAGAACCAAATGTTTTCTTTAGCAGCTGGCTTTTCAAATACACCTCAAGTCAGTGTTTTTATAATGATTAGCATTCTTACAGAACATTACATCTGCGTTCTGTCCATCTTGGCTTCGTCACTGAGTCTCACTTCATATTACTGTCTTTTTATAATTCTTGCCTGCAGCAAATCTACCTGCTTATTGTTATTTTCAGCACTGATATTGCAGAGCCCATTCAGTAACACAACTACTCTTGTTTTAAAGAGATACTGCTAGCTATAAAAAGTTTGGGATATTATATAGGTGGCAAAAACAAAATGTTGGAAGAAAAAGAACATTATAGAATGATACATACAATTTATACAATTTAAAAAATATGCACAAATAAACCTTATTAATAGTTGCCTGTAGGTATATGAGGGCTTCCCAAGTGGCTCAGTGGTAAAGAATCCATCTGCCAATGCAGGAGATGAGAGTTCAATCCCTGGGTCCAGAAGATCCCCTGGAGAAGGAAATGGCAACCCATTCCAGTATTCTTGCTCCTCTCATGGACAGAGGAGCCTGGTGGGCTATAGTCCATGGGGTTGCAAAGAGTGAGACATGACTTAGTGACTGAGCACACACACACAGAGATACGTGAAAGAGTATGAAAACTGGCCAAGAAAGAAGCCCTCCATATTTTTGACAGTCTTTGTCAGGGGGTTGGGAATGTGGAGACAAAGAGAAATTTTGGAAATAGGGGATAAATTAAAGTTCAACTTTATATAAATATGTATGTGAAATTAAATTTTTGTTTAAAGATGCATAACAAATACAATATTAATAATGGTTAACTCTTTTAGAGTAGCTAGGTGGGTACTTATGTCCATATAGTCAAAGCTATGGTTTTTCCTGTAGTCATGTACAGATATGAGAGATGGACCCTAAAGAAGGCTGATGAAGAATGGATGCTTTCCAATTGTGGGCTGGAGAAGACTCTCGAGAGTCTTTGGACTGCAACGAGGAAAGGTCAGTTAATCCTAAAGGAAATCAACTTCAAATATTCACTGGAAGGACTGATGCTGAAGTTGACACTCCAATACTTTGGCCATCTGATGCGAAGAACTGATTCATTGGAAAGGCCCTTGATGATGGGAAAGATTGAGGGCAGGAGGATAAGGGAGCTACAGAGGATAAGATGGTTGGATGGCATCACTGATTCAATGGACATGAGTTTGAGCAAATTCTGGGAGATAGTGAAAGACAGGGAGGCCTGGCATGCTGCAGACTATGGAGTCACAAAGAGTGTGACACAAGTTAGCTACTGTAACAACAACAAAATGTGTTCTACCTCCTTT
This sequence comes from Bos javanicus, assembly GCF_032452875.1. Taxonomy (NCBI): domain Eukaryota; kingdom Metazoa; phylum Chordata; class Mammalia; order Artiodactyla; family Bovidae; genus Bos; species Bos javanicus. The sequence continues at coordinate 90,586,286 of NC_083876.1, forward strand.
CATATATTCCTGTAATTTTGCTATATCAAATAATATTAGTTTTAGAAACGATTGAGCTACTAGAAGTTGAGGAGTGTCCTTGTGCAGCAGCAGCGTAATTTTGCTTGATGCTGCTTTTTTTTTTTTAACTACCCAAAGCAAAATGCTTCTAAAGGTGTAGATGTTTAGCAAGCTCTGTGAGAGTGATAAAGTCACATAAAAAAAGATAGTAAAGCACTTTTGGGCCACATACGAGGGCCAGGAAACTTGTTCAAACTATAAAACAAAGAGCATATGTAGCACAAGCATAATCTTCTTATGATTAGGCACTTTGTGTCTACTCTGTGGATGAAAGCACATTTTTATATTGATTTTACCACTAACCATCCAATTTTGCTGAGGTAGGTGTAGGAGGAAAAAAATTAAAGCAATCTTGGTAGGAAAGAGGGCTACCATAATTATTAAATGAAGGAAATCTTAAAGTCTGAGGCAGAACCCTTCTTCTCACCCCCTTTCCCAATCAAAGTTGCTATGAAATAAAAGTAAATGCATAATATCTTTGTGGATGATTTTAGGCATTCTAGAAGAGAGAGTCTTACCAAAGGAAAAAATGATTGATGAGTCAGTAGCTCAGTCATCTGACTGACGGTGTTGCATTTCATTACAATTCCTGAGGGACCAAGTGTTTAAAAACTTAAGTTCCATAAAAATCCAAGGAGGAAACATTTTATCTGCAGACACAAAGTACTCTTCCAGATTTTTAAAAAGATGGTGATTTGCTGAAACCGAATGCAGTTAAGATATATCAGCACAGATTTACAATTCAGGAGACTCTGTAACAATCAGATACAGGACCATCCATCCCGCCCCTGTTATCAGGAGCAGCTGCAGCACATGGTGAACTGACTTTAAATTCAGCTTTTAGACTGAACCCAACATAAACTGCACTGGATAAAGAAAAAAGAAAAGTTTTCCTCTTCTACTGCATTCCTCTCTTCCAGTCCCTCCTGTCCTTCATATAAGGATTTTCAAGGTTTCCCTTTATCTTTTAAGTGCCAGAAAAGAGCTGAAAAATGAGTGTTGATACCTGACCATATCTAGAATTATTTGCATTTAGAAAGAAGGACTAATGTCTTCTCTCCTCTGTGCTAGTAAATATACCTAAGACACAGATGTCTAGAAGGAGCCCCAAGGGCACTGTGAACTTGATCTTCAGACTAGATTACATTCCTACAAGCCCCACATAAATCCTTTGCCCCTCTGACTTTGGTCATGATGGTGACTAGATGCCAACTGTTAACTTAAAATGATGCTTAAGAGTTCAGACTCAGGAGCAAGATTGCCTGAATTTATAAATCAAGCCCCATTATTAATTACCCAGTGATGCTGGGGAGGTCATTACATTTCTCTTTCCCCACTTTCTAACCCTCTCAATACATGAAAATAAGGACAGTACCTAACTCCAAAGGTTGTCGGGAGGATTAAATTAGTTAATACCTGTAAACCATCCTAAAGGAGATTAGTCCTGTGTGTTCATTGGAAGGACTGATATTGAAGCTGAAATTCCAATACTTTAGCCACCTGATGCGAAGAGCTGACTCATTTGAAGAGACTCTGATGCTGGGAAAGATTGAGGGCAGGAGGAGAAGGGGACGACAGAGCATGAGATGGTTGGATGGCATCATTGACTCGATGGACATAGGTTTGGGTGGACTCTGGGAGTTGGTGACAGACAGAGAGGCCTGGCCTACTGCAGTTCATGGGGTCACAAAGAGTCAGACATGACTGAGCGACTGAACTGAACTGAACTGAAACCATTCAGCACAGTGCATAATCATTGTTACTGATGGCAAAGTGCTGCTTCAAATCTTCAATTACATCTGAGTAAAGCAAGAATTGTTTAAGACATGGAGTCCTAACAATAGGACAAGGGTCTTGGAATAAATCCATTATCTCCAGGCCTGGAATCTTCTTGCTCTTCCTTCCAACTCTCTTCTTATCCAGATTCAGGAGCTAACATGCCACAGAACCCAAACTCTGTGACTTTTTCCTCTCGCTGCAAGTGCCTGGGTTGTGTACATTTATCCTTTTTCTACTTAACACTGTATTGTGCTTTGAATTTCAGCCCTGGTGCCCCAGAAATCCATCTGCCTTCAATGTTAGAGTTGGAGTCTTGCCATTGACTAGACCTTCCAAATAAACATCAACCACCCTCTGGTTCCTAAGTGAAGCTTCAACTGTAAGAAGAACAAACAGAAAAATTAAAAGCTATTTGGGCAAGTCTATGAATCCCTGGAAGACCAATTTTTGACTCTTTCAGGCATGCAATCTATAAAGTCATTTACTCTGCCTGGAAATGATACTTTCCTCGCCTTTTAATTCACTATCTCTGTCTTTTTAACTGCTACTAATTCTCAAAATCAGAGCTTAGATTCACTTCCTCGTGGATCCATTTCTGTGTTCTCATAGGCCACTGCAAATCTACCATCATAAATTTTGTCATGGACAATGTAAGATGATCTGCACAATTTTACCTGAGCCCTTTACTCCTGGAAAACACGATTTTAAAAAGTGTCCTACCCTTTTATGAACAAAGCTAGTGGAGGTGATAGAATTCCAGTTGAGCTATTCCAAATCCTGAAAGATGATGCTGTGAAAGTGCTGCACTCAATATGCCAGCAAATTTGGAAAACTCAGCAGTGGCCACAGGACTGGAAAAGGTCAGTTTTCATTCCAATCCCAAAGAAAGGCAATGCCAAAGAATGCTCAAACTACCACACAATTGCACTCATCTCACACGCTGGTAAAGTAATGCTCAAATTCTCCAAGCCAGGCTTCAGCAATATGTGAACTGTGAACTTCCTGATGTTCAAGCTGGTTTTAGAAAAGGCAGAAGAACCAGATATCAAATTACCAACATCCTCTGGATCATGGAAAAAGCAAGAGAGTTCCAAAAAAACATCTATCTGCTTTATTGGCTATGCCAAAGCCTTTGACTGTGTGGATCACAATAAACTGTGGAAAATTCTGAAAGAGATGGGAATACCAGACCACCTGATCTGCCTCTTGAGAAATTTGTATGCAGGTCAGGAAGCAACAGTTAGAACTGGACATGGAACAACAGACTGGTTCCAAATAGGAAAAGGAGTACGTCAAGGTTGTATATTGTCACCCTGTTTATTTAACTTATATGCAGAGTACATCATGAGAAACGCTGGACTGGAAGAAACACAAGCTGGAATCAAGATTTCCAGGAGAAATATCAATCACCTCAGATATGCAGATGACACCACCCTTATGGCAGAAAGTGAAGAGGAACTAAAAAGCTTCTTGACAAAAGTGAAAGAGGAGAGTGAAAAAGTTGGCTTAAAGCTCAACATTCAGAAAACGAAGATCATGGCATCCAGTCCCATCACTTCATGGGAAATAGATGGGGAAACAGTGTCAGACTTTATTTTTCTGGGCTCCAAAATCACTGCAGATGGTGACTGCATCCATGAAATTAAAAGACGCTTGCCCCTTGGAAGGAAAGTTATGACCAACCTAGACAGCATATTCAAAAGCAGAGACATTACTTTGCAAAACCAAGGTTTGTCTAGTCAAGGCTATGGTTTTTCCTGTGGTCATGTATGGATATGAGAGTTGGACTGTGAAGAAGGCTGAGCGCCGAAGAATTGATGCTTTTGAACTGTGGTGTTGGAGAAGACTATTGAGAGTCCCTTGGACTGCAAGGAGATCCAACCAGTCCATTCTGAAGGAGATCAGCCCTGGGATTTCTTTGGAAGGAATGATGCTAAAGCTGAAACTCCAGTACTTTGGCCACCTCATGAGAAGAGTTGACTCATTGGAAAAGACTCCGATGCTGGGAGGGATTGAGGGCAAGAGGAGAAGGGGACGACAGAGGATGAGATGGCTGGATGGCATCACTGACTCGATGGACGTGAGTCTGAGTGAACTCTGGGAGTTGGTGATGGACAGGGAGGCCTGGCGTGTTCATGGGGTTGCAAAGAGTCGGACATGACTGAGTGACTGATCTGATCTGATCTGACCCTTTTATTCTGGAAAACTACTTAGAGCAAAGTACTGCCCTTCTCCGTATGACTTCATTGAAACTCATGGGTAACCATACTTGCTTACCTAAAACAAGCCCAGGCAGAGTCCCTCCACACTCCCATTCTTTGTCTCATAAATGATGAGTTCAATCGTTTCTCTACACTGAACAATCAAAATAAAATTTCCATTAATTTGATGACTAAACTTCAGTCAGACTTCTCTCCATCTCCTAATCTCCTGAAATTTGGCTCATTTTGGACTGCAAGGAAATCAAACCAGTCAGTCCTAAAGGAAATCAGTCCTGAGTATTCATTGGAAAGACTGAAACTGAAGCTGAAACTCCAATACTTTGGCCACCTCATGCGAAGAACTGACTCATTTGAAAAGCCTCTGATGCTGGGAAAGATTGAAGATGGGAGGAGAAGGGGATGTCAGAGAATGAGATGGTTGGATGGTATCACCAACTCGATGGACAAGAGTTTGAGCAGGCTCCAGGAGTTAATGATAGACAGGGAAATCTGGCCTGCTGCAGTCCATGGGGTCACAAAAAGACAGACATGACTCAGCAATTGAACTGAACGGAACTGGAGTATTGGAACTCAGAATAGTCCTTCTTCAAGGGCCCCTAAGGACAGGAATCACTGACCTTAGGGAAAATCATCCACTTTTCAGGCATGATAAATGTTTACTCCTTATCTGGCTGCCCTCTGAAATGATTCAACCCTCATGGTTAGAATTCCCTCCCTACAGTAATAATTCCCCTGCACCTGTTACTCCTTATAGCCAAATTCAGACTTCAATTGAAGAAAGTAGGTAAAACAACTAGACTATTCACGTATGACCTAAATCAAATCCCTCACGATTATACAGTGGCAGTGACAAATAGATTCAAGGGATTAGATCTGATAGAGCACCTGAAAACTGTGGACAGAGGTTCATGATATTGTACAAGAGGCAGTGATCGGGTTCATCCCCAAGAAAAAGAAACACAAAAAGGCATAATGGTTGTCTAAGGAGGCCTTACAAATAGCTGAGAAAAGAAGAGAAGCTAAAGGCAAAGTAGAAAGGAACGATATACCCACTTGAATGCAGAGTTCCAAAGAACAGCAAGGAGAGATAAGAAAGCTTTCCTCAGCGATCAATACAAAGGAAAATAATAGAATGGAAAAGACTAGAGATCTCTTCAAGAAAATCAGAGATACCAAGGGAATATTTCATGCAAAGATGGACACAATAAAGGACAGAAATGGTATGGACCTAACAGAAGCAGAAGATATTAAGGAGAGGTGGCAATAACACATGGAAGAACTGTACAAAAAAGATATTCATGACCCAGATAACCATGATGGTGTGATCACTCACCTAGAGCCAGGCATCCTGGAAAGTGAAGTCAAGTGGGCCTTAGGAAACATCACTACGAACAAAGCTAGTGGAGGTGATGGAATTCCAGTTGAGTTACTTCAAATCTTGAAAGATTATGCTATGAAAGTGCTGCAGTCAATATGCCAGCAATTTGGGGAAACTCAGCAGTGGCCACAGGACTAGAAAAGGTCAGTTTTGATTTCAATCCCCAAAAAAGGCAATGCCAAAGAATGCACAAACTACCGCACAATTGCACTCATCTCACATGCTAGTAAAGTAATGCTCAAAATTCTCCAAGACAGATGGGGAACACATGTATACCTGTGGCGGATTCATTTAGAGATTTGGCAAAACTAATACAATATTGTAAAGTTTAAAAATAAAATAAAATTAAAATAAATAAATACATAAATAAAAAAAAATAAAATGTGTAATTAAAAAAAAAAAATTCTCCAAGACAGGCCTCAACAGTACATGAACCATGAACTTCCAGATGTTCAAGCTGGAGTTAGAAAAGGTATAGGAACAAGAGATCAAATTGCCAGCATCCACTGGATCATTGAAAAAGAGCGAAAGTTCCAGAAAAACTTCTACTTCTGCTTTATTTACTATGCCAAAGCCTTTCACTGTGTGGACACAGCAAGGTGTGGAAAATTCTTCAAGAGATGGGAATACCAGACCATCTGACCTGCCTTTTGATAAATCTATATCAGGTCAAGAAGCAACAGTTAGAACTTGACATGGAACAACAGACTGGTTCCAAATCAGGAAAGAAAAACTAAAGAGACTCTTGATGAAAGTGAAAAAGGAGAGTGAAAAAGTTGGCTTAAAACTCAACATTCAGAAATCTAAGACCATGGTATCTGGTCCCATCACTTCATGGGAAACAGATGGGGAAACAATGGAAAGAGTGAAAGACTTTATTTTCTTGGGCTCCAAAATCACTGCAGATAGTGACGGCAGTCATGAAATTAAAAGACGCTTGCTCCTTGGAAGAAAAGCTATGACCAACCTGCTGCTGCTACTGTTAAGTCACTTCAGTCTTGTCCGACTCTGTGTGACCCCATGGACTGCAGCCTACCAGGCTCCTCTGTCCATGGGATTTTTCAGGCAAGAGTACTGGAGTGGGGTGCCATTGCCTTCTCCATGACCAACCTAGACAGCATATTAAAAAGCAGAGATATTACTTTGTCAGCAAAGGCCCGTCTAGTCAAAGCTATGCTTTTTCCAGACTGTATGGATGTGAGTCAGACTATAAAGAAAGCTGAGTGCAGCAGAATTTATGCTTTTGAACTGTGGCGTTGGAGAAGACTCTTAAGAGTCCCTTGGATTGCAAGGAGTTCCAACCAGTACATCCTAAAGGAAATTAGTCCTGAAACTTCATTGGAAGGACTGATGCTGAAGCTGAAACTCCAGTCCTTTGGCCACCTGATGCGAAGAACTGACTCATTGGAAAAGACCCTGATGCTGGGAAAGTTGATGGCTAGAGGAGAATGAAGACAGAAGATGAGATAGTTGGTTGGCATCATGGACTCGATGGACATGAGTTTGTATAAGCTCCAGGAGTTGGTGGTGGACAGAGAGGCCTGGCGTGCTGCAGTCCATGGGGTTGCAGAGTTGGATACGACTGAGTGACTGAACTGAACTGAACTGGCCCCTGTTACAGTGTTCCTCTGCCATTATTGCAGTACTTCTTTTAATTAGACTATCCTTTCCTAAGTCCAGATTTGTTTTTCTATGACATCTCAGCTTATTGTAATTATCTGTTTAATTTTTTTTATTCTGCACTAGATTATAAATTATGTGAGTACAAGGACAATGTCTCTTTTATTCACAGTTACTTCATGAGAGTATATACAATGCTGTGTCATAGGAAGTGATCAGAGATTTATCTTATTACTCAGCATTATTTGGCTTTGACCTCTAAGATCTAATACTTTAATTCAATGATATCTATTTGACACTGAAATGTAGGATCACAATTTGGAACAGCCACCAGCTAGAGAAAGGGTAATTAATTTTTAAATGTCAAAAAAATAATTCATGCTTTATATGAGAGTGTCATATAGTACCTTGATTAACTGAACCTGCACATAAAAAAAAAAAAAACCTTTCTTCCATTTTAGCTGAACAAATCATTGAAAATAATTTTTGATTAATTTCATATGAGAAAAACTATTAAATTCTCAAAAATCCTTCTATTTAGAGTGAAAATGAAAGTTTCAGTTGCTCAGTTCTGACAGACTCTTTGTGATCTCAAGGACTATAGCCCTCCAGGCTCCGCTGTCCATGGGATTCTCCAGACATGAATACTGGAGTGGGTTGCCATTCCCTTCTCCAGGAAATCTTTCTGACCCAGGGATTAAACCTGGATCTCCTGCATTGAAAGCAGATTCTTTACCGTCTGAGCCACGTGGGCTTCCATATCCACCAATATAATGAAATATGAAACATTTGTTTCTCATATAACAGAAATATTTGACTAAAAACTTTTAAAACAAAAATGATATTTTGTATGCTCAAAAGTGTTACACAATAAAGATAAGGTATACTATAACATATTCCAAATATTGCCTAGGATACGACTCTATAGTGTATAGTTACCAAAAATGTTTTATGATTTTTTAAAATCATGCCCTAATAAGAGAGATATCATTTAGATAAGTCCTATTGTCTTAGAGAGACAGCTCAGAAAACTCTCATTTCCTCTTACCTTGGCTATTTTCCTAAATCCCGACTCACACTTATCTCTAAAACTCTGTATTTAGTACCTTGTTTGCAAAGTTTATAGCATCTTCAAATTAAACCTGGTATTTTAATTGAGTGCTTGTTATAATACTGATTCTCTCATCTCAGACTCAAATTCATGCCAACTTGTGTTTTTCCAGGACACGAAAGCGATGTACATTTAACCTTGCCTGCCAAGGCATTTCAACACCTATAATCAGGGTGCATTCTTTAGGAACTTGAATCAAGATATTTTGTTATATTTAATTAAAAGAGCTAGATTATATCATATAATTATATATGATAAATGAATAGGAATAACAATACATTTATAGATTGTTCTGGTTTTAATAGTTTGAGGTGCCTTTGTTTTTAGACACCTTTGTAGAGTTGTTTATTTCTCTTTCAGTTTAGTTCAGTTCAGTTCAGTCGCTCAGTCCTGTCTGACTCTTTGCGATCCCATGAATCGCAGCACGCCAGGCTTCCCTGTCCATCACCAACTCCTAGAGTTCACTCAGACTCACATCCATCGAGTCAGTGATGCCATCCAGCCATCTCGTCCTCTGTCATCCCCTTCTCCTCCTGCCCCCAATCCCTCCCAGCATCGGAGTCTTTTCCAATGAGTCAACTCTTTGCATGAGGTGGCCAAAGTACTGGAGTTTCAGCTTTAGCATCATTCCTTCCAAAGAAATCCCAGGGCTGATCTCCTTCAGAATGGACTGGTTGGATCTCCTTGCAGTCCAAGGGACTCTCAAGAGTCTTCTCCAACACCACAGTTCAAAAGCATCAATTCTTCGGCACTCAGCCTTCTTCACAGTCCAACTCTCACATCCATACATGACCACAGGAATATTACAAATTATTCTCTTTAGGATTATTATTATTATTAATTATTTCTCTTTAGGATTTTAAAATCTAAACACTAGCATGTTATTGTTGTTTAGTAGCTGACTTATGCCCAACTCTTTTGTGACCCCATGGACTGTAGCACATCAGACTTCTCTGTCCATAAGGTTATCCAGGCAAGACTACTGAAGTGGGTTGCCATTTCCTTCTCCAAGGAATCTTCTTGACCCAGGGATCAACCCATGTTCTCTTGTGTCTCCTGCAATGCAGGTGGATTCTTGACCGCTGAGCCACCAGTGAAGCTCCAAATAATAACATAGTAGTCATTAATCATAGGTGGCAGGTAAGTTTCACATGTCGTACCAGTTACAATCAATAGCCAGAAACTTTCCAGTGTACCATGTTATGAAGGCTTATAAAGTCATGTCTGAAATTAGAAAGTAAATTGCCATGGCTGATTATTCATAACTGCAATGTATGTAAGATGCAAAAGTAGCAAAATATGTGAAATGAATTTTATCCCTTTGGAGTAGACAAATACCTAAATATATACTATATTTTTGCTAACAAGACAGAGAACTATATTTAAGAGAGTACACTACATATATGTGGTATTTTATTATTATGTATAATATTAGAAGCATACTTAAATATCCATGGACAGAGAAGCCTGGTGGGCTACAGTCCATAGAGTCACAAAGAATCAGACATGACTGAGCGACTAACACTTTTACTTTCATGTAAATATCAACACTCCACTTTTTGAAAGCTATTCTATATTATATGCTGACATTCCACATCTGCCACAATTTAAAAGTGTAATGTGGGTTAAATATTTGTTTCTTAATTATGATCAAAAAGAGAAATTAAGAAACAAGTTACTTATTCCCCAGTCCTTAATTATCAATCTGTTGCAAATAGTGATTATCAATATAATTATTAATCAGATATCATCAACTTCCTTAAGAAGATACAACTAAGCATATTTGAGTTCATAAATTTGATTGTGCTTAAGGATATGTAAATGTCCATCTTTGAAACAAAATTTTGTCTAAGCTCTCACAAGAAGTGGGGGTGGAAACCTATCTTTTGAATTATGTTGAAGACTCCAAGAGATTTTGAAAGAAAATGGGTTTCTTTCCACAGTCTAGAATATACTTTGAGAAGTTGATAATTTTGGCCCTTTATCTAAAAAAGTGAGATAATCTCAATTTCATTTTAATAGAAGGAAACCAAAGGCTAAAAAGAGGAAATAAATTGTGAAAAAGTGAGTAGTTATAGGTAAAGAAATCATTGTTTAGATAGGACAATTTGGTAAAATAAAACTCTTTGTATTTCTGGGGTTGTCCTAATTGTATCCAGATTGAACCCATAATACTTTATAGGGATCTCAAGAAGCAATCTGTCATCTTTATTTATGGAAAGAACATATTTATGCAAACCCTGGGTTTTCCCAGGTGACTCAGTGGTAAAGAAATCACCTGAAATGCAGGAGACACAGGAGTCTTGGGTTCAATCCCTAGGTTGGAAGATCCACTGGAGGAGGGCATGTCAACCCACTCCAGTATTCTTTCCTGGAGAATCCCATGCACTGAGGAGCCTGGCGGGCTACAATCCATAGAGTCACAGAGTCAGCCACAATTGAAGCCACTGAGCATGCATGCAGGCATGCAAATCCTACATCTCTGTAAAGGATGTACTGTTTGGGGAGGAAGATGAGCGTCTACTTTCCCTCTGTGTATCCACACTGATTTATAGACAGGAGAAAGAGTGAATAGTAACAATGAGAGCAAGTGTTTCATTGGTCCAGTTGAAAATTTCATCATGTATTTAGAAGAATTAATAATGCCATTTAACACTTAAGATTTGTTTCCTAGTTCTTTTTAATAAAACGAGAATAATTCCTCCCCAAAAGACCAAGTCTATCACGATGTCAGGATGCAGACAAGAATTCATTTTGCCTCTTTGTTAAGATAATGGAATTCATTTTAAACTCCAAGATGAGAAAATACTTTCCTAATAAAGTCAATTACTTAATTCTGAAGTTCACGACTCAATTTACTTCAGGATTATTGAAATAAAATAATATCTGTAATGTGGTAATTTTATATGATGCGTTTAATGCCTTACAAATAGCTCAGCTTAAATTTTAAATTTTATTTTATTATGATTTTATTCATAACAAAGTTATAATCTTCTATGAAACTGTCCCTGTTTGAAAAGACCTAAGTCAACTCTCATAGTTATGCCAGCTGGCATTTCCTCCACCTTTCATTTCAACACTGACAAAAAATTAAAGCATATTGATAAGGCAGGAACATTTTAAAAGTATTGTGTTTCTTGCCAGATAGGATTACTTCTGGAAAATGTAAACTTGCAGCTATAATATCACTGGATAAACATACCCCAGTAGATAAATACCCAGTATATAAATAACATTTGCTTTTAATTAAGTATAGACAAGAAAACAAAAAATTAAAATCCACCATAGTCACTTCTTCAAAGCTGTTGGCTGAATTATTTCCAACACCACATGGAAACTGGGTGTGATTATAATCCACTGTGAAAGCAAAAACAAAATGTCCAGAATGTACCAGTAATGCTTTAGGCAGTAGTACCTTATATTTTGGATTATTTTTCAGAGAATAAGCTCTTGAATGCGAAGGCACAGAATCTAATAAGAGAGTCATTTTTAATGAAGTCATTTTTAATGAAGTCATTTTTAATGAAGTATCATTAGGAATACCACTACAAATACCACTACATTAGGAATACTACATCATTAGGAATACCACTACATTAGGAATTTTTTAATGAAGTATCATTAGGAATACCACTACAAATACCACTACATTAGGAATACTACATCATTCCATAATGATGTAGGAATACTACATCATTAGGAATACCACTACAAATACCACTACAAATACCACTACAAATCTAATAAGAGAGTCATTTTTAATGAAGTCATTTTTAATGAAGTATCATTAGGAATACCACTACAAATAGGTAAAATGTTTGTTTGTAAGAATATGCGATACTTCTTTTCATCAGTCAATTTTAGAAGTGCTTTCCAAGTCTTTTATTTTGTAAGCTAGAAAATCATCGGTCAGCTAAATACTCTTTCATATAAGAAAAGAGGAATTTATTGGTTCATTCCTAGGTGAAAGGAAGCTTCCGTGTATTTTTAATATTTTAAAGTAAAGTGAGATTTATCGCTACCTTTTCTAATATACTCACATGATTTTCAACACCTCTGTCCTGTGAATGGCAGTTTCAAATTATTATCTCTAAACATATTAGACTCCTCAAAATGTATTCTTAGAAAGGATAAATTGATGAATTACTATTCTCAGAGGCAACATGACACTTGATTGTCTCTTCCAGATGCAGAGTCAACTGAGAATTAACTACTTGAGTGTGAAGAAGGAAATATCCAGGTCTCCTTTCCATCCAATAATCTCCATTCCATTGAAAATTATATCTTTACACTGTGTGACATTCTTGAGTGTGAAAAAGCTGTGTCATTTCCCCCTTTCCAGTTAGAATTACATAATTGATCTCTGTATTAACTTCTAGCATACACCCTTAGCCTCTTGTCCATTCTCTGTCTTGGTAATCCTGCTGCTGCTGCTGCTGCTAAGTCGCTTCAGTCGTGTCCGACTCTGTGTGACCCCATAGACAGCAGCCCACCAGGCTCCCCCGTCTCTGGGATTCTCCAGGCAAGAACACTGGAGTGGGTTACCATTTCCTTCTCCAATGCATGAAAGTGAAAAGTGAAAGTAAAGTCGCTCAGTCGTGTCCGACTCCTAGCGACCCCATGGACTGCAGCCTACCAGGCTCCTCTGTCCATGGGATTCTCCAGGCAAGAGTACTGGAGTGGGGTGCCATTGCCTTCTCCGTGGTAATCCTGATTATGTCCAAATCTCTGATTTCTCTGTGCTCATAGAACCTGTGTAACTGATTTCACTTTGTATTCATAACCACTAAGCTCACATGGATCCTAATTGTTCTTAAATTTGTCCGTCACATTTTACGATTAAAACCAAATACACAGATATCCACAAAGCATCTATACATATAAAATAATGTGCTTTTATCCATCAAGACTTTTTTTATTTTGAATATAGTAAAAATTATCCCAGGGGATAAATAATCTTTTAATTAATGATATACAAAAAAAAGAATAAAATTCACATTAGCCATTTATGCAAAGTTGTTTATAGGATTTAAGCATAGCATAAAGTGGAATTTAATCCTAAATCTAAAACCCTGTAAAGTCAGAAAGTGAATATACTCAGACTGTGTTAATATTCTCTGCTGTAATCACTGGTATTTCAGATTCTGCTTCATAATTCTGCATTGTGTTTGCCAATTGACTTCACTGCTCTCTGAGATGACAGTATCATGCCTTCTCCCTTTTCCTCCTTCAATACTCCTTCCCTATCCTCACTTCCAGACGATGCCTTTGTTTCCCAGCTCCTATGGAGGAAACCTAAGTAGTCTGGAGAAAACTTCCCCTTGCTGTCTCCACCACATCTCCCGTGTTTTGCTCCAAGATGCACCCACGCTCTTTGCTTTGCTTCATGCTTGTGTGGACAAACTCTCTGTGCCTTCAATCAAGCCCAACGTTTCCACTTGGGTACCAGACGCCATCTGTTTATCCTCATCTACTTAAGGACATCACTGCAGACATTCTCCTCTCTGGCATCATCTGTTTTTCTTCTGCATTCAATCACTTCTACCAACATAATACCAGTAATGACAAAAATTTTTACACTGCTTATTTTCTTGCAGGTACTCAGATACACTAATTTAATCCTTATACCAATCCACTGAGAAAGATAACTTTATTGCTGTCCACCTTTTACAGATGAGAACTTGGAGCACAAAGAAGGTAAGAAATTTGCCTTAAGGAGCAGAGATAATAGATTGTGTAGAAGTAAAATCTAATACTTTTACCCAGCTTCTAGTATAACTGTATACTTCACATACCACAGTCAGGGAAAATTTTATTCTATGATAAACTAAAAAAGAAGGCATAATCCTGATTGCTTCTTATTCTTATAATACAATTTCAATGTTTTCCTTCAACTAGATGTCCTAAACAAAGATAATTTCATCATTAATTCTTGATATAGCACATAATTTTTAAATATATGATAATTAAAAAAAATTATTTTTTGCCAACATAAGCAAATGTAATGTACACTGTTAATTTTACATTTTTCTTTGTTGTGTTTTATATTTGACAGATATTTTCTTCTGAAATCTGACTCACTTTTTCCAAGTACACTTGTTTCTGAGTCTTCTTTGGCAGTCATTCTTACAGGTTCTATTAAGCCATAGTCCACAATTAAACACAATAAAAATGTGTAGTTTGGTGGCATACCTTGTCTGGACCTGAACAAGCTAAGCCCTTGGCTCAGTTTTTCTTGTCCCTTCATGTATGGTGACTGAGTTTTTTTGCTCTAATCAGTAATTCTGTTTTATGATCAAGTCTGTTTCTGGTGACAGTAGTGGTGAAATCTGACTTTAAATTATACAGCTGACATGTGGTAGATATCAAAAATTGGGTCTCTCAGGAAGAAGCTGACAAGAAGTCCGAAATCTATTTCCCTATTAGTCTTTATTTGTGTATTTGTATTTATCTTAAAATTCTAATATTTTTGACATATGACAACCAAGAATTAAAATGTTTTTTTATTTTTCCAACCATTGGTAGAATCTTCTCTGATTATGTGATTTGTGTTTCTACCTATCTAAACTTGTCTATCAAGAACAGCTTTTGAACAAAAATAAACTAAATTTCTAACATTCAATGATCAACTTTTGTTGATTGCCATGTAAACACTTTCAATAATAAGATGATTCCAAATTAGTGTCTCTTCAGGACCCTTTAAATGAGGCTAAAGAAAGAAGATTGCTACAGATTTAAAAAAAAAAAACTTTAAAAATGTAAGAGCTTTTTCTGCTAAATTCAAAAGAAAATCACAATATTACTTAGAATTTCAACAAATGAAGCTTCTTTAAAAGATCTAATGGGCTCAGTTTATGTCTTTGTGTCTTTAAATGTTTGATAATTCTTAAGAGGTGCTGGTACTTCCATTCCTTTTGGTTTGTAAACCTAGCTCCTCTAGTTTGGATAAGAATTGATAAAGCTTTCTTTTCTAAATACAAACCAAATTTAGAAAAGAAATCTATACCTTTAGTCTAAATATGAGATGAAATAAAATGAAACAAAGCATAGTATAAACTTTCTTAAAATATTTAATGAGGCAAGATCCCTACCTCTGACTGTGATGGAATCACAGTGAAGACAAGTACCACAAACTGAATGGCTTACTAAACTGATAAAAATAGGTGAATGGTACTCAGGCTCCTTAGTGGTGGTGAGGGATGAGGATGGAAAACAAGTGTAAGACAACTTAGGTCTTCCATGTAAGTCAACTTTAGGGTGGTGGGATGCTCTTTAGAGAAATGGGAAGTCATCTATGAACTTTATTCAGGAAATGACCCTTATTTATGATTCACATTTTTTGTTACCTATGTTGACTAATTTTTTCTTGAATGTTAAACATTTGAAATCTACTGATTACAAAAATTTGTCACTTGCCATATTCCTTCAGAATGCATTGAAGTTTATTCTAGAAAGCAGGTAAGCTTCTTGCAGACCAGCTTGATCTTTTCAAGGGTTATTTTTGCAAACTCTCACATCTGTTCACTCACTCATTAGCAGTTTAATTTAGCAAGAAACTCCAGGAGATCAGTATTCAGAGCTCTGGAGAGTTTTCCCCACATGATTCTCTCATCTTCAGTGCTGTTCTCTACAAATTCCATCCCATTTAGCCTCCCTGGGGGCTGATCTCTATTTCTTCCGTTCACTGAGACCACCTTGCCCTGTCTAGGATCCACCCTGCTCCCTCACCATCTGGAAAGCACCTCCGAGTTTATTTTGTCTCCCACTTTTAGAGATCACAGTCCCAAACTGACCACCATGCAATGTCTACAAACAATTGCTGCTTATATTCTGTTTAGTTTTCTATATCCTCATGGTGGAAGAGAAAGTTTGGCTCCAGTTCCTCCAAAACGGTTGTCTATGCATGTTGTCTTGGATTAGATTATCTGTGTTTTCTTTTGAGTTTTCAGGGGAGCCGTTCTCCTGCTCTCCAACCCACTCCTTTGTACCATTACTGAAGGGAATGACTGAAATAATCTAATAATCTCTGAGGCTTTGCAGTAAATTTGTATTTATTCAGTTTACCATTTCAGAAGAATATATGATATTTTTAAAATAAGAATAAAAGTACTATACATGACCTATTATTATTTACTATATATCAAGTTCTGTGAGTAATACTTTTCAGAAAATATTTAATTTTTTACAAAATGTTTGTAAATTAGGGCATTACATACTTGATTTTACTCATGCAATACACGCACAGTGACTCACCAAAAGTCAAGTGTCTAGTAAGTGATAGGAACAAACATAGCTTGTCTCTCTACCTCTTTAATTCCCCTCTAACTTATTTTAGGGGGCTTCCCAGGTGGTGCAGTAGTAAAGAATCCACCTGCCAATGCAGAAGCCACATTAGACATGGGTTCAATCCCTGAGTCAGTAAGATCCCCTGGAGTAGGAAAAGGCAACCCACTCCAGTATTTTTGCATGGAAAAATCCACAGACAGAGAAGCCTGGCAGGCTACAGTCCATGGGGTCACAAAGAGTCATACACAGCTAAGTGAATGAACATGCAAACATGCAATTTATTACAGGAATGCCTATTAAAGAAGTTAAAATAATCAGATCAGATCAGATCAGTCGCTCAGTCATGTCCGACTCTTTGCGACCCCATGAATCGCAGCACACCAGGCCTCCCTGTCCATCACCAACTCCCGGAGTTCACTCAGACTCACGTCCATCGAGTCCGTGATGCCATCCAGCCATCTCATCCTCTGTCGTCCCCTTCTCCTCTTGCCCCCAATCCCTCCCAGCATCAGAGTCTTTTCCAATGAGTCAATTCTTCGCATGAGATGGCCAAAGTACTGGAGTTTCAGCTTTAGCATCATTCCTTCCAAAGAAATCCCAGGGCTGATCTCCTTCAGAATGGACTGGTTGGATCTCCTTGCAGTCCAAGGGACTCTCAAGAGTCTTCTCCAACACCACAATTCAAAAGCATCAATTCTTCGGCACTCAGCCTTCTTCACAGTCCAACTCTCACAGCCATACATGACCACAGGAAAAACCATAGGCTTGACTAGACGAACCTTTGTTGGCAAAGTAATGTCTTTGCTTTTGAATATGCTATCTAGGTTGGTCATAACTTTCCTCCCAAGGAGTAAGCGTCTTTTAATTTCATGGCTGCAGCCCTAACAAAAGTGCCTTTCAAGCATATTTACTCCCGTGAAAAAGCATTTCTCTGAGGGATAGTATCTCAGTGTGGTTTTTAATCAAAACCTGTTTTTATTCACATTGGCCCAAGTATTTCATTTTAATGCATTCAAAATGTTTAACCTTTCATAAGAATAAAACTGAACTGAGAATCAATATTCAACATAATAAAAAATAACAACAAAGCTTACATTGTTCTTATAGCGTTAGTTCAAATTAAGACTCTACCATTTGGAGCTGCTATTAAAATTATGTCAGATTCTATATTCAATTTTGAAATTGTTTCAAAAACTAATGAGAGTATAGCATTTTATGTAGAAACAAGCTGTGCTGGGAATGATTATTGTTTAGCTTATGTTTTCCAAAAAGAATTAAGAAAACTGCTATTTGGAAAGAGATTAGCTTAGTAGAATGAGAAACCATCAGGAGCAACATTTAAATAAAATTTTTTTCAAATTAATTCAATAATTAGTCAAAGAGCAAATTGATATTCTATTGGAGAATATGCATTGAACATTATTTGCTGGTCAGTAATACTCCTTTCCTCTCAAAAACCTCTGAAAATTTATTGCCACATAATGAATGCATTAAATTGATCAAAAAAAAATATCTTTTAGTGAAGATATCATGGTTTTTGTGGAAATTTTTCAGGCAATGATACCTTCAGATTTTTATTTATCCACATTGATAGTGCTCAGAATTATAAATTTTGTTGATCTGGATCAAGATTTGGAAAACTTTCAATTCAGTGGCCAGATAGTAAATATTTTCAGCTTTGCTGACAATACCATCTTTGTTGCAGCTACTCAATTGTCCTCATAGGTTAAAAGTAGCCATGGACAATTAGTGTAGCTTGTGTTCTGATAAATCTTTGTATGCAAAATCAAGTAGTACAGCAGACAGTTTTATCTATGGGTCATAATTCCAAGACCCCTGATTTACAATGTAGATTATTTTGTAATTTACACTTAGACCTCACAATTCTCTATTTCTTGACATTAAAAATAAACTCATGTGGTTAGTTTTATATTGTATTTTCCCTAGAGAGAAATTGAATATGTGCTTCCCTATTTTCTGATCAAGAAAAGAGATAGGATACAGATAGATAATTCTTTTAAGATGATTATTAATATTTAGGACTTCCCAGGTGGCACTAGCAGTTTAAAAAAACACCCACCTGCCAATGCAGGAGACATAAAAGACACAGCTTAAGTCCCTGGATGGAGAAGATCCCCTGGAGAAGGAAATAGCAACCCACTCCAGTATTCTTGCCTGGAGAATCAATCCTATGAACAGAGGATCCTGGTGGGCTACAGTCCGTGGATCGCAGAGATGGGACATGACTGAAGTGACTCAGCACAGCACATCAATATTTAAATGATTATTTTATTTAAATGGTAAGTTACATTTTAAGTTAAGCCAAAGACAAATATAAGTAACTCTCATATTAATCAGTTTGGGAAAGTGGGATTCTTTTCAAGCTTGTCAGTAACAGAAAGAACTCAGGTAAATGTGGTTAGCCATTTCTAATAAGCCCTCTCTTGTAGTTCCTCATGAAGACACACAGAGAGACAATCGTTCACAACAGTTCTAGAATTTAAGGAATGCAAGAAGTACTTTTTTTCCAGTGTCTGAGAGAAAAATTTTAAATTCCAAATAAGGCTGGACTGAGAACAATTATCAACAGGACAGCAAACTGGACTGGAAGGAAGAAATGTGCTTGGACTGCTGCTGCTGCTGCTAAGTCGCTTCAGTAGTGTCCGACTCTGTGTGACCCCATAGATGGCAGCCCACCAGGCTCCGCCATCCCTGGGATTCTCCAGGCAAGAACACTGGAGTGGGTTGCCATTTCCTTCTCCAATGCATGAAAGTGAAAAGTGAAAGTGAAGTTGCTCAGCCGTGCCCGACCCTTAGCGACCCCATGGACTGAAGCCCACCAGGCTCCTCCACCCATGGGATTTTCCAGGCAAGAGTACTGGAGTGGGGTGCCATTGCCATCTCCCGTGCTTGGACTAGATGTGGTTAAGTCCTGTACATGTGAACAAGTTCTGTTCTGAAGATGTGTTCATAAGTTTAATTTGTTCCGTAAGTCCAAAAAAGTTAGTCGATGTACCCAATTAACACAATTGGTTATAATGCATCATACTTATAATAGGTTTACAATACTTTTCACCCAAATAAGGAGTAGAAAACAAACACACAAAAACTAAAGAAAATGTTTTTAATCTTATAGCACAGTTCCTTAAAAAATACAGTAGCACAGCACAACAGCTGGCATACAGGGGCTGGCATTGAATGAACAGCCAAGAAGAGTTACTGAGTGGAGGAAGGGGGTTGCGTGGAGCTTTATTACTGTACTCTGTATAGTACTATACCGTGAAGTAGTCATATTGTCTCGACTCTCCACTCTATGAAACTGCCTGCTAAAGTAGAACTCTGAACTCCATCCAGTACTTACACAAATACATGTGCAAATTCTTTTATTCTACACTTTGACACAATACTCCATAAATCAGTGCTGTGTAAAGCCATGTAGGAACTTAAGGCAAAAGAAAAAATAAATAATATTGATTTAGTCTTTATTTAGGAGAAGGAAATTGCAACCCACTCCAGTACTCTTGCCTGGAAAATCCCATGGACGGAGGAGCCTGGTAGGCTACAGTCCATGGGGTCGCAAAGAGTTGCATGCGACTGAGCAACTTCACTTTCACTTTTCACTTTCATGCATTGGAGAAGGAAATGGCAACCATTCCAGTGTTCATGCCTGGAGAATCCCAGGGACGGGGGAGCCTGGTGGGCTGCCATCTCTGGGGTCGCACAGAGTCAGACACAACTGAAATGACTTAGCAGCAGCAGCAGCAGTCTTTATTTAAAATTCTGATATTCTATCAAGGATTTTTATATTATTTATTTTTATTTATTTTTTAATTTATTATTATTTTTAACTTTACAATATTGTATTGATTTTGCCATACATTGACATGAATCTGCCACAGGGGTACATGTGTTCCCCATCCTGAACCCCCCTCCCACCTCCCTCCCCATCCCATCCCTCTGGGTCATCCCAGTGCACCGGCCCTGAGCACCCTGTATCATGCAGCTCTATTTTTAATATATCCTGTTAAAATATTATGTATCTTGGAAATTCCCTGGTGGTCTGGTAGTTAAGACTCAGCACTTTCACTGCTGAGGCCAGGGTCCAATCCCTGGTCAGGGAACTAAGATGCTGCAAGCTGTGTAGTGAGGCCAAAAATATATATATTTGTGTCTGTGTGTGTGTTGTGTATCTTGATTAGTCAGTTTTTTGCTTTGTGCTTACATTGATGCCAGAGATACCTCACTCACCTTCTCTAGTACCTTACATGTCAAAGAGCATCTTCTTTCACCACCAAAGTCACACAAAGATGTTTGTGTACAAACTCCCTTTTCATATTCTTATATAAATTCCCTCCAAAGGACATAAAACCATGAGGACTGGACATAGAACTAAAAATCCCCAATAAATTTACATTCTGCCTAATCCTCTTTCCTGCTGCTACTGCTGCTAAGTCGCTTCAGTAGTGTCCGACTCTGTGTGACCCCACAGACGGCAGCCCACCAGGCTCCCCTGTCCCTGGGATTCTCCAGGCAAGAACAATGGAGTGGGTTGCCATTTCCTTCTCCAATGCATGAAAGTGAAAAGTGAAAGTAAAGTCGCTCAGTCATGTCTGACTCTTCTCGACCCGATGGACTGCAGCCTACCAGGCTCCTCCACCCATGGGATTTTCCAGGCAAGAGTACTAGAATGGGTTGCCATCGCCTTCTCCGAATCCGCTTTCCTACTTCAGTGTGAATCCTTCCACCAAAATCCCCCACCCAAATGCTTTACCGTCTCTTTCTGATCATCCAGTTTCCTCTACCCTAACCAATCACATCAATGCAAAGTTTTTCCTGGAAATCATTGCAATATATTTTTATAATCCACTATGAATTCCTGGATATGCTTATATAAATCCATGAAGTATGAAAGGTATGTAAGGCAGAGGAACTTGTTTCTAAGATTCAATTTTCTAGTCACCTCTCTTGACATTGTTAATGTGGTTGACTGTCGATCACTAATGGCTCTAACATTTCCAGCAGGACAATGAATCCTCTGGCTTTGTATTCCTTAGATGATTTTAGGCCATTTCCACAAAGGATTAATGAGCCAATCATTTCTTTTGCTTAAAGAAACTGCAGAGTGGAAGAAAATAGGAGCAAAGTGGTGTTTTCATCTCTGTTGTGAATACAATCAGGGAGAGAAGCACAAAAGAGAAGCACAAAAGAGAAGCACAGGTGGGACTCAGGTGCAATAAGAAAACTATGGAAAAAGACTGGATTTAGAAAAAAAATGCAGAAAAAAATGTACATCTAAACCAAATAAACATCTATTTCAAATTTCTTATTTTTAACTTATCTAACAAGTTTCAGACAGGTGACACAATTCACAGGAAATTAAATTCAAACATTGAAGAAAATCTAAAGATAAATTGAGAATATTCAAGAAGCTCATTTTAAAATGACAAATCATGGCAAAATATAGATGTGCATTAGAAAGCATGTCATAATATCAAATACACAAATGAAATTTCACAAAGACAAAGAGATGTTTCAGAAAGAGAATTGACTGGTGAGGCACAGGAGTTTTCTGTGGAAGGTGGAGGAGATTTGGCATTGCAGGAAAAGGAGATGATACTGTGTGCTGGTTTGACAAATATCTGCATATGAACTATTTTCAGCAGGGCTTTCAAAGCTTTGAAGAGAAAGCTTTGAAGCAAGTCTGTGTTGAATTAGAACTCAACATGTGGAACATTCTGAGAGAGAAAAGTTCACTATAACTTAGTCAATTATTTATAATTGGTTCAAATTAGTACTTTAGTATGCATATTGTTGGATACCTGTGCACACAATTATTCACTTCAAAACATGAATTTTCCTGAAACTGCCAATTGTTACAACAGACTCCTGCTGATTATCCTAAAAAACTCAGTTGGGGTTTGGCCAGACCTATGTATTCGAAGTAAGGTAGAAAATTAAAGTTATTATGTGGACAATATAATGGAAATAGAACCATCTGAACCATTCAGAGGACTAAGCAACCCTATAACATCGGACATTCATTTTCCTCTTATTTCATCCGTATTCATCATAGGTTCTCAAAACAACTAGCCCCAAGGCTTGGAATGTAGGTCAGGAGCTTTATGCTGCAATGATACCAGTTTCAAAGTTATAAAGGCAGTCATCCTAGTGGTAACACCATAATCACTGAAAAGGCCCAAGAAGACAGGGATTGTCTGTGGATTTTCCATGCTTTTAGAAAGCAAATATAAAACTAAACAAAGCGTGTTTGGAAATAGGCACTAGATTGCTGCTGCATGTGGATTTGAGGAGTTAGTGTGGCATCACTAACTGTGGAAAATTCTGAAAGGGATGGGACTACCAGACCACTGCACCTGCCTCTTGAGAAACCTGTATGCACGTCAGGAAGCAATAGTTAGAACTGGACATGGAACTAAAGACTGGCTCCAAATAGGAAAAGGAGTATGTCAGGGCTGTAATATAGTCACCCTGCTTATTTAACTTATATGCAGAGTACATCATGAGAATCGCTGGGCTGGATGAAGCTCAAGTTGAAATCAAGATTTCTGGGAGAAATATCAATAACCTCAGATATGCAGATGACACCTCCCTTATGGCAGAAAGTGAAGAAGAACTAAAGAGCCCCTTGATGAAAGTGAAAGAGGAGAATGAAAAAGTTGGCTTAAAGCTCAACATTTAGATAACAAAGATCATGGCATCTGGTCCCATTACTTCACGGCACATAGATGGGGAAACAGTGGAAACAGTGTCAGACTTTATTTTGGAGGGCTCCAAAATCGCTGCAGATGGTGATTGCAGCCATGAAATTAAAAGACGCTTACTCCTTGGAAGGAAAGTTATGACCAACCTAGACAGCATTTTAAAAAGCAGAGACATTACTTTGTCAACAAAGCTCTGTCTAGTCGAAGCTATGGTTTTTCCAGTAGTCATGTATGGATGTGAGAGTTGGACTATAAAGAAAGTTGAGCACTGAAGAATTGATGCATTTGAACTGTGGTGTTGGAGAAGACCCTTGAGAGTCCCTTGGACTGCAAGGAGATCCAACCAGCCCATCTTAGAGATCAGTCTTGGGTGTTCATTGGAAAGACTGATGTTGAAGCTGAAACTCCAATACTTTGGCCACCTGATGCGAAGAGCTGACTCATTTGAAAAGACCCTGATGCTGGGAAAGATAGAAGGCGGGAGGAGAAGGGGACAACAAAGGATGAGATGCTTGGATGTCATCACTGGCTCAATGGACATGAGTTTGAGTAAACTCCGGAAATTGCTGATGGACAGGGAGGCCTGGCGTTTTGTGGTTCATGGGGTTGCAAAGAGTTGGACACAACTGAGCAACTGAACTGAACTGAACTGATGGCTCAGTGGTAAAGAATCCGCCTGCCAATGCAGGAGATGCAGGTTTGATTCCTGGATAGGGATGATACCCTGGAGAAAAAGTGGCAACCCACTCCAGCATTCTTGTCTAGGATATTCCATGGACAGAGAAACCTGGTGGGTTGGGGTCATAAAAACAGCCTGACGTGATTTAGTGACTAAGCAAAAACAACCTATGTTTAAAAAAAATAGAAATAATTTTAGCTTTATAACACAAAATATATTATTTTTGGCCAGTTAAATCTGCATCAGACACATTTACGGTAAAAAAAATAGTAAATAAAGGCACACCAAAAATTTAGCTGTTAACATTATGAGTCAAAGACTGCTAAGGCAGCTATTTTGGGTAGCTATTTTCTTGAAGTACTACTGAAATTTTCTCTTATCACCAAATGCCTTCTTTAGTTTCTTAGTTGTGATGCATGAAACTCTTTTTAACAGTATTTCTTTAGCTTCAATCAATAGTTCTCAATGTGAAGTCCCTACTCAATTCAGCACCCCTTGGGAACATTTTTAGAAATATATATTCTTAGGTCATGCCCCAGCCCTACTGAATCAGAATTGTTGGGATTGAGGTTCAATAAACTGTTTTATTGCTCTCCCATTCTGATGCGTACTCAAATTTGAGAACTGTTAGCTTGAACTATCAACTTCAATTCAGTGTAAATCCATTATCTGGAAAGAGTAATTCATTAAGCAATCATAATCCACTTATACATACATGCGTGTAAGCTCAGGGGTTTAGTCATGTCCGACTCTTTAAGATCCTATGGACTGCCAAGCTCCTCTGTCCATGAAATTCTCGAGGCACGAATACTGGAATGGGTTGCTGTTTCCTACTCCAGGGAACCTTCCTGACCCAGGAATTGAACCTGCGTCTCCTGCATTGGCGGGCAGATTCTTTATCAGTGTGCCACCTGAGAAGCTCCATTCACACCCAAAGTTATCATATTAAGTACTTGAGAATAAAGTTCAAGAATAAAAACTGATTCTAATGAAGAAAGGGATACATTAGGAAGGTCTGTTTGTACCAACAGCAACTGAAAGGTAAGTGTCAGAATCCTAGGAAGGACCTAGGGAATCTGGGCTAGAAGTAGCCACCAAAGGAAATGAAAAATAACTGACAAGGCATGAAACATTAACTCTTCCCACAGGATAATATTTTCAACAACCTGTCATCATCAGTGCTGTAATTAGTTCCCAAAGCAAATAAACATACAGCACAATCAATAACCCATCTACAAATGTATTTACACATTTTTAAATATATGCATATATGTATATTCACATATGTTTTAGCGCTATGACAAAAGACTATGATAAACATTATGCATATATTACTTTATCATAATAACCTTACTTAAACAATCTTATTTCTGCTGTCTACTGTCAAATTTGACAGAATTTGTGAATCTGTAAATTTTGTCTGCTTTACAGGCAAAATTCTGAAAAGCAATTCCTTTCAATTAAAAAATAAATTTATATATTAAAAAAAGCAAAAGAGACACTGATGTATAGAACAGTCTTATGGACTCGGTGGGAGAGGGAGAGGGTGAGAAGATTTGGGAGAATGGCATTATTATAAAAATTAAAAAAAAAAAGTTACCACAAATGTCCCTATGAAGGACATTTACAGATGATGAAATTAATATGGTGAAAAAATTTTTCTCATGGGCATACATTAGAAATTTGAGAGAAAAGAAGATTTATCTAGCACCAAGTTCAGTCCTTGGGCTTCCCTAGTAGCTCAGCTGGTGAAGAATGTCTGTGGTGCAGGAGACCTGGGTTCTATTCCTAGGTCTGGAAGAGCCCTTGGAGAAGGGATAGGCTACCCACTCCAGTATTCATGGGTTTCCCTGGTGGTTCAGATGGAAACGAATTCACCTGCAATGCAGGAGACTGGGTTTGATCCCTGAGTTGGGGAGACCCCCTGGAGGAGAGTATGGCAACCCACTCCAGTATTCTTGCCTGAAGAATCCCCTTGGACAGAGAAGCCTGGCAGGCATGGGGTCTCAAAGAGTCCAATACAACTGAGCTACTAAGAATAGCACAACAAAATTCAGTCCTTAACCAATAGGCTAAAGGCAGATGATAGATGATGACAGGGTATATGGGAAATTGATGATGGACAGACAGAGACTGGAAAAGAAAAGGGTAACTGACTCCAGTACTCTTCCCTGGAAAATCCTATGGACAGAGGAGCCTGGCATGGTCGGAAGAGTCAGACACAACTTAGCTACTAAACCAGACAGGTAGAAAGATAGATAGATAATAGGTAATCAAGGAATAATTTTTCTTTTTACATTTTCATACCCTTTAAAGCACTAAATTTTTCTGCTTCAAAAAAGAAGCTTTTTCTGTGTACAAGAATAAAATTGTTCCTTATCAGAATTTAACTTTAGGAACTCTTAAAGAATCATAGTCGTCTAGTGAAAAATCTCGTATTCTCTCTCTCTCTCAATAAAATTATCTCCTGCAGCATATTTACTGCTGATGCAAACACACTACTCTAGATGGATTATCTCTTCAGTTCCATTTTCAATGCCATCATCATATGGCTCAGCCTCAACATTTTCTCCTTTATTGCTTTAATGATGCCTATATTCAAGTACTATATTTGGTCTCTTAAATAAACCTCAGCTATCGAGCGTCCCTGGCGGCTGATTGTAAAGAATTTGCCTTGCCACACAGAAGATGTGGGTTTGATCCATGGGTCAGGAAGATCCCCTGGAGAAGGAAGGCTGGCAGGCAACAGTACGTAGGGTTACAAGAGTCAGACAGGATTTAGTGGCTAAAACAAGAAACAATAACTGGAGTTACATAAAACTCCAAAGCCAGCATCTTTCTTCCACTCAAGCCTAGTAAGACAGATAAAAAGCTTTCACCTTTGTGTTTAAGACCCTCAAAGATGGGTCCTAGTCTGCCTCCTGAATGCTTCACTGCGTGTAGATGCCACTGGTAAGGATTCTGTACTATCTAATCTGTCAATGTGTTTTTTTTTTTTTTTTTTTCCAGGTACAGCAATGTTCATCTCTAGTTCTTTGATTTTGGACTTTTTAAAATCTTTAATATCTCTACTTAGCATGCTCACCTTACTTCTGTCTTATTCAACAAATGGAATACAATTATAATAATTTGATGTCCTTCTATACTGGTTCAATTATCCATGTTATTTCTGAGTAGGTTTTGAGTGAATAATCTGTCTCTTCATAATGCCTGTACATTAATCCTCTTTTGCATGTTTGATAATGTTTAACTAGATGCCAGACATAATGAATTTGACCTTGCTTGATAATTTTGAATTTCTAAAAAATTTCTGTGCTTGGTTTTGGGTTTCAGTTATTTGGAAATAGCTTGCTTTGGTGGGGCTGGGGTATGAAGGGTGGTTCTCTCCTTGAAGCTTTCAGGCAAGATCAGAGCAGTATTTAGCCTCAGACTAATTCTGTTCCACCAATAAGATAGAATTCCTCTAAGTACCTTAACCAAGGTTTTGAGAACGGTGAAGTTTTCCACTTTGATTGTGGAGAACAGGTGATATTCACAGCCTTGTTTAACCACCGTCCTCTCCTATTCTTTCTAACATTATCTAGGAATTAATCAATACTCAGCTAAATTCTCAAAGGGACACTCTCTAAATCTGAATTTCTCTCTTTGTAGTTCTCTCTTCTCTGCTCTGAGAACTCTAGCTGCCTTGGTTTTCCTAGATTTCTATCTCCCTACTTTCAAATCAGCAGGACTACCAGGCTTGGCCTAGAATTCCCACCCCAGAACTATCACCTGTAATTTTTCTCCAGGCAATGATCTGGGGCAACAATAAAGCTCACATTATTTGCTTCAGTTCAGTTCAGTCGCTCAGTCGCGTCTGACTCTTTGCGACCCCATGAATTGCAGCACTCCAGGCCTCCCTGTCCATCACCAACTCCCAGAGTTCACTCAAACTCACGTCCATCCAGTCAGTGATGCCATCCAGCCATCTCATCCTCTGTCGTCCCTTTCTCCTCCTGCCCCCAATCCCTCCCAGCATCACAGTCTTTTCCAATGAGTCAACTCTTCACATGAGGTGGCCAAAGTACTGAACCTTCAGCTTTTGCATCATTCCCTCCAAAGAACACCCAGGGCTGATCTCCTTCAGAATGGACTAGTTGGATCTCTTTGCAGTCCAAGGGACTCTCAAGGGTCTTCTCCAACACCACAGTTCAAAAGCATCAATTCTTCGGCGCTCAGCCTTCTTCACAGTCCAACTCTCACATCCATACATGACCACTGGAAAAATCATAGCCTTGACTAGACGGACGTTTGTTGGCAAAGTAATGTCTCTGCTTTTGAATATGCTATCTGGGTTGGTCAGAACTTTTCTTCCAAGGAGTAAGCATCTTTTAATTTCATGGCTGCAATCACCATCTACAGTGATTTGGGAGCCCCAAAAATAAAGTCTGACACTATTTCCACTGTTTCCCCATCTATTTCCCATGAAGTGATGGGACCAGATGCCATGATCTTTGTTTTCTGAATGATGAGCTTTAAACCAACTTTTTCACTCTCCTCTTTCACTTTCATCAAGAGGCTTTTTAGTTCCTCTTCACTTTCTGCCATAAGGGTGGTGTCATCTGCATATCTGAGGTGATTGATATTTCTCCTGGCAATCTTGATTCCAGCTTTTGTTTCTTCCAGCCCAGTGTTTCTCATGATGTACTCTGCATATAACTTAAATAAGCAGGGTGACAATATACAGCCTTGACATACTCCTTTTCCTATTTGGAACCAGTCTGTTGTTCTGTGTCCAATTCTAACTGTTGCTTCCTGACCTGCATATAGGTTTCTCAAGAGGCAGGTCAGGTGGTCTGGTATTCCCATCTCTTTCAGAATTTTCCACAGTTTATTGTAATCCACAGAGTCAAAGGCTTTGGCATAGTCAAGAAAGCAGAAATAGATGTTTTTCTGGAACTCTCTTGCTTTTACCACAATCCAGTGGATGTTGGCAATTTGATCTCTGGTTCCTCTGCCTTTTCTAAAACCAGCTTGAACAGCTGGAAGTTCACGATTCACATATTGCTGAAGCGTGGCTTGGAGAATTTTGAGCATTACTTTACTAGTGTGTGATTCTCAAAGATAACTATCCTTTGTTGCCTGATGCTCAATGATTTGAAAGCTGTCATTTCATGTATTTTTTTTTAGTATAAAATAAAAAATATATTGTTTTTTTTTTTTTCAGGGGGTGGCGTAAATCCTGTCTCATATTATTCCATCTTCTAAAGTGAAAATCTTAAGTTTTTATCATAGTGGTGGTGAACTGTCCTCAACTTAATCAGTCTATAAGTAAATCCACAATTATTTTGACAACAGGTTAAACATTTGGGCTTCAGTTTCCAAACAGGAAAAGGAGTACGTCAAGGCTGTATATTGTCACCTTGCTTATTTAACTTATATGCAGAGTACATCATGAGAAACGCAAGGCTGGAGGAAGCAGAAGCCGGAATCAAGATTGCTGGGAGAAATATCAATAATCTCAGATATGCAGATGACACCATCCTTATGGCAGAAAGTGAAGAAGAACTAAAGTGTCTCTTGATGAAAGTGAAAGAGGAGAGTCAAAAAGTTGGCTTAAAGCTCAACATTCAGAAAACTAAGATCATGGCATCTGGCCCCATCACTTCATGGGAAATAGATGGGGAAACAGTGGAAACAGTGTCAGACTATTTTTTTTGGCTCCAAAATCACTGCAGATGGTGATTGCAGCCATGAAATTAAAAGATGCTTACTCCTTGGAAGGAAAGTTATGACCAACCTAGATAACATATTAAAAGCAGAGACATTACTTTGGCAACAATGGTCTTTCTAGTCAAGGCTATGGTTTTTCCAGTGTTCATGTATGGATGTGAGAGTTGGACTGTGAAGAAAGCTGAGCACCATAGAATTGATGCTTTTGAACTATGGGTTTGGACTCTCGAGAGTCCCTTGGACTGCAAGGAGGTCCAACTAGTCCATCCTAAAGGAGATCATTGCTGAGTGTTCTTTGGAAGGACTGATGCTAAAGCTGAAACTCCAATACCTTGGCCACCTCATGTGAAGAGTTGACTCATTGGAAAAGACTCTGATGCTGGGAGGGTTTGGGGCCAGGAGGAGAAGGGGACAACAATGAGATGGCTGGATGGCAGCACCGACTCGATGGACATGAGTTTGAGTAAACTCTTGGAGTTGGTGCCGGACAGGGAGGCCTGGCGTGCTGCAATTCACGGGGTTGCAAAGAGTCAGACACGACTGAGTGACTGAACTGAACTAACTGAACTAACTGAACTGAAGCATCTACCTGAGAAACTGATGATTTGAAGGTAGGCAGATGGAGGCAGAAGTGGGTGGAGGGGTCAGAGACAGACACAATGTCTAAAGACAGCTGAAAGGACATCAGAGATGAAGTTGGCCTCCTTTACCATTTCCCTGACTCCATTTGTTAACAGTTCCTACTAAGCAAATTATCATTCAAGGGTGAAAATAAATAAGCAAGGGCCCCTCCCCTCAAGCAACTTGGTGAAACTGGAGAACCAGAAAAATACAAAACTCAACAATAATATGGCAATAAGCAATATTTATTGATGGCAAGAAAGTTCAAAAAAAATACATGAGTATAATGTATTAATTCTCCTTGGTATTGAGAAAAGCTTCAGAGAAGTCATATATTTATATTTTACCTCTAGTTAGTACCATCTAGTTCTCAAAGTTTTTCAAAGATAATATTTTATTTAATTCTTTTCACATTCCTGGAAGGTAAACATTATATAGTCTTTAAAATTGAAGAGAAATAGATATGAAGTAATATTTATTGATTTGTCCAAAACTATAGAACTAGTAAATGCTACAGCTCAGATTTCCAACACATTGTCCAGTGTGATCAAACACTGTCTTGGAAAATGTGACAGGAAGAAATTATACTTAAACAGCACACCTTTTGGAAAATGGAAATTTTTGAAGTGCTTAAAACATTATTTTCTAGAAGAGGTGAAATCAACGTTTTGAAAATATTCTCCTACAATTTGTTCATCATCGTTGATTTCAAAGGTAAACCATGGCCTACAAGCCGTCTGGCTTGACAGATTAATGGAGTTGGAATAAATGGCGTTTTGCCTTTGCTATGAAGTACAGGTATTGTAAGTGACATGCCTTTGCAACTGATGAAAACAAAGCTTTAGAAGAAAACATTATTATCTGAGAGTCCTTTGTCCTCAGAGTCCCTGCACTGGGTCTGATTCCATTTAATATTTCAATTCCAGGAGGAACAGAAGTCTGGCAGATACTCAAGACTGACAATTTATTGACTTTCTCACCTGGAGATATCCCTTACAGAGCTCTCTTCTGATAAAACTTGGAAAGGTAAAAGATTTATTTCAAGAAAGGAGGCCGTGTTCTCAAAATGTGAGGGAGGGAAGATTTAATAAACACATTGTTCATTACAATTTTATAATGATAAAAGTCTTCCAAACAATCCTCTACACAAACACACACATTCTCATCTAACTATGTAAATGAATTTGCAAGACATTTCACTTGTCCTCTAATCCTTCCCATCAGTTTGCTGTTGTTAAGACACATTAATTTAAAAATTAGTGTACTCTCACTGCTCATCTCTGCATGTATAGCAGTAGCCACCCTGGGTCTTGGAGTAGTAAGGAAAAAGGAGAGATTGGATGGAAAGTACTTGGGTGTCCATAGTCACACAGACAAATGAACAATGAATTAGTCAAAGTGAAAGATGGATGTTCAAGCAAGACCTTAGAGGGTGACAACACAGAATTAAAATGTAGATGAAAACACCTTTTCTGTGGAGAGCAACATGGCACCTTGTTGCTTAAAGCTCGATAAAGCAATCTGAACTGTGGCCTGAGGCAGCAAGAAGGAATTTCAGGTTCAGTTCAGGTCAGTTCAGTTGCTCAGTTGTGTCCGGCTCTTTGAGACCCCATGAACTGCAGCACGCCATGTCTCCCTGTCCATCATTAACTCCCAGAGTCCACCCAAACCTATGTCCATCGAATCAGTGATGCCATACAACCATCTCATCCTCTGTCGTCCCCTTCTCCTGCCCTCAGTTTTTCCCAGCATCAGGGTCTTTTCAAATGAGTCAGCTCTTCGCATCAGGTGGCCAAAGTATTGGAGTTTCAGCTTCAATATCAGTCCTTCCAATGAACACCCAGGACTGAACTCTTTTACGGTGGATCTCTTTGCAGTGCAAGGGACTCTCAAGAGTCTTCTGCAACACCACAGTTCAAAAGCTTCAGTTCTTCAGCACTCAGCTTTCTTCACAGTCCAACTCTCACATCCATACATGAACACTGGAAAAACCATAGCCTTGACTAGATGGACCTTTGTTGGAAAAAAATTTTCCACAGTTTATTGTGATCCACACAGTCAAAGGCTTTGGCATAGTCAAGAAAGCAGAAGTAGATGTTTTTCTGGAACTCTATTGCTTTGTTGACGATCCAATGGATGTTGGCAATTTGACCTCTGGTTCCTTTGCCTTTTCTAAAACCAGCTTGAACATCTGGAAGTTCATGGTTCACGTATTGCTGAAGCCTGGCTTGGAGAATTTTGAGCATTACTTTATTAGCATGTGAGATGAGTGCAATTGTGCTGTAGTTTGAGTATTCTTTGGCATTGCCTTTCTTTAGGATTGGAATGAAAACACCTTTTCCAGTCCTATGGCCACTGGCATATTGAGTGCAGTACTTTCACAGCATCATCTTTCAGGATTTGAAATAGCTCAACTGGAATTCCATCATCTCCATTAGCTTTTTTTGTAGTGATGCTTCCTACAGCCCACTTGACTTCACATTCCAGGATGTCTAGGCTCTAGGTGAGTGATCACACCATTGTGATTCTGGATCATGAAGCTCTTTTTTGTACAATTCTTCTGTGTATTCTTGCCACCTCTTCTTAATATCTTCTGCTTCTGTTAGGTCTATACCATTTCTATCCTTCATTGAGCCCATCTTTGCATGAAATATTCCTTTGGTATCTCTAATTTTCTTGAAGACATCTCTAGTCTTTGCCATTCTATTGTTTTCTCTATTTCTTTGCAGTGATCGCTGAGGAAGGCTTTCTTATCTCTTCTTGCTATTCTTTGAAACTCTGCATTCAAATGGGCATATCTTTCCTTTTCTCCTTTGCTTTTCATTTCTTTTCTTTTCACAGCTATTTGTAAGGTCTCCTCAGACTGCCATTTTGCTTCTTTGCATTTTCTTTTTCTTGAGGATGGTCTTGATTCCTGTCTCCTGTACAATGTCATGAACCTCCATCCATAGTTCATCAGGCACTTTGTCTATCAGATCTAGTCCCTTAAACCTATTTCTCACTTCCACTGTATAATCATAAGGGATTTGATTTAGGTCATACCTGAATGGTCTAGTGGTTTTCTCCACCTTCTTCAATTTCAGTCTGAATTTGGCAATAAGGATTTCATGATCTGAGCCTCAGTCAGCTGCCAGTCTTGTTTTTTGCTGACTGTATAGAGCTTCTCCATCTTTGGCTGCAAAGAATATAATCAATCTGATTTTGGTGTTGACCATATGGTGATGTCCATGTGTAGTCTTCTCTTGTGTTGTTGGAAGAGGGTTATTTCAGGTTAGATAAGCCTAAATTATAAAAAGGAGAGCCTGGGAAAAACCAGGGGACCTGTGAATGCAGTGTGCAGGGAAAGAAAATATAAGCTTGATCAATTGCCCGCCTTCTTCTCTGACTACTCCAGGGCTGCACAGACCAGGCAGGTGAAAGCACTACATCCAGAAATGTCACTTTAGCTGTTTCACATTGTACTGCCTCTTATAAGTTTGAAATCTTTAGGGAGTTATATTCTCCAATCTTTAATTTATTCATTAATAACATGGGCATAATAGAACTACTTATTTAGCTTTTCATGGGGGAATTGAATGAGATAACACATGGACACCA
The DNA here is from genome assembly GCF_032452875.1 of Bos javanicus. Classification (NCBI taxonomy): domain Eukaryota; kingdom Metazoa; phylum Chordata; class Mammalia; order Artiodactyla; family Bovidae; genus Bos; species Bos javanicus. The sequence goes on from NC_083876.1 coordinate 90,620,073, forward strand.
AAAAGCAGAGTGTTCAGGGGTACAGAGCTGGAGCCTGGCAAATGTGATCCATAAAAACTTCAAAGAATACTCCTTTCTCTCATAACTCCTTTAGGTCTTCATTTCATTCTTGATATTGCAAATGAAATAAACTTCTTCTTAATTCAATCAACCACATCACCAACTCTTCTCCCCTCATGAGCTTTTAAACTCTACCTCACTAATCCCCAACACACCACTTTCTTCCTCTCCTCCAAGACCCCATAAGATGATTCCCTCTGCCTGAAAGGTCTTTACTCCTCCACCCTTAAAGCTCCTACTCAGCATTGAAGACTCACGCTCTGTGAAACTTTCTGTCTATAGTCAGCTCCACTTGTCAAACTGTCTTATGAGATTTGATTTATCATTCTTTTAAACTCTCTGGGATCCTCAAAAGAAAAGGTATTCAACGTATTTATTCATTCCTTCATTCATCCACTATTTTATGAATGTTACCTGTTTGTCACACATTTATCCTCGGTAATGACAGTACATTTTTAGAAAATATCTGAGTCCTCTTTACTGAGAGATTTATTTTCTGTGACTGACACTAACACAATAGTTACTTAAGAGTAGTGAGTGGAGCAGAAAGTATTTTTCTCTCCTTCAAACCCCTAATCATTTAACACCCCCATCCCCTAAAAAAATATAATGTCATGGGCAACCTCTTTGAAAACTTTTACATTTATTTCCAAATATAAGTAATAAGTTCCACTTTTGTTTTCTACTAAATTCTATATTAATCTTATCTGTAGCTTGTTTTCCCACTGTTGACATGACTGCTTCCCTCTTCTAAACTTAAATTTCTTTGGGACTGGAACCATGCTTATGTCTTAGCACAGTGCTTGGCATCCTATAAGTAGTCTGCATCTCATAAATAAATGAATAGCCAAAGAATGCATGGACTAAGGTTTTATTTTCTGTACAGTTTTACATTGGTCTTTCCCCTCTGCTGAATATCCTTCAGTTCCCATGCTATGAATCCCAGACTCCAAATCACTTGCTGGTCAATTTAGGGCTTCAGTTTTGAATTGACTATAAGAAACAGAAATTGTAACTTTCATCTTCCCCAGAAAGTGTTTGCTTGAACTGAGTGCACCTCAAATAAAGAAAGGAGAAAGTGTAAGAAAGAGTGGGGTACATTTGTGTATACTGTGGTGTTGAAAAGAGAAGATTAAACTTTGGGGCTATTTTCCAACTTATACATGGAGAATGGTAATTGTCTCCATTCTAGAGTCTGTTCACCCACTTAGGACAGAGACGTCCACTGCCAGGGCTCCCAGTTTCTCTCCAACATGAAGTCATACACATCACTGATATTTCTCTTTGCCCTCCTGTCAATTACTTTTTATTTATTTTGACCATTCAGCTAGTAATGAAAAGAATACTTTTCTCTATTATCCGTTACTAGTCATACTATTGAATTTGTTTTCTTAAGTTAATATAATGTGACTATATTGACACAAATAAAGCATGAGCTTCATTAATTAAAAAAATTGAAGTTACACTTTTCTAAATGAGATGATCATTTTATACTTTGGGATATTGTCTTGTAAGTTTAAATTGCTGCATTTTCTTTCTGATAATAAACACATATTGACCAGGCAGATAACGACGATGATAATCTATATTGAGAACAGTCTTCATGAAATCTCTCTTCTAATCTGCATTTAGCTTGCCATGTCCTCATAGTTAGCAGAAGTAATGTCATCCAAAAGAAAAGTTAATAAGCCTTGGAAGAGTAAGACTAACGCTGCAAGCCTGACTTACGAATTATATAGCATTTAATTTTGTTGAAAGAAGAAAGTCTTCCTCTAATTTTAGTTTGCAAGAGGAAGAATGCTTCAACATTGTGACCCTTCATTGCTCTATACAAATTACAGAGAATCTGACACGCCTTCAACTATGGTAAGTTACAGATTCCCCAACTGCCCAAGTACCTTACCCTAGTGTTAGCTTATATTTATTTTAACTTCTTTCAAAAGAGTGAGTGGATTTTCATTTTTCTCGTCATGGTGAGGGGGCATATTATTCTTACTATATTTTTTCACATGTAAAACCATCCCTTTCCAGTTTATTAAACCCAGGTTGGTTAATCATCAAATATTTGAGTTTCAGCTATATAACAAACAACATAAGGCAAACTTATGCAGAAATCACTTACAAACCTTTCCACACTATCTAAATCAGTTCCTTCAAATAAAGTTAAATTAATGACATTCCTTTTTCTTTTTAAAATAAACTTTTAATTTCTCTGTAAAGTCATCAAAACAGGTTTTGCCTGCTCGCATCCTGTTCCTTTTTTCTTGGTGGGGTCCGCAGGTTCATTCATTCCTGCACCATGCAGCTGCGGGAACAGACAACTCCGCACTATCTACAAAGGCATTTCTGGCCCGAGTGAATTAGCACCATCATTATCTTTTTTCTCAGTGTTCCTCATTTTTTTTTTTACAGGTAGATTCAGTTAAGCCAACCAGAGTGAAGCCCAGAACTTAGAGTTAAAGGTTTTGAGCATAGGTAGTCTTTCTTCATGGAAAAGACAGTCACAGAAGCTGCTGGCAGTCATGTCCATTCCAAAATTTGAGTGCTGGAGGGTCTGAGAACAAAGCCAGCATGGAAGCAGTACAACTGACCCCACAGTGGGAGCCCTGGATAAAAGCTCATCTGAAGCTATCCATTCTCTGAAAACATGTGATATATGCCCCTCTCCAGATACCTTTTTTGGACTTAGGCCAGGTGCAGTTGTGGTTTTGATAATTATTGTTGCTTACTCCAAAAATTTCCTAACCAGTGTCTTCAGAGTCAGCTACATAACTGGCAGTTCAGTTCAGTTCAGTCGCTCAGTAGTGTCCGACTCTTTGCGACCCCATGAATCGCAGCACGCCAGGCCTCCCCGTCCATCACCAACTCCTGGAGTTCACTCAGACTCACATCCATCGAGTCAGTGATGCCATCCAACCATCTCATCCTCTGTTGTCCCTTTCTCCTCCTGCCCCCAATCCCTCCCAGCATCAGAATCTTTTCCAATGAATCAACTCTTTGCATCAGTTGGCCAAAGTACTGGAGTTTCAGCTTTAGCATCACTCCTTCCAAAGAACACACAGGGCTGATCTCCTTTAGAATGGACTGGTTGGATCTCCTTGCAGTCCAAGGGACTCTCAAGAGTCTTCTCCAACCCCACAGTTCAAAAGCATCAGTTCTTCAGGGCTCAGCCTTCTTCACAGTCCAACTCTCACATCCATACACGACCACTGGAAAAACCATAGCCTTGACTAGATGGACCTTTGTTGGCAAAGTAATGTCTCTGCTTTTCAATATGCTATCTAGGTTGGTCATAACTTGCCTTCCAAGGAGCAAGCGTCTTTTAATTTCATGGCTGCAGTCACCATCTGCAGTGATTTGGGAGCCCAAAAATATAAAGTCTGACACTGTTTCCACTGTTTCCCCATCTATTTCCCATGAAGTGATGGGACCGGATGCCATGATCTTCGTTTTCTGAATGTTGAGCTTTAAGCCAACTTTTTCACTCTCCTCTTTCACTTTCATCAAGAGGCTTTTTAGTTCCTCTTCACTTTCTGCCATAAGGGTGGTGTCATCTGCATATCTGAGGTGACTGATATTTCTCCCGGCAATCTTGATTCCAGCTTGTGCTTCTTCCAGCCCAGCGTTTCTCATGATGTACTCTGCATATAAGTTAAATAAGCAGGGTGACAATATACAGCCTTGACATACTCCTTTTCCTATTTGGAACCAGTCTGTTGTTCCATGTCCAGTTCTAATTGTTGCTTCCTGACCTGCATACAGTTGGGTGCAAAATTAAAATGCAGGGCCTCCTCCTCAAAAATTATAAAAAAGTTCCAGACCTCAACAGCATAATATTAAACCAAAGGTGAAATCGTTTAGGTATAGGGCCCTGTGCAGCTGTACTGCTTGCTAGCCTCTGAAGCTGGCTCTGTATAGAGTTGTATACACTTCCTGATAGCTCAGTTGGTAAAGAATCCGCCTGCAATGCAGAAGATCCTGGTTCGATTCCTGGGTCAGGAAGATCCACTGGAGAAGGGAAAGGCTACCTACCCGAGTATTCTGGCCTGGAGAATTTCATGGACTGTATAGTCCATGGGGTTGCAAACTCAGACACGACTGAGTGACTTTCACTTACTTCACATACATTAATATTTACTCTCTATCTAACATGTGTATGTTATTATGCCAAAAAGGATTAAAATTTTTTACTATAAACCTATAAATGATTTTATGCAATATATGAAGTTGAAACATTATTTAGAAGTAATTTATGGGAAAATTTTCCCATGGAAATCAAATCAGACCTCAAATTTAATTCAATTGCAAATTATATTTGAACATGAGAATAATCCTCTAGCTTTCTAATGCTACCAAAGTTTGCTATTTTTTAGAGACGCTTCCAATGTAAAAATCTCCATTGCCTTGTTGCTTGAAGAAGCCTCAGAAAATCATTTAGTAAATCACCTCTGTTTCATCATAAATATTAATGAGTTAATAAATGCCCTGTCATTACAATTATGTGCCACTCATGCTTGCTTGCTAATTGTGGTGACTAAACCTGGATATGTATGCTTGAGGCTATCCAGAATCAGAAACAAGATCAGAATTAATCATTACACAGTTATATACAAAAGAAAAGGGCTGTTTCTCTTTGATTTTATAATCACATATTTATCTATCAAAAATCTGTATCATGTGTTAAATTTAATGTAATACAACAATACATATTCATGTTGAAAAATTGAAAATCACAGAATATATTTCAAATAAAATGTAACTTGAATGTAACCAATGAAAGGGAGATTATGGTGTACACATACCTCTGTAGTCTACTATTTCTACTTAAATATCTTGAGAAGCTTTCCAAAATAATTAAATGTTATTTACATACCTGATTTCCATAGTTACATGTATTCTTATTGCAATCTTTTTAAAATTTACCAATTGTGCAATGTTATTATTTCACCTTTAGGCTGCTTCTAATTTTTATTATTGATAAATTATGTTATACAAAAAAAAATCACATATATCAACTGTATCTGTTACTTCCTTAAAATAAAGCTACATAGAATTACAAAGACCAAAGAATAAGAAGACAAAGAAGCCAGATTACTGACCTCAAATGCTTCTTATACAAAAAGTTTATACATACTTGCTTATGTGCATAATAAAAAATTTTACTTGTTTTGGCAAAATACATGTCTTTAACTCACATTACCCACCCCCCCCAAAAAAAAAGCTCCAATGACATTGTTTTTTTTAATATAAATTTATTTATTTTAATTGGAGGCTAATTACTTTACAATATTGTATTGGTTTTGCCATACATCAACATGAATCTTCCACGGGTGTACACATGTTCCCCACTGTGAACTCCCCTCCCACCTCTTTCCCCATACCATCCCTCTGGGTCATCCCAGTGCACCAGCCCCAAGCATCCTGTATCATGCATCGAGCCTGGACCGGCGTATCGTTTCATATATTATATATATGTTTCAAAGCCATTCTCCCAAATCATCCCACCCTCTCCCTCTCCCACAGAGTCCAAAAGACTGTTTTCTACATCTGTGTTTCTTTTGCTGTCTCGCATACAGGGTTATCATTACCATCTTTTTAAACTCCATATATATGCGTTAGTATACTGTATTTGTGTTTTTCTTTCTGCCTTACTTCACTCTGTATAATAGGCTCCAGTTTCATCCACCTCATTAGAACTGATTCAAATTTATTATTTTTAATGGCTGAGTAATACTCCATTGTGTATATGTACCACAGCTTTCTTATCCATTCATCTGCTGATGGACGTCTAGGCTGCTTCCATGTCCTGGCTATTATAAACAGTGCTGCAATGAACACTGGGGTACACGTGTCTCTTTCAATTCTGGTTTCCTCGGAGTGTATCCAATGGCATTGTTGATTTAAATGTGTGTGTGTGTGTGTGGTTAGTCACTCAGTTGTGTCTGACTCTTTGTGACCCTACGGACTGTAGCCTGCCAGGCTTCTCTGTCCATGAGATTCTCTAGGCAAGAATACTGGAGTGGGTAGCCATTCCCTTCTCCAAGGATTGAACCCAGGTCTCCTGCATTGCATGCAGACTTTTTACCATCTGAGCCATCAGGGATGCCCATTTAAATATAAAAAGATAAATAAATGTAACTGATCTAGATGATCAGTTGATCAAGCTCTGGGAGTTGGTGATGAACAGAGGAGCCTGGCATGCTGCAGTCCATGGGCTTGCAAAGAGTCGGACATGACTGAACAACTGAACTTAACTGATGATGTCTAACAAGTGTTTTGAAAATTTGCCCGAATATGTATGTGATCAAGGGCAAAAATATTGCAAAGCAAAATACAGATAAATAAGTTATGACAAATTAGAATTAAGCATTCCTGCAAAAAATTCATAAATATAAATAAAAGGCAAATTAAAAGGTTAAGAATGCTTGCAAAATTAATGCAAAAATATCTAGCATTTTAATAAGAAGTGCTCTTACAAATAAATAAGAAGTAAAAGAATAACTAACACCCCAGTAGAAAAAGAAACATTTAATAGGAAGATGAAGCCTCCTGTCCACATCAAACTTGTTATCCACTCAGGAGATCTTATCTTGGAATCTGATCCTTTAACCTCAGTCAGGTTTTTAAGTGTCTGCAGCTCCATGAGCAACCTTAAGCCAGAGTCTCTGATCCAAACCACTTATATATTGATATATCTAAGACACAGTACATTCCTGACTCATAGAATCTTGCAGGATAATAAATATGTATTGTTTTAAGATGATAAGTTTTGAGGTTACTTGTTACATGACAATAGATAACCAATCTCTAGTAGTTACTCTAACAAGTATAAATTTTAGGATGTTTTCCTGGTCTGCCGATTTAGAATGACCTAGTTCTTTACAATATGAGAGATCGTAACACTGATTGTGGTTGGCTATGACCATGAGAGAAAATACAGACTTAGGATGAAGAAAACACTGGATGGGAGAGTGAGGAGACAGAAACTGGGACTCTGATGACATTGTTGAGCTGTAGAATCAATCAACGGAGAAGGCAATGGCACCCCACTCCAGTACTCTTGCCTGGAAAATCCCACGGATGGAGGAGCATCGTAGGCTGCAGTCCATGGGGTCATGAAGAGTCAGACAGACTGAGCGACTTCACTTACATTGGAGAAGGAAATGGCAACCCACTCCAGTGTTCTTGCCTGGAGAATCTCAGGGACCGGGGAGCCTGGTGGGCTGCCGTCTATGGGGTTGCACAGAGTCAGACACGACTGAAGCGACTTAACAGCAACAGCAGAATTAATCAACACTTACTATAAAATTTCCAGATGTGTGATATAATAAATACCTTTACCTTCATGTCACCATTTTGAGTCATGTTTATCATTATTTGTAGCAAAAATTTGCTAGTACAAAACACAAAAATGGTCTCACAAAAAAATGCTTTCATTCCTCTATCCCGATTTTAAACACATACTCATACAACTGTCCTTGTTGAATATCTTCCAAAGAATTTAAACACATTACATTCTTTCATATTTCCATACTCTTGCACATGGTTTCCACTCTCCCCAGAAAGACCTTTCTTTTCTTTTTAATCTTATCTTTTTTTAAAGATTCAGCTGGAATGTGATCTTATTTGTAACTTTTCCTAAATTCTTCCAGGAAGAACTAGGCATTCCCTTCTCTTTGATCACCTGGAATTTTAATCAAATTGTTATAATATATATAATATATAATAACTGTATATTATTATCTCTATGCTCTATTGCAAGTTCATATCTTTCTGTCTTCCTCTCCTACTCGTTTCTGATGGTCTTGATAGCAAGGACAATTTCTTATTAAACTTTCTAGCTAAGGAGTTTAGTGGAGTACTTGAGAGATGGCAGGTGTTCATTGAAAGTTTGTTGAGTTAATTAACTAATTGATTAGAAGTGTTCTACATATGTAAATAGTGCTATTCTAAGATAAAATGCTTAGCAATAATTCTAAATTAGAAGAATCTTGGCCCTTAGAGCAGTGATTTTGAAACATTTAGTATCTACAAAAGTTGCTCAAAATTAATGATAAAATACCAGTTCTAAGATCTACCATCAGAAATTCTGCTTCAATATTTCTGAGTAAGGGATCTAGCACCATGGTCCACACTGACAAGTCTTGCAAACTTGAAAATAAAACTTTGCTTCTGTGTTCTTTCATTTCTTCATTTGTAAAATGGAGATATTACTTATATTATTTGATTATATTAACTTGAATGTCAGGAAATCAATAAAATAACATATTAGGCAAATAAACACTGAACCTGAAAAGCAGGAAATGTTGATATATTTTTCTAGTATTTTAAAAGCAATAGTGTATATGAGGAAGGATACAAATGCTGGAGTCAAGTCTCTTGGGTTGGAATCCTGGTTCTGCGATTGTCAGCTGCGTTTTTAACCTCTGAGTCTCAGTTCCCTCATATATAAAATAAAGTTGACACTAATGATATCAACCTCAAAGGATTTTCCTAAGGATTAAATGAGTTAATGAATACAAATAATGCCTGTTACATGGTAAGCACTACGTAGTTTTGTTATTCCTATTCTTTTGGAGTTGTTAAAAATCTCCTGTATGATATTTTGTTTTAGTCCTCACTATTTTCTTTTTCTCAGGTAAGAAACACAGGAAGCCCCTTCTGAGAGTAGCTCCAGGTCTCATAATAGATGCATGCTCTCTTTTCCTAAGCCACCCAAAACAATAACAGACTAGAGACCCTGAAGTATCCCAATTCCTAGCTTCCAAAGTCCTAAAGATGAGAACATTAGAATAGGGTCATTGACAAGCTCAGTTCATCTCCTTGTATGAGGTTGTTTGTTCAACTTAAAGTGTCTTATCATTTTGCTATTTTTATAAAAAGTTTGAATTCTTATTCCTAATGCATGTTCAAAACTCAGAAAAGATACAATGAAGTAACAGAAATGCAAAAATCCAATTTTATAGTTATGAATAAATAAATCCATTCAACTGAAACATTTTTTGAAGAATATCAAGTATTTATATTACCACTGAAATTAAGTAAATATACATGTATGAATGAACTAATCAGAAAGCTGTCTAGAGGAAAGGCTTGAACAAGCTTTAGATAGTCAACATCATAGAAGAGCTAGTGGGTTTTGACAATCCTGCTAGATTTCTTATGATACCTGTATCCATGCACTTAAGCAGGAACACACTGCTTCTCAAATATATATAATACAATGTTCAGGGACTGTCATAGGCTCTGTGAAAGGAAAAAAGACATAAAATAGAATACTGGTGATAGATACACAGATAGATAGATGATAGATAGATAATACATATTATATATATATAAACTTACCAGCAATTGATGCTTTATGATGAAATATGCTAGGATTCACCTTTTGACAAGATTATGACATATTTATGTGTTTCAGTTACAGACAGATTTAAACTAAAGAGAGGATGGTGGGTTAGGGTGATCCAAATGTCAAACAGAGCCGAACTAGTAGAACTATCTTGTCAGAGAGATATAAAGATTTAAAAACCAACAGCTCTGGATGTCCAGCTTAAAACACTGCCATTCGTGTGTAACATGGCACTGTATTAGAAATATTTGGTGGGACTACTGGTTTTCATATTAAAATTTGAAATAAGGTGTTTTCTACCAAGCTTGAAAGGCACAACATGAAAAGGTAGACAAAACAGTGTGCTGAGAGGCGGAAGAGAGGAGTCCCATCTCTCCCAGTTTACCAAGAAGTGACCCTAGGGAGGCTCATCACTATATCTGAGCTGAAACCATCTACAAAATAGCCTATCTGGATGAAGGTGTTGAGCAGGATCATATTGCTTCTTAAGGTCCATTCCAGACTTAATCTCTAGAATTATCATATTCAATATATATTATATATTGCATTATATGTTTTCCTAATAAAAGGAAACATACCAATATCAAAACAAAATTGCATATATTTTTAAATTTATCATTCAAAATATACATGTATAAATATCTCTTCTGTAGATTTTTTGGTACTTCTTACTACAACAATTGGATTATGTATATCTTTCTCCTACAAAAGTGAGAATTCCTTGAAGACAAGGTAAACATCTTGCTAATCTTTCTTTCTCCAGGTGCCAGTTATTGAGATATGGCCTCTCAGCTTCAAACTCACCCTCCATGCTCTGCATGTAGTGAAGGAGGTGGGACTCTGCGTGTCACACTTCTTTGCCCTTTGGCTCCCTGTTAGAGGGGAGGTGGGGACAGGGAGAGACGGGGAAGCTTGAGGGAGAGAACGGACAAACTTTTCCCTACTTCTTTCTTGCTCCTTTTTTGTTGGCTGAACTTATTAGAATCACCCTAGCAAATTTCTTCAACTGAATGATGGCAATTCATTTTTACTAGTAACAGTTGATTTCAGGCTGGAATTTTTCTAACCCTTACAAAACCAGATCCTTAGTGCCTCGTTAGAGATGCTGTACACAGAGCAGGATCCCCTCTTCAGAGGTCAAAGGTTCAATTTGTGTGCCATTGAACTTTTCCCTATGTCCTTTCAGCCCTAGGAGTCTTAATTTTTACTTCCATAATATCTAAGCCTCCCATTTTTGCCTTTTAGTTCTTTAATATCCACTTTACAATTCTTTATATGAAACTGTTACTGTTGCTGCTGCTGCTGCTGCTGCTAAGTTGCTTCAGTCGTGTCTGACTCTGTGCAACCCCATAGACGGCCGCCCACCAGGCTCCCCCGTCCCTGGGATTCTCCAGGCAAGAACACTGGAGTGGGTTGCCATTTCCTTCTCCAATGCATGAAAGCAGAAAGTGAAAGTGAAGTCGCTCAGTTGTGTCCGACTCTTAGTAATCCCATGGACTGCAGCCTACCAGGCTCCTCCATCCATGGGATTTGCCAGGCAAGAGTACTGGAGTGGGGTGCCATTGCCTTCTCCATTATATGAAACTATCTGTACTTAAATAGCTGTATGATTTCTATCTATTGACTGGACACTAATTGGTGCATGTCAGCACGAAACTCTGGACCTGGAAAAGAGGCAATGATGAACATTAGCTCCTACTGCACCTTCAATAGGTTTATTCAACTGTGACAGGTGTGTGCTTTGCACATGATAAACTCTACCCTTTGTCACATAAAGCATTCAACTCCAAGGCACGTTTTCAATCTGTGATGCTTCACAAAATTCCTTTGAAAAGTATTTAATGCTGACACTGTATTTTTAATTTATCACAAGCTGTTAAAATACCGTGCCCAATCATCTCTGAGTAAGGGAAAAATACACTGCCATTTCGTTGTCATATATACACCTCAGACTATTTATAGGTGGGAATTAATTAACCATCTGTTCTTGTCATCAACAGAATATTTTAAGTGTAGCTGCACTTCTGTCAACATTTAAAACTGAGCAGGTTAGAAGCTGACTTACATGTGCTCTTCCTGTTTCTGTCCAGGAAAAGATGAGAGGGAAGTGAATAATAACTGGAAACAAGCGGTGGAAGTGCATATATATATATGTACATATATATACACACACACATTTACGGGGACATTCTAGAGCAGAAAATGTGGGGAAATCATATTTAAGGCAACAGAAATAAAAATACAACAACAAAAAAATGACAAAATCAGCTGGCCCTGGCTAACCTAGCACCTAAAAACATCAGGGATGGCATTATTTTATGGGGCATGAACTGCTAAGAATCATTTCAGAGTTCACTTCATTCAACTTGTGGAAAAAAAAAATCAGGGTCATTTAGACAGAACAATCTTAGAGAAAGCTCAGTGGTAAACTCGGTGTAAGATTTTTTGGTTTTGCTTTTCTTTTCTTTTTTTTCATCAATGACAGAGTTTCTGCTGCCTTTATTGTCACACTCTTTATGTCTCTCTCTCTTAATCTTTTTTCCAACTTAGATGACCTAGTTACTTTAGTTATAGAATAATGGGCTTCCCTGGTAGCTCAACTGATGAAGAATCCACCTGCAGTGCAGGAGACCCCGGTTCAATTCCTGGGTTGGGCAGATCCCATGGAGAAGGGACTGGATACCCACTCCAGTATTCTGGCCTGGAAAATTCCATGAACTATATAGTCCACGGGGTCACAAAGAGTCAGACACAACTGAGTGACTTTCACTTTGACTTTCAATCTCTGCAATGGGACTTTTTCCTTCACGGAAGTTATCTCCCTTCTAGTCAAAATTCTACCTCATTAGTGTCAAAGAATACTTTTTCCTAATATACCTTTGCTGAATTTCAACTCATCTTTTACTTCATGTGTACCTGCACTGTTTCATTACTACAGACATTTGAGGGTTTTTTTCAAACATTGAATGTTGTCGACTCAGGAGCCTTGGGATATATTTTAGTCTTATCACAAAACAAATTATAATATATCCTGACAATTTCACCATGTTTTATGCAGTTCTGTGTATTTTCCCATAAACAATACTTCATTTTATATTCATGACTTTGTGAAGCAGGTAAATTATACAATTTTAGATCAAAAAGAGAATACAGAGAACACCTGATACAAAGTTTCTGTGACTATTAGGTTGTGTTTTTGACTGCAAGTAACAAGTAACAGAAGATCTAATTTTAAATGAATCAAATATCTCCTCTCTTTCTCCTTCTCTTTCCATAAGGTAACAAGAACTGTGAATATAACCTGTGGTTAGAGTTGGTTAATTCATTTACCAATGATATTATCAAAGGACCAGGCATTTTCTCTCTTTTGCTCATCATCCTTGTGTAATATACCTGTATTCTTAGTCAGGGTTCTCCAGAGAAATGGAACCAATAGGATGTGCACATATAGAGATGTGTGATAAGAAAGTTTGCTCACATGAAGCTAATAAGCCCCAAATCTGCATAGATGATATTCCAGTTCAAGCGCAAAGGCCAGCAGCTAACTTAGATCCAGGGAGAGCCAATATCTCAGATCAAAGACCATCATGTAGGAGAATTCCCTCCTACTTGGGATCAGTCTTTTGTCATATTCAGGCCTTCAATTGATTGAATGAGGGCAACCCACTTTATGGAGGGAAATCTGCTTTACCCAGTCTACTGATTTAAATGCCTCCAAAAAGACCCTTGTAGAAACACCCAGAATAATTTTTGACCAATTATGTAGGCAGCCATGGCCCAGTCAAGTTGACAGAAAATTAACTATCAGAACACCCATGGCATAAGGAAAAAGGAGGTAACCTAAAACAGGCTTTAGGCATGAATGCCTCACCTATTTACATCAGAGGCCAAAGTAGAAGAGTGTATATCCTTTTCCCATGGCCAATTTCAACAGCAATAAATCTTCTAAATAAGTTATATTCATCTTTTGTATGACATACTGTTATTATGTGTCCTTTACTGAACCAATTATCACCAAGGGGACTGGAATTCATATGATCATCTTAGAGAAATCAGGCTGAAGCAGTTGGTTGCCCAGGATCAAATGAATACTGGGGTTCCGTTTTCAAGAGAATTGTGAAGAAAAATGACTTCTGTGTAGGCATTAAGTGACATCTGGCTCTTTGACAAAAGCAAGATCCTCTTCATTTTTCTATCACGTTTATTACGTGTGTATGGACTCTCTGTTATAATTGTTATTTGTGGTAACTTTAAAGTCATTAAAGTTTTTCAGTAGTGACTTTAACATGAATTATTTAAACTCTATCATCTCTGCTAATTTCCTACAAGTAGTGTCTCCAGGTAAATATGCTTCAGTTCACTTCAGTTCAGTTGCTGAGTCGTGTCCAACTCTTTGAGACCTAATGAATTGCAGCACACCAGGCCTCCATGTTCATCACCAACTCCTGGAGTTCACTCAAACTCATGTCCATTGAGTCTGTGATGCCATCCAGCCATCTCATCCTCTGTCGTCCCCTTCTCCTCCTGCCCCCAATCCCTCCCAGCATCAGAGTCTCTTCCACTGAGTCAACTCTTTGCATGAGGTGGCCAAAGTATTGGAGTTTCAGCTTTAGCATCAGTTCTTCCAATGAACACCCAGGACTGATCTCCTTTAGGATGGACTGGTTGGATCTCCTTGCAGTCCAAGAGACCCTCAAGAGTCTTCTCCAACACCACAGTTCAAAAGCATCAATTCTTCGGCACTCAGCCTTCTTCACAGACCAACTCTCACATCCGTACACGACCATTGGAAAAACCATAGCCTTGACTAGACGGATGTTTGTTGCCAAAGTAATGTCTCTGCTTTTTAATATGCTGTCTAGGTTGGTCATAACTTTCCTTCCGAGGAGTAAGCGTCTTTTAATTTCATGGCTGCAAACACCATCTGCAGTGATTTGGGAGCCCAGAAAAATAAAGTCTGACACTGTTTCCACTATTTCCCCATCTATTTCCCATGAAGTGATGGGACCAGATGCCATGATCTTCATTTTCTGAATGTTGAGCTTTAAGCCAACTTTTTCTCTCTCCTCTTTCACTTTCATCAAGAGGCTTTTTAGTTCTTCTTCACTTTTTGCCTTAAGGAAGGTGTCATCTGCATATCTGAGGTTATTGATATTTCTTCTGACAATCTTGATTCCAGCTTGTGCTTCTTCCAGCCCAGCGTTTCTCATGATGTACTCTGCATATAAGTTAAATAAGCAGGGTGACAGTATACAGCCTTGAGGTACTCCTTTTCCTATTTGGAACCAGTCTGTTGTTCCATGTTCAGTTCTAACTATTGCTTCCTGACCTGCATATAGGTTTCTCAAGAGGCAGGTCAGGTGGTCTGGTATTCCCATCTCTTTCAGGATTTTCCACAGTTTATTGTGATCCACACAATCAAAGGCTTTGGCTTAGTAGCTGTATAAACCTTACTTGAACATTTCTAAGAGTTAATGTCTTCATTTTATTTTGTTAAGCAATTCTAATTATTAAGCAAGTCATCTTTATGTTCCCCCATAAATCAAGCAATGTGTTGCGTGTCTTCCATATATGTGTCCCCTGTAACTTCCAACTGATAGTCTTTCACTTCTTGCTGGAAAGCATAGGAAATTCCTCATGTTCTCTGTATATGACTGTGTCCCTTCACAAGTGAGGCCAAAAGAGAACAAGTAGATTGCTAAAGATCACAAAACTATCTAATGGAAGCACTTCAACAACTCCTTTGTCCTACTTGATACGTCATTCTGCTTTTTTATGTACTTGATAGAGGCACTCATTTTTCTTCAGTACTTTAACTGGTGTCTGTTGAACTATCCTACAATTTCAAGTTTTCAAAGGAGAGCATGTGATATTAAATAAGAAATTATGGCTAAATTATCTTCTGTGGGACCCATACTGTATGTTTGAGCAGAAATTGTGTTTGAAGATGCTGAAAGTATAATTCGCATCTCTCCTCTCTCTGTACTACAAACTATAATTTAGTTTCTCCACTGGTTGCTTTTGCTCTGAGCTTAGATTAAGAGAAAGCAACCAAGTGTAAAGGGCATAGCTGGATCCTACCATTCTAAAGGAGATTGGTCCTGGGTGTTCTTTGGAAGGAATGATGCTAAAGCTGAAACTCCAGTACTTTGGCCACCTCATGCGAAGAGTTGAATCGTTGGAAAAGACTCTGATGCTGGGAGGGATTGAGGGCAGAAAGAGAAGGGGACGACAGAGGATGAGATGGCTGGATGGCATCACTGACTCGATGGATGTGAGTCTGAGTGAACTCCAGGAGATGGTGATGGACAGGGAGGCCTGGTGTGCTGAGATTCATGGGGTCGCAAAGAGTCGGACACAACTGAGCGACTGAACTGAACTGAACTGAAGATGTATTCTGAATTCTTAAACAATTTTCTCTGACAAGCCTAGAGGAAAATATGCTTTAAAAGCCTCAAAGTACAGGAAATTGGATTCTCGACAAACGGAGTCAGCATTCAGGACTGTTTCATTTTTATCACAGTTAGTCATTCAGTGAACCTTTCCACGTGATCACATTTTTTAGACCTAAGGAATAGGACATAAGCAGCAGAATCATTTCATTCCCCCCCCCATTCACTTTGATTAATAATCCCTCATTGCTTATACTACCCAATTTCTAGTGGTGCAGTATAGAAAGGCATGCACTGCAAGATCTCATTGTGAAGCAAGTGAAGTGAAGTCGCTCAGTCGTTTCTGACTCTTTGCGACCCCATGAACTGTAGCCCACCAGGCTCTTCAACCCATCCAGGGAATTTTCTAGGCAAGAGTACTGGAGTGGGTTGCGGTTTCCTTCTCCAGGGAATCTTCCCAACCTGGGGATCAAACCTGGTTCTCCCGCATTGCGGGCAGATGCTTTACCGTCTGAGCCACCAGGGAATCCCTCATTATAAAGCATGTACACTGCAAATGGCTAAGGAGTTGCTTTTGAAATAATGAAAATGCACTGGAATTACATAGTGGTGATGACTGCACAACTCTGTGACCTACAATATGTGAATGGTAAAATTATCATCATCGTCATACAACTTACAGGCTGTGTCTGAACATTCAGGAACAACTTTTCCCTTTACCATCCCTTAATCCCCATTTATTAATCCATGTATTTCTCTGTGTTAGACTAAAAATTCCTGACATCCACTTATGCATCCATTCAATAAATCCTTTATCTTGCATGTTTCTATATACTACACATTTTCTGTTCTCTTGTTCAGCTTCTCTTTCTTTGAAAAACGGCCACTCTCCTAATTTATATAGTTCAGGTGAACTATTATATAATGTAACACCAAACCCTAACAATGGCAGTAAATTTAGAATCTGACCCTGGCCACTCACTTTCTCCATGGGATTTACTCTAAAAATCTTTGGAAGGGGAAAGCCTCTCTCTTCCTCTGTTTTTTAAGTCATAAAGATGATGTAAATTCAAGGCTATCAGCAGTTATCTTATAATTTCTAAGGAGAGTCTGACCCTGGGTAAATTTAAGCAAAGACAAACAAATTCAGGAGATATAGACAAATAAAGATGGAGATGGAGAAAGAGATGAAAGAGTGAGAATGTACAAAAGAGTCTGAAAGCCTGGGTCCTCTTTGTAAGAAGATATATTCTCTTTCTCCCCGTGGATTTCTGAAGGATCTGTGCTAATATGCTTTTCCCCATCCTTCACACACATTTCCCTATCCCAGGTTGGTTTTACTTTACTTCTCTTATTTGGAAATAAAAACATCCACATTAAAAAACATGTTTTTTGTTTTTAAAAACAAAAAAAGTTCTTGTTTTTAAAAGAACGTAAAGACTAAATGGTAGAAATAGGCCTATAAACAGATACATGTGAATAAAGTATTAAAAAGTGCTAAAAATCTGTATTAGGTATTTGAGGGAAAGAGTAGAGAAGTTATGTTCAATTATAACTGAGGCAGTGAGGGTACACTTGAAACAAGATATTATACTAAGGCTGATTCTTAAAGTATAAATAGAAATTTATCAGGAGAACTAGCTCAGAAAAATGTAACAGAGTCCATAAAAAAGGACCAGCATGAGAAAATCCACTGACCATAGAATAGGCATAGTAAATCAAAATAAGATAAAATAGCTAATTACAGTTTGGCAAAGAAACCATGCTTGAGTGTGGCTGGAGACAATGGTAAGGTCTGTAGAAGCCAGATCATATATGTCCTCATTTACTACATTAAGATTTAGGAAACCAATACAGAATTTTAGACAGAGGAGTGACTCTTTAACATGTTCTAATATATTGGATGTTGTGAAACTTAAGGCAAGGAAAACCGTTTTTAAAAAGTTCCAATCATAGAGAAGAAAGGAAGGCCACAGATTAGGAAGTGATGGAAGAAATGGGAGAGAAAGATACAAATGTGACAGTAAGCCTACTCCTTTCCTGCCTGTCTATCCATCTCTGACTCTGGATTTCCAATTTTCTGCAGTATCAGTAAATCGGGCCCCTATATTGACCTCTTGTGACTCCATACTACTTCATCCCTCCCTATTCTGACCCAATATCGGACACGTCCACCCATATCCTAGTGTGATTGGAAAGACCAAGTTCAGAGAAAATCATGTATATCAAAAAAGGGTGGCAGGCACTGTGCAAAATATTTAATAATACTCTTTTATGAGATCACCAACCACCATTCCGAGATGCTGATCACTCTCTATGGCTTATGCTCCACATCTTTCCCTCTGATGGTATCATACTGCTATCGTGAGATGGTTCATTTGCAAAGCCCTACTCTATGACTGATTGCCTCTGGGGCAGAGGATTCTGAATGCTTTTTAAATGGCTCTTCAGAAGTAGGGCTGCTACTTCATGGAAATATGATCTTGCAGCAAAGTGACTGCATCAAGAACAAGGTGGTGAAGGTACTGAAAAGGAATTTGCTTCTGCTGAGCCCTGATCTCTGTTTGTTTCAGGATACACCCATTGGATGATGGTATTTGAGACTATCGCTGCAGGTAAGCATGTAGAGTGCATTAAGGTCAATGGCCTTTACATGATCTTAATGTGAATTGCATTATTCTTACCAAAGTGCAAATACTAAAACGGCGAACTAATTATCAACAAATACTCATGGAAACATCATGTTTCTTGGAAAGATCTGGATTCAAATATTGGTTCAGGCATCTAGCAGTTACATAACTTTGAATGAGTTACAGTTGGCAACTTCCTTTGCCACTGTATCTGTCCCTAAGCCACCTTCTAATCCATGTGCTGGAAACTTGTTTATAGAGGAATATAGCTTCACTGTGGAAAAACTAATATATTCTTATGTTCCTCTGCAGGTAATTTGCTGGGAAAGGAAAAAACAGGCAGTTAATATTAATTCACAAGAAGAGAGGGTTTTTTGTTATTCCTGGTGAGCCTGGATGAGACGTTAGGTATAAAGAGCACACAGATGTCCCTAATAACACCGCCACCACTCTAAGGCTTTTGTAAAAAATACTGTACTTTTTTTGTAAAAAACACTGTACTTTTGTAAAAAAAAATAAATCAAACACATTACATAATGGTCTTGGGTTTAAAGGTTATTTTCATAGACTTTTGATGGTGAAACAATAATATTAATAAAATGAGCCATTTAACTGACAGTTCCTCAGCATGGAAAACACCAGTACATCCTGTAGGCAGAGCAATAAAGAGGCCAAAAAAGATGAAATGCTGAAATCAAAGAATTTGGGGGGTAACTGGCCCTGAGTGTCTGTGCTGTTTCTTACTGCATTGGTGTTATTGAACAGCACCCACAGTCAAGCAATACATTTCCCCTAAGGCAGAAAGCAAATTTTAAAATGAAAAGCAAATTAAAAAAATGATCTTGAAACAAGGCTGGAGTCCTTCAGTGTCTCAGAAATCTATGGTCACTGGGCTAGCATTCCTAGGTCTCCAGAAAAATCGTCTGCTTTACCTTTAACGTGTCCAAATGTATATTTCCTGCAAAATGCAACAAAATTTGTCAGCAGAATTATCAGCCAACTCTCTCTGCTTTAAAGCAGCATCTAATCCCTTAGGCTCATAACTGAAGTGGATCAAAACAGGTCCTTTATGACTGAAAATTTCATGCATATAGGTTTTCTGAATGGCCTGTTTTATATTAAAAATTTATTCCTCTAAATCTCCTTAAAATCTTCTATCCTGGTGTTAGGAAACAAATCTTTGATAATATCAGTATGAGGCAAAACCTTCCAGGCTGACATACTGCTGAATAGAACAGGAAGAGGTCAAGGATACTTGGGTGGTTTTGAGGCCTGATGTTGTAGAGAAGGGACACATTTGGAGGGACAATAACAAAGAATAATTTGTATTTTTAAGCATTATACTTAAAGGAGAATATTGGGTAAAACACTGTTGCCAAAATTTGAAAAATTATCTAGCCTATTTCTAGGCTGTTTTGCCCATCTTCCTGCTGTGTGTGTCCCCTGGTTGTGGAGCATGCATTTGGCAGGAAGAAAACAGCAGCTACATCCACCTCCTAACAAATTCCATTGCATTCCTTGTGATAGATTTATATGGAAACACTATAAAAATTCAATGGGCATTTTGCGTGTACAAATTCCCATGTCAGTCAATCACACCTATGTTATTTCATTTATTTTTTCAAAATAATCCATGAAGAAGGCATCATTAGGCAACATTACAAAGGAAATAGTTGGCAAAAACTAAGCCTCAGAGAGTAAATACATTACCCACAGAGGAACACATGAATATATTAGTTTATCCAGAATTAGACTTTATCCCTATATAAACAAGATGACCTAAATCCCCAGGGGAAGCTTCTAGCACCTGGATTAGAAAGTAGCTTGGAGAGAGATATATTGTCAAAAGAAATTACCAACAAACTCAACCTCCTGGCAGTGTAAGATCCTCCTAAGAAATGAAACATTTTCATTTTGGATTTATTAAAGGTTTCCAAGAGGAGATATATCTGTAATCATGAAGAAGACAATGTTGAATACTTGTGAGTTTTTCTTCCACAAGTGAGGTGATGAAGTTTTGAGGACAGGCTTAATGCATTTTCTCATTTTCTTGTAAACATGGTGACTACTTGGTAGAGAAGAAATTGCTTTGAAGCACTGCTAGCCTAGGACACTAGTATGTGTCCATGCCCAGGATGAGAAAATCGCTGTAGGAAAAAGAAACACATTTTACATACAATGTTAAAACATCTTTGGCTGTGAAATAGCTTCAAAATAAAGCATCTATTTTGAACATGTCATTTAGTATGCTGTTACTCATTTAGAAATTGCTCAATAATATTTAATATGTGGCTCATTGTCACAGAATAGAGTGAGGTCAAACTAATTTTATGAAAATAAGGAAACTTATATGCAGGTCAGGAAGCAACAGTTAGAACTGGACATGGAACAATAGACTGGTTCCAAATAGGAAAAGGAGTACGTCAAGGCTGTATATTGTCACACTGCTTATTTAACTTATATGCAAAGTACATCATGAGAAATGCTGAGCTGGCAAAAGCACAAGCTGGAATCAAGATTGCTGGGAGAAATATCAATCACCTCAGATATGCAGATGACACCACCCTTATGGCAGAAAGTTAAGAGGAACTAAAAAGCCTCTTGATGAAGGTGAAAGTGGAGAGTGAAAAAGTTGGCTTAAAGCTCAACATTCAGAAAATGAAGATCATGGCATCCGGTCCCATCACTTCATGGGAAATAGATGGGGAAACAGTGGAAACAGTGTCAGACTTTATTTTTCTGGGCTCCCAAATCACTGCAGATGGTGATTGCAGCCATGAAATTAAAAGATGCTTACTGCTTGGAAGGAAAGTTATGACCAACCTAGATAGCATATTCAAAAGCAGAGACATTACTTTGCAAAACAAAGGTTCGTCTAGTCTAGGCTATGGTTTTTCCAGTGTTCATGTATGGATGTGAGTTGGACTGTGAAGAAAGCTGAGTGCTGAAGAATCGATGCTTTTGAACTGTGGTGTTGGAGAAGACTCTTTGAGAGCCCCTTGGACTGCAAGGAGATCCAACCAGTCCATCCTAAATGAGATCAGTCCTGGGTGTTCATTGGAAGAACTGATGCTGAAGCTGAAACTCCAGTACTTTCGCCACCTCATGTGAAGAGTTGACTCATTGGAAAAGACCCTGATGCTGGGAGGGATTGGGGGAAGGAGGAGAAGGGGATGGCAGAAGATGAGATGGGTGGATGGCATCACCGACTTGATGGACATGAGTTTGGGTGAACTCTTGGAGTTGGTGATGGACAGGGAGGCCTGGTCTGCTGCGATTCATGGGGTCGCAAAGAGTCAGACATGACTGAGTGACTGAACTGAACTGAAAAGTACATTTTAAAACCTGAGAAGACCTTGAGGCTGCCTAAATTTGGGCTCTGGATTGATTTCAGAGCTCACAGGGGAAGAAGTACCACAACATGTAGATGAAACAGAAGGACAGCAAAAGTGGGGGGTTTTCTAGTTAAATCAGTTCAGTTGCTCAGTTGTGTCTGACTCTTTGTGACCCCATGGACTATAGCACACCAGACCTCCCTGTCTGTCACCTACTCCTGGAGTTTACTCAAACTCTTGTCCATTGCATCGGTGATGCCATCCAACCATTCCATCCTCTGTCATCCCTTTCTCCTGCCTTCAATCTTTCCTAACATCAGGATCTTTTATAATGAGTCAGTTCTTTGCATCAAGTGGCCAAAGTATTGGATTTCTTCAGCATCAGTTCTTCCAATGACTATTCAGGACTTATTTCTTTTAGGATTGACTGGTTTGATATCCTTGCAGTCAAAGGGACTCTCAAGAGTCTTCTCCAACACCACAGTTCAAAAGCATCAATTCTTCTGTACTCAGCTTTCTTTATGGTCCAACTCTCACATCCATACATGACTACTGGATGTTATATCAGACATTGGAAATTAAATTATTTCAGAGAAAAAACAAAATGAAAGCAATCAGTTCTAATTGCAAAATTAGTTATTGTGTGCCTGTCACAGTGTGTGATGTTCCAGGGAGAAAAAAGCAAAATCTAGTTGTTGCTCTAAAGGATCTTTTATCCTAAGCATACAGCTTTAGGTTTAAGGCAGAAGTCCCCAACCTCTGGGATCTAATGCCTGATTATCTGAGGTGGGGATGATGTAATAATACTAGAAATAAAGTGCACAATAAATGTAATGAACTTGAATCATCCTGAAACCACTCCTGTTCCAAGAACATGGAAAAATTGCCTTTCAGGAAACCAATCCCTGGTGCCGGAATGTTGAGGACACTGGTTAAAGGCACATCCTAACAGAAAGAAAATTCTGAGATGCTAAAAGTAGCTGTCTTTCCTGAAATACCAGCCGGAAAAATCTGAAACTACAGGTATTCATTAAAACAGTGCTTCTTAAAGCCTAGATTTGGATATAACATATTTTTCACCCTGAAAGGTTAAAATAAGTCTCCTGGAAAAAACATAATAATTCTCTTAAATCCCAAAGCAAGTGGAAAACTATTAAACTCAATATTCATTATTTGGCAGTAGCTGCAAGGAGAATTAAACTACCTTGTCCATGAAGAATGAATTTTATGGATGAAGAGGAAAGGTTTTGCACAGTAGAATATTGTTTAAAACTTGAACCCATCTTTTATACTTTTTATTAGCCACATGTGTAATTTAAATTCATTTCAGAAAAAAAAATGAGCACTTTGTTTTGTTGTTGTTATTGTTGTTGTTTTTAACTTGGGATCATTTTGAAATGAATTAATGTAGAGTGGAGGGACAGATTTCAAGGTGTTTCCTATTGCAGAAAGATCATCAGTATTGAAACGGTTCCCTCAAATCAGTATTGAATTATAGACCCTGAGCACTTCTCTTAGGGGACCTGTTTCCCAGAATATTGCTGTGGGCATAGTGTTGGCATGCAACCATCAAAACAAACATATTCGATTCTGCATTCAGAAATATGAAAATAAATTCAAATAAAGAAGGGTTCCCTTTGTTTCTGCTTCAAACTAGAGAAGATATTAAAATATCCTGAAGGACAAAGTGGTTGTACTAGAAGAGCAAAGATAAATGGATGTATGGAAACATAGGAGTATGTTTGTGTGTGTGTTGCAGGGATGTTACTGTCAGAACTCTTCAATACACGTGTGGCTTCAGTGTTTCTCCTTGATTTGTGAACAGATGCTGTAAAGCAGAAATTTTGTTTCATTTTCTTCTTGATATTATTTTAAATCTTTTCTTTTCCACAGTCTCCTTTTATCTTTTTTTTTAAGTTTAATTCTTCTCTTCCACTCTTCCTCCTACTTTTGTTCATCTCCCTCCTCCCTCTGCATTTAAGGATCTACTGATGGTTGGTTCTGAGATAGGAGAGTTTATAGGTAGCCAGGGCACTTCTTTTCTCTTCAAATGAGAGGAAAATTTTAAGATTTCAAATGAGGTCATAAAATATACCTCTAAAAGTCTGTCCCTTTAAAATTATTGCCAGAACTTTCAGTCTAATACTAGTTCCAAAACTCTACGCTCCAAAGTCCTTCTTGGAGCTCAAGACTCATATGGCCAGATAGTCTCTGACACATGTTAGTGTGTGTTTCAGTAGAGTTCCCTGCAAAGAGATGGAGACTCTGTGTCTGTCTGCTTATCATTTTGTCTAGGGAGAGGTTATCTCATGCTCACAGATCAATCTCTAGAAATCTTCAAATACTGATGCTGGTCAATACCCTGGTATAGAAGAAGAAAACCCATCTACAATCTGTGTGTCAATTCCATTAATGATGAATCATGTCCTTTCCAAGAGTAAAGGAGATCTGAAAACAGTCAGCTTTCTATTAAGTTGGCACATGTTGGCATGGGGCATCTTAAGGGCTAAATGTTGGCCTGTGATACTTGCAAGTTGAACTTTGGCACCAGCCATAGCAAAACCATCTTTGTGGAGTGAAAATTGATGCTATTAGGTTTTAGATTTCATTTCTGCCATGATAGCTGCTCCATTTATGTGTCTATTTTGTTAGCACTGTGGCCAATCAGTAGAGCCTGGCTGATAGGACATTGATTTTTGGTGTATACCACTGCCCCAAATGAATGAGAAGTGACTAGCACACTGGAGGCTTCGGTCATGTAGCACCTCCAATGGACATTAACCTGTGATACTGATGTCAGTCTGTGCCCACTCAGAATAAGTCCAGTCATGTGCCTCTCCTTCTGATCACCTTGCTTCTTAACTTCTGATCTTTCTCCTTCCAGGCTCCAGGCCAACTA
Organism: Bos javanicus; assembly: GCF_032452875.1. Taxonomy (NCBI): domain Eukaryota; kingdom Metazoa; phylum Chordata; class Mammalia; order Artiodactyla; family Bovidae; genus Bos; species Bos javanicus. The sequence continues at coordinate 90,644,741 of NC_083876.1, forward strand.
TCTGGGATATTAAGAGAGGAAATTTCAATTCTTCTTTCTGATAGCATGTAAAGAAATGTATCTCTAAGAAAGCCATTTGCCATATTTCACAGACTGTCACCTACTCTAGTGAAATTACCGTACCTAGCACAGCAACTTCAATTAGAGGTACCACGTAGTGAAATTTTTCCATCATTAGCTGCCATTATCCATCCAACCTGAATAGAGCCCAGATCAAATGAATTTAAATGAGGACATGACAGTGACCCTTATTCATGCATCCTTCAAATTGTTTAAAATAATGTTGATCTTACCTAGTCTCCATGGAATGTAATACTGTATCCAATATGCTATTTTTCTCAGAAAGTAGATCATTTTCAAGGTATTATAATAGGGCTTTCACTGCACTCCCAGCTCTGGGTCAAGAGAACAAGAAGGTTTTCTAGCTACCAACGATATTCATGGGCTTCCCTCATAGCTCAGCAGTAAAGAATCTGCCTGCAGTGTAGGAGACCTGGGTTCGATTCCTGGGTTGGGAAGATCCTCTGGAGAAGGAAGTGGCAACCCATCCCAATATTCTTTCCTGGAGAATCCCAAGGGCAGAGGAACCCAGCAGGCTACAGTCCATGCAGTTGCAAGAGTCCTACACTACTTAGCGACTAAACCAACAACGATATTCATTTCAATTTTCCACTCATGTTTACGTGCTAAGTCACTTCAGTCTTGTCTGACTCTGTGACCCTATGGACTGTAGCCTGCCAGACTCCTCTGTCCATGGGATTTCCTAGGCAAGAATACTGGAGTGGCTTGCCATGCCCACCTCCAGAGGATCTTCCTAACCCAGGGATTCAACCAGCATCTCTTGCATCTCCTGCATTGGCTGGAGGGTTCTTTACTACTAGCGCCATATGGGAAGGACCACAAAAATGAAAATTTAAAAATTCTATAAACCCAGTGTACTCATTGTGAGTTGGACTTGGGCCAGCAGTCCATTTATTACCTGAGTTCTACACGCCCTCACTCAAACAAGGAGCTAAGTAATACCAATAGTTTTGTCCTTTGTTATCACTGTCAATTCAGACTCTGTTCTCAGAGTACTGGAAATGTGTGGGTATTTCCCTCTTTCCAAAGCTTACTTATCCATGTAAATGACTGGAAACCTCCTTGGGGAAAGTTACTGAATGTGCTTCTCACCCTGTTGCAGGTTTCTTCCTGTTAGAGACTGGCCTGTCCTTCAATAGAGGGATTCCAGGTCTGAGAACTCTCTCAGGTCAAGAATCTTGTGCAAAGGGATATTTTGATTTACACTACATTTGCAACTGAGGTCATGGACAATCCTAACAGAAGATCTGGAGGCAGGAAGATCCTTCAGAGTTGTTCCAAACAGAGGTAAAGATCCCCTGGAGAAGGAAATGGCAACCCACTCCAGTATTCTTGCCTGGAAAATCCCATGGACTGAGGAGTCCAGCAGGCTACAGTCCATAGACAGGACTGAAGTGACTTAGCACTCATGGGTGGGACCTTAGGATTTCTGCCTCTAACACTGGTCCCTGGAAGAGAAGGAAACTGTAAGCATGGGTAACACAGTACCCCGAGGGCAGGGGCAATTTCCAGTGAAGGACACAGCTATGAGCAAACGGCAGCCACTATTCTCAGCAACTGGGGAATGGAAGCCTCAGCTCTGAGGAGAGGATTTGGGCAGAATATCACAATGTCCACTCTTAAATACTTCTCATCATTCAGCTTTTAGCTCAATCATCACTCCCTCTGGGGATTTTTCCTCGACCTTGACCCATCCTTTCTCTCTGCCATACACTGTGCCAAACTAGGTCAGAACTCCTTATTGTAGACATTCTTAGCTTCCTGCATTTTTCTTTGACAGAACTTGTCATACCTTTAATCATATCCTTATTTGTGTGCTATTTGATTAGTGTCTGTACTCTCCATGAAATTGTAAGCTCCTAAATAACCTACATACAGACTATGACATCATTGTTCACTATTGAACCTCTGGCGCATGGCAAAGGACCTGATATACATCAGTGCTCACTCCATATTTATTTGAGTGAATAACATGTTGATGAGTTACTGGCATGGGTATTGCTCACTGTAACAATGACACCATTATATGGTAAACTCATCTAGGTAGCTATTACAAAAAGTGGATTTCCACAAGGAAAGGTAACAACTTTTCTGTCACAGTGGATTATGTTCTTGAACAAAATTCAAAGCTTCTGGGGACCTTCACACGAAGCTGTCAGAGAACATGAAATGACCACCCACTGGTGAGATTGACTTGATGACTTCTGAAATCAATGACATGATAGATGTGACCACCAGATCATTTCTTTTTTTTTAAGGAAAAAAAAGGATGTACTAAAGTTCTGGCAACAGCAAAAAGAAGTGCTTACAAAACTGTGTCTGTTTTGCTTTACTTGACTTGAATTCACATTTTAGTTTTATATTTGCCATTCATGAGACAGGTGAGATAATATGCAAATTCTAACCCATGTTGGTAGGCTTAAAACTCAGTATTCAAAAAACTAAGATCAAGGCCTCTGGTCCCATCACTTCATGGTAAATAGAAGAGGGAAAAGTGGAAGCACTGACAGATTTTCTTTTCTTGGTCTCCAAAATCACCATGGATGGTGACTGCAACCATGAAAATAAAAGACCTTTGCTCCTTGGAAGGAAAGTCATGACAAACCTAGACAGTGTATTAAAAAGCATCACTTTGCCAACAAAGGTCCATATAGTCAAAGCTATGTTTTTTTTCCAGTAGTCATGTACAGATATGAGAGTTGGACCATAAAGAAGGCTTTGCTGAAGAATTGATGCTTTCAGACTGTGGTTCTGGGGAAGACTCTTGAGAGTCCCTTGGACAGCAAGGAGATAAAACCAGTCAATTCTAAAGGAAATCAATTCTGAATATTTATTAAAAGAACTGATGCTGAAGCTGAAACTCCAATACTTTGGCCCCCTTGATGAGGAGCTGTCTCTTTGGAAAAAAACCCTGATGGTGGGAAAGACTGAAGGCAAAAGGACAATGAGGCAGCAGAAGATGAGATAGTTAGATAGTATCACCAACTCGATGGACATGAATTTGAGCAAACTTTGAGAGATAGTGAAGGACAGGGAAACCAGGCATTCTGCAGTCCATGAGGTTGTTAAGAGTTGCATATGACTCAGCAACAACAAGCTACATTGGTAAAGCAACAACAGTTTGGGGGATGCATTTATATAAAAAGGTACTGTATGGTTCAACATTAGTTTTCTTCTAATGTAAAGTATGCAGACTCTTATAGAAAATTTTTTTATTTATCTGTAGTGATTTTTAATTTATTTCCAAATAAAGATATTATATAAATTCCACCTACTCCTTTTCTATAATCACTTTTTTATTCTTAATGAGATGCACTCCCACAAGAAAAAAAAAAAATGGAAAACCATGAGAAGATTAAGACACTTTAAAAGACTGCTGGTTCAACACCAAAAAGAGAACTTCCATTGTAGGACTTCAGCAAAACTTGTGGCCATCTGGGAATTACTGAATATGTTATCAGTCTGTATACTCTCTGGCATTCATATACTAAAACTTCTAAAGTTGATATTTAAGCTACTTAAATCCATCAAAAATAAACTCAGTAGACTATACCACATGTACAAGATTTCATGGTGGGTGGTATTTAAGCTGAAGTCAAATTGCACTATGATTAAGGGATTTCAACTGCAATCAGATTCAGAATTCCAGATCAGTGAGTTCTAGACCACTCTCTCCAGGTGACTTAGGGTGCTATTTCATGAGATACCATGAGATGCAAAAAAGGAAACTATGTTATAAATTCTGCTATAATCTGTAAGAATGTTTTAGAGAAGAAACTTCTTAACTGAGAGAGAGTTCATCTAAAACTGCTTCATAAGACTCACACATCCATTTTAAACCATTACCACCAAACTCTTGGGCATATATCCATAGAAAACTCTAATTCAGAAGTATACATGCACCCCAATGTCCATAGCAACACTATTTACAGTAGCCAAGTGGAAGCAACCTAAATTCCCATTGACATATGAATGGATAAAGAAGATGTGGTACTTACATACACTGGAACACTACTAAGCCATAAAAAAAAGAATGAAATAATGCTAATTGCAGCAATATGAATGGACATAGAGATTATCATGCTAAGTGAAGTAGGACAAAGACAAATATCATATGATATTGCTTATAAGTAGAACCTAATCTTTAAAAATAGTGTAAATGAACTTATTTACAAAAAACAGATAGACCTGTTGAGATAGAAAACAAATGTATAATTACCAAAGGGGATGCGGAGGGAGGGATAAATTAGGAGTTTTGGATTAAAATATACATACTACATAAAATAGATAACCAACAAGGACCTACTGTATAGTACAGAGAACTGCTCAATATCCTTAATAACTGATAATGGAAAAGAATATTAAATATATATATATATATTAATATATGTGTATATATACGTATGGGCTTCCCTGGTGGCTCAGATGCTAAAAAATCTGCCTGCAATGCAGGAGACCTGGGTTCAGTCCCTGGGTTGGGAAGATTCCCTGGAGGAGGGAATGGCAACCCACTCCAGTATTCTTGCCTAGAGAGTCCCCAAGGACAGAGGAGCCTGACAAGGTACAGTTCATGGGGTCACAAAGAGTTGGACACAACTGAGCAATTAAGCACATAGATACATATAGGGACACAAAGAGTCAGACATTACTTAGTGACTCAACCACCACCACCACACACACGTGTGCATGCGCACACACACACACGCATATATATATATAACTGACTCATTTTGCTGTACAGCTGAGGCTAACACAACATTGTAAATCAACTATATTTGAATAAAAATTTAAAAAGAAAAATAAACCTTTGACACAAACAGCTTGGCATGTACTGTTCATGAAGCATGAATTTCCAGAGACTACTGTTTGCAACAATGACTCTGTGTAACTCAGATAAAGATAAGGGATTTGTGAACAGGACATTGATCCGAGCAGCCAATATCATGCTTTGTCACCCTGAATTAAATGGTTATGATTAAAGATTAGTGCAGAATACAAAGAATGTCCAGAAGCAAATTGTTAAAGGAAATTTGCCAGCTGCACCTGCCCAAGGTTCTGCCGTGTGACATGTCATCTCCAGTTCCAAATAGTAGTAAGTCATGATGGCTTGTCGAGTGGCCACTCCTCAGTATTTATTAGAGGGTCTGATAAACATGGACTGCCTCCCATGATCCTGATGCTCATATCACCTTTATAATATAGATATTCACTATTTTCTGGGAATTACGAAACTGAAATCATTTTGTTCTCATTGAACAAATACACATACAGCACATGTTATGTCAGTCACTGTTCTACACGCTCTACAAGCGTTAATAGAATGTGGTTTGTGTGTGTGTGTGTGTGTGTGTGTGTGTGCACTTAGTCACTCAGTCATGTCCGACTCTATGTGACCCCATGGACTATAGCCTGCCAGGCTCCTCTGTCCATAGAATCCTCCAGGCAAGAATACTAGAGGGTTTCCAGTCCTTTCTCCAGGGGATCTTCCCGATCCAGGGATCAAACTCTGGTCGCCTACATTGCAGGCAGAGCCAAGAATGTGTTTGGAACACTACAATTGAGAACTCAGGTTTTATGTCTTTGGACATGAAGAATAGAGGTAGAATTAGTGCCCAACCATATGTTATTCAATTTTCAAATTACTCCCCCAAGAGACACTCGCAGCAAGACCACTGAAAGCATCTCTAACAGAACTCCTTGGAGTGGCATTCTGACATTGCCTGACACTTAGCCTATTTACCACATGAAGGATGCAGTAAGTTGTCTCTGGTTTCTCAAGTACTAAAACTAAGATATATTGCAGTTCTATAGCTGTCAGTTTTGCACAGATTTAAATGCACAAAACTGTTCCTGCTTGCAAGCTATATTATAATAGAACCTGAAGGTGGAGGACTGACATGTGTGATGGGAATTCTGATAGTCATGTTTTGATATCTTTGAATTAGTATTCCATATATCAACAATGTAGAGGAAAACAAGACCAGTTCTGCCTACTTTAGCCTCCAAACTCAGAATCATCTTTTCTAAAGCTTTTCATTATTGTTCTGTTTTCCCTGATACCCAATAGAATATAATAATATTGACCTTCCTCTTTTAATTTGATGGTGTTATTGTTAGAGTCCTGGACCTCATGCAAGTCATTGTATCACAGTTACTACACGGGGTTTTAATTACAACATCAACCTCAGAAGTGGTGACATATTCATGTATTTCCATCTTACCAACCTCTCTTGAGGCATGCATTAGCATCTTAAAATGTTTGTGCTTAATCGTTGCTGGAGTGCTTTCTTCTATACCAGTGACTGACGTGTAGCCACAGACATAGCATGTGAAATGGAAAAAATTTTTTCTGAAATGTTTAACACATTTGCAAAATTGCCTGTGGCCTAGATTGCCTTTTCAGAAATACTTTGTGCAGAGAATAAAATTTTCTTGTGTTCCATGACATTAATGGATTGCTTGGTCTGTAAACTGTTTTCCTTATTAAATACAAACACTCATTCAACCAGATCTGCCCGACTTTGATGGATGACACACCCAGAGAAACAGCAGGCTTCGTTGCAGCTTAAACGAGCGTGTGCACTCATTTATCCCCAGTTATTTTCACTGTACCGCGCTCAGTCTGTTGGTTCCAAAATAAAAACAAATGGTATGATTTCTTCTGCTTCAGGTTCTACTAGCAATTCTTTGTAGAATGCATGAAAGTTGTTCACAAGCACATTTTTCTTTATAAAGAAAAAAAAAATTGAGTGAAGGTGTCCAATGGCCATTAGATTACAGTGAGCACCTAACTCACTTTGTCAGGCTGATATAATGAGAAGAGGGAGTGTGGAAGATTTTCAGCCAGTTCTTACCCTGTCTGATTTCTGGCTTGAACTTCATCTTATTTTCACACCATTTCCACTCAATGAGTTTTTTGTTTGTTTTTTTTTTTTTGAGAGTTAATACCAAGCAGTGAACTAAATTAGAACACTTACTCTCAAGTAAAGTAAATACCACAGCACCCTTAAAAATGGCACGAATGAACCCATTTCCAGGGCAGGAATAGAAACGCGGATGTAGAGAGCAGACATGTGGACCCAGAGAGGGAAGAGGTGGGTGGGATGAGTTGGGAGAGTAGCACTGACATATAAACACTATCGTGTGTGAACCAGGTAGCTAGCGGGAAACTGCAATAAAATACAGGAAGCTCTGTGATGATGAGGCGCGGGGAGGGTGGTGGGAAGGAGGGCCAAGAGACAGGCGACATATGCATATATATGGCTGATTCCCTTTGTTGCACAGCAGAAACTAACACAACACTGTAAAGCAACGATATGCCAACACAATAATGTTGGCTGATTTCTAATTTAAAGACAATTTTAGAAAGCAAAATTTCTCTAAGTATGTATATTTAAATTTCACAATTTGTATGGAAACACAAAAAACCTCGAATAGCCAAAGCAATCTTGAGAAAGAAGAATGGAACTGGAGGAATCAACCTGCCTGACTTCAGGCTCTAATCTTGAAGCCACAGTCATCAAGACAGTATGGTACTGGCACAAAGACAGACATATAGATCAATGCAACAAAATAGAAAGCCCAGAGATAAATCCATGCACCTATGGACACCTTATCTTTGACAAAGGAGGCAAGAATATACAATGGATTAAAGACAATCTCTTTAACAAGTGGTGCTGGGGAAACTGGTCAACCACTTGTAAAAGAATGAAACTAGAGCACTTTCTAACACCATACACAAAAATAAACTCAAAATGGATTAAAGATCTAAACATAAGACCAGAAACTATAAAACTCCTAGAGGAGAACATAGGCAAAACACTCTCTGACATACATCACAGCAGGATCCTCTATGACCCACCTCCCAGAATATTGGAAATAAAAGCAAAAATAAACAAATGGGACCTAATTAAACTTAAAAGCTTCTGCACAACAAAGGAAACTATAAGCAAGTTGAAAAGACAGCCTTCCAACTGGGAGAAAATAATAGCAAATTAAGCAACAGACAAACAACTAATCTCAAAAATATACAAGCAACTCCTACAGCTCAATTCCAGAAAAATAAATGACCCAATCAAATAATGGGCCAAAGAACTAAATAGACATTTCTCCAAAGAAGACATACAGATGGCTAACAAACACATGAAAAGATGCTCAACATCACTCATTATCAGAGAAATGCAAATCAAAACCACTATGAGGTACCATTTCATGCCAGTCAGAATGGCTGCGATCCAAAAGTCTACAAGCAATAAATGCTGGAGAGGGTGTGGAGAAAAGGGAACCCTCTTACACTGTTGGTGGGAATGCAAACTGGTACAGCCACTATGGAGAACAGTGTGGAGATGCCTTAAAAGACTGGAAATAGAACTGCCTTATGACCCAGCAATCCCCCTGCTGGGCATACACACTGAGGAAACCAGAATGGAAAGAGACACGTGTACCCCAATGTTCATCTCAGCACTGTTTATAATAGCAGGACATGGAAGCAACCTAGATGCCCATCAGCAGATGAATGGATAAAGAAAGCTGTGGTACATATACACGATGGAGTATTACTCAGCCATTAAAAAGAATATATTTGAATCAGTTCTAAGGAGATGGATGAAACTGGAGCCTATTATACAGAGTGAAGTAAGCCAGAAAGAAAAACACCAATACAGTATACTAATGCATATATACGGAATTTAGAAAGATGGTAACAATAAACCTGTATACGAGACAGCAAAAGAGACACTGATGTATAGAACAGTCTTTTGGACTCTGTGGGAGAGGGAGAGGGTAGGATGATTTGGGAGAATGGCATTGAAACATGTATAATATCATATATGAAACGAGTCGCCAGTCCAGATTCGATGCATGATACTGGATGCTTGGGGCTGGTGCACTGGGATGACCCAGAGGGATGGTATGGGGAGGGAGGAGGGTTCAGGATGGGGAACACGTGTACACCCGTGGCAGATCCATGTTGATATTGGCATAACCAATACAATATTGTAAAGTTAAAAAATAAAATTTTAAAAAAAGTATGTATATTTAAATATAAGTAACTTTCACTTAATTAACAAACCTTATGGCTATTGGGGAAATGACTTATTTGAGAAGGAATGCCCCATCTTAGTGCCATACTGCCAAGCGAACTGAGAATGCAAATGGTACGAATCACATTTGACCCAGTAACCTCTACCTTAAGTGTAGGGCATATCTGGTAATTAAATTATTATTTAAATTATTTAAGGATGAGACAATGGCACCCCACTCCAGTACTCTTGCCTGGAAAATCCCATGGGCGGAGGAGCCTGGTGGGCTGCAGTTCATGGAGTCGCTAGGAGTCGGACACGACTGAATGACTTCACTTTCACTTTTCACTTTCATGCATTGGAGAAGGAAATGGCAACCCACTCCAGTGTTCTTGCCTGGAGAATCCCAGGGACGGGGGAGCCTGGTCTGCTGACGTCTATGGGGTCACACAGAGTCGGACACGACTGAAGCGATTTAGCTGGCAGGCAAGGATGAGGAGGTTTGTCCCTATTGCATTGTTTCTTAGCAGCATAGTTCTGTGTCTAAATCCCCACGGACCACTATCATTGTGCTAGTTTTGCTAAAAACTTTTGGAATTTTTATTTCATTTGGTACTATGGCAACCAAATGGTCATTTCTGAAATGCTATTTTGCCACCTTAGTGGTTCATATTTTAATAAAATTCAATTACATGTTTTAGCTTTCCAATGTCTCCCTGATGTTATAAGTTAATAATAAAAAGTATCAAATAGTCTAATTTTCTTCAAAGCCAGTAATATTCCACTGACTCTAAAACTGTTTCATTAAGGGTTGATGTTCTGAGCTCTCTAGGAGGTAGAGATAAAAGAGCAAAAGAACTTAGTAGCAGTTCAGTTCATCCAAGCCCCCTAGTAGAGAGAGACATATTAGGAAGACAAGAATCTCCCAAATGATGTCTAAGGATACATCTCTTACCTCAGCTATTGAAGTACCTCAAACCTGGGACAATCCCAAATTTATTCTGAGAATTGACTATGATCATCAACATATCAAAAATGGGTGACAACATTGCAGCCATGTTGGAGAGCAATTTGGAAGTTCCTCAAAATAATATTTTTACTCAGTGGCTCAGTGGTAAAGAATCTGCCTGCAATGCAGGAGACACAAGTTCAATCCCTGGGTAGGGAAGATTCCCTGGAGTAGGAAATGGCAATCCACTCCAGTAATTTTGCCCAGAAAAAAAAAAAAAAGAGGAAACTGGCGGGCTAGAGTCCATAGGGTTGCAAAGAGTTGGACACAACTGAGCAAGCACCAAAATGTTACACAAAGAACTACCATATTGTCAGAAATTCTACTTCTAGTTACATAGGAGAAGCAAAAACATGTGTCCATACAAAAATGTATACAGCAATGTTCATAGCACCATTTTTTTATATCAGCCATAAAGTAGAAACCACCCAATTAGTCATAAACTGACAAATGAACAAAATACTGTATATCCATAAAATATAGTAATATTGGGGAATAAAAAGAAGTGAAGTACTAACACATGGTACAACATGAGGAGCCTTGAAAACATTTTGCTAATTGAAAGAAGTTTGTCACAAAAGAGCATACACTATATTGAAAAGTTTAGAAAGTGTGGTTCTATAGGGACAGAAAGAAATGATTGCTTAGACCTTGGAGAGAGGAGGAGAACAGATCCCTAATGAGGAAAGTGGGGATTAACTGCTAATGGGTATGGCAGGTTCTTTTGGGCGGATGAAAATGATCTAAAAGGAACTGTGGTGATGGTTGCCCCACGCAGTTAAGATACTAAATACAACTAGAATGTGTGTTTCAAATGGGTGAATTCTGTGATATGTCACTTTTACTTCAATAAAGATATTTAAAATAGGCACTCATTTACTGAGTGCTTACTATGTGCCAAAGATTATATGAGGGAGTTTATACACATAAACTTATTTTCCAGAACAGTTTTTTTATAGCTGAGAAAACCAAAACCTGGAGATGTGAAGTACCTCTTGCCAGCTCACACAGCCAGGAAGTAGCAGAATAAGTCAATCTGATCTCATAAATTCCTAAGCTATTATAGTATGGTCATCACTATGCTACCTCCAAAACAGAAGCAGTTGTTAGAGTGCTCAGTAAATCAGGATGGTTTTGCGTAAACATAATCTTTGCCAACAGGCTTCCCTGGTGGTTCAGCTGGTAAAGAATCCACCTGCAATGCAGGAGACCTGGGTTCAATCACCAGGTTGGGAAGATCCCCTGGAGAAGGAAATTGCAACCCACTGCTGCAGTATTCTTGCCTGGGAAATCCTATGGACAGAGGAACCAGGGGGACTACAGTCCATGGAGTCATAAGAGTCGGACACAACTCAGTGACTAACCTACAATCACAGCAGTAACCCTAAAAGCGGTCAGCCCCACTCTGTTTCCTTTGTGATGTGTATACTGCCTACAAGACCTGTGTAGTCTGGGTAATACAATTTTTGTTATTAAAATGGTAAGGTGGTTGGAATCAGTCCAGCTATCTGTCCTTAAAAATATTTAGAGGAACTTTTTTTCAACCCACAGTTTTATAAGGACAATGAGACAATTAATTGAGAAAACGTATGATGCAAGCTTTTTTAAAAAATAAGTTTTATGTTTAATGAAATTTTTGTTAGAATAGTTGCTTTATAATGTTGTCTCAGTTTCTGCTGTAGAGTAAAGTGAATCAGGTATACATATATCCTCTAGTTTTTAGATTTCCTTTTCATTTAGGTCACCACAGAGCACTGAGTAGAGTTCTCAGAGTTCTCTGTGCTATGCAGTCATTTCTCATTACCTATCTATTTTATGATACATAATAATGTATGTATGTCAATCTCAATCTCCCAATTCATTTCACGCCCCGCTTCCCTCCTTAGTATCTTTAAGATTTCTGTTTTGCAAATAAGTTCATCTGCAACAGTTTCCGAGATTCCACATATAAGTGATATTATATGATATTCTTTCTCTTTCTGACTTATTTCACTCTATATGACAGTCTCTAGGTCCACCCACATCTCAGAAAATGGCATAATTTCATTTCTTTTTATGGCTGAGTAATATTCTACTGTGTATTTGTACCACATGATATTTATCTAGCCATCTGTTGATGGACATTTAGGTTGCTTCAATACAAACTCTTTAATCAATTTAATATTTAATTGCTGGATGGTAATATAGTACAAATTACTAACAATCATAAAAATCTGATAGTAACTGCCACTTGAGAAGTGAGAAAGTTACAGGATAGTAAAGAAAAAAAAAATTAAAGTTATGCCCCTCTAGTCACAGTCAACTAAGGATTTCTGCAGTTCTGGAGTGTTACACACTTTATATGCATTCTTCACAGTAGTTCCAACATGTATGCTATTATTACAACTGATAGATGATTAAACTATATTTTAGAAAGATCAGTCATCAATGACACACAATTAAAAAGTGAAAGAACCTAGATAAAACCTGAGTGATGTGCTGTTTTAAAGTCTGGCCCTCCCTTCTTTGCTATAACTGCACATATTGTATGGGGCTTCCCTGGTGTGGCTCAGTGGTAAAGACTAGGACTGCAATGCAGGAGATGCGGGAGACGCAGTTTCAATCCCTGAGTAGGGAAGATCCCCTGGAGGGAGGCATGGCAACCCACTCCTGTATTCTTGTCTGGAGAATTCCGTGGATAGAGGAGCCTGGCAGGTTACAGTCCATGGGGTCACAAAGAATCTGACAAGACTAAGCAACTGAACACACACACACACACACACACACACAGTATTGTATTGGTCACTAAGTGATGTGTCACAATGTGAAATTAGAATACAAATCCGCTACAACTAAGTCCAAATGGTTAAGAAGATAATTCATGGTTCTCACTGAATTTCAGAATTCCTCCAGTTTGTCCTCTCATCCAAATCACATTATTTCTTTCCCCAGATATTGGCCTACTCATCAGTGAGGCAGAGACTTCAGACAAATAGATGTCAAGCTCCCTTCTAAATATTTCATGTCACCAACGGTCAGATGTCTGACATTAAGACTGTGTTGTACTTGATTGTTCAGGCAGGCTCTCCTATTGGTGGCAAGGCCAAACGTCTTGATCTCCAATCATATCATTATTATCACAGAGGTCACATTGCTGTGTGTGGCCATTAACCTTGAAACACACCAGGAATCAGTGCATTCAGTTGCATCTGTTTCCCAGCTGGTCTTCGTGTGGTTAGCACTGTCCCATAAATAACCTGCATGATCATCTTTTTTATAGGCAAAATGAGAAATTGTATAATAGCGGTCCTTTAGATCTCATTTTTTTCTGATCTGTTCACAAGTGAACTGTCTACATTTCTTGAACATTCTTAGTATTTGACTGCAAAGTTAAATTATTTGTGCCTGTCTCTTCAAGCTGTCTTTTCATATGGGATAATTGACTGATTTGCCTGTACTTTCAATTACATAGTATAATTGCCACTGAAAATGTGTGACTCTTAGGAACTGAAAGCTATAGACAAACTATTACATTTTCTTTTCAGTTCCTTAAATATCACAACCAAACCCCTTAAGACCCCTAAATCCAAAAAGTCTATAAAATTAAACTGCTTTTCCCCTAGTGATAATCATTGCTTGTTTTTCAGTGTTTATGTTGTTTTAGATTAATTATTAATAATATTAGGAGGGTCAAGAGAAAATAACCAAGCTAAATTTTAAAACATATTTAGTTTATCAACTCAAAGAAAATTATAAAACAGCCTGTAGGTTAGAGCCCAAAAAGTTGGAAAATTATGCACTAAATTTACAATACATACCTCTAATGCGGCGGCCAATGGGAGCCACCCCACGTCCGAGGTCAGGGGCGGCCGAGAGTGCCAGGCTGTGATGGCGCAGGAGCAGCCGAGAGGAGCTACTCCCTGTTCAAGGTAAGGAGGGGCGGCAGTGAGGAGATATCCCTCGTCCAAGGTAAGGAGCAGCAGCTGCACTTTGCTGGAACAGCCGTGAAGAGATACCCCACGTCCAAGGTAAGGGAAAGCCAAGTAAGATGGTAGGTGTTGCTAGAGAGCATCGGAGGGCAGACACACTGAAACCATAATCACAGAAAACTAGTCAAACAAATCACAAAGACCACAGCCTTGTCTAACTCAATGAAACTAAGCCATGCCTGTGGGGCCACACAAGACGGGTGGGTCATGGTGGAGAGGTCTGACAGAATGTGGTCCACTGGAGAAGGGAATGGCAAACCACTTCAGTATTCTTGCCTTGAGAACCCCATGAACAGAATAAAAATGCAAAATGATAGGATACTGAAAGAGGAACTCCCCAGGTTCGTAGGTGCCCAATATGCTACTGGAGATCAGTGGAGAAATAACTGCAGAAAGAATGAAGGCATGGAGCCAAAGCAAATCCAATACCCAGTTGTGGATGTGACTGGTGATAGAAGCAAGGTTCAATGCTGTTAAGATCAATATTGCATAAGAACCTGTTATGTTAGGTCCATGAATCAAGGCAAATTGGAAGTGGTCAAACAGGAGATGGCAAGAGTGAACGTTGACATTCTAGGAATCAGCAAACTAAAATGGACTGGAATGGGTGAATTTAACTCAGATGACCATTATATCTACTACTGTGGGCAGGAATCCCTTAGAAGAAATGGAGTAGCCATCATGGTCAACAAAAGAGTCCGAAATGCAGTACTTGGATGCAATCTCAAAAACGACAGAATGATCGCTGTTTCCAAGGCAAACCATTCAATATCACAGTAATCAAGTCTCTGCCCCAACCAGTAATGCCGAAGAAGCTGAAGTTGAACGGTTCTATGAAGACCTACAAGACCTTTTAGAACTAACACCCAAAAAAGATGTCCTTTTCATGATAGGGGACTGGAATGCAAAAGTAGGAAGTCAAGAAACACTGGAGTAACAGGAAAATTTGGCCTTGGAATACAGAATGAAGCAGGGCAAAGTCTAATAGAGTTTTGCCAAGAGAATGCACTGGTCATAGCAAACACCCTCTTCCAACAACACAAGAGAAGACTCTGTACATGGACATCACCAGATGGTCAACACCGAAATCAGATTGATTATATTCTTTGCAGCAGAAGATGGAGAAGCTCTATAGAGTCAGCAAAAACAAGACTGGGAGCTGACTGTGGCTCAGATCATGAACTCCATATTGCTAAATTCAGACTTAAATTGAAGAAAATAGGGAAACCCACTAGACCAATCAGGTATGACCTAAATCATTTCCCTTATGATTATACAGTGGAAGTGAGAAATAGACTTAAGGGACTAGATCTGATAGACAGAGTGCCTGATGAACTATGGACGGAGGTTCGTGACATTGTACAGGAGACAGGGATCAACACCATCCCCATGGAATAGAAATGCAAAAAAGCAAAATGGCTGTCTGGGGAGGCCTTACAAATAGCTGTGAAAAGAAGAGAAGTGAAAAGCAAAGGAGAAAAGGAAAGATATAAGCATCTGAATGCAGAGTTCCAAAGAATAGCAAGAAGAGATAAGAAAGCCTTCTTCAGCGATCAATGCAAAGAAATAGAGGAAAACACCAGAATGGGAAAGACTAGAGATCTCTTCAAGAAAATTAGAGATACCAAGGGAACATTTCATGCAAAGATGGGCTCAATATAGGACAGAAATGGTATGGACCCAACAGAAGTAGAAGATATTAAGAAGAGGTGGCAAAAATACACAGAACTGTACAGAAAAGATCTTCATGACCCAGATAATCATGATGGTGTGATCACTGACCTAGAGCCAGACATCCTGGAATGTGAAGTCAAGTGTGCCTTAGAAAGCATCACTATGAACAAAGCTAGTGGAGGTGATGGAATTCCAGTTGAGCTATTTCAAATTTTGAAAGATGATGCTATGAAAGTGCTGCACTGAATATGCCAGCAAATTTGGAATACTCAGCAGTGGCCACAGGACTGGAAAAGGTCAGTTTTCATTCCAATCCCAAAGAAAGGCAATGCCAAGGAATACTCAAACTACTGCACAATTGCACTCATCTCACACGCTAGTAAAGTAATGCTCAAAATTCTCCAAGCCAGGCTTCAGCAGGCTTCAGTTCACGTGAACCATGAACTTCCAGAGGTTCAAGTTGGTTTTAGAAAAGACAGAGGTTCGATGCACGATACTGGAGGCTTGGGGCTAGTGCACTGGGATGACCCAGAGGGATGGTATGGGGAGGGAGGAGGGAGGAGGGTTCAGGATGTGGAACACATGTATACCAGTGGCGGATTCGTTTTGATATTTGGCAAAACTAATACAATGATGTAAAGTTTAAACATAAAATAAAATTTTAAAAAATGAAAAAAAAAAAAGAAAAGGCAGAGGAACCAGAGATGAAATTGCCAACATCCGCTGGATCATGGAAAAAGCAAGAGAGTTCCAGAAAAACATCTATTTCTGCTTTATTGACTATGCCAAAGCCTTTGACTGTGTGGATTGCAATAAACTGTGGGAAATTCTGAAAGAGATGGGAATACCAGACCACCTGACCTGCCTCTTGAGAAACCTATTTGCAGGTCAGGAAGCAATAGTTAGAACTGGACATGGAACAACAGACTGGTTCCAAATAGGAAAAGGAGTACGATAAGGCTGTAATATAGTCACCCTGCTTATTTAACTTATATGCAGAGGACATCATGAGAAATGCTGGAGTGGAAGAAGCACAAGCTGAAATCAAGATTGCCGGGAGAAATATCAATAACCTCAGATATGTAGATGACAGTACCCTTATGGCAGAAAGTGAAGAGGAACTAAAAAGCCTCTTGATGAATGTGAAAGAGGAGAGTGAAAAAGTTGGCTTAAAGCTCAACATTCAGAAAACAAAGATCATGGCATCTGGTCCCATCACTTCATGGGAAATAGATGGAGAAACAGAGGAAACAGTGTCAGACTTTATTTTGGGGGGCTCCCAAATCACTACAGATGGTGACTGCAGCCATGAAATTAAAAGACGCTTACTCTTTGGAAGGAAAGTTATGACCAACCTAGATAGCATATTCAAAAACAGAGACATTACTTTGCCAACAAAGGTCCGTCTAGTCAAGGCTATGGTTTTCCAGTGGTCATGTATGGATGTGAGAGTTAGACTGTGAAGAAGGCTGAGTGCCGAAGAATTGCTGCTTTTGAACTGTGGTGTTGGAGAAGACTCTTGAGAGTCCCTTGGACTGCAAGGAGATCCAACCAGTCCATTCTAAAGGAGATCAGCCCTGGGTGTTCTTTGGAAGGAATGATGCTAAAGCTGAAACTCCAGTACTTTGGCCACCTCATGCGAAGAGTTGACTCATTGGAAAAGACTCTGATGCTGGGAGGGACTGGGGGCAGGAGGAGAAGGTGACGACAGAGGATGAGATGGCTGGATGGCATCACTGACTCGATGGATGTGAGTTTGAGTGAACTCCGGGAGTTGGTGATTGAAAGGAAGGCCTTGCGTGCTGCAGTTCATGGGGTTGCAAAGAGTCAGACACGACTGAGCGACTGAACTGAACTGAACTGAATGAAGAGATGTAGAGTGAAATTCTTAACACCCAGAAGCTTGTCTTATTTTTAATATAAGATTTCAAGCAAGTTACTTAATCTCCCTACTTCTCAATATTCTTATGTATATGAGATGATACTTAGAGCTTGTCAGCTCTGTAGCTCATAATTCCAAGAAGTTTGATCATTTCCATGTTTTACTGAATGCATAATAAAGTTGAAAACAGTGAAGATAAGTCGATCTTACAAAAATAAATAATGTTTTTCCAGAATTTTTTTTTACTGAAAAGAAATTAAAAATTAAAGGACCAAAATTATTTTGAACTATACATTTCTTAGACATACATTACTTACTTTTAATCTCATAGTAATTCTAAATATTTCAAGATGTATTTATTATTCCATTTAGTTTTATGACAAAACAAACTTTATTTTGCATCATTTTATATAGCATCATATTTGATGCTAACTCCTTTTGCCTCAGAGGGCATGAATTCACTTTTATTTCAGTAAAATCTAGATCTATAAAGCCTTACACTAAGCATATATGTGCACATATTAGCAAGAGAAGCATAGAGACACAAAGGGAGATGGAGAGAAGGAAAGAGAAAATAGA
This sequence comes from Bos javanicus, assembly GCF_032452875.1. Classification (NCBI taxonomy): domain Eukaryota; kingdom Metazoa; phylum Chordata; class Mammalia; order Artiodactyla; family Bovidae; genus Bos; species Bos javanicus. Next base: position 90,662,954 of record NC_083876.1, read on the forward strand.
AAAAGTATGAATAGACAATTTTTAAAATATCCAATCTTTCAATTTTTCACCATTGAGGATAATGTTTGCTGTGGGTTTGTCATATATAGCTTTTATTATGTTGAGGTATGTTCCTTCTATTCCTGCTTTCTGGAGAGATTTTATCATAAATGGATGTTGAATTTTGTCAAAGGCTTTCTCTGCATCTATTGAGATAATCATATGGTTTTCATTTTTCAATTTGTTAATGTAGTGTATTACATTGATTAATTTGCAGATATTGAAGAATCCTTGCATCCCTGGGATAAAGCCCACTTGCTCATGGTGTATGATCTTTTTAATGTGTTGTTGGATTCTGATTGCTAGAATTTTGTTAAGGATTTTTGCATCTATGTTCATCAGTGATATTGGCCTGTAGTTTTCTTTATTTTGTGGCATCCTTGTCAGGTTTTGGTATTAGGGTGATGGTGGCCTCATAGAATGAGTTTGGAAGTTTACCTTCCTCTGAAATTTTCTGGAAAATTGAAAGCATTTCCTCTAAAGTCAGGAACAAGACAAGGGTGCCCACTTTCACCATTACTATTCAACATAGTTTTGGAAGTTTTGGCCACAACAATCAGAGAAGAAAAAGAAATAAAAGGAATCCAAATTGGAAAAGAAGAAGTAAAACTCTCACTGTTTGCAGATGACATGATCCTTTACATAGAAAACCCTAAAGACTCCACCAGAAAATTACTAGAACTAATCAATAATTATAGTAAAGTTGCAGGATATAAAATCAACGCACAGAAATCCCTTGCATTCCTATACACTAATAATGAGAAAACAGAAAGAGAAATTAAGGAAACAATTCCATTCACCATTGCAACGAAAAGAATAAAATACTTAGGAATATATCTACCTAAAGAAACTAAAGACCTATATATAGAAAACTATAAAACACTGGTGAAAGAAATCAAAGAGGGCACTAATAGATGGAGAAATAGACCTGTTCATGGATTGGAAGAATCAATAGAGTGAAAATGAGTATACTACCCTAAGCAATTTATAGATTCAATGCAATACCTATCAAGCTACCAACGGTATTTTTCACAGAGCTAGAACAAATAATTTCACAATTTGTATGGAAATACAAAAAACCTCAAATAGCCAAAGCTATCTTGAGAAAGAAGAATGGAACTGGAGGAATAAACCTGCCTGACTTCAGGCTCTACTACAAAGCCACAGTCATCAAGACAGTATGGTACTGGCACAAAGACAGAAATATAAATCAATGGAACAAAATAGAAAGCCCAGAGATTAAATCCACGCACATATGGACACCTTATCTTTGACAAAGGAGGCAAGAATATACAATGGATTAAAGACAATCTCTTTAACAAGTGGTGCTAGGAAAACTGGTCAACCACTTGTAAAAGAATGAAACTAGAGCACTTTCTTGAGGGGAGCCGGCGGGAGGCACTCCGCCCGTGGCAAAGGTCATGAGGAAGGAGGCTCAACATACGCAAAGGCGGGATCGAGCCTCAGGAGTCCCCCTGGAAATCCTCGAGCATCTACCCCCATAACCAGAGCCTACCTACTTTACTACTTTGTGCTCTCACCTACACCTCTGACTTTATGGGGGGCTGTCCTCCACCACCTCTTTCGGAGAAGGAGTTAACTTAGAGCTCCAGTTAATAAAAACTCCTGGGCCTGACAAGAGTGTTTTAACCTACAAACTCCTCTGAAGGTTCTCTAGCCTGCCTGACAGGCTTGTCCGGCCACATGTGATTGCTCACAGCCTCCCAACCGTGAGAGGCACAAGATGCTTTAAACCTTCTAAAAACAGGTTCCTTAGAAAAGTCAGAAAACTATTAGTATAAGTATAATGGGCTGATTAGAAATTGTATTGGTGAAGGGTTTTTCATTTGTTAAGCCAATGTTTGCTGCTAAGTCTCCACATCTCCTGCCCTTACACACATTAATGAATATATAGAAGAAATAAGTATTAACCTTTGATATAAATCACGTTAGACCTTAGGCTAAGTAAATTCTTTCCTTAATTAAAACCCACTACACCCTCACCCTATAGGAATGTAACTTTATCTGGTACCTTCGGAAGGTGGAGTCTTTTTTAAGAATAATCACCCCTGGAGAAATAAGTGTCCTGGTTGACTGACTGCTATCACAAGGAGAGGGTCATAAATTGTCAGCAGGCCCCCTGGCCAGAAGATGATGTAACACCCCTAAGACCTCTGTATACATTTGTATGAAGCACCTGACTTTGATAAAAGTCAGGACTGCTGACCCCGCATGGCTTTTGCATAACATTTCAGTGTATAAAAGTAGACCATGGAAAATAAAGAATTGGGATCAGTTTCTCAAAATACTGGTCTCCCCATGTCGCTCTCTCTCTCACTCTGGCTGAGTCTCCATCTGGAGCGCGGAACCCACCAAGCTTACTAATTTTGCCTGGGCTTCTAAGATCCGACCAGGGAGGCCTCAGTGTCTCCTCTCCGGGAGAACGGAAGGACGCCTGCGGCCTACATAAGTGGTGCAAACTTCTTGTCTTGAAGTTTTATTGGTCCCCCGCATAAACCAAGCTACTCAGCCTCTTTTCTCCACTGAATTTTCCTACTGACCTATCCTCATTCTATTACTCTTTATATCTCTAATTAATATCTAATTGAAGCTATTGTATCCTGATCCTCGCTGATGCCATCCCCGCTTTGAATACCCTGGATCAGCTGGGGCTGTACCCCGGCACTTTCTAACACCATACACAAAAATAAACTCAAAATGGATTAAAGATCTAAACATAAGACCAGAAACTATGAAACTCCTAGAGGAGAACATAGGCAAAACACTCTCTGACATACATCACAGCAGGATCCTCTATGACCCACCTCCCACAATATTGGAAATAAAAGCAAAAATAAACAAATGGGATCTAATTAAAATTAAAAGCTTCTGCACAACAAAGGAAACTATAAGCAAGGTGAAAAGACAGCCTTCAGAATGGGAGAAAATAATAGCAAATTAAGCAACTGACAAACAACTAATCTCAAAAATATACAAGCAACTCCTACAGCTCAATTCCAGAAAAATAAATGACCCAATCAAAAAATGGGCCAAAGAAGTAAATAGACATTTTTCCAAAGAAGACATACAGATGGCTAACAAACACATGAAAAGATGCTCAACATCACTCATTATCAGAGAAATGCAAATCAAAACCACTATGAGGTACCATTTCATGCCAGTCAGAATGGCTGCGATCCAAAAGTCTACAAGCAATAAATGCTGGAGAGGGTGTGGAGAAAAGGGAACCCTCTTACACCGTTGGCGGGAATGCAAACTAGTACAGCCACTATGGAGAACAGTGTGGAGATTCTTTAAAAAGCTGGAAATAGAACTGCCTTATGACCCAGCAATCCCACTGCTGGGCATACACACTGAGGAAACCAGAATTGAAAGAGACACATGTACCCCAATGTTCATCGCAGCACTGTTTATAGTAGCCAGGACATGGATGCAACCTAGATGTCCATCAGCAGATGAATGGATTAGAAAGCGGTGGTACATATACACAATGGAGTGTTACTCAGCCATTAAAAAGAATACATTTGAATCAGTTCTAATGAGGTGAATGAAACTGGAGCCTATTATACAGAGTGAAGTAAGCCAGAAAGAAAAACACCAATACAGTATACTAACACATATATATGGAATTTAGAAAGATGGTAACAATAACCCTGTATACAAGACAGCAAAAGAGACACGGATGAATAGAACTGTCTTTTGGACTCTGTGGGAGAGGGAGAGGGTGGGATGATTTGGGAGAATGGCATTGAAATATGTATAATATCATATATGAAATGAGTCGCCAGTCCAGGTTTGATGCATGATACTGGATGCTTGGGGCTGGTGCACTGGGATACGCAGAGGGATGGTATGGGGAAGGAGGAGGGAGGAGGGTTCAGGATGAACACATGTATACCTGTGGCAGATTCATTTCGATATATGGCAAAACCAATACAATATTGTAACGTTAAAAAATAAAATTAAATTAAAAAAAAATCCTATCTTATGTACAGATGGGCTTCCTTTGTGGCTCAGAGGGTGAAGAAACTGCCTGCAATGCCAGAGACCTGGGTTCAATCCCTGGGTCAGGAAGATCCCCTGAAGGAGGAAAGGGCTACCCACTCCATTATTCTTGCCTGGAGAAGCCCATGGACAGAGAAGCCTGGAGGGCTACAGTCCATGGGGTCACAAAGAGTTGGACACGACTCAGCAACTAACAATATGTACAGGTAATCTCTCCTAAATATTTACCAAGGAAAAAAGAAATAAGTGGAAAGCTACATAGAGTGCAGGTCACATTTGTGCACTATATTATCTTTTTCTGTTTGTGGAAACCAAGTGATTTGACACTGCTAAATTTTAAGCAACAGAATTAGAGTTAATACTTCAAATATTAAGAGTGGGTTTGTTTACAATAAGTGGCAAACCATCACTAGGCATTCCTATATTCTTAGACAAACAGGTCTTATGTTTCAGAGGTGAACTATCACACCAGCATGTGTGTTTGTGTGTGTATGAGTGTTTTCATGTATAAGTATCTTAAAATCCAAGTACCAGGTAGAGATAAAGTCTAATTAACTTCAATTAAATAGATTTTTTAAAGATATGAAAATTTTCACAGCATGTAATAATGTATTAGTCCAAAAATCTCAAATGCTGTCAAAAGAAGAGTTGTAGGTTATCAGATGAAAGCTATTTGTTAAGGATGAAATCAAATTAATTAAAAAAAAGATACAGATATCCATAATATAAGGGAGGAATTCAGATTGATGGATATATTTGAGTAATGATAGAAAATCCTTAGATTTTCTTTGGATCCACATAACTAACTAGAAAATTAAAAGTACATAATTATCAGTTAATAAAAAATAATTCTTAAAATTATCACATTCATTTTATTGGACCCACTCATATTTATGGGAGGCAGAGGAATTCCAAAAGTAAAGTAGTATTTTCCCAAACCCAATCAAGCATGATGCAGACATCTTTCACTTAGCTAAAATGGGTGGGCCTCTCTGAAAACTAAAATTGTATGTATCATTCATGGCTTTATAAGCATGTGTGACAAAGTTGAGACTAGCAAATTTTGTTTCGTGAATGCATTGTCAAGGACCAAGTTATAGTAAATATATGTTACATAATATATATGTTCTGTCCAATATAGTGGTCACTAGTCTTGTGGCTATTTAAATTTAAACCAACTAAAATTGAGTGAAATTTAAAATTCACCTCTTCTTGCACTAGCTACATTTCCCATGTTCAATGGCCACGTTTGGCTAGTTAACGACTAGCCAAATGGTTATGTTATTAAGCAACACATCCAAAAGAACATTTCCATAAATGTAGAAATATATATTGGATAAGACTGTTGGTATAGAGATAGTTTAATATTTTATGCTGCTAATAACATGTAAACTTTTTATGTAATAGAATAGTTTCTAAAGATATAAAAAGTTTCTTTAGTAGCATCAAACTCTAAATTCAAGAAGAAAATTGTGTGGAGAAATAGTTTCCCCTTAAACTCTAATATCCATGCAGTCAGATTATGTCATCATATTAACTATTATATCATCCTCAATATTAGAAGAGTGTCTAATACACAATAAATGTTCATTATTTATTTGCTACATTATTCCATTTATTTATTTATGTTGTGCCTAATTCCTGTTCAGTACAGTAAAAACTCATCTAGTCAGAAAATATCAACTAAAATTGATGATAATTCAACCTGACACAGGCATAAATTTATGTGTAAATTCTGGGGAAAAAATTTAAAGCAAATTAATAGTGATATTATAGGGTACGTGACTTTCTTAAAAGAATAAAGTGGCTAAATGTCCTTGGGACTTTAGCAGCTGTATTTAGAATATGCTAATTACAAAAACATCTCCAATTAAAACTGACCTTAAAAAATTCTATTTGGCAAGAGTTTCTTACCGGTACTCTTTCTAATTACAGTAGATATTTAGAATGAAAATAGTCCATAAGACAGACACCTCTAATTTAGACTGACCTTTCCAGAAATAGTCTTAATTACCGAGATTTTGCTTTATGAGCTACTTTGCTACATCATTTATTCTGTCACCATCTTCAAGATAAATGGGAAAGCAGAGTCAAAATCTTAGCTGAATATTGCTTAATAGTCCAAGAAAGCAATCTTCGACCTGTCATATAGCGCAGGAGTCCCCAGCCCTCAGGCCACAGACCAGCACTGGTCCATGGCCTTTTAGGAACTGGCTCACATAGCAGGAGGTGAGTGGGATGCAGGAAAGTGAAGCTTCATTTGTATTTAAGGCCACTTGCATCGCTCACATTATCGCATTATTGCGATTTAACAATAATAGAAATAAACTGCACAGTAAACTTAGTGTACTTGAATCATCCAGAAGCCATTCTCCATCATATCTGTGGAAAAATGTTCTCCCATGAAACCCGTCCCTGCTGCCCAAAAGATCGGGACTGCTTATAGAAAGGAGTGAGATAATAGTAGGAAACAGGAATAAGGATAAGTGCAGTAAGACAGTATGTGACTCTACAAATTAGGGAAGCCTTGTTCAGTGACTATTGATTTACTCAATGTATGTCAATAACAGCTCTAGTTCTGAGAATGCATGTTAAGTAATTTAAGCAAGCCCAGGACTTCAAGGGGTTTATGTATATAGTGAGCATCTGTTGCTTTTGCCTACCCAGCATCAATTCCCTCGTCTGATAATACCATCCTGATTTTTTTCTTTGATGCTCTGCTTTGCTCCCAACTTGAATCAGTCTTGGCAGACAGGCACAACACTCCCCTGCAGATGGTTAGATGGTACCCTCAAACCAAGCTAAGTCAATCAAAATCTGTCTCCCTGGAATTTGCATTTTTAGCAAAATAATACAGAATCTGTAAAGAACAGATGTCTTTTCTTCTCAGTTAAAACATTCTACTAAGACTGTCAATTAGCTTGTGGCAAAAGAATCTGACTGCCAATGCAGGAGACAAGAGCTCCTTTCCTGGGTCAGGAAGATCCCCTGGTAAAGGAAATGGCAACCCACTCCAGTATTCTTGCCTAGAGAATCCCACGGACAAAGGAGCCTGGGGGCCTACAGTCCATGGTGTCGCCAAGAGTCGTACATGGATGAGTGACTGAGCACATAAACCCCTGCACTTTTCTTATCTTTCCTTTTAGAGACTGGATCTTAATCTCGTTCCTCTGATTCTTCAGGCTACCTTATATTCTTCCATTAACTCCCTTTTCATATTATTTAGCTAGAAGATTATTCAATTATACACAAGCAAAGAACCTTCTAGTGCAATGTCTAACAAAAAGACAGCTTAATTAAAAAATATATAATGAGATGTCCCAAAGTTCTAGGTCTGAACTTTGTCACTAGTTTTCTATCAAATGAGGATAATAACACCTAATTTGTAGGGTAATATATGATTAAACTGAGGCTTATTCCAAATAACAAACAGAACACTTCTATTAGGGCCTCTTCTTACAAAGATTTGGCAGAAATTGTCCCCAAATACAGAAAAGATATTTTGAAGAAGATAAATGTTTTACAACTTAGAATATAACAAATGGTGCCACTAGAAAACCTAAAATTTTAAGAAATCCTGTACAAGGAAATGTTAAATTGAATTGATAAAAGATCAAGTAAAAGGTAGAGACCATGACTACTATAGAATTATAAGTAACTCCAGAAAAAAATCTAAACCCAGAATCAAACAAGCACGAAGATGTGGAGTTAGCCTTGCGGTGATCAAATTTTATTAACTGAAGTGTTGACTGATCCAGTTCAGCTGAGTTCTCAGCAGGTACAGGAACATTAGCCCTGAGTTTAATTTCTTAAGATAGAGGCTTTAGAAAGGAGAACGTTGAAATTACAGAAAAATTACACATGAATTTATCACAAGTTAAAAAGCAATGTGAAAGAAAACATAGGGTGCTATGTCTTGACAATGCAAATTCCAAGAAGTGGTCCATCTCAAAGACCTCCTTAGACCACATTTTTAGACCACAAAGAGACATTGCAATTATAGAAAAGATAGAAAACTTTTTTCTTTTCTTTTTTTTTTTTTTTTGCAGCTAAAAGAAAACTTGATTCTTTAGATGGAACCCTCTGAGAGTGCCAAGGAGATTACGCTAAAAATGAATAAATAAAACCCATACCATGATAAAATTTCACGAATTCCAGGGATAAAGTAGAAAAGTTTAGAATTCCAGGGTAAAAGAGAGTTCAACAAAACAATAAGTTATCAAAACTTCATCAGCCACAATCAGAAGTAGAAGACAATAAGATTCTATCTCCAAAATTCTACAATTAAACTGTTTTAAACCTAGAATTCAATGCTCAACCAAACTATCACAGTTTACCTGATAGCATTAACAGAAAAGGAAGTGAACCGCCTATTTTAGGAATATGATGTGTCTGATATGTGTTAGTCACTCAGTCGTGTCCGACTCTTTGCCTCCCCTGGACTGTATGTAGCCCGCCAGGCTCTTCTGTCCATGGGATTTTCCAGGCAGAATACTGGAGTGGGTTGCCATTCCCTTCTCCAGGGGACCTTTCTGACCCAGGGATCAAACCTGGATCTTCCACATTGCAGGTAGATTTTTTACTGTCTGAACAACCAGGGAAGCTCAGATTAGGAATATATCCTGAACCATATTCATCCTGAACATTTAAAAAGCAAGTTTGTTTATACATATGGAGGATTAACCTAAAAGCTAGCAAATCCTGGAGACGATATTAAGTCCACTCAATGTCATTGTAAGTATTTTCAAGCTGAAGTACAACATTGATAAATATTGCCTTTACATAATGTCTTTTTAAAATTTGAGAAATTTAAAACTGTCTGGAATCCAATACATAAGAAATAGAATTAAAGTAGCCTTCAGACTGAAGTGAGAAGTTACACATTTTTGAATCCCTTCTTCTTTCAACCCATACACACAGACTGTAATGACTAAAGTATTTTCAGATATATGGTAACTTCTCAGTAACAAAAATTTTAAATTGAATTGAGCTTGTCAAGGAAACCGTTTAGAATAATTACACATAATTTAAGATTTAAAACCAATTATCAGAGCTCTTTCATAACCAAAAACAACCGCCTAACTATACCAATCATTTAAGTAAAACTTAACTGAAAGTAGAACAATGAATTGTATGACTATATCCATAGGAGATCTCTTCAAAGTCTAGAGCCTTTTGATCCTCCATCACATATCCATAATTGAGGCACCAGAGAAAATCACATACGAATATAACTTAGACTACTAAAAATCCAGAAACATTTTAAGTAGCCACATCTTCCTTTTTTAAAGCAATTTCTTTCAAAGATTGGTCATCAGGAGTGGAGAGTGTCTTTAACAGTTTCATTTTGGTGTCCATTTGTACACATACAATTATTTATTGAAATATATCAGCCAATGTCTATATTGTGTTGAAGCCCCAAGATACATCAAGAATGGAGAAGAGCTGTGTACTGCTGAGAAATCATGAATTTCCTTAGGATAGCTCCATAGAAAATATCAAAATGCTGTCATTGAGCAAAGAATATTAGATTATTAAGCAAGGAAATTAAATGTCACATGCTAAACCACCACAGAGAATAATTACTAGTTTTGTAAATGTAAATAATTTCTATGTCAGTTATTTCTCCCAAATTTTATAAACTGGCAGTACAGATGATTTAACTAACTATAATGAAAAGAGTTTGAAAACCTAAATAAAGTCAAAAATAATTGTTCTCTACCCCAGAATGCAAACTGTGCCCTATGCTTGAAGCCTCTAAAAAAATTGACTTCATTTTCCCCTGCCCAACTTCATCCAAGATATTAGTGCCTGAAGGTATCCTCTATATTTATGTTAAGTTACTACCAGATGACCACTTCCAATTTGCCTTGGTTCATGGGCCTAACATTCCAGGTTCCTATGCAATATTGCTCTTTACAGCATCTGACCTTGCTTCTATCACCAGTCACATCCACAGCTGGGTATTGTTTTTGCTTTGACTCCATCCCTTCATTCTTTCTTAAGTTATTTCTCCACTGATCTCCAGTAGCATATTGAGCACCTACTGACCTGGGGAGTTCCTCTTTCAGTATCCTATCATTTTGCCTTTTCATACTGTTCATGGGGTTCTCAAGGCAAGAATACTGAAGTGGTTTGCCATTCCCTTCTCCAGTGGACCACATTCTGTCAGACCTCTCCACCATGACCCATCCGTCTTGTGTGGCCCCACACGGCATGGCTTAGTTTCATTGAGTTAGACAAAGCTGTGGTCCATGTGATCAGATTGGTTAGTTTCCTGTGATTATGGTTTCAGTGTGTCTGCCCTCTGATGCCCTCTTGCAACACCTACCATCTTACTTGGGTTCCTCTTACCTGGGACGTGAGGTATCTCTTCACGGCTGCTCCAGCAAAGTGCAGCTGCTGCTCCTTACCTTGGACAAGGGCACCCCTCCTGACCTTGAACGTGGAGTAGCTCCTCTTGGCCCTCCTGCATCCGCACAGCCACTGCTCCTTGAGTATTGCATAAGAACCTGGAATGTTAGGTCCATGAATCAAGGCAAACTGGAAGTGGTCAAACAGGAGAAGGCAAGAGTGAATGTCGACATTCTAGGAATCAGTGAACTCAAATGGATTGAATGGGTGAATTTAACTCAGATGACCATTATATCTACTACTGCGGACAGGAATCCCTTAGAAGAAATGGAGTAGCCATCATGGCCAACAAGAGTCTTAAATGCAGTACTTGGATGTAAATTCAAAAACGACAGAATGATCTCTGTTCTTTTCCAAGGCAAACCATTCAATATCACAGTGATCCAAGTATATGCCCCAACCAGTAATGCGGAAGAAGCTGAAGTTGAAGGGTTCTATGAAGACCTACAAGACCTTTTAGAACTAACACTCAACAAAGATGTGCTTTTCATTATATGGGACTGGAATGCAAAAGTAGGAAGTCAAGAAACACCTGGAGTAACAGTCAAATTTGGCCTTGGAATACGGAATGAAGCAAGGCAAAGGCTAATAGAGTTTTGCCAAGAAAACGCACTGGTCATAGCAAATACCCTCTTCCAACAACACAAGAGAAGACTACACATGGAAATCACCAGATGGTCAACATCCAAATCAGACTGATGATATTCTTAGCAGCCAAAGATGGAGAAGCTCTATACAGTCAGCAAAACAAGACCAAGAGCTGACTGTGACTCAGATCATGAATTACTTACTGCCAAATTCAGACTGAAATTTAAGAAAGTAGGGAAAACCACTAGACCATTCAGGTATGACCTAAATCAAATCCCTTATGATTATACAGTGGAAGTGAGAAATAGATTTAAGGGCCTAGATCTGATAGACAGAATGCCTGATGAACTATGGACGGAGGTTCATGACATTGTACAGGAGACAGGGATCAACACCATCCCCATGGAATAGAAATGCAAAAAAGCAAAATGGCTGTCTGGGGAGGCCTTACAAATAGCTGTGAAAAGAAGAGAAGTGAAAAGCAAAGAAGAAAAGGAAAGATATAAGCATCTGAATGCAGAGTTCCAAACAATAGCAAGGAGAGATAAGAAAGCCTTTCTCAGTGATCAATGCAAAGAAATAGAGAAAAACACCAGAATGAGAAAGACTAGAGATCTCTTCAAGAAAATTAGAGATACCAAGGGAACATTTCATGCAAAGATGGGCTCGATAAAGGACAGAAATGGTATGGACCCAACAGAAGCAGAAGATATTAAGAAGAGGCGGCGGGAATACACAGAAGAACTGTACAAAAAAGATCTTCACGACCCAGATAATCATGATGATGTGATAACTCACCTAGAGCCAGACATCCTGGAATGTGAAGTCAAGTGGGCCTTAGAAAGCATCACTATGAGCAGAGCTAGTGGAGGTGATGGAATTCCAGTAAGCTTTTTCAAATCCTGAAAGATGATGCTGTGAAAGTGCTGCACTCAATATGTCAGCAGATTTGGAAAACCCAGCAGTGGCCACAGGACTAGAAAAGATCAGTTTTCATTCCAATCCCAAAGAAAGGCAATGCCAAGGAATGCTCAAACTACCGCACAATTGCACTCATCTCACATGCTAGTAAAGTAATGCTCAAAATTCTCCAAGCCAGGCTTCAGCAATATGTAAACCGTGAACTACCAGATGTTCAAGCTGGTTTTAGAAAAGGCAGAGGAACCAGAGATCAAATTGCCAACATCCACTGGATCATGGGAAAAGCAAGAGAGTTCCAGAAAAACATCTATTTCTGCTTTATTGACTATGCCAAAGCCTTTGACTGTATGGATCACAATAAACTGTGGAAAATTCTTCAAGAGATGGGAATACCAGACCACCTGATCTGCCTCTTGAGAAACCGATATGCAGGTCAGGAAGCAACAGTTAGAACTGGACATGGAACAACAGACTGGCTCCAAATAGGAAAAGGGGTACGTCAAGGCTGTATATTGTTACCCTGCTTATTTAACTTATATGCAGAGTACATCATGAGAAGCGCTGGGCTAGAAGAAGCACAAGCTGGAATCAAGATTGCCGGGAGAAATATCAATCACCTCAGATATGCAGATGACACCACCTTTATGGCAGAAAATGAAGAGGAACTAAAAAGCCTCCTGATGAAAGTGAAAGAGGAGAGTGAAAAAATGGCTTAAATCTCAACATTCAGAAAACTAAGATCATGACATCTGGTCCCATCATTTCATTGGAAATAGATGGGGGAAACAGTGGAAACAGTGTAAGACTTTATTTTCCTGGACTCCAAAATCACTGCAGTTGGTGATCGCAGCCATGAAATTAAAAGATGCTTACTCCTTGTAAGCAAAGTTATGACCAACCTAGATAGCATGTTAAAAAGCAGAGATACTACTTTGCTAACAAAGGTCTGTCTAGTCAAGGCTATAGTTTTTCCAGTGGTCATGTATGGATGTGAGAGTTGAACTATAAAGAAAGCTGAGTGCCAAAGCATTGATGCTTTTGAATGTGGTATTGGAGAAGACTCTTGAGATTCCCTTGGACTGCAAGGAGATTCAACCAGTCCATCCTAAATAAGATCAGTCCTGGGTGTTCATTGGAAGGACTGATGCTGAGGCTGAAACTCCAATACTTTGGCCACCTCATGCGAAGAGTTGACTCATTGGAAAAGACCTTGATCCTAGGAGGTACTGGAGGTAGGAGGAGAAGGGGATGACATAGGACGAGATGGCTGGATGGCATCATCGACTCGATGCACATGAGTTTGGGTGAACTCGGGGAGCTGGTGATTGACAGGGAGGCCTGGTGAGCTGCAATTCATGGGGTTGCAAAGAGTCGGACACAACTGAGTGACTGAACTGAGTACCAGATGACCAAGCTCTAAAGAATAATTTTGAATCCAGGAAAATTCACAGAGCATAATTATTAATGACATACAATTTACATTCACTTGATAAAAGCTCAGTATGGATGGTAAGTGATTTGTATAAATTGATACAAGTCAAACTTCCAATTGACGAGTAGTTTCTATCAAAACTACTTAGGTTTGAGCAACAAAATATGATTCTGGCTTAAGTATAATTTATTGGAAGCATATGAGGAGTTGAATGAAAAAACAGGAGGCTTGAGGAATGGGCAGCAACCACAAACTAGGCACCACAAGTGTTTTTTCAAGACTCTGCTGCTGAGATGGATGATACTTTCAAGCCTCTGTTATGCATTTGTCTGAGCAGAACTAACATTCTCTGGCCAGAATAGAACTGGCCTTTGTTTGGAAAGATGTATTTACACAAAAGGAAACTAGCCAGCAGTAAAGAAAGAAAAGTAAGATGGAGGTTGTTTTCTATTACTCTGCAACTGATGGCATTCCTCCGAGATTAACAACAAAATAACATATCATGAGAATAGGAAAAGCAATCACACACAGGACCTTTCAGGCATGAAGCCAGTTGTTAGACTCTCAGTGTTGGGATGTCATTCATTCCCCCTTTAGACAATAGCCCAGGCACTGCTGCTCTGGGGAACCTGGGATAATCCTCAGGTATATAAGTACCTCCACAGAGAATATGGGTAGGTAGTCATTGGAAGTTCTCAACTATGGTGTCAGAGGTTATCCTATATACTCCCACACATGCTGCTCCCTTCCCTAAGCACAAATCCATTTTAATAATGATGCTGACACAATCATTCAAAGACAAAGCAAAAAAAAAAAAATGTTTCCTAACCAGAATAATGACATTTGAGGATGTTCAGTTCAGTTCAGTTCAGTCGTATCTGAGTCTTTGCAACCCCATGGACTGCAGCACACCAGGCTTCCCTGTCCATTACCAACTCCCAGAACTTGTTCGAACTCATGTCTATTGAGTCAGTGATGCCAACCAACCATCTCATCCTCTGTCGTCCCCTTCTCCCACCTTCAATCTTTCCCAGCATCAGGGTCTTTTCAAATGAGTCAGTTCTGCCCCTCAGGTGGCCAAAGTATTGGAGCATCAGTTTCAGCATCAGTCTTTCCAACGAATACTTAGGACTGATTTCCTTTAGGATGGACTGGTTGCATCTCCTTGCAGTCCAAGGGACTCTCAAGAGTTTTCTCCAACACCACAGTTCAAAAGCATCAATTCTTCGGCGCTCAGCTTTCTTCACAGTCCAACTCTCACATCCATATATGACCACTGGAAAAACCATAGCCTTGACTAGGCAGACCTATGTTGGCAAAGTAATGTCTCTACTTTTGAATATGCTGTCTATGTTGGTCATAACTTTCCTTCCAAGGAGTAAGCGTCTTTTAATTTCATGGCTGCAGTCACTATCTGCATTGATTTCGAAACCCTCCAAAATAAACTCTGTCACTGTTTCCACTGTTTCCCCATCTATTTGCCATGAAGTGATGGGACCAGTTGCCATAATCTTGGATTTCTGAATGTTGAGTTTTAAGCCAACTTTTTCACTCCCAAATTAAAGTTCTTCTTAGTGATTTTTTGATGTGACAGAGAAGCATGGTCACTTCAAAATCGTGTGGGAGTGGGTGGAGGGGGTCTTGCCTACCTTCACTGCCAGAATGTGGTAAGGAGGAAGCAAAGTCCCTAAGAAGGAGTGAGGGTGCGGAAGTGTCATCCAAATGAAAGAATGTCTTTCAACAGATTTATTAAAAAGAGAAGAAAACGGAAGAGGAAAAGCAGATAGAGAAGAGGAGGAGGGGAAAGGAAAGGGGGAAGGGAGAAGCAATAGGGAGAGGAGCAGGAGATGAGAAAGAGAAGGCAGAGGAAGGAAAAGAGGAGAGGAGAAGTGGGAGGAATGAACAGAGTGATAAAAAAAAAAGAAAGAGAAATAAATTTCATCTAGATTCTCCACCTATGATGGGAAGGAGTGGCACAAAAGAGGAATGTCTGGAAAAAAAGCTGGAGCTCATTGAAAAATAAAATGTCCTTCCTTCTCTAGCAGTCACTCTTACTTGTTTTAACTGTCCTTGTTTAAACCTTAAGGTGGAGTTGGTGCAGTGGGAAAGAATCTGCCTGCCAATGCAGGTGACACAAGAAACGTGGGTTTGATTCCTGGATCTGGAAGATCCCCTGTAGGAGGAAATAGCAACCCACTCCAGTATTCTTGCCTGGAAAATTCTATGGACAGAGGAGCCTGGTGGACTACAGTCCAAGGGGTGCCAAAGTGTTGGACATGACTGAATGCACACGCACACACACACAGAGCTGTGTGTCAGGCCACAGTCTTCTGAGATAGTCGTTGACAATTATTAATGTTTATTTTTGAATTCCATTCTTAGAGTTTTCATCCCACTAGTGTTCCAAACTTTTAAGTAAGAAAAAAATATTTTTAAACCTTCAGTCTTTTTTAAGAAAAAAAATTCTCATTTTTCTATATTCTCACTTTACATTCAATTAGTCCCTTTATTTGGAAAGAATATTTCAAGCTTTCCAAAGATACAGTGTTATAAAGGTAGAGCATGTTCTCTAGCTCACTGAAATGAAGCTAATTTTCAAATCAAGTAGTGTTATTTATAGATATTGAAGAGGGATGAAGAGATGACTGCTGTTGGTCTCTTTTGCTTTTTAACATTTCATTCTATTAAAAGATTTTTCTGAACTTTCGGAAGTGGTTCAGAAATACTCATGAATGATCATTCCCATTTTCTCACATTTCAGCAGGTTTGAGAAAGAGTTCAGCAAGTCAAGATTTTCCTGCCAGAAAGAAAAGAAAATAAGGCTTACTGCAGAACATGATAAATTTTTAGTCAAATCAGCCTGTTGGAACATAGCCCAGGTCCTGAAAGCATTAGGTTCTGCTTATGTTGTCCCAGAGTTCAAGACTCTGTGGCAAACGTCAAGTGTCACCTGGCTTTCCATGTCACAATGTCCACCAACCAGGATATGTCATTTGTTAAATAATTGAATCAGCAAACTCTTTGGTTTCCTCTGATGAATTTAAAGCAGACTTGAAGTAATTTAGAACAACTTGGATTTACATTCTTTTTTTAATCGTAGTCTTCTAGTTGAGGATAATTTTCTATTAAGAAAAGCTTATAGAATTGCCTAATTGATATTACTGCCACCAACTCTTACCAAGTTTAGTCTTGCTGCATATAGATATTTTCCTAAAAATTCTCACAAGTTTTCATTTTTTTGACTTGTATAGACTATTCTTGCTCATTTTCTTATGATATTATTTGTCCTTTTATGAACTGTCATTAGAACATACATATTTGTAATTCTCCCATTTTCATTCTTATTGGAATCACCTGTGTTACCAAAGTGTTTTATTAAAAGTCCCTTAATTCTTGTGCCATATTTTACTTTACAGTCTATAACCAAATCTCTTTTTTTCTATAAAATTTCTAAGAGATTTTCATGTAAAACTAAAATATCTACCTGAATGTGTAAAATCTTATTTATTATTTCAAATGTCTACTATGGCAACATGACTTTTCTTACATTTTCCAATACTTTCACCTCACTAACTAGTTCATCATCATTATTGGTGAAAATTAAGTCCAAAGTAGCAGTTCCTTTCATTGCATTTTCTAACATAGGAAAGATAAATTATACTGCTAGTGTGTGTGGATATGTGTATATAAAAGCATACACAGTTAATACTTGGGAATATCAAAATCAATAGACTCATAACACAAAATGAAAAATAGCCTTGATTTTTAAATGTTTATTATTGCTTTTATGTAGGTGACTGAAATTATAAATCAGACAAAGCTCTCCTACTGTTAAAATTTCAATATTGCATGCTTTTTGTTATTCTTACATATTAAGGAAAATTTAACTGCATTGTGAAAAAAATTTTATATTCACTCACATGCATATAGAAAGCTAGAGATTTAAACTTTGTTCTGTGATAATATAGATCTATTGATATGCTCTGAGTTAATTTTCTTGGAATTGTTGCATTACATTTTTGTTAGGTAGAGCCTCTCCAACTATTTAATAATCTATGTTTCATTAAATCTTCACTACACCCTCTGAAGTCCAGGCACTTGTGTTGCTAATTAACCACTATCTGTTTTTGAATAATGCAAAACTTACTTTGTCACATTCCTTAATTAGATGCTAAGATATAAAGCAACACTTTAATGATGTTATTATAGCCATAATTATGAATTGCATATCGATATGCTAAACTGATACTGTCAAGGTCAACTCTTCCAAGTGGCGACAAACATTCATTAAGACTCTGATACACACCAAATTTCCACCAAGGCAGGAAGTTGGAATGATATTTGGTTTTATTATGAAGCAAATCTTTCTGTCAAATAGGAAAAAGAGGACCATTTGTTTGGGGGAATCTGTTATCTTGAACTTCATCTGGAAAATTCATAAAAGGCAAAGTCTTTGCCCAAGTCTGTCCCAAGTGAAAAATTCCCTTTGATGTTACGAAGATTTGTGTTATGCTCTCAGCCCTCCTGCTCTCAGTGGTTTCAGTAACTTTTCTTATTGTTTTTCACTGATGTGTACTGTGCATGCAAAAGTATTTTTTCCCTGGGACTCTTAAGCCTGAGTGGAACAACGAGATAGCCAAGTGGAAATGTCCAGTAAGAAGTTCAATACACAAACGTGCATCTAAGGGGAAGGTTTTGAGTAGAAAAACCCAGGTGGTGCAATGGTAAACAATCCACCTACCAATGCAGGAGACACAAGAGACTTGGGTTCAATCCCTGGGTCGGGAAGATCCCCTGGAGTAGGAAATGGCAACCCACTCCAGTATTCTTGCCTGGAAAATTCCATGGACAGAGGAGTCTGGAGGGCCACAGTCAATGGGGTCTCAAAGAGTCAGCCACAACCAAGCACACAATGAGCATTCACACATTTGGAATTTATCACCTTTTAAATAATACTTAATTCATGCAATTGCTTGAAATCACTGTCTGAGTCTGGGTTGCCCTGACAAGAGCCTGAAACTAGGATTTATGGGCAAGTGGTTTATTCAAGAGGGAGTCTCCATGAGTAGAATGGAAGATCATGGAGAGCAAAAGGAAGGAAGAAAAGCCAGTACAGCCTTATTTTATAGAGTTAGTGCCTGGCTTAGGCAAGGAGAATTTATGCAATCAGATGATCCACTGGAGCCTTCTGAAAATTATTTCAAATGCTTCACAGTGTTGTCCTATCTGAGGACTGGTTGACTGGGAGAAAAATTTATCCATCAGCTCCTGTCCCCAGAAGCTGAGGCTCCCTAGAAAGGATGAAATGTTACTCACAGAAACATCCAGGTTAAGATTCAGTGCTTAACGGGCAGGTCCCTACAACAAGGTCAGGAAAAGTCTCAGGGAAGAAAGTAAAGTTGAGGTTGTTGCTGCAGGGTAATCATAGCTGAAATCAGAAGTAAGGAAGTAAGGCAGGTCATAAGAGAATGCTACTAAGAGTGTATGTTAGTCACTCAGTCGTGTCCAACTTTTTGTGACCCCATGAACTGTAGCCCGCCAGTCTCCTCTGTCCATGAAATTCTCCAGGCGAGAATACTGCAGTGGGTTGCCATTTCCTTCTCCAGGGAATCTTCCTCACCCAGGGATCGAACCCAGATCTCCCACATTGCAGGCAGATTCTTTACCATCTGAACCACCAGGAAAGTCACTCTGAAGCACTTTAATGATTAGATGTTAAGGAGATAAAGAATACAGTACAGGAGGCAGAGGAACAGCCAGAGTTGCAGAAAGAAAATCATTTCCTAACATGTGCCAGGCCAGATCAATGAGGAAGCTTCTGTTTTTTAATCTAGAATTTTAGGCATTTGATTATCACCATTCTAGTATTCAAAAAAAGAGGAGTGTTCAGTTAATCATCTGCTTAGATGAAGTAATGCAAAATATAATATCTAAGCTACACCCAAAATATTATATTTTCCTTCTTTTCATTCTTATTAGAATATCTTTCTGCTTATCTGTTTCTTCTATCTGGTAAATCATCATGGTTTTGACAACCACATGTGAATATTCCCAAATACGTAGCTGACCACCTTTAAAAACAGGAAGTAATAGGAAGCAGTGACTGTCGAGCAGTATTCATGCAGCAGCTTCCATTTTAAAAGAAATCTTAAACTTGAGGAAAAAAGTGTGTAGAAATTTATCAGTAAAAACTATAATTCTACTGAGGAAAACAAGATAAAAATGAAATGAAAGTGGGAAAACATCTGTTTTTCAATGAGGTATCAAGCAGGGTCCTGACAAGAATCAGAAGGCACATTTAAAGAGATAACTGAAAGGACAAAGGGTAACCTAAGAGGAACAGATTAGAGCAAATGAATCACCCCTGGGTTTAGCAAGGACAGAGCCATCAGCTCCCATAGCCCTGAAGGGCCAAGAGGAGGAAGCAATTATATGAAGGTAGATTGGAAAGCAGGAAAGGGTTGTCCAATGAGGGCTAAGAGATGTAGCCATCAGCATGTGATGGCCTAAGGGAGAGGAAGGAAGGGAGAGATAATCAGAGCACACTCATTCCTTGCTTCCTGACATCTTGCTAGCATCTTCCACAACCTATACACGTTTGAAATGGACCTTACCGATGGATGTAGTTCACAGAGGTCAGTCTCTAGGCGTGTAATACAATAAAAAAGGAGGAAGATTGGATCTTGGGAGACAAAGGGAGACTGTAATGCACAAATGATAAATTAACCACAACATAGTTTCTAAATGTAACATAAAGCCAATTAAGCCCCACAGGCTTTTTAACTTGAAGATGATTCTGAAGTTCATCTAGAATAATAAACATATGATGTGAGCAACTTGGATAATTCTAAAAAACGAATAGTGGAGTACAGGGGCTATTTGCTCTATAAGAAATAAAAGCTATTATGTTGTTACATAATGAAATTAATTTTATGATGGTGGAAGAACAGATTGATAAATCTATTTGGTAACATGGACAGTCCAATGGCAAATCTAAGAATATTTTAAAATTGGGGCATTAAATGGATAGGAAAATAATCAAAAAGTAAATATTACTAGGAAAACTAGATATGATTATGGGGAAAAATAACTCTGGTGGTTATTTTATGCTTTATATCAAAATGAATTAAATATGGATTAAAGATCAAAGTATGGTGGCAATATATAAATTTATTAAAGTATGACATAAAACAATAGATGAAATGTAAATGAACTGTGTGAAATATTGGCATGCAGAAAAACCTACTTTGTATCTATTTTATTCCAATCCAGCATCTCACACTTAGCACCTTTCTAGACATAGAAAGATAGTCTCAATAAACAGCTAGTTAATAGAAGAATCAATTCTGAGCACATAATGGCAAAACCTAATAGAACTGCCCAGAAAAAATTAAATTCCTGCATCATCAAGATCAAGATAAATATGGCAAGCTACAAATGAGATACGGAGTTATAATTATATTTTATGTACAAGAACTATTTTTTTACAAAGAAAGATAAAAATACCAGTAGAAAAACTGGTAAAGATATTAATATAATTCAATGAGAAAAAATATAAATCATTAAAAAGTAAATTTAAAAGCTGAATATTATTAGTGCATCCATATATTCATATATACATACATACTTATATATATATACACACACATACATTCCACATACATTCCTTGTACATACGTATAAGGAAATGCGACTTGTGTATACAACAGAATATTTTTTGAGGATTAGTATACCTGGATAATTATTGACAAGATTGACAATATCAAGTGTGGGTGAAGGTTAGGGGAAAATCTTTCATATATAGTTGGTCAGAGTTTAGAATATTTAAATTTCATTCTAATGTTTAGTTAATTTAATGTTAAAACTTTGTTTAAAAGTTTCCAGAAGATAATCTGGTAATTTACCCTAAATAATTGTGAATTTTTGTAAAGTTATGACTATAAACAAAATTTAGAAATCCCATGTGTGTGATTTGAGAGTATGACATTAGTTAAATTAAAAGACTGTATCTGTACAATGCACTTCAACAATTGAAGATAAAACAGTAGAAACAGAGTTATGTCACAAAAGGATGTTCAAAAAATTTGTGAGTTGGAAAGCAAATGAACAAAATAACATCACATCAGGCCATAAAGAAGACTAAATACTCTTGAATTTCTTGCTGTGAACTGATTTTTAACCAGATAAACACAAAGTGGTATCTTAAATGTACTGCTGAAGTCCCAAGGATGTCAAGGACCAAAGAAGAGAAGATCACTAAAGTTTAGTAAGTGATAAGTACTGTTTGGGCTTCCCTGATAGCTCAATGGGTAAAGAATCCACCTGCAGTGCAAGAGATTCCAGTTCGATTCCTGGGTTGGAAGATCCGCTGGAGAAGGGATAGGCTACCCACTCCAGTATTCCTGAGCTTCCTTTATGGCTCAGCTGGTAAAAAATCTGTCTGCAATGTGGGAGATCTGGGTTTGATTCCTGGGTTGGGATGATCCCCTGGAGAAAGGAAAGGCTACCCACTCCAGTATTCTGGCCTGGAGAATTCCATAGACTGTACAGTCCATAGGGTCACAAAGAATCGGACATGGCTGAGGGACTTTCACTTTCAGGCACCTTTGTGGATGACACCTCATGGAGTTTATGGTACCTGCAATCTGCATGACCATTCACTGTGGCACTGGTGTTAACTATGGAGAGTAGGGCGTCCCTCAGGTGAGATGTAAACCAAAGACCCTGGAGCTCCAACTACTCATGACCTGGTGCAGAAATGATCATCAGGCCTAGAATTCCTATAATGTAAGCAGCTGAGCCTGAGATTCTATATGAAAGCAGACTGGATAAAGCTACATAGTCACTGAAAGAATAAACTAAAAAAATCCACTGTCCTACAAACAAAATCAGCAAGGAAATGGGAGAATGGATAAATAGACTGTGGAGTAGTTATACAATAGCATCCAAGGACATGGAAAATAAATGAAGTTTAGCTACAGGTTCTAGACAGTATCCTGATTAAAAATATAAGCCAAGAGAATAATATCCACAAATTCTTAATAGTTCTTAACCCTGGGGTTAGAGACAGAAATTAAACTGTAAAGATTCACACAGGGGACTTCAACAATATGGGGAGTTTTATTTCTTCAATAAAGTAGTAGATCCACCAGTGAATGCTTTATTATTCTTTATATATAATTATATTTCTTATATATAGCTTCCCTAGTGTCTCAGACAGTGAAGAATCTACCTACAATGCAGGAGAACTGGGTTCAATCCTTGGGGCAGGAAGATCCCCTGGAGAAGGGCATGGCAACCCACTCCAGTATTCTTGCCTGGAGAATCCCATGGACAGAAAAACCTAGTGGGCTGAAGTCCTTGGAGTTGCAAAGAGTCAGACATGACTGAATAACTAACAATTTCACTTTCATATTTTTTATACATTATTTACCTCTCCTACACTATGCATAAAATATTTTAATAAAATAACTTATATTTCATTTTGTATGTGTGAATGTATGTGGGGTGAAAAGTAGAATTTGTGCACACACAGTCTCAGAAGAAAGAAGGATTTCAAACTGAAAAGTACATAAAAATCATACCTCTAGACATTGAGTTTTGGGATGATTGTTTTTTCATACCTATATCTATTGGTATATTATTTACAATGAAAATAAATAAACTTATTTATTTATTTTCTGGCTTAAAACTCAACATTCAAAAAACTAAGATCATTCAAATAAACTGGCTTAAAACTTAACATTCAAAAAACTAAGATCATGGCATCCAGTCCTATCACTTCATGGCAAATAGATGGGGAAACAATGGAAACAGTGACAGACTATTTTCTTAGGCTCCAAAATCACTGCAGATAGTGACTGAAGCCATGAAATAAAAAGATGCTTGCTCCTTGGAAGAAAAGCTATGACCAACCTAGACAGCATGTTAAAAAGCAGAGACATTACTTTGCCAACAAAGGTCTGTCTAGTCAAAGCTATGGTTTTTCCAGTAGTCATGTATGGATGTGAGAGTTGGACTATAAAGAAAGCTGAGTGCCAAAGAATTGATGCTTTTTAACTGTGGTGTTGGAGAAGACTCTTGAGAGTCCCTTGGATGGCAAGGAGATCAATCAGTCAATTCTAAAGGACATCAGTGCTGAATATTCATTGGGAGGACTGATGCTGAAGCTGAAACTCCAGTACTTTGACTACTTGATGCATAGAACAGATTCATTGGCAAAGACCCTGCTGCTGGGAAAGATTGAAGGGAGGAGGATAAGGTGATGACAGAGGATGAGATGGTTGGATGGCATCACCAATTCAAAGGACATGAGCTTGAGAAAGCTCCAGATGTTGGTGATGGACAGGGAAGCCCAGTGTGCTGCAATCCATGGAGTCACAAGAATGGGACACACCTGAGTGACTGAACTGAACTGATCTGAAATCTTTATAATAATGATAAAAGATCTGCCAAAACACTTAATATCAAATCTTAGCATGGTAGTAGTTCTTGTATTTTGAAAACATTCTAATTGTTAAAACAGCATTTTTTAAATAATCAAGTGAATGTAATTAAGTTACAGTAAAATGATAATAGGAGGATTCATTAGACTAGATCTTATGCCACTTAGTAATATGAGGGACTTCTAACAGATTAAAATTAGAGGAAAAGAAATTAGGGAAATTATAGACAAAAAGAATCTAAGTTGAGATTATGTTTATGGTCCCTCAGCAAAATTCCTTCATTAGCTATTGTTCCAACTGTATCAATTGACTCAGAAGTTTAAAAAAATTTAATTAAAAATTTAATTTTCCTGACTTTAGGGGAAATGCTTTCAATTTTTCACCATTGAGGATAATGTTTGCTGTGGGTTTGTCATATATAGTTTTTATTATATTGACGTAAGGGTGCCCCCTTTCACCACTACTATTCAACATAGTTTAGAAGTTTTGGCCACAGCAATCAGAGCAGAAAAAGAAATAAAAGGAGTCCAAATTGGAAAAGAAGAAGTAAAACTCTCACTGTTTGCAGAGGACATGATCCTCTACATAGAAAACCCTAAAGACTCCATCAGAAAATTACTAGAGCTAATCAGTGAATATAGTAAAGTTGCAGGATATAAAATCAACACACAGAAATTCCTTGCATTCCTATACACTAATAATGAGAAAATAGAAAGAGAAATTAAGGAAACAATTCCATTCACCATTGCAACGAAAGGAATAAAATACTTAGGAATATGTCTACCTAAAGAAACTAAGGACCTATATATGCTGCTGCTGCTGCTGCTGCTAAGTCGCTTCAGTCGTGTCCGACTCTGTGCGACCCCATAGATGGCAGCCCACCAGGCTCCCCCGTCCCTGGGATTCTCCAGGCAAGAACACTGGAGTGGGTTGCCAATGCCTTCTCTGAGACCTATATAAAGAAAATTATAAAACACTGGTGAAAAAAATCAAAGAGGACACTAGTAAATGGAGAAATATACCATGTTCATGGATCAGCAGAATCAATATAGTGAAAATGAGTATACTACCCAAAGCAATCTATAGATTCAATGCAATCCTTATCAAGCTACCAAAGGCATTTTTCACAGAGCTGGAACAAATAATTTCACAATTTGTATGGAAATACAAAAAACCTCGAATATCCAAAGCAATCTTGAGAAAGAAGAATGGAACTGGAGGAATCAACCAGCCTGACTTCAGACTCTACTACAAAGCCACAGTCATCAAGACAGTATGGTACTGGCAAAAAGATAGAAATATAGATCAATGCAACAAAATAGAAAGCCCAGAGATAAATCCATGCACCTATGGACACCTTATCTTTGACAAAGGAAGCAAGACTATACAATGGAGAAAAGACAATCTCTTTAACAAGTGGTGCTACGAAAACAGGTCAACCACTTGTAAAAGAATGAAACTAGAACACTTTCTAACACCATCCACAAAAATAAACTCAAAATGGATTAAAGATCTAAACGTAAGACCAGAAACTATACAACTCCTAGGGGAGAACATAGGCAAAACACTCTCCGACATACATCACAGCAGGATCCTCTATGACCCACCTCCCAGAATATTGGAAATAAAAGCAAAAATAAACAAATAAGACCTAATTATAATTAAAAGCTTCTGAACAACAAAGGAAACTATAAGCAAGGTGAAAAGACAGCCTTCCAACTGGGAGAAAATAATAGCAAATTAAGCAACTGACAAACAACTAATCTCAAAAATATAGAAGCAACTCCTACAGCTCAATTCCAGAAAAATAAACGACCCAATCAAAAAATGGGCCAAAGAACTAAATAGACATTTCTCCAAAGAAGACATACAGATGGCTAACAAACACATGAAAAGATGCTCAACATCACTCATTATCAGAGAAATGCAAATCAAAACCACAATGAGGTACCATTTCACGCCAGTCAAAATGCCTGCTATCCAAAAGTCTACAAGCAATAAATGCTGGAGAGGGTGTGGAGAAAAGGGAACCCTCTTACACTGTTGGTGGGAATGCAAACTAGTACAACCACTGTGGAGAACAGTGTGGAGATTCCTTAAAAAACTGGAAATAGAACTGCCTTATGACCCAGCTATCCCACTACTGGGCATACACACTGAGGAAACCAGAATTGAAAGAGACATGTGTACCCCAATGTTCATCGCAGCACTGTTTATAATATCCAGGACATGGATGCAACCTAGATGTCCATCAGCAGATGAATGGATAAGAAAGCTGTGGTACATATACACGATGGAGTATTACTCAACCATTAAAAAGAATACATTTGAATCAGTTCTAATGAGGTGGATGAAACTGGAGCCTATTATACAGAGTGAAGTAAGCCAGAAAGAAAAACACCAATACAGTATATTTATGCATATATATGGAATTTAGAAAGATGGTAATGATAACCCTGTATGCGAGACAGCAAAAGAGACACAGATGTATAGAACAGTCTTTTGGACTCTGTGGGAGAGGGAGAGGGTGGGATGATTTGGGAGAATGGCATTGAAACATGTATATCATATATGAAACGAATCGCCAGTCCAGGTTCGATGCAGGATACAAGATGCTTGGGGCTGGTGCACTGGGATGACCCAGAGGGACGGTACTGGGAATGAGGTGGGAGGAGGGTTCAGGATGGGGAACACGTGTACACCCGTGGCAGATTCATGTTGATGTATGGCAAAACCAATACAATATTGTAAAGTAATTAGCCTCCAATTAAAATAAATAAATTTTTTAAGAAAAGAGTACAGCAAGAAGAGAAACTAGCATAAAATTATGTAAGATATTAAATATTGTAGCATCTTACAGAGTTGTGGTAAAATTAACTGCCTTATGATATTTCAAAATGTTTGTTAATAAAGTCTTTACTTGATACTTAAGAAAAAAATGTTTAATTTTGTGAAATTTCTCTGGAACAAATGTCTTGTGAACAGAAAGGGGCTTTTTTAATAAAACACATTAACACAGGCTTGTGAAGCCTGTCAGTCAGTTAGTCAGTTCAGTCGCTCAGTCATGTACGACTCTTGGCGACCCCATGGACTGCAGCCTACCAGGCTCCTCTGTCCATGGGATTTTCCAGGCAAGAGTACTGGAGTGGGGTGACATTGCCTTCTCCGATAGTCTAGCTAAAGTTCTACAAAAATATAACAAGAAACTCTTTACAATTTATAACTGAGTTACAAGAAAATCAGAAATAATTCCAGGATCAAAGTATAGTCTAAAAGCCTCAACAGTGTAGCAATGAGCAAAACATGACTCCAGTAGTGGAAGCATGTTGTCGTAAGTTGCCAATGACACTAGTTTTAATGCCCATTCAAGAAAAAAAGATGAGGCTTCATCAGGTGTGTGAGTAATAATAATTGTGGTGGTGGTGGTTTAGCCTGTAAGTCCTGTCGGACTCCTGCGACCCCATGGACTATAGCCTGCCTGGCTCCTCTGTCCATGGTATTTCCCAGAAAGAATACTGGACTGGGGTTGTCATTTCCTTCTTCAGGGGATCTTCCTGACTCAGGAATCAGACAAGCATCTCCTGCATTGCAGGTGGTTTCTTTAGCACTGAGCCACCATAGGAGCAGACAATAATGATTGAGACCTCCATAAAGTGCCAATTTCCCTGAAATAACTAAAAGATCAAAATTGCAAATTGATTGGAAATTTTTCATGAATTGATTAAAACATGAACTCTGGTTTAGTATTGAGTTCCAAGTTCATGTTTTATTTCTTTAAAAAAGTAAGAAATGGAACAAAAAGTAAAGTGTGTCAAAATAACAAGATGTGATCGGCCTGTATGGGCTTTCCCAATGGCACTAGTGGTAAAGAACTTGGCTGCCAATGCAGGAGATGTAAGAGGAGGGTTCAATCCCTGGGTTGGAAGATCCCCTGGAGGAGGGCATGGAAACCCACTCCAGTATGCTTGCCTGGAGAATCCCACGGACAGAGGAACCTGGAGGACCACAGGCCATAGGGCTGCAAAGAGTCGGACATGACTGAAGTGACTTAGCATGCACACATGGTGAGAACATGGGTGTTCAATTTTGTTGTTTTCCATAAATTTTTGTTAGCTTGCAGTTTTTTTAAGAAAAGGAAAAAAAAATTCTACCTCTAGTCTTTTCTCACTAAGAAAAAATACACAATTCTTTTTGCAAGGCATCATGTCTAGCAATGTTTGCAGAGCCCACTTACTCTCCAGGAAGTCAAAAGTATTTACTGCACTGAATACTTCACTAAAGGAGCTTTGACAAAATGAGATGCAACATTCACTCACCTGTTGTGTTTATTGGTCATCACCCTCTGTGAGTCTTAGGTTCCCTTTTTGTAAAATGTGACAATTTCATAGAATCTTTTTGAGACTCAATTTAAAAGAGATAGTTGATAAGCTCTAAGTGCTGTTCTAAAGTCATACTATACAGTGAGTAAGCCACATATGCTCTATCAGACAACCTAGGTTCTTCTATCATTTGTGCCACTTAAAAGCTCTATGACTTAGGCAAATTGTTTGATCCTATTTCTTAAATAGGTAATTTGCCAAACAAAAAAGCAAAGTGAAAGTGGAAGCAGAGAGAAAGATTGGAAGATGCTACCGTGTTACCTTTGAATACAGAAAGGGGCCATGAATCAGTATATCCAGGTGATCTCTAGAGCTGGACAAGGTTAGGAAATAAATTCTCCACTACATCCTCCAGAAGGATCTCAGCCCTACCAATTAATACTGTGACTTTAGGACTTCTGTCCAGAGATCTGTAAAATAACATATTTGTGTTATTTTAAACCACTAAATTTGTGACAATTTGCAACAGCATCAGGAGGAAACTGAAACAATAGGTCAAGGTCCCAACACAGAATTAATGTATAATGAGAAATAACTGCCTATTTCAAAGCATTCTAGCGAGTGCCAAATGTGATCATGTTTATCAGAACTTTGTAAATCATAAAGTGCTGAATAAATGTTAGCTCTTGCTGCATTACTCTGGAAACTTGACTCTTAGTGGAGACTCGCTGTGCAGAAACAAAAGCAAATTTAAAATGTCAACACCAACACTTTGGAGACATAAATAAGCTATCGACAATAAAGCACTTTAGCAGCATGTAACAGTGGCTCAGTGGTAAAGCAGCAGCCCGCAATGTGGGAGACCCAGATTCAGTCCCTGGGTCGGGAAGATCCCCTGGAAGTGGTCATGGCAATCCATTCTAGTATTCTTGCCTGGAAAATCCCTTCCTATAAAACAAAGAATGCAAGAATCAGAGGCCCAAGGGTATTCCAGATTGCAAAATAGGGGTCAGCCTTCATAAGTGGAAATACTCACTGTGTGGAAAGTAGCAGGATAAACAAATATTTATACCAAACTTTTTTTTTTTTTTTGTAGACTTGCCTGTTCTTAGCTCCTGGGAGAATGATTGTATTCTGGCAGCAGACAACTCAGCAATTAGCAGTCAAAGCATGAACTCATGTTGCCAACAACTGCCTGCACCTTAAGTAAACACCATTCTATGCTGTTTAATATAAAATGAAATTTCCAGAATTTAAAATCCATTTGAATTGCCTGTACAGTTGAAGTGTTTCTGAATGTAATTAAATCACTTTCAGGATAATGACATACTTAAATACAAGCTGCTCTAAAACACCAAAAATTGTTGAATTTTTTAAAATTTCAGTTAGCTTCTAATGTTTTCTTTATGTATGCACTTTTATGATTTTAATTAAGAATAAATGCCAATAATTGAAGAATTCATATGGTTATTTTACTAAAATTTATTCTGCTAAAATTTAACTGGTTCCAAAAAATGGAATCAAGAATCTTTAGATTGCAAGTTGATTTTTAATCCTGACCCTATTTTCAGAGACATAGACTTGATTTCACAGAAACACCTTAACAAATTCCATTACTGAAACAGTTATGAAAAGATGCTCCTATTTTCTTTTTCTCAGTGTTTCCTCTTCTGCCTAAACTAGAACATCAGAAGTATGAAGACACTACAGCAGGATGGTGTTGGATGAAGTGGAAGAACCATCCCAATTACTTTTATTTCCACTTTGAGAAATGAATCTTCTGGAGACACATAGCAGTTGAAATTCTTTGTCTGGCACCTTCCAGACTAAACAGAAGTTAAAGCTACTATTTTGAATTTCTGGTAGTGTTGAATTTTTGGCAATGGCAAGTGGACATTGAGAATGTGCACCAAAAAATATATATATATATATAAATGTGTGTGTGTGTGTGTACGCTAAAACTCTGATACATAGATCATGTAACTATCAATATATACAACTTCAAAAAGAAGCTACTGGGAAATGCTTATGGGAGCTATTAACAAAGAAGGGCCTTGAGGTCACTGCTGAGCTTCAGTGCTTTCACACCTTCACCATCTCAGGTCCCGTGTCCTCCAGAATTTGCACATAACACAGAGATTACTTGGTTCTTCTACACATAATATTCCTTGCAAAGACTGTCAGGCTTCCACTGGAGATATAATTATATCCTTGGGCACCTTGTTGCAAGCCAGACCCAACATGGTGTAAGCCTTCCCAAGAAATCTGGTGGCAGCTGGCATAAATTTCATGCATGTCTCTCAGACAGTGCTATGGATACTACACTTTCCTTGAACAGACCACTATCTATGAATGCAGATAACAAAGGTTCAGTTCAGTTCAGTTCAGTCGCTCAGTCGTGTCCGACTCTTTGTGACCCCATGAATCGCAGCACGTCAGGCCTCCCTGTCCATCACCAACTCCCGGACTTCACTCAGACTCACATCCATCGAGTCAGTGATGCCATCCAGCCATCTCATCCTCTGTCGTCCCCTTCTCCTCCTGCCCCCAACCCCTCCCAGCATCAGAGTCTTTTCCAATGAGTCAACTCCTCGCATGAGGTGGCCAAAGTACTGGAGCTTCAGCTTTAGCATCATTCCCTCCAAAGAAATCCCAGGGCTGATCTCCTTCAGAATGGACTGGTTGGATCTCAGGTTAGGTATAGCTAATTAAATAGTCTGGAATAAAGAATAGAGAAATTATTTACTATGAAATCATTGCTTTCATTTTCTTTGCCCAAATATTACCAATTTTTTTTAATTTCTAAAAAATGGTTATAATCCATATCATTTATGAGTAGTCACCCATATCACTTACCATTTCTTTCTGATAGCTTTAGAAAGGATCAAATCAATCTAACATTGTTCTCAAACTATGCAGAAGACAACTTAAGAGTTTTTTCACTTTTAATAACACAGACTGAAAGGATCCTTAATTTCCACATTACCTCGGTCTTAAAAGTTTTTCAATTAGCTAGCAACTAAGCCTATCAAGAAAAATGGCACCAGAGGATATAAGATATGAATTTTAGTTGAAAAGTAAGGTTAAATAATCTATATCCAATATTTGTTTTCTTTTTTTCCTCTTTCCAAAAATTCAAGTCTAACTCTCATGACACAATCCAGACAATAGTTCAATATAAGACAAAATAATAAGTTTATAAGTAAATAGCATTTGTTATATTTATTAATTTATTTATTATTTTGTCATATTGAATTATTATCTTATATTAAACTATAAAGAATTAGTAGCACAAAGATTATAAAACAATTAAAAATGATGCATTCCCTATATCTACTTTATCCTTCAAGGAAAGTCAGTTGTCATTGTGACTTTTATTTGGAAACTGCCATCTTCAGTGACATTCCTTTTTGCATCATGTGCATGCTTTTGTTGTATCGCTTCGGTTGTATCAGACTCTTTGCAACCCCGTGGACTGTATAGTGTGCCAGGCTCCTCTGTCCATGGGGCTCTCCAGGCCAGAATACTGGAGTGGATTGCCATGCCCAAAGTCAATGATATATATATCATTACATTGTACATTTTAAACTTATCTAGTGCTATATGTCAGTTAGCTAATGAAACTGGAAGAAAAAAAAAAGAAAGCCAATGGCTAAAGAAACAATAAATCAAACTTTGGAATCATATTGTTGGCATCAGCATTCTGTAAAACAAAGCAACATCTACCACAGACATCCAGACACTCCTGACCTTTAAAGGGGTTTAGAGATCTAATTCCACGTCAGTGTTGGCAATAAACAAAGGGTTTCTCTCAACTGCTACAAAACTGACAATTTAATTTCTACATTCTCAGAATAACCAAGAGCATCTTAATTTTCTTTTTTTTTTTTAATTTTATTTTATTTTTAAACTTTACATAATTGTATTAGTTTTGCCAAATATCAAAATGAATCCGCCACAGGCATACATGTGTTCCCCATCCTGAACCCTCCTCCCTCCTCCCTCCCCACACCATCCCTCTGGGTCGTCCCGGTGCACCAGCCCCAAGCATCCAGTATCGCGCATCGAACCTTAATTTTCCTACTAAAAATGTTTTGCATGATTCTTCCAAGCTGATCTTATACTGAAGACTTCAAATATTATAAAACTTACCCCAATAAAGACCCCTTAAAACAACTTCTCAGAAACTTAAAACAGTATCAGAACCAAATTTTTAATAAAAGTGTATATGTTACTGGGACCCTTCTAAACATTAAACACACAACCATTTTGTCAAACAGTAACGGTATTTAATATTTATTTTTATTTATTTATTATTCAGACAGAAAGAAATCCTGAGTAATAAAACAGACAACAGAAGTGTTTATTACTAATATTCTAAGCATAAGGACCTGGAATACGCACGAGTGTTGACCTTTATTTGGGAAGGGCCATCTAAAGTGGCATTCCTGTTTGCTTCATGTGCGTGCTTGTGCTGAGTCATTTCAGTCACGTCTGACTCCGTGTGACCCCATGGACTGCAGCCCACCAGGCTCCTCTGTCCATGGGATGCTCCAGGCAAGAATACTGGAGTGGTTTGCCATGCCCTTCTCTAGGAGATTTTCCCCACCCAGGGATCGAACCCATGTCTCTTACATCTCCTGCATTGGCAGGTGGGTTCTTTATTACTACTGCCACCTGGGAATCCCTTTGTATCATAACATCATTCACTCAAAGATATGCAAGTTGCTGCCATAATTTTGACTGGAAAAAGTGACTCTTGTTTTCCTAGACATGAAATGGCATTTACTGAAGGGCTTGTTATGGTATACTATGGCTTACCTGAATTGATAACATAAGCCAAATGCTGTTAATATTTAATAGAGATTTCAGTTCTAACGATTGTATCCTGGTATACTTGTATTTGGTCATGTTTGTGCATTTGAATTAACTATTATATTATCTTCATTTCATCTGAATAAAACATTTATAATTTTATGTCCCACTGCCTTTGAATTTATTATTTCTGTGATACTTTACTACAAAATGAAAATAATGGAAAGAAAATGTTTGTCCAGGTTCCTGGACTCACATCCACAGTGAGAAATGTTAGCGTGTGGTATGCTTGAGAGCAAAGTAATTAATTATGGGCTCTTCAGAATCAGATTTCATTAAAATACACCCCTCCCTTTTGGCCAAGTCCACTTCAAGTCTGTATATTTGTAAAATCAAGAAGGATATTTTAAACCACATCTTTATGCGCTCAGTTCAGATCAGAAAGCATGAGCTCAAATTAGGGATGAGGATTCAGATACCACATTCAAGGTTTTATAAATTATTTTTTAATATTTAACTCTTCTCATCTTTCTTCTTCTTTTC
The DNA here is from genome assembly GCF_032452875.1 of Bos javanicus. NCBI lineage: Eukaryota > Metazoa > Chordata > Mammalia > Artiodactyla > Bovidae > Bos > Bos javanicus. Next base: position 90,696,496 of record NC_083876.1, read on the forward strand.
CCTTTTCATCAAAAGTGATACATCCTACTGAGAAAAAAATCTGTAGCACTCCTCATTATCAACATTGCCCACCAGAGTGGTGCATTGGTTACAGCCGATGAACTTACACTAACACATCATAATCACTCAAAGTCCATATTTCACATTATGGTTCACTGTTGGTGATGTACATTCTATAGGCTTAGACAAATGTATCATGACATGTACACATTATTATGGTATTACAAACAGCATTTTCACTATCCTGAAATTCCTCCATGTTCCCACTTATTCATCCATTCCCACTCACACCTAATCCATGGCAACCACTGATCTTGTTTTTAAAAGTGTTTCCATAGTTTTGTCTTTTCCAGAACATCACATAGTTGAAACCACACAGTATATAGTCTCTTCAAATTGATTTCTTTCATTTAGTAATATGCATTTCAATTTCCTGATGTCTTCTCGTGGTTTGATAGCTCATGCCTTCTTACTGCTGAATAATATTCCATTGTCTAAAAGAACATCTTGGTTGCTTCCAAATTTTGGTGATTATGAATAAAACTGCCAAAAATGTTCAGGTTTTTGTACAGACATAAATGTTCATATCTTTTAGAAAAGTACCATGAGGCACAATTGTCGCGTGGTATCAGTTCAGTCACTCAGTCATGTCCGATTCTTTGTGACCCCATGGACTGCAGCACGCCAGGCTTCCCTATCCATCACCAGCTCCCGGAGCTTACTTACACTCATGTTCATAGAATCGATCATGCTATCCAACCAGCTCTTCCTCTGTCATCTGCTTCTCCTCCTGCCTTCTATCCTTCCCAGCATCAGGGGTCTTTCCAATGAGTCAGTCCTTCATATCAGGAGGCCGAAGTATTGGAGTTTCAGCATCAGTCTTTCCAATGAACACTCAGGACTGATTTCCTTTCAGATGAACTGGTTGGATTTCCTTGCAGTCCAAGGGACTCTCAAGAGTCTTCTCCAATACCACAGTTCAAAAGCATCAATTCTTTAGGGCTCAGCTTTCATTATAGTCCAACTCACACATCCATACATGATTAATGGAAAAATCATAGCCTTAACTAGACAGACCTTTGTTGGCAAAGTAATGTCTCTGCTTTTGAATATGCTATCTGGGTTGTTCATAACTTTTCTTCCAAGGAGTAAGCGTTTTTTAATTTCATGGCTACAATCACCATTGGCAGTGATTTTGGAGCCCAGAAGAATAAAGTCTCTCAGTTTCCATTTTTTCCCCATCTATTCTCCATGAAGTGATGGGACTGGATACCATGATCTTAGTTTCTTGAATGTTGAATTTTAAGCCAACATAGTCACTCTCCTCTTTCCTTTAATCAAGAGGCTCTTTAGTTCTTCTTCACTTTCTGCCATAAGGGTGGTGTCATCTACATATCTGAGGTTATGGATAATTCTCCTGGAAATCTTGATTCCAGCTTGTGCTTCATCCAGTCCAAACCATGCATGGTATGGTAAGATTGTATTTAGTTTTGTTATAAATTTCAAAAATGTTTTCCAAATTAGCTGAACTATTCTGCATTCAGCAGTGTATGAAAGTTCCTACTTTTGCACATCCTCACCAGCATTTGGTATTGTCTGTGTTCTGAATACATAGATTTTGTAATATTTTTGTCTAGATAAATGATACCAGATAGTATAGTATAATTTACTATATAAAGTAACTTTATTGATAAATAACATTTTCAAGATATATCTAGTTTGCATATATTAATCCAGCCTTTCACCACTCAAGGTGTAGATAATAGAACAGAGGCACCAGCATCTTCTAGGAGCTTATTGGAAATGCGGTATCTCAGATTCCACCCTAGAGTTTTTGGATAAGAATATATATTTTAACAAGACCCTTGGGTTACTTATATGCTTATTCAAATTCAAAATGGAGTTATATATCCTCTTTATTTAAGACCCTGATGCTGGGAAAGATTGAAGGCTGGAGGAGAAGGGGACAACAGAGGATGAGATGGTTGGATGGCATCACCAAGTCAACGGACATGAGTTTGAGTAAACTCCTGGAGTTGGTGATGGACAGGGAGGCCTGGCGTGCTACAGTCCATGGGGTCGCAAAGAGTCAGACATGACTGAGCAACTGAACTTATTTAACTAAACATAAATAATATATTATAAGAACATATCAATTTACTTATGTCATTTACTTACCATTTCTCTCACTGGTAGTTTCTGGTGCATTTGAATTGTAAAATGCAACATTCATTATTTTTCTCTATATATCCTTGGTCTTTCATGTGAGCATATCCCTAGGAAGGACCTATACATGGAGTTGTGCTTTTGTTGAACACAGACTTTTCAATTTTATCGAGTATCATGAAATTGCTCCCCTGAATAACTGTGTTGGTTTAGAATCCACTACCAATTCATTTGTGTTTCCAGGTCCTTGTTGTTCAATCACTCCATCATGTCAGACTCTGAGACCCCATGGAATGCAGCATGCCAGGCTTCCTTGACCTCCACTATCTCCTAAAGTTTGCTCAAACTCATGTCCATTGAGTTGATGATGCCGTCCAACCATCCAGTTCCTTAAATCCTGCCAAATACTTGGTTTTATCAGGCTTTTAAAAGTTTTACCATTCAGGTCACATTTCATTTCCTATGAAAGACTGGTTGGTATCTTAATTCTAATTTACCTAATTAGTGAAATCAAGAATGATTTCAAATGTTTGTTGCCCATTCTTATTCTCTCTTAGGTGCATTACCCTTATATTCCACTGGGCTGTCTCATTGATTTGTGGAAATTCTTTATATATTCTGGATATTAGCTCTTAGTCATTTAAACTTTGTAATACTTAGTCCCAGTCTATATGAGATACTTTCTCCTTATCATAGTTTATTTTGCTATACTTAAAGGCTACTGCTTTAAACTTAATGGGACATCTTCAGCCATCTTTTCCTTTATAGTTTAAAATAAATCACAAGATAATTAAGGTGTTCTATTATGTTCCTTTCTAAACACAAAGTAGGAACCGATCAACTTGGTGCAATTTTAAGTGTCCTCTCCTAGTTTAGAAGCATATTTGCCCATATTTCTATTATTTTTAGGTAAGTGGTTTTACCGGGCAAACTTTTTTAAAAGTTAAACAGAGAACAGCGAAACATCTGAACAGATGTGAACTGAGTTTTCTCCATAGATTTTATGGATCTTTCACAGAAAGGGCCATGAAGTTAAGCATCTAGATTCAATTTCCGTAAACATTTTAACATTTTGTCATCAGCAGATAAGAAAAATATATATGTGATAAAAATAGAGTTTGCCAAGGTTAGTATTAGAGAAGGGAATGGAGTGTTTAGAACTATACTGCTAATTCAATTTTGTCATACCATATATCTTTCTCAAAGTGTAGTTTGGGGAAAGAAATTATTTTCAGCTGTGAATAAAACAGGTTGTTAAATTTCTATATTGAGGACATATCAACAATGACGCTGAATCTGTGGCTTAGAATGGTGACAATTACAGACCTTTGCATGTACACGTTTATGATTACAGACACAAAGGATACTGCTGTAATAAAATGCTGGCATCTGGGCCTATCACATCTCAATACACTGATAAAGCTGAAACGGCTGAACATATTGGACCTGAATGTCAGGAAGCAGCACACAAATAATGCAATTCAGATAAACAAAGGAAGGTAGAAGCTAATGGGCAGAAGAGAACATTACAATTTTAAAAGAGAAAGTCTGGCACAACTTAGATCATTTTAATGATAGAAACAAAAGACAAGTCATTTATCATAAATGAAATTTTATATTTGCAGATGGTTTCCTGATTCAAGGTCTTAGATGAAATGTTACACTTTTAAACTTTAAGATTGGTGCTAAACACAGCAAAGGAACAAAATGTTAGATGTCTCAAGGGGACATCACAACTGATCACATGAATATTGAAATGACAGTGAGGGCATAAGAGAACTCTATGCCCATGAATTTGATAACTTAGATGAAAAGATCAACTCCATAAAAGATACAGGCTATCATCATTTATCCAAGGAGAAAAAGAAACCTGAATATCTAGTGTAGAAATTGAATCAATGATTAAAAACTTTCCACAAAAGAAAACACAAGGCCCAGATGATTTCAAGGGCAAATTCTGCCAAACGTTTAAGGAAAAAATAACACCATCCCAAAGAAAAAGAAATGCAAAAAAGCAAAATGGCTGTCTGAGGAGGACTTACAAATAGCTGTGAAAAGAAGGGAAGCGAAAAGCAAAACAGAAAAAGAAAGATATTCCCATTTGAATGCAGAGTTCCAAAGAATAGCAAGGAGAGATAAAAAGCCTTCCTCAGTGATCAATGCAAAGAAATAGAGGAAAACAACAGAATAGGAAAGACTAGATCTCTTCAGGGAGAAGGCAATGGCACCCCACTCCAGTACTCTTGCCTGGAATATCCTATGGACGGAGGAGCCTGGTAGGCTGCAGTTCATGGGGTCGCTAAGAGTCGGACACGACTGAATGACTTCACTTTCACTTTTCACTTTCATGCATTGGAGGAGGAAATGGCAGCCCACTCCAGTGCTCTTGCCTGGAGAATCTATGGGGTCACACAGAGTCGGACACGACTGAGTGACTTAGCAGCAGCAGCAGATCTCTTCAAGAAAATTAGAGGTACCAAGGGAACATTTCATGCAAAGATGGGCACAATACACGACAGAAATGGTAGGACCCAACAGAAGCAGAAGATATTAAAAAAGGTGGCAAGCATACACAGAAGAGCTTCACAACCCAGATAATCATGATGGTGTGATCATTCACCTAGAGCCAGACATCCTGGAATGTGAAGTCAAGTGGACCTTAGGAAGCAACACTACAAACAAAGCTAGTGAAGGTGATGGAATTCCAGTTGAGCTATTTCAAATCCTGAAAGATGATACTGTGAAAGTGCTGCACTCCATATGCCAGCAAATTTGGAAAACTCAGCAGTGGCCACAGGACTGGAAAAGGTCCGTTTTCATTCCAATCCCAAAGAAAGGAAATGCCAAAGAATGCTCAAACTACCACATAATTGCACTCATCTCACATGCAAGTAAAATAATGCTCAAAATTCTACAAACCAGGCTTCAGCAATATGTGAACCATGAACTTCCAGATGTTCAAATTGGTTTTAGAAAAGGCAGAGGAACCAGAGATCAAATTTCCAACATCTGCTGGATCATGAAAAAGCAAGAGAGTTCCAGAAAACCATCTATTTCTGCTTTCTTGACTATGCCAAAGCCTTTGACTGTGTGGATCACAATAAACTGTGGGAAATTCTGAAAAGATGGGAATACCACCTGACCTGCCTCCTGAGAAATCTGTATGCAGCTCAGGAAGCAACAGTTAGGACTGAACATGGAACAACAGACTGGTTCCAAATAGGAAAAGGAGTACGTCAAGGCTGTATACTGTCACCCTACTTATTTAACTTATGTGCAGAGTACATCCTGAGAAACGCTGGGCTAGAGGAAGCACAAGCTGGATTCAAGATTGCCGGGAGAAATACCAGTCACCTCAGATATGCAGATGACACCACGCTTATAGGAGAAAGTGAAGAAGAACTAAAGAGCCTCTTGATGAAAGTGAAAGTGGAGAGTGAAAAAGTTGGCTTGAAGCTCAACATTCAGAAAACTAAGATCATGGTATCCAGTCCCATCACTTCATGGGAAATAGATGGGGAAACAGTGGACATAGTGGCTTACTTTATTTTTCTGGGCTCCAAACTCACTGCAGATGGTGACTGCAGCCATGAAATTAAAAGACACTTACTCCTTGGAAGGAAACTTATGACAAACCTAGACAGCATATTAAAAAGCAGAGACATTACTTTGCCAACAAAAGTCCATCTAGTAAAGGCTACGGTTTTTCCAGTGGTAATGCATGGATGTGAGCGTTGGACTGTAAAGAAAGCTGAACACCGAATAATTCATGCTTTTGAACTGTGGTGTTGGAGAAGACTCTTGAGAGTCCCTTGGACGGCAAGGAAATCCAACCAATCTGTCCTAAAAGAGATCAGTCCTGGGTGTTCATTGTAAGGACTGATATTGAAGCTGCAACTCCAATACTTTGGCCACCTGATGGGAAGAGTTAACTCATTGGAAAAGACCCTGATGCTGGGAAAGATTGAGGACAGGAGAAGGGGATGATCGAGGATGAGATGGTTGGATGGCATCACCGACTTGGTGCACATGGGTTTGGGTGAACTCTGGGAGTTGTTGATGGACAGGGAGGCCTGGCATGCTGTAGTTCATGGGGTTGCAAAAAGCTGGACATAACTGAGTGACTGGACTGAACTGAACTGAACACCAATTCTCTGTTCAGTTCAGTTCAGTTGAGTCGCTCAGTCATGTCCGACTCTTTGTGACTCCATGAATTGCAGCAAGCCAGGCCTCCCTGTCCATCACCAACTACCGGACTTCACTCAGACTCACGTCCATCGAGTCAGTGATGCCATCCAGCCATCTCATCCTCTGTGGTCCCCTTCTCCTCCTACCCCCAATCCCTCCCAGCATCAGAGTCTTCTCCAATGAGTCAACACTTCGCATCAGGTGGCCAATGTACTGGGTTTCAGCTTTAGCATCATTCCCTCCAAAGAAATCCCAGGGCTGATCTCCTTCAGAATGGACTGGTTGGATCTCCTTGCAGTCCAAGAGACTCTCAAGAGTCTTCTCCAACACCACAGTTCAAAAGCATCAATTCTTCGGCACTCAGCCTTCTTCACAGTCCAACTCTCACATCCATACATGACCATGGGAAAAACCATAGTCTTGACTAGATGGACCTTTGTTGGTAAAGTAATGTCTCTGCTTTCGAATATGCTGTCTAGGTTGGTCATAACTTTCCTTCTAAGGAGTAAGCGTCTTTTAATTTCATGGCTGCAGTCACCGTCTGCAGTGATTTTGGAGCCCCCAAAAATAAAGCCTGACACTATGTCCACTGTTTCCCCATCTATTTCCCATGAAGTGATGGGACTGGATGCCATGATCTTCATTTTCTGAATGTTTCGCTTCAAGCCAACTTTTTCACTCTCCTCCTTCACTTTCATCAAGAGGCTTTTTAGTTCCTCTTCACTTTCTGCCATAAGGGTGGTGTCATCTGCATATTTGAGGTGATTGATATTTCTCCCGGCAATCTTGATTCCAGCTTGTGCTTCTTTCAGCCCAGCATTTCTCATGATGTACTCTTCATATATGTTAAATAAGCAGGGTGACAATATACAGCCTTGATGTACTCCTTTTCCTATTTGGAACCAGTCTGTTGTTCCATGTCCAGTTCTAACTGTTGCTTCCTGACCTGCATACAGATTTCTCAGGAGGCAGGTCAGGTGGTCTGGTATTCCCATCTCTTTCAGAATTTCCCACAGTTTATTGTGATCCACACAGTCAAAGGCTTTGGCATAGTCAAGAAAGCAAAAATAGATGGTTTTCTGGAACTCTCTTGCTTTTTCCATGATCCAGCGGATGCTGCAATTTGATCTCTGGTTCCTCTGCCTTTTCTAAAACCAATTTGAACATCTGGAAGTTCACGGTTCATGTATTGCTGAAGCCTGGCTTGGAGAATTTTGAGCATTACTTTACTAACATGTGAGATGAGTGCAATTGTGTAGTAGTTTGAGCATTCTTTGACATCGCCTTTCTTTGGGATTGGTATGAAAACTGACCTTTTCCAGTCCTGTGGCCACTGCTGAGTTTTCCAAATTTGCTGGCATATTGAGTGCAGCACTTTCACAGCATCATCTTTCAGGATTTGAAATAGCTCAACTGGAATTCCATCATCTCCACTAGCTTTGTTCATAATGATGCTTTCTAAGGCCCACTTGACTTCACATTCCAGGATGTCTGGCTCTAGGTCAGTGATCACATCATCGTGATTATCTGGGTCATGAAGGTCTTTTTTGTACAGTTATTCTGTGTATTCTTGCCACCTCTTCTTAATATCTTCTGCTTCTGTTATGTCCATAGCATTTCTGTCCTTTATCAAGCCCATCTTTGCATGAAATGTTCCCTTGGTATCTCTAAATATCTTGAAGAGATCCCTAGTCTTTCCCATTCTGTTGTTTTCCTCTATTTCTTTGCATTGATTGCTGAGAAGGCTTTCTTATCTCTTTTTGCTATTCTTTGGAACTCTGCATTCAGATGCTTAACTCTTTCCTTTTCTCCTTTGCTTTTTGCTTCCCTTCTTTTCACAGCTATTTGTAAGGCCTCCCCAGACAGCCATTTTGCTTTTTTGCATTTCTTTTCCATGGGGATGGTCTTGATCCCTGTCTCCTGTACAATGTCATGAACCTCATTCCATAGTTCATCAGTCACTCTATCTATCAGATCTAGGCCCTTAAATCTATTTCTCATTCCCACTGTATAATCATAAGGGAGATGATTTAGGTCATATCTGAATGGTCTAGTGGTTTTCCCTACTTTCTTCAATTTAAGTCTGAATTTGGTAATAAGTTGTTCATTATCTGAGCTACAGTCAGCTCCCGGTCTTATTTTTGTTGACTGTATAGAGCTTCTCCATTTTGGCTGCAAAGAACATAATCAATCTGATTTCGGTGTTGACCATCTGGTGATGTCTATGTGAAGAGTCTTCTCTTGTGTTGTTGGAAGAGGGTGTTTGCTATGACCAGTGCATTCTCTTGGCAAATCTATTAGCCTTTGCCCTGCTTCATTCCATATTCCAAGGCCAAATTTTCCTGTTACTCCAGGTGTTTCTTGACTTCCTACTTTTGCATTCCAGTCCCCTATCATGAAAAGGACATATTTTTTGGGTGTTAGTTCTGAAAGGTCTCGTAGGTCTTCATAGAATCATTCAACTTCAGCTTCTTCAGCATTACTGCTTGGGGCATAGACTTGGATTACTGTGATATTGAATGGTTTGCCTTGGAAACGAACAGAGATCATTCTATTGTTTTTGAGATTGCATCCAAGTACTGCATTTTGGACTCTTTTGTTGACCATGATGGTTACTCCATTTCTTCTGAGGGATTCCTTCCTGCAGTATAGATATAATGGTCATCTGAGTTAAATTCATCCATTCCAGTCCATTTCAGTTTGTTGATTCCTAGAATGTCGACTTTCACTCTTGCCATCTCTTGCTTGACCACTTTCAATTTATGCAATATTGCTCTTTACAGCATTGGACCTTGCTTCTATCACCAGTCACATCCACAGCTAGGTATTGTTTTTGCTTTTGCTCCATCCCTTCATTCTTTGTGAAGTCATTTCTCCACTGATCTCCAGTAGCATATTGGGCACCTACTGACCTGGGGAGTTCCTCTTTCAGTATCCTATAATTTTGCCTTTTCATACTGTTCATGGGGTTCTTAAGGCAAGAATACTGAAGTGGTTTGTCATTCCCTTCTCCAGTGGACCACATTCTGTCAGATTCTCTGTAGTCTCTTCTTAAAAAAAAAATAAAATAAAATAAAAAGTATAGAAGAAGAGGGAACACTTCTTAACCACTCTATAAGTAACCTAACACTAAGACTAGACAAGGACATTAAAAGAAAAACAATGACCAATATATTTTATAAATGTTTATAAATATTTAACAAAATATCAACCAATCTCATCAAGTAATATATAAAGCAGATAATATGTTATGACCAAGTGGAGTTCATTCTAGAAACACAAAAATCATTCTACACTTATAAACCAGTCAATCAGTATAATTTATCATATTTGGTTGGCCATAAAGTTCATTCAGGTTTTTCCATACCATCTTGGGTTGGCCAATAGTAATAGACTGAACAGAAAAACTATACAATAAGATCAATAAATATAGAAAAGAAGCTCACAAAAGTCATTATTAATTTATGATAAAAACCCAAAAAATCTAGGAAAGGAAAGGAATTCCTCGACTTAAACCTTAAACTAACATCACGTTTAATGGTGAGAGACTGAACCCTTTTTCTAAGATCGACAACAAGGTATGAATGTTCTCTCTCATTCAGTTCAGTTCAGATCAGTTCAGTCGCCCAGTCGTGTCTGACTCTTTGCGACCCCATGAATTGCAGCACACCAGGCCTCCCTGTCCATCACCCACTCCCGGACTTCACTCAAACTCACATCCATCGAGTTGGTGATGCCATCCAGACATCTCATCCTCTGTCGTCCCCTTCTCCTCCTGCCCCCAATCCCTCCCAGCATCAGAGTCTTTTCCAATGAATCAACTCTTTACATCTGTTGGCCAAAGTACTGGAGTTTCAACTTTAGCGTCACTCCTTCCAAAGAACACACAGGGCTGATCTCCTGTAGAATAGACTGGTTGGATCTCCCTGCAGTCCAAGGGACTCTCAAGAGTCGTCTCCAACACCACAGTTCAAAAGCATCAATTCTTCAGTGCTCAGCTTTCTTCACAGTCCAACTCTCACATCCATACATGACTACTGGAAAAACCATAGCCTTGACTAGACGGACCTTTGTTGGCCAAGTAATGTCTCTGCTTTTGAATATGCTATCTAGGTTGGTCATAACTTTCCTTCCAATTACCTCCATTTAATATTGTAACAGAAATCTTAACAATGCAACAGTATAAGAAAAAGTATTAAAAGTTATCCATATCAGATTACAATAGAAAAAAAAAATCCTCCTACAACTAACAAGTGACTATGTCAGGATTACAGCATGTAAGTTTGACAGGACACAAAAAACAGTTACTTCCCCATATATTAGTGATGACAATTTGATTTTGAAATTTTAAAAATGTGCTTTGTTACAGGGTAGACCTCCAAGTCAGAAGTACATATATACACATGTCTTCATCCATTCAACCTGATATCTGGCTTTAATTATAATACCTGTACTTCCTGGAACAAATCTGTCTTGCTATTTTTTTTTTTTTTAACCTCTCCAGGAATTTTAGTGTTACTGTATTTAGATATCTTGTGCCATCAGTAAAAAGAAACAGTTTTGTAAGCCCTGGGCATTTGGAGGAAAAAAAATTATCCAGAGAGTACAACATATTCTAAGATGGCTCTCTGAGGTTTTCCCTGTGCTCTAGCTCTCCTAAATCATTTTTTGTCTTGTGTTGAAGTCATGGGCTTCCTGGCACTTTTTATTAAGAATTCTACAAGTATTCATTCATTTAATTGATATTCAGACTCTCCAGAGTTTGCCATTTCCTATATAGGTGCCTGTCTTAAAATCATAAGAATGGAAATCATTCATCCCAGGAACCACAGGTAACTTTATTACCATTCAGTCAGCCATGAAAATAATCTCTAATCAATTGCCCAAATGTATGAAGAAGTAGCTCAGATCTAAAAAGAAAGAAAACATATGCTCACAATTTTTAATCAATCCATCAGCCTGTTTTTAATGGGAATCCATCAGAAATAAAATGGTGTATGTTTGCTTCAGATACTTACGTTATTTCTCTTAGTTTGATAATAGGGAAATATTAAGGGGAAAAAAAACAGGCACACGGAATACTTCAGCTGGAAAGGATTTTGACAATCACTTAGCTTGAGCCATTAGTCTATGAATGAGGAAAGAATGTATAAATTTTAAATGACTTTCTCTAGTATACACAGCAAAGCAATGGCAGGACCAGAAATTATGTTCCACAACTAATGTTTAAAACCACATTATGAAATGTAATCATGGAACCAAAGAGTAAATGACCAAAACAATAATTTTTAAAATGAAAAAAAAAGAAATGATGTTCACTAAAATCTACAGAAAATGACAGAATTATTTTGATGTTATCATTAAATACTTTCCAAACTCATGAGTGGATTAATAATTAGTACTTAAGTCTTATGTTTGTACTATTACAATAAATAACTTTAAATTTGAAGTCCTTACTTGGTGTTAGGTATACAGTACACCTGGTCTCAAACCTCAGGACTGATTTTATAAGGAAGTAATCTTAATTTCAATTTACACTGAGGAGAGTGAAGCATAAGGAATTTGGGAATCTTGTGCAGAATGCTTTAGATATAAAACTAGTTCACCCACAGCCAATACTGCAGCTGCTGACCTTTGTCTACTCCACTATATGCTAATAAGTTTTGCCAGAATTTCATCTTCCACTGTGCTTTTATATTTGGTGGTCTCTTTGGCTGTCATTAAGACACTATTCAACTTGGAGGGAATGAATTCCCATTTCTGTTTTAATCTCCCTGTACTATAGTCATGGTCTCACAGGCTGACTCCCTGCTTTCGCTGCTACTTTCAAGGGATTGGGGCTCAACCCTGAGATTTTAGGAACAGATGATCCACTTTCTCTCTATTTAAATCTCTATATGCAGAGAAGTTGCAGCACCCTTGACGAAACCAAAATCACTTTACTAAATATGGTGAGTATAAACGAGGATGCACAACACATACAATTGGTGAGTGCAGGTGTGTGGATTTAGAGCAGTTTGGGACTTCTCCACCACAGAAAGATCATCATTTGAATACTTCAGTATAGCCATGATCTTAGTCTACTTCCAACTTAGGCTTCTTCTGCAGGTCTCTCTCAAAAGAGAGAGCATATTATTTGTTGGTTTCTAATCTTCCGCTATTGCTGGATCAGGTGCAACTTCACTAACCTGCCGATCTAAGTGAGTGTGTTGACTTATGAGCTACAGCTTCTCCAATTTTTTTGATTCTTTATCCTTCCAGCCCTCCTAGATCTTAGATTTTCACTGCCAGAAATACCTGTCGCTTCCTCAACCCCAGACCCTCCATAATACTTCCTGCTGACCTATTTCTGAGTATTGTGTTTTCCTTTATGTCTTCCTGATTTAGCCAAAAAATGTATGTTGTTAGGGTGATCAATTATTGATACTTTTCTTGTCATTTACTATATATGTGAAAGGTATTTCTAGGTATTACCAAAGGTATTCTCTAAAAGTGCCATTTTATAGAAATTTATTACAATGTATTGAAATGTACATATTTTACAAATGTACATAAAATATAAGTATTTATTTTAACTTGCTGCCTATATTTATACATGAATACTTAGCTTCAACTCAGTTTTTCTATAACCTACAATCATTTGTAGTAGTATTTACTTCCACTTTGTTAAACAATAATTGTCAATGAACCTAGAATCTCTGAAGTACTGATCATTATATAATCTTCTATGTTTACCTGATGCAGGAAACATGCAAGAAAATAGAGACTTTTACTAAACTCAGTATCTACAATTATCCATTGGAATTATAAAAAAACATACCTAAACAAGTTTTAACTTTCTACCTACTATTCAACTTCTTGAGAACAACTTTGTTTCATGGTGAACACTAGGTCAGAAAAGATATCTTGAGCCAATTTAATGTCTTATCTCTCCTACTTTTATAAATAAATGGTGAGAATTTTTCATTGCCTTTTCAATAGCATTTCACACTTCTGCTATTGACTGTCATTTAGTTTGAGCAAAATTTGCTACATCCTCAGCTCTAGGACAAGGCTCTGATTGACCTAAAATTACCCCCTGTTCTTGGATAAGGAGGGGACACATAATAAGTGACCTACACCAATTAGTGGATGAATGACAATTCTTCTAACTCATAGCGTTTATCAAGTACACACTTGATCTTTTTATTTTTCTTCAATTAGAGTGGAGTTCAAGACTTTCGTTCAAAAGCTCTATGTTCTTTTAAAATTAGCCTCCAATTAAAATTAGATTTTCCAAAAAAAAGATTAAAAAAATAAAATAAAATTACATGGTGTTCAGATGTAAAGCCTGGAATCACTGCAGACATTTCACTAACACGAAAGAGGATAAAGATGATACTAATACAACAGAGGAGTTTATAGCTCAGAGAATGACTGAGAAATGGAGCCAGAGCCTTGTTCAAACTGAGATTCAAGCTTGCCCAACACCTGGATATTTATAATTATGTTATCCAACAAATCCCTATGCATGTTCCAAGTATTTGAACCATTAATTTTCTATTACTGCAAATGAAAACATGCTAACTGATGTAACCTATTTAATATCCAGGCACTAAGAGATATGCTAAGAGTACAGGGCAGGGTTGGGGGTGGGAAGGCTTATCCTGTGTACTTAAAAGCTCAGCTACTACTAGAGAAAATCATATGCTAAAGTAATTCACTGCAATTGATCCCATCCTTTAGGTAAGAGCACTTTCTGATATGCACCTAAGAATCCTGTTGACGTTCCTTTGATCTCAGAAAATTCATGAGGGAAATTTCTCAATCATATAATGGATCAGTGAGCAGAAAAAAGCAGAAGAAATTCTCTAGTAACACGGTGACTTTTTTTAATAAGCTGGAACAAGGGACGTGAAGAGAGTAATGCTTTCAGTTAAGCAGGTGGTCATTCATCCATTTATCCATTAATTAATTCATTATTATGCAAATGTCAGACACATGAAGCTTACAAGTAAATGTAAAATGAATATCTATGATAGTTGCGGTATGCAGACAAAGGGACATTTAACCTAGTCATAAAAATTATGGAATACTTCTCAATAAAGTGTCAACTGAACTGAAATTCAAAGAATGAATAAGAATTGAATTGAAATTACCAAATTGAAAACTACTGGTAAAAAAAATACTAGAAACCCATAAAATTGGTTATTTTTGATGTCTAAAACATTTTACTGTCTAACTTTAAAATAGCATTTGGATTTAAAATTGAACAAACATGTATTTATATGCTACTAGTAAGTAGTAGTTTCAGCTATTGCGTGTTATTTGTACCAGATCCTATGTTAATACTGGTCTTTGCTTGTCTTTTCCATGGAAACCATCAGACATTTTATGCTAAATAGAAATTAGGTAAATGAACCAAAAAGTATTGTTTTCTAAGTTGTCATTCCTTCTTAGAAGCACTGGCTCAACATGTCACACTGCAAATGATGTTATTGAAACCACTGAGGACTGTGTCCTAAAACCTTTGTCAGGAGACCAACAAAAAGAACAAAGGATCCCCTTCAGCAAAGGATGAACACAGAAACAAACTCTCTACTTGCTTAATTAAAAAATTATTTTCCAAGAAAACACATACTTTTCAAAGTCTATCTCAAGAATTCATTTATTAAAAGTTTATGAATACAGGTAAGAAAAAATAACAAAATTCAAATAACTCAAAACTCAAACACCTAATTATTGCTCAAGTTTCTTGGTAAAGTTATATCTAAAGCTTTTTTATGAAATTTTATCTCTTTTATTAACTGCAATAGCCACTGGGACAGTTCTTGGCATCTAATAGGAACTCAATAACTATTTATTGATTAAAGTTAAAAATTAATTTGAAGTGTCTTCCAGCATCTTTCAATCTATGGTTCTGAAAATATTAGCATCTGAGGAAATATTCCTGATAATTTTGCAGTCTTCTTTCCCTTTATTTCCCCCGAACATTATACCAGTGGGACAAAAAATTATACACTTGAAATCCATCAGTAATCAAAGTACAGGTTTCCATAGAAACCCAAACCCTTGTGCCTTCATTTTTTTTCCATGCAGAGATACAACAGCAGATTCAAATTTACTTAAGAGGATAAATACTGTTCAAATGATTACATGTTCATGTAATGTGCTAAATATATGCTGAAGATTCTAAATCTCATTTGTTTTTAGCTGTGAACTTATTAGAGGATTTGGAATTTCTATTTTGCTTTCTTAAACATCCCAATTGCTATGTTGGTAAACAAGTGTCTTGGTTTCATTGGTTGGTGGGTTGCTATTTTTGTTTTTGCTTTTTTAGTGCAAGTGGTTTGAGAGATGATCCCAGAGAAGAACCAGTATGTATTGCAGGGAAACGAGACAGAGACAGGAAGTCAATATAAGATGTGTTATTAAATGGATTAGGGCTCTAGGGCAAAGGGGACTCCATCTCATCAGGGTTCTACTGGGAGAACATACAGAGATGTCTCCGCTCAGAGCAAAGAAACAATTATTTATCCAAGAACTCCCATTTGTCATCAACTGAAGGCTGTTTCTAAGGTTATTAACTTCTGGCACTTCAAGTCTCTTTTCAGCCTAAAGTGGGCTCAGCTGATTACAACCATTGGAAGGAGCCCAAAGCCAAGGACTGAATGTGCCTGTAGTGAGACACAATCTTTGCACACAAGAACAGTGAGTGCAAGGGGGTACGTGCAGGGCACCAACAGTGTCTGCTCCATAGTCTAGAAGGTGTTCAGCCATTTTTATTATTTTTATTATTACTGTTTTTATTAATATTTTCTTGTATATTTAATATTACTTTTAGTTGTCTTAAAATTTTTAACTGATATGTATCAAAATCCTCTATTGAGCAACAGCCAAAAGTAAACAAATAAATAAACAATATTTGAAAATGTTATTCAGTTCAGTTCAGTCCAGTCTCTCAGTTGTGTCTGACTCTTTGCGACCCCATGAATTGCAGCACGCCAGGCCTCTCTGTCCATCACCAACTCCAAGAATTCACTCAAACTCACCTCCATCGAGTCAGTGATGCCATCCAGCCATCTCATCCTCTGTCATCCCCTTCTCCTCCTGCCCCCAATCCCTCCCAGCATCAGGGTCTTTTGCAATGAGTCAACTCTTCGCATGAGGTGGCCAAAGTACTGGAGTTTCAGCTTCAGCATCAGTCCTTCCAATGAACACCCAGGACTGATTTCCTTTAGGATGGACTGGTTGTATCTCCTTGCAGTCCAAGGGACTCTCAAGAGTCTTCTCCAACACCACAGTTCAAAAGCATAGATTCTTCAGCACTCAGCTTTCTTCACAGTCCAACTCTCACATCCATACATGACCACTGGAAAAAACATAGCCTTGACTAGACAGACCTTTGTTGGCAAAGTAATGTCTCTGCTTTTTAATTTGCTATCTAGGTTGGTCATAATTTTCCTTCCAAGAAGTAAGCGTCTTTTAATTTCATGGCTGCAGTCACCATCTGCAGTGATTTTGGAACCCAGAAAAATAAAGTCAGCCACTGTGTCCACTGTTTCCCCATCTATTTGCCATGAAGTGATGGGACAAGATGCCATGATCTTCATTTTCTGAGTGTTAAGCTTTAAGCCATTTTTTCACTCTCCTCTTTCACTTTCATCAAGAGGCTTTTTAGTTCCTCTTCACTTTCTGCCATAAGGGTGGTATCACCTGCATATCTGAGATTATTGATATTTCTCCCGGCAATCTTGATTCCAGCTTGTGCTTCTTTCAGCCCAGCGTTTCTCATGATGTACTCTGCATAGAAGTTCAATAAGCAGGGTGACAATATACAGCCTTGACATACTCCTTTTCCTATTTGGAACCAGTCTGTTGTTCCATGTCCAGTTCTAACTGTTGCTTCCTGACCTGCATACAGATTTCTCAAGAGGCAGGTCAGGTGGTCTGGTATTCCCATCTCTTTCAGAATTTCCCACAGTTTATTGTGATCCACAGGGTCAAAGGCTTTGGCACAGTCAAGAAAGCAGAAATAGATGTTTTTCTGGAACTCTCTTGCTTTTTCCATGATCCAGCGGATGTTGGCAATTTGATCTCTGGTTCCTCTGCCTTTTCTAAAACCAATTTGAACATCTGGAAGTTCATGGTTTACATATTGCTGAAGCCTGGCTTGGAGAATTTTGAGCATTACTTTACTAGCGTGTGAGATGTGTGCAATTGTGCAGTAGTTTGAGCATTCTTTGGCATTGCCTTTCTTTGGGATTGGAATGAAAACTGATCTTTTCCAGTCCTGCGGTCACTGCTGAGTTTTCCAAATTTGCTGGCATATTGAGTGCAGCACTTTCACAGCATCATCTTTCAGATTTGAAATTGCTCAACTGGAATTCCAACACCTCCACTAGCTTTGTTTGTAGTGAGGCTTTCTAAGGCCCAGTTGACTTCACATTCCAGGATGTCTGGCTCTAGGTGAGTGATCATGCCACCGTGATTATCTGGGTCATGAAGATCTTTTTTGTACAGTTCTTCTGTATATTCTTGCCACCTCTTCTTAATATCTTCTGCTTCTGTTAGGTCCATACCATTTCTGTCCTATATTGAGCCCATCTTTGCACGGAATATTCCCTTGGTATCTCCAGTTTTCTTGAAGAGATCTCTAGTCTTTCCCATTCTGTTGTTTTCCTCTATTTCTTTGCACTGATTGGTGAAGAAGGCTTTCTTATCTCTCCTTGATATTCTTTGGAACTCTGCATTCAGATGCTTATATCTTTCCTTTTCTCCTTTGCTTTTCACTTCTCTTCTTTTCACAGCTATTTGTAAGGCCTCCTCGGACAGCCATTTTGCTTTTTTGCATTTCTTTTCCATGGGGATGGTCATGATCCCTGTGTCCTGTACAATGTCACGAACCTCCATGACATTTATATGTGTCACTAAGTACCCTATGTGGGTACAAAGAAAATCCTAGGACATATTCATAAAAGACCACAGTCAGTTCTATATTAAATATTGTAAAAATTCTCACCAGAAGTTTCTGGAATTGCCTTCACTCCTTGTTGTTTCTTGGTCTATTTATTGTGTTTAAAACTTAGATACCCTTTATGCACCCTCAGGAAATATGTATGCATACAAATCAATATTTTATTCACATGCACACTACATTCTACAATTTCAAATAATTCACACAACCACTAAATATCTGCCAAATCAAGTCCTAGATAGTCTCTCCAGACATGAGCCACAGTCCACTCAGGGAAGGCAAAGTCCCCAGGGTCAACCACCTGTTTCACCCTCATCATTAAAAAATGATACTTTCTGATAGTAATGTGCTGATATTTAAAAACAATTATGAGGGTGAAGGGATTGCAAAACAATTATGAGGATGCATATAAAAGAATTTAAGAGAACTTTCAAATCAACAATCCAATAAAACAGACAATACATTCTAAAGCAAGATGCTTTACAGTGGTAAATGATTAGACATCTGGTTGGAGACAATTGGGCTTCCCTGGTGGCTCAGGTAGTAAAGAACCTGCCTGCAACACAAGAGACCTGGATTGGATCCCTGGGTCGGGAAGATCCCCTAGAGAAGGAAATGGTTACCCACTCTAGTATTCTTGCCTGGAGAATCCCACGGACAGAGGATACAGCCCATAGGGTTGCAAAGGGTCAGACAAGACTAAGTGACTAACACTTTGAGACACTTAAACCTCCCTCACTCCTTGAAGGTATAGCACAGTCAAAGACGGGAGGTCAGAGAGGGATTTTTGAAGAGCATTTCTGTCTAGACAGCTGCAGGCATGGGATACTTCCTTCCCTTAGCATAGGAGAGTTTAATTAAGTCCCATTTGTTTCTTTTTGCTTTTATTTCCAATATTCTGGGAGGTGGGTCATAGAGGATCCTGCTGTGATGTATGTTGGAGAGTGTTTTGCCTATGTTCTCCTCTAGGAGTTTTATAGTTTCTGGTCTTATGTTTAGATCTTTAATCCATTTTGAGTTTATTTTTGTGGATGGTGTTAGAAAGTGCTCTAGTTTCATTTTTTTACAAGTGGTTGACCAGTTTTCCCAGCACCACTTGTTAAAGAGATTGTCTTTAATCTATTGTATATTCTTGCCTCCTTTGTCAAAGATAAGGTGTCCATATGTGCATGGATTTATCTCTGGGCTTTCTATTTTGTTCCATTGATCTATATTTTTGTCTTTGTGCCAGTACCATACTGTCTTGATGACTGTGGCTTTGTAGTAGAGCCTGAAGTCATGGAGGTTGATTCCTCCAGTTCCATTCTTCTTTCTCAAGATTGCTTTGGCTATTTGAGGTTTTTTGTATTTCCATACAAATTGTGAAATTATTTGTTCTAGCTCTGTGAAGAATACTGTTGGTAGCTTGATAGGGATTGCATTGAATCTATAAATTGCTTTGGGTAATATACTCATTTTCACTATATTGATTCTGCCAATCCATGAACATGGTATATTTCTCCATCTATTAGTGTCCTCTTTGATTTCTTTCACCAGTGTTTTATAGTTTTCTATATACAGGTATTTAGTTTCTTTAGGTAGATATATTCTTAAGTATTTTATTCTTTTTGTTGCAATGATGAATGGAATTGTTTCCTTAATTTCTCTTTCTGTTTTCTCATTGTTAGTGTATAGGAATGCAAGGGATTTCTGTGTGTTGATTTTATATCCTGCAACTTTACTATAATCATTGATTAGTTCTGGTAATTTTCTGGTGGAGTCTTTAGTGTTTTCTATGTAGAGGATCATGTCATCTGCAAACAGTGAGAGTTTTACTTCTTCTTTTCCAATTTGGATTCTTTTTATTTCTTTTTCTGCTCTGATTGCTGTGGCCAAAACTTCCAAAACTATGTTGAATAGTAATGGTGAAAGTGGGCACCCTTGTCTTGTTCCTGACTTTAGAGGAAATGCTTTCAATTTTTCACCATTGAGGATAATGTTTGCTGTGGGTTGTCATATATAGTGCTTATTATGTTGAGGTATGTTCCTTCTATTCCTGCTTTCTGGAGAGTTTTTATCATAAATGGATGTTGAATTTTGTCAAAGGCTTTCTCTGCATCTATTGAGATAATCATATGGTTTTTATTTTTCAATTTGTTAATGTGGTATATTACATTGATTGATTTGCGGATATTGAAGAATCCTTGCATCCCTGGGATAAAGCCCACTTGGTCATGGTGTATGATCTTTTTAATGTGTTGTTGGATTCTGATTGCTAGAATTTTGTTAAGGATTTTTGCATCTATGTTCATCAGTGATATTGGCCTGTAGTTTTCTTTTTTTGTGGGATCTTTGTCAGGTTTTGGTATTAGGGTGATGGTGGCCTCATACTTTGTTAAGATTTCTTGGAGCTTGATTTCACTCCTGTGCAGCTTAATCCTTTGGAGGTAACATGGAAGAAACCCCGTTCTGATTTAGCTGGCAAATCTAAGAGAGTGGTTAGCTGTTTTAATTTTAGAATAAATAGAAGTTGCTGCAGTGAGCATCCTGAACTTTTTTTAAATATCTGTTGAGACAGTGAAATTAGTATTTCCTACAATCAAACATGCAAAAGAGGGTTTGTCTTAAGCCCCATGCAAAAGAGGGCTTAAGTCTTTTTCAGTGAGATCAGCTGGGGGAATAAACAGAGTCCAGTATCTAGAGGTAACACTAGATGAACAGGAACTGAGAAGGAGATAATGATCAGCAGGAAGAGAGGGACATTTAACCTTGTCAAAGGAATTGCTCTGTGAGTGATTCCTGACATTAGGATGGACTATGAAGGTACCACTAAAGCCCTCTGGGAGAACCAGTTTCAACTACACATTTGGCGTATATCATGATCTGACTCATTGGAAAAGACCCTGATGCTGGGAAAGATTGACAGCTAGAGAAGGGGGCAACAGAGGATGAGATGGTTGGATGGCATCACTGACTCAAAGGACATGAGTTTAAGTAAACTCCAGGAAATAGTGTAGGACAGGAAAACCTGGAGTGCTGCAGTTCATGGGGTTGCAAAGTGTCAGACATGACTGAACAACAACAATATGTTTGGCAAGCATCAAAGGTAGATCACACACATTGCATGAATGAACTCAGAATTCTCCCTTCCCTCTGTCCACTCTGCAAGCTCCAACTCTGCAAGATCCAACTCAATATCAAGACCTCATAAGCAAGTGCAAAGAAAAATAGATTAATTTTACTTATAAAGTTAGTTTCAAAAATCCTGACTACATTACAAAAGCAATATAATTAGAGTAGATTCCAGAAATGAAAGATTAATCCCACTTTTAAATATCTAGCAATGTGATATTCTTCTTCAAAGCTGAAAAAGAAAAACATTAAAATAATCAGAAGTCAAAATGCTTTTAATGAAAACTAGTATCTATTTATAAACAAAAACTTTCAGCAATCTGGAAGTGCTGGAAGAAACTGCTTATAGTAGAAGAGGAAGTTCCTTTTTTCAAAGGAGCTCAGATCACAGGTACCAGGAAAAAAAAGGAAAAAAAATCTGGACTAGTGAAAACAGCACATCTCATGATCATCAACAGAAACCACTGATAACAGAGACTGTCACCCTCTGAGCTTTGCTCATGGGGAGCTGCCTGCTGTCAACCTAACAAAACAGGAGGAATCAAGGCTGCCTGAAAAATCATCTTCATCATCTGAAAGAGTGCTTTATTGTTTGGATTTGTTAGAGAACATTGACTCTTTTTACTTCCCCAACATTTTCCTTGTCCGTCTGCAAACAAACAATCTAGACATATACATACATTTTTTATAAATGACTCAAAAAAATGGCAGTTTGTTAAAAAAAAAAAGTACCTAATTTCCCCAGGGAAAAGCAGTCTTGGTAATTTATTAGCTAGAGTTTGCAATAGATAGAGCAGGATATGCAAAACAGAACAAGGTAGAGAATTATTTTCAAAGAAAGAAAGTTACCATAGTCATGCTAAGTAGAAAATCCCTCATAGAAGGAGCTCTGTCTTATTGTGGCAGAATCCCGTTCTAGAATTAAGGGGCTGTCATGCTGGAAAGAAATGTGCTTGCAGAGGCCTAGCTCTATTCTGCCATCTCAGTGAGAAAAGATGTGGAGGCTGCAAAGGACATTTGTGCAAACTGTGTCCCCAAAGTATCCACACACAAATAACTACTTTGCTTTGCTTCAGTAACCTGAAATTTGATTATAAGGACTGAAGAGTATAAACCAGGTTTGATTTATTCCCATGGTTTCTTGAGGATTTAATTCCCATTTAATTTTTATTATTTTTAAAAAATAGCACTAGAAATATCTTTTGATATTGATTCTAACAGAATCCTACAGTAATAAGAAAACAGATTCTGTATGATCTCGATATCTTTAGACCATGAATTTTTTTTTTAAACTTTACAATATTGTATTGGTTTTGCCAAATATCGAAATGAATCCGCCACAGGTATACATGTGTTCCCCATCCTGAACCCTCCTCCCTCCTCCCTCCCCGTACCATCCCTCTGGGTCATCCCAGTGCACGAGCCCCAAGCATCCAGTATCGTGCATCAAACCTGGACTGGCGACTCATTTCATATATGATATTATACATGTTTCAATGCCATTCTCCCAAATCATCCCACCCTCTCCCTCTCCCACAGAGTCCAAAGACTGTTCTATACATCAGTGTCTCTTTTGCTGTCTCGTAATGGCAACCCACTCCAGTACTCTTGCCTGGAAAATCCCATGGATGGAGGAGCCTGGTAGGCTGCAGTCCATGGGGTCGTTAAGAGTCAAACACGACTGAGCGACTTCACTTTATTTTTTCACTTTCATGCATTGGAGAAGGAAATGGCAACCCACTCCATTGTTCTTGCCTGGAGAATCCCAGGGACGGGGGAGCCTGGTGGGCTGCCGTCTGTGGGGTCGCACAGAGTCGGATACGACTGAAGCTATTTACCAGCATACAGGGTTATTGTTACCATCTTTCTAAATTCCATATATACGCGTTAGTATACTGTATGGGTGTTTTTCTTTCTGGCTTACTTCACTCTGTATAATAGGCTCCAGTTTCATCCACCTCCTTAGAACTGATTCAAATGTATTCTTTTTAGTGGCGGAGTAATACTCCATTGTATATATGTACCACAGCTTTCTTATCCATTCATCTGCTGATGGACATCTAGGTTGCTTCCATGTCCTGGCTATTATAAACAGTGCTGCGATGAACATTGGGGTACATGTGTCTCTTTCAATTCTGGTTTCCTCAGTGTGTATGCCCAGCAGTGGGATTGCTGGGTCATAAGGCAGTTCTATTTCCAGTTTTTTAAGGAATCTCCACACTATTCTCCATAGTGGTTGTACTAGTTTGCATTCCCACCAACAGTGTAAGAGGGTTCCCTTTTCTCCACACCCTCTCCAGCATTTATTGCTTGTAGACTTTTGGATTGCAGCCATTCTGACTGGTGTGAAATGGTACCTCATAGTGGTTTTGATTTGCATTTCTCTGATAATAAGTGATGTTGAGCATCTTTTCATGTGTTTGTTAGCCATCTGTATGTCTTCTTTGGAGAAATGTCTATTTACTTCTTTGGCCCATTTTTTGATTGGGTCATTTATTTTTCTGGAATTGAGCTGTAGGAGTTGCTTCTATATTTTTGAGATTAGTTGTCAGTTGCTTCATTTGCTGTTATTTTCTCCCATTCTGAAGGCTGTCTTTTCACCTTGCTTATAGTTTCCTTTGTTGTGCAGAAGCTTTTAAGTTTAATTAGGTCCCATTTGTTTATTTTTGCTTTTATTTCCAATATTCTGGGAGGTGGGTCATAGAGGATCCTGCTGTGATGTATGTCAGAGAGTGTTTTGCCTATGTTCTCCTCTAGGAGTTTTATAATTTCTGGTCTTATGTTTAGATCTTTAATCCATTTTGAGTTTATTTTTGTGTATGGTGTTAGAAAGTGTTCTAGTTTCATTCTTTTACAAGTGGTTGACCAGTTTTCCTAGCACCACTTGTTAAAGAGATTGTCTTTAATCCATTGTATATTCTTGCCTCCTTTGTCAAAGATAAGGTTAGACCATCAAATTTTTGCTCCTCATTTTATGTCCCTGGATACAATCCAGTGTCTCCTAGTTTATAGTCTATGGGAACTTGAATAGAATTTGTATCCTGCTGTTAAGTGAAAAAAATTGAAAGTGTTTGTCACTCAGTTGTGTCTGACTCTTTGTGACCCCATGGACTGTAACTTGCCAGGCTCCTCTATGCATGGGATTTCCCAGACAAGACTACTGGAGTGGATATCCAGTCTCTTCTCCAGGGGACCTTCCCAATCCAGGGATTGAAACCCAGCATCCAGCATTGCAGGAAGATTCTCCTACTGCTTGAGCCACAGGGGAAGCCCATGCACAAGTCTTAATTATGCTGAATTGGTTAATGGTGCTTTTCAGGTCTTCTGTATCTTTCTATTTCTCTGTATATTCATTCTATTGATTTTTGAGAGTTTGATGTTGAAATTTCAACTAAAAATCTTGATTTATCTACTTAAATAATTGTAATATACAGTGGAACTATATGTAACCCTGTTCTGTATTTTCCAAGTTTCCTTTAAATGTGTATCATACTTTCATAATTTAAAAAATTCATTTAAAAAAATAAAATAAAAAAGAAAGAAAGAAAGGGAACTAATTTAAACCAAAAAAAAAAAAAATAGGACTAAAATGTAGCCATGGGATGCAGAACATTTTGGTAGATGTTCCATGGTCTTATCATGGAACTGAGCACTGGTAAACTGAGCACCCACCTGACCCACTGGGAGAGCTGCCCCATGAGACACTCAGCTTATAGGCATCCTTGTGAATATTACCAAAGAACTGATGCTTTTGAACTGTGGTGTTGGAAACAACTCTTGAGAGTCCCTTGGACTGCAAGGAGATATAACCAGTCTATCCTAAAAGAAATTAATTCTGAATGTTCTTTGGAAGGACTGATGCTGTAACTGAAACTCCAATAATTTGGCCACCTGATAAGAAGAACTGACTCATTGGAAAAGACCCTGATGCTGGGAAAGATTGAAGGCAGGAGGAGAAGGGGATGACAGAGGATGAGATGGTTGGATGGCATCACCGAATCAATGGACATGAGTTTGGGCAAACTCTTGGAGTTGGTGATGGACAGGGAGGCCTGGCGTGCTGCAGCCCATGGGGTCGCAAAGAGTCAGACACAACTGAGCAACTGAACTGAACTGTGAATATTATACTTGTGGTTTTCTTGGAAGAAGTCCTTTTTGCTCACACCCAAGAAATGAAGAGAAGCCCGGGCCCAGAATGTAGATTTGCTGACAATCACTGTTAAAGAGCTGCCCGAGCCCCTGGGGGTACATCCCCACTGACAGACTCCTCTTCTGATTTCTTTGCCATTGTTCGCCATGGGATCAGCAAAGAGGAATGGAGGAGGAGCAAGAAATCTGGCTTAATTAAACAAAAGATTTGAAATGAAGCTGCTCCTTGTGTTGGTATGAACAAAGATTCTATCTGAGTCTAAATCTGCTCTGATTTTTTAAATATATGATGTCATGTGAATAAAATGTCTTAAGCATACTGGGTGTTTTTGAAAGTAAGCTTTTACTAGCTCTGTGATCTTTGGTGTGTCATTTAAACTTCTCTTAACCTAGCTTTACTTATTTGTAGAGTATGTACCTGCCCTTTCCATCTCAGAGGTCAAGTTAAAATAATGAAAACACTAGGTGAAGCCAAAGTGAAGTAAAATGGAATTATTTCTAGGAAGTAGCTGGGTGTACTGCAAATAACATAGACACCACAGTTAGGAGATTTGGGTTCAATTTAAGATTCTGTACTTCATCGCTTGGTATTCATTTTGGCAGGTTGGGCTGCAAGAACTTGCAATAAATAGTAGAGAAATCATTGGCACAAGTTTATTGTCAAATAGTCGCAGCTTCCAGTAGAGACTGTGCAGCCTAATAACATGTGTTATTAGACAAGTGCCTTCTCTTTAAGACTCAGTTTCCTCCCTTATAAAATGAGAAATAATGTTCTCCAACAACACCTAAATTAAACTTCTGGCATGCCAAAAAAAAAAAAAAAAAAGATGGAAAAAATGAAGCAGCTTCAGATGCAGAAAGAGATGAGAAAATGTTAAAGGTAAAAATAAACTATACAGAAAGGCTAACAATGGCTGCCATTTGTAAAGAACAACAACAAGAAAAAAGGTTTCTATGAAAACTATCCAGACAAGTTATAAAGTCACCTTTAGAAATCTAAACCAGTAAAAACCAGTGTCATTTTTCAAGGACATCAAAATGGGTCAAGGTATTTTTTTCATATTCAGAAATAAACAATGAATACTTTGTGTATGAGCTATTTCTCAGCCTAACACCTAGGAAGATCAAGTACAAACAAGTCAATAGAGCATGTTCACAGGCTTGTATACCTTCTTTGCACAGTAAGTTTCTAGTGACCTTTTCTAAAAACTCAGGTAAGTTGAATTTATCTTTTTTTTAAGATTTAGATTCTGTAGTAGAACACAGAAGTAGCACAAGTAAAACTTCCAAAATTAAAGCAACATGCAGCTAAATCACTGAAGTGCTCTCTCCAATAGCTATGTTAAAATATTAATGAGGCACGAATTTCAAAACAAAGCTGAGTAAATATGTGAGATGCATATTTGCAGGAAATATTTCATTTTAACTTGTAATTTTTTTCTGAGAAGAATGGAAGCAATAAGCCACATCCGATTCAAGTTATGAATAATTCAGCTCTGTATGTTTGAGTGTAAAAAGATGTATAGTTTAAAAAATAAAGCTAGACTTTATATTAATGATGATGGTGATGATATAGTGAGGTGAAGGTAAGGATACAAATGAATAAGTACCCAGGTTTAGTCCAACATCCAGGTGCCCAGAAGGCCATCTAGAGCCCTCAGCATACAGGTGCATATTCCATGCCCATGTCCATTACTGGAGTGGTACACTACCTCTGTATATCTGCTTATTTCTAACCTTTGTCAAATGACTTCAAGTGACATTCTCTGTTTTTCCTCTTGATTTCTGGTTCACCTATAGTTTGTCTTCCCTATGATTTTGACTTGCCAGGAATCCACAAGACCCTGCTCTACCTCATAGCCTCTTTTCATCTTCAACTTCCAAGCCAGCAACTCTATGTCACAATTCACATCCCCAGGAGAGATGATCTGATCAGTCCTTCTCATCTTTTCATATTCTTCCATGGCACAAATTTCTAGCTGGCCTTTGGACCAGATGCCTACTTTTGACCTAATCAGCTACTAACAGGAAAGTCATTTGGTCTTCATAGCAAGGAATTTGGATAAGGAACTTTTATTTACAAGGACCATGACCTGATACCTAATGAGACCTCTCAGTGATTATGGAAATCTGCACAGATCACTTAATATCTTTAAGCTTTCCACCCCAACCTCACAAGATTTTTGTGATCATGATCTGAGATCATTTATGTAAAAGTGTTCTGAAATCTCTATAGTAAAATAATATATGTGATATAAACATGCATAAATTTAACTTTTAATTCATTTAGTTCTGTGTATGTAACATTTGACTCTGAATAACTTGTGGTCAGTCCTCAAAAATAACGTGCTTGGACTTGAAAATATGTGGGTTATTTTTGAATATCTTTTGATATTGATTTCTAACATAATTCCATAGTGAGAAGAGAACAGACTCTGCATGATTTCAATACCTTTAGACCATGAACTATTTGCACCTTGTTTTATGTCCCTGGATATGTTCCAGTATTTCCTAGTTTATAGTCTATGGGAATTTGAATAGAAATTATATCCTACTGCTGTGTGAAATTTGTATAAATCTTAATTATGTTGAATTGGTTCATGGTGCTTGTCAGGTCTACCATATCCTTCTGCTTTTCTACATATTCATTCCATTAATTTTTGAGACTTTGATATTAAAATTCCAACTAAAAATCTTAGTTTATCTGCTTAAAAAAATAATTGTAATATATAGTAGAAATGTATGCAAGTTTGTTTCGTATTTTCTGAGTCTCTTGTAAATGTGTTATCATACTTTCATGATTTAGAAAAAAAAAATACAAGTACAAAAATAAGGTGCCTGGTAAAGATTCCCTCAAAAAAACAGTCTGATTCATTCCATATGATGTATGCAGAGGTACAAAAATGAACCAAGATAATCTAAGAAAAACACACCCAAGTCCTTCTGTTTGCAGTCTGTCCTCCCACTAATTTGTTTAGATAGTTTTATTGAGGTATAATTTACATAACATAAAATTGGCCCATTTTAATTGTACAACTCAACCACCTTTATGAAGCTTTCAGAGCTGTGAAACCATCACAGAACTCATTCTGGAACATTTCCATCACCCCAGAAGGATGCCCTGTGTAAGTCTATAATCAAACTCTACTTTCACTCCCAACCCTAGGAATTTCTGACATGCTTTCTGTCTCTATAGACTTGGCTTTACTGAATATTGCATGGATTGGAGACACACAATGTCTTTTGCATTGGACTTCTTAGCATAATACTTTTGAGATGAATTTAGGTTGTAGCATGAATCAGTGATTTAGTCTTTTTTTTTTTTTTTTGGCTGAGATTATTGAGATATTCGGCGAAGGCAATGGCACCCCACTCCAGTACTCTTGCCTGGAAAATCCCATGGATGGAGGAGCCTGGTAGGCTGCGGTCCATGGGGTTGCTAAGAGTCGGACACGACTGAGCGATTTCACTTTCTCTTTTCACTTTCATGCATTGGAGAAGGAAATGGCAACCCGCTCCAGTGTTCTTGCCTGGAGAATCCCAGGGACGGGGGAGCGTGGTGGGCTGCCATCTATGGGGTCGCACAGAGTTGGACACGACTGAAGTGACTTAGCATAGCATAGCATTGAGATATTATTGTATTCCATTGTAAGGATATAACCGATTTCTTGTTTACTTGTCCATTGACTTATGGCTCTTTGGATTGCTTTCATTTCTTATAATTATGAAAAATGTTGCTACTAAGAACAAATCTTTGATTTGCTTATATTTTTATTGGGTAGATATCCAGGCATGGAATTATCAGATTTCATGATAAATTTAACTGTTTAAGAAACTGTAAAGCTGTTTTCCAAGTGGCTGTAACATTTTGCAGTTAACTTCCTCCTGACAAAGTGTGAGGGTCCCAGTTGCTACATGCCTTTGTCAACTTTTGTTATTATCTGCAGTTTTTACTATACCCATTTTAGTGGGTAAGAAGTGATTTCTTATTTGTTTTTCAAATGTGTAACTATACTGCACTGGTAAAGGGCTATCACTATTAAGGTGATGTAAGAGATATACAAAGAATATAAATTCAGTAAGAGATGCTCTGTCCCTGCCTTTACTCAAGAGGAGAGATCTTACTCTGATTATTCTTTTCTTTTGAAACTTTTATAGCTTAGACCTGTTACTTGCAATTATCACTGGAGAATACCAAATGCATTACTATTGTTCTTCAAATGACTGTCACATCTATTTATCTCTCCAGTGGCAGGCATAATGCTATTTTTCTGTAAAATTGCACATATTTACTAAAAGAAACTGTAAACAAAGTGGAGTGGGTAAAATACAAGCAGAAATTATAGCAAAGGGACGTAAATTTGAAATATATACTGCATTTAGAAAAATGGTCGAAGATTTCATTGTATACTGCAAAACACTGTAAAACATAGTAATTTGATTGGCTAGTTGACCTACAGATTTAACTTAAATGTATAGTAGGAATATCTTTGGAGAAGGCAATGGCACCCCACTCCAGTACTCTTGCCTGGAAAATCCCATAGATGGAGGACTTGGTAGGCTGTAGTCCATGGGGTCGCTAAGAGTTGGACACGACTGAGCAACTTCCCTTTCACTCTTCACTTTCATGCATTAGGGAAGGAAATGGCAACCCGCTCCAGTGTTCTTGCCTGGAGAATCCCAGGGAAGGGGGAGCCTGGTGGGCTTCCGTCTATGGGGTCGCACAGATTTGGACACGACTGAAGCTACTTAGCAGCAGCAGCAGCAGCAGGAATATCTTCCCGATTACAAAAACTACCATGCACAATAAATGGGAAAGTGGGAAGTGAGAAAAACATGGGAAGCAGAAAAAGTATGCAAAAAGGGAAGATAGAAAAGAGATTAGGATTATATTGTGTGATTTACATATGGTATAAACAAGTATTTAATTTCATACAATTCATGCTGCAAAGCACTATCAAAGTGATTAGTTTTGGTAGTAAGGGAGAAGTATCGCAGGAATGACCTTTCTGGGGGTACAAGGAGTGCTTAGTTGTTCAGTCATGTCAGACTCTTAGAGACCCCATGGACTGTAGCCCGCATGGGGATTCTCCAGGCAAGAATAGTGGAGTGGGTTGCCATGCTATACTCTAGGAGATTTTCCCAACCCAAGTATGGAACCCATGTCTCCCTCATTGCAGGTGAATTCTTTACCACCCAAGCCACCAGGAAGCCCAAGAATACTGGAGTGGGTAGCCTCTCCCTTCGCCTGGGGATCTTCCCAACCCAGAAATCAAACCGGGGTCTCCTGCATTGCAGGCAGATTCTTTACCAGCTGAGCTACCAGGGAAGCCCCAAAAGGGAGCTGTTCAGTTCAGTTCAGTTCAGTTCAGTTGCTCAGTCATGTCCAACTCTTTGCAACTCCATGGACTGCAGCACACCAGGCCTCATTGTCCATTACCAACTCCCAGAGTTTACTCAAACTCATGTCCATTGAGTCAGTGATGCCATCCAACCAATTTATCCTCTTTCATCCCCTTCTCATCCTGCCTTATATCTTTCCCAGCATCAGGGTCTTTTCCAATGAGTCAGTTCTTCACAGCAGGTGGCCAAAGTGTTGGAGTTTCAGCTTCAGCATCAGTTCTTCTAATGAATATTCAGGACTGATCTCCTTTAGGATGGACTGGTTGTATCTCCTTGCAGTCCAAGGGACTCTCAAGAGTTTTCTCCAACACCACAGTTCAAAAGCATCAATTCTTTGGCACTCAGCTTTCTTTATGGTCCAACTCTCACATCCATATATGACTCCTGGAAAAAAACATAGCCTTGACTAGACGGACCTTTGTTGGTAAAGTAATGTCTCTGCTTTTTAAAATGCTATCTAGGTTGGTCATAACTTTTCTTCTAAGGAGCTGTAGGCAGCTATAACTCAGAAGTTCCTGGGCAGTGATTCCACTTGTCCCCTGGCAGGATGATGTCATCTTAATGATTCTCACTCTAGAGCAAGAACCAGGAGAGGCAACTACTGATGTTTTTAACAAGACCTTAAATACATTAAAGAAACTCAACCTTGAATACTCATGGGAAGCACTGATGCTGAAGCCGAAGCTCCAATGTTTTGGTTACCTGATGCAAATGGCTGACTCATTGGAAAAGACCCTGATGCTGGGAAAGATTAAGGGCAGAAGAAGAGGGAGTCAGAGGATGAGATGACTGGATGGCATCACCAATGCAATGGACATGAACTTGGGCAAACTCTGGAAGATGGTGAGGGACAGGGAAGCCTGGTGTGCTGCAGTTCATGGAGTCACGAAGAGTCAGACACAACTGGGAGACCAAAAAACACTACCACCTTAATTCAACTATGTATTCCCCAGGTATATTCAGCAATGTCTGTAGGCATTTTTGGTTGTCACAATATCCTGCAATTCACAGGGCAGCCCCTGACAACAAAAAATTATCTGGTCCAAGTTAGGAGTTCAGAGGTTGAGAAATACTGCCTTCAGTGGAAGCACACAGATAACTAGTATAGACTTTACCTGAGTGATAATTTATGGCCCCAAATCAAAGCTCTGCAGAACACAAATTGACCTTTTGCTGAAATTGCTGGCAGTTTCACTTGCAACTGTGTGTACTTTTTGGATTTCTAGGCCAATATGCTTTTTTTCCTTCATGATCACATTCCTCTCAGTAACATTTCTGTAGCCTGGTGAGTGAAATTGTGAACATAGTCTAATCTTAACAATAGAAGGGAAAATGGGAGTGTTTGTGTATGTGTGGGAGGTCTCTTCTTACCAATCTGTGGCATACCTGACACACTAAAACTATCTGAAAAAAATTAAAATCCATAAGTGATCCGAGAGATGTTTTAGATGCATGCTTGCTAAATTGCTTCAGTCGTGTGCGACCCTGCGACCCAGTGGATTGTTGCCTGCCAGGCTCCTCTGTCCATGGGATTTTCCAGGCAAGAATACTGGAGTGGGTTGCCATGCCCTCTTCCAGGGGATCTTCCCAACCCAGGAATCGAACCTGCATCCCTTATGTCTCCTGCATTGGCAGGGGGGGTTCTTTACCACTAGATACACCTGGGAAGCCAGATGTTTTAGATAAGTGTTTCCAAATCCTTCCTTCTTGTCTTTCTTAAAAAGTGCTTTAGAAAGAGTAAACAAACTTCATTTGCACTTTATCTCTTATGTCTCCTGTGTTACTTATTTAAAACTTAAATGCAATAACATATCTTAAAATCCAGCTTTCAGGAAAGAAGAACAAAAATAAAAGAGACTAAAAGCATAAACTGAAAAAGCAATTCCTTCAAAATGCTCTAAATAGACTTAAAAAATTCCTTTACTTGCAATGATTCTATTTATAGTAACTCACAACACAATTTCATGATCACTGTGAACTTCCCTGAATTCTTTTATACTTTTTGTTTATCCTATTTTGCAAGTCAAAGAAAAGACCTTCTTTCCATTATGCAAATTAACTCTTCTGACTTTTAGACTCAGATTCATGTAGGAATGAGTGGGTTAGATATATATTTTCATTGTAGTTTTATTTTTTTGAAATTTCCCATTTTCTCATTGGAAACTTCTGGGAAATGGTGTCAGATATATCTCAGATTTGTTTCTTCCTTGAGAAATAAGGAAAGGGAAGCTGGGAATTTATCCTCTGGTTATTGTCAGTCATTGGCTGAGGACTGTCCTGGAAGCATCTTCTCCCCAGCTTTTCCAACCATTCCCACAGGCAGAGTCAGATGCTTGCAGCAGGACTTCATCACCAGGTACTGGAAAGTGAGCTCTTGGGTGATCGGGACAAGGCATAAAGCCCCATACTAAAGAATAAAAATGAATGGCTGCTAAGAGAAAACATGGACAGAGGTTAAAGGCACTCATTTTTCTTTTTTTGCAATTTGTTTGCAAAGTCAGACATTTTTTCCTAAACAAAAAGTAAATATTACATTGCTTTTAGGAAAGTTAAAAATGTACCCCCTAAGTTGAAAAAAATGGTGGCTCAGATGGTAAAGAATCTGCTTGCATTGCAGGAGACCCCAGTTCGATCCCTGGGGTGGGAAGATCCCCTGGAGGAGAGCATGGCAACCCACTCCAGTATTCTTGCCTGGAGAATCCCCATGGACAGACAATCCTGATGGGCTACCGTCCATGGGGTCACAAGGAGTCTGTGACTAAGCACACACACACACATAAGTTGAAAAAAAGAAAGCAATAATGTAACTGCTCTAAATCAAGAGATATGAGTGTAGGAGAGATGGTAGGTGGTAAAGTTGTACTTTCCTCATCTTGCCTACTATGGAAAAAACAGCAGACGATGACTTACCATGAAATGTAAAGATGTTTATGATTTGCATTTGAGCTTTCTTTAAAGAAGAGTAGGTGGATGCCAGTAGACGGTTTTATGTTTCCTAACATCACTTGCAGCTCGGCTAAACTCAGTCCTTCTTTCTTGTCCCTTAATTATGTCTTGGGAGGATTCTGCAACTTTCTGGCCGCTTTGAGTTACTAAAGTCCAATCTAATTTAAAGCAGCAATCTCAAACTCAATTTAAACCTTAGCTCTTCTTTTCCTTTTCCATGTCCATTTTCTAAACCAGATTTGAGCTACACACTCAGTTGCTCATCATGATGGAGGAAAATGTAATGGTCTCGGACTTTCTTCTCTCCATTTTCTCTGTTTAGATCTTTTTAGAGGAAGACTTGCAAAAACAGACAGTGTAATGACGAAGCTCATCTAAGATAGTTAACTGAATGCTGACGGTGACCACCAGGTTTGGCTTGAGTTCATTGTCCTTGCTTCAGGTGACCACCGCTGTGGAAGCAGTCCACAAGGGGGTAGTAAGAGTGTTTTTCATAAAGCAGTGTTCACCTGATACACAGTTCTCTCTGTCAGCAACACTACATTCACAGATAGCTGTATGTCCCCTGTTAGCTATGACAGTGGTTCGTGCCCAGAATCCCTTCTCTGGAAGGGACAAAACCTTGCTAGGCTTATCAGTCACCTGAGCTCATACTCCCTCATCAGACCTCTATGCCCCTCCCCCATGGAGCCACAGAAATTGCACACATCCTGATTTGCAGCCCTCCCAAGGTTACAGAGAACTGAGATGGTTTGGGAAACTGTTGCTCCCACCTTCTTCCCATAATTCACCACAATCTTGTCTCACACTATTATCACAGATCACCTGAAGAAGCCTCCCATAGTACAAAATCAGAAGGCCATAAATGGGCACAGTCTCTATGTGCTGCATATGTCCCTAAACTCTGGGGGGAAATTGACAAACTCGTCCACGAACTTACATGCTCCCTTGCACTCCAAGGGCAGGACCAGTGTGGCTGTGTAGAGCATGCAAATCGACAAATATCCAGCCTTGGATTGAGCTGAAGGTGTTCCTTTATTGTCAACATACATATCTATTACAGATTCTCTTGGAGCTCCTCTTACATCCTTAGAAAGGAGAAAGTCTCTCACTGTAAACACTACTTCTCAATGTCTCTCATGATGACCGATTTAGACCCAGCCTCCTCTCTTGTTCTCTCTCTATATGAGCTAAGGGTAAGGGCATTGAATATAGTTAGACCATTTCAGCAGCCCTCTTGTGGAACTGCAAGAGAAAGGATTTGCCCTTAGTAGTTCTATCTTTGGAATCTGGAGCAGAGTCTTTCAGACTTCACGGTGCATGTATATCACTTGAGGAAGTTGTTAAATTACAGATCTTGATCCATTAAGTCTGTGAGGAGGCATGAGATTCTGCATTTCTAACAAGCTCCCAGGTGATGATGATGCAGCTGATTGACAGGCCACACATTACACAGCAGAGATAGACCACTTAGTAACTTTTTGGCCATGATTGTGCATGCTCTTAGCTATTAATTCTAAGAAAAGATGGGAGAAGGATGTACACAGACAAGGCGGGAAAAGATACTTTTCCATTTAAAATCCTTTTTATATTGAGAAATAGAGTATTTCCTCCCATATCAGTAAATACTTAATGAAAGTTAAAAAGGAGAGTGAAAGTGAAAGAGGAGAGTGAAAAAGTAGGCCTAAAACTCAATATTCATAAAACTAAGATCATGGCATCTGGTCCCATCTCTTCATGGCAAATAGATGGGGAAGCAATGGAAACAGTGTCTGACTTTATTTTGGGGGGCTCCAAAATTACTGCACATGGTGACTGTAGCCATGAAATTAAAAGACACTTGCTCCTTGGAAGAAAAGCTATGACCAACCTAGACAGCGTATTGAAAAGCAGAGACATTATTTTGCCAACAAAGGTCCACCTAGTTAAAGCTATGGTTTTTCCAGTGGTCATGTATGGATGTGAGAGTTGGACTATAAAGGAAGCTGAGGGCTGAAGAATTGATGCTTTTGAACTGTGGTGTTGGAGAAGACTCTTGAGAGTCCCTTGGACTGCAAGGAGATCCAACCAGTCCATCCTAAAGGAGATCAGTCCTGGGTGTTCATTGGTAGGACTGATTTTGAAGCTGAAA
This sequence comes from Bos javanicus, assembly GCF_032452875.1. NCBI lineage: Eukaryota > Metazoa > Chordata > Mammalia > Artiodactyla > Bovidae > Bos > Bos javanicus. The sequence continues at coordinate 90,732,546 of NC_083876.1, forward strand.
CTCCAACACTTTGGCAACCTGATGCAAAGAGCTGATTCATTGGAAAAGACCCTCATGCTGAGAAAGATTGAAGGCAGGAGGAGAAGGGGATGACAGAAGATGAGATGGTTGGATGGCATCACTGACTCAATGGACACAAGTTTGAGCAAACTCCAGGGATTGGTGATGGACAGGAAGCCTGGCGTGCTGCAGTCCATGTGGTCGCAAAGAGTCAGACATGACTGAGTGACTGAACTGAACTGAACTGACCAATAAATAAGGATGTCACAGTCGTCAGTGATTGTGGCCCTCCAATGCGAGCTGGTAAGTCCTAAGGACACTCAGGAAGGAGAAGAATACCTGTGATTGGCAGCATCAGGACTGCAGCCACTCCCTATGGTGAGCCCCAGAGAAGTTCAGGATGGGCAAAACACAGGATACTGGCACCAGATAGCTGAGATGAAAGGAATGATTTTAGTGAGCCCACAGTCTTGTATCTTCCCATACATAGAAAAGCACTAAATTCCTTAGCTAGAGAAATCTGGCTTCTTTAATTAATAATAATCTTTTGATGTTCTGACTACCAGCCCTTTGTTGTAAGAGTTCTATAACATACAACAGCAATATATTCCCTTGCTTCCTCAGAGCATTTCTCTCAGGGCTATTGAGATGCTGCCTCTTGGACTTGAAGCCCTAAAAATTACCACCGAATAAAACATAACTCCCAACTTTTAGATTGTTAATACTTTTTAAGTTTCTAGTATTAACTAATAGCAATTTTTTTCACTTTCTTTAAAAAAAAAAATTTTAGAAAGCACAGATTTAAGCAATAGAAGGGCGAATGCCAAAGAATTGATGCTTTTGAACTGTGGCACTGGAGAATACTCTTGAAAGTCTCTTGGACTGCAAGGAGATCAAGCCAATCAATCCTAAAGGAAATCAACCCTGAACATTCATTGGAAGGACTGATGCTTAAGCTGAAGCTCCAATACTTTGGCCACCTAATGTGAAGAGCCAACTCAGAAAAGACCCTGATGCTGGGAAAGATCGAGGGAAGGAGGAGAAGGAGGTGACAGAGGATGGGATTGTTGGAAGGCATCATCGACTCAATGGACATGAGTTTGAACAAACTCTGGGAGATAGTGAAGGACAGGTAAGCCTGGCATGCTGCAGTCCATGGGGTCATAAAGAGTTGGTCATGATTTAGTGACTGAACAACAACCAAGCAATACAAAAGCTTAAAAATAAAAACAATTTTAAAGGGTTGCTGCACTTATTGGTAGACCCCTGAGTAACTTTTTCTCTTCACTTTTATTTGGAATCTTCAATTCTATTTTTTCAAATACAAGTGAAGGGACATAAAGAGCAGTTCACCCTGGTGCTGAAAGTAAGTAGTTTAAGCCTTTCTCACTTAAGATGGATATCTTTGTTTACCAAATATTTGTTAACCAGAAGGAAATTTAAAATAAATTAAGCTAGACTCTGGGGGGAGTACTCTATGACTACATCAAACTGCTTTTGAATTCCTCTTTGTTAAAAACAGAAAAAGTACAACCTGTCCACGTGTCTTTAAAATATAAAAGCGTGAACACTTCTATAGTCTTTCTGTTAAATAAAAATTTATTAAACTTTAGAAAAACTTATCTAACGGGTTATTCAACCTAAGAAAATAGAGCTCATATCTCAATTCTCTGAGTGTTTTGATCTGTATTCCGGCGTCATAAGGTTCTTCCCACATTAAGCTGTCAGGATTTTCATTCCTAGCTCCTTTCTAACATGTGACTCCCCTAACACAAGTTCTTTATTTGTTCTTCATACTTTTCTGTCCCTTCTCCAGAGTCACTATCTTGGATGTGCTGTCGAGGTTAAATAAGGATCCCTGCTCACGGACTTCAGTCCCGTTTCCTATTTCCTATTGGGATTGGCCTTTCGTTCCCCGTACACTCAGCGCCATCTCTGGTCATGATCTGGAACTGCAAGCCAGAAAAAATCAGGTGTCATTCTTAAGCCCAGCAGTGCTCTCTAATGCGTTCTGGGCTGTATTTTTATCCCCATATCTGCTGAAGAACTTGGCAATGGCTTGCTGTCACACTGTCTAATCTTAGAGTATCGAAAGCCAAGCTAATTAATTTATAACTTAACAAAGTGCCAAGTTTTAACTAAGAACCAATTCAATGAGTTGGGGGCTAGGCTGCATTTCAAGGTGAAACCTTGAAATATGTTTTGTTTTTATATCCCCAGAAAATATCCTCAATTATTGGGATATTTTAAGTATATTCACTTTGCAGGGCTTCAGTAAATATGCAGTTATGGAAATAATTGCCTCAAGTTTTCATTTTGTGTGTTTCAGACATGCATTTTAATTTTGTCTGACATCATGTTCAGTCTTTCTTGACTTCTTTCTCCCCATCTTTCTATCTTTCCCCTTTCTCTACAGTCCTCTTCTTTTTTCCTTCCTCTTGTGTGGATAAACCATGACTACACATTTTAAAGACGGGTACTTCATTTTGATTGCTTTTCTGACTGATTATAACTTGTTTATCCCAATATCTTCATTTTCACGGTCTGACTGCACAAGATAGCTTAATTTTCAAGCTAAGCCGTTATTATTTAAAATGATGAATCACTATATTTTGCCATTTAAACAGCTATGAAGTTTTAACTAAGTCTTTTATGGTCTCATGTAAAGAAATGTGTCTTCTGAAACCATTTACCCCCATTTCAGGTGGTAAAGGAAAATATTTTGGGGTTAGAAAAGATTGTAGAATTCTTCAATCCATATTATAAAACTTTCTCTTTTGCATTGTTATTTTGGCTGCAAAAAAGGTTAGTCAATTGGATATAGCTATGAAATTTAATTTTTCTATAGCTATAAAATACAAAGTCAGAGCTATGCTAACATGAGTTGGTATACAGACATTCCACATAGTTATTAAATAATTTCTAAGTTAAAATAATCATCAAGGCTGTATATTGTAACCCTGCTTATTTAACTTATATGCAGAGTACATCATGAGAAACGCTGGGCTGGAAGAAGCACAAGCTGGAATCAAGACTGCCAGGAGAAATATCAATAACCTCAAGTATGCAGATGACACCACCCTTATGGCAGAAAATGAAGAACTAAAGGGTCTCTTGATGAAAGTGGAAGAGGAGTGAAACAGTGGGCTTAAAACTCAACATTCAAAAAACTGAGATCATGGAATCTCGTCCCATCACTCCGTGGTAAATAGATGGGGAAACAATGGAAACAGTGACAGACTTTATTTTCTTGGGCTCCAAAATCACTGCAGATGGTGATTGCAGCCATGAAATTAAAATAAGCTTGCTCTTTTGAAGAAAAGCTATGACCAACCTAGACAGAATATTAAAAAGCAGAGAAATTACTTTGACAACAAAGGTCCATCTAGTCAAGGCTATGGTTTTTCCAGTAGTCATGTATGGATGTGGGAGTTGGACCATAAAGAAAGCTGAGCATCAAACAATTGATGCTTTTGAACTGTGGTGTTGGAGAAGACTCTTGAGAGTCCCTTGGACTGCAATGAGATCCAACCAGTCAATCCTAAAGGAAATTGGTTCTGAATATTCATTGGAAGGACTGATGCTGAAGCTGAAGCTCTAGTCCTTTGGCCACCTGATGCAAAGAACTGACTTATTGGAAAAGATCCTGATGCTGAGAAAGATTGAAGGCAGGAGGAAAAGGGGATGACAGAGGATGAGAATGTTTAATGGCATCACCAACTCTATGGACATGAATTTGAGCAGGCTCTGCGAGTTGGTGATAGATACTGGCATGCTGCAGTCCATGGTGTCACAGAGTCACACACAACTGAGTGACTGAACTGAACTGAACGGATGGTAGAGATAATGTCTGCACAACCACTTTTGAAAAATTTAGGAATTTAATTTTTTAACACTTTATTAATTATTAGTGCTTTTCCAGAATTGTTTTTAATCTAGAGGAATACTGATTATCCAAATTATCTATCTGGAATATGGTCTGTCATTGTCAAAGAACTTGATGACTACTTCCATGATATAACTGTAGGTTATATTTTATCAGTTAAGGTTCTGATATCTAGATGTATATTTTAAAGCTGACCAAAAAAAATTCTCATGTTAAGCAATGGCATAAATTCTAAGCAGAAATATGCTTGATCACTATAAAAATGTATTAAGAACAAAAATAAATTGTAGATATGTTTTCATAACATAAAATGATAAAGATAAAGCCTATTTCTCTGTACCAGGTTAAGGATCCAGGAAATAAGGAATTTGCAGGAACATACCCTCTACTTCAATGGTCAATGAATGAAATTAGAAATTAGCAGAATTCTTGATTTACAAATTTATTTTTTGGAATTTAATTAAAAAATACAACAAAAACCAAAAAAAAAAAAAATACAACAAAAAAACTCAGAATTTCAAGATAGATCGGCATCATCATAGCTCCATGCTTAGAGCTGGTAGAAAGTTAATGACTAACACCTGTCTTGCCAGTCAGGTTAAAGACACCCACCAGTGAACTGTAAAACCTGACAATCCTGAAGAACTTAAGAAGAGGGAGGGAAAGGACTAAGTTCACCAGATATTAAAATAATTCAATCTATAAAGCACCTATCTTAAAACTCTGTGTGATTCATGCGTTTTCAGACAGAACCATTACAAAAGATAAATACTCTGAAATATATACTTAAATAGAATATGATAAAACAACTATTTTAGATTTTTGAATGTTGCTTTTTTAATATGTGATGTTGAGATAGCTGGATAGTATATAAGTAAAAAATTCCATTACTCACACCATACAATAGGATGTTTCAAGGGGATTAGATAAATTAAAAGTGAAGTGAAGTCATATGAGTATTAGAAGAAAATTGGATGAAGTACTCAATAATTTGCAATGAAAATAACCTACCCATTTAAGATTCACAGTGTTAGAAAATGTTACTCATGAGGTTGTGTCCAACTCTTTGCAACCCTATGGAGTGTAGCCCTCCAGGCTCTTCTGACTATGGGATGCTCCAGGCAAGAATACTGGAGTGGGTTGCCACTTCCTTCTCCAAGGGCTCTTCCCAATCCAGCGATCAAACTTGAGTCTCCAGCATTGCAGGCAATTTCTTCACCATCTGAGCCACTAAGGTGAGTTTAAAGATTCAAAATCCAGAGGTAAGAAAAAGTACACAAAAATTTGATTTAAAATTTTGAATGGTTAAAAACACCATAAGCAAAGTAATGTTACTAGTTTTCAACTTAAACCATAGAGAAATAATTAATATCACTCATATATTATGTGCTTCTAAAAGAAAAGATGGACAATGAGCCTATAAAATGGGCTGTAGAAATTTGCAGTCAATTCACAAAAATAAGAAATTCAAATGGCTTCACCCATGTGAATAAGTATTCAGTCTTGGTCAGAATAAGAAAATATGCAAGTTAAAACTACACCAAAGAGCCCTTTTCACTTATTCCTTTGGTTCAAAATCAAAATACATACTCTGTTAGCAAGACTGTAGACAAAGAGGCACTTTCATTTCTCTTCAGAGAGAATGCAACATGGAACAATCTCTATGGAAAATAATGGGGAAATATCTGGCAAAATTACACAGTGATTATCTTTTGACCCAGCAATATCTCACTTGCTCACTTGCTTGAATCTGTCTTACAGATAGTTATACTGCAAAAACAAAAAAAGTCTTCTGCATTAGACGCTGCATTGCAGGAGCATCTGTAGAGAAATCTAGATGTACATCACTGGGGATCTGATTGAATTACATGATACTGCCACTCAATGGATTACCATGAAGCTATAAAAATTAATGTGAAATATATATTCTAAGAATAGATTTCATGGAAATATTTTTCAATGAAAAAAGCCAGGGGAAAAAAAGTTGGCATAATATGCTACAATTTATCTTAAAAAAAAAAAAACTAGGGTAATTATATAGGCATGTGCATGTTTAATAACAAATACTGAAAGAAAATGAACACATAGTGGTGGACAATAGATTTGTTAAATAGATTTTGCTTTGATTATTAAATTGTGAAAACATTTTATAATTTTAAAAATTCAAAATCTCAAAATATCTTAAGGAAACTTAGGAAAATGAAATAAATAAACCCTAACTATATGTGCAGTTGGTGGTGATATATTCACACAGAAAGAAACTGAACTAAGAGGCTTTAAAATATATTAGGAATTTACCATCAATACATGTACCCTAAGGGCAAAAACTCCAGTACTTTGGCCACCTCATGCGAAGAGTTGACTCATTGGAAAAGACTCTGATCCTGGGAGGGATTGAGGGCAGGAGGAGAAGGGGACGACAGAGGATGAGATGTCTGGATGGCATCACCGACACGATGGACATGAATCTGAATGAACTCCTGGAGTTGGTGATGGACAGGGAGGCCTGGTGTGCTGTGATTCATGGGGTCGCAAAGAGTCAGAGACAACTGAGTGACTGAACTGAACTGAACTGAAGGACAAAATAAAAGAACTAGAAAAATAAAATAAGCTTTTTTAAGAAATCACATTGTTTGTACTAGTGCTTATATTGTAATTCTAATACAATCGCATTTATATTATGAGATAAATAAATAGCAATTATTCTAACATAGTCATATCCTTTAGAACCGGGATTGTCAGTGCAGGAATAATAACATACAGAGAGAAGATGGAAGAACTAAGTACAATCTCTGTGGTCATAAATTTGATTTGGGAGTATAAATGTGGCAAATGATATTCCTTATCTTTTATTCAGAGAAGTAAAATAGCTCATTAAGCAGCTCTGGGCAGGCAATGAATAAAGCTGATCCTGTAACATTTTGTTATATCAGATGTAAAGAAGAGAAAAGACTTGTATGTTAATCAAAAGAGCTCATAACCCAACTTAAGGAAATGCCCGTTGACCAACGTGAGCATCAATAAGAAAAATAACTAAAGTGAATTGAAAAGCATAAACTGTGTGTCCAGTCATCAGTTCATAAAGATTCCAAACAAAAATGCTTTTAAATTGCTGGTCAATTATTGCTTTGTGTTTAGTTGCTCAATCATGTCTGACTCTTTCCAACCCCATGGCTGTAGCCCAACAGGCTCCTCAGTCCATATATTTTTCAAGCAAGAATACTGGAGTGGGTTGCCATTTCCTTCTCCAGGGGATCTTCCTGACTCAGGGATCAAAACTGTGTCTCCTGCACTGCAGGGGGATTCTTTAATCACTGAGCCATCAGGGAAGCTCAATTATTTTTTGAAAAATGGTAAATAATTGAAACTTGTCATAAAGGTACATAAGTTGTATCTCACTGATAGCCAAATTGTAGATGAAGAGATACTTCTATTTATCAAAAGTGAAGTGAAGTGAAGTCCCTCAGTCATGTCCAACTCTTTGAGACCCCATGCACTGTAGCCTACAACGGACTGTAGCCTACAGTCTCCATCCATGGGATTTTCCAGGCAAGAGTACTGGAGTGGGTTGCCATTTCCTTCTCCAGAGGATCTTCCTGACCCAGGGAATAGACCCAGGGATCGAACCCAGGTCTCCCGCACTGTAGGCAGACACTTTACCGTCTGAGCCAAAGTAATCTATTAAATAAAGAAGCATTAATAAAATTGTGATAGCACCATTTGGCAGCCCCAACTCCGGGAGTTGGTGATGGATAGGGAGGTCTGGCGTGCTGCAATTCATGGGATTGCAAAGAGTCGGACACTACTGAGCGACTGAACTGAACTGAACTGAATGGATTAATGGACACGACTGAGCAACTTCACTTTCACTTTTCACTTTCATGCATTGGAGAAGGAAATGGCAACCCATTCCAGTGTTCTTGACTGGAGAATCCCAGGGATGGCGGAGCCTAGTGGGCTGCTGTCTATGGGGTCGCACAGAGTCGGACACAACTGAAGCGACTTAGCAGCAGCAGCAGCAATGGATTAATGAATCAAGATTGTAAACAGGTCCTTGCATCATAAAAGAGGCAATCAAACAGTAAGTACTCTGATGGAATAAAAACGATACAACTTCAGGCCACAGCAATCAGAGAAGAAAAAGAAATAAAAGGAATCCAAATTGGGAAAGAAATAAAACTCTCACTGTTTGCAGATGACATGATCCTCTACATAGAAAACCCTAAAGACTCCACCAGAAAATTACTAGAGCTAATCAATGAATATAATAAAGTTGCAGGATATAAAATCAACACACAGAAATGCCTTGCATTCCTATACACTAATAATGAGAAAATAGAAAGAGAAATTAAGGAAACAATTCCATTCACCATTGCAATGAAAAGAATAAAATATTTAGGAATATAAATACCTAAAGAAACTAAAGACCTATATATAGAAACTATAAAACACTGGTGAAAGAAATCAAAGAGGACACTAATAGATGGAGAAATATACCGTTTCATGGATTGGCAGAATCAATATAGTGAAAATGAATATACTACCCAAAGCAATTTATAGATTCAATTCAATCCCTATCAAGCTACCAACGGTATTTTTCACAGAACTAGAACAAATAATTTCACAATTTGTATGGAAATACAAAAAAACCTCGAATAGCCAAATCAATCTTGAGAAAGAAGAATGGAACTGGAGGAATCAACCTACCTGACTTCAGGCTCTACTACAAAGCCACAGTCATCAAGATAGTATGGTACTGGCACAAAGACAGACATATAGATCAATGGAACAAAATAGAAAGCCCAGAGATAAATCCACACACCTATGGACACCTTATCTTTGACAAAGGAGGCAAGAATATACAATGGATTAAGGACAATCTCTTTAACAAGTGATGCTGGGAAAACTGGTCAACCACTTGTAAAAGAATGAAACTAGAGCACTTTCTAACACCATCCACAAAAATAAACTCAAAATGGATTAAAGATCTAAACATAAGACCAGAAACTATACAACTCCTAGAGGAGAACATAGGCAAAACACTCTCCAACATAAATCACAGCGGGATCCTCTATGACCCACCTCCCAGAATATTGGAAATAAAAGCAAAAGTGAACAAATGGGACCTAATTAAAATTAAAAGCTTCCGCACAACAAAGGAAACTATAAGCAAGGTGAAAAGACAGCCTTCCGACTGGGAGAAAATAACAGCAAATGAAGCAAATGACAAACAACTAATCTCAAAAATATAGAAGCAACTCCTGCAGCTCAATTCCAGAAAAATAAACGACCCAATCAAAAAATGGGCCAAAGAACTAAACAGACATTTCTCCAAAGAAGACATACAGATGGCTAACAAACACATGAAAAGATGCTCAACATCACTCATTATCAGAGAAATGCAAATCAAAACCACAATGGGGTACCATTTCACACCAGTCAGAATGGCTGCGATCCAAAAGTCTACAAGCAATAAATGCTGGAGAGGGTGTGGAGAAAAGGGAACCCTCTTACGCTGTTGGTGGGAATGCAAACTAGTACAACCACTATGGAGAACAGTGTGGAGATTCCTTAAAAAACTGGAAATAAAACTGCCTTACGACCCAACAGTCACACTGCTGGGCATACACACCAAGGAAACCAGAATTGAAAGAGACACGTGTACCCCAATGTTCATTGCAGCACTGTTTATAATAGCCAGGACATGGAAGCAACCTAGATGTCCATCAGCAGATGAATGGATAAGAAAGTTGTGGTATATATATATACAATGGAATATTACTCAGCCATTAAAAAGAATACATTTGAGTCAGTTCTAAGGAGGTGGATGAAACTGGAGCCTATTATACAGAGTGAAGTAAGCCAGAAAGAAAAACACCAATACAGTATACTAATGCATATATATGGAATTTAGAAAGATGGTAACGATAACCCTATATGCGAGATAGCAAAAGAGACACAGATGTATAGAACAGTCTTTTGGACTCTGTGGGAGAGAGAGAGGGTGGGATGATTTGGGAGAATGGCATTGAAATGTATATATCATATAAGAAATTAATCACCAGTCCAGGTTCGATGCATGATACAAGATGCTTGGGGCTGGTGCACTGGGATGACCCGGAGGAATGGTACAGGGAGGGCGGTGGGAGGGGGGTTCAAGATGGGGAACACCTGTACACCCGTGACGGATTCATGTTGATGTATGGCAAAACCAATACAATATTACAATACTTTACAAAGTAATTAGCCTCCAATTAAAATAAATAAATTTATATTAAAAAAAAACATACAACTTCTTAAGCAGTCTTGTCAAAAAATTGAACTTGAATAGTATTAAGTTTCTAGATCCAGCTATCAATACAGACAAAAGAGATTTCAGAACATTGGAGAACACTGATATAATCACCAGTATCTTGACAGTTGGAAACTTGCCTGGATAAATAGTATAACTGTTTCCACAAATAAATTTTCAGAGGAAAAAGGTTGGAGAGACAATCTGTAGATAATTGATACATAAGACATTTGCACTGTTTGAATCTTATTTCAGTCCAGATCCAAAAAGCAAACCACAGAACATATAAAAATTAGAAATTTTCTAAATCTGATAACACATGCAAAGTTGGAAACTGAACTCTTACTGGATATTTTATAATATTAAAGAATTATTAGTAGCTATTCTATATGATGAAGTAGTGACCTGGTTGAAAAGAGTTATCTTTAAGAGTTGTATACTGAAACATTTACAGAAGACATAATATGACTAATGAAATTGCTTCAAAATAATGAAGGAAAGAAAAAGTATATCAAAAATATTGGCCATGAATTAAGAGCTGAACATGAGTAATTGTTACATGAAATTTCATTGTACTCTTTTGTCCAGTTTTATATATGTTTACAATACTCACCTAAAAAAAAAAAGTTAGAACAATATGACTGGTGCACTTGAAGTACAAATGAAACTAACTAGAGATTAAGAAAGAGGATTCTCAGCTAGAATAACAAACGGTAGAGGTGAAGCAAGTACCGTTCAGGAAACAGACTTCATCTGTAAGAATACCTAGAATTTAAAAAGGAGGGGAAATATGAGGTTGGAGGTTGGAATGGTAGGCAGAAGTCAGGTACTTTCTATCTTACGTGCTGTATTATGAGGGACATCAGTTCAGTTCAGTTCAGTCGCTCAGTCATGTCTGACTCTTTGCGACCCCATGAATTGCAGCATGCAAGGCCTCCCTGTCCATCACCAACTCCCGGAGTTCACTCAGACTCATGTCCATCGAGTCAGTGATGCCATCCAGCCATCTCATCCTCTGTCGTCCCCTTCTCCTCCTGCCCCCAATCCCTCCCAGCATCAGAGTCTTTTCCAATGAGTCAACTCTTCGCATGAGGTGGCCAAAGTACTGGAGTTTCAGCTTTAGCATCATTCCTTCCAAAGAAATCCCAGGGCTGATCTCCTTCAGAATGGACTGGTTGGATCTCCTTGCAGTCCAAGGGACTCTCAAGAGTCTTCTCCAACATCACAGTTCAAAAGCATCAATTCTTCGGTGCTCAGCTTTCTACACAGTCCAACTCTCACATCCATACATGACCACAGGAAAAACCATAGCCTTGACTAGACGGACCTTTGTTGGCAAAGTAATGTCTCTGCTTTTGAATATGCTATCTAGGTCGGACATAACTTTCCTTCCAAGGAGTAAAGGGACCATTAAAATTTTTTAAGCGGGATAGAGCATCCCTAGAATTGGATTTAGAACCAGCAGGTAGCACCTGTGACAAGTGATGAAGGGAGAGCAGACAGTAGCAGAGCAGGTTGTTAGAGGACTTCAGGAGAAAACATGTTTTAATGGAGATAAAATTGACAGGACTTAGTCACTGGATATAAGAGATCAGAAATAAAGAAAATGTCTACAATGAGTCCTAGAGATTTGGTTTTGTGACCTGTAATGGATGGGGATATCATTAAATTAAAATAAAATAGAACAATTTTTCAGGGTTCTGGAGACTTCCAGAGCTAATATATCTTGAGCTAATGAGTTATCTGGGTATTACAAAGTAAGAGCTGCAAATCACAGCTGAGAGGCAATTCCGACACACACACACACAGAAGTCGCTCAGTCGTGTCTGACTCTTTGCGACCCCATGGATTGTAGCCCACCAGGCTCCTCTGTCCATGGGATTTTCCAGGCATGAATACTGGAGTGGGTTGCCGTTTCCTTCTCCAATTCTGACACAAGTGTCCACTGAATATGAAAACTGACAGGTACGTAACACAGTTCTTTGAATCATGCAAATGATCCTCTACATGATGGCAAATAGACATTTAAGTGTTCTGAGCCACAGTCTGGCCATTTTCCCAGTGCAGCTAAAGAATATTTGCCTCCATAGAGAGGCAGATGAAGGGAACGGACTTGTGGACACAGCAAGGGAAGAAGAGCAGGAAGGAATTTAGAGATTTGCACTGACATATATACACTTCCATGTGTAAAATAGATAGCTAGCAGGGAGCTTCTGTGTAACACAGGAAACTCAGATCAAGTGCTCTATGATGACCTAGAGGAGTGAGATGCGGTGGGAGGGAGGCAGACTCAACAGGGAGGGAATATATATAAACTTAGAGCTGATTCACATTGTCGCACAGCAGAAATCAACAACATTGTAAAGCAATTATCCTCCAATTAAAAATAAATTAAAAAAAAAAGAATATTTGCTTCCCAATCATCCAGCAAAGACATACAAAAAAAGTTTAGGTTCTTTTGTATTAAAATTTTTTCACCCATTTACTATAATTTTCTGAGTTGCTCTCTGTAAAAGATAGGTTTTAAATAGCTGTCTTCTGGTCTGTTCCTTTGAGATTAGTATGAAAGTATATTTTAAATATTAAAATTATGATTCTGGAAGTTACAAGAGATAAGTGAGACAGTAAAGCAGCATAAGTTTCTGAAGAAGGCTATAGCAATGGGGTTGATTCCTTGGGGGCGGGGGCGAAAGGAGGGGGTCTCTAACATTGATGGCCCCACACACCAGGGAAGAGGAAGTCCAGAGGAGGACATATTTGGAAGTTACAGTCAGGTATAAAGTGTGATGCTTGTAATTGAACAGATGCTCATTTGCAGTGGTGTTAGGAACTGGTGGTAACTGAGAGAACTTAAAACCCAGCTAAAATTTGCTTCTGTCATTAGTCACCAGGGAAGGTCTTTAAGTTCAAGACGCCCATTTGCCTCAATTCATTAAAGCCAAGGAGACAGAGAGCTGGCACTCTTGCTAGGTAGTTTCCAACCAAGGTGTCATAGCTTGTGCAAAACCACAGTGCACATGACTGCAAGCCTGGGGGGCGTGAGGCCCACCTGGTCAGAGTCAGCTGCATCCACTCCCTAAGGGTCAGTGCAGTTCACAGTAGTGGACTAATCTGAAGCTTTTAAGTTAGTTTAGTGAACTGATTGATATTCTTTTTTTTTCCTTAGAGGCATATGTAATATAAACACTGCAATAAGCTCTGATTTCTCTCCATTGGTATCTATCACATGGAAGAGAATTTTTGCAGAGGGCAAAAAGTATTTGACACCTTCTCTGGTTCCCTGTTACAGATAGTACAAAGAACAAAAAATATTCTTGATGAAATGACACAATGCAAATCAAAGACATTCACAAACCTTCACAGCTCATGACCAGATGCCTAAAATGACTCATGCTCCCAGTTATTTTACCCTTCAACATCACTCATTATCAGAGAAATGCAAATCAAAACCACTATGAGGTACCATTTCACACCAGTCAGAATGGCTGCAATCCAAAAGTCTACAAATAATAAATGCTGGAGAGGGTGTGGAGAAAAGGGAACCCTCTTACACTGTTGGTGGGAATGCAACCTAGTACAGCCACTATGGAGAACAGTGTGGAGATTCCTTAAAAAACTGGAAATAGAACTGCCTCATGATCCAGCAATCCCACTGCTAGGCATACACACTGAGGAAACCAGAAGGGAAAGAGACACGTGTACCCCAATGTTCATCGCAGCACTGTTTATAATAGCCAGGACATGGAAGCAACCTAGATGTCCATTAGCAGATGAATGGATAAGAAAGCTGTGGTACATATACACAATGGAGTATTACTCAGCCATTAAAAAGAATACATTTGAATCAGTTCTAATGAGGTGGATGAAACTGGAGCCTATTATACAGAGTGAAGTAAGCCAGAAGGAAAAACATAAATACAGTATACTAACACATATATATGGAATTTAGAAAGATGGTAACAATAACTCTGTATACGAGACAGCAAAAGAGACACTGATGTATAGAACAGTCTTATGGACTCTGTGGGAGAGGGAGAGGGTGGGAAGATTTGGGAGAATGGCATTGAAACATGTAAAATATCATGTAGGAAACGAGTTGCCAGTCCAGGTTCGATGCACGATGCTGGATGCTTGGGGCTGGTGCACTGGACGGCCCAGAGGGATGGTATGGGGAGGGAGGAGGGAGGAGGGTTCGGGATGGGGAACACATGTATACCTGTGGCGGATTCATTTTGATATTTGGCAAAACTAATACAATTATGTAAAGTTTAAAAATAAAATAAAATTAGAAAAAAAAAAGAGATCTTAAAAGTGATAAACGTATCTTAATGAGAAGGCCTCAAAACTTCCTTTTTCTTACAGTTTATGTATAAAGTATCTTTCTCCCACTCTCTTTGAGGTATTGACTTTAGCAAGTGATTAATCCTAAGGGGATTCTTTGCTTTATAATTACGCTTGATGAGAATTTGACATAAGAATCTTTGAAAGTACAGTCCAACATCTAGGGAAGGAGGAAGTATTATATATCCTTTGGAAAAGAAAAACTACAGCAGAAAATGTTAGCTATGCACTAAACATGTTCACCACTCCCCTCCTGAGTATTGACTTCCTTCAGAATAAGAATTTGATCTACTCTAGATGTAACTTGTGATCCAGGAAATTTGATAGTACAGCTTTAAAAGTCCCTTGCTGCTGCTAAGTCACTTCAGTCGTGTCCGACTCTGTGCGACCCCAAAGACGGCAGCCCACCAGGCTGCCCCGTCCCTGGGACTCTCCAGGCAAGAACACTGGAGGGGGTTGCCATTTCCTTCACCAATGCATGAAAGTGAAAAGTGAAGTCGCTCAGTCGTGTCTGACTCTCAGCAACCCCATGGACTGCAGCCTTTCAAGCTCCTCCACCCCTGGGATTTCCAGGCAAGAGGACTGGAGTGGGGTGCTATTGCCTTCTCCAAAAAGTCCCTTAATTCATGTTAATTTCATTACCTTTTACATCATAATTCAAAGTTACACAAAAATATTCTCTACTTCCTAAAAACTATTAACTATAGACACATGCACATAGACAAACACACCACTTATACAAAGTGATATGAAATTATGATAAATATTTTTGGTTATTTTCATTTTATACAAATAAAAATTTATTTAAACAGGTAAAATGAACAATTGAAGCACTTACCCAGATGTTTAAAGCACAGAAAACTATTCTGTTCACTAAAATAAGAGAGACACAATTATGTTTTTCAAGTTTTAATAAAACCCTAAGTCATTTTCTGAATTTTCTCCTTTTACAGAGGGATATTTCCAAATATTTTACACTGATGATATTCTAAGAATTGTTGAGAACAAAGAATGCATACTAAAGTATGATTGAATATTATCTTCCAAACTTACCAAAAGATGTTCAATTAGTACTGGTTATCTGATAGGTGGCATTTTTGTCTTGCAATCAGGATAATAGTATCTATTACAATGCGTTAAGTAATATTCTGGATTCTATGATAGAAGGGAAATAAAGTTGGATTCTGTAACTTTATATTTTTTGACATATTTATATATGAATTTTCCACTATCCCTTTCAAACCTTTAAAAGCATAAATGCTATAGATACTAGAGATTTCTTCATGGTTCATTTTGCTCTTGTTTAAGGGTTTAAGCTCTGCATGTCAGCTACGTACACAGCAGCTGTTGCTAGGATATTTCTGTTTCCATAGCAATAGAGGAACTCTTCAGATGCATCTAGAATTCCTCCTCTTCTTCTTTGTTATCCCTGTCTCCCTTGTCATATGTAAATCAGTGTCCAGATCTCTGACTGAAATGGAATCACTTGAAGTGGTAATATCCTACATATAATACCCATGTATGTGGAACACAGTGCTGTACAGTATTGACATTCCCTGCTTTAAGCTCTGCATGCTTTTCCCAAGCTGTTTAGATGGGGAAAATTGCTATGACATGGAGATTAACACTGTGCCAAACTAATGAAAATCAGAAACACTTTCTGCTAACACACTTTTCAGAAACAGCAATTATTAGGAGAAAACAACTAGATGCAAATTGACTCCTTTCTTCTTCAAAGAAAAAAATGGAACGTGGAACCAAGAATGTATTACAAAAGTAACAAGCATTATTCCCCACGTGGATTTGAGCCAGTTCATTTTCATCTCTCAAATTGCACATAGCAGTTGAGGTTGACCCTTTAAAGGATTTCCAAAGTTCTCAAGTTCTTGGCATGTGGTGTCACCATAGTTTCTCTGGCTTTTCAGGGGACTGCCAGGTGATAACTCTTGCTGGATCTAAAATTGTCACTACAGGTCATACTTTCTGTTGCGTTGTTCAGGAGCTTCAAAAATCAGCAGATGCAATACTTCACTCAACCAATTTATTCGGACAGGTTCCTGAATAAATAAGCAGTAGACTTATCACTGGAGACCTTTCATTAGGCATTACAAGTGTGCCAAGTGCTCAACAGACTCAGAACTTTGCAATGTCTGAGAGAAATGGAAATAGTAAAAATGATAGGAGAGATAGAAATTCCTGCAAATAATATTTGGGTGGACTCGGGAACAAACCCTTGTTCTTGGTATGTAAACTTGACGCCTGGTTCTTTACATAACTTCATACACTCAGAGGGTGAAAAATATTACTTTTTCTTTCATGTCTCTGTTTAGACACAGACTGTCTCTTCTATGCAAGAAGCATTACTGCTTCTCTACCCATCTGTCCCCCTAGAGGGGAACACGATGTTCTTAACCAAACAGTGCACACTTGTGCTCCAATTGTCTATGACAAAAGAACATATATTGACTAAGTCATATTCATTGACATTTACTTATTTCATTATATTCTCCAATGAGAATACAGTGACTTTCGTAATAAGGCAAATGTCTCTGGCATCACTATTACCTAAAGAGAAAAGAAATAGTAACTATGAAAATTACCTTCCTAATGTATTATATTTTATAAAATCCATTTAAAGATTAAAATGATACTGTATCCCCTCTATGTAAATATCTTAGGAAAGAAGATGGAAATTTGAAGCAATATGTTATGTGATGTAACATCTTCAATGTTAGTTTTGTAAAAGGAAGTAAAAACAAAGCTGTATTAAAAAATATATATTTAACTGCCTAATTTGTAATTTCTGTTGAGTAATTTCCCCAAATTGGTATTAGGCCTGTTAGAAATAGCATCCTCTTCCAATTGTGGATTTGAATTTTTTTTTAATTGAAGTATAGTTGCTATACAATATTATGTAAGTTTTTGCTGTTGTTCCATCACTGTCATATCTGACTCTTTGCAACCTAATAGACTGTAGCACACCAGACTCCTCTGTCCTCCACAGTCTCCTAGAGTTTGCTCAAACTTACGTCCATTGAATCAGTGGTGCTATCTAACCATCTCATCCTCTGTTGCCCCCTTTACCTTTCACCTTCAGTCTCTCCCAGCATCAGGGTCTTTTCCAATGGGTCGGCTCTTCGCAGCAGGTGGCCAAAGTATTGGAGCTACAGTTTCACATCAGTCTTTCCAATGAATATTCAGGTTTGATGTCCTTTAGGATTGACTGGTTTGATCTCCTTGCAGTCCAAGGAACTGTAGAGTCTTCTCCAGCCCCACAATTTAAAAGCATCAATCCTTCAGCACTTAGCCTTCTTTATGGCGGTTCACAATTTTTAAATGTTATACCCCATTTGCAGTTATTATAAAATATAGACTATATTCCCTATGTTTGACTTTTGTGATGCTAATGGAGGAGAACTAGGAAGTGTCTCCTCATGATGATAATGAGCTACAACTCTTAAAAACAGCTGGGGATTGTTTTTGTTAGCTTTTCAGCATCATGATGATGTCATGTGCCATGTCCATTTCTCTTCTGTCCTCATCATGAGAAAATAGCAGACGATACTTTTCTTTTTTTTTTTAATTTTATTTTATTTTTAAACTTTACATAATTGTATTAGTTTTGCCAAATATCAAAATGAATCCGCCACAGGTATACATGTGTTCCCCATCCTGAACCCTCCTCCCTCCTTCCTCCCCATACCATCCCTCTGGGTCGTCCCAGTGCACTAGCCCCAAGCATCCAGTATCGTGCATCGAACCTGGACTGGCAACTCGTTTCTTACATGATATTTTACATGTTTCAATGTCATTCTCCCAAATCTTCCCACCCTCTCCCTCTCCCACAGAGTCCATAAGACTGTTCTATACATCAGTAGATAATTTTCAACACTGATTACATTCCTCACTAAGAAGTCCGTTACGAAAAAAAAGATCTCAAATAAATGTCCACTTCAATAAATGCTCCTGATAATTTTCCTTTGTATTAGTTTTTATGTTAAATATAGAATCAGTGATTTAGAAATTCTAATTTCAGCTTATTTTCTCAAATTTAAGCTTTCAATCATTCATGTTCAATCATTAAGCAAAAAAGTAGACCTACCACTCTTCAGACTTTGGCTGAGTATTTAGGCTACAAAATTGAGTCATATATAGTTTCTGCCTTTAAGGAGTTTTGTTTAGTATTTTTTTTTGCAACAGTAATTATTAGTATGCTGCAATATCAAATAATAATTAACTACTATAATGAACATAAACTTTTCAACTTTGTATTGTAATATGTTATATATATATAATGAAAAGGAAAAATATGAAAGAATTATATAGGTTATTTAGAATAAGTTTCACCAATTCTTAACATGATCTTATTTCTTGAAAATTGCTCTAATAAAACCATAAGAGTTTTATGCAAAGATATATGTAAAATAGTGACTATTGGTTAAAATGCTGATGAAATATCCTTACAGTGGACATAATTCAGCCTTAATGCCATAATACAGAAGTGCGTTTGGCAACTTATAAATATACTTAGAAAATATGTTAAGCAAATGAAAGGTGATTATACCACAATCCACTTTTTAAAATATATCAAAATGATAACTATAGATATCTCTGATGATGGTATTATAAATAATTTTTATTTTATTTTTTAATATTTTTACAATGAATACATACAACATTTAAAAAGTATATAAAAATAAGTGCCTTATGCCAGCACCAGATATTCTGGGAATAAAAGCAAGAAGTAAAGACATCATAATGTTTCAACTGATAAATTACAAAAAAAATTGCACCTCGTTCTGATGAGCCACATACCAAAGATTCCCATGTTTTCAAATGCACAAAACCATGTCTGAATCCTAAATAAAGTAAAAATAATAGGGGCATTAATATGAGCTATCCTTTCAAACCAGCTACCATATAATCCTGCAATCCCACTCCTGGGCATATATCCAGAGAAAACCGTAATTCGAAAAGATACATGTGCCTCAGTGTTCACTGCAGCACTATTTACAATAGCCAACACCTGAATGTAACTTGAATGTCCATTGACAGAGACTGGATAAAGAAGATTTAAGACACACACACACACACACACACACACACACAATGGAATACTACTCAGCCACAAAAAGAATGAAATCATGCCGTTTCATGTAGCACCGTGGATGGACCTAGACATTATCATACTAAGTGAAGTAAGTCAGACACCGAAAGACAAATATTATATATCACTTATATGTGGAATCTAAAAATATGATACAAATGAACTTATTTACAAAATAGAAACATTTTCACAGATATAGAAAACGAATTTTCTGAAGAGGAAAGATGGGAGAAGGGATAAATGAGGAATTTGGAAGTAATGTAGTCATACTGCTGCTGCTGCTGCTAAGTCACTTCAGTCGTGTCCGACTTTGTGCGACCCCATAGATGGCAGCCCACCAGGCTCCCCCGTCCCTGGGATTCTCCAGGCAAGAACACTGGAGTGGGTTGCCATTTCCTTCTCCAATGCATGAAAGTGAAAAGTGAAAGTGAAGTCGCTCAGTCATGTCCAACTCTTCACGACCCCATGGTCTGCAGGCCACCAGACTCCTCCATCCATGGGATTTTCCAGGCAAGAGTACTGGAGTGGGGTGCCATTGCCTTCCTACTACATATAAAATAGATAAACAAGGACCTACTGTATAGCACAGGGGACTATACTCAATATGTTGTGATAACCTACATGGGAAAAGAATCTGAAAAAGAATATGTATACATGTAAAATTGAATCACTTTGTTACACACCTGAAACTGACACATTGTAAATCAACTATACTTCATAATAAATGAAAAATAAATAAACATCCATCAAAACCACAACACAAACTTTTTTACTATGAGTTTGATGAGAACTAGCCAACATGGAAGCTACTGGTCAACATAAACCATGTACAGAAGTCAAGATGGAGTTGGATGAGTACAGATGTATTTGTAAAGATACTTCCCTATCTTACCTAATAGAAATTAAATTTATGAATGGTCATCCAGTTGAACATCAGAATTGCATTTCTGTTGGTGATTTGTCTTAAGAAGTACTCTATAAGAACTGTTGTTACAAAACACCTTCATTATTGCATTTGAGAATGATATAGATCTCCACTCCAAGACCAGGATTTTCTGCCTTTAAGTCTTTTGTTCTTGCTGATCATTTTACCAGAAATAATCTTGCTCCAAGTTTTGCCTAGAGATAATCTTTCTGTTCTACAAACGCAAGTCCATTTTGTTCACTTCTGTTATTCTCTGATGTATGACCAAGCCTGGTACATAGTAAAAGCTAGATAAATATTTGATGAATGAGTGAGTAATTGAAATGTTAAATTTCTATGGTTTTCACTTCACTGAAGTGGGCTTGAAATAAAGTAAAGTATAAATAAAATATTTATCAAATATGTTGATGAAGAGAAATGACAGAAGTAGGGAATCAGTTGAAGAAAATAATTCATATCAAAAAAGAAGTTTTCAAGGCTGAAATAATTGACAAATGTCTAACATGCTTGAATTTAATTGATGTAATTATATAGGACTGTATTCATATCCAAATAAAACAACTATTTAAATCCTAGTTTTGAGCTATTTTGACTTAGCGGTAGCTTACATGAAACCAATTCCGTTTATTTTTTCATACATTAAAATGAATATGTGCCAAAAATATGAGAACAATAAAAAATCAAGTATAATCCTATAATAAATGCATAATTTCCAGACATGAAGAAGATATCATATTTACTATGTACTGATGAGACTAACCTGAATAATTATATTCCATCTTTAGAGCAGACTTACAAAAACTACAGCAACCTGGAGAGCAAACAGATGGGTGCTGAGCCTGGAAACCAAGTCACACAGAATTTTTGGATGAGTTTAGAGTATTCACGCTGGAAAGAAGAGTCAAGAGGACCTGATGGCTTCAATTATTAAAGGAATTATTATGAAAGAGTGAAGGTCACAAAAATAGAAGTTATGAGCCAAGTTTAAGTGGGAGTGTAAACGGTCAGAGTTGGCAGGTGGTAGACTGAGCCTCCAGTGATTAGGGTTTCCTGAGGCTGAATGTGCCCACACCTGTGATGAAAGACCATGTGGTATACATTGCAGTAATAAGAGCATGATACAAAAGATTTAAATAGATATTCTTAAAGTGATTTCCCTTACAAGGCTGAAATTCTAATTTAAGGTCTTAACGGTGAAATTTGCAGTGAGCTGCTACAAAGACTCTGTCTTGTTTTGTTGTTTAGTTGCTCAGTCGTGTCTGACTCTTTGTGACCCCACGGACTGTAGCCCACCAGGCTCCTCTGTCCATGGGATTGCCCAGGCAAGAATATTGGAGTGGGTTGCCATTTCCTTCTCCAATTATATGGATTAGATCTCTCCAAGATCAGGGATCTTTCTTCTTCAAGTTCTCTCTCTTCAAGTTCCCTTCTCACAACAAGAAGACTTTCTGTGTGCGCTCAGACACTTTGATCATGTTCGACTCTGAGACCGAATGAACTGTAGCTCACCAGGCCCCTCTGTCTATGGGATTTCCAGGCAATAATACTGGAGTCAGTTGTCATGCCCTCCTCCAAGGGATCCTCCCACCCCAGGGACTGAACCCATGTCTCTTACCTCTCCTGCATTGGCAGGTGGGTTCTTTACCACTAGCGCCACCTAGGAGGCCCACTCAGAAGAGCTAATATACGAGAAATACTGTTAATTTTCTTTGCAGTTTATCTTTGTGCTATAATGTGGTAGCAAATGGAAAATCATCCAGCAATTCTTAGCTGACTGAAAGCCTCAAACAGTTAGTTAGGCTGACAGAAACAGACTTAAGAATTAGATATGTCATATAAAGAATGAAAAGAGATAGCAGTATAGGACACCAAAATTTGATCATTAAATCATGAAGAGCAATAAGCTTAGCAAAGCTATGTACTGAAAACCAGGCACAAGTGAAAACTGAGTTGATGTTTATCAAATAAATGGGCAAAAAAATGAAATTCTGAATGAATAGTTCCCTTCCAGCTACTGGTACAGGACATGACAATCTCATTCTTTCTGGACTTGGGATTCCTAGTAAATATTATTTCCTATCTATCTCTCAAGAACAAACTAGACAACTCATTGGCACCAGCTTTCCTGCAGCTGATTAGCTAATTCCTCAACACAACTTTTAGCTGGAGCCTTCAGATGGATGGGAACAAGAAGTGATAGCATAGAAGATATGAAACATCAGGTTTTAATGTTTTTAATAAACTCTTGAACACTAAGTTATCCCTGAATTTGAATCTTTTCTATATCTTATTTATCATTTTATTATTTAAAAAACCTTAAGTTTTGAGTTCAGATAAACTGAAACTGAGTCCTAGAAATTCTGTTAGCTAGATAGATGAATGACATTTCTCAAGTTATGTGCTTATTTATGAGAGTAGGTTTGAAATGATCTTACAAGGGAGCATTTTGATTTTATTTTTTTAAGCTTATGTGTTTACACTCTAAGAGGGCAACTTGGAAGCAGACCAGTAAGCTCAAGTTTGCAATACTTAACCTTCAGTTCAGTTCAGTTCAGTCGCTTAGTTGTGTCTCACTCTTTGCAACCCCATGAATCGCAGCATGCCAGTCCTCCCTGTCCATCACCAACTCCTGGAGTTCACTGAGACTCACGTCCATCGAATCGGTGATGCCATCTCATCCTCTGTCGTCCCCTTCTCCTCCTGCCCCCAATACTTAACATTAATTACTACCTAAAAAAATTACAAGATATATAATTAGCAAAATTTGTTTACCATAAATCCTTAAATTGCATTTCATAGCTCTCTTTTAAACATTCTCTTAATGTGCCTAAAGAAATAACACAGTATAAAGCACCTTAATTAGCTGGCTATACCTATTGACATGGCTGGATTCCACAGTATTTTCTATTTTCATCTGTTTTATGAAAATTTTTGCCTTTTATTGATTCTTGAATAACCTTTCTTCACAGACACCTAAGCAATAAAGTATACACCTCTAGCTTGAGATTAGTCCTTGAGAATCAATATTATTTTCAATAGTGTTTGGGGTACTATTTTTTTTTTACCCTTCTATTTCATATATATTATGCACACTGGAGAAGTCTCCATATTTTGTCAGTGTACTGCAATTTATCATTTTTAATTTCACTTAATAACATGTATCAGATATTCATCATGTACCTGGAATCAGGTTTAGCAATTTTGCTCTGAAGAAACCACTTTAATAATGGTATTATGCACAGAGTTATCAGATTTAGCAAATCAAAATATAGGGGACCTCATCAAATTTGAATTTCAGATGAACAACAAATAGTTTCTTCATATATGTATACCTCATGAATACATTGCTGGGTCAGGCCTAAAATATATTCAGATCAATTTAATATTCAGATTAATATTATAATGTTAATACTAACATAATATTGCCTTTCTCAGGTAAACTAGAAAATACAGCCATACCATCAATTCATGATGTTTTCTGAATTTGTTCAAAGCCACTGTATATGTACAATTAAACCTAAAGCATTCTTAATTTTAACTATAGAACTTTATTATTGTGCATACTACATTATGTTCCAAAAACAATGTCAAATATAGACTAAACTAGATTATGGGTGGAAAGAAAGAATGCAAACCAACTCAAGAAAGTAAACTCTTTGAAAGCACCTAAACTTACATTAGCAAGATCCATGTGCCTAGAAATATTGAATTAGTTTTTCTTTGCTTATTCCTATTTCTTTTTCATTTGTGTATTTATTTAACTTTATCTCTGAGAGGCAATTCCAAAGAATGTTCAAACTACCGCACAATTGCACTCATCTCACACGCTAGTAAAGTAATGCTCAAAATTCTCCAAGCCAGGCTTCAGAAATATGTGAACTGTGAACTTCCTGATGTTCAAGCTGGTTTTAGAAAAGGCAGAGGAACCAGAGATCAAATTGCCAACATCCACTGGATCATGGAAAAAGCAAGAGAGTTCCAGAAAAACATCTATTTCTGCTTTATTGACTATGCCAAAGCCTTTGACTGTGTGGATCAAAATAAACCGTGGGAAATTCTGAAAGAGATGGGAATACCAGACCACCTGATCTGCCTCTTGAGAAATTTGTATGCAGGTCAGGAAGCAACAGTTAGAACTGGACATGGAACAACAGACTGGTTCCAAACAGGAAAAGGAGTTCGTCAAGGCTGTATATCGTCACCCTGTTTATTTAACTTATATGCAGAGTACATCATGAGAAACGCTGGACTGGAAGAAACACAAACTGGAATCAAGATTGCCAGGAGAAATATCAATAACCTCAGATATGCAGATGACACCACCCTTATGACAGAAAGTGAAGAGGAACTCAAAAGCCTCTTGATGAAAGTGAAAGTGGAGAGTGAAAAGTTGGCTTAAAGCTCAACATTCAGAAAACAAAGATCATGGCATCCGGTCCCACCACTTCATGGGAAATAGATGGTGAAATAGTGAAAACAGTGTCAGACTTTATTTTTTTGGGCTCCAAAATCACTGCAGATGGTGACTGCAGCCATGAAATTAAAAGACGCTTACTTCTTAGAAGGAAAGTTATGACCAACCTAGATAGCATATTCAAAAGCAGAGACATTACTTTGCCAACAAAGGTTCGTCTAGTCAAGGCTATGGTTTTTCCTGTGGTCATGTATGGATGTGAGAGTTGGACTGTGAAGAAGGCTGAGCGCTGAAGAATTGATGCTTTCGAACTGTGGTGTTGGAGAAGACTCTTGAGAGTCTCTTGGACTGCAAGGAGATCCAGCCAGTCCATTCTGAAGGAGATCAGCCCTGGGATTTCTTTGTTTTGTTTTTTTTTAATTTTATTTTATTTTTAAACTTTACAATATTAGTTTCGCCAAATATTGAAATGAATCTGCCACACACAGGTATACCTGGGATTTCTTTGGAAGGAATGATACTAAAGCTGAAACTCCAGTACTTTGGCCACCTCATGCAAAGAGTTGACTCATTGGAAAAGACCCTGATGCTGGGAGGGATTGGGGGCAGGAGGAGAAGGGGACGACAGAGGATGAGATGGCTGGATGGCATCACTGACTCGATGGACATGAGTCTGAGTGAACTCCGGGAGTTGGTGATGGACAGGGAGGCCTGGCGTACTGTGATCCATGGGGTCACAAAGAGTCAGACACGGCTGAGTGACTGAACTAAACTGAACTGCCCAAACCAAAGCCTTTGGGACCCAGGAGAGTCCAGTGCAGAAGGCACACAAGATGGGAGGTCATCACTCCTACATGGCATGATATGTGGATCTAGAAAAATATTATCTCCCTACATTCTTTCCTAGTAAAAGACATGATTACTTTTCCATCTCTCCTATACTCAGTAGTCTCATTGTTTACAGTAAATAAATAAATAAAACAACTAGGATTCTAAAGTAGGGAAATGCATCAGGGTGTGCTCTCTCTCACTGTGTGGAATTGTGAAAATAATTTTCTCCTAACAGCTGTACCCAGAAAATGGAAATTGTAATGGGGTAAAAGAAAGTAGGAAAGCCACCTCTTAGATAAGAGACCACTGCTGAGAAAGGTATGTGGGCTCTGAGGGTCCAGTGTACACCAGGCAAGGAGAGACAGTGCAAGGGAGGTGATGTTGACTCTGGAAGTGTGACAAGAAACGAGATAAAGCAATATATTAATAGTTGGCCCCTCTACATCTCCAACTGTGACAAAAGTCTGTTCTTTATGTGTGCATCTCCTTAGATGCTCTGCAAATAGGATCATCAGTACGATCTTTCTAGATTCTATATATATGCATTAATATGCAATATTTTTCTTTCTCTTTCTGACTTACTTCATTCTATATAATAGGCTTGGGGTTCATCCACATCATTACAACTGATTCAGATGCATTCCTTCTTATCAGTTCAGTCAGTTTAGTTGTTCAGTTGTGTCCAACTCTTTGCAACCCCATGAATTGCAGCACACCAGGCCTCCCTGTCCATCACCAACTCCCGGAGTTCACTCAGACTCAAGTCCATCGAGTCAGTGATGCCATCCAGCCATCTCATCCTCTGTCGTCCCCTTCTCCTCCTGCCCTCAATCCCTCCCAGCATCAGAGTCTTTTCCAATGAGTCAACCTTCACATGCGGTGGCCAAAGTACTGGAGTTTCAGCTTAGCATCACTTCTTCCAAAGAACACCCAGGACTGATATCCTTTAGAATGGACTGCTTGGATCTCCTTGCAGTCCAAGAGACTCTCAAGAGTCTTCTCCAACACCATAGTTCAAAAGCATCAATTCTTCAGTGCTCAGCTTTCTTCACAGTCCAACTCGCACATCCATACATAACCACTGGAAAAACCATAGCCTTGACTAGACGGACATTTGTTGGCAAAGTAATGTCTCTGCTCTTGAATATGCTATCTAGATTGGTCATAACTTTCCTTCCAAGGAGAAAGCGTCTTTTAATTTCATGGCTGAAATCCCCATCTACAGTGATTTTGGAGCCCCAAAAAATCAATTCTGACATTGTTTCGAATGTTTCCCCATCTATTTCCCATGAAGTGATTGGACCAGATGCCATGATCTTCATTTTCTGAATGTTGAGCTTTAAGCCAACTTTTTCACTCTCCTCTTTCACTTTCATCAAGAGACTTTTTAGTTCCTCTTCACTTTGTGCCATAAGGGTGGTGTCATCTGCATATCTGAAGTTATTGATATTTCTCCCAGCAATCTTGATTCCAGCTTGTTCTTCTTCCAGCCCAGCGTTTCTCTGCATATAATTTAAATAAACAGGGTGACAATATATAGCCTTGATGTACTCCTTTTCCTATTTGGAACCAATCTGTTGTTCCATGTCCAGTTCTCACTGTTGCTTCCTGACCTGCATACAGGTTTCTCAAGAGGCAGGTTAGGTGGTCTGGTAATCCATCTCTTTCAGAATTTCCCACAGTTTATTGTGATCCACACAGTTAAAGGCTTTGGCGTAGTCAATAAAGCAGAAATAGATGTTTTTCTGGAACTCTCTTGCTTTTTCGATGATCCAGCAGATGTTGGCAATTTGATCTCTGGTTCCTCTGCCTTTTCTAAAACCAGCTTGAACATCTGGAAGTTCACAGTTCAGGTATTGCTGAAGCCTGGGTTGGAGAATTTTGAGCATTACATTACTTAATTTTGAGATGAATGCAATTCTCCAGTAGTTTGAGCATTCTTTGGCATTGCCTTTCCTTGGGATTGGAATGAAAACTGACCTTTTCTAGTCCTGTGGCCACTGCTGAGTTTTCCAAATTTGCTGGCATATTGAGTGCAGCACTTTCACAGCATCATCTTTCAGGATTTGAAATAGCTCCACTGGAATTCCATCACCTCCACTACCTTTGTTCATAGTGATGCTTTCTAAGGCCCACTTGACTTCACATTCCATGATGTCTGGCTCTAGGTGAGTGATCACACCATCGTGATTATCTTGGTCGTGAAGATTTTTTTGCACAGTGCTTCTGTGTATTCTTGCCACCTCTTCTTAATATCTTCTGCTTCTGTTAGGTCCATACCATTTCTGTTCTTTATTGAGCCCATCTTTGCATGAAATGTTCCCTTGGTATCTCTAATTTTCTTGAAGAGATCTCTAGTCTTTTCCATTCTGTTGTTTTCCTCTTTTTCTTTGCAATGATCACTGAGGAAGGCTTTTTTTATCTCTCTTGCTATTCTTTGGAACTCTGCATTCAGATGCTTATATCTTTCCTTTTCTCCTTTGCTTTTCAGTTCTCTTCTTTTCACAGCTATTTGTAAGGCCTCCCTAGACACCCATTTTGCTTTTTTGCACTTCTTTTCCATGGGGATGGTCTTGATCCCTGTCTCCTGCACAATGTCATGAACCTCCATCCATAGTTCATCAGGTATTCTGTCTATCAGATCTAGTGCCTTAAATCTATTTCTCACTTCTACTGTATAATTATAAGGGATTTGATTTAGGTCATACTTGAACGGTCTAGTGGGTTTCCCTACTTTCTTCAATTTAAGTCTGAATTTGGTAATAAGGAGTTTATGATCTGAGCCACAGTCAGCTTCAAGTCTTGTTTTTGCTGACTGTATAGAGCTTTTCCATTTTTGGCTGCAAAGAATATAATCAATCTGATTTCGGTTTTGACCATCTGGTGATGTCCATGTGCAGAGTCTTCTCTTGTGTTCTTGTCTCAGTTGTTTCCATGTCTAGCTATTGTAAATAGTGCTGCAATGAACACTGGGATACATGTGTCTTTTTCAGTTATGGTTTCCTGAGGGTATATGTCTAGTAGTGGGATTGCTGGGTCATAAGGTAGTTTTATTCCTAGTTTTTTAAGGAATCTCCACACTATTCTCCACAATGGCTGTATCATTTTGCATTCCCACCAACAGTGCAAGAGGGTTCACTTTTCTCCACACCTTTTCCAGCATTTATTATTTGTAGACTTTTTGATGATGGCCATTCTGACTGGCGTGAGAGGATACCTCATTGTAGTTTTGATATGCATTTCTCAAATAATGAGCGATGCTGAGCATCTTTTCATGTGTTTATTAGCCATCTCTATGTCTTCTTTGGAGAAATCTGTTTAGGTCTTCTG
Source organism: Bos javanicus (assembly GCF_032452875.1). Lineage (NCBI taxonomy): Eukaryota > Metazoa > Chordata > Mammalia > Artiodactyla > Bovidae > Bos > Bos javanicus. The sequence goes on from NC_083876.1 coordinate 90,761,672, forward strand.
CCTACTTTTTTATTGAATTGCTTGTTTTTCTGGTATTGAGCTGTTTGTATAATTTGGAGATTAATCCTTTGCCAGTTATTTCATTTGCTATTATTTACTCCTATTCTGAGAGTTTTCTTTTTCCCTTGTTTACAGTTTTCTTCATTGTACAAAAGACTTTAAGCTTAAGTAGGTCTCATTTGCTTATTTCTGTTTTTATTTCCATTACTCTAGAAGGTTGGTCATAGAGGATCTTTCTGTTATTTATGTCAAAGACTGTCTTGCTTATGCTTTCCTCTAAGAGTTTTATAGTTTCTGGTCTTACATTTAGGTCTTTAATCCATTTTGAGTTTATTTTTGTGTATGGTGTTAGGAAGTGTTCTAATTTCATTATTTTACACATAGCTGCCCAATTTTCCCAGCGCCGCTTATTGAAGAGACTGTCTTTTCTCCATTGCATGTTTTTCCTTCCTTTGTCAAAGACAGGTGCTCCTAGGTGCATGGACTTACCTCCAGGCTTTATATTTTCTTCCATTGGTTCATATTTTTGTTTTTGTGCCAGTGCCATACTGTCTTGATAAGTGTAGCTTTGTAGTATAGTCTGAAGTCAGGAAGACTGATACCTCCAGCTTCATTCTCCTTTCTCAAGATTTCTTTGGCTATCCAGGGTATTTTGTATTTTCATACAATTATTTGTTCTAGTTCTGTGAAAAATACCATCAATGGTTTTACAGGGATTGCATTGAATCTATAGATTGCTTTGGTAGTGTAGTCATTTTCACAGTATTGACTTCTTCAATGCAAGAACATGGTATATCTCTCCATCTGTTTGTGTTGTCTTAATTTCTTTCATCACTGTCTAATAGTTTTCTGCATATAGGTGTTTTGTCTCTTCAGGTAAAATTATTCCTAAGTATTTTATTTTTTTGTTGCAATGCTAAATGGCATTGTGTCCTTACTTTTTCTGTCTGATTTTTCATTGTTAGTGTATAGGAGTGCAAGGGATTTATGTGCATTAATTCTGTATCTTGCAACTTTACTATATTCATTGCTTAGCACTAGTAATTTTCTGGTGGCATCTTTAAGGTTTTCTATGTAAAGAATCATGTTATCTGCGAACAGTGAGAGCCTTAGTTCTTCTTATCCAATCTGGATTCCTTTTATTCCTTATTCGTCTCTGATTGCTGTGGCTAGGACTTCCAAAACCATGTTGAATAATAGTGATGAGAGGAGAACGGGCACCCTTGCCTTGTTCCTGATTTTAGAGGAAATGCTTTCAGTTTACATCACTGAGATTAATATTTGCTCCCCACAAAATATATTTTGAAAAATACTACCTTAGTTATGGCCTTCTATGACAAAACTTTGTCCTAAGGCAATAGAAATAACCAAGTACACACACACATGCACATAGACACACACACACACACTCACACTAATGTAGTATTGTGTGGTAGGTCATGTTTGACTCTTTGCTACCCTATCGACTGTAACCCACCAGACTCCCCTGTCCATGGACTTTTCCAGGCAAAAATGAGTGAGTTGCCATTTCCTTCTCCAGGGGATCTTCCTAACCCAGGGATCTAACTCAGGTCTCTTGTATTTCTTGCATTGGCAGGAAGACTCTCTATCATTTGTGCAACCTGGGAAGCCCCTAACTAATGGAGAGGGGATACAAAATTTTATTAATCATTTATATGCATTTAACACAATTGTCCTTCTGTGACATAGATTGTGGGAGACTTTATAAAAAGTAAAGGCTTCAATATATGAAACATTTTATGTTTTAAAAGTTCATTCATGTTGCTCTTAATAATTTAGAATGTACTTTCTAATAGAGACTAATAAAGATAGTTCCCAGCCAAGTCTTCTATTTTTTAAATAAATTCAAAATAAAATCACTGAAGACACACTAAAACTTAAAAAAAAACTAGTGTTAAAACCATAGTAGTTAAATAAAACAGAAATGCAGATATCCATCTTTAAAATAGTATATATTAAACGTCATTCTTCTGGAAAAGAAGAACAAGTGAAAGGAGATATTAAAGTTTAAGCAAATTTTAAAAGGAGTTTTGTTTCCTGACACAAAGTTGAAGTATTTGTTTCTATTTTTTTAATAGTTTTCTTTAAAATTGCAAAAAAAAAAAAAAAAGGTATAAAAAACATGCAAAATAAAAAACAATGAAGAATATAAAAATCAGGTAATTTTACCATACAGCATACTTTGTTCAAAATATACACTCCCAGCCTGTTTTTTTGTGTACATGCACATTTATCAGAAAGAGATTTTGCCTTAATAGTATTCCTTTTAAATCTACTTAAGTATAACAAACACATAGAAAATGTGTTCAAAATGAATATTCATCTCAGTGATCTATCACAAGATGAACACCCTGTAACCACAACTTGAAAAGATATTGCATGTGCCCAAAAGGCCCCTTGCACTAACTCACTACCTCTTCCTCCTCACATACAACATGATCCTGACTGCTAACATAAAAGTTACTTGGGAAGTTTTTGAAATTTACAAAAAGGAAAAATACAGTATGTCTTCTTCTGTAGGTGTGGCTCTTTTTAGCCAGTATTCAGTTTCTGATCTTTATCCATTGTAATCTGTTTACCTTTATCGATGAATAGCTTACCACTATATGAATACACCACTGTTTTAATTATCTATTCTTATTTTCAGGTTTTGACTTTGTTACATTTATAATCAGTTGATACCTAGCCATGGAATAGCTAATCACTGAGACTAATTACATTAAAATTTAGTAGATAATGCCACAGTTTTGCAAAGTGATTATTCTAATTTATATTTCTTCCAGAGTTTCCATTGCTTCATAACTTCGTTAACACTTGGGATTCTCAGTGTGTTGAGTTCAACCATTCTGTATATGTGTGGAGGGTCATCTTAAATTTCTCTAATCACCGTTTTACATGCTTATTGAACATTTGTGTATCTTCTTTTCTGTTCAAGATATTTGCCCATAATTTTCCTTGGTCATTTATCTTTTTCTAGCTTTATTTTATTTTAATAATACTAGGAGCTTGGACAAGCCTCATTTTATATTTCAAACACTTCTTTAAGAATTTCATATTTTGGTGAATTTATCAGGAGAAGCTGGACTAAAGCTGAGGGAAAAACAGCCCCCTGTGGTCAATGAGAAACGCTGGACTGGAAGAAACACAAGCTGGAATCAAGATTGCCGGGAGAAACATCAATAACCTCAGATATGCAGATGACACCACCCTTATGGCAGAAAGTGAAGAGGAACTCAAAAGCCTCTTGATGAAAGTGAAAGAGGAGACTGAAAAAGTTGCCTTAAAGCTCAACATTCAGAAAACGAAGATCATGGCATCTGGTCCCACCACTTCATGGGAAATATATGGGGAAACAGTGGACACAGTGTCAGACTTTATTTTTTGGGGCTCCAAAATCACTGCAAATGGTGACTGCAGCCATGAAATTAAAAGACGCTTACTCCTTGGAAGGAAAGTTATGACCAACCTAGATAGCATAATTCAGAAGCAGAAACATTACTTTGCCAACAAAGGTTTGTCTTGTCAAGGCTATGGTTTTTCCTGTGGTCATGTATGGATGTGACAGCTGGACTGTGAAGAAGGCTGAGCACCGAAGAATTGATGCTTTTGAAGTGTGGTGTTGGAGAAGACTCTTGAGAGTCCCTTGGACTGTAAGGAGATCCAACCAGTCCATTCTGAAGGAGATCAGCCCTGGAATTTCTTTGGAAGGAATGATACTAAAGCTGAAACTCCATTACTTTGGTCACCTCATGCGAAGAGTTGACTCATTGGAAAAGACTCTGATGCTGGGAGGGATTGGGGGCAGGAGGAGAAGGGGATGACAGAGGATGAGATGGCTGGATGGCATCACTGACTCAATGGACGTGAGTCTGGGTGAACTCCGGGAGTTGGTGATGGACAGGGAGGCCTGGCGTGCTGCGATTCATGGGGTCACAAAGAGTCGGACACGACTGAGCAACTGATCTGATCTGATCTGATGGTCAATGAATTCACATATAAATATTTAGATTTCCTGCAGACCATTGAATCTGGGGACAGAGAGGAGCCTGACAGGCTACAGTTCATGGGATTGCAAAGAGTTGGACACAACTGAAGCAACTCACAGGAGATGGCAAGAGTGAACGTCAACTTTCTAGGAGTCAGTGAACTAAAATGGACTGGACTTGGTGAATTTAACTCAGATGACCATTATATCTACTACTCTGGGCAGAAATCCCTTGAAGAAATGGACTAGCCTTCATAGTCAATGAGAGTCCAAAACACAATACTTGGATGCAATCTCAAAAACAACAGAATGATGTCTGTTCATTTCCAAGGTAAACCATTCAATATCACAGTAATCCAAGTCTATGCCCTGATCAGTAATGCTGAAGAAGCTGAAGTAGAGCGGTTCTGTGAAGACCTACAAGACCTTTTAGAACTACCACCCAAAAAAGATGTCCTTTTCATTATAGGGGACTGGAATGCAAAAGTAGGAAGTCAAGAAAAACCTGGAGTAACAGGCAAATTTGGCCTTGGAATATGGAATGAAGCAGGGCAAAGGCTAATAGAGTTTTGCCACGAGAACACACTGGTCATAGCAAACACCCTCTTCAAACAACACAAGAGAAGACTCTGGTGGACATCACCAGATGGTCAACATTGATATCACATTGATTATATTTTTTGCAGCCAAAGATGGAGAAGCTCTATACAGTCAGCAAAAACAAGACCAGGAGCTGACTGTGGTTTAGATCATGAACTCCTTATTGGCAAATTCAGACTTAAATTGAAGAAAGTAGGGAAACCCACTAGACCATTCATGTATGACCTAAATCAAATCCTTTATGATTATACAGTGGAAGTGAGAAATAGATTTAAGGAACTAGATCTGATAGAATGCCTGATGAACTATGGACAGAGGTTCATGACATTGTAGAGGAGACAGGAATCAAGAACATCCTCAAGAAAAAGAAATGCAAAAAGGCAAAGTAGCTGTCTGAGGAGGCCTTACAAATAGCTGTGAAAAGAAGAGAACTGAAAAGCAAAGGAGAAAAGGAAAGATATACCCATCTGAATGCAGAGTTACAAAGAATAGCAAGGAGAGATAAGAAAGCCTTCCTCAGCCATCAGTGAAAAGAGATAGAGGAAAACAATAGAATGGAAAAGACTAGAGATGTCTTCAAGACAATTAGAGATTCCAAGGGAACATTTCATTCAAAGATGGGCTCAATAAAGGACAGAAATGGTAGGGACCCAACAGAAGCAGAAGATATTAGAAAGAGGTTGCAAGAATACACAGAACTGTACAAAAAAGAGCTTCATGACCCAGATAATCACAATGGTGTGATCACTCACCTAGAGCCAGACATCATGGAATGTGAAGTCAAGTGGGCTTTAGGAAGCATCACTATGAACAAAGGTAGTGGAGGTGATGGAATTCCAGTTGAACTATTTCAAATCCTGAAAGATGATGCTGTGAAAGTGCTGCACTCAATATGCCAGCAAATTTGGAAAACTCAGCAGTAGCCACAGGACTGGAAATGGTCAGTTTTCATTCCAATCCCAAAGAAAGGCAATGCCAAAGAATGCTCAAACTACTGCACAATTGCATTCATCTCACACGCTAGTAAAGTAATGCTCAAAATTCTCCAAGCCAGGCTTCAGCAATACATGAACCGTGAACTTCCAGATTTTCAAGCTGGTTTTAGAAAAGGCAGAGGAACCAGAGATCAAATTGCCAACATCTGCTGGATCATGGGAAAAGTAAGAGAGTTCCAGAAAAACATTTACTTCTGCTTTATTGACTATGCTAAAGCCTTTGACTGTGTGGATCACAATAAACTGTGGAAAATTCTGAAAGAGATGGGAATACCAGACCACCTAACCTGCCTCTTGAGAAACCTATATGCAGGTCAGGAAGCAACAGTGAGAACTGGACATGGAACAACAGACTGGTTCCAAATAGGAAAAGGAGTACATCAAGGCTGTATATTGTCACCCTGCTTATTTAACCTATATGCAGACTACATCATGGGAATCGCTGGGCTGAAAGAAGCACAAGCTGGAATCAAGATTGCCAGGAGAAATATCAACAACCTCAGATATGCAGATGACACCTCCCTTATGGCAGAAAGTGAAGAAGAACTAAAGAGGCTCTTGATGAAAGTGAAAGAGGAGAGTGAAAAGCTCAACATTCAGAAAACTAAGATCATGGCATCCAGTCCCTTCACTTCATGGGAAATAGATGGGGAAACAGTGGAAACAGTGGCAGACTTTATATTTGGGGGCTCCAAAATCACTGCAGATGGTGATTGCAGCCATGAAATTAAAAGACGCTTACTCCTTGGAAAGAAAGTTATGACCAACCTAGACAGCATGTTAAAAAGCAGAGACATTACTTTGCCAACAAAGGTCCATTTAGTCAAGGCTATGGTTTTTCCAGTAGTCATGTATGGATATGAGCTTTGGACTATAAAGAAAGCTGAGTACTGAAGAACTGATGCTTTTGAACTGTGGTGTTGGAGAAGATTCTTGAGAGTCACTTAGACTGCAAAGAGATCCAACCAGTCCATCCTAAAGGGGATCAGACCTGGGTGTTCATTGGAAGGACTGATTCTGAGTCTGAAATTCCAATCCTTTCACCACCTGAAGTAAAGAGCTGACTCATTGAAAAAGACCCTGATGCTGGGAAAGATTGAGGGCACTGGAGAAGGGGACGACAGAGGATGAGATGGCTGGATGGCATCACCAACTCGATGGACATGAGTTTGGGTAAACTCTGGGAGTTGGTGATGGACAGGTAAGCCTGGCATGCTGTGGTTCTTGGAGTCCCAAAGAGTCAGTCACACACGACTGAGTGACTGAAGTGAAATGAAGCGACTGAGCACTCACTTTCCTTTACACTGTTGTCAAGATTACAAAGTGTTCCACCACTTGTAATGTTGTTAGTTGCCAAGGCAAGAAAAAAGAAACAATCCTGAAAATCTCACACCAGAAGTGATAGGTATTATTTCTGCTCACATGACATTATTCAGTACTAGTCACCTGTTCCTACCTAAGCATGATGAGATGGGAGACACAGTCTCCCAAATTTCCAGGAATTCAAGAAGCATGCAATATTGGTGAGAACTAATAATTTATCTTGCCTGGACATTTTTCTTCTTAATAATATAAATCTACTCTCATGTTTCTAGTATTTGCTGTATATTCCAGCTTGCATTTACACTTTAATTAATTACTTCCCTAAATTATTTGCACAATGGCAGAAGAAAAATAATATTTCTATAGCAAAATGGGGTAAATACTGGGGTATTGGGTCATGTCAGTCACATTTATATGGTGTTTGGTGAAACAAATGTTTTACATTTTCTTCATATTATTTATTAGAAAAACAAAGTGTTCACTTATACTAAGAAAGATCAGTTTCTATAAAACTTTCAAATTATAGGTTTTCAAAAACGTAAATGAAAAATTTGAACTTGTTTCTAAAACATGCATTTTTAATATCAGATTTTGCTATAAGAGGCAGTTCCTGATGAAAGCTTTTACATGATAGTTCCAAGTTCTTGATGCAATCATCAATAAAACTTTGTCCACAATAAGTTTATGTGAAAAAATTATATTACACCACAGTAGAAATTATATTTTAAGATTTCAACTGCAATTCTATTTCTTTCTTGACAAATTAATGCTGAAATTGCTTATGGAAATATGAATGGAGTTTGAAAACCAATTCAACATTTTCAACTCGACTATTCCAAATATCTGATGAAGGTATTTGAAGTATTTGAAGTATTTGAAAAATACTCATGCATTGTTAGAGCAATACGCTACAGCTAGCATAAACATTGTAAAAGAGACACATCAGCCACAAAGGGATAAAATTAGCCAATATATGTAAAAACATAAATTCAGACATTAGGCCAGTGAGAGTCAATCCATAAAGAAGGCTGAGCACTGAAGGATTGATGTTTTTGAATTGTGGTGCTGGAGAAGACTCTTGAGAGTCACTTGGACTGTAAGGAGATCAAACCAGTCAAACCTAAAGGAAATCGATCCTGAATATTCATTGGAAGGACGGATGCTGAAATGGAAGCTCCAATCCTTTGGCCACCTGATGCGTAGAGCCAACACATTAGAAAAGACCCTGATGTTGGGAAAGATTGAAGACGGGAGAAGAAGGGGATGACAGAGGATGGTTGGATGGCATCACTGACTCAATTGACTTGAGTCTGAGCAAGCTCCAGGAGATGGTGAAGGACAGGGAAGCCTGTCTCAAAGAGCTGGACACAGCTTAATGACTACAAAACAACCAGAGCCCACAACCCACCAAGAGCCCCTGGCTAGCTCGATACAGCACACCAACAGCATGCATTAACACTTGGCTCCCAAGGCAACACTCTTGCTAGCAGTTCACAGACCCCTGGATCCTGATAGGCAGCAACATACTCTGCAGCTGGCCACTAATGAACCTGTCAAGGTGGTGGATGCTGGCAGTATGTGGTGGTGAAGTCATTAGTGCCAGATGTTGCTCATCAACTGCAGAGAACTTGAGTGTCTCACCTGCTTGCTGCAAGGAGCTCTGTGGGAGCTTCATGCAAAGGCAGAGGCCACTGGCAATAAGATATGTTTGGCTAAGCTCCATATGGTTGGACTCTATGACTCTTTTCAGCATGTCTTGGGCACCAATTAACTAGACTGAAACAGGAGGTCACAGTGACATTCACTCAGTTTAACAGACAAGAAATCTGAGGCACAGAAAGATCAAATGACTTATGCACAGTGACACAGATTGCTAAGTGAGGAGTTAGGATTTGAAACCAGGGCATCTGGCTCCATAATTGGCACTCCACATTCTAGAGATGTTCATTGATTTTTCTCAAGGCGAAACAAAAATGGCACAAATGAAAAGAATGAATATGTTCTGTTGATAATAATGATCCTGTAGTTGATCTGCAGATGGTAAACATCTGCAGGTTTGCATTAAAAAATTTTTAAATCTCCTTTTGTAACACATCATTATTCTGGATCTTCCTTGATGAACAAAATGAACTGAGGAGACTAGATGCCTACTAGTTTAATATCTCAGAATGACACAATGAAAATGGTGATGGTTAAAGTTGTAGTTTGGAGAAAACTTTTAAATTTTCAGTGTTTGAATATGGCATTAATTATAACAATAAAATTGTGTTGGATAGCTTTTTTTTTTCAGGGTGAGGCAAGTAGAATTTTAGTTGCCAGAATTGGTCATTCATTAAATTGGAACTTGACTAGATATGTTATTTTAGCAATGCTATTTCCCTATTCTCTTGTAACAATAAAAAAGCCACATCTATACTAAGGAAATCACAGATCACGTAAAGCAATGCCTTTCTGAGAACTATTATTCAAGCACATTCTCAAATGTCTTATCAAGCTGTGGCTGCTGCTGCTGCTGCTGCTAAGTCACTTCAGTCGTGTCCGACTCTGTTCGACCCCATAGACAGCAGTCCACCAGCCTTCCTCATCCCTGGGATTCTCCAGGCAAGAACACTGAAGTGGGTTGCCATTTCCTTCTCCAGTGCATGAAAGTGAAAAGTGAAAGTGAAGTCACTCGGTTGTGTCTGACTCTTAGCGACCTCCTGGACTGCAGCCTACCACGCTCCTCCATCCATGGGATTCTCCAGGCAAAAGTACTGGAGTGGGGTGCCATTGCCATCTCCCAAGATGTGGCTAGTTAATATGATTACTTAAACTCTATTGAAAGGAGTATTACTGTTGTTGTTGCTGTTCAGTCACAAAGTCATGTCCAACTCTTTGAACCCATGGATTGCATCATATCAGGCCCCTCTGTTCCTCACCATCACCCGAAGTTTGCCCAAGTTCATGTCCATTGTATCCGTGATGTCATCCAGCCATCTCATCTTCTGACGCCCTCTTCTACTTCTGCCCTCAATCTTTCGCAGCATCAGGGACTTTTCCAATGAGTCACCTATTTGCATCAAATGACCAAAATAATGGAACTTCAGCTTCAGCATCAGTACTTCCAATGAGTATTTGGGGTTGATTTCCATTAAGACTGACTGATTTGATCTCCTTGCTGTCCAAGGGACTCTCAGAAGTCTTCCCCAGCACAGTTCGAAGGCATTAATTCTTCAGTGCTATGCCTTCTTCGTGGTTCAGCTCTCACAACTGTATGTGACCACTGGGAAGACCATAGCCTTGACTATACGACCTTTGTCAGCAGAGTAATGTCTCTGCTTTCCAGCACACTGTCTAGGTTTGTCATGGCTTTCCTGCCAAAAAGCAAGCATCTGATTTCATGGGTAACTTTCAGATCAGATCAGTCACTTAGTCATGTCTGACTCTTTGCGACCCCATGAATCGCAGCACGCCAGGCCTCCCTGTCCATCACCAACTCCCAGAGTCCACTGAGACTCACATCCATCGAGTCAGTGATGCCATCCAGCCATCTCATCCTCTGTCATCCCTTTCTCTTCCTGCCCCCAATCCCTCCCAGCATCAGAGTCTTTTCCAATGAGTCAACTCTTCGTATCAGGTGGCCAAAGTACTGGAGTTTCAGCTTTAGCACCATTCCTTCCAAAGAAATCCCAGGGCTGATCTCCTTCAGGATGGACTGGTTGGATCTCCTTGCAGTCCAAGGGACTCTCAAAAGTCTTCTCCAACACCACAGTTCAAAAGCATCAATTCTTCGGCGCTCAGCCTTCTTCACAGTTCAACTCTCACGTCCATACATGACCACAGGAAAAACCATAGCCTTGACTAGACAAACCTATGTTGGCAAAGTAATGTCTCTGCTTTTGAATATGCTATCTAGGCTGGTCATAACTTTCCTTCCAAGGAGTAAGTGTCTTTTAATTTCATGGCTGCAGTCACCATCTGTAGTGATTTTGGAGCCCAGAAAAATAAAGTCTGACACTGTTTCCACTGTTTCCCCATATATTTCCCATGAAGTGGTGGGACCGGATGCCATGATCTTCGTTTTCTGAATGTTGAGCTTTAAGCCAACTTTTTCTCTCCTCTTTCACTTTCATCAAGAGGCTTTTTAGTTCCTCTTCACTTTATGCCATAAGGGTGGTATCATCTGCATAACTGATGACATAACTGGGTAACTGTAGATTTCCTTAAAATCCATAATTACTTTATTGGAACTATATACTAGCAAACTTAGATTAGTAAAAATATATCTAGTAAACTTTTCTGACACCTACTGTTGTTGTTCAGTCACTAAGTAATGTTTGACTCTTTGTGACCCCATGAACTGCAGCATGCCAGGCTTCCCTGTCCTCCACCATCTCCTGTAGTTTGCTCAAACTCATGTCCATCAAGTCAGTGATGCCTTCAAACCATCTCATCCTCTGTTGCCCCCTTCTCCTCCTGTCCTCAATCTTGCCCAACATCAGGATCTTTCCTAGTGAGTTGCCTCTTCTCAGGTGCCCATCAGCTTCAGCATCAGTCCTTCCAATGAATATTCATTTCCTTTAGGTACTTTAGAAATCAGAGAATCCGCATGGCATTATCTTTCTAACTGAAGCAGATGTAACATTTCAATTTCAGTCCAATACTCCAAAACTAAGAAAATATTACATAAGTTAAGCATAGATAGAGCTTCAACAAGATCCTGCAAGAAAATATGTTACAAGCAATATTATCCTGATATAATTCTTGCCTTGTCCAGTTTGTTCATTTTTGATATGATTTAGCTGCATAAATTGCAACTTAAAGGAAAGAGGAAATGGCTAGTTATTTTGTTGTGTTTTCTGGGAGGTTATTTTATTCTTTTGGACTTCAAGTGCATAGAATGTGGACAATCAGCTGTGGTTTATGGCACACTATCATACTTGCTTTTTTATTATTTTTATATTTATTTGCATCTGCCTTAATTTTCTTCACCATTATCCCCTAATATCATCTCTAGTAGCACCTCATCTTCATCCTAACCCACCTTATCACCATAAATTATGTAAATACAATTTACCAAATGGCTTGGGTTTATTCAACTATTTTTTTTTTAACTTTTTATTTTTTGGCTGTGTGACATGGCATGTGGGATCTTAGTTCCCTGACCAGGGATTGAACCCCTGCCCCCTTCAGTGAGAGGGTAGACTCTTAACCACTGGACCACCAGGGAAGTACCTATTCAACTCTTCATGTTACTTCAAAATTTTCATTCAAAACACTCTAGTGAGTCTCCATCCTGTGCTGCAGACACAGCAGTTCCCTTTTCACAGCAGCTTAGTATTCCACCATTGGCAATACCACAGTTTACCTATCCAATCCCTGAGAGTGGACATTCAGATTGTTTCCCACCCTTTGATTTTACCAGCAATGATGCAAATTCCTTTGTGTATGTGTAGAATAATTTTTCTCAAGATCACTTCTCAAGAAATAGAGTTGACGAGTTATGACATATGTCCATACACAAATGCACTGAATGCAAACTGCCCTGGTGAATAGTTGACCTAGAAGTGGGGAGAGATTCAGTTCTCCAAGCTGACACCCCATCATAATTTTGATGGTAACGATTGGCATTTCATTGTTTTGTTTTGTTTTTTAACTTTAAAAATTTTCCTCACTAGTGAGATCGTACAATCTTCACAATCTTTTAGCTTTTCATGTTTCTTTCTCCAAATGTAATTTATCTAGTACCTCCTTGTTTGGTTAATTAGCAGTTTTCCTGTTTTATTTTTTCTAAATTGAAGTAATTTCTTGTATACTTAAGATTTTAATCCTTTTTAGTGGTATATTGTGCCAAGATCATCTCCAAGTCTATGCATATCTGTTAAGTTTGTTCCCGATGCTATGTATGACAGAAATCTTTGTGTTGTATTCAAAAACTGCGAATTTTCCCTTTATATTTATTCTTTTTGCACATTTTATTTTTAAAGGTTTTATTGAGATCAACTTCCCTGGTGGCTCAGAAAGTAAAGAATCTGCCTTCAATGCAGGAGACTCAGGATAGATCCCTAGGTTGGGAAGATCCGCTGGAGAAGGAAATGGCAACCCCCTCCAGTATTCTTGCCTGGAGAATTTCATGGACAGACAATATACAACCCATGGGGTTGCAGAGTCTGATATGACTGAGTAACACAAACAAGCATTCAAATACCCTGAACTTTGCCTTTATATTTATTCATTTTGCACATTTTATTTTTTAAGGTTTTATTGAGATCAAATATACATAAAGAACACAAATTCTGAGTGTACAGTTTGATGATGTTTATGAATGCTTCAGTTCAGTTCAGTTCAGTTGCTCAGTCGTGTCTGACTCTTTGCAACCCATGAATCACAGCATGCCAAGGCCTACCAGTCCATCACCAACTCCCAGAGTTCACTCAGACTCATGTCCATCGAGTCAGTGATGCCATCCAGCCATCTCATCCTCTGTCATCCCCTTCTCCTGCCCCCAATCCCTCCCAGCATCAGAGTCTTTTCCAATGAGTCAACTCTTCGCATGAGGTGGCCAAAGTACTGGAGTTTCAGCTTTAGCATCATTCCTCCAATGAACACCCAGGACTGATCTCCTTCAGAATGGACTGGTTGGAACTCCTTGCAGTCCAAGGGACTCTCAAGAGTCCTCTCCAACACCACAGCTCAAAAGTGTCTTCAGCACTCAGCTTTCTTCACGGTCTCACATCCATACATGACCACTGGAAAAACCATAGCCTTGACTAGACGGACCTTTGTTGGCAAAGTAATGTCTCTACTTTTCAATATGATATCTAGATTGGTCATAACTTTTCTTCCAAGGAGTAAGTGTCTTTTAATTTCATGGCTGCAGTCACCATCTGCAGTGATTTTGGAGCCCAAAAAAATAAAGTCTAACACTGTTTCCACTGTTTCCCCATCTATTTGCCATGAAGTGATGCAACCAGATGCCGTGATCTTCGTTTTCTGAATGTTTAGCTTTAAACCAACTTTTTCACTCTCCTCTTTCACTTTCATCAAGAGACTTTTTAGTTCCTCTTCACTGTCTGCCATAAGGGTGGTGTCACCTGCATATCTGAGGTTACTGATATTTCTCTTGGCAATCTTGATTCCAGCTTGTGCTTCTTCCATCCCAGCATTTCTCATGATGTACTCTGCATATAAGTTAAATAAGCAGGGTGACAATATACAGCCTTGACGTACTCCTTTTCCTATTTGGAACCAGTCTGTTGTTCCATGTCCAGTCTGTTGCTTCCTGACCTGCATATAGGTTTCTCAAGAGGCAGGTCAGGTGGTCTGGTAATCCCATCTCTTTTAGAATTTTCCACAGTTTATTGTGGTCCACACAGTCAAAGGCTTTGACATAGTCAATAAAGCAGAAATAGATGTTTTTCTGGAACTCTCTTCCTTTTTTGATGATCCAGGGGATGTTGGCAATTTGATCTCTGGTTCCTCTGCCTTTTCTAAAACCAGCTTGAACAACTGGAAGTTCACAGTTCATGTATTGCTGAAGCCTGGCTTGGAGAATTTTGAGCATTACTTTACTAGCATGTGAGATGAATGCAATTGTGCAGTAGTTTGAGCATTCTTTGGCATTGTCTTTCTTTGGGATTGGAATGAAAACTGACTTTTACCAGTCTTGTGGCCACTGCTGAGTTTTCCAAATTTGCTGGCATACTGAGTGCAGCACTTTCACAGCATCGTCTTTCAGGATTTGAAATAGCTCAAGTGGAATTCCATCACTCCACTAGCTTTGTTTGTAGTGATGCTTTCCAAGGCTCACTTGACTTCACGTTCCAGGATCTCTGGCTCCAGGTCAGTGATCACACCATCGTGATTATCTGGGTCATGAAGATCTTTTTTGTATAGTTCTTCTGTGTATTCTTGGCACCTCTTCTTAATATTTTCTGCTTCTGTTAGGTCTATACCATTTCTGTCCTTTATTGAGCCCATCTTTGCATGAAATATTCCCTTGGTATCTCTAATTTTCTTGAAGAGATCTCTAGTCTTTTCCATTCTGTTGTTTTCCTCTATTTCTTTGCATTGATCACTGAGGAAGGCTTTCTTATCTCTTCTTGCTATTCTTTGGAACTCTGCATTCAGATGCCTACACCTTTCCTTTTCTGCTTTGCTTTTCTCTTCTCTTCTTTTCACAGCTATTTGTAAGACCTCCCCAGACAGCCATTTTGATTTTTTTGCATTTCTTTTCCATGGGGATGGTCTTGATCCCTGTCTCCTGTACAATGTCACAAACCTCCATCCATAGTTCATCAGGCACTCTGTCTATCAGATCTAGGCCCTTAAATCTATTTCTCACTTCCACTGTATAATCATAAGGGATATTATTTAGGTCATACCTGAATGGTCTAGTGGTTTTCCCTACTTTCTTCAATTTAAGTCTGAATTTGGCAATAAGGAGTTCATGGTCTGAGCCACAGTCAGCCCCTGGTCTTGTTTTGGTTGACTGTAAAGAGCTTCTCCATCTTTGGCTGCAAAGAATATAATCAATCTGATTTCAGTGTTGACCATCTGGTGACGTCCATGTGTAGAGTCTTCCCTTGTGTTGTTGGAAGAGGGTGTGTGCTATGACCAGTGCATTTTCTTGGAAAAACTCTATTAGTCTTTGCCCTGCTTCATTCTGTATTCCAAGGCCAAATTTTCCTGTTACTCCAGGTGTTTCTTGACTTCCTACTTTTGCATTCCAGTCCCCTATAATGAAAAGGACATCTTTTTTGGGTGTTAGTTCTAAAAGGTCTTGTAGGTCTTCATAGAACTGTTCAACTTTAGCTTCTTCAGTGTTACTGGTTGGGGCATAGACTTGGATTACTATGATATTGAATGGTTTGCCTTGGAAACGAACAGAGATCATTCTGTCGTTTTTGAGATTGCATCCAAGTACTGCATTTTGAACTCTTTTGTTGACCATGATGGCTACTCCATTTCTTCTGAGGGATTCCTGCCCACAGTAGTAGATATAATGGTCATCTGAGTTAAGGTCACCCATTCCAGTCCATTTCAGTTCGCTGATTCCTAGAATGTCGACATTCACTCTTGCCGTCTCTTGTTTGACCACTTCCAATTTGCCTTGATTCATGGACCTGATATTCCAGGTTCCTATGTAATATTGCTCTTTACAGCATCGGACCTTGCTTCTATCACCAGTCACATCCACAACTGGGTATTGTTTTTGCTTTGGCTCCATCCCTTCATTCTTTCTGGAGTTATTTCTCCACTGATCTCCAGTAGCATATTGGGCACCTACTGACCTGGGGAGTTCCTCTTTCAGTATCCTATCATTTTGTCTTTTCATACTGTTCATGAATGCTTATACATGTGTAAAACCATTGTTTCTTTCCCCAGACCAAACCTACTCCTCTACCTCATATACCATAAGAACCGTTCCATAACCAGATATTAGTTTTGTTTGCTCAACTTCATACAAATAGAATCATACATTTCATACTCGTTTTGTCTAGTTTTGTTCACTCATAATTATGACAGTGAGATTCATCCATGTTGTTGTGGGTAGCAGGAGTTATATTTAGTATCTATGTGGTTATACATAAATATATCTTAATGTGTTTATCCATTCTACTGCTAATAAGCATTTAGGTTGTGTCCAGTTCGGGACAATTTTCGATAAGCTATTGGTGGCTCAGAGATTAAAGCGTCTGCCTGGAATGAAGGAGACCCGGGTTCGATCCCTGGATCGGGAAGATCCCCTGGAGAAGGAAATGGCAACCCACTCCAGTACTCTTGCTTGGAGAATCCCATGGAGGGAGGAGCCTGGTGGGCTACAGTCCATGGCGTCGCAAAGAGTCGGACACAACTGAGCGACTTCACTATCACTATTACATATTATGCAAAGAATTTTGTACACATCTTCAAGTGGATATATAAACTTATTTTTCTTGAGTATCTTTATGCAACCTATATGTGTGTGTGCTTAGTTGCCTATATTACGTACATCCATAAGTATATGTAAAATTTGTGTCTCAAGGGTTGTGTATATATTTAGTATTAGCAGATATTGCAAGACCAATTTCCAAAGTGGTTGTCCCAGCTTACACTCCAAAGAGCAATATTCTTGTTGTTTAGTCATTAAGTCATGTCCAATTCTTTTGTGACCCATGGACTGTAGCCCACCATGCTCCTCTGTCCATGGGATTTCCCAGGCAAGAATACTGGAGTAGGTTACCATTTCTTTCTCCAAGGAATCTTCCCAAACTGGGGGTTAAATCTATGTCTCCTACATTGCAAGTGAATTGTTTTACCACTGAGCCACCAGGAAAGCTCACAGAGCAATATACGAGAGTTCTAATTCCACCACGTATCTACCCAGATTTTATATTGTTGGTTTGTTTAATTATAGCCAGTTTTATAAGTGAGGTACAATCACACTGTATTCATTTTTTTTTTTTTGCAATATTTGACTTAATTTATCTGACTTCTATATCAGTTCTTTTGAGGAGAACATTGCCTTGAGTATCACAACTAAGGTTATAACATATGGACTATTATTGCATACAGTATGGATAAATCAATTTCCTCATTGTTTAACAAGTAAAATGTCCAAAGATAATAATAATTACTTATATTACTTTCAGCATTTCTGGATATGTAAAATTACTAATTGATGTATTCATTGGTGAATTATATCACTAGATTTCCTAGGGCTGAACCTTTGTTATGTAACTAGAAAGCAAGGCAGTTTATTGCACCGTTAATGTGTTGTTCAATTCTGTTTGCTTAGAATCTGTTAACTTAAGACTATTTCTATCAGTCTACATATGTGAGCTTGAGTTACTTTTTTGTGCTATATTTTGTGGGGATTAAGACCAAGGTTGGGCTTCCCAGGTGGTTAAGTGGTAAAGAAACTGCCTACCAATGGAGAAAACACAGGAGACCTGGGTTCGATCCCTTGGCTCAGAAGATCCCCGGGAGAAGGAAATGACAACCCTCTTCTGTATTCTTGCCTGGGAAATCCCATACACAGAGGAACCTGAGAGGCTACAGTCCAAGAAGTCTCAAACAGTCAGACACAACTGAGCACACACACACAACACACAAGATCAAGATTATGTTTGTTTCATATAATAAATTGGAAATACTTTCTTGTTCTTCTTTAGAGCTGGTCAAATAATACTCATTAGATCATTCAAAGCAAAATAGAATTCTCTTTGCCTCTCTTTAGCCTGATGCTCTTTTCTGTAAGCAATATTTTGAAAGCAATTTCTATTTCCTCTGTGGCATTTGGATTGCTCATGTTTTCTTAGAAGAGATGTAGTGAACGCTGAAATCATGAACTCTGATGCCAGAAGCCCACAGTTAGAATACTGGTTTCATTACTTCCTACCTGTGTGTCCTTAGGCAAAGCATTTATCCTAATGTGCCTCTATTTCTTCATTGAAGAATAGGAATGATAAAAAAAAATAATGATAATTATTACCTCATATGGTTGTTGTGAAAATTAAAAGAATTAAGGTATGTAAAGCTCTCAGAACAGTGCTTGGCACAGGATAAACAACACTTAGTGCTATTATTTCCTCTCTTTGGGGGGCATTTGGTCAGTACACATTCTTGTAGAAAATGTATTTCATCAAATTAAACTGCATCATATTGGCATCTCTTTTGCATCTGTAAATTCCCTTTGTAATTTTCGTTATCTCCTCATCATTTTTTTTTATTCTTTACTGTCAAATTCTCCTCTCTTTTCCTTTATTGGTTTTGCTAACAATTATAGCAATCTTATGGTCTTGTTTCATTCCCTAAAAGCCAACAACAAAATCTACTCATTATTTTCAATGATTTTCATTTTCAATTCATTATATTTTACTTTCACTCATATTTGAGTCTTACTTGTTTTCTTTAGATTTATTTTATTTTTTCTACATTTTTATGTTCCATTCTTAATTTTTTTTCTTTTCACCTTTCTTGATTATCTACTTAAAGCTATTTTCTTCCATCTATATAACAGATATGTAGTCTTTTCATTTTTTTTTTTTTTTAGGTATGTAGGTTCAGGTATGTATTCTTTTCACTATATATATTTTTCAAATATAGACTTTCTCTTTTACCAAAACATTCTTTGAGAGATTTTATTTGTTGATTCTGTTTATCTATTGTTTCAATTTTCCTTTAATGAATATTGTCATATTCTTTAATTCTCTATGAGTAAATTAATTTTTATTGAATTTTAATCAGAAAATGTTCAAATGTCTTCTTTGTCTCTATAACTTGTTTTTTACTAGAAAGTGTCTTTTAATGAACAGAGTGCTTAAACTTAATTTGGGGAAATTTTTAAATTGTTTTGTTTATTAATATCATTTTTTTTAATTTTTGCTCAAAAGTCATACAGGTTCAGCCTTCATTTTCTCTATTTTTATTTTGCTTTTTACACTTAATGCTTTAATATACCTAAAATCAATTATTGTATGTGATATGAAGTCCAATTTGAATTTTTCCAATTTCTAATCTATTTTCACAACATAGTCAATTAAATTTTTCCTATTTTACAATTCCATTTCTCATATATCAGTTTATATGTTTATCAATTTGTCTTTCCTAACTCCGATGCTATACAAATCTAACTATCATATCCATATAAAGGTTGGTAGGGCAATTTTCTAACTATCATCTTAAATACCTTGCTAAATTTCACACACACAGACAAACACACACATACACATTTAATCCCTACTGAAATTTTTATTTCAATTATATTCAACTGGCTGATCAATTTGGGGAGAATCAACATGTTATAGATTAATAGTATAATACTTT
Source organism: Bos javanicus (assembly GCF_032452875.1). Classification (NCBI taxonomy): domain Eukaryota; kingdom Metazoa; phylum Chordata; class Mammalia; order Artiodactyla; family Bovidae; genus Bos; species Bos javanicus. The sequence continues at coordinate 90,781,385 of NC_083876.1, forward strand.
CCTCCATTTATTTTCTTGACAGTGTGCCAGGAAATGTTTACTTTTTTAATATAAGGTTTGTATATCCTTGTTAGACTTAAATGTAGGTAAATTTTATGTTAGTTTTAAATGGCATACTAATTTACTTTCAAATGTATTTGCTGATGCCTAGAAATGCAGTGATGTTTGTTTTATATATTAGCAATACATTCAGCTATGTTAATGAACTCCTATTTCTTCTAATGGTTTCTAAGTATAACCTTTAAGTTTTACATGGAAATAATAGAATATCTACAAAGAAGTACATTTTTATTTCTTCCTTTTAAATCTTCATACCTTAATTTTGTAATATTCTCTTGCCTTACAGTAGTAACAGTAATTTTGTCTTATTCCTGAAATGAAACAAGTTTTAAAAATGTTACATCATTAAGAATGCTTGCTTTTGGTTCATGTTAGAGATCATTTATCAAGTAAAGGAAGTCTTATTTTCTATTTTGATAATTATAAGTAGGTGTTGAATATCATCAATTCCTTTTCTTCTGTGTATCAGTATGACCATACATCTTTTCCTTTTTAATATGTTAATATAAGTTCAGTTCAGTCATTCAATCATGTCCAACTCTTTGTGACCCCATGGACTGCACCATGCCAAGCTTCCCTGTCCATCACCAACTCCCAGAGTTTACTCAAACTCATCTCCATTGAGTCAGTGATGCCATCCAACCATCTCATCCTCTGTCGTCCCCTTCTCCTCCTCCCTTCAATCTTTCCCAGCATCAGGGTCTTTTCCATTGAGTCAGTTCTTCATATCAGGTGGCCAAAGTATTAGAGCTTCAGCATAGTCCTTCCAATGAATATTCAGGACTGATTTCCTTTAGGATGGACTGGTTGGATCTCCTTGCTGTCCAAGGGACTCTCAAGAGTCTTCTCCAATGCCACAGTTCAAAAGCATCAATTCTTTGGCGCTCAGCTTTCTCTATAGTCCAACTCTCACAACCATACATGACTACTGGAAAAACCATAGCCTTGACTAGATGGACGTTTGTTGGCAAAGTAATGTCTCTGTTTTTTAATATGCTGTCTAGGTTGGTCATAACTTTTCTTCCAAGGAGTAAGTGTCTTAATTTCAAGGCTGCAGTCACCATGTGCAGTGATTATGGAGCCACCAAAAATAAAGTCTGACACTGTTTCCACTGTTTCCCCATCTATTTACTATGGTATGGCTTAAGCCCTCTTGGAGGAGGTCACCATTAACCCCACCATAGAGCTGCCAGAACTTACACAGGCCTGGGAAAGAGACTCTTGGAGGGCACAAAAGAACCTTGTGAGCACCAGGACCCAGGAGAAAGGAGCAATGACTCCACAAAAGACTGACCCAGACTTGCCCAGGAGTGTCCAGGAATCTCCAGTGGAAGCATGGGTTGGTGGTAGCCTGCTGCAGGATTGGGGGCACTGAAGGTAGCACTGTTTGCATGGGATCTTTTGAAAGACGTTGCCATTATCTTCATTATCTCCACCATAGTTTGGTCCCAGGTAAATATGCAGATGACACCACCCTTATGGCAGAAAGTGAAGAAGAACTAAAGAGCCTCTCGATGAAAGTGAAAGAGGAGAGTGAAAAAGTTGGCTTAAAGCTCAACATTCAGAAAACCAAGATCGTGGCATCCAGTCCCATCACTTCATGGCAAGTAGATGAAGAAACAGTGGCAGACTTTAATTCTTTGGGATCCAAAATTATTGCACATGGTGACTACAGCCATGAAATAAAAAGACGTTTACTCCCTTGAAGAAAAGTTATGACCAACCTAGACAGCATATTAAAAAGCAGAGATATTACTTTGCCAACAAACGTCCACCTGGTTAAAGCTATGGTTTTTCCAATAGTCATGTATGGTTGTGAGAGTTGGACTATAGAGAAAGCTGAGCGCCAAAGAATTGATGCTTTTGAACTGTGGCATTGGAGAAGACTCTTGAGAGTCCCTTGGACAGCAAGGAGATCCAACCAGTCCATCCTAAAGGAAATCAGTCCTGAATATTCATTGGAAGGACTATGCTGAAGCTGAAACTCTAATACTTTGGCCACCTGATATGAAGAACTGACTCAATGGAAAAGACCCTGATGCTGGGAAAGATTGAAGGGAGGAGGAGAAGGGGACGACAGAGGATGAGATGGTTGGATGGCATCACCGACTCAATGGAGATGAGTTTGAGTAAACTCTGGGAGTTGGTGATGGACAGGGAAGCCTGGCTTGCTGCAGTCCATAGGACTGCAAAGAGTTGGACACAACTGAGCAACTGAACTGAACTGAACTGAACTGACTGAAATAGCAGGGAGGGACACAGCTCCACCTATTAACATAAAATTGGATTAAAGATTTACTGAGCATGGCCCCGCCCATCAGAACAAGACTCAGTTCCCACCCCCACCCACCCACCCCCCCACCCCACCCCCGGTCAGTCTCTCCCATCAGGAAGCTTCCATAAGCCTCTTATCCTTCTCCATCAGAGGGCAAACAGACTGAAAACCACAGTCACAGAAAACTAAACTACCTGATCACATGGACCACAGTCTTCTCTAACTCAATAAAAGTATGAGCCACGCTGTGTAGGGCCATCCAAGACAGAAGGGTCATGGTGGAGAGTTCTGACAAAACGTGGTCCACTGGAGAAGGGAATGGCAAACCATTTCAGTATTCTTGCTTTGAGAACCCCATGAATAGTATGAAAAGGTAAAAAGTTAAGACACTGAAAGATGAACTCCCCAAGTCGGTAGTTGCCCAAGCTACTGGAGATCAGTGGAGAAATAACTCCAGAAAGAATGAAGAGACAGAGGCAAAGCAAAAACAACACCCAGTTGTGTATGTGACTGGTGATGGAAGCAAGGTCTGATGCTGGAAAGAGCAATATTCCATAGGAACCTGGAATGTTAGGTCCATGAATCAAGGCCAACTGGAAGTGGTCAAATGAGATGGTAAGAGTGAATGTCGACATTTTAGGAATCAAAGAACTAAAATGGTCTGGAATGGGTGAATGTAATTCAGATGACCATTATATCTATTACTGTGGGCAAGAATCCCTTAGAAGAAATGGAGTAGCCATCACAGTCAACAGAAGATTCCAAAATGCAGTGCTTGGATGCAATCTCAAAAATGACAGAATGATCTCTGTTCGTTTCCAAGGCAAACCATTCAATATTCAAGTCTATGCCCCTACCAGTAATGCTGAAGAAGCTGAAGTTGAATGGTTCTATGAAGACCTACAAGACTTTTTAGAACTAACACCCAACAAAAGATGTCCTTTTCATTAGAGGGGTCTGGAATGCAAAAGTAGGAAGTCAAGAAACACCTGGAGTAACAGGCAAATTTGGCCTTGAGGTACAGAATGAAGCAGGGCAAAGGCTAATAGAGTTTTGCCAAGAGAATGCACTGGTCATAGCAAACACCCTCTTCCAACAGCACAAGAGAAGATTCTACATGTGGACATCACCAGATGGTCAATATTGAAATCAGATTGGTTATATTCTGTGTAGCCAAATATGGAGAAGCTCTATACAGTCAGCAAAAACAAGACTGGGAGCTGACTGTGGCTCAGATCATGTATTCCTTATTGCCAAATTCAGACTTAAATTGAAGAAAGTGGGGAAAACGACTAGACCATTCAGGTATGACCTAAATCAAAAGAAAGTGAAGTTGCTAAGTCATGTCCAATTCTTTGCAATCCCATGGACTGCAGCCTACCAGGCTCCTCCGTCCATGAATTTTCCAGGCAAGAGTACTGGAGTGGGTTGCCATTTCCTTCTCCAGGGGATCTTCATGACTCAGGGATTGAACCCAGGTCTCCCGCATTGCAGGTAGACACTTTACCATCTGAGCCACCAGGGAAACCCATCAATTAAATCCCTTACAATTATGTTAATATAATAAAAGATATTTCCAGAGACTTATGTCTTCCTAGGGTAAATTCAATTTATTTGTGGTTTTATTTGCTAACATCTTGCTGAGGAATTTGTATCTTGTTGAGTTAGATAGGTCTGTAATTTTGTCTGATGTGAAAATCAAGTTTCTATTGGATTCAAATAATGAGTTAGGAGATCATTTCTCTTATTCTGCTCTTTAGAATAGTTTTTATAAGATTATAATACTCTGTTCCTCAAGAATTTATTAGAGTCAGTAAGGCCATCTGGTGCAAGTGTTTACCTTGGGAGAAAATTTTTAACTATAACATCAATTTTATGAAGGTTGTAGAAGTATTCATGCTATTTCTTTTTAATAAATTGCAGTAAATTACATTTATGCCCGTTTTATCTCCAATATTTTACTCTATTTTGCCTAGCAGTTTTCTTGCTAAAACTCTACAAAGATGTTCTTTTTTTTCCAAAAGAGCCAACTTTAGGTATTGTTGAGACTGTATCATCTTTGGTTTCTAGTTTTATTAAGTTCCTACCATTACATTTTTATCCTACTTTCACTTTTTAAAATTTTCCTTCTGTTGTGTGTGTGTGTGTGTGTGTGTGTGTTTGTATGAAGTTCTACTCTGTTAACACATTTCATTTGTATAATACAGTGTCATCAACTATAGTCACTGTGTTATACATTAAATCTTCAGCCTTATTCATCACACAACTGAGAGTAGTTCTGTTCTTTTTCTAATTTCTTAGGTTGACTGCTTAGTTTGTTCATTTTCAATCTTTCTTTGCTTATACAAAGAATACAAAATTTTTTAAAACTGTCAGTTTCCCTTTAAATAGTGCTTTTCTTACATTTAACTATTTTGCTAGGTAGAATTTTGATTCTTTTTAAATTTCAGCTTTATTTTCCTTTTGTTCTTTCACTCCAGTTTATAAATATGTATATAGAGAGAACATACCTTGATAGCTGTTCTGTTGTTGTTTTGTCGCTAAGTCTTGTCAATTCTTCGCAATGCCATGGACTGTAGCCCACCAGGCTCCTCTGTCTGTGGGATTTCCCAGGCAGGACTACTGGAGTGGGTTGCTATTTCCTCCAGACGATTTTCCCAAACCAGGGATTAAATCCATGTTTAATGCAGGTGTCTCCTTCATAGGCAGGCAGATTCTTTACCACTAAGCTATGGAGAAAGACCCATAACATAACGTGTGTGTGTGTGTGTGTGTGTGTGTGTACATTTGATTGTGTTTTGTTGTTATTGTTCTTATTCTGTTTTAATATAATTACACTATAGTCAAGGAACATTGTGTGTTTCAAAGTCATTTACTGAGACAGACTTTAAGGTCTGTATAGGATCAATTTATGTAAAGGTCCTGTGTATATTTAGAAGACTGTGCATTCTCTAATAGCCAGGTCTAGTTTTATAACTGTACTTTTCAAATCTTAGACCTGTTTTCTAAATATTTCATTTTCTTAGCTTCTCAATAATTAAGAAAACTGCCAAAATCCAGTAGGATAGTAAATTTGTCAGTATCTCCCAATAGGTCTTCAAATTCTTGCTTTCAAGACTATTTTATGTGACACATTCTGTATTAGAATTATTCTGTCATTTTAGTGCACTGAGCTTCTTATCTTTAATTACTATCCCTTTTGTCTTTAATAATACGTTTTTTTCTTAATGTCTGTTTTTCTTTGATAGCAGCATAGCTATCTTAGCTTTCTTTTGGATAGTACTTGTACAAATTTTCTGTATCTTTAAACTCCACCCATGTCCTTCCTGGAGACAAAGTGGCAACCCACTCCAGTATTCTTGCCTGGAGAATCCCATGGACAGAGGAGCCTGGCAGGCTATAGTCCACAGCGTCGCAAAGAGTCAGACATGACTGAAGCGGCTTAGCACACACATGTCCTTAAGTTTTAGAGTGTCTCTTGATAAACCACATATAGCTAATTTTTTTAACTTATTGTGTTTCATTTTATTCAAATTCACATTATTTTTAATCAACAAGCTAATTCATGGATTATTAATATAATTACTAACTTACTTTAACTCACTACTGCCATAATATATTTAGCTATTTTTGTTATTTCTTCCTCTTCTTTTTCCTCTGTTTTATTGCATTTTCTTCTTTGTTTCTCATATACAATTTTACTCTCTCTTATATAGTGAGGACATATATTCTCTCTTATATATTGATTATTGTACCTACTAAGCTTAACAGAGTCCCTTGGACTGCAAGGAGTTCCAATCAGTCCATTCTAAAGATCAGTCCTGGTTGTTCTTTGGAAGGAATGATGCTAAAGCTGAAACTCCAGTACTTTGGCCACCTCATGCAAAGAGTTGACTCATTGCAAAAGACCCTGATGCTGGGAGGGATTGGGGGCAGAAGGAAAAGGGGATGACAGAGGATGAGATGTCTGGATGGCATCACTGACTCGATGGACCTGAGTTTGAGTGAACTCCGGGAGTTGGTGATGGACAGGGAGGCCTGGTGTGCTGCAATTCATGGGGTTGCAAAGAGTCGGACACGACTGAGCGACTGAACTGAACTGAACTGAACAGAAGCTTAACATTGTCTAAATTGTATTTTTTTTAACCCTCGAAAACACTACAGGAACTTGGACTTCTTAAGTGTAGATCAATCTCCCCCACCTTACATGTGACTGTTGTTCCACATTCTAGGGCTCTCATATTGGTCCTAATAAGTTAGATATCATCATTGTACTTTTTTTTTTAATGTATTTCTTTGCACACCATTCTTTCTTACATCAGAAGTTCCTTCTGAAATCATTTCTCTACTTCTGCATATACAGCCTTTCTAATTTAATTTAGTCTCTCTTGCTGGTAGATATTACTAATATTCAGCAATGTCATTCCTTTCTCTGATACCACAGGGTCCCTTTGCAATGTGGAGAGTCCTTTAACACTTCTTTGCTAAGGAAATGAAAAGCTCTTTCTATGCCCTCACACGTGCAAGTTCTGTGCCAACATGGAGTCAGAAGATGTAGTATATAAATTCCTAAGTAAAACATTTGGAAAGAACTACCCTGGAAAACCCATGAAACACAGCAAAATTTGTGTGATTAAGAAATAAATTTTTAATGCTTTCAGCCACAAAGATTTAAGATGAATTCGAACTGGATCCTAACCTAGAGTTACTCTAATCTAATGAAACGTATTTTGTGGTAAACCAAATTTTTGTTTATTTGAAAAAGCCTTTATTTCTTCTTTGCTATTTAAAATCAATTTTGTTCGATTCATAAAGCGAAGTTGTCAAATATTGTTTCTCTGAACTTCAATATACTACTGATCTCTAGCTTAATTTTGTTTTCTTGTTGAGAAATCTACTAACTGTCCAAACTTTATTATTTGTGGGTGATTTGCTTTTTCTCTGATGGCTTTTAAGATTTTTCTCTTTATCTTTTATCTTCTGCAGTTTCATCAAAAATTTATAAAAGTGTACATTTCATTGTGTTTTTCCATACTGATGGGAGTTTTGCTTTCTTGGAAATCTGTGGGTTTGTTTCTTTAATCTATCAAATCCTCAGATTATTTCATCAAGCAATTCTTTTCACACACTTTTTTCTATGCTCTTTTTCTGAAAGTCCACTTAAATAGGTTAAATTTTCCCATTTCTTTTAAATCCTTATGTCTTAAACTTTCTCACATTTTCCATCTACTTATCTCCCTGGGATGCATTCTAGTTAATTACCTCAGTAATACCTTTGAGTCAATGGGCATTAATTTGAGCAAACTCCAGGAGATGGTGAAGGACAGGGAAGCTTGGTGATCTGCAGTCCACGGGGTGGCCAAGTCAAACGTGACTGAGCGACTGAACAGCAACAACAAAAGCAATACCTTTGAGCACATTTATTCTGTGCTAATGTCTTTGAATTATTTAAGCATTTTCTATTTCTAGAAATTTTATTTGGTTCTTTTTTCATCTTTTTATTTTTCTGATGTTTTTTGCTTGTTCATTTGTATGTTGCTATTTATTTCTTTGACGATTCCCACCGCAATTGTATTTTCTCTTCCAAGGATTTTTACTCTAAGAGAGCTTATCTGAATTCTTCAATACTGACAGTTCTATAATTTCTGGAGTCACAATTCTTTTCTCTCAGAAGATGGTTTAAAACTGACTTAGTCCTTAGTGTTACAAATGAATAGTCAACTGTCAAACTATTTTTTTCCTTTGCAGAAAACTTTTTCTCTTTTGGCTTTTATAAGATTTTTCCGTATCCTTAGAGTTAATAAATATCAGAATATGTTTGGAACAGTTCATTTTTCATCTTCCAACCAGGAATTTGATAAACTCTTTTCAGTCTACAAATGCAACTTGATCTTCAGCTAAAGTTGCTTTTTTTTTTTTAAAGTAACGCGTATTTTCATCTATCTTTGTCTTTCCTTTCACAATTATTCCCATAATAGTTTCCTGGATCTATCAAGCAAATAGTTCATCTTTTCCCTCATAATTATTATCTCCTTTTCTTTATTTTGGCTTTGAGATAATTTATGCTCTCTGACCTCAAAGACTTTTAATTCTGGTCTCAACAGTGACAATATATTCTGTTAGTTCATCTACTGAATGGGTTTATTTAGATAAATGTTTCTAACTCCAGAAAAATCTTTTTAAATGCTAGGGCGGAGTGGGTGGGGGTGGTGGCTCCTAAAAATTTTTGTTGTTCAGTCACTAAGTCACGTTGGACTCTTTGCGATCCATGGACTGCAGCACACCAGGCTTCCCTGCCCTTCACTATCTCCCAGAGCTTGCTCAAACTCATGTCCATTGAGTCAGTGATGCCATCCAATCATCCCAACCTCCATAGCCCCTTTCTCCACCTGCACTCAATCTTCCCTAGCATCAGGGTCTTTTCTAATATACTCTCATATGCCAAATGTCCCATTTGTTTTCACTGATAGCCATTTTTCCAGTTGTTGGGTCCCCTTAGATGAGATGTATTATCTTTGCCCAATCATCACAGAAGCTGAACCGCATTGTGCCTGTAATACAGAATGAAGCATGCTTCCTGCCAATGCAGCTGGAAGAGGCCTTCCTTCTCCATAGGATCTTGAACTCTATGGCCAAGGACAGGAATGACTGAGTCCTCTTGCTGTTCCTCTGACCCTGATAGTCACGGAGAGACCAAGCTCTACAGTGGGAAGTTATGTCCATTCTGCTGCCTTCCAGGACTCATCCCAGAACTCCAGGCAAAGCATCAAAAGCTATGTACAATTCTCTCTACAGATAACCCCAAGAGAGCCCTATTGTTTGTACCTAATTGCCCATAGGCCCACTGTTTTTGTATTTTTGTTTGTTTTCTACTATTTGTCCTTCATTTAGCTATTTTTGGGGGAGAGAGGAATATTTTAATTGCCAGACTTATTCAACTATCTAAAAATGGTATTTTTTTCCCCTAGAAGCAGGTTTGCTGTTATTGCTGTTTTGTTTTCCCTTTAAAGATTTTTTTTTCCCCACGGCCCCCCAGATTGAAATTCTTTTAGTGTCCGAGTCCTCAGATATAGCTTCTCTAAGCACCTCAAGTGAGAGTTCTTACAATTGCCAGCATCACCATTTAGTACTTGTGGCCCTTATAAAGTGTTAGTCACTCAGTCATATCAGACTCTTTGCAACCCCATGAACTGTAGCCCACAGGGCTCCTCTGTCCATGGAATTCTCCAGGCAAGAACACTAAAGTGGGTTGCTGCCGGGAGCAGGAGCTCCGCCCCTGGCAGACATACGCAAAGGCAGGATCGAGCCTCAGGAGTCCCCCTGGAAATTCTCGAGCATCTACCCCCCAAAACCATAGTCTGCCTACTTTCTGCTTTGTGCTCTCACCTACACCTCTGACTTTACGGGGGGCTGTCCCCACTACCTCTCTCTGAAAAAAGAATTAACTTACAGCTCCAGTTAATAATTCCTGGGTGTGACAGTGTTTCAACCTACAAACTCCTTTGGAAGTCCTCTAGCCTGCCTGAATAGGTTTTTCCGGCCACATGTGATTGTTCAGAGCCTCCCAACTGTGAGAGGCATGAGATGTTCTAAACTGTCTGAATACAGATTCCTTTGAGCTGTTAAAAGATTGATTAGAAATTGTATTGGTGAAGGGTTTTTCACTTGTTGGGCCACTGTTTGCTGCTAAGTTTCCATATCCTTTACCTGCTGTGTCCCTGGCAGTGTATTGATTAATATAATTGGTGTAAGTAGTAGCTTTAATGTTTGTAATCTTGGACCCTTGAGTTAATTCTTTTTCTTGTTATAGCCCACCACACCTTTGCCCTATAGGAGTGCAACTTTATCTAATGCTTTTGGAAGGTGGCGCCTGACTTTAGAATAATCACCTTTAGAGAAAAATAAGTTTCTTAAAGTGTTAACAGGCCTCCAGGCCAGAAGATGATGCAAATCACCTAAACTTTTGCATATGATAAGTTTGCAGGAAGAAAGCTTGGCTTACTGCATGACTCCACCCCTTCCCCCATTATCCTCTATGCATAACTTAAGGTATAAAAACTACTTTGGAAAATAAAGTGCGGGCCTTGTTCACTGAAGCTTGGTTTCCCCATGTGCTTTCTCTCACCTTCTGGCTGAATTATTCAGCCTCTTTTCTCTACTGAATTTCCTCACTGAGCTATCCTTATTTAACCACTCTTTATATCCTTAATGTTTAATTAAGCGGTTGTTTCCTGATCCTCGCCGATGCCGTCCCCGCTTCGAATTCCCTGGATCCACCAGGGCTGGACCCCAGCAGGTTGCCATTTTCTACTGCAGGGGATCTTCCCCCAGGGATCAAACCTGGGTCTCCTGCATTCCAGACAGTTTCTTTACCATCTGAACCACCAGGGAAGCCCCTTATGGTTTTATGTATATTAGACTGCTTTACTTTTCCAAATCTTAGGAAATCTTTGTTTATGTCCTGTGGCAGACAAAATGGAATTACAGCCAGATGCCTCATGTCTTCTGAAGAGAAAGAAAAGAAATACTTTCTCCTTCATTACAAATCTCCTTTAACTCTGTATGAGGTTGTTCATTCTAAGTATCTTCTTCCTCTGTCTCCTGATCTCTAAACATCCTGGAAGAACTCTCCTCACAGTGAGAAGTCTATTGTTACTGTTATATGGTACCCGAGGTCCTCATCCATGTGAAACATCAATAGATCAGAAAAATACCCCAAAGTCCACCAATTCTATATTTCAGGAGAAAGGTAAAACATTCTAAGAAAATGGAAGGGCAAGTTAATATCATGTGGTTTTGTTTCACAGACAAGGAAATGCAAAGTAGGAGTCTTTACCATTGCTTAGTTCAGCTATAATTATAATTCCAATCCCCAGTATTTATATTGAGAACACAGGATATTCTTCTCCTATTCTATTTCATCTTAAAAAAGACAGGCATCCTCAGACACCCACTCAGGGCTTCCCTCTAGGGTAAGAATTTCTTTCAGCTATCCTCCCAATAACTGGCACCTGTCCAGGACCAGCCACACTGACTTATTCAGATCAGATCAGTCACTCAGTCATGTCCGACTCTTTGCGACCCCATGAATCGCAGCACGCCAGGCCTCCCTGTCCATCACCAACTCCCGGAGTTCACTCAGACTCACGTCCATCGAGTCAGTGATGCCATCCAGCCATCTCATCCTCTGTCGTCCCCTTCTCCTCCTGCCCCCAATCCCTCCCAGCATCAGAGTCTTTTCCAATGAGTCAACTCTTCGCATGAGGTGGCCAAATACCTGAATAACTTCTGGTCTGAGTTTAACCCCAGCCTGTGAACATCCACCAGTCCCATTTCCAAAAGTTCAATTAGTTGGACTAAGAAGTTTCTCTAGAAACACAGGGCTGAGAATATTCTGGGTGTTCTCACTGTTATGTCAAACGCTTCATCCACAGAATGAAATATTTATCCCCCAGGGGAACCCGAGAAGGAAAGAACATGTCAAAATCAATCTGCCCATTATCACTTCTGAATGCTTTGGCTGCTCATTCCATTAGACGAACCAGTAACTCAAAGCTAGATGTTTTTTTTTATCCCCAGGTGAAAAGTCCTACATTTGATCTAAAATTACAAATACATGGCAATGCAGAAAACAACAATTGGAAATAGGACAGAGGATTTATTTAACATCAGAGCACTTAGAGCATTTCTGAAGTAGCCCCAGAAATCTATCTTCTATAAATATATTCTTTGTATCAGTATGTGTTTCATGATGTATCAATACTTAACTATTCTGACTAATAGGACCATTTTCATACAGCTCTGGCATGACATAAAGGAAGTTATGGCTCAAAAATAAATTGTGACCTTTTTTTTTTTTTTTTTGGCTCTGGGGAGACAAATCACATTACCCTGCTACTTCTCCATGGCTTTCATCACCAGGTCTTTTTCTCCATTGGGTCTCAGGGTCCAAACTCTGTTTAGATTCTTCACTAATTGGGCACCTAAAAACTAAGTTTTGTTGTCTTCTCAATTCTTCAGAAAAAATCTTCCTTCTTTGCCTAAAGAGTATAAAAACTACCTTCTTTGGCCACTTCCTAGGTTTCATTTCTATGGAGCATCCATGTGCATGAATTAAAATCTGTTTCTCTCTTATTCACCTGGCTTGTGTCAGTGTTATTATTAGTCTAGCCACAAAAACTCAAGAAGGGTGGAGAAGGAGATCTCTCCCTGCCCAACATCTTCTCCATATGATCTCTTCAGTCTGGTAACCAAGCTAATTACATGGTAAGGAAAGCTCCCAAAGTAAGTGACAGGCCTCTTAAAACTATACCGGAAACTGAACAGCATGATTTCTGTACATTTTATTCAACACAAGTCAAAGACGGGGCCATATTCATTATGGTGGGAGAGGACTACACAAGAGTGAAAATTCTGAGAAATGTGGCCCATTTTGAGCCATCTTTGGAGACTACCGTCCACATTCTCCAAAGTGATCCTTTTAAAAGATAAATCATATCCTGTATCTCTGCTTTCAATGCTGCAAAAATTTTCCATGACTCTCATAATAGATTTCAAAGTCCTTCACATGGTCTACCTGATTCTCCATAACCTTGCTCCTGAGTACCTCTCTAATGTTGCTTACTACCACTTTCTGGAAATGCCAAACACAAGTGTACCGGTGTTTTAAATTATCTGCACAATTGCTTCCATGTTTTAATTCATCGTATATTTTTAGTCTCTGAAATACACATCCAGACAAAGTCACAGGTGAAAGACAAAGTGCAGAAGAATTTAGCATTTTTCCTACAGAACCAAGATTTTCAAAAAACATCATTTCTCTTACCTTCTAGGGTTTTGTTGCTTCTAAAGGCCATCACATTTAGCACATTTCCTGCACACTGCACTACCAGGCAAAGTGAGAATTCTTTTCCTCGTTTTCAATTTAAGAACCTGTAGTGACTTGTCTAATGTTAAAGACATAGTAAGTGGTAGGGCCAGAACACAAACTCAACTACTCTAATTACTTGCTCAGTATTCTGGTGACTTTCTCATAATAAAATTCAGTTAGGAGAAACTCTGAGATATCAGACTATCAGAAAAGAACCGGTAAACTGCATTAATTTATACTTACAGTGCTATCTTATCTCCTCAATTCAGTTAGTGGATAAAAATTGTACTGCAATGTTCTCCTTTGCATTTTATGTTCTTTATTACAGACATAACCAGAGACACATCGGCACAATTATAGTCTTCACTGAGCTACTCTTTTTACCATGTGCTAGAGTGAGTTGAGGGCTTCCTTGGTGGCTCAGATGGTAAAGAATCTGTCTGCAATGCGGGAGACCCAGGTTCGATCCCTGGGTGAGTTGGAGTTCTCCTGATTTGGGTGTTCATTAATTTATCCATACATTCACACCAGCTCTCTTTCTTTTGCACATTCAGCAATATCCTTAAGTGCTAGGCAACCCCTGTTTATACAATGCTTTTGTAACTGGTGCCAGCACAGTCAAATAAGCAAAAGATGAAAAGTGAAGGGAAAGTGTTAGTCGTTCAGTCCTGTCTGACTCTTTGCAACCCTATGGGACTGTAGCCCACCAGGTTCCTCTGTCCATGAGCTTCTCCAGGCAAGTATACTTGAGTGGGTTACCATTTCCTACTCCAGGGAATCATTCCCCAGGATCAGACCCAGGATCGAACCTGGGTCTCCTGCATTGCAAGCAGATTTTTTACCATCTGAGCTGCCAGAGAAGCCCCAAATTAAAGATGGACTCTCCAAAAAGAATTTGAAGTCCAGCTTAAAGAATGAGAAAAAATATATAGTAATGTAAGAACAAAGCAAGAAATGTAGCCATAATGCAAAATATCAAAAACAAAAGTGGGCGTGTGAAAGACTTTAAAAGTTCATTACCTCCTATAGGAATGTGTCAAATTATTACCAGTCCCAGGCATAGGCTGCTTCTCACACCACATCCAGGAACTGATGCTTCTCAGTTGTTATTGGGAAAGCTGTTCCCTATGAAGATTATAGGGACTTTGAATAAATGTGCCTTGAAGTATGTTTCAGAATATATACCTTTTGGATAATTTCTCAACAACTTACTTTATCTAAATATTTGTAATATGTTATCAATCTGGCTCACACTGGTGAAGTCTAGTTACAGGATAAACTTCAAACCTTGCCTCATTCTGCAAGATGACATCATGCTCATGGTGTTTAACATTGAAGGTGAGTGAGAACAGTCCGTGTATTTTTATCATTAGCTTCAGAAATCTAACAAGCCATGATGATTCACAGACAACCAGAGCAACTTCTCCCTAGAATTTCAACCTCAAAGCAGGTGGGGATAGGGATGTATCTAAATATAAATGGAAGTTACAAGAAGAGAGTGGAGCATATTTCCAAAGCAGTACACTCATAGATGTCTCAGTCCATGAAGAGTCATGTGAATTGTCTATCCATTTTATGAGAAACAGCAGGGAAAAGTAGCCCTGGTCTCAGTAGCAGGAAGAATTGTGCTTCTACAGAAGAACTAGTTATTGAACTTTGTGAAACTTATAGCAGCTTATGGTCCTTTTTTGCAAGTATATAACATTTCATGATTGTAATGATTAATTTTGTGTCATCTGGGTTGGGATACCATGCACAGTTTTGTGGTCAAACCCTATTCTGATTCTGATTATTCTGTGACGGTTATGATTCAGAGGACTCTGAGTAAAGCAGATTGTCCTCTATAATGTGGACGGGCCTCATTCAATCAGTTGAGGGACTAAATAGAAGGAAAATTAGACCTCCCCTGAGCAAGAACGAATTCTGCCTGCACATGGTCTTCAGACTTGAGCAAAAGCATTGCTTCTTCCTTGGTCTCCAGCTTGCTGAGACCCTACAACAGATTTTGGATTCACCAGCCTCCATAAGTATATTGGCCAATCTTTAAACTAAATGTTAATTGCTTATTATAAATATTTATTATATTTATTTACTGAGTACATACTACATGTCAGGCTCTGTACAAAGCAGTGAGCAAAATAGACAAGGTCCCATCATTCACAAAATGATAGTTCAGACCTGTTTTTGTATTTTGTAGCTAACTAATAATACAGTACTGCTATACACATATGGCTAGGGGCCACTTAAAATGAATCAATTCCAAACTGAAATGTGCTGTAACTACAAAATACTTCAGTTCAGTTCAGTTCAGTCGCTCAGTCATGTCTGACTCTTCGCAACCCCATGAACCACAGCACACCAGGCGTCTGTGTCCAACTCCCGGAGTCCATCCAAACCCATATCCATCAAGTCGATAATGCCATCCAACAATCTCATCTTCTGTCATCCCCTTCTCTTCCCACCTTCAATCTTTCCCAGCATCAGGGGCTTTCCATTGAGTAAATTCTTCACATCAGGTGGCCAAAGTATTGGAGTTTCAGCTTCAATATCAGTCCTTCACATCCATACATGACCACTGGAAAAACCACAGCCTTGACTAGACGGACCTTTGTTGACAAAGTAATGTCTCTGCTTTTTAATATGCTGTCTAGGTTGGTCATAACTTTTCTCCCAAAGAGCAAGTGTCTTTTAATTTCATGGCTGCACTGATTTAATTTCATCTGCACTGATTTTGGAGCCCAGAAAAATAAAAGTCTGCCACTATTTTCATTGTTTCCCCATTTATTTGCCATAGAGTGATGGGACCAGATGCCATAATCTTAGTTTTCTGAATGTTGAGCTTTACCAATTTTTTCACTTTCCTCTTTCACTTTCATCAAGAGACTCTTTAGTTCTTCACTTTCTGCCATAAGGGTGGTATCATCTGCATATCTGAGGTGATTGATATTTCTCCCGGAAATCTTGATTCCAGCTTGTGCTTCATCCAGCCCAGCGTTTCTCATGATGTACTCTGCATATAAGTTAAATAAGCAGGATGACAAAATACAGCCTTGATGTACTCCTTTTCCTATTTGGAAGCAGTCTTTTGTTCCATGTCCAGTCCTAACTGTTGCTTCCTGACCTGTATACAGGTTTCTCAAGAGGCAGGTCACGTGGTCTGGTATTCTTATCTCTTTCAGAATTTTCCACAGATTATTGTGATCTACACAGTCAAAGGCTTTGGCATAGTCAATAAAGCAGAAATAGATGTTTTTCTGGAACTCTTTTGCTTTTTTGATGATCCAGCGGATGTTGGCAATTTGATCTCTGGTTCCTCTGCCTTTTCTGAAACTAGCTTGAACATCTGGAAGTTCATAGTTCACATATTGTTGAAGCCTGGCTTGGAGAATTTTGAGCATTACTTTGCTAGCATGTGAGATGAGTGCAACTGTGTGGTAGTTTGAGCATTCTTTGGCATTGCCTTTCTTTGGGATTGGAAGGAAAGCTGACCTTTTCCAGTCCTGTGGCCACTGCTGAGTTTTCCAAATTCGCTGGCATATTGAATGCAGCATTTTCACAGCATCACCTTTTAGGATTTGAAATAGCTCAACTGGAGTTCCATCCCGTCCACTAGCTTTGTTTGTAGTGATGCTTCCTAAAGCCTACTTGCCTTCACATTCCAGGATGTCTGGCTCTAGGTGAGTGATCACACTGTCATGATTATTTGGGTCATGAAGCTCTTTTTTGCACAATTTTTCTGTGTATTCTTGCCACCTCTTCTCAATATCTTCTGGTTCTGTTAGGTCCCTACCATTTCTGTCCTTTATTGAGCCCATCTTTGCATGAAATGTTCCCTTGGTATCTCTAATTTTCTTGAAGACATCTCTAGTCTTTGCCATTCTATTGTTTTCTCTATTTCTTTGCAGTGATCGCTGAGGAAGGCTTTCTTATCTCTCCTTGCTATTCTTTGGAACTCTGCATTCAAATGGGTATATCTTACCCTTTCTCTTTTGCTTTTCACTTCTCTTCTTTTCTCAGCTATTTTGCTTTTTTGCATTTCTTTTTCTTGGAGATGGTTTTGATTCCTGTCTCCTGTATAATGTCACAAACCTCCAATCATAGTTCATCAGGCACTTTCTATCAAATCTAGTTTCTTAAATCTATTTCTTACTTCCACCCTATAATCATAAGGGATTTGATTTAGGTCATACATGAATGGTCTAGTGGTTTTCCCTACTTTCTTCAATTTAAGTCTGAATTTGGCAATAAGGAGTTCTTGATCTGAGCCACAGTCAGCTCCTGGTCTTGTTTTTGCTGATTGCATAGAGCTTCTCCATCTTTGGCTGCAAAGAATATAATCAATCTGATTTCAGTGTTGACCATCTGGTGATGTCCACGTGTAGTGTCTTCTCTTGTTTTGTTGGAAGAGGGTGTTTGCTATGACCAGTGTATTCTCTTGGCAAAACTCTATTAGCCTTTGCCCTGCTTCATTCTGTACTCCAAGGCCAAATTTGCCTGTTACTCTAGATGTTTCTTGACTTCCTACTTTTGCATTCCAGTCCTCTTCTTCTAAGGGATTCTTGACCACAGTATTAGAAATAATGATCATCCTTCCAGTCCATTTTAGTTCACTGATTCCTAAAATGTCGCCATTCATTCTTGCCATACTTGTTTGACCACTTCCAATTTGCCTTGATTCATGGACCTAACATTCCAGGTTCCTATGCAATATTGCTCTTTACAGCATCGAACCTTGCTTCCATCACCAGTCACATACACAACTGGATATTGTTTTTGCTTTGGCTCCATCTCTTCATTCTTTCTGGAATTATTTCTTCACTGATCTCCAGTAGCATTTTGGGCACTTACTGACCTGGGGAGTTCATCTTTCAGTGTCCTAACTTTTTGCCTTTTCATACTGTTCACGGGGTTCTCCAGAGACGGCAATGGTACCCCACTCCAGTACTCTTGCCTGGAAAACCCCATGGATGGAGGAGCCTGGTAGGCTGCAGTCCATGGGGTCGCTAAGAGTCGGGCACAACTGAGCGACTTCACTTTCACTTTTCACTTTCATGCATTGGAGAAGGAAATGGCAACCCACTCCAGTGTTCTTGCCTGGAGAATCCCAGGAACAGGGGAGCCTGGTGGGCTGCCGTCTCTGGGGTCACACAGAGTCGGACACAACTGAAGCGACTTAGCAGCAGCATGGGGTTCTCAAGGTAAGAATATAGAAGTGGTTTGCCATTCCCTTCTCCAGTGGACCCCATTTTGTCAGAACTCTCCACCAAGACCTAACTCAATAAAACTATGAGCCATGCCGTGTAGGGCCACTCAAGATGGACAGGTCATGGTGGAGGGTTCTGACAAAATACTTACTGAATTTCAAATACTTAGTATGAAAACAAAGTTAAATATCTCAAAATGTTACATTGATTGTATGTTGAAATGATAATAGTTTGGAGATATTGGAGGAAACAAAACATAGTTAGAATTTTAAATAAACCATCTGGTATAATCATTTATACACAGCTACACAGAGAAGGGCAACTCTGGCAGAAAGAGAGCAAGCAAAGGAAGAGACAAACTATCCTGAGATGTGGTCTCCACAAGTGAGACAGTAGATAAAAAAGAATCCTGGTACCAGTGCATGCTGGGAATTGTAGCTTTATATTCTATAATAATTGATAGCATTAAAAAAATTAGGAACCCAAGCACAAGAAAATTATGATGAGCATTAAACCAGCTAAAACAGAAGAACTTCTAAACAAAAGGAAATGCAAATATTAACTTCCCTATCCCTTGCACTCCTATACACTAACAATGAGAAAACAGAAAGAGAAATTAAGGAAACAATTCCATTCACCATTGCAACGGAAAGAATAAAATACTTAGGAATATATCTACCTAAAGAAACTAAAGACCTATATATAGAAAACTATAAAACACTGGTGAAAGAAATCAAAGAGGACACTAATAGATGGAGAAATATACCATGGTCATGGATTGGAAGAATCAATATAGTGAAAATGAGTATACTACCCAAAGCAATTTATAGATTCAACGCAATCCCTATCAAGCACCAACAGTATTCTTCACTGAGCTAGAACAAATAATTTCACAATTTGTATGGAAATACAAAAAACCTCGAATAGCCAAAGTGATCTTGAGAAAGAAGAATGGAACTGGAGGAATCAACCTACCTGACTTCAGGCTCTACTACAAACCCACAGTTATCAAGACAGTATGGTACTGGCACAAAGACAGAAATATTGATCAATGGAATAAAATAGAAAGCCCAGAGATAAATCCACGCACATATGGACACCTTATCTTTGACAAAGGAGGCAAGAATATACAATGGATTAAAGATAATCTCTTTAACAAGTGGTGCTGGGAAATCTGGTCAACCACTTGTAAAAGAATGAAACTAGACCACTTTCTAACACCATACACAAAAATAAACTCAAAATGGATTAAAGATCTAAACATAAGACCAGAAACTATAAAACTCCTAGAGGAGAACATAGGCAAAACACTCTCTGACATACATCACAGCAGGATCCTCTATGACCCGCCTCCCAGAATATTGGAAATAAAAGCAAAAATAAACAAATGGGACCTAATTAACCTTAAAAGCTTCTGCACATCAAAGGAAACTATTAGCAAGGTGAAAAGACAGCCTCCAGAATGGGAGAAAATAATAGCAAATGAAGCAACCGACAAACAACTAATCTCAAAAATATACAAGCAACTCCTACAGCTCAACTCCAGAAAAATAAACGACCCAATCAAAAAATGGGCCAAAGAACTAAAGAGACATTTCTCCAAAGAAGACATACAGATGGCTAACAAACACATGAAAAGATGCTCAACATCACTCATTATCAGAGAAATGCAAATCAAAACCACTATGAGGTACCATTTCACACCAGTCAGAATGGCTGCGATCCAAAAGTCTACAAATAATAAATGCTGGAGAGGGTGTGGAGAAAAGGGAACCCTCTTACACTGTTGGTGGGAATGCAAACTAGTACAGCCACTATGGAGAACAGTGTGGAGATTCCTTTAAAAACTGGAAATAGAACTGCCTTATGATCCAGCAATCCCACTGCTGGGCATACACACTGAGGAAACCAGAAGGGAAAGAGACACGTGTACCCCAATGTTCGTCGCAGCACTGTTTATAATAGCCAGGACATGGAAGCAACCTAGATGTCCATCAGCAGATGAATGGATAAGAAAGCTGTGGTACATATACACAATGGAGTATTACTCAGCCATTCAAAAGAATACATTTGAATCAGTTCTAATGAGGTGAATGAAACTGGAGCCTATTATACAGAGTGAAGTAAGCCAGAAGGAAAAACATAAATACAGTATACTAATGCATATATATGGAGTTTAGAAAGATGGTAACAATAACCTGGTGTACGAGACAGCAAAAGAGACACTGATGTATAGAACAGTCTTATGGACTCTGTCGGAGAGGGAGAGGGTGGGAAGATTTGGGAGAATGACATTGAAACATGTAAAATATCATGTAAGAAACGAGTTGCCAGTCCAGGTTCGATGCACGATACTGGATGCTTGGGGCTAGTGCACTGGGACGACCCAGAGGGATGGTATGGGGAGGGAGGAGGGAGGAGGGTTTAGGATGGGGAACACATGTATACCTGTGGTGGATTCATTTTGGTATTTGGCAAAACTAATACAATTATATAAAGTTTAAAAATAAAATAAAATTTAAAAAAATTTAAAAAAAAATTCAAATGGGATAAAAGGTTGGGTAATAAAAGATCTATTTTCTCCAAAAAAAAAAAAAATATATATATATATATACATTAACTTCCCTAAAGAGAATCTGTATTTGGGAAATATATAAATATATATATATATATATACACATACACCCTTCTATACACATCTTATTTGTTCTGTTTCTCTGGAGACCCCTAATACATACAACAGTGCACATTTTGCATACTGTGCATTCTTTTAGCTTTCTCAGACTTTCCTATCATTTTATGTTTCTTTGACTAATCAGTCTCATACCAAGTCTCAGTTTATCTAGAGACAGAGACACACAGTCCCTGCCAGCCAGAAGCCCATCTGGCATTCATAGCTAGGCCTTGGTGCTCTCTTTTTTGTTGTTGTTCAGTCACTAAGTCCTGTCCAACTCTATGACCCCATGGCCTGCAGCACACCAGACTTCCCTGTCCTTAACCCACCTGGAGTTTGCTCAAACTCATATCCATTGAGTCCGTGATGTTATCCAACCATGTCATCCTCTGTCGCCCCCTTTTCCTCTTGCCTTTAATCTTTCCCAGCATCAGAGTGTTTTCTAATGACACAGTCTTTGCATCAGGTGGCCAAACTATTGGAGCCTCAGCTTCAACATCAGTCCCTTTAAAGAATATTCAGGGTTGATTTCCTTTAGGATTGGCTGGTTTGATCTCCTTGCAGTCCAGGGACTCTCAAGAGTCTTCTCAAGCACCATAATTCAAAAAGATCAGTTCTTCAGAGTTCAGCCTTCTTTATGGTCAGACTGTTACATCTATACATGACTATTGGAAAAACCATAGCTTTGACTATATGGACCTTTGTCAGCAAAGTGATGCCTCCACTTTTCAATACACTGTCTAGGTTTGTTTGGTGCTCTTTTATGAGATGTCATTTTCAGAGAACGTCAGTGTCACACAAGGCCAACTGTGACTCTAATGGATCAAAACAAGGACAAGACCATAATCACGTCTGAATACAAACAAAGATATTAACATTATCCAAACCACAAAAATCTAAATATCCCCCTATCTTGGCTGATAAAAATGACTACAATTTAGTCTCAGTGTAGTCTTTCCTCTTTTTAGATAAGATTTATTAGGATAGAATTACTCCCACACTCTAACAGCATCCAGTTCAGAACAAAGTCTGCTTCCTCAGTCCTACTAAAACTGATAGACCTAAGCCCTTTAAAAAACTATTTCTAAAACTCTTCTCCTAAGATGACTCAGAGTTCTCAATGGTATGCATTTTCTTTTGCAGAAACAAACAATAAATCTAACTTTTTCAACCATATGTCCAGCCGTCTTTGAATAAAGAGCACTGACAACTTATTATAGATCATTCGTTGCCTTAAATGATTTCTGTATCAAATTTAGTTGGCTGCAATCTTTCAGTTCAGTTCAGTTCAGTCACTCAGTCGTGTCTGACTCTTTGCGACCCCATGAATCGCAGCATGCCAGGCCTCCCTGTCCATCACCAACTCCCGGAGTTCACTCAGACTCACATCCATCGAGCCAGTGATGTCATCCAGTCATCTCATCCTCTGTCGCCCCTTCTCCTCCTGCCCCCAATCCCTCCCAGCATCAGAGTCTTTCCAATGAGTCAACTCTTCGCATGAGGTGGCCAAAGTACTGGAGTTTCAGCTTTAGCATCATTCCTTCCAAAGAAATCCCAGGGCTGATCTCCTTCAGAATGGACTGGTTGGATCTCCTTGCAGTCCAAGGGACTCTCAAGAGTCTTCTCCAACACCACAGTTCAAAAGCATCAATTCTTCAGCACTCAGCTTTCTTCACAGTCCAACTCTCACATCCATATATGACCACTGGAAAAACCATAGCCTTGACAAGATGGACCTTTGTTGGCAAAGTAATGTCTCTGCTTTTGAATATGCTATCTAGGTTGGTCATAACTTTTCTTCCAAGAAGTAAGCGTCTTTTAATTTCATGGCTGCAGTCACCATCTGCAGTGATTTTGGAGCCCCAAAAATAAAGTCTGATACTGTTTCCCCATCTATTTCCCATGAAGTGATGGGACCAGATGCCATGATCTTCGTTTTCTGAACGTTGAGTTTTAAGCCAACTTCTTCACTCTCCTCTTTCACCTTCATCAAGGGGCTTTTTAGTTCCTCTTCACTTTCTGCCATAAGAAAGAATGAAGAGATGGAGCCAAAGAAAAAACAATATCCAGTTGTGGATGTGACTGGTGATAGAAGCAAGGTCCGATGCTGTAAAGAGCAATACTGCATAGGAACCTGGAATGTCAGGTCCATGAATCAAGGCAAATTGGAAGTGGTCAAACACGAGATGGCAAGAGTGAACGTCGACATTCTAGGAATCAGTGAACTAAAATGGACTGGAATGGGTGAATTTAACTCAGATGACCATTATATCTACTACTGCGGGCAGGAATCCCTCAGAAGAAATGGAGTAGCCATCATGGTCAACAAAAGAGTCCGAAATGCAGTACTTGGATACAATCTCAAAAACGACAGAGTGATCTCTGTTCGTTTCCAAGGCAAACCATTCAATATCATAGTAATCCAAGTCTATGCCCCAATCAGTAATGCTGAAGAAGCTGAAGTTGAATGGTTCTATGAAGACCTACATGACCTTTTAGAACTAACACCCAAAAAAGATGTCCTTTTCATTATAGGGATACAATCTTTAATCAACAGCAAATACAAATTGTGAGAATTTAAAAGACCAATAATATTCTTCTATTCTGAACACTCTCCCAATGCCACATTGGTTGATTTCAATGTTTTTTTTTTTTAGTATCTTCTAGTTATAATCTAATACTGAATATCTAAAGCACTCTATAAATTGTTGTCTCAGGGTATAAAATTAATTCCAAGTAACTATATTGTTTCCTCTTTCTGAAGAAAACTATGGATTTATAATGATTGTAATTCTAAGTCTTATGATTGTTCTGTTGCAAATACTTTTTTAACTGCCATTGTTAATGCAGTCACCAAAATTAAAAATGTAGGATTAAAAATTGCAACCCAATTTAGGAGATAGCGGAATGACAGTTAAAAATTCAAATGATAAAAAAAGACGAAACAAATTAGGGCACAGAAAAGAAGTACAAAGAGAAAGCAGTAAATAACATGACAAAAAAATCCGTGTGTGTGTGTGTGTATAAAGGTTCTTCTACTACCCAAAATGGAGTTATGTGCGTGCTCAGTCATGTCCGACTCTGGGACCCCAGGGATTGTAGTCACCAGGCTCCTCTGTCCATGGAATTTTTCAGGCAAGAATACTGGAATGGGTTGTCATTTCCTTCTCCAGAGGATCTTCCCAAGCCAGAAATCGAACCTGCAGCTTTTGCATCTTCTACATTGGCAAGTGGGTTCTTTACCAGCTGAGCCACAGGGGAAGCCGATAGAGACTTAACGCTACTACTGAAGCAATCAAAAACAGAATGAAATATGTTAAACAAAAGTCTTCAAGTCATTGAACAATGGCAAGAAAGGACAGTGATCTCTGAGAAATGCAAATGAGGTGAGCCCTAAAATTGCCCCAAAAAACTGCCCTAACAAGTTTCTAGGCCACTGACACAGGAAGGGGAACCTAGGCAGAGCATTTGAATCAAAAGAGATGGCGCTAAGAGGCCAGGTAAAGCAAGGCAACTAGAGTTTACTAAACAGAATCCTGAAGAACAGAGGGACACACAAAGAAAGAACTCTTAAATCTGCTAAAGACCCCTCTTGAGTATGCAATATAGCGCTGAACATCGCATATACGTGAGGAAAATATCAGACGTCAGGGAATAAAACTACCCAGAAGGATTACCTGACACACAGGGCTGAAAACAATGCCCATTCCTGCCAACCAAATGAGAAAGCATTGCATTTTATGGAGCATTGGGCAGAGTATCAAGAAGGTCCTTTATTCTAATATTCAAAAAACACACACAAAAGTACATGGATTAGAAAGGGAAACGATGTTCCTGCAATTTTATTTATTTTCTTAAAAATCGGTCTTTATTTTTATTAATTTTCTCTATTGATTTTCTGTTTTTCATTTCATTGATTTCTTCCCTGACCTGTATCAATTCCTTTCTTTTGCTTACTTTGGGATTACTCTTCTGTCTCTAATGTCTTAAAGTTAGGAAATGAGGTCATCAGTTTGAGACTTTTTTTTCTAATGCAGAACTGTAGTGTTATAAATTTCCCTCCAAGGACTGTTTTAGCTGCATCAGTCAAATTTTAATATGTTGTATTCTCATTTTCATTCACTTCAAAATACTTCCCAACTTCCTTTTTGAATTCTCTGTCCTATGGGTTATTTAGAAGACCTTTAAAATTCCAGTGGTTCTTTTTTCATTATTAAGGCTTCTAGTTTAATTCATTTTGCTCAGAGAACATGCATTCTATGAATTGAATCTTTGAAACTTTATTGAGATTCATTTTGTGTTCCAGAATATGATTCATCTTGTTTAATTTCAGTGTGCATTTTATTTTTTAATATAAATTTATTTATTTTAATTGGAGGTTGAGTACTTTACAATATTGTATTGGTTTTGCCACACATCAACATGAATCTGCCACAGGTATACACATGTTCCCCATCCCGAACCCGCCTCCCTCCACCCTCCCCGTACCATCCCTCTGGGTCGTCCCAGTGCACCAGCCCCAAGCATCTTGTATCATGCATTGAACCTGGACTGGTGATTCGTTTCTTATATGATAGTATACATGTTTCAATGCCATTCTCCCAAATCATCCCCCCCTCTCCACCTCCCACAGAGTCCATAAGACTGTTCTATACATCTGTGTCTCTTTTGTTGTCTCACATACAAGGTTATCATTACCATCTTTCTAAATTCCATATATATGCATTAGTATACTGTATTGGTGTTTTTCTTTCTGGCTTACTTCACTCTGTATAATAGGCTCCAGTTTCATCCATCTCCTTAGAACTGATTCAAATGTATTCTTTTTAATGGCTGAGTAATACTCCATTGTGTATATGTACCACAGCTTTCTTATCCATTCATCTGCTGATGGACATCTAGGTTGCTTCCATGTCCTGGCTATTATAAACAGTGCTGCGATGAACATTGGGGTACACGTGTCTCTCAATTCTGGTTTCCTCGGTGTGTATGCCCAGCAGTGGGATTGCTGGGTCGTATGGCAGTTCTATTTCCAGTTTTTTAAGGAATCTCCACACTGTTCTCCATAGTGGCTGTACTAGTTTGTATTCCCACCAACAGTGTAAGAGGGTTCCCTTTTCTCCACACCCTCTCCAGCACTTATTGCTTGTAGACTTTTGGATCGCAGTCATTCTGACTGGCGTGAAATGGTTTTGTTTTGCATTGTGGTTTTGATTTGCATTTCTCTGATAATGAGTGATGTTGAGCATCTTTTCATGTGTTTGTTAGCCATCTGTATGTCTTCTTTGGAGAAATATCTATTTAGTTCTTTGGCCCATTTTTTGATTGGATCGTTTATTTTTCTGGAATTGAGCTGCAGGAGTTGTTTGTATATTTTTGAGATTAGTTGTTTGTCAGTTGCTTCATTTGCTATTATTTTCTCCCAGTCGGAAGGCTGTCTTTTCACCTTGCTTATAGTTTCCTTTGTTGTGCAGAAGCTTTTAATTTTAATTAGATCCCATTTGTTTATTTTTGCTTTTATTTCCAATATTCTTGAAGGTGGGTCATAGAGGATCCTGCTATGATGTGTGTCAGAGAGTGTTTTGCCTATGTTCTCCTCTAAGAGTTTTATAGTTTCTGGTCTTATGTTTAGATCTTTAGTCCATTTTGAGTTTATTTTTGTGTATGGTGTTAGAAAGTGTTCCAGTTTCATTCTTTTACAAGTGGTTGACCAGTTTTCCCAGCACCACTTATTAAAGAGATTGTCTTTAGTCCATTGTATATTCTTGCCTCTTTTGTCAAAGATAAGGTGTCCATAGGTGCATGGATTTATCTCTGGGCTTTCTATTTTGTCCCATTGATCTATATTTCTGTCTTTGTGCCAGTACCGTACTGTCTTGATGACTGTGGCTTTGTAGTAGATTCTGAAGTCAGGCAGGTTGATTCCTCCAGTTCCATTCTTCTTTCTCAAGATTGCTTTGGCTATTTGAGGTTTTTTGTATTTCCATACAAATTGTGAAATTATTTGTTCTAGCTCTGTGAAAAATACTGTTGGTAGCTTTATAGGGATTGCATTGAATCTATAAATTGCTTTGGGTAGTATACTCATTTTCACTATATTGAGTCTTCCGATCCATGAACACGGTATATTTCTCCATCTATTAGGGTCCTCTTTGATTTCTTTCCCCAGTGTTTTATAGTTTTATATATATAGGTCTTTAGTTTCTTTAGGTAGATATATTCCTAAGTATTTTATTCTTTTCGTTGCAGTGGTGAATGGAATTGTTTCCTTAATTTCTCTTTCTATTTTCTCATTATTAGTGTATAGGAATGCAAGGGATTTCTGTGTGTTGATTTTATATCCTGCAACTTTACTATATTCATTGATTACCTCTAGTAATTCTCTGGTGTAGTCTTTAGTGTTTTCTATGTAGAGGATCATGTCATCTGCAAACAGTGAGAGTTTTACTTCTTTTCCAATTTGGATTCCTTTTATTTCTTTTTCTGCTCTGATTGCTGTGGCCAAAACTTCCAAAACTATGTTGAATAGTAATGGTGAAAGTGGGCACCCTTGTCTTGTTCCTGACTGACTTCAGTGTGCATTTTAAAAATTGTGCACTTTAGTCTTATTTGAGGAAATATTATATAAATGTAATCTAGTTCAAATTGATTGAGAGTGTTAAAATTCTCTATGACCTACTGGTTTTCCATCTACTTGTGCTATTAATATTGAGAGCAGATGTTGAAATATTCAAATGAAACTGTGGATTTATGGATTTCTTTATTTTTTCCTCTGCAGTTCTTTCAGATTTTACTTGATGTATGTTGAGGTCCTATTATTAAATGCATAAATAAGACTTCTAAGTCCTCTTAATAAATTTCTCCCCCTTATCATTATGATTCTATTGCTGATACTCTGAATACTGAATACAGATAGTTGAAATCTACTGTGATATCAATATAGCCACAGATTTATTTTGATTACTATTACCATGGCATATATTCCTTTTACTTTTAATCTATTTCTGTAATTTTAGAAATACTTCCTTATGCTATTTGTTTACTTCCTGCTCCTCTGGGGACTCCATTTTACATGCATTCAGCTGAAGTTTTCTCACAGCTCTCTGGTGTTTTTCATTTTATCATTCTTTTCATCTATTTCATTTGGAAAATTCTCATTACTCTATCTGTAATTCTCTGCTGTCTAATTTACTGTTAATCTCATCCAGTGTATTTATCATCTGGAAATCATAATAATTTTCACCTTAAGAAGTTTGATATGAAGATATATATTTGCTTCATGTCGCTACTTAATATGCTCAATCTTTCTCCAGCTTCTTGAACACATAGATTACAATCACAATAACTGTTTCAACATTCTCATTTACTAATTTTGCCATGTGTGTCATTTTAGGGTTGTTTTAGTTGATTTTTAAGTTTTCCTCAATATTGATCATATTTTCTGCTTCTGTGGCATGCCTGGTAATTTTTTACTGTATGCCAATATTATGAATTTTACTTCATAATATTGTTGGATATTTTTGCTTTCCACAAATACTTTTTACCTTTACTCTAGAACAGAGATAAGTTTCATTAAAACAATATGATTATTTTGGCTCTTCCTTTTAAACTTTGTCAGGAAGGACTAGAGCAGTATTCAATCCATGATGAATTTTCTCTACTACTGCTATGAAGGGGCTTCCCTCGTGGCTCAGATGGTAAAGAATCTGCCTTAAATGCAGGAGACCCACATTCAATCCCTGGGTCAGAGAGATTCTCTGGAGAAGGAAATGGCTACCCACTCCAGTATTCTTGCCTGGAGAATCCCATGGAGAGAGGAGCCTGGAGGGTACAGTCCATGGGGTCGCAGAGATGGACACGACTGAAGTGACTTAGCGTGATTAAGAATATGCATATGAAGGAACTACCTGAAACCAGAGGAAGAATAATCTTAAAGCATTAGAGAAAGCAATACTTTAACTAGGACTGAGAATCATTTCTATTTACATCAGCCAGAGTGGTAAACCTCTTAATTCATAGGACATCAAGAAAAGTACTCACAAGGCTTTCATCTCAGTGAAAGTGAAAGTGTTATTTGCTCAGTCAGACAGAGTCCTGTGTGACTCTTTGCGACCCCATGAATACTAGAGTAAGTTGCCATGCCCTCCTCCAGGGGATCTTCCTGACCCAGAGACTGAACCAACTTCTCTTCATTCTCCTGCGTAGGCAGGTGAATTCTTCACCACTAGCACCAGCTGGGAAGCCCATGTACTTAATGTATACCTAAAGGAAGATTTAGGAAGTTCTGCAGCTCTCTCTATGGGCAGCTCTCTCTCTTTTCTGCTGCTTTTCTGTGTCAACTCAAGCCCCACTGGCCTCCATGAACTCACAACCCTTTCTTCTCAGTTAAAAGAGACCACTGGATTCTGTCTGGGTTTTCTCTCTCTCAGTCTTAGAGCTTTCTCCAGGCAAAACACTGGGGCAATGCTCAAGCTCATTTTGTTTACAATCTCCCAGATTTCATTGTCCTTTATTGCCTGATGTCCAGTATCTTTAAAACTACTTTTGTGTATTTTTTAGTTATTTCAGAGGCTATTTCAAACCCCTGGTATTCATCCCCACTGGAAGTAGAACCCAGAATTGAGGCTTTAAATTTACAAAATACTGATATCAAATAGGAAAAGAATCCAAGTTTGACATAGTATACCATGATTCTGCTCAAGTATGTAAGTATTGGTCCAATATATGAATGATTACTAAGAATGATAGGGATTGATATTTCCTTAATATGTTTTATTTCACACACAATTAAGAGAATAAGGAAGATGTCTCCCATTAAAGGCATCTGAGTCTACCCTCTACTTTTATTTTCTCAAGTGTTATGGTTTATTAATCTTCCCATCAACTACATCAAAGGAGTGACTGGATAGCTCTCATTTGTTGTGGACATCTTTTTCTGCATTTAAAATAATACTGAGAATCATACTGGGAATCATTTGGGAAAGCAGAGACTATGAACAGTACTCATGGTGTTTCCTTTTTTACTGCTGCTTTATGGACTTCATATTGTACTTGGGCTGAAGTTCATAGAGGTTTCAATAAATGTAAACCCAGGGAGCTCATAAGCCATGTGCCAAACTCTACAACTGTAGTTATTCTTTATTTTGCTCTGCTATAAGAAATGCTTATTCATATCCATATCTCAAAGCAATTTTCCATTCCATTTAGCTTATATATTTATTTAGAAAATAGTTATCAAGTGCCTATCATGTCAAGGCACTCTTTGAGACCCCGAGTTTATAATATATGAAACAACGAATAATCTCTATACTAATGAAGTATATAATCTAGTGATGACATGGAGAATACAAGTAATCAAACAAATAGATATTTAAATATAAATTATATTCATTGCTATGGAATAAATTGATAAGTGGCTATGCTAGAGAATTTTAAAAAGTCAATTCTGATAATACAGGGAGGTCCTATCTAATACAGTAACATAAAAAGTGGCCCACTAAAGGAAAAGAACCAATCATAGCAATAGCACAAAAGAAAGCTGACAGAGAGACATGTTTGTACTGAGATATTTGGAAAAGAAAGACAATGCTGGTGTATTCAGAGATATGAAATAAAGCTACAGTGACTGAAGTACAGCAGGGAGAGAGCAGAACCAGACGAGGCTGGAAGATAAACAGATACCACACCACAGAGGATCCTAAGTGCAAGAGTCACTGAAGTGTTCAAACCATGGGATGTCAGAATCATCTTTATCTTCTTGAAATATTACTCAACCATAAAAAAGAACAAAATAATGCCATTTGCAGCAAATGGATGGACCTAGAGATTATCATAATAAGTAAAGTAAGTCAAACAAAGACAAATATCATATCAGTCAAATGTGAAATCTAATTTTTTTTTTTTGTAGATTCTTTACCACTGAGCTACCAGAGAAGCCTCGTTATTGTATTTTTGATATCTATTACATGTGTATTTTTATCCTCTTTTTTTTTAAAAAGTTACTCATATTGATTATTTGATTATGACCTTATTCTTCTGTCAGAGGTTTTCAGTTTTATTATTCTTTTCAAAGAATCAACTTTTTTTTTTTTTTTTAGCATGCAGGGAGAAGGAGACTTAATAAGTAACCAGTCTTACAGCTAGAACTCCAAAGACCTCACCCTGGGAATAAGAATGAGCCAGGGGTACTTGTTCTAATCAACTCAGTCTCCGTATGGAGCAAGGTGGTCTGTAAATGTTGTGCGCATGGTCTACACAGTCTAGGAAAAAAAAAAAAACTTTCTCTTTGGAGGAAGGCAATTTCATCTGTTGTGGATTGAACAGTTAACATTGTTTTGAGAACTGTAGACAATTTGAGGTTCTAGATGAAATCTAATTTGTAAAAATGATACAAATAAACTTATTTACAAAACAGAAGCAAATTTACAGATACAGAAAACAAACATGGATACCAAAGGGGAAATGTGGTGGGGGGAGGGATAAATCAGGAGCTTGGGATTAACAAATGCACACTATTTTATATAAGTTGATAACTCATATTATTATATTATATTTTATTATATATTATATATAACTATTATATATAAGGTTGATAACCAACAAGGGCCTACTGTACAACACAAGGAACTCTACTCAATATTCTGTGATAACCTATTTGAGAAAAGAATCTGAAACACAATGAATATATGTACATGTATAAGTGAATCACTTTGCTGTACACCTGAAAAAAACACAGCATTGTAGATCAGCTATACTCCAATAAAATTGTTTTAAAATTTTTAAAAAAATAATAATCTTTATATTCTTGAAAGATCACTCTAACTTGTATATGTATAATAGATTGGAGGAAGGCAAAATTAGAAGCAAAGATTCCAAGTAGGGAACTAATGCAAGAGTCCGGATGAGAAAGGGCAATATCTTGAGGATGAGAAAGGGCAATATCCACCACCACCACCTCCTCACTGAACTGAACTTAACTAATGTTTAGAATGTCCAGGTTTATCAAAATAGAGACATTAAGTAGCCAGTTGAAAAACTAATTCTGGGGAGGAGATTGAAATGAAGATATAAACTTGGTAGTTGTTAGAATTAGGTCATATGTAAAGGCATGAGATTGGATAAATTAGTTGAGGAGAAAATCAGATCAGATCAGATCAGTCACTCAGTCATGTCCGACTCTTTGCGACCCCATGAATAGCAGCACGCCAGGCCTCCCTGTCCATCACCAACTCCCGGAGTTCACTCAGACTCATGTCGATCAAGTCAGTGATGCCATCAAGCCATCTCATCCTCTGTCGTCCCCTTCTCCTCCTGCCCCCAATCCCTCCCGGCATCAGAGTCCTTTCCAATGAGTCAACTCTTCGCATGAGGTGGCCAAAGTACTGGAGTTTCAGCTTTAGCATCACTCCTTCCAAAGAAATCCCAGGGCTGATCTCCTTCAGAATGGACTGGTTGGATCTCCTTGCAGTCCAAGGGACTCTCAAGAGTCTTCTCCAACACCACAGTTCAAAAGCATCAATTCTTCGGTGCTCAGCCTTCTTCACAGTCCAACTCTCACATCCCTACATGACCACAGGAAAAACCATAGCCTTGACTAGACAACACTTTGTTGGCAAAGTAATGTCTCTGCTTTTGATTATGCTATCTAGGTTGGTCATAACTTTCCTTCCAAGGAGTAAGCGTCTTAATTTCATGGCTGCAGTCACCATCTGTAGTGATTTTGGAGCCCAGAAAAATAAAGTCTGACACTGTTTCCACTGTTTCCCCATCTATTTCCCATGAAGCAGTGGGACCAGATGCCATGATCTTCATTTTCTGAATGTTGAGCTTTAAGGCAACTTTTTCACTCTCCTTTTTCACTTTCATCAAGAGGCTTTTGAGTTCCTCTTCACTTTCTTCCATAAGGGTGGTGTCATCTGCATGTCTGAGGTGATTGATATTTCTCCCAGCAATCTTGATTCCAGCTTGTGTTTCTTCCAGTCCAGCGTTTCTCATGATTTACTCTGCATATAAGTTAAATAAACAGGGTGACAATATACAGCCTTGACGTACTCCTTTTCCTATTTGGAACCAGTCTGTTGTTCCATGTCCAGTTCTAACTGTTGCTTCCTGACCTGCATACAAATTTCTCAAGAGGCAGATCAGGTGTTCTGGTATTCCCGTCTCTTTCATAATTTTCCACAGTTTATTGTGATCCACACAGTCAAAGGCTTTGGCATAGTCAATAAAGCAGAAATAGATGTTTTTCTGGAACTCTCTTGCTTTTTCCATGATCCAGCGGATGTTGGCAATTTGATCTCTGGTTCCTCTGCCTTTTCTAAAACCAGCTTGAACATCAGGAAGTTCACGGTTCACATATTGCTGAAGCCTGGCTTGGAGAATTTTGAGCATTACTAATGTAATCAAGCAAATTAAGATTTATCTTCAAGTGTGATAGCTCATATTATAGATCAACATGGTGACTGAATCATGGGATGCTCAGATATCTGGTTAAACATTATTTCTGGGTGTGATTGTGAAGCAGTTTCCAGAAGAGATTAGCATTTGAATTGGTAGACTAAGTACATTGTCCTTCCCCATCCACTGAGGGCCTGAACAGAACAAAAAAAGAAGAAGAAGGGTGTATTTGCCTTCTCCCTCTGTCTGACTATTGAGCTGGAGCATCTCCTGCCATTAACTCTTCTGAGGCCTTCTGGCTCAGACTGGAATCTACACCACTGACTCTCTGGTTCTCAAGCCTTCAAACTATACCACTGGTCTTCTTGGGTCTCCAGATTGTAGATGATGAACCATGGGACTTTTCAATTTCTCCATAATCACTTGAACCAATAACCTTGTCTGTTTGTTTATTTTTTTAATGTGAAAAATGTTTTATCTCACTAGTAATGAAAGATAATTTTACAAAATTTTGCTAGATTTGTAAAGAATTTTAAAAATTGCAATAAAAAAATAATTACAAAAGATCTCAACAAAGGTTCAGAGATTGCACACTATAATGACCACACCTGGTCTGATGTGACTGTTACAACTTCCAATAACTTTTTGATAAATATATGATAGATGATAGATAGATACAGAGATAGATTCAGAAATATGTTCTGTTTCTCTGAAGAAGGGTAATTCACCAATGGACTCTAACATCTCTATTTCAGACAGAGGAAGAGAGTCATAGATGGGGAAGAAAAGAGAATGGAATGATATCATAAAAGCCAAGAGAGGAAAATGTTTTAAGGATGATAATGGGAGTAGATTGAGGAAAGGCATGTGTCAATTAGATGTAACTGTCAATAGCAATCTTGTGAAGAACACTTCTTTATGAAACACTAGAAATGACAGTGAGATGAAGTAGGTTAAAAAGAGAAAGTGTCAGAAATAACTTGAAAAATGTATTTCTGAAGGAAATCAATGAACTGGGAGGTAAATTAAGGTATGGTGTCAAGGAAGCAGTTTATAAACATCTAGATGATAGATAGATATCCTTTCTCACTTTTCTTACTGAAGTAGATCCTGAATATTTGACCTGATACAAATTTGAAGCACACAAATAATTTAGGGAAAGAAATCAAAGTTACCTACCATTATCAAGGGTGGTAGGGTTCATGGCAGTTCAGGTATGTGGAAAGTCACTCTATCAATATTTGTTCAAGCCAATGTATTTCAAAAACTTATTAGTATCAACACAGTTTTACAAAACAACTATCCAACCAAAAATATCTTTTCCGTCTAACAAGAAGAAACGGTTTTGACACAGATTCTTGTAAAATTGAAGCAATTTATATGATACATGTAGCTATGGAAAGCTTTCCTTCTCTGACTGTATAAACTAAGTACTACCAGACCAAAAACAGAGCATTTGTCCTTCAATGTAACTTCCAGATTTGCTGTTCCTGCAATTCTACTGCTAAATAGAACCAAACTCACAGAATATTTCCAGCAAATATGAGAATGCTTTAGGTCTTTCCCCACAAATGGATGAGTTATGGATAGGTGAAGAGTAGGTAAATAAGCATAGATATGAAATGAACAAAGCCCTGAGTTCCAAGAGAAATTTAGAGACAAGTCTATTTAATATAAAAAGATGTACAGTTTAAGGGAAGAGACTGTTTTTTAATTTATCAGTTTTTATCCAGCAATGTCAGGCATATTATATTCATTCTTACTGAACACAGTGAATTTGACCTTATAATTTAAATTTACAGATGAATAAATTCTATTTTATGGAAGTTAAACATCTTCCAAGCACATACAACCAGTAAGTATCAGAGCTAGGGTTTAAGTCCAGCTTTTCCAAGGCCAAAGCCAATGTTTCCAAAGATACAGCGTAATGATCAGCAGTAGAAGGACGTGGTTAGGAACGTAGGATAGGAATCAGACGGCCTGAGTCCAACACCTTGTTCCACTCCATATTAACCTGTGAATTTGGGCAAGTTATTTCTCCTGCTCTATCTCAGTTTTCTCATAGGATTGTTATGAGAATTAAATGAGTTTAAACAGTGTTTGGACCATATACCTCAGTAAGCAGCAAGCATTAGTACACTAATCTTAACAAGACCAGTTCTTCTCTATTTGGTAAGGTTACACTTTCATTGGGCTTCCCTTGTAGCTCAGACAGTAAAGAAGCTGCTTGCAGTGCAGGATTTCTGGGTTCGACCCCTGGGTTGGGAAGATCCCTTGGAGAAGGGAATGGCAACCCACTCCAGTATTCTTGCCTAGAGAATTCCATGGACATGAACAAAGGAGACCGATGGGATCATAAGGAATCGAACACAACTGAGCAAATAACACACTAACCCTTTTGTTCAAAGTATTCTTAGTAACTAGTGAGCAAAGATGCTACACAACCAAATCACCCTAAACTACTTTTAATCTTTTATCTGAACTCAGATAACCAGAATTTTTATTTCAAAATTCTGACAAAACCATCTTTGGTCCATCATTTCTTTACTTATTTGCTCTTTGTTCAAGCTTTCCCTATGCCATCCTCCAATAAGTCTTTGTTTACCTTTCTGTATGTAAAAAGAAAAACAGTGGCTAAATCCAGCAGCACCAAAGCTGGGAAAGCTTCCAGATTCATTTGGAGAGCACTCCACAGAGCGTGGAGAAGTGTAATCTTTCATGGTATTGTTAAGTCTGCACCAAGGCTGCATTCTAAAAACTCACTGGGAGAAGAGAACGCCAACAAGAGGAAGCAGCTGGGTCAGCACGCTTCTCCATTCATTGCACAGTAATAACTTTGCCCACACTAATTGCCCATTTCTCCTACAAATAAGAGAATTCAGATGAGTAGATGCGGCAGAACTGGTTGCTCTAAGATGATAGAAAAGGACTCCTTTCTTTTATATAATCATAACCCTTTGTCCTTGGGATTGTTACCTGCAATAAATGTCATTCTAGAAGGACTAGCGCTTACCTTCCATCAAAACCTTTCCCGGAAAGTTGGAGCACAGAACTCTCGTATTCTTTCATATTGTGGCAGAACAGCAGCAGAACAAGGCGCATTACTGAAAAAGCGTGGTCTTATGGAGGTAAAGCTGGTCTGTTTTGTTGTGAAAAGCTTTTCCATTGAATTTGCTGGAAAGGCAGGAGGAAGGGCTACTTAACACTCATCTTTTGACTATTATGCATTCTGCCTTGTTCCTATAATGGAAGAGTGAGGACTGCAAACACAAAAAAGTAATCAACAACATCAGGATAAAATGATGCTGGCATGCATGTGTGCATGTCCATGTTTTCCTGGAGTGACTAGGGAAAATAAATGAGATCTATGCCAAAGTTATCACTTTATAGAAATTATTTCAGAGTTCTTACAATTATTGTGGTTGTGGTTAAATTTTACACTATATTTGGAAGTTTGATAAATGGAGGAAAATCCAAATCTCCTAGCTATGGGAATTAAATATTTAGAAAAACGAAATTAAGGCAAAAGAGAAGAGAGAAAAACTTCAACAGATGAAAAGTTTCACAAAGTGCTGTTTCCAATATAATTACAAATTACCTCATAATGACCTGTGTGTGTGTGTGCATTCACACGTGGTCACACACACACAAAAATTAAGGCAAAGCAATTTGAATTAAAATAATATCCATGTTTCAATTATCTGCATGCTACAAGAAAAAGTAAAAATCATTGTGACCACAATAACTTTTACAATTGTTTTAGTTTCCATTTCAATCACGTGTAGACTATTTTAGAACAGTTTTTCTTTTTAAGAAAAATCGTTGACAACCATTGGAATGGAGAACAAAATAAGCCCATTTATTTATTTTTTCCACAGATGGGCTACTATTACAGATGGTGCTATTAAAATTATGTCAAAACAATATTCACGTAGAAATAGGATTTAATTTCAAATATTTTTAAGTTCATCAAGAAAGAAAAATAGTGATACTTTGAGAATGAAGATAAGACAAACTTCCAAATAATTTATGCAATACTTCAACTACTGACAAAACAATTTAACTTATTGAACTTGCTCTTCAAAATGGAAAAACTTAAATATCTCCTTCAATTCTTTTCATTAGGCCATGGAGTCTTCATCTCAAGAACACAGGTAAATGAGAGGAAAATTCTGTCTTTAGCACCTATGGGATGGGAGCTACTCAAAAATACCAATGGAACTGACTATTTATGATTATTGCTTCAGTAAATTGTTTAATATGGGATAAATCATAAAAATATAAGAAGTTAAGTTTTTAAAGATGAGCTTGAATATTTGACAAACTTCTGAAATAATCTCAAGCAAATAAAAGTCAACAGAAATAAACATTTGTCTTCTAATTGCTGTCATGATAAGAATTTTCCATAACTTATAAATTACCAAATTATACTACTCAAACGGAAGCAGTAGATAGATAACCAACCTTTGGTATAGTTCAGCAGTCCCAAAACTTTTTGGCATGCATTTTATTTCTATTACTAGCATTATTACATCAACTCCACCTCAGATCATCAGGTATTAAATCCTGGAGGTTGAGGACCCTTGGTTTAGGTACCACAGGCTACATTGCTTTCCTTGCTCTCAGTTTCTGGGTAGATTAAGACTGAAATAAAATTTACAGAATTTCCACTGTTGGCAGGATGGTATATATGATGACATCTGTTTTCAGAGCCCTTCTTGGATATCGTACTTCCAAACAGTTAAAGTGGCAAATAATGGCACATTCTAGTACCTACGAGCCAAGCTGGAAACTTATTAATACATTCAAAATCAGATTTTTAGTCAAAGTGGGTCTATGTTTTTAATTTCATTTCAATCAACTAATTTTTTTCCCCTTAAACTTACTCATCCTCAGCAATGTTTAAAAATAAAAATAGGCTCTTTGAAATATTTTCCAGAAATACCTGAAATCTGAGTAAATTTGTTTAGTAATATTTATTGCTCAATATCTTCAATCATTTAGACCTTCAAAAGAGGGGAGGAGAGTTTTCAAGTGGGCATTATCCTTGGACTCCTGAACATTTTGATTCCTGCTATTTAAAGGCAGTCAAAAGTCCAGAGAAAATAAGAATAATGAAGAAAGTTATGTAATGAGTAACAACCAGTCGCAGTCAGAATACTTTCAAAGAATAGTGTATGAAATTCTAGGGAGAACTGAGAGACAGCTATGTACATTTAATTTAAATCCCCAGTACAAGTATATGAGAGAAAATAACTAGTTTGAAAAATTCTATTAGCAATGCCATTCAAGTGCCTAAAACAATCAATGCATGTTGGTAAAACGTGAAAATAAGTTTTGTGAATTTATCCATATAACAAATGTTTATGGAGAACTTACTTTATGCCAGAAAAATTCATTTATGCCTTCTGGAAATTAATATTAAATAGTGAAGGACAGGGAAGCCTGGCGTGCTACAGTCCATGGGATTGCAAAGGGTCAGACGTGACTTAGTGACTGAACAACAACAAAGTCAAAAACACTACCTGCCCAAGTAAAATACATATATTAGTGTGGACGGTGAGAGGTGCTAAATAAAGCTCAATGCTGTGTAGTAAAAATGAAGTTGCAATGCTGTGTCTGTTAGTTAACTGCTGCTGCTGCTAAGTCGCTTCAGTCGTGTCCGACTCTGTGCGACCCCATAGATGGCAGCCCACCAGGCTCCCCCGTCCCTGGGATTCTCCAGGCAAGAACACTGGAGTGGGTTGCCATTTCCTTCTCCAAGGCATGAAAGTGAAAAGTGAAAGTGAAGTCACCCAGTCATGTCCTACTCTTCGCGACCTCATGGACTGCACCCCACCAGGCTCCTTCCTCCGTGGGATTTTCCAGGCGAGAGTACTGAAGTGGGGTGCCATCGCCTTCTCTGGTTGGTTAGTTAACTATTACCATAATATTGCCACATTCAACAATAGGTGTTAGTTGCACATGTGTCAACTATGCCGACCTCTGCTGGGGTTGGCTGGCTGCAGGATGATCAAGGTTGACCTCAGCTGAGATGATTGAGCCAACTCAGCTCTAACCCATGTGTTTCTCAAGCTACGCAGACCAGTCCTAGCAGGTTCTCAAGGTGTTGGAAGGCATGTGAGGAACAAGTGCAGACAGCCAAGGCTTCCTGAGACCTAGACTCAAAACTGGCACATTGTCACTTCTAATTCATTCTACTGGCTAAAGAGAGTCATATTACAGCGCCTGGACTCAAAGAACAGTGTAGGTGACCTCACCCACTGAGAGAGAGAGCTGGAGAGTCAAGAGTAATAGAAGCAGGGAGGGGTAAAAATGGGGCCAATGACGCATCAACAGGATGGAGGCTGCTTGAAAAGAGCGGTCAAGAATGGGGTTATTGATCACTCTGATCTAATTGATCAGATACCTTAAGGAGGTGAAGGGACGAGCCATTTATTAATAGAAGAAATATTTCAAGTGAAATGTCCATGAGGCAAGATGGAGAAAATGAGAGAAAGTGGTAGAATATGGGGTTACAGAGGTGGTGGAGGGAGATGATTGGGACACAGATCCTTTAGGGCTTTGTAGGCCCTTGAAAGAACTTTGATTTTGCTCTAAGTAAGATGAGAAGCCATTTAAAGATTATGAGAAAAGGCAAAACATAATTTAATATTTAAGGAGTTTATTACAACTAACAAAATGCTGGGCAGGCTAGTGAATGTCATGAAAATTGAAAGATTAATTGAGAGCCATATAAAAATATGTACTTACAGAAAATAAGATTTGATATATGCTACATGTGGGATCCTATATACAAAACTATGTGCATAATACTTTAAAGGAAATTTAATGGTTATTCAAGGTAAAGTGATTTACAACCTGCTTACGCTGAATTTAGAAAATAGCTCAGCTAAGCAGAGACTTCACTGTAAGGTATGACCTTGGATGTATTACTGCTAGGCTCATTGAGCATAAAGGTCCTTTATGTACTGTGCATTTCTGAAAAGTTTTCCGGAGTTTTGAATTTTGAATTGAAGTAATTTTCCTATTACTATAATTTAAAATATGTAACCACATGCAAAAATGAGTTGAAATTACCCCCCCCCAAAAAATTGCCATGA
Organism: Bos javanicus; assembly: GCF_032452875.1. Lineage (NCBI taxonomy): Eukaryota > Metazoa > Chordata > Mammalia > Artiodactyla > Bovidae > Bos > Bos javanicus. The sequence goes on from NC_083876.1 coordinate 90,821,967, forward strand.
ACAAGAAGGGAGTTTAACAAAGTAGCAGGTGAAAAACTTAACATATAAATAGCAATATCATTGTATATATAAATATAATCAAATAGAAGATTTAATGAAAAAAGATCACATTTATAGCACCCAAAATAATAATAACAATAATATCTAGCCTATTCCTTTCTCTGAGGAAATCTATAAAACACCCTTAAATGTTGCAAAAGTAAATGCAAACAAATGAAAAGATATAACCTGTAATTAAATAGGAAAAATCAACATCATAAGTAGATCAGTTTCCCCTGAGGTAATTTAAAAACTTAATACAATACCACCAATAAAAACCATCATGTTTTTCTTTTCTAGAACTTGACAAGTTAAGCTGTAAAGTTCATTTGAAAAGACAAACAAACATAGATACTGGGAAAAAATGGGGGACTGACTAGTTTTATCATTTATTAAAATACACTGTGAATTTCCATAACAGTGTTGCATAAAAAGACAGACAAATGGAATAGAATAAAACATTCAGGAAAAAATCCAATTATGTATATATACACATGTAAAATATAGAAAACAATAAAGGTGACATCTCAAGTCTGAGAAGAAAAATAAACTTTTTAGTAAGTGGAATTATAATAACTGGATAGCCATATGGAAAAAAAAGATTAAAATTATATCCTTTCCTTATACTATAAATGAGAATAAATTTAAGAAGTATATTATATAAATAAAACACATTATACTAGAATAAATATGGTTAAATTCCTCTGTACTCTGGGAATCAGAAAATTTGACTACCTGCTTGTCAAAGTCCAGAAGTAATCTAGGAAAATATGAATAAACTTGAATATGGAAGATAAAAGATACTTTTTGCATAGCAAAAGATACCATGAGCAAATAAAAAAGACAAATGACGAACAAGGTAAAATATTAATTAACGTGTTAATATTCTTAATATGTAAAGAGCTCCTAAAACAAACAAGGAAAAAGACTAATGGTCCCATTTTTTTCGTGAATAGAAACTGAACAGAGAACCCAAAGAAAACTAAAGGCAAATGTTCCAACTGTAAGGAAAGATGTTCAATCTCATTGAGAAGAGATATAAAAATTCAAACTACACTGGGATACTGCTTCTCCTCTACTATACTGACAAAAATCACACAAGTTAAAACCGTGTTCTGTTGTTAAATCAATGAAGAATCAGGCACCCTTATATATTTCTATTAGAGCTAAAAAATGTAAAATTCCCAAGGAGAGAAGTTTAATAATATCTAGCAAAATACCATACATTTACCTTTTGATCCAGCAATAACTCTAGGAATCTATCTAAGACACACTGGCAAAAAATGTGAAAACCTCAGGAATATTTATTGCATCACTATTTGTGATAGCATAAGTCTTAAAACTCAATGGACTTAATGGACTCAAATGTTCAGTCAGTCAGTTCAGTCGCTCAGTCATGTCCGACTCTTTGTGACCCTATGAATCACAGCACGCCAGGCCTCCCTGTCCATCACCAACTCCTGGAGTTTACTCAAATTCATGTCCATCAAGTCGGTGATGCCATCCAGCCATCTCATCCTCTGTCATCCCCAATCCCTCCCAGCATCAGGGTCTTTTCCAATAAGTCATCTCTTTGCATGAGGTGGCCAAAGTATTGGAGTTTCAGCTTCAACATCAGTCCTTCCAATGAACACCCAGGACTGATCTCCTTTAGGATGGACTGGTTGGATCTCCTTGCAGTCCAAGGGACTCAAGAGTCTTCTCCAATACCACAGTTCAAAAGCATGAATTCTTCAGCACTCAGCTTTCTTCACAGTCCAACTCTCACATCCATACATGACAGCTTTATATATATAACTGTTTATAATTTTTAAAATGTAAGGAAAAGAAAATTTTTAAAAATTTATGGAGAAAACATTTTTTAAATGATTGTCTCTAAGTCAGGGAGGAAGAGAAAGTGGTGGTGGGTAGAAAGTAGTTAAATTTCTGTAGAAAGCACATGATTTTGTATACTTCACTTTAAAATTTTAAATTGCTGATAATACATAGTTTAATGTTTTAGAACTGAACTGAAAGAATTTATACAGAAATTCATTCTCAAGTCTGTAGATTTGAACTCAACTTTTGTAACAGAACATTAAATTCTATTCTGCAGTCAATCATACCTAACAGATAATCAGGCATGTGTGAAAGCCAACTACATGTGGACTGTGCTGTCACTGTGAGAGGTACTCCATTGTAAGCAGAGAAAACTGAGTCTGGTGGGGAGTCTCTCAGTTGGAAATCAGGTTACCAGATAAAATTTTAAAAATACCTTAGAAATAAAAGCCTCAATAGTTAATAACTGCATGAGAAAATAAAATTATTGCTGGAGTCTTTTCTCTTAGTGGCCATGATCTCAAGATTCAAATAGAATTGAAATTCCTTCATATTTTAAGAAAGATATTTAGGCTTATGAATCACTTAAACTAGATGCTTGGATGAATTGAAAGAGTCCATTGAGTTGGACTCACAGACACTCATCTTCAGTCTCTTAAAAGAATCAGATTTTTTATGGTTAACTCTATGATATTAAATATTACATAATAATTTCAATAACTCTTCTTGCTAATCTCCAAGCCACATATAACAAAGTCTAAAAAGCCAAAAGGCAAAGGACAAATTCATATACAAGCAGTTCTGCATAAAACCCTTTGGAGTTTATTCTTATATAAATATATATATATATGATTCCCTGCTGGCTCAGACTGTAAAGAATCTGCCTGCAATGCAGGAGACCTGAGTTCAATCCCTGGGTCAGGAAGGTCCCTTGGAGAAGGGAATGGTTATCCACTACAGTATTCTTGCCTGGAGAATTCCGTGCAGAGAAGAGACTGACAGACTACAGTCCATGGGGTCGCGAAGAGTCGGACACAACTGAGCAACTTATATGTGTGTGTGTGTGTGTGTGTGTGTATATATATATATATATATATATATATATATATAAAATTTACCAGAGGAGGAAATCCAGTATCAGGAAGCATGAATAACTTTACTAAGTTTCTAAATAAGTAACAAAGTCACTTTCTTGACTAAGAAAGTAAATAGCAGACCCTAGATTTTGAGCTGTTTTCTGATTTATCCCAGATGTCCCTATCTCAGAGGTCTCTCTCAGGTTATCAAGGTAGCTGTGAAATTTTTATTTGTTTTATTTTTGCCATGCAAGTAAGGATATCTGTTCCATTTCTCTGGATGTTTATGCATCAATACAGAGATCAAGAATAATATTATAATAAAATGCTTTTAGAATATCATTAGTTTCAATACCAAATAACAAAAAAATCTGTAAGCAAATACATAAAATGTTCTTCTAATGTAACCTAGAATGTCCTTTTTCACTTGAACTTCAAACCACTGTAATAGCTTCATGTGTAGTATTTACACCTGTATTTCTCATTAATAGTTCTTAATCATATGTTTCATTAACAACCATGCTCCAAAAAAAATCAGGATCAAGATACTCAAATAAGTGTGGGATGATGGTAATTATATTAATAACTAAAGTGAAAGTCACTCAGTCATGTCCAACTCTTTGTGATCCCATGGATTATACAACCCATGGAATTCTCCAGGCCAGAATACTGGAGAGGGAGTATCCTTTCCCTTCTCCAAGCCATCTTCCCAATGCAGGGATTGAACCCAGTTCTCCCGCATTGCAAATGGATTCTTTACCAGATGAGCTACAAGAGAAGCCTTAGACTGCTGGAGTAGGTAACATATCCCTTCTCTAGGGGATCTTCCAGACCCAGGAATAGAACAAGAGTCTGCTGCATTGCAGGCAGATTCTTTACCAATGGAGCTATCAGGGAAGTCAATAAATAACTAAAACTAATATATATTTGAAATTCTAGGAATAGGGGAAATATTTAATATTTGCCTATGATCTAACCTAGCTATTACTGATATGTTGCTTTGAAGCAAATATTTTTATGAAAAAAATGTATGATATGAATTTTATAGCAATGGTAAATCTTGACTGATATGATAAATTTTTCTTTCTTTAAATAGAAAATGTAGGCTAAGGAGAAATATCAACAAAATGATAAATATTCCTCATATACAAAAAACATGTGTGTGTACATATATATATGTATATATGTATGTCTTCTGCACACAGACAAAGCAAAAGGGAGACATTCTACTATGCAGGATTGAGTTTGTCTTAAGGAATCTATATAAAGCTGGGAGAGTAAATAAGGTATACAAAATAGGAAGCATGCATAAAAAAGATCATAGACTCATCACTTTAAAAGATCTTGCTGGATTTGAATTATGAACTAGCTCTAATTAAATGTAATTTTAAAATAAAACAATTTACAGTGTTGTACTTTGATCTTTCTAAAACATATTAATTTATACAACAGGAAAAATATGATTTACCAAGAATAAGAGGTAAGCTTCTGTGGTCAAAAATAATCATATCTATCTTTTTCAATTCCAACACCTGGTCCAAAGTAGATCATTAAATATTTGTTGAACTAACTTGGATTATGTTTAAGAAATTTTGCCTATACTAGACCTAGAAGGAGATATAAGAGTAATGTAACTTCAAAAATAAAAAGCGAATGGAGCTCCAAAACCTGTGATAGTAGAAAAAGGAAGTTTATAATATTGTTCAGTGTTTATTGGTGAGGTTATCCTTAGAACACTGTTTTAAGAGCAGATCTACAAACTATAATGTGACTAGAAAAGGGGCCAATTTCCTGAAAGAACTCAAAGCTGCGTCTTTTAAGACCCAGTCTAAGGAAGCTAAAGTTTAATTTGCAGAAGAGACTACTCAGTTATTTTCAAATATATGAAGTATAATCACAATGATTTATTTATTAAATCACTCAATTGCATTATGTATTTTTCATTTAATCCTGGTAAAAGTCATATAAAGGTATTATACATTTTTTTCCACTGATGAGAATGCTGTCACTCAGTCAGGTAAAGTAACGTATCCAAATTCCTACAGCTAAAAAGTTTAAGTTACAAATCTAAGGTTCACAAAATGATCTGGGTTTAAGGCAAGGACTTATTATACTGTGCTAATTTGTCTTTCACATAAATAAGTTTAGACTGGTTCTATGTGTCCTCAAGAGACTGAAGAATGGCAGATTTCAGCTGAATATGGGTGAATTAATATATTAGTTCATAGGAGAATATGTGGTGAAACATTTTTATTATTCTGTATGAGATCTCTATAACATTTTATTGCTGACACTATATCCTTCAACATAAAAAAAGATAAAAGTACTGAAATTGGCAAAATCATCTATGATTAGTGGAGTTCACCAGTGTTATGTTTTCCAGACAAGTGATAAAAATAATATTGGAATTAAATGTTCTTTCCAAGCTCCCTACCTCACCCTGATCCCTGTTTAACAAGGATATAGCTTTCTACAACCAACTGGGGATCTTTAATGATAGTGTTAGTAGTTAAAAGATACATATGCAGACAAATATACCCATGAATAGAAATGAGAATTATTTCAGAATTTGTGTTAACATTACCAAAAAACAAAGACAAGCAAAACAAAATTTATTAATAAAGTAGAAGCATCTGTGGATTTAAAAGTGAATTATCAAATTTTAAAGCATATCAATAATCCTCAACCTTGTATGAGCCATTCCAGTTCCAGATGTCTATGTAGTTTTTCCTGGAATGTCTACACTAGAATACAATGAAATAATGTAGACACTTGGTTTTCACAGTCTTCTACTGAGAAGCACATGTATGAAGGCTGGAGATAAAACCAATAACTCCAAACCTATGAGATTTATATATGGAATGTCACCCTTGTCTTTCTTTGACTTTTCTGGATGCCACAACTCCCTGTGCCTCTTTGTCAGCAAGCTAGACATTAGACGCAAATAAAGCTTCTGCTCCAGGAGAAGTAAGGGAATATGAAGTAAAGGGAATAGATATCCTCTCTAAAAGTTTGTTTCTCATCTCTTTTCAGAGAAGGAATCACTCTTGTTTCAGGCAGGGTTGAAGGGTTGGAAATTCTCCTTTAGTCATGAGACACATGGTGACTTTTTCTGCAAACAGAAAAAGTCTGAGGCAAGGAGGGCTACAGAAGAGGATTCTGTGTACCCTGCACCAAATGATTGTTTAGGCAGCAGGGATAGAAGAGCGCTGGGGTCTGGGATGTCAGGGTGGCGTCAGACCAGCGTCTTTCTGTCATGGTACACTAAGAAAACGGTGCTGGAAAATGTAAGGTCAGCCCCCTTCCTTAACGCTTTGCATCCGCCAAAAACTCTCCGTTTGTCTCACTCTCAACCCCTTCCCTCCAACTCCCTTCCTGGTTCTGTCTGTCCTTAGAGGTGTTTGCACAGAGGAGTGCCGAGTGGGGAAACCAAGTCGTTGGATTGCTTTGCGCAAAATCCACTTCTCTCTCCTCCCTCGGCTCCAGCCTCCGGATCCCGCACAGCCCTCCCCTCCTTCCCCCAAGGCGGTGTGGGGCTGGAGCCCTGTCTGTGTACTTCTAAGGTGGGAGGGGGCTACAAGCAGAGGATAATGTCAGATGCTTAGCTCTCTCCTGCCTGACGTTCCTCTCTGGCTCCGCCGGGGTTGGTCGCTGTAAGAAATAACAGGAGCTGTGGCAGCGGCGAGACGAAGCGGCTCGCGCGTGGAACCCGAAAAGTCAGGGTGCTCGCGGTTATTCCCAACGTGGTCCCAGCCGGCGGTCAGCACCATGGACAGCGGCGCAGTCCCCACGAACGCCAGCAACTGCACTGATCCCTTCACACACCCTTCAAGTTGCTCCCCAGCACCTAGTCCCAGCTCCTGGGTCAACTTCTCCCACTTAGAAGGCAACCTGTCCGACCCATGCGGTCCGAACCGCACCGAGCTGGGAGGGAGCGACAGACTGTGCCCTTCGGCCGGCAGCCCTTCCATGATCACGGCCATCATCATCATGGCCCTCTACTCCATCGTGTGCGTGGTGGGGCTCTTCGGAAACTTCCTGGTCATGTATGTGATTGTCAGGTAAGGAAGGCCACAGGGCTCCGGATTTCGGTGGCTAATAGAGGCATAAAGGGTGTTGGGGGGAAGGATGAGAAAAAAGGAGGTAAAACAGGGGAGAATGTAGAGGTGAAAGTAGAGTGGTTGCTGCTTGAGTACAAAAGCCTACTTTTCTATTCTTCCCTCCGTTAATAAAGAAAGAATCCAAAATTTCAGAAACAGAGAAGTTGCTTTGATAAAAGCTGTAAAGCTCTGGCAAAAAAGAAAAAAAAAAAAAAAAAAAAGCCTCTATCTTACAGCTTGTTTATACTGAGCCAAAAGGGCTCTGGGCTCTTAACCTCAGTGTCCCATAGTCCCTTCCAAAGGAGCTGTGGAAATAATAATTTATGGAAAATAGAAGAGAAACTCTAGTTATTTTATCCTTAATTGGGGGCAGAAGGGGCAGATTTCCTTCTCTGTTCTTTTCATAGATGAACCTTGGCAACTTTCCTGCTCCTGCTGATTTCAGTGTATTTGCTGCACCATTGCTGCACCCTCCTCTTCCTCACTCATAGAGGAAGTTTTTCTGGTGTCTTTCCAGAGTAAATGGTGCTGTTTTGCTGTAACATGACAGCTGTGTTGCCTAGACCAGTTTGCAGTTGGCAGCTACAGATCTTCTAGGGGAGTCACAAACTGAATCAGGAATAGGTCAGGTGGTTCAGAACTGCAGGACTGTTTTTCAATGCCCCCAAAAGTTGAAACAAGTTAGAAGTGACCAAAAGCAGCATAATTCCGGATGATAAACTATTACATAGGGGGTTGTAATGGTTGCCCTAGAGAAATTTAAAAGTGTCTTCATCCAATGAAATTATTTCAGAAGAGTTTGTGGCCCAATTTCTATTTGTCCAGATGTTCCAGGTTTATTTGGCAAAAAGCATACAAGTTCAATATTAGCTGAGATTGATGTAGATTGTGTTAGTGTTGATGTGCCTATTCAAATCCTACATGTTAATATGGAATACTATATTTTAACTTTTGAGAAGTATATAATCATTTTAACACTTTAAAATGGCTCCTGATTTGGGATTTTCTTCCTACTAGGGGTTCTGTGGTACTTCCATGTTTAGCTGCAATATTGGCTTCATCTATTCAGCAAGTATTACAGGTTTCACTGGAGCTCTTAAATCATTTAACAATCATTTTCTTCATTATGCTTTCTTTATCAAGGTGGTACAAGTTATTTGTAATTGATTTTTTCTGCTTTTTATGTCTGATTTCTTTAATTAATGATTGTTAAAGAGTAAAACTAATTTTCTTGATCTTTTGATGAAGAATCATAAGTAGTTTCTCTGAGTAAAGAGCACCATCTATTGCAAAGAAAGCTAACAACAGAAGGAAAAATGCAAGAAGGGAATCAATGGAAGAATTTATTTTTAAAACATTTACTTTATGTAATTCAATACAAAGCTTCCTCTCAAATATGAAAACTGTCTTCTTTTGCATTTATGATAATAAAAATAACAACTGAATCCCTGCCCATGAAGGGAAAATTTATCCTTTCTCCTCAGAAAATTCATGGACTCATAAGCTTATAGGGCCAGAAGGAAACCTAGAGATTTTCTAGGCTAGGTAGGTAAAATGTGGCACAGAAAATATAAATTATTTCTCCAAGGACAGATAAGTTCACTAGTTCAATACCATGGAATTGCTCTTAGCCAATGTAATTTTCTGTTTATTAGAGTGGCTCATGATTTGAGTTAATTCAACTACAACATTGACAGAGTAGGTTAGATAATAATGTGGAAATAATAAATTAATCCAAATTTATGTCTGTAATTCTGAAGAATGAAGGATGAAAAGAAATTATAAAACCATCTTGAAATTCTGTCATCTAAAGCATAATCATTTAGCTTTTATTGCTTCTCTTGGTATTTTCCTTCCTCATTTTTCTCCTCTCTGGTTTATGCTTTTCTATAAAGCAGAAAGCCAATAGAGCAACAACTGGCTATGGAATAAACAGATTAGCTTTATTCTAGTGCTAAAGATATTACTAGTTGGGTGATTTTGTTTTAAAGGTATTACCTCTGAACTTTTGATGACTTGGAAAAGGATGGTGACCTTGTCTCTTACTGAGAACATGATATTATGCTTATTTTCTGTGCTTAAAGTTCCAACCAGAATACAGTACTGTTTGAAAAGTCACCTCAAACACCCACCTGTGCAAGTCAGGTGTTTAATTCCAAGGTCAGGTAATCCTCTGGGAATATGACTATAAACAGAAAAATAGTTCAGTGACCAATGAAGTAATGAGAAAAGCCTCTGAGGAGTGAAGGAACTATATCTATTTAGCTGAGAATATTTAACTAGACTATCTCCATGCTATGGTTATTTCACTACAAAGTGATCAGTTCACAGATATTATTGCCTCTGTGAAAAAGATGAATATAATGCTGTATCTATTAAAGTACTGAGATAAAATGCTTACTTCCTGCTACTATTCAAAATTCAACAAATACTTTAGAATTATTAAGTAGTTAGGGTTTTCTAACCAGATCAACATAACATTTATTAGAATGTCTTAACACATTGACTAGACCATGGGCCTCCAATGACAATGGGAGAAAAATAACAACAAAGATACTATGGATGCCTTGTTAGTTATTTTCTATCCTGTGTCTTCACTTTATCATCATCACACCTTCACCAGCAACATTATTAAAGAATACAAAAAAAAGCTATTATTAATATCTTTGAGATTAAAAAATGATATGTAGTATGCATAAGGGTACAATAAAAAATAAGTGTTAGGAGAAAAATAGCTCATGGAAATTTAAAATATAAAAAAATAAATAAATAAAGAATACAACTTAAGTATCATTCTTACAGTGTTGTTCTAAGAAACATGAGGGAGAAAAAGAGATACTGTCATATATCTAAAGTTTTAAAATCCAGATATTAGATGATAGAATGTTATAACTGTTCATTATCTGAAAGGCTTTATGGTCTTAAAGAAAAAAATTACTTGTGGGATAACTATATTATGAAAATTACCACAAATAGTCTGGAGAAGTTTGGTGATAAAATATTACAAAATACGGCAATCACTTTTTCTTTTTGAAGTAGAAAAGCATAGTTTTATTGTTTTGCCAGGCAAAGGGGGACAGAGTGGGCTTCTGCCTCAGAAACTATATGGCCCCACATAGGAGGATTTGATGAGAGTTTATAGCAACAGTTCAAAGGTCGGATTGTTGATAAGATTAGGGCAGGTATAGGGCCTATACTCCTCGAATCTGGTCTCAGGTGGTCTCCTGGTGTGCATCTCTGGTTCTTTGAATCTGGGATCACTTGGTCTTCTCTGGTGTGAAGAATGCTGACATTTTCCACTTTTTGGGGTTTTTTCAATTTCTAATTTAATTTAAACTTTTTATTTTCTATTGGGATATAGCTGATTAATAATGTTGTGATAGGTGAACATTGAAGGCATTCAGCCCATATATATATATGTATCCTTTCTTCCCTAAATTCCTCTCCCATCCAGGCTGAATGTGGCCATCCTTTAAAATGGGATCAGATCAGATCAGATCAGTCACTCAGTCATGTCCGACTCTTTGAGACCCCATGAATCGCAGCACGCCAGGCCTCCCTGTCCATCACCAACTCCTGGAGTTCACTCAGACTCACATCCATCGAGTCAGTGATGCCATCCAGCCATCTCATCCTCTGTCGTCCCCTTCTCCTCCTGCCCGCAATCCCTCCCAGCATCAGAGTCTTTTCCAATGAGTCAACTCTTCGCATGAGGTGGCCAAAGTACTGGAGTTTCAGCTTCAGCATCATTCCTTCCAAAGAAATCCCAGGGCTGATCTCCTTCAGAATGGACTGGTTGGATCTCCTTGCAGTCCAAGGGGCTCTCTTGTCAAGAATGTTTTAAAGAAAAAAATCAATCAAAATAATGCACAGTTCTGTACAGATCACAAAGCACATTGGAAGGTCTGGCCCACATTGTGACCATTTCAAGCCATATACTGGCTTTCCCTCCTTTTCTGTTTCATTTTTCTTCTTTCCCACCTTTGTTGTTCTTTGTTCAGTTGCTAAAGTGAAAGTGAAAGTGAAAGTGAAGTTGCTCAGTCGTGTCTGACTCTTTGCGGCCCCGTGGACTCTTTGTAGCCCACATGTAGACTCCTCCATCCATGGAATTTTCCAGCCAAGAGTACTGGAGTGGGTTGCCATTTCCTTCTCCAGGGGATCTTCCTGACCCAGGGATCGAACCCAGGTCTCCCGCCATGCAGGCAGATGCTTTACCGTCTGAGCCACCAGGGAAGCCTAAGTCGTGTCTAATTTTTTGCAATCTCATGGACTGCATCACGCCAGGCTTTCCTGTCTTTCACTATCTCCTGGAGTTTATTCAAAGTCATGTCCATTGAATAGATGATGCCATCCAACAATCTTCTGTCACCCTCTTCCTCTCCTGCCCTCAATCTTTCCCAGCATCAGGGTCTTTTCCAATGAGTTGGCTCTCCTCATCAGGTGACCAAAGTATTGGAGCTCCAGCATCAATCATTTCAATGAATATTCAGAGTTGATTTCCTTTAGGATTGACTGCTTTGATCTCCTTGCAGTCCAAGGGGCTCTCAAGAGTCTTCTCCAGCACCACAGTTTGAAAGCATCAGTTCTTCAGTGCTCAGCCTTCCTCCCACCTTGGTTCCCTGAAATCCCTTTCCAAAATGGTTTACCTTCACCCAAGCTGTTGTCTCAGGCACTGCAAAGCTCATCATTTCTATTATTTTATAACTGGCTACTATGTAATTTCTGATTAATAAATAGAGCTTTACAGACTCATTGAGTGTAGGTTGTTGTTAACAATTAGAAATTCTTAAGAAAAATTCTACATAGCCCCAGTCAGAACTACCATGACCGTTTATAAACCAAGCTTTTCCTTTCACCTTTTTTCTGCCTTGGGATTCAGGAAAGGTTTTAGTACATTTTGCTTAATGGAGAGGGAGTAGGCAACAGCCATGGATAGTATGCGGTATCTTCTTGAGGTCAGGGTGTTGGTAGCAGTAGGATCTCTGATATGTAAAGAAAGTGAAGGCTCTCTGAAGAGGCAAACTACCATCTCTTTCTGCACTGATCCCTTGTTGTGTAATAACTGTAAGACTACTCATAACAGGTAAGCTCAAGCAAATGTCAGGGTCCTTGAAAGTGAACTGAGACAACAGACACAAGAAGCATCATATACAAGAAACATCATTTAATGAGCTTGTCACAGCAACTCCTTTCGTTACCCATCTGTTCTTGCTTCAGGCCACCTATTTCCTCCCCTACCAGTACCTCAGTATAAGAGTCCTTGAACCAAGAAATAAATTCAGAGTGGAAGAGTAGCATAGAAGAAAAGAGCCAATAATGGTTCAACTTCAAACTCTTCAGTGCATAATAGTCCCCTTATGTAAAATGGGTCACTTAGGCTAACATCTAGTCTAGTTGGTAACTTGTAGTACCAACATTTTCTATGGTAACTTCAAGGACTGTTTCTCCATAGTTTTTCCACCTTTACTATCTGGAGATAAAAAAGCTAGTCATCTACAACATTAAATGATTTTACATTCCATCTAACTTCCTTGGATTCTAAATGAGCTCAAACAGATTCTGTCAGAGAGAGAAAATGCTGAGCTGCCAGATGTTGTAGTGGTCGATTAAGACAATCAACGACCCTGAAAGTCAAGCCTTTCTTCACTTCCTGGGAGGGAATAAGCAAAAGGTTAAATAGGAAAGGTGCCATCCTCAGTGTTCCATTCTCCCCACAGAAAGGCACAAGGTCACATGTATGAGCACAGATGTGGAGAAGGGGAAAAGAGGCCATCATCTCACCGCACAAGGAGCCCCAAACCATAGGATACTCCCGTTTTATGGACTGAGGGGCCAGGACTAACAAGAAAGGATGGGGTAAAAGTGGGAAAGCACAGAGTCAGAGTAAGAAGAATTTCTTAGAGGACCCCTGATACAAAGGTCTTCAGAGAGACCCCTGGGAAGAGTCTCACCAAAAGCACCAAGGGCTCCCTGAACTCAAGAATTATGCTGAATACTATCCATTCAGCAAAGTGTCTTAAAGCCTTTCCTGAAGGTGTCCAAATGGAGGTTGTCGGGCTAAGGATACATATACACCCAGGAGCATGGTTGGTAAAGGTGGGGGACAGGCACACGTCCTTGCCCACAACTCCCTGGAGACTGTGTACTAAGTAGCGGTGGGAAGGATGCTTCCCCTCGTGAAGGTGCCAGGTAGAGCCTTTGTGATTGCCTGTGGTTGAGTCTCAAAGATCACACAGAAGATTCTGATCTGGACCCAGACGTCTCAGATTCAGCTTAAGTTCTGATCTCTTTCTCTCTTTTTCATTTTCTCTTTAATTTGTTCAGAAGTTGTTTTAATATTGCCTTCAGGAATTAATCACCTTCTGGATGTTGCATTGTAAAACTTATCAGAAAGATTCTACCAAGTCTAACCAAGCAAATCTTTGTAAGCCAATGGGGAGGGTAGGTAGGGCTTTTACACAGGATGAAACATGCAATGGAGTATATGAAATGAGAAAGAGATCACTCTATTCTGGACATCAGTTTCTGTCCAGGCAAGGATATTTTCAAGTGCACTTTGCTTTTTCAATTCAATCAGGTATTAGTTTATCGGTTAGATATAAGTAGGTGTCCTGAAGTGGTTCAAATAGTAATCATTAAGATGTACTAACAAGTATTAGTATAATTTAATGTTGAATAAATTAAACCAAGCTGATCCACTCACTGTTTTCAAAAATGCTATATATTAATTTCCTTTATACCTTTTCTTTACTTTTTCTATTTTGCCTTGTGACCTCAATACTTCTTTCTTCTATCAAAATTCTTCTTCTTCTTCAAGTCCCAACTTAAATCCATTCCACTTTGAAGCCTCCTCAAAGTATTCTTACCACCAATTTCCCTGAAGTGTAGTCCATAATAAATGCTACTATTGTGAAAAATCTGTGCATTTTCTTATAAGTTTATCAAAATAACTGATGCTAATCCTTGAAAACTTGATCTATAGTCGTAGATCTCTCTGCATTAGCCAAAAAGTTCAACATTTCAGACTTAAATAACAGGACTGCATATATTTAAAATACTCTGTAATCCAAAGTTTTCAGCACAGCCAATATTCCTCAGATTATTCAAATGTAAAGCTTAATTCAGACAATTCCCTCAATTCATTGCCTTGTTCATGCATATTTAGCCTTTATGACTTGAGCTATGAAAATGGATCTGCCAAAAGTCTACAAATAATAAATGCTGGAGAGGGTGTGGAGAAAAGGGAACCCTCTTACACTGTTGGTGGGAATGCAAACTAGTACAGCCACTATGGAGAACAGTGTGGAGATTCCTTAAAAAACTGGAAATAGAACTGCCTTATGACCCAGCAATCCCACTGCTGGGCATACACACTGAGGAAACCAGAAGGGAAGGAGACACGTGTACCCCAATGTTCATCGCAGCACTGTTTATAATAGCCAAGACATGGAAGCAACCTAGATGTCCATCAGCAGATGAATGGATAAAGAAAGCTGTGGTACATATACACAATGGAGTATTACTCAGCCATTAAAAAGAATACATTTGAATCAGTTCTAATGAGGTGGATGAAACTGGAGCCTATTATACAGAGTGAAGTAAGCCAGAAGGAAAAACATAAATACAGTATACTAATGCATATATATGGTATTTAGAAAGATGGTAACAATAACCCGGTGTACGAGACAGCAAAAGAGACACTGATGTATAGAACAGTATTATGGACTCTGTGGGAGAGGGAGAGGGTGGGAAGATTTGGGAGAATGGCAATGAAACATGTAAAATATCATGTAGGAAACGAGTTGCCAGTCCAGGTTCGATGCACGATGCTGGATGCTTGGGGCTGGTGCACTGGACGGCCCAGAGGGATGGTATGGGGAGGGAGGAGGGAGGAGGGTTCAGGATGGGGAACACATGTATACCTGTGGTGGATTCATTTTGATATTTGGCAAAACTAATACAATTATGTAAAGTTTAAAAATAAAATAAAATTAGAAAAAAAAAAAGAAAGAAAATGGATCTGTACCAATAGATTGATATCAGCAAATAATAAATTCAAATAAGATGCATATATATCTACACACGAGCCCACAAACTTTGAATAGGAAATAGATTGTTAGTCTTATAATTTACCTAGAGAAAGTCAAATTTTAAAGAGTTAAAAAATTAAAATTATATTTTATATTAAAAAGTATATAAATTAAAATTTTATATTAAAAATATAATCAATTCTCATTTTTCATGGTCGTTTCCCACCCCCCCCCATGAATTCACTTTACCTACTGAATTAGAGAAGACTGAAGCTTTGCTTCTAGGGGAAGTATAGGGGGAGGATCTTGTGAGTGTACAGTTACATTTTTATCAACTAATCAATACATAATGTTCTGTTATGTGTGTTCCTGTTAAAAGGCATCTTATTTAATATGTATTGTTGACTCATGGGCTTTTAACTCATGACCAAACCCTCTATAACATCTGCATGAAACTTATCTAAGATGTCTACTCTCTCTGTTAGGCACCTCACAGTCCTCTTGTGTTTAAGATTCTAATAGCACTTCAGCACTACTTCTGGGGACATTTTTTAAAATTTTTATTTTATGTTGGAGTATAGTTGATTAACAATGATATGCTACTTTCATGTGTACAGCCAAGTGATTTAGTTATACGTATACTTATATCTGGACTTCCCTGGTGCCTCAGATGGTAAAGAATCCACCTGCGACACGGGAGACCTGGATTAAATCCCTGGGTTGGGAAGATCCCCTGGAGGAAGGCATGGCAACCCACTCCAGTATTCTTGCCTGGAGAAACCCCATGGACAGAGGAGCCTGGCAGACTACAGTCCATAGGGATACAAAGAGTTGGACACGACTGAGCAACCAAGTACAGCAAACACATACCTATGTCTGGGGCTTTCCAGGTGGTGCTAGCAGCTAAGAACTAGCCTACCAATGCAGGAGACTTAAGAGATGTGAGTTCGATCCCTGGGTTGGGAAGATCCCCTGGAGGAGGGCATGATGATCCACTCCAGTATTCTTGCCTGGAAAATCCCATAGACAGAGCAGTCTGGTGGGCTACAGTCCACGGGGGTTGCAAAGAGCCAGACACAACTGAAGCAACTTAGCACACAGAACACTTACCTATATCTATTATTTTTTCAGTTTTTTTTTGCATATAGGTAATTCAGAATATTGAGTTGAGTTCCCTATGTTATACAGTAGGTCCTTGTCCATTGTTTCTATATAGTGTACTTGATATTTATAGTCAACAAAGTTTGGAGTAATTTTTAAGCCACAAAATTCTTACCCTAGTTTTCAATAGAAAGCTAAACTGCCTATAATTTAATGGCTCCAGATGTGTGAATTAGCCTGGTCCCTCCACTCTGAGAAGGGTGAGAATGCACCAGTGAAGTAGGGAGATAATTCTGGAACCTAAAAAAATCTGTTTTATACCAAGGTGTTTTCATAAGCCAGTGTAAAGTTTGGATTTAAATGATTCCAAGGTAAGAATTCCCCTTATTTTACTACATTCAGATGTACACACAACTGACAGCCATCAGATGAAGAGGGATGACCTCGGGGTCTAGACCAGGTGTTAAAAATGTTTCCTGTAAAGGGCCAGAAAGTAAATTTATTAGGCTTTGTTGCCACATGGTATCTGATACAATTATTCCACTCTGCCACAGTAGCCCAAAAGTATCCATAGACAAAATGAAAATAGATGGTCATGACTGTGTTCCAATAAAACTGTATGTAGACACAGAAATGTGAATTTCTATATAATTTTTGCATGCCCCAAAATATTATTTTCTCAACCACTTAAAAATATAAAACTACCTATAAACTTATTTTTGGTTTTTGTTATTCTAACTAAAACAGATGTAGAAGGCAGACATGGAAAAATTTAGCTTCTAAAATGTTTCTCATTAACAACAAAAAAAGAATTGATTTTCTAATAGCATATTTAATAATTTTACCTAATGTTTTATGAATATAATATTTTAAATTTTATGAAAATCCATACATTTGATTATCAGAAAATAATCATGCCATATGTTCTTTTGTTGACTCATTTTGCAAGAATGAAATGATTCTTCTTTCAGTACAAAATAATACAAACCTTTCTTTTGGTTTACTTGATTCTATAATGCAAATTATTCCATAATAAGTGTTACCAAACTACTTCTTTATAGCATCCTCAGATTAAAAGCAACCAAGTTAATTATTATACATATAAAAAATTAAAATACAAGTTACAAATGTAAAACCATTCTGACAGAATCCCATTCTTAGCTGGCAAATTTGGCCCACAAGCTGTCATTTGCCAAACTCTGGTACAGATGTACTGAGTAGAATTCATAGTCTTGCAGTGGTCATAAAAAAGAGCATATTTTCTTCTTCGGCAAATTTGATTGCATTTTGTTATTTACTATATGGAAGCAAAGCATTTGTTAAAATATCTAGTACCGACTTGCAGTGTTTTTCAAGAAGAAGAAATATCAGCACAAAATGAGGTTTCATACAAATCAGCTGAGCCACAAGGGAAGCCCAAGAATACTGGAGTGGGTAGCCTATCCCTTCTCTAGTGGGTCTTCCCAACCCAGGGTCTCCTGCATCGCAGGCAGATTCTTTACCAACTAAGCTATCAGGGAAGCCCCATACAAAACATAAAAGCTCTCACTGATTTTTTGGAAAGAGAATACCCCTTTTTTATGACAGAGGATACCGTTTTTCTGAAACGGATATTGAAGTTGGGTCAAAAAAGTAATCACACAGGACCATCTCCATGTCACTCCAGTGGCCATCTTCAACTCCTCGTCTTCATCTAACCCAGACAATCTACAATATTCATTACCACTCTTGGCCAGGGATTAGGGAGTAAGTGCTTAGAAAATAGTGGTTCTGAAAAATTACCGTCTATTGGATATGCTTTGTGGTTATCTTAAATTGGTGCAATTTTCTAGGCCTTCTCACAGTATTTTCATCTTCAATCATTTGAAGCTTTCAGGAAAAACTGGAACTGTCACCCATAAATTCATATTAGCTTCTTAGCAAATATGAAATCTGTTCTCAAAGACACCTGTGCCTGCACGCACACCCACCCCCATGCACCCAGGTGGTGACTGGCAGCTTCATCTCCCTCCACTTCTATTTAGGCATCTGAAGCACAGAAGCTCATCACTTGGAATTTTTTCCTCTTCTTTCTGACTTACATAACTTGATCATTTTTTAAAAATTTGTTTTTAGCGGTTTTCAAAAGTCGCTTTGAAAAGGTTTATTGACTGTGTTTTAAAATTTAGACTGCCCAGCCAACTAAAGAGGACTAGGGGCAGCCTAGGTATTCTGCGGTATTTGTAATCTTCTGGCTTCCTGCCTTTGGTTTTGCTCAATCATTTCCTAAAATTCCCTGGAATCTCTTCTTTGTCTGATTTCGCATCTTTAATTCAGTCCCCATTTGTATTCAAATGACTGCTTCTTTGATTACTTGTGCTCAGAGAAAACTTTCTGGAATGTCCAGGAATTCTTTAGATCAGCCAGGTGGCCACTAGGTACAAGTCCACAAGGAGAGCCAAGTTAGGGAATGTTCCAAATGGATGAGTAAGATAGTCTAGCTGAAGAATGCTACAGTTCCCAGAATTTCTTACGTGAGATTTTTGGAGCTAAATTCTAGCAAGAAACCCAGGCAGGATAAAATGAATAATCAAATTTGATTCTCCTTCGAGTTAACTCATGGAGTATCCGAGGTATTACAGAAACCCTTGCAACACACTTAGACACCAAGAAGATCTCTCAGATCTTCTATTCCAGTGGTTCTCAATATTGATCACATGTTAGAATCACTATGAAGGATTTTTTTTAAGTGATCTTATTTATTTATTTATGGATTTATTTTGGCTGCACGCAGGCTCTCTCTAGTTATGGAAAGCTGGGGTTACTCTTCCTTGCTGTGCACAGGCTTCTCACTGTGGTGGCTTCTCTCATCGCAGAGCACTGGTTTGAGGGTACACAGGCTTCAGTAGTTGTGGGTCACAGGCTTATTGCCCCATGGCATGTGGGATCTTCATTTCCTAACTGAAAATTGAACCATGTTCTCTGCTTTGGCAGGTGGATTCTCAACTACTGGGCCAGCAGGGAAATCTAGAATCACCTGGGAAGAAGGCTTTAAAAAAAGAAAGAATACCTGTTTCCACCTAGGACTAATTAAATTAGACACTCCGTGCATAGCTCCTGGGCATAGATAGATCTAAAATCTTCCCTGGTGAGTCTGGTGAGTCTAATGATTCTAGTGTACAGTCAAGATTGAGGTGCATAGATCTGGACCTCTATTTCATGGAGGAGAAAACAGTCCTGCTGGGCAAGGAGGTTTAAGAGATCTATCCACATGTTTGACTTCTCTGAATGTTAAGAAGCTGTTTATAGAATAAATAGTAAATTAAACTACCTCCCTGAAAAGCAAAAGCCCAGGATGTCTTAAAAAGCTCCCTGAAATTGACCAATCAGCTCCATTAATAATAGGCGTTCTAGCGTGGACACAGTGCTAACCTTAGGACGAGGAGACTCATGTTTGAATCTCTGCCTCTCACTAGTTATCAGAGCCACAGAGCTTCCCTGAGTCTCACTAGTTAACTTTACCAAAGGAATGGTAATCACATTCAACCTCACTTGGAGTTTAGGTCCAAATTAGATAAGATATACAGAAATGTGCAGTAAATTCTATAAGTGCTATATAAGAGTAAGGAGTTTAGTTATTTGCTTCCCTGGTGGCACAGTTGGTAAAAGAATCTGCCTGCAATGTGGGAGGCCTGGGTTTGATCTCTAGGTTGGGAAGATCCCCTGGAGGAGTGCATGGCAACCCACTCCAGTATTCTGGCCAGGAGAATTTCATGGACTGTATAGTCCATGGGATAGCAAAGTGTCAGACAGGACTGAGTGACTTTCACTTTCACTTTCCCTCCCTCTGGGAATTTCTTCTCTTCCCTCCCACTGGGTTCACTCATCAGCATGCAAGATCTCAACATTCACTCAGTATTCTTGCCTTCTCATAAATCAATCATATTATTACACTTTGAAACACAGCTTAGCCTTTTGGAATCATGATTTCTGCAGAGGTAAGGCAAGGCATTGCATGGAGTCCCTGTTGTCGTTCTTGGATTTATTCCAATGCCCTGGATTACTCTAATTTCATTTTGTTGGCACTAAGATGATGTGAACAGAATTCTAAGGACATTTAACCACAATTTACTCAGCTCCCTATTGATTAGCTTCTCTATATCATATAAAAAGTTTGATAGAAAAAAAAGACAAAAACCAATTATTTTTTGGAAAAAAAAATCTATTTTTAAGTTAAATGTTTCACATTTAAACTGGTATTATAGTCAAAGTGTCTAAGGCAGAATCTAAGTCTAAACACAGACTTCATATGATGAAACTCCTTTTTACTCAGCAGAAGAGTTTACTTGAATTAGAAAAAATAACTCGTAAGAGTGGTGTCCTCTGAATACAAGCTTTGAAAATTTAGAAATTTTAATAACATCTTTGCAAAAAGTCCTGGCTTCTGTTAGAGTCTGACTCACTAATCACAGTAAGATAGGTGAAAAACATGGAGCTCTTCATGGAGGATGCATTAATGATGGTACAGTGAGTCTGTGTGAATGTCTATTCCTAACACCTTCATAATGGATTTTTCCAGGACTTGCAAGGCAATGCCTGTCAACTTTTAAAATCAGAGCAGTAAGCACTACAAATAAAGCAAGCACAAACTAGAAAATAACTAGAAAATCTTTGAGATCTACAGTGTCCCTGAAAGCTGAGAGTATTCCAAGTACAGAAACTGTAGGGGAACAAGGAGATCAATGAAAGAAAAGGCCTTTGCTTCTGAGCAATTTTTCACTGAAACACTGGGTTCAGTGCCAGCGAAAGGTTGAGCATTTTGTCGGGGAGTATTAAATGCTAATTGAAAAATGCTGCTGGCAGTATAACCTGAATATCAGACCCTGATTGTGCCTGCCAAAAAGAACAAGGGAAATTATTGTCAACATTATAATTTCATACTTACTCAGTCCCCATCAGTACTAAAGAGGAAACCACATGGGTTGAATGGAATTGAATATGAGCACGCTTCTGGTGATGTTGGTGACCCAAGGCCACTAAGAGGTGTTATTAAAAGCAGGCAATAATGAGATCCTTCAAACAGTCTTTCCTTCTAATGACAAAAGAAAGCTTATTTAACTACATGGCAAAATAAACAAAACATATAAAGGATATGCATTTAGACAAGGAAAAATATTGTAAACCAAACTAATACTAAAGAAGATGAATTTGAAGCTCATGTTTGTTGAAAATTACTTCCAAAGCACCCTCTTAGAGGCTCCAAAATATACCATTAAGAAAAATAGACTGAGTTCTCATGCTCAGTTGCTCAGTCATGTCTGACTCTTTATAACCCCTTGGACTGTAGCCTGCCAGGCTTCTCTGTCCATGGGATTTTTCAGGCAAAAATACTAGAATGGTTGCCTCCTCCTGAGTATGGTCCCAACCCAGGGATTGAACCTATGCCTCCTGAATTGGCAGATGAATACTTTACTACTGAGCCACCTGGGAAGCCCAGATCAGGTTCTACCTATCTCTAAAAGTACAGTCTAGTGGAGAAGAAAATTAAACCATTTCACCAGCTGATAAATGTCAAAGGTAGGACTATGGTAACTAACCCGGGGTTCTTCAATCATACTATCTGGCAAACACTTTTCCCTGGGTTTACTGCAATGGGATACTTTTTGATTTGTCTTTATTTAATTTTCCAAATTTCATTAAACATATTATTCATGTTTCAGAGACAAGATAAAGAAAAGTGAGTGGAGTGGGCCTTGGTTAATTTTCATAGAACAGTGAAAGAGAACCCCATTGACTAGGATTTATAAGTATTTCTCAAAGCAGATGTTACAAATATCCCACAAGTATGAAGGATAACGCAGTGACAGAGTGGAGTCTGGAATGAATGGGATTCACAGAAGAAAATCTCAAGAACCATTGCTGTAAGACACTCCTCAGTGTCCCTGCCTTGAAACAATGTCTGTCTTATTTCTGAACACCCTGTCATTCAGAAACACAGGCAGCAGAGAGCTCAAGTTAAAAGTCAAGCTCAAATCTTCTGTTCTTTAAAATTGCTCCATTTTGTGGAATTTAAGGTACAAGTATCAAAGGAGAAATTGATGTCATCTTTTGAAAAAGGATCATTACTCTGAAAGTAAACAGAAGTTTTCAGTCTTTAAATAAATGTGTCACATTTCCATGAAAGACACTGGTACATGAGTCAATGCCTCAAAGCATATATTAAGACATGTAAACCAAACCAATGATAATTTCCTCCAGAGCACTATTTTTTCAACACTTTAGAAACTCAAAAATAAAAGCATATGAATGAATGAATGAGCATGCCCTTTCACACACCCTTACTTTAATTGCTTTAGAAAACATGTTTTACAAAAAGATATATGTCCTTTATCAGAAATTTTAATCTCCTGGAACAATAATAGAATTCATGCTTTGATGTAGCTGAGATATTCTGCCCACACAGTTGTTTGAAGTTAAGTTGATATTTAAAAATAATATATTCTAGTCAACATTCTAGTCAAGATAGATGAAGATGTGAAGTTAAACATATCAAATCATTGAGGGGGGGGAGGGGTCAAGGAAAATAGCTGTGATTTTAGAAAAATCTGGGTTTTGATGCATCAGTTGCCTTTAGCACACACGAGAAAACATTCTAAAAAATCAATACAAGCAGAGCAAAATTAACACTTTTATAAGTATCAACATTTAACCTCTGTCTTATCAGAGCACATGGTATCTGCTTCATTAAATTTGAAATCCATAAGAGGCATCGTCATCATCATCACTTTAGCTAACGTTTGTTAAAAGTTACAGTATACATTAGCCTCCATATCAATAATCTTTAAACATACTATTGAAATGTTTTTCATCTTTACATCAACCACTTAAGGAAGATACTGATATCTTTCAAGTTTTACAAATGAAGAGAGCATATCTCAGAAAAGTTAAGTCAGATCAGATCAGATCAGTCGCTCAGTGATGTCTGACTTTTTGCGACCCCATGAATCGCAGCACGCCAGACCTCCCTGTCCATCACCAACTCCCGGAGTTCACTCAGACTCATGTCCATCGAGTCAGCGATGCCATCCAGCCATCTCATCCTCTGTCGTCCCCTTCTCCTCCTGCCCCCAATCCCTCCCAGCATCAGAAAAGTTAAGTAATTAGCCCAAATTTGCCAGTTAATAAATGATAATACTAAGATCTGAAACAAGACCTATATGGCCATGAATTTAAGGTCTTTCAAAACTGTTATGCTTAGTTTCATCGTGCTAGTTTTTGAGGTCTCTCTAGGATGACTGACTAGCCTATTATCTTACTTTACCTATCATAATTCCCAGAATGCTCCATAATTGATAACCTCTTCATGACTTTTTCTTTATTGATAGGCTGTGCCCCCACTGAAATAAGAATAAAGAAAATAGGAAAGTTGGCTTTTGATAGGCCAAAATCTGGAGTTTTCCCTTCGTATTAAGCTGTGACATTTTGGATTGAACTTCTGTCTCTGGGATAACTGGATTCAGGTCTCTGATTGAGTCTGCCCTTCAACCTCAAAAAAAATAAAAAAAATAAAATCCATTAATTATTTGTGGAACTTCTAACTACAAAAACTCAATTGTGATATAAAGGTACTCTTTTTCTTGATCCCCAGAAGCATCGTTTTATGCTGTGAGCACCATATGCTAACAATTCACATCAATAAACTGATCAGGAGACAGCCAGGATGCCAATCTCAATACTGCAAGCGACAGATCAAACTAGGCTTTTTGAATCTATTATATAGCCAAACGCCAGGCCATTCTCAAGTTTCCCTTTATTTCAGTGATCCCTTTTTACATTTCTAAAAAAAAAAAACCAAAATTTACAAAATTGTAAGCTCCCCGAGGATGAGACTATCTTTAAAAAAAAAAAAATTATCCTATCCCTGAATTTAACAGAGTAACAAAGGGTAATAGGACATAATGGAGCTGAAATGTTTCAGTACATTGAATTATACTGATTATACTGTTATGTTAATGCCATGCTTATTTCAGCCCTCCGTGTTTCCGTGTCCCATTTCTGGTTTGCCAAAATAAGAACTTTCAGAACATTGTTTCTCTGAGTGTTAATAGCTGAAAGAAACTTGGAATTTTCCAAAGTGAAATTCTTATAACATGGGTAGTTTTTGTTTAATTGGGGGGGCAAAAATATTTTCCATATTCAAGTTGAGATGAGAACCTAGGTCTGTGGAGTCCTTACTTTTTCCTTCTCCAACTTCATTGTCCCCAGGAATCCAAATGGGAGAGGGGTTATTGAGAGATAAGAAAGACTGAAAAAAATTAGATCTGGAAGAATTAATTCTGGAAGAATTTGAGAAGAATCAATCAGTGAGAAAAGATACACTTTGACTGAAAGATTCTGCTAAATCATCTACCTAATTAAATTCAAAGAAAAGCATCTTAGTCCATTCCTCTGTCTCTCTACTGAGCAAAAACACCAGACGGACAAGCTAGGGGCAAGTCGACTGGAATTACTGCCAAGTGAAAGTAACCAGGCATGTCAGTATTAACTCCAGGGAGCCTAAATAAGGTAAACAGATGTCTGAAGTACTGACAAGCCTCCCTTCTCACACATGGCTCTCGCCTTTAGTTCTTTCTTTGCTTCTCATGTCCTTATGAAAAGATGTGGAAACCCATTTTATTCCACTTCTACAACCAAAGTCTTCCCAAAGACTCCACTCTACTTCATTTCACCTTCCATGCTTTAGAAGCAGATTGAAGAACATGAACTATCCAGGGAGAGGACTGCTGCTGCTAAGTCACTTCAGTCATATCTGACTCTGTGCGACCCCATAGATGGCAGCCCACAAGGCTCCCCCATCCCTGGGATTCTCCAGGCAAGAACACTGGAGTGGGTTGCCATTTCCTTCTCCAATGCATGAAAGTGAAAAGTGAAAGTGAAGTCGCTCAGTCATGTCCGACTCTTAGCGATCCCATGGACTGTAGCCCACCAGGCCCTCCATCCATGGGATTTTCCAGGCAAGAGTACTGGAGTGGGGTGCCATTGCCTTCTCCGAGGGAGAGGACTAGGGCATGGAATTTTGCTTCTTGTATCAATAGGATAGACTGAATACTGACAAACATTGTGAGAGGGATACTCAATGGACAGATTTTTTTCCTCCTGAAAAACCAATGGATGTATGACTCCCCAGGAGAAGAAAGGAGATGACCGTAGCTACGATATTAGAACAACAGTAGTGAGGCTCCTCCCAGGACATGGAAGAAGAGAAATCTCAAGATAATGTGAGACTAAGAAATTCAGACTTATCTTAGGGTTGTGTCGTGTGAGAGGTCACACTAGGTGACTAAAGGGACTTTTCTGGCCTCTGCTATGGACTTACCATTTCACAGATGTTTAAAAGCACAAAGTTTGGCCAAGAAACGGAAGTCCACTTCATAGAGCAGAAAATAAACTGGTAAAAAGGATAATTATCCATTATCAGTAAAATGAAATATGCCAGCAAATTTGGAAAACTCAGCAGTGGCCACAGGACTGGAATCCTATCCTTCTAATCCCAAAGAAGGGCACTGCCAAAGAATGTTCAAACTACTGCACAATTGTGCTCATCTCTCAGACTAGCAAAGTAATGCTCAAAATTCTCCAAGCCAGGCTTCAACAGTACATGACCCATGAACTTCCAGATGTTCAAGCCGGATTTGGAAAAGGAAGAGGAAGCAGCAATCAAATTGGCAACATTCTTTGGATGATAGAGAAGGCAAGAGAATTCAAGGACATCTAGTTCTGCTTCCATGGCTATGCTAAAGCCTTTGACTGTGTTGATCATAACAAACCTTGGAAAATTCTTAAAGAGATGGGAATACCAGACCACCATACCCACCTCCTGAGAAATCTATATGCAGGACAAGAAGCAACAGTTAGAACTGGACATGGAAAAACATTCTGGTTCCAAATTGGGAAAGGAGTACGTCAAGGCTGTATAGTGTCACCCTGTTTATTTAACTTATATGCAGAGTACATCATGTGGAGTGCCAGGCTGGATGAAGCACAAGCTGGAATCAAGATTGCTGGGAGAAATATCAATAACCTCAGATATGCAGATGATACCACTCTTATGGCAGAAAGTTAAGAGGAACTAAAGAGCATCTTGATAAAGGTGAAGAGGAGAGTGAAAAAACTGGCTTAAAACTCAACATTCAAAAAACGAACATCATGACGTCCGGTCCCATTACTTCATAGCCAATAGATGGGGAAACAATGAACACAATGACAGACTATTTTCTTGAACTTCAAACTCACTGTAGATGGTGACTATAGCCATGAAATTAAACGATGCTTGCTCCTTGGAAGAAAAACTATGACAAACCTACTCAGCACATTAAAAAGCAGAGACATTACTTTTCCTACAAGGTCCATCTATTCAAAGTTATGGTTTTTCCAGTAGTCATGTATGGATGTGAGAGTCTGATCACCAAAGAATTGATGCTTTTGAACTGTGGTGTTGGAGAAGACTCTTGAGAGTCCCTTGGACTGCAAGGAGATCAAACCAGTCAATTCTAAAGGAAATCAACCTTGATTATTCATTGGAAGGGCTGATGCTGAAGCTGAAGCTCCAATATTTTGGCCACCTGATGCAAAGAGCCAACTCATTAGAAGAAATCATAATGCTGGGAAATATTGGAAGCAGGAGGAGAAGGGGATGACAGAGGATGAGATGGTTAGATAGCATCACTGACTCAATGGACATGAGTTTGAGCAAGCTCTGGGAGATGGTGATGGACAGGAAAGCCTGGCACGCTGTAGTCCATGGGGTCGCAAAGAGTTGGACATGACTGAGTAGCTGAACAACTAAAATGATAATGCGTATGTGCTAAGTCTCTTCAGTCATGTCAGATTCTGGACTCTATGGACCGTAGCCCACCAGACTCCTCTGTCCATGGGATTCTCCAGGCAAGAATACTGGAGTGAGTTACCATGCCCTTCTCCAGGGGATCTTCCCAACCCAGAGATTAGACCTGTGTCTCTTATATCTGCTGCATTGGCAAGGAGGTTTTTAACCACTATCGCCACCTGGGAAGCCCAAAATGGTAGTAAAATTTCTAAATTAAATGCATTTAACATAGGTTTGTAATTGTTTCTGGGAAACAGATTAACTGGAAAACAACTAGATTTACATTTATTTCTGAAAAACAAACAATAGACTGACTTATTTACAGTCCGTCTTCTACTAAACCCTTCCTGCCACAATCAGAGACAAAATCCTTGACAGACTGAGCCAGACAGGCGACTCGAGAAGCAAATTTAATACTTCCCTGGGCACTCTACATGTGATGAAACAAATGTTGAATAATTGTAACTTTTCTAAAGCCTGAATACAGGTGAGATACTTCTTTCAACATTGCCACATCACCAGCTACTGTGCCATAAAAACTCACATACTGTTTGGAAAACACTTGTTTCTGGTCTCTCACCATACTGAATGCCCCTCCAACACACGTTTCAGTCAAGAACCACTGCCCAGCACAGTACTTGGCAAAAATAAAAAGGTGTTAAATAAATGCATGTTTGACTCAGTGTTGACAGAGGGTTTTATGATGAAAGAAGTTAATTTGAAAATATAAATGTAGCTATGAAAATTAAAAACATGCTATAATGCTTGATATTCTAGTTCATACGTAAAGTCCAATATAAGTATTTAAGCTAGAAGAAATGTGAAATATATGACTTTGATCATAGAGTGTTAAACATGAAATGTTATCAAAGTTTGTCTCTACCTGTTAAACTTATGGTGATTTGTATTTTACTTTTTATATTCCTCAGATTCTAAAAAAAACTGAATGTACAATGGTATAAGGAAAAATACAAAAAACAAAAATAAAAGAGGAGAAATTTTCAAAAGTAATAGATAATCCTGAAAAGTGATAAAATACTGCATTAAAGAGCTTTTTCACCAAAAGATAATTCAAGATCATGTTTGCAGTTTCCCTATTTAAAATGCTGTTACATACATTAATCTGTGACTAAAAAGGTTGTTAGCCCCAAGTGATTTTAGTCCCAGTTGAAAGATAATTCTATATTGATTTAATAGCTCTTGGTGCACTACAAGCCTAAAATTTCAAATTTTAAAAATTAATGGGACTTATCTGCTTTGCCAAATAACTAGTCTATTCATGATTTATATTTTCTCCTAACAAGTGCTGTTGAATTCTCTACAGGGGAAGGAAAAATACCAAAAATCTCTCTGCCTGAAAATACTTTTTAAAAGATGTCAACACATTGTTTTTTGTTTCCAATAAAAATCCCAGGTCAACATGATAGTTAAATTATAAAGGATTATATACTTCTTGGGTGGAAAACAGTTATTATAAATACACAGTTTTACATAAGCCAAGATCTCCAGGCACTAATTGCATTACCTTCATATTTCCTTCAATTGGTCCTAAAAGATTTTGGACAGCTACTGTTGCAGAAATTAATTGAATGCCAAAATATTTAGATATCAGCAGGTGCTATGACACATTAAAGGGGATAAACAGGGAATGCTCATCAACAGTTCTGACAAATGGAATTTTAAATTGAGTCTTCACAGATCTTAATTAAATCTCTGGTGCAAAACTCAGGAGCAATGAGAACGTTCTTATTTCAACTTCCTACACAGTATCCTAATGTATAATTCTCTCCAACATGTTGTGCTAATATTAAACACAGTAAATGGTTCTATCTACAGGACACATACACACACTGCCAGTAAAAAAATTCAAACTATCCAGGCATTTTACTTGCATAGCAACAAGCACCCAAATATTTCAAGTATACGACATTAAGCTTTTTTTATCCTTGACAACTGTTCTAAAGCTCAATTCCCTTTAAAATAAGGATAAGGGCTTCCCTGGTGGTCCAATGGTTAGGACTCCACATTTCCAATGCAGAGGCCCTGGGTTTGATCCCTGGTCAGGGAACTAGGATTCCACATGCCACATAGTGTGGCCAAAAATTTTTTAAAAGATACAATATTAAAATTTAACATTTTTTTAAAAGAAATTTCATTTAAAAAAGTAAAGATAATGGTCATAGTTGTTTTAGATACTAGTAAGATTTTTGTGAGCATCAGTTTACACAAAGATATATATAAGTTGTACTTTGGCCACCTCATGCGAAGAGTTGACTCATTGGAAAAGACTGATGCTGGCAGAGATTGGGGCCAGGAGGAGAAGGGGACAACAGAGGATCAGATGGCTGGATGGCATCACCAACTCGATGGACATGAGTTTGGGTAAACTCTGGGAGTTGGTGTTGGACAGGGAGGCCTGACATGCTGCAATTCATGGGGTTGCAAAGAGTCGGACATGACTGAGCAACTGAACTGAACTGAAGCCTTACTGTAGTTTATAAAAGTTATTATTTCTCACATAAAAAACTTATATCACATGGTACATTCTGTGCAGTGTAATGTAACAAAGAGCATAAACTATAACAGATATAGATTTAAATTCTGCCTCTGCCACAGCTATTCTTGAGAGTTATTTAAGCTTCATAAAAGTTGGCTTATTCATCGACAAAAGAAGTGATAATGTGCAACTTATAAGTCTGTTACAAAGATTAAGAAAACTCAAGTTAACTGCTTACAGCCATACCTAACCCAGAGTAACCATTCAGTAAATACTGGCTATAATTATAATACTCAAAAAATAACACGTCACCATCATAATTTAATTTGTTTTAATGGTTATTGTTAGTGATAATATAATCACCTCTTTACAGCTGTGAGAACTGAAGTTCAGCCACTTTCCCCAGGTCACAAGACGTGGTGCTCAGATCTGTTTGCTATGCTTTGCTTAGTCGCTCAGTCGTGTCTGACTCTGTGATCCCATGGACTGCAGCCCTTCAGGCTCCTCTATCCATGGGATTCTCCAGGTAAGAACACTGGAGTAGGTTGCCAAGCCCTCCTCCAGGAGATCTTCCCAACCCAGGGATCAAACCCAGGTCTCCTGCACTTCAGGCAGATTCTTTACCATCTGAGCCACAAGGGAAGCCCTAGAATACTGGAGTGAGTAGCCTATCCTTTCTCCAGAGGACTTCCCGATCCAGCAGTTGAACCAGGATCTCCTGCATTGTAGGTGGATTTTTCACCAGCTGAGCTACCAGAGAAGACCCTCAGACCTGTGTATCCTATTTCAAAATCCAATATTCTTTCTACTATGCTATGCTGAAGTATCTTACTCCTAACGTGATTAAGAAGTCAAATTTGGAGAAAGTGAACAAAATCAAGGTAGTTTTAGTTACTCACTCTTGGCACAGCATTTAAATAGGGTTGGTCTTGCTCTTAACATTAAGTAAACAATTGGTATGACTGGAAAATTGCCACAAATGTATAGTCTTACCATGGAAGGTAAGATTTTTGTTTCTTAAGCTCCTAACACTTAAGATTTTAATTAAAAGAACATCAGATAGTCATTTTACATTTTTTTCCCCTAAGTGGACCATTTTTAAAGTCTTCATTGAATTTTTTGTGTATTGCTTCTGTTTTATGTTTTGA
Source organism: Bos javanicus (assembly GCF_032452875.1). NCBI lineage: Eukaryota > Metazoa > Chordata > Mammalia > Artiodactyla > Bovidae > Bos > Bos javanicus. The sequence goes on from NC_083876.1 coordinate 90,852,640, forward strand.
TTTTTTGGCCTCAAGGAATGTGGGATCTTAGGTCTCCAGTCAGGGATCATGCATTGCAAGGCAAAGTCTTAACCACTTGTCCTCCAGGGAAGCCCCAGATAATCATTTTTAAGTTCAAAATATCTCTGAAAGATATTGAAAATAAACCTGATAAATATAAACCAGATGACTACAATTGGGCAAGTAGGTCTTTGCTTTGGGGACATCTAGACCTAAAGATGCACATTGAACAGTCCCTGTAGGGATGGAACGCATCACAGATGAGAGGAGTTAACCTCGGGAGCACTGAGGATGCAGCTAAGGAAGCAGTGCATGATCGTAGGCTCTGAGAGAAGCGAGGAGCCCTGAAAAAAGCTGAGATAGTATCCAATGTGAGCTCTCAAAGCCCCCAGGTCCACCAAGAATGGATTCTGCCTGCTGCAGACACTGGGTAAATGTATTTGCCAAGATTGCAAGGGCGCAGACAGCTGTTGTAGCTACCATGCCCTCCAAGTAGCCTGTAGCCGATCCATGGACATCACTGAAAGATTCCTAAGGCTTCCCACAATTGCTGATTGCTGTTGGCCTGCTGCTGATCCCTCCTGATTGGAGCACACTCTACTATCAACGCCTACCAGCCAAAAGCCACTGGGAGTATACCTAGAGGCAAATGAAATTAGACATTAATTTTGCTGCAGCAAAATCACAGGGATTTTAATTTTTGTTTGGTGATTTGGAAGAGGATTCAAGAAAGCAGAGTTCTGTCTGGATAGGATGCTGTCTCAGAACAAGAGGAGTTTGACACATGGGCATCAAAGATTTTTTTAATATAGGAGGCAGAATTAACAGAGTAGAGCTAGAGTTATCACTGACTAATAAGAAATTGTCACTTAATGTTAACCAGGAAAGGGAGATGTCTGCCTTTTTTATGGTTTTTTTGAATGATTTTGGTTTAATCTCTAACCAGGCATGATTATAGAATCCACCTGTTTTTGTCTTATTGTATCACAATCAATCATGAAGCCTCCTCTGAGGCTGATATTCTATAGAATTGTGTTCCACAAAGAAATATCACAACCCAGCTGTCAATCACTAGACTTGCTTCCTGAAATCTGTCAGGGGCTTCTTTTCTTTCTATCATTCAGCCTCACTACTTTAACATGTCATCTGATCTTTTCCTTTGGCAATAAGGGAGGGGGGAAAATGGTGATCAATGAGGGAATGATAAGATGACATGGGATGGGGAGGTATCATTTATTTTTGATTTGTTCTTAAGGAGTAGGGAATACTTTAAAAACATGAGATGAATGGGAATTTCAAATTTAAAGAAATTATACAGATCTGGGCTTTGGGGTCAGGAGAATTGATCCTGTCATTCAGACAGACACATCGCAGAGTACAGATTGAGTCTGTTCGCTATACTCCACAAACTTACAGAAAAACAACAAAACAGGTAATCCTAATACAATCCACACACATATTACATAGCATGAAGATTTCATGTGCAAGCTTTACAAAAGGTTGAAATTTATTCTCAAGTTCATAAATAGCACAAGATTTGCCTTTATTACATACTCAAAGTGAATACAAAATAATCTTTCATTTTTAAGATGACTGAAAACAGGCACAAGATTTTACTTTGGCCCCTTTATTCCACCTTTCAGAAATCTCTTTTTTTTTTTTTTAAGAACACAAGTTCATTTCACTTCAGTTCAGTTGCTCAGTCGTGTCCTGCTCTTTGCGACCCCGTGAATTGCAGCACGGCAGGGATCCCTGTCCATCACCATCTCCCAGAGTTCACTCAAACTCATGTCCATCGAGTTGGTGATGCCACCCAGCCATCTCATCCTCTGTGGTCCCCTTTTCCTCCTGCCCCCAATCCCTCCCAGCATCAGAGTCTTTTCCAATGAGTCAACTCTTCGCATGAGGTGGCCAAAGTACTGGAGTTTCAGCTTTAGCATCATTCCTTCCAAAGAACATCCAGGACTGATCTCCTTCAGAATGGACTGGTTGGATCTCCTTGCAGTCCAAGGGACTCTCAAGAGTCTTCTCCAACACCACAGTTCAAAAGCATCAATTCTTTGGCACTCAGCTTTCTTCACAGTCCAACTCTCAAATCCATACACGACCACTGGAAAAATCATAGCCTTGACTAAATGGACCTTTGTTGGCAAAGTAATGTCTCTGCTTTTGAATATGCTATCTAGGTTGGTCATAACTTTCCTTCCAAGGAGTAAGCATCTTTAAATTTCATGGCTGCAATCACCATCTGCAGTGATTTTGGAGCACAAGTTAAAAATCAATAAATCAGTGAAATAAATTTTTGAAAATTATAGATAAGTTCCCAGTAGGCAATATGAATGTTTAAACAGTCCTACTAAACGTCACTCCTACTTTCTCTGCTGTTTGAACCAACTGAGAGATAGCTCACAATTAATCAGCAAAAAAAGTCAACTTTATTACTGAAAAATACTTAGCTGCTGTGACATAGTTATGCAATAATAATGGCTTCTTAATTATAAACCCAGAATGAAATATAGTATCCCACAGGCCTGGCCCACTGGCAACCTCCCCGTGTGGGGACCAGCCCCTTTACAATTTGGAACCTGTATCAGTGGAATATAACGTGTTCCCTTTTAGCAGTTGAATTTCAGAGAGAGAGAGGAAAAGTGGCAGAGCTGTACATGAGCAACTCTTTATTCTAAACACATAAACTGGATAAGTTACTCCTTTTGAAAAGAGTAAATGATGAAACAGCAAGATCAGTAGTGTTAAGGGTTACTGATAACTTTACTCTCAAATTATAAATTCAGAGGGAAGTGACAAATGCTGAAAATGACCCCATGAACAATAGAAATGTGACAGGAGGAGAGGAATTGTCATTTTTCATCCCAAGGATAAAGTTATGTTCAGCTGTTTTTTTGGTACAGATCAAATACATTTTTTAGATAACCAAATAAAATAAGCATTTTTTTAGTGTCTCCTATGTGCTGGGCTTAGAAGAGCTGCAAGACTCAAATTCTACCTGAGGAATTCTCTGTGTGTTACAGGGAGGCAGCATGGGTGAGTGAACAGACCTGGTGAACAGTAACTCCAGTTCTGTCACTTATGGGCTTTATAGCTTTGAGTAAAGTATCGGATCTCTGAGGCTTAGTTTGCTCATCTGTAAAATGGGGATGATAAAGTGCCTCTCCCCTCAATGTTATAAATTTGCTTAGTGCAACGCCAGGCCAGTAGCCACTACAAATGAATGTTACTCTTCTCATGTATAAGAAGTTTAGAAGGATGTTAGCCAAAACACTATCTCCAGATTATAGCATCCATTTTGTTTCCTTTGTGCTTTTCTATATTATTTATTTTTACAATAAGCAAGCACTGCATTTTTTAAAAAATCAAAAATACATTCTGAAGAAAATCTATATTTTTAAATTATTAAAAGGAAATTTCAAAAATGTTTCAACAACCACATAATAAGAAAAGTCTTTATGAAAAATAGATGCAAAACACATACATACGCACACCATACAGGAATTAAATTTGACAGTTTTAAGAAACAGAAAACCATGATGAATAAAATTAAACACTAGCAGCCTGAAAAAAATATTTACAGTATCCATTTTAATCTCTAACAAGTCAATAAGAAAAACATGATTTAAAAAATGGGCAAAGAGTAAAAACAAATTAATACAGAGGCAATATGACTCATCAAGGAATACATTAAATTATTTCAACCTATAATCATTAAAATTTTAATTAAAATGATGACACATTATATATCATTCATAGGTTGGTAGATATTTTAAAGTTTTTGACAATTTTGCCTTATCATTTTCTATAGGAAAGTAGAAAAATAATTTAATTTTTCTCTAGCTTTGTTGATCAAAATTTATTTTTATTAAGACTATAGAAAAATGTCTTCCCATTCTACAAGTTTATATAGAAATTGTAATGTAAATTTTTAATATTGTTAAATTTGGGGAAATTTCTATCAAATTTCTTTCTTATATGAGCTATAAGATTTATAAGGAAATTAGGTATAAATGTGATTTAGTATATTCGACTATATAAAATATATGAGTTCACATATAGACATACTCATAGCGGTGGTATTGCTACAAACTTGTTCTTTCAGAAGGAAGAATTCTGATAAATTCTATTTCAAACAATTGACATCAATATTATAGTCTATGAATAAATGCATTTTATGTTGTATAATCAAATATAATAATAATGGAAAAGAGCCATTTTCTTGGATATTGATAAAAATCAAATCCCTGATTTACAAAATTGTGTCCTCTGATTAGAAGACTTTTCCACAGACTAGCTTCTGGCTCTGACATTTTAAAAATTCATTTCTTTCTCATTCACATCCTGAAGTATTGTATCATTATATAACATCTTCATATCCTCTCTCCTTCTCTCCCTTCCTCTCTCCCTCTCTTCTTTTCTGTCCCTTTATGAAACTTTGTTCTTCTCTGCCTTCAACATTCTTCACATTTTTCATCATACAGAAAGGCAATTTCATCCACTTCCATGATTGGAAATACCATCTAGAGCTTGATGACTTATAAATAAATTGCCCAGCTGAACTGCAAACATATATTCAGGTATAATAGTCATGTTTCTTTTGTTACATGACATAATACACTCAAAATTGAACTCTTTATCAAAACCAAATCTCCTTTTCTTCTTCTCCTTCTCTGCTAAATAATGATATTACTATCTATCCATTCTTACATGCTGAAATTTGTGAGTTCTATTTTACCCTTCCTCCTTTACTCCCTATTTCTAAAAATATAATTAGCTTTTGCCTTTCTAATTATCTCAGCTCTCCATTCGTTACATCTTCTTCAGTGATGTTATTGGTTATTTTGCTATTACTGATTGTTATGATGGCGATGGTCATGGTGTTTGTAGTACATAAGAAAGAATAAGCACCCTTTGAGACATTGCTTCAGCAATACTTGAACCATGAAGTTCCAGATATTCAAGCTGGTTTTAGAAAAGGCAGAGGAACCAGAGATCAAATTGCCAACATCCACTGGATCATGGAAAAAGCAAGCGAGTTCCAGAAAAACATCTACTTCTGCTTTATTGACTATGCCAAAGCCTTTAACTGTGTGGATCCCAATAAACTGTGGAAAATTCTTCAAGAGATGGAAATACCAGACCACCTGACCTTGAGAAACCTATATGCAGGTCAGGAAGCAACAGTTAGAACTGGACATGGAACAACACACTGGTTCCAAATAGGAAAAGGAGTACATCAAGGTTGTATATTGTCACCCTGTTTATTTAACTTATATGCAGAGTACATCATGAGAAACTCTGGGCTGGAAGAAACACAAGCTGGAATCAAGATTTCCAGGAGAAATATCAATAACCTCAGACATGCAGATGACACCACCCTTATGGCAGAAAGTGAAGAGGAACTCAAAAGCCTCTTGATGAAAGTGAAAGAGGAGACTGAAAAAGTTGGCTTAAAACTCAACATTCAGAAAACTAAGATCATGGCATCTGGTCCCATCACTTCATGGCAAATAGATGGGGAAACAGTGGAAACAGTGTCAGACTTTATTTTTCTGGGCTCCAAAATCACTGCAGATGGTGATTGCAGCCATGAAATTAAAAGACGCTTACTCCTTGGAAGGAAAGTTATGACCAACCTAGATAGCATATTCAAAAGCAGAGACATTACTTTGCCAACAAAGGTCCATCTAGTCAAGGCTATGGTTTTTCCTGTGGTCATGTATGGATGTGAGAGTTGAACTGTGAAGAAAGCTGAGCGCCGAAGAATTGATGCTTTTGAACTGTGGTGTTGGAGAAGACTCTTGAGAGTCCCTTGGACTGCAAGGAGATCCAACCAGTCCATTCTGAAGGAGATCAGTCCTGGATGTTCTTTGGAAGGAATAATGCTAAAGCTGAAACTCCAGTACTTTGGCCACTTCACGCGAAGAGTTGACTCATTGGAAAAGACCCTGATGCTGGGAGGGGTTGGGGGCAGGAGGAGAAGTGGAGGACAGAGGATGAGATGGCTGGATGGCATCACTGCCTCGATGGACTTGAGTCTGAGTGAACTCCCGGAGTTGGTGATGGACAGGGAGGTCTGGTGTGCTGTGATTCATGGAGTTGCAAAGAGTCGGACATGACTGAGCCACTGAAGTGAACTGAACTGAGACACTGCACTTGAGAAAACTACAGATGTCCCCCAAAAAACCTGGAAACATAGTGATGGAACTTGAGAGAGAGGTTGTAAGTCAACTACATGGAATTGATAGGCTTAAATCATGGATTGTAGGAGAGTAAAACAAAGGAAAAGGAGCAAACTTGGTTCTCCTTAAAATATATGGTTCTGTTACCACATTCAGTATAATGAGAAAATATCTCAAAATTCCCAGTACACTCCCAGCATGGGCATCTTTGAAAAGAAGATTAAAAACCTTTGCATGCCTACCTCACTTTAGCTACATAGTGGCTGAGTATATCAGCAATGCACATCCAGAAATACACATGGCACACAATGCAGTTACTGCACAGAAGGTCATTTCAGTTTTAAATGGAGCCTAGGGAAGGGCAGAGAAAAGGTCTCAAACATTTGTACATCTCTCTATGAGTTTCTTCCACCATAAAAGAAGGTGATCAAATGATGTAGCCCTCAAAGCCCCTCTCAGATCTCACTTCTCATCACTCCATGACTTTCTATGACCAAAGTTCTTCTCAATTTGACAACCGAATGACAAGGAAAAAGGAATATTCCATGTTCACCTTTACTTCAAAAGCCATTGGTTCCTGTAAAAAATTTGTATCATCTTACCATAAAAAAATAAAATAACCCAAGCCCTTTTTCCTGTATTCAGTTTCATTTACTGGTGCCCAGTAATTCTATGCTGGATTCTATGCTGAATGGATAATCTATTATGGTTTTAAATTTTTCTTTTCATGCTGTCTTTCATATTATACTTGCATTGAGTGGTTATATCACAATATCATCACCAAAATTTTTATGTCTGCTGCACTCAGTGCAGTAGACAATAATTCTACTGATAGTCTATACTCTAAAAATGTATATTCTACAGCATATGCTTGAGCTTCTTCAAAAAGCAATTTTCTAATATTGACATTGATAGAACTGTTTTATTATATTTTGAAGTTTTCCTTGTTGTTCCTTCAATATTAAAGAAATGCCTAGGGATATATCATAATTTGATATTAGTGGTAACACATTTGATTATTTTTTATGTCCAAAACTTTCAGATTCTAAAATAAGAGAATTTCCTTTTCTCTTAGCACTCTCAAACTTGAAAGCTAAAGTGTTTCTAAATTTTAAAAACCAGTCCTTTAGAATAAAAATAAAACATTGTTATCTATGAAAGCAAAGGCTGAGGTAGATGTTCTAATACTGTTTTTCAAGTAATTCGGTCTAAAGAGATGAAAATCAATATTTCAGGAAATAAAAATCTAAAGTCACAGATAAGAATATTTCATTCAATGACAATGGTTTACATACATCAGAGGATTTAGCATCATATTTTTCTATAGTACATTAGTGTTATCTATCACAGAATATGGGAATCAAGAAAAAACATGTTTTTTCATACAAACTTCTGAGGAGACAAATGTGCTGAAGTAAAATTTTCAGAAATCAGAAACAAACAAAAAAAAAAGCAGGAAATAAGCAGTTTCAAAAGGCATAATGCAAAAAATTATTAAACAGAGTCTCTTGGCCATAATGGAAGTCTCTGCTTTCATTTTCTTTCCTCTGCACTGACGTGCCTCCCTGTTCTCTCCTAGTCCTCCACCTCAGTTTCCAATTCCAACAAGAGGATTTGAAGAGGCTTTTAAAATGCATGCAGTAAAATAAGAGAAATGAAAAAGAAAACAAGCAAATCGGAAGCCAAAAGAGAATGAAATGATGAGATTAACCAGAGACTCAGTACAATAGAAATATATTCGATTCTAGTGCCTTTAGAATTCTATGCAATTATTAAAAGGAGCCACACATTTCACTCTGATTTTTTCTAGCACCAAATGCAAAACTAAAAACACGATCAGTTATTCATTTCACATTTTCTATTTATAAAGTACATCCATTGCCTGAAGAAAGCAGATTTTTGTCCTTTTTCCATTCGAAGGCTATTTTTCCCTTGAATTGTCATTAATGTATCATGGAGTAAGAAGAAAGTAGGAATACAGAGAACAACAGCAAAAAAAGTAGGTGTAGATGAAGAGAGAGCACCATTCAATCAAAAAGACCCATGGTTGTTAGACTCTGGTGATACAGGAGCAGAAAGAGGCAGTGTGTCTTTGTTTAATTTCCTGTAAACCTAGCTTGGTCTTCTCTTCTGAGGCAAATTAGCAAACAATAGTCATTTTTCTGCCTGCAGGGCTCAGAGATCTAAGAATACTCCTGTCTCATTTTGCTAACATAAACTCATTGGAAATTTGGTCACTGACCACATAAGACCACTTGCTGCTGCTGCTGCTATGTTGCTTCAGTGGTGTCCGACCCTGTGTGACCCCAGAGATGGCAGCCCACCAGGCTCCCCAGTCCCTGTGATTCTCCAAGCAAGAACATTGGAGTGGGTTGCCATTTCCTTCTCCAAGGCATGAAAGTGAAAAGTGAAAGTGAAGTCGCTCAGTCGTGTCCAACTCCTAGCGACCCCATGGACTGCAGCCTACCAGGCTCCTCCGTCCATGGGAAATAAATGTAAATAAAATGTTTTAGAATATTTTATAGTACAGTCCGAAATCTCTTGTTTGCTCCACTAAGCTAGTGGAGAACTTAACAGAAAATAATAAACTAATATACACTCTCTTTCTGTGTTAATGCCTGATGAGAGTGTATCATAGGTTTTGGTTGTTTTCAATTCCTCTCTCTCTCTCTCACACACACACACACACACACACAAACACACATACACACATTTGCCTGAGACAACAGAATGGTCTAGATAATAGAAGAGAGATTCAGGTGGGTACTCATATGTCTACTTTCTTCTTCTAAATAATAACCTGAAATGTAGGACAAGTGACTTTATTTCATTTGATTTATCCAATTAATCATGAGTATCAAAAGATGACACTCTGAGGTTTTTTTCTCTATTAAAACTGTGAATTTTTCTACATGAGGGTAAGTGGATATGAAAGTCATGACAGATATGAAAAAGTATCCAAGCACAGTGCTGAACATAGAAAAGGGGCTCATTGAATCTTCACAGAGTTAGATAGCTTTCTTCTTCACAGATAAAGAGTAAAAGAGAAAAAAGAAAAACTCCATTTGTCAAAAACATCAAAGGGCAAAAAATAAGCCCCCCAAAAGATAAAAACATCCTGTACATCCCAATTGGTTCTATTGTGAACTCCTTAAAAATTTAAGAATACACAGAAGAACTGTACAAAGAAGATCTTCATGACCAAGATAATCATGATGGTGTGATCACTCACACTCACCTAGAGCCAGACATTCTGGAATGTGAAGTCAAGTAGGACTTAGGAGGCATCACTATGAACAAAGCTAGTTGAGATGATGGAATTCCAGTTGAGCTATTTCAAATCCTGAAAGATGATGCTGTGAAAGTGCTGCACTCAGTATGCCAGCAAAAATTTGGAAAACTCAGCAGTGGCCACAGGACTGGAAAAGGTCAGTTTTCATTCCAATCCCAAAGAAAGGCAATGCCAAAGAACGCTCAAACTACTGTACAATTGCACTCATCTCACATGCTAGAACAATAATGCTCAAAATTCTCCAAGCCAGGCTTCACCAATACGTGAACCATGAAATTCCAGATGTTCAAGCTGGTTTTAGAAAAGGCAGAGGAACCAGAGATCAAATAGCCAACATCCATTGGATCATCAAAAAAGCAAGAGAGTTCCAGAAACACATCTACTTCTGCTTTATTGACTAGGCCAAAGCCTTTGACTATGTGGATCACAATAAACTGTGGAAAATTCTTGAAAGAGATGGGAATACCAGACCACCTGACCTGCCTCTCAAGAAACCTGTATGCAGGTCAGGAAGCAATAGCTAGAACTGGGCATGGAACAACAAACTGGTTCCAAATAGGGAAAGGAGTATGTCAAGGCTGTATATTGTCACCTTGCTTATTTAACTTATATGCAGAGTACATCATGAGAAACGCTGGGCTGGAAGAAGCACAAGCTGGAATCAAGATTGCTGGGAGAAATATCAATCACCTCAGATGTGCAGATGACACCACTCTTAAGGCAGAAAGTGAAGAGGAACTAAAGAGCCTCTTGATGAAGGTGAAAGAGGAGAGTGAAAAAGTTGGCTTAAAGCTCAACATTCAGAAAACAAAGATCATGGCATCCAGTCCCATCACTTCATGGCAAATAGATGGGGAAACAGTGGAAACAGTATCAGACTTTATTTTTGGGGGCTCCAAAATCACTGAAGATGGTGATTGCAGCCATGAAATTAAAAGATGCTTACTCCTTGCAAGGAAAGTTATGACCAACCTAGACAGCATATTAAAAAGCAGAGACATTACTTTGTCAACAAAGGTCCATCTAGTCAAGGCTATGGTTTTTCCAGTAGTCATGTATGGATGTGAGAGTTGGACTGTTAAGAAAGCTGAGTGCTGAAGAATTGATGCTCTTGAACTGTGGTGTTGGAGAAGACTCTTGAGAGTCCCTTGGACTGCAAGGAGATCTGACCAGTCCATCCTAAAGGATATCAGTCGTGGGTGTTCATTGGAAGGACTGATGCTGAGGCTGAAACTCCAATACTTTGGCCACTTGATGCAAAGAGCTGACTCATTTGAAAAGACCCTGGTGCTGGGAAAGATTGAGGGCAGAAGGAGAAGGGGACAACAGAGGATGAGATGGTTGGATCGCAGCACCAACTCAATGGACATGAGTTTGAGTGGACTCCAGGAGTTGGTGATGGACAGGGAGGCCTGGTGTGCTGTGGTTCATGGGGTCGCAAAGAATTGGACACGACTGAGCGACTGAATTGAATTGAACTGAAAATAGGTAGAGAGCTATGTGAAGTTCATGATGGTGTACGAAACTGGCAAGATGGATTCTGGATTGTGGGTGGGGTAGGTGTATGCTAAGTAGTGTCTGATTCTTTGCAACCCCTTATGACCCCATGGGCTGTAGCCCACAAAGATCTTCTGTCCATGAGATTATACAGGCAAGTATACTGAAATGGGTTGCCATTTCCTCCTTCAGGGGATTTTCCGAACCCAGAGATTGAACCTGCATCTCTTCTGTCTCCTGCACTGGCAGATGGATTCTTGACCACTGAGCCACCAGAGAAGTCCATCCTCTTTTCATGCATCCTTGATCTTTTTTGTTTTTGGACAAAGACAGGGTCATCACAACTCAAGAATTAACTCAAAAACACAATAGAATAACAAAAGGTTTACAAAGCCTATCTCTGCAAAAGTAGTTAATTCAGGGTGGCTTCATTTAGTACATGTGGGTCAAAATTCAATGAGGTTTTGGTAACTGGGGAAATAGCTTGAAGAACGGGTTTGAAAATAAATAGGAATTATAGCCACAAACAAGGAAGGACATTTACAAACAAAAGATATATATGGAGCACAGAAGAATAGATGAGCTGCCCATGAAATGAGCTTCCTGACGCCCTTTCCCTAAAATATCACCTGAAAGCTCCATAAAAATCACTCTGTTGGATCAATCATTGAAGGTTCTGAGAATATATTTTTTAAATAGTTTTATGGCAATTCATTTGGATTCATATTGCAAATAAGTTACTATATCACTTAGAACAAAATTTCAGAAATACATACTAGGAAAATTTCCATAGGATAACTAGGAAGCAGAAAAATAGCTTGGCCCACTACCTAGAGGAAAAGACCCAATTCAGTGACTACAGCAGGAATGATCAACGTCAGGAAGGCCCTATAGTCCAGGGGAGACACTCTGGGAATATGTCACCTATCCCTCCCAGTTTGTTTTGTCCACTTCGCCACCAAATTCATCTATGACTTGGTAAGAAGTAAAAGGCCTGAAGGATGGGTGAAGGATTGTGTATTGACATCCAGGAGTTCAACTCAGACCCACCCAGGTAAACTGAACAAGAAAGGTGGCCCTTCCTTCGGTTCCCTTCTTTGGCACGCTTGCTAACTCTGGTGTACACACTCCGATAGCTTGTAGTGTGAGTCTAATCATTCATGTCACTTTCCGGGGGCAATGTTCATACCACCACATAGAACAGAACAAAATGAAAAGCTCATGTTTGCTGGACAGCATGACCCCCTTTCTGATCAGACTATTGTTTTAGATTGAAGCCTTTGAGGCTATACTGGAGGCAACTGGAATTCTCAGACCTTTAGTCTTGTATTATTCATTCACATATTTTGGAAACTGCTGAACCCCTTTTTATATGTTGCTGTGATTCAAAGTGTGAGTAACTGAGATAAGAATACTGCCTGTCTGTAGAGGAAGGATCTTTGAATAAATGGAGAAAATGAAACATCATTGTTCCCATAAGATGCCAAGTGAAATAACTTTTATAGACAAATATTTACTTTTTCTTTTATGATGTGAGACTCTAACCTAATTTTGTTTCACAAAACATCTCATTCTAAAGGAGGAAAGGCTTTTTTAACTGAAATAATCATACATTAATAAACACGTAGGGCTAAGATGAGCCTGAAGAAAAGGTTAGAAGTATGATGAGTCATAAACTGACAGTAAAGAAACTGATTATTTAACATAAAGCATTGTACTAAAGATAAGCTGTGGAATGTATGTCTATTGCCTGAGACGGGGACTAATGCAGTCGAGTGTGCTATGGTTTAGCTAGCAAGGTTTGGGGAGGTTGGTTTATTTTTGTTTTCTTTCTGCTTTGAGGGAGAAATTTCTGCTAATAAACAACATCAAAAAGTTTAAAACTTCTTGAGCATCAAGGTCAATTACTCAAAGGTCTTAAAAGTCGTATCTTTTATTTCATTTTTGATTTTTTACTACAGAAGATTTGGGTTGGGAAGATCCCCTGGAGAAGGAAATAGCAACCCCCTCCATTAATCTTGCCTGGAGAATCCCATAGACAGAAGAGCCTGGCGGGCTACAGGCCATGGGTCACAAAGAGTCAGACATGACTGAGTGACTTAGCTCACAAGCACGCTACAATCAAATTGGTTTGCCTCTTCAGAGATCAAACCCACGTCTCCAGCATTGGCAGGCAGATTCTTTACCACTGAGCCGCCTGGCAAGCACACACACACACACACACACACACATATATACTCTTGTACAATTACATTGTTCCGTAGTTTTAGTTGTATATCTGAAATTTTTCTCCTACTTACTTAGAATTAAATGTATTATTACCCACTGTATAGATACTTGACTGAGTGCTCCCTGAGTCTATTACACTTATCACAGTGCCTGGTACATTTTTTTAAAAAAGCAAATAAACCAATAAATCAGTATGGCAGCTATTCTTATAACCATCTTACAGATAGCAAAACCGATAAGTAGAGAAATAGGCACATGATTATAAATGGGCAACCTAGTACTCTGAAAGCGGATAAGGCAATGGCACCCCACTCCAGTACTCTTGCCTGGAAAATCCCATGGATGGAGGACCCTGGTAGGCTGCAGCCCATGGGGTCGCGAAGAGTCGGACACGACTGAGCGGCTTCACTTTCACTTTTCACTTTCATGCACTGGAGAAGGAAATGGCAACCCACTCCAGTGTTCTTGCTTGGAGAATCCCAGGGATGGGGGAGCCTGGCGGGCTGCCGTCTATGGGGTCGCGCAGAGTCAGACATGACTGAAGCGACTTAGCAGCAACAGCAGTACTCTGAAAGAGTTTATATCTAATCAGATGCTTTCCACTAATCCTTGCAATTGTTTTTGCTTTGGATTTGGAAGGGTTGTTTGCTTTTTGCCTTTCAGTTTTCAATTTTTTTTTTACTAAAAACTTCATTGCATTTCACACTGATGGGGTTTTTTTCTGACTCTGCAACTGCTTTTCCCTCATCTACTAGGTACACCAAAATGAAGACTGCCACCAACATCTATATTTTCAACCTCGCCCTGGCAGATGCCCTGGCAACCAGTACCCTGCCTTTCCAGAGTGTCAATTACCTGATGGGAACATGGCCGTTTGGAACCATCCTGTGCAAGATTGTGATCTCCATAGATTACTACAATATGTTCACCAGCATATTCACCCTCTGCACCATGAGTGTGGATCGCTACATTGCAGTCTGCCATCCTGTCAAGGCCCTGGATTTCCGCACTCCCCGTAATGCCAAGATCATCAACATCTGCAACTGGATCCTCTCTTCAGCCATTGGTCTGCCTGTGATGTTCATGGCAACGACAAAGTACCGGCAAGGTTAGTGATGCTGCGGGCCTTGGGAATGGAGAGTATACAGATAGATATGTTGGTGACGCCATGAGCCAAGTAGATTACAGAGTGGTCCAGGCTATGCAAACTGTAGTTTTCATGATTCTTCTCATAAAATACTTTTGAATATTTTGAAATAGGAATTTTCCCCTAAAATTTTAAGTCCAGTGAACAATTTAGAAAGAATATAAACCAAAATCTATCCATTCCTGATTCTTCTGCACTTACTTCATCCAAACGATGGCAGCATAAGAACACAGACCTTTAAAGAGTAATTAGAGCTTAGACCCAAAGAACATTAAGTGGAGGCTTGTTTGAAAATGTCAAGTGACTGCCTACATGACAAGTGTATCTTTTTAGACCTTATTTCAGAATGATAAACCACGCATCAAAAAGAGGAGTTAAGGGAATTTGCTGCTGGTCCATTGCTTAGGGCTTGGCACTTTCACTGTGGTGCCCTGGGTAGGAAAACTGAGATCCCACAAGCTCTTCAGGAAGCCAGAACAAGAGAAAAAAAAGTGGAGTGAAGGCACCCAGTAGCTGGAAACCCCTGTAGAGTCTGGACAGTGATTATATTTTTATGTCAACTTAGACTCCATAGAGAATCTAGCTTGTGGCGAGAGATACATAACATCATCAAAGTGGACAACCAAATGACATATTTGGAAAAATCAAGAGAGATCTGAGTTTTTTTCCATGAATTCTTTAAATCTTCCTTCCAGGATTTGTGTAGCAAGAGCCATAAGTTAACTCGGGTCAAGGCTATAAATTAGAAAGCAAAATGGCAATATTAACACCTGATGATAGCATTAAATGTTCCTGCTAATTCCTCCTTATAATTCTTTTTCTCTAGGTTCCATAGATTGTACACTAACATTCTCTCACCCAACGTGGTACTGGGAAAACCTGCTGAAAATCTGTGTTTTCATCTTTGCCTTCATCATGCCTATCCTCATCATTACAGTGTGTTATGGGCTGATGATCTTACGCCTCAAGAGTGTCCGCATGCTCTCTGGCTCCAAAGAAAAGGACAGGAACCTGCGAAGAATCACCAGGATGGTGCTGGTGGTTGTGGCTGTGTTCATTGTCTGCTGGACGCCCATTCACATCTACGTCATCATTAAAGCCTTGATCACAATCCCGGAAACTACTTTCCAGACCGTTTCCTGGCACTTCTGCATCGCTCTAGGTTATACCAACAGTTGCCTGAACCCCGTCCTTTATGCATTTCTGGATGAAAACTTCAAACGATGCTTCAGAGAGTTCTGTATCCCAACTTCCTCCACCATTGAGCAGCAAAACTCCACTCGAATTCGTCAGAACACCAGAGACCACCCCTCCACAGCCAATACGGTGGATAGGACTAACCATCAGGTATGCAGCTTTTAGGACTGGGTGTACCTACCGGGGATGACATAAAAATTACAGAGCTTTTTAAAGTCCAGCATTAGAATCTATTAGAAGTGGACCAGTAACTCAGGGGTTGAGGTCAGTACAAGGAGGGAGGGAGGAAAGGAGGAAATTATGATCACTGTGACCGAGGGACACTTCATTATATAAACCAAGCTCTATGTATTTTGCACATAATCATATAGATATAGAGACATTCCAATTAGAAATCCATAAATCTTCTAGAAGTCTGTGTTGCCACAGCCTTTTCGTCTACACAAGATTAATGACTTCAGCACATTGAAGAAGAGATCCTAATCTAGAATTCTGTTTCCCCTAATATTAGGTGTTTCATGCATATCATTCCAACATCCCTGTCACTTCTTTTTTAGCTTAATATAATGGTTTTATTGCTTGTTCACTAGAATACAAAGCCCAGCGGAGGACACACTGCCTTCCTTCAGCTCATGGATATTCCACCAGGAATAGATGGCCTTTATAATTGGTGGGCTTCCCTGGTGGCTCAGATAGTAACGAGTCTGTCTGCAATGCAGGAGACCCGGGTTTGATCCCTGGGTTGGAAAGATCCCCTGGAGAAAGAAATGGCAACCACTCCAGTATGCTTGCCTATAAAATCCAGAAAGGAGAGTCTGGCGGGCTATAGTCCATGGGGTCACAGAGAGTCAGACATGCCTGAAGTAACTAACATGACGACGACAAAGATCAGCGTGGGGATGAATAGAGAGAGAGAGACAGGGAAAGGCGCACAGACTCTTAACTGCCTTAACTTTGACATAACACATTTGACTTTCAACTACAGTCCTTTGGACCAAACTGGTCATAAAGCCCTAACCAAGGGCAAAGGAGGCTGGGAAATTTAGCAGGGGGTATAGAATTAAGTGACCACTAGCTCTGCCACAGTGCTTCCGTGGCATCTACCTCTATCCCCAAGTGAAGTCCCTGTCACTTCTCTAAAGCCAGTCCTGCTCTGGTTCTGTGGTTGCAAAGAAAGCATCAGCATTTTGCCCACTGTGGTTATGGGGGACCATGTTCCCAGGGTCACAGAAAAGGAGAAAGAAAGTCAAATGGACACCTTTACTTTGTGAAGTCATTAACTTGTAAATTTTCATACCTGAACTCAAACCTATTACTTCATAGAACTAAGTTAGTTTTATAACAGTATTAGTTATATTAGTATAAAAATTAGTTATAAACTAATATAAAACAGTAGTTATAAACTAAATTAGTTTTATAACTGACTGTAGCCCACCAAGTTCCTCTGTCCCTGGGATTTCCCAGGCAAGAATTTGGAGTGGGTTTTCCATTTCCTCTTCCAGGGGATCCCTCTGACCTAGGGATCAAACCCGCATCTCCTGCATTGGCAGGTGGATTCTTTACCGCCAACCCACCTGGGAAGCCCAGTCAACATGCCCCTTGAGGTTAATATCATAAAGAGAGACTATTTCCTGGAAGATGTATCCCTACACATAAAAGAGTACAGACGGGAGCCTGCATGGAAGAGGCCAGATTTACACACAGCAGTATAATCACTCAAGAAATCAAAAAAAAAGAAAAGAGAAAAACATCTGTCCCTAGGCTACTGTTGCCTGTTCAGCCTCTGATTTCGAAAATTTGGCCTCCAACCTGTTAAGTAAATCAGTCACTTACTTATCAATGTAAGCAAGTAAATTTCCAAATAATGGTGCTGGCATCCCCCAAATCATGGCTTATGTAATTTTATAAAACAGAGCTCAAATGCAAACTCCCTGTGAAAGTAAATCCTCATGTTAGAAGCTTAGATAAAGTTTCTAGGATCAGGGAGCAACCATGGGAACAGATGGCTCCATGACAATCACCTGGAAGCCAAATCAAGGGGCCAGAAGGAGAGCCTGACTTCCTTAAGATGCAGCTGCTTCATCTCTGCTTTCTCTTCTCCCACTACCGCCACCGAACCGACCCCACCCCAGGCTCACCCTTCTAATTGACTGCAGGACTAATGCAATATGGCCCAGATGGATCTGTCACAGGGGCATTAATCCTCATACCCTCAATATTAAATCACGCTCACATGAACCCAGGAACTGGCAAGCCCTAGGGAGCATGAGGTAATGATGGCAGACCTACTTCCAACCAAAGGGAAGTGATTAACTTATTATGTCTCATTTCTAATTCCATTTCCGAAAGGAAAGCCAGAAAGAAATGTTTTCCTACTCTGCTCCTTTCTTTTTTTTTTTTTCCTTCATCATCAAGACCTCTAAGCCTGTTCCTTTTGCTAAGCATAGCCCCTTCTCAGTGGCTATGGAAATCTTGTGAATAACTTAAAGTGGGTAGGCATTTAAATAGATTTTTCTCTAAGGCGAGGATAATACATT
Organism: Bos javanicus; assembly: GCF_032452875.1. Taxonomy (NCBI): domain Eukaryota; kingdom Metazoa; phylum Chordata; class Mammalia; order Artiodactyla; family Bovidae; genus Bos; species Bos javanicus. The sequence continues at coordinate 90,870,730 of NC_083876.1, forward strand.
AAAGAATGCAACTTCAAACTCTCAGTCCTAAACTATGGTTCAAATATTTTCAAATATCTCAGTCCTAAACTATGGTTCAAATATATTGGAGAAATATAGTTCCATTGGAACAAGACGATGGCCATTACAAAGGATTAGTTCTTTCTCCTTAAGCACCAGCTCATACCTTCTCTCTCCTTTGGAGTGTGGATATTGGTCTCATACCCTGGATATTGCCGGAGCTTCGTGTCACATTTGATCCTCTCAGCGTCCTTCACTTGCCTTGCTCTCCTGGCAAGACAGCTCCCAGCCTGTCTGCTGGAGTGTGTTTCCTGAGTTCACCATGAATGCCCTCCAGCTGTCCTGCCACTGCCCTTGAGTCCCCTCCAAATCCTGCCTTTCCACATCCGTGTGGTCCTTGCACAGCCAGACAGAGGAGAAAGGAAGCTAATTAGGGGAGCTCTGTTCTGAGTAACTAAAAGGTTTGTCTTAAAAATACATCCAATTAGGGCTTATCTTCATTGCTGCCTCTATGAAGCAGCATCAGTGTCAGATAACAGCAGAAACACATTAGCCCTAGAGCTGGCTGCTTTCCCAAAATGCCCAGCTGGGAGAGTTTGACAGAGAAGAGCTGCTGCTGGGGAAAGAGGAAAAGACATACTGACATATCTGAAAATTAAGATAAATCAAAGATCTCTCCATTGGTGTGTCATCATTAGAATCAAGGCAGTTACACACATACACCTAGAACAATATACAAGCCTTTGATGATCACATCAATAATATATCAAAATGGTAAAATTATTTCAGGAAAAAATTGGAGACTTTATGGTTGTCTGTGTGGGGTTAGTGGTACAGAATCTGCCTGCCAATGAAGGAGACACACGAAACATGGGTTTGATCCCTTGGTCGGGAAGATCCCCTGGAGGAGGAAATGGCAATCCACTCCACTATTGCCTGGAAAATCCCATGGACAGAGGAGCCTGAGAGTCTACAGTCCATGAGGCCACAAAGAATCAGCCACAACTAAGCAATTGAGCACACAGAATATATAGGACATAGTTGATTAGTTTATAAATTCAGTATCTGACAGGCAGGTTTTGTTCTTTCTTTTTTCTTTTAACTCATGAGCCATCATGTTATGAGACAGAGCTAATTGGATTCATATTAACTTTTTAACTGCTTGTTTTAAATGTATACCATTGTAGATATTTATGTCCTGACTTTGTCTTTGTATTTTCTCCACGAAATGTGTTATTCTATCTATGTCACATCTCAAGCACATTAGTCAACTTCATATTCTGCAGATCAGAGATCCAATATCAAACCTTCCCAGGGTGTCTGTACTCTGACAACTGTATACTGAGACCATGTCCATACAACGCAAAGTCAAGTGGAGAGGTGGCAGTTATCAAGGTAATTCAATAAACCTTATAAGAAAGTTTTGTGCCCAGAATAAACTTTGAGTCATATAGATAGGTAAGGGCTACTTGGTCAGTTCTAGCTGCATAACAAATCATTCCAAAATTTATTGGCTGACAGAAGCCATTTACTTAGTTTACAATTCTATTGATCAGTGATTTGGGCTGAGCTAAGATAGGCAGTTCTCCCCAGTCTCAGCTGGGCTGTCAGCCAGCTGATCTAGTGGCCATAGTAAGAATGGCTGGCTCTTCATGGATCCGCATCTTCTGTCATTCATGTTAGCCCAGGAGTGTTCCCATGGTGATCAGGTGATCACAGGTTCCAGACTCAAAGGATGGGAAAACAGACTCCACCTATAGATGTCTGGAGCTGCAGTTGCATTGCAAAAGGATGTGGATTTAGGGAGGGAAGTCACTGTGGCCACATGTGATCACCATCTACAGTAGCACATTCTGCCTGGGGCAGGCAAGTCACAGCTTCCTGGAGGACAAACCACATCTGCCTCAGTCTTCCATGTACCTCCAAGTATCTGAATACCTGAATGACCTCGGAGGGCTCTTGGTATTTCAGGAGATATGGAAGGGGCCAGAATGATCCTTTTCTTGGAACTGATTGACAAGCTAAAGGATCGTGTGACACCCTGACTTATTTCATACTTACCCTTCAATAAGAGGAAAATATTCACAGGAGGGATTCTTCATTTTTTCCCTCCAGTCTCTAGTCCTCTAATCCAGTTACACCTTTCAAAAATTTTCTTACCTTTGTGCTTGTCTTCTAATTTTAAATAAATGCTAGTGATGAGGAAATCAAGAACGAGACTCAGTGCCCTAAAGAGGTCATGTCCTGGCTCATTGTGGGGAAAAAAAAAAAAAGATAGGTTCATATTCTTTTGTGCATTCCAGGGTCCAGCCTACTGCTCCAGGATAATGCGTGATTTGTGTTCAACTTGTTGTCTTTAAGTCTTCTAGATCTTTGTTAGGTAGACTTAGGTAAAGGTATTCATTTTCCATTTGCTGTCAGTGCAGTTTAATTTCTTTGTATGTGTACCACCCTTTTGTTGTCCTCATTGGATTCTACTTGGCTTCAAAACACTTCCATCGTTTGCTCAAATCAGTCCAGGTCCAGCTCAGACCTGAGATGTCGGCCACTACTGACCTGCCTTCCTGTGTGGTTTCCACCCTAATCATATTCTCAAATGCATTTTTGTTTTGACAAAAGATTGATTTTTAATGCGTAACATTATATTGGAAAAGAGAATTCTATTATATCTACTGGATTGTTATTAGTATTCAGAGTCTGTATTAGCTATAGCTATAATATTAATAATAATGGTATCTTATATAATAGCATGCTGATTAAAAAGGACTTTTATCATATCAGCTTCTAATAATAACCCTAATGGGTAAACATGAAAAAAATAAATGTTCAGGGAGGTTAATAATTATACAATATCAAATCATCAGTAAGAGGTAAAACTCAGACAGACATGTAGAATTCTAATATTTTCTTAACTTTTTATTTTGTACTGGAGTATTAACAATGCTGTAATAGTTTCAGATGGATACCAAAGGGATTCAGCCATACATATACATTTACCATTATCCCCCAAACTCCCCTCCCATCCAGCCTGCTGCACAACAATGAGAAGAGTTCCCTGTTTTATACAGTAGGTCCTTGTTGGTTATCTATTTTAAATAGAGCAGTGTGTATATGTCTATCCCAAACTCCCTAACCATCCCTTCCCTTCAACCTTCCCCTCAGCAACCATAAATTCATTCTCTGAAAGGCTTTTCCTGTTTTGTAAATAAGTCTGTTTGTATCACTTCTTTTTAGATAGAATTCTAATACAAATCCAAAACTTTCCTCTGTTATCCCACAAAACACCATTGTGCATTCAAATATTAGGGTGTGGCCTCAAGCAGAAGATTTCAAGCTTTACTATGAGCTCCAGAATAATTCTGGAGTAACTCTAAGAAAGACTGGTTCACTGAGTCAGGGTAGGGTCCAAAAATCTGAATGTTGAATAAAGCACTAAACTGAAAACTCCAAATTAAAATATGACTTCATCCAAATATTATCACAGTTACTGGTGTGTCTAACTTGAGTAGCCCATTCAGTCAAGATGACTGGCCCAATGTTCTTCACCAAATGAATCTTGTGTTTAGTAAAATGATATAGATAACCTTTGATAAAGCCTTATCAATCAGTGAGTCTTATAGGAGAAAGTAAGACAACAGTGATAAAGCTAATGTTATGCTGCTGCTGCTGCTGCTAAGTCGCTTCAGTCATGTCCAACTCTGTGTGACCCCATAGACGGCAGCCCAACAGGCTCCCCCATCCCTGGGATTCTCCAGGCAAGAACACTGGAGTGGGTTGCCATTTCCTTCTCCGATGCATGAAAGTGAAAAGTGAAAGTGAAGTCTCTCAGTCGTGTCTGACTCTTAGCGACCCCGTGGACTGCAGCCTACCAGGCTCCTCCATCCATGGAATTTTGCAGGCAAGAGTACTGGAGTGGGGTGCCATTACCTCCTGCCAACTCCTCATCGATATGGCAAGCCCATTCCTAAACCCTTTGGTTACTATTTTTAAAGCAGTTTCTTGACATTTTAATCAAAGTAGTAAGTCAAGAAATGACATACTTTGCATTTGTATTAATTATATAATTAATAATTATATATTAATTATATAATTATAATTAATCATATATTAATTATAATAATATAATATATATTAATTATATATACTATATTAATACAAACTATATTATCCCTAGCTAAACTAAAAGCGGAAGCCTAGTTTGTCAAATCAACTACATCATTCTTAAAAGTCGGCTCTCAATGTTTTTTACAAGACATCTCTGGAGAGCCAATTTAAGATGGAAAAGTATTTTAATTCCATGACAAAAGACCCAAAATGAGAATAGCTCACAAAATTACCATGCTTGACTACATTAATACATATTTTATGAATGGGGTCCAAGTGGCTATGCTTGCAATTCTTTGACTTAAAAGGAAAACAGTCCCAGTTATGAGTGTGTGAGTGAGAGAGAGAGCGAGCATGCATGTGCATGATGTAGGTGTGCCTCTATACATGTGTAGTACTAAAGGATATCTAAGTTGAAAATGAATCCCACCATTCATAAGTAGCAGAAAAAATAATTATGTTTCTTTAAATTGACTACAGTCTGGGAAAAGAAAATATTGTTTACTTGGAAATACGTTTATTCCCACAAAATATTTGGCTACTAGTAATAACTGACCTGAATAGACATTTCTCCAAAGAAGATATATGGATGGCCAACAGGCACATGGAAAGATGCTCAACATCACTAATTATTAGAAAACTGCAAAGTAAAACTACAATGAGGTATCATTTCACATAAATCAGAATGATCATCAAAGTCTGCAAACAATAAATGCTGGGGAAGGCATGGAGAAAAAGGAACCCTCCTCCTACACTGTTGGTGAGAATGTAAATTGGTACAGCCACTATGGAGAATAGTACGAGTTTCCTTTAAAAAACTAAAAGTAGAGTTATCATACAAGCCTGCAATCCCACTCCTGGGCACATATTCAGACAAAACTCTAATTCAAAATATACACGGCACTCCAATGTTTATTGCAGCACTATTTATAGTAACATAAAACATGCAAGTAATCTAAATGTACATTAAGAGATGAATGGATAAAGATGTGGTGTGTGTGTGTGTGTGTGTATATATATATATATATATATATATATACATACATACAGTGGAATATCACTCAGCCACAAAAAAAATTAAATTAACACCATTTGCAACAACATGGATGGACCCAGAGATGATCATACTAAGTGAAATAAGTCAGTAAGAGAAAGACAAATAGCATATATATCACTTACATAAAAATGATACAAATGAAAGTGAAAGTCGCTCAGTTGTGTCCAGCTCTTTGTGACCCCATGGACTATACAGTCCATAGAATTCTTCAGGCCAGAAAATTGAGTAGGTAGCCTTTCCCTTCTCTAGGGGATCTTCCCAACCCAGGGATCGAACCCAGGTTTCCGGCATTGCAGGCAGATTCTTTACCAGCTGAGCCACAAGGGAGTATATTTACAAAACTGGAACAGACTCACAGACAGAGAAAACAAATGTATGGTTATCAAAGGGGATAACAGGAGGCAGGAGACAAATTAGGAGTTTGGGAGTAACATATACCCACTACTATATATAAAGTAGATAAATAACAAGATCTATTGTACAGCACAGGGAACCATATTCAATATCCTGTAATAAGCTATAATGGAAAAGAATCTGGAAAAGAAATATGTGTATGTACATGTATAACTGAAACACTTTGCTGTACACTTGAAACTAACACAAAATTGTAAATTAACTATACTTCAGTTAAAAATGGCTAAAAAAAGAAAAGAAGAAAACAGAGTTACAATATTTGCATTTGGATAAATTTAGGCTTATCTAAAATAAGACTGTTAGAAATAACATTTATTAACCAGTTTGTATCCAGAGTATCTTATTTAATCATATAAGGTATGGATTATCTCTACAGTTGAGGAAATCAATGTTTAAGGAATTAACATGCCCAAGGTCATAGGTAAAAAGTAGTGGCTGAGGAATGAATCCAGTTAAATTTGACATTATAGACCTATCCTACTCTCCTCCCAGTCTGTTTTCCCCGTCACTCAGTGGTGGCTTTGAGAACTAGATTATAGCATTTATATACTGACAGTTTGAATGCCATAAGACCTTTATACAGGTTTGTTTAGATGTACTCATAGAGTATTTTTGTATCTGTGTGTAAGAGTAAGCAGTCAAATGATGTTTAATGACTAGCATAGGGAATTAGAAACTCAGTAATGGGGATCTCATTTGATTCATTTGAAAAGACCCTGATGGAAGATTGAAGGCAGGAGGAGAAGGGAACGACAGAGGATGAGATGGTTGGATGGCATCACGGATTCAATAGACATGATTTTGAGTAAACTCCAGAAGTTGGTGATGGACAGGGAGGCCTGGCGTGCTGCAGTGCATGGGGTTGCAGAGTCAGACACAGCTGAACGACTGAACTGAACTGAATGGGAATCTCTAATTTTCTAAACCTAGAGACACAGGGATTCCCTTGCCACTGGCAGTCTTAAAAGTCCAAACATCACATTTTGAATCCATAAAATGGGATGCTACAAAAATTCAAGTGTTAAGATTTGATATTTAGGGAATCAGAACAAATGATTCTTTCGTAAGTTTTTTAGTTTTTACAAGTTCCACTGAGTTCTTACAGAACACTACTACAGTGAAATGCTAATATGTGGTCCATGAAAAAATAGGTTTTAGGTGAATATTCAGAAATGTTGCATATCTTATTTAGGTCATGGGGACTGATACTGTGGATTAGCACTTTAAAGGCTCTGAAAAGCCCTATTGTGTATTTATGTGTGTGTATGTATATGTGTTGCATTTAGTTCTGTATATGTACTCACGTCTTGTTTTTAAGCTAAACTGTTCAAACTTATCTGAACACAGTCTGTTTTTTTTGTTTTTGTTTTTGATTGAGCTTCTCTGGTAGCTCAGCTGGTACAGAATCCTCCTGCAATGCAGGAGACCCTGGTTCAATTCCTGAGTCAGGAAGATCTGCTGGAGAAGGGATAGGCTACCCACTCCAGTATTCTTGGGCTTCCCTAGTACCTCAGCTGGTAAAGAATATGCCTACAATGTGGGAGACCTGGGTTCAATCCCTGGATTGGGAAGATCCCCTGGAGAAGGGAAAGGCTACCCACTCCAGTATTCTGGCCTGGAGAATTCATGGACTGTGAAGTCCATGGGGTACTTAATTTCTGGGACTTCCCTGTAGTTCAAATGGTAAAGAATCTGCATGCAATGCAGGAGACCAGGGTTCAACCCCTGGGTCAGGAAGATCCTCTGGAGAAGGGAATGACAATCCACTCCAGTATTCTTGCCTGGAGAATCCCATGGACAGAGAAGCCTGGTGGACTACAGTCCATGGAGTCTCAAAGAGTTGGACATGACAGAGAGACTAACACAGACATAATTGCATTACAATATTATGTTAATTTCTGCTGTACAACAAAATGAATTAGTTAGACATATACACAGATCCCTTCCCTGTTGGACCTCCCTGCCACCCACTCCTCATCCCACCCATCTAGGTTGTCACAGATCACTGAGCTGAGTGCCCTGTGCTACACAGCAGATTCCCACTCAGGTCAGTTCAGTTCAGTTGCTCAGTCGTATCCGACTCTTTGCGACCCCATGGACTGCAGCACACCAGGCTTCCCTGTCCATCACCAACTCCCAGAGTTTACTCAAATTCACATCCATTGAGTTGGTAATGCCATCCAACCATCTCATCCTCTGTCATCCCCTTCTCCTCCTGCCTTCAATATTTCCCAGCATCAGGTGACCAAAGTACTGGAGTTTCAGCTTCAGCATCAGTCCTTCCAATGAATATTCAGGACTAGTTTCCTTTAGGATGGACTAGTTGGATCTCCTTGCAGTCCAAGAGACTCTCAAGAGTCTTCTCCAACACCACAGTTCAAAAGCACCAATTCTTCAGTGCTCAGCTTTCTTTATAGTCCAGTCCTCACATCCATATGTGACTACTGAAAAACCATAGTTTTGACTAGACAGACCTTTGCTGGCCAAGTAATGTCTCTGCTTTTTAATATGCTATCTGGGTTGGTCATAACTTTCCTCCCAAGTGTCTTTTAATTTCTTGGCTGCAGTCGCCATCTACAATGATTTTGGAGCCCAAAAAAGTAAAGTCTGTCACTGTTTCCATTGTTTCCCCATCTATTTGCCATGAAATGATGGGACCAGATGCCATGATCTTAGTTTTCCAAATATTGAGTTTTAAGCCAGCTTTTTCACTCTTTTCTTTCACTTTCATCAAGAGGCTCTTCAGTTCTTCTTCACTTTATCCCATAAGGGTGGTTTCATCTGCACATCTGCAATTATTGATATTTCTCCTGACAATCTTGATTCCAGCTTGTGCTTCTTCCAGCTCAGCATTTCTCGTGAGGTACTCTGCATATAAGATAAATAAGCAGGGTGACAATCTATAGCCTTGACGTACTCCTTTCCCAATTTGGAACCAATCTGTAGTTCCATGTCCAGTTCTAACTGTTGCTTCTTGACCTGCATACAGATTTCTCAAGAGGCAGATCAGGTGGTCTGGTATTCCCATCTCTTTGAGAATTTTCCACAGTTTGTTGTGATCCACACAATCAAAGGCTTTGGCATAGTCAATAAAGCAGAAATAGATGTTTTTCTGGAACTCTCTTGCTTTTTCAATGATCCAGTGGATGTTGGCCATTTGATCTCTGGTTCCTCTGCGTTTTCTAAACCCAGCTTGAACATCTGGAAGTTCATGGTTCACGCACTGTTGAAGGCTGGCTTGGTGAATTTTGAGCATGACTTTGCTAGCGTGTAGCTCTCTATTTTACACACAGTAGTGTATATATCTCAATCCTAAACTCCCAATTCATCCCACCCTCCCCTTTCTTCCCTGTGTCCACATCTCTATTTTCTATGTCTGCATCTCTATTGTTGCCCAGCAAATAGGTTCATCTGTACCATGATTCTAGATTCCACATATATTCATTAATATATGATACTTGTTTTTCTCTTTAACAAATCACAGAATGGTTTGTCTAAGCACTTCAAAAAGCCCACCATAGAGCATTAGTTCCAGTTAGGCACAAATCTGTTTCAAATTCAATGTTTTACTAGAACGAATGACAAGGTCTCATAATTCTAGGCATTAACCAGGATTCTAAAATTGATTATCGATCTCTTATTCTCTCTCATTCAATATGTATGGTCTAAATACAAACAATGAAAAATAAAAATAATGAAACTTTATACCTCTGAAAATAGAACAGATTGTATTTTGTTTGGGTTTTCGCTTTTGTTTTGTTTCATTTTGAAGTTTGTCACTTTCTGGTTACCATCCTAAAGCGGGAAAAAATCTACATAGCTTTGGGATATGTTTTCAGTGTTTTAAACTACACGTTGCTAGTAAGAAGCCTTATAACTGACAGCTTCTTTTGTTTTGAATGAAACATCTTAGAGGAAAATGCGTTTCTTTTTATTGAAGTATAATTGTTTTTCAATGTTGTATTAGTTCCTGCTGACATTGAACAGAATCAGCTATACCTACGCATATATCCCCTCCTTGGACCTCCCTCCCACCCCGATCCCACTCCACCCATCTAGGTCTTCACAGAGAATTTAGCAGAGCTCCCCGTGCTATGCAACAAGGTCCCTCTAGAAAATAGGTTTCTTTTAAGAGTGATCTATATTTAACTGTGAAAACCATACCAAAGGTTGAATAATTACAGTCCTTCTTGTGAAACAATACAAGATCAGAAATAAAAAACTTGGGTTCTGGTGCCAGCTGTGTGGGTTTGGCAGCTCGTGGTACTGGCTGCCTAGGGAACCTCTTCTCAAACAGGACTTTCCTACCTTCTTTTGCTAGCCAATGAATCAGGCTCATTCCTAGTCTTGATTAATTACCCCCATTCAGGCTCCTGGGACTAGCTACTCCTAGTGAACAACAAAAAAGGTAACCACCAAAGCTTCCTTTTGTAAAAGAATTTATTATATTGAACAAAAATTCATATTAAAAGCAGAAAGAAGCATATGGCATATTTGAATCCAGATTACTGGCTCAGTGGTAAAGAATCAGCCTGCCAATGCAAGAGATATGGGTTTGATCCTGGGTCAGGAAGATCCCCTGGAGAAGGAAATGGCAACGCATTCCACTGTACTTGCCTAGGAAAACCCATGGACAGAAGAACCTGTTGGGTTACAGTCCAAGGGGTCTTGAAGAGTCAGACATGACTTAGCAGTTAAACAGCAACCTTTGAAATATCAGATTATTCCACCTCTCCTTGAATTCCCCCTTACTAAAGTATGACCCCTTGTTACACTCTACATTCCAAAGTGTCTGATTCTAGCAATGAAACATGGAAGAGAGGGTGAGTTCTCTACTGCTTACATAAATGGAAATCTTTGCCGACGAGTCATCTACTCCCAAAGTTTTCTTGTGGGTGGGTGGCTCTGTTTTTATGGATTCTGTAATGAATGGGATTTTGAAGTCTATGACTGACTAAAACATTGATCAGCTTCAGAAATACCCCAAGCCTTGTACTGGCTTCAACTGCAACTTTGGGTGGCATCAAGGGTGGGAAGGAGAAAATAAAAGTGGAAGAGAGCGCTACAAAGAGTAAAGATAAAAACATTAAAGGGGCTTTCCTCCACCAATACTCTTGGGCCCGTCACTTCACCCAGGACCTCTATTTCCTCCCAGAGATTAATAAAATGGGAAAAGGCAGGCTCTTAAATTGCTTCCAGGGATAGGAAGCACGTACCAATCTTTGTATCACTAGAGATTAAAAGTGCCTCAAATAAGCTTCAGTTTGAACCTAAAAGCTTTTGGAAACTTTATTTTTCAAAGTAGGCTAAAAAATAGCTCAAGGGTATTTGCTGGTTGACTTTCTGGAGAACTTAACAGTTTAAGAAGTTCTTTTTAAAAATGGAAAGCTGGTGGTAGATTAAAATATTATATCTATATCAAATGTTAAATTTACTGAATTTATAACAGCAACTGTGATTACAGTTAGGAAAAAAGCCTGGTCTTAGAAAATGTCAGGGAGATGCAAGCTTTCAAGAGAAATATCTTAGCAACTAAGCAGGTCAGCTAGTTATGAGTCTATGGCTGCATCTGTCTGTGTGTGTTTGTACATGTACAAGATTTTCACATTTAAGAGCTGCCTTTAATAACATTAGGTATCGTAGAGTAACTCAAGACCAGCCAAACCCACACGAGTTCCTCTGATCTCATAGCACACAGACTGGGGTGATAAACCCTGCAGGAGGTCAGTTTTGCTCTCAGAGCTGCTCCCCGACCAGTGGACCACGTGATTGCTCTGCCAGGCTGCAGCCTGGAATTCGGAAACAAAGAGAGCATTAATCATTTTCACCTCCCAGTAGCTCCAAAGCCTGAGCTGTTCCTTCCCCAGCTGAAGTGGATAATGATGGTCCCAGGAAGGTTCCAAGGGACACTCCTCACGGAGGCTGCCTCCTCTTACAGAAATCTGTAGTTCAGAAAAGCCCCAGGGTGTCACCTGCTGCCTAGGTCTTCAGCAAAATTTGACAGGTTATCGGATTAACTTGCAGACAACAATATGCATGCATAGATAAGGTACATATTGTCTCCAATAGCTGGACAGTGCAATTAAGTGCTGGGCTACATTTATGATAATAGGGAATCATAGTGCAAAGAATATTTTCTTTACTGCCTCCAGAATCCACTTTTGAGTCATAGTCCATTCAAGGTTTTGACAGCCTAGGTGCTTCATTCACCCTCTAAGAGCATAACTTTCCTCACTCCTTTGTCATCCACGGGTGTACAAGTTGCTCAGTCTGTTGATCAAAATGCTCCTGAGCTTGCTTCCTTTCCCTCTCATTAAGAGTCTATATGTTAGTGCTCAATATTAGGGACTTACTGTCCTCTAGATGTTTCTATTTGTGACTTTAGACTGGATGTAGCTGGACTTTCCTCCCTCGTGGGGCTCAGAGTGCTCTCCTAGCCCCCTAGCCCACGGGAGACCAAGCGGCAACCATGGCACCACTTGGGCATCTGGTTAGAGTTCACCCTTCACGGCTCAGCCTACATCCATCCACCCACTCAACTCCTGTTTATCAACAGATGGGGAAGAGTGCTCTGGTGGTTCAGTGGTACAGAATCTGCCTGCCCTTACAGGAGACTCGAGTTCGATCTCTGCATCGGGAAAACCTTCTGCAGAAAGGAATAGCAACCCACTCCAGTATTCTTGCCTGGGAAATCCCATAGACAGAGGAGCCTGGAGGGCTGCAGTCCATGGGGTCACAAAAGAGTCAGACACAACTCAGTGGCTAAACAGCAACAACAACAAAGAACAGGGTGGAGGGTTCACACCCTCTCTCTTCACCACGTGGGCCAGAACATTTGCCACCAGCTCCCGAGGAGTTTCTTCACATCCTCACATCTCTTCCATGAGCCCTTGTCTTTTCTCTTTCAAAAACTCATCATTCATCTTGACATACTGCTTGTTGTACCAGTTGGGGAAGAACCTCAGCCTCTTAGAAGAGGACAGGAAGTAACAAGACCCCAAAGGGGGAAATGACAGAGCAAGCAAGCAAGCAAACAAGATACTTTTATCTGCCAAAAGTAGATAAAAATACTTAGGTCGTCATAGCACAATGAACAGTAGAAACTTTAGCTGTTGCAAAGGATGATGCAATGGGACCAGATGTGGCTGTACACACAATGATTGTGTCACAGTTGGAGAACCAGAGCTAATGTCTCAGTCCCTTTGGTAATAAGCAATAAACCAGCCTCTTAGGAGCAAGCAGTCACACAGTGATCAACGCTGTGGTCGGCTTGACCTACTTAATCACCTATGCTACCACTGCAGAAATGGTTCTGGGTCAGAGATTGGTCAAGCCCTACCATCAGCAAGCACGAACAGGAGCATCCAGGGGTCATGGCAGACTCTGCCTCTCCCACAGAGATCCCATAGTGAGCTCTCTGTTCCTTACTCCTAAGAGATGCAATGTGAAATATTTAGGGATCAAATTTTAGCATCAAATGGTTCAATAAGACAAAGTGTGTGTGTCTATGTATGTGTGTGTCTGTATGTCTGTGTGTCTGTTGAAGGAGGAAAAAAAGAAGAGGAAGCAAGTGGTAAAGCAAATGGGGTACAATGTTAACAGTAGGTGAATCTGGGTAAAAGGTGCACAAGTGTTCTTTGTATTAATACCAGTCTAATTCTTGTACTTTTCCTGAAGTGTGGAAGTTACCAAAATAAAGTTAAAGGAAAAAAAAAAATCTCATCTCTTTCCACTTACTATACAAACAACTCCTTTTTTTCTCAATGAAAGTAACAAGTATGACAGCAATAACTATTTGTTCATCGTAAAACTCACTTCATGTCTGTGATCCTCCTCCCTTACTAGAAAATATCAAGCCACATTTTTGTGTGTGAACAAATGTCCAGTTAATGCTCAGCAGATATGCTAGGTTTATGGTGGGGGTAGCGAGGGGAAAATATCTCTGAACTGCATATCAGTGGCTTCAGGAAAAAAAAAAATCCACTGATTTAGTGAGTTTGGTGAAAAATAAAAGTTCTTCATCTAGAAAGAAAGAACGTAAAAGGTACTACAAAAAGAGGTGTTGCTTTTCTTTTGAAATTTTGATCAAATCATGAATAATTTGAAGACAAGGAGGGAAGAGGATCAAGGACAGAGGGAAACAGTTTGGGTTAAACTTTTTTTTTTTTTTCAAGAAGCCATCATATCATATCTCTTTTATGATTAGTGTATAATTCTTATTCATCAATGTATACAGGTGCAATAGCATATTCACAAAGACCCAAGAGATTAAATAATGTCTTGATATTTAGGAAAAACTCTGAGAGTTGCAGATGAAAGTATACATGAAGATTCTCAATGTATTTTCTGACGCAGAAGATGTCCAATAACTGTGTACTGCAACCCAACCTGAAATATTCACTGTCTTTGCACTTTCTCTTCTTTCAGATAGAAAATCTGGAAGCAGAAACCACTCCGTTACCCTAACTGGGTCTCATACCATTCAGACCCTCACTGAGCTTAGACGCCACCATCTATGTGGAAGCAGGTCACTGTGAGAATGCGTGGAAAGCTCTGGTTTCCTGGGAAAGTGCCTGTTCCTGCCCAAAGTCATCAAAATTCTTTCCTCTCTGGCCCCTCCACTCTGCACATGAGAGGGACATCCAAGCTAAATCAAGCATTAGGGAGGAAAGAACTAAACCATCCTGAGTTTGTGTGTGCATAATCTCGAGGAAGACGCCCCACGGGATCGAAACCTGCTGTGGTATGTTCATTAAGGCCATCGTGGAAGATGGCCCTACTGTATGTAACATTCTGTTTTCAAGCAAATATTTACAGCCTCATCGAAGGAAAACCATCACTTGTTTAATTCATCATATAATGTAATTTAAATGCTACCTCTGATCAAAGCACCTTATGTGAACATCCAAGACTTTCCATGTCTGTAAGAGAATTAATTGTTCCATTTTTACCCTCTAATGTTAACCTCAAAATTATCTTTGGAGTTAAAATATAGTTTCCACCTTCATTTCATTGCTTTATCGCCACAGGAAGTCAAGCCCTAAAATGGACTCTTTATTTCTCATAATTTCTTCTTACTAAATGCTCTTTACATCATACTTTCTCTCTCTGTTTTTTTTAACTCTTCTCATAATACTTACACCTTTTGAATCAACACAACAAAATGACAGCTGTTTTTTGTTAATTTTCAGAAGTTTAAACTCTTTAAGAAAATATGGAGCCAGTAAGCTTAATCTCAAACTTAAAAGACTCAAAAGACCGTGGAGAAAAATGGGTGATCTACTTTTCACTTCTGTGTAGTTCCTTGGACATGATATATTAACAATGACCCGAGAATATTTTCCTGAAGATTATGTTTCTATAATGTCATCACCAATATGTTGGTCTTTTTGATCTTTGCTAAATGTCAAGATTTCCTTTGTAAAATGTCAGTCTTCTAAGTAGCTTCTCTAAGACAATTCTTCTTTTTGACAGGTTCTCTTTGGCATGAAATACAGTTAGAGATTTGGCAGTCCACACATTTTATTTAATCTATACAGACAATCGAGTTAGATGGTCCATGCCAAAAAGCTCTCCACTTTGAACTGTTGACTGCACTGATTAAATGGATCAAATACATCATAGTTTTCTGTGAAGACACAGTAGAAAACAGGGTTCCAGCTTCCCTTGTAAGAATATTCCTGAGTCCATGGCTGCCAATAGTCTCAATCTTACAATCTGTCTTCATTCTGGAATCTAACAAGGCACAAATATGCACCAGCTATCTAAGGGCAATGTTTCAGAAAGACAGCTGTCACAGATTGGACTAAATGAATTTACTGTCTCAGATCCTATTGGCTGTAGTTATATGGCCATATGTGGATATCGCCCGTGAATCTGTTGGATGAGAAAAAAAAAAAAAAAAGGATGCAAGATGAGTGTTTTAGTGTTTCCTTCTATGAAGTCTTCTGTTTGCCTCCAATAATCTCCATTTCTCAAATATAATGTCCCAGTATGGATATGCATTATTTTTTATTTTTTAGATTTTCAGATCAAAATAACTAAAATCGGGGCCTTGAAAAGGTTTAGAGTGGTGAATAAATGCATTTGTTGTATATACATTATATACATATACACACTACTAGAGCTTCCATAAGTAAAAGTGATAATTCATATGAAACACAACCAATAAGGGAGAATGAAATATTGGTGTATTGGGGAGGAAAGTTCTTGTTAATGGGCCATAATAACAAGGGTTTCTCAAGAGATGACAGGACACTACTTTCTGCTCATGACTGTTTCTCAGTATTCATTATTTCTGTCTAATGACCAGCTCTTAGTTAAGACACTCTAAAGTAAACAGTACATTAGTGGGTTTTTATATGTTTCATTCAAAACCATTTTTTTTATTTTAAAAGAAATACTTCTTCTGTTCCTTTTTTTAAAAAAAATTTATTGGAGTTATAGTTGGTTTACAATGTTAGTTTCAGATATACAGCAAAGTGAATCACTTGCACACGTGCATGTATCTGCTCTTTTTTATCATAAATTTGGTAGAATTACCTGTGCAAATAGAGAAATAACAGCCCAGACCCAGATGGATGAGCTACAGCTTCTTATAAAATTTGAAGATAAAGAAAATGTAATGTTCTGCTTTGTTCCTTCTTTTATTCTTGTATTTCACTCTGTCCTATGGACGGAATGTCTTCCTATTTGGCATTCTAGTAATGCAGACTGTGGATGTGAAGCAGAAGTTTGGCGTCTTTGTCTGATTTCTTGCTGTGGAATTTCTCATCACCAGTAGGTAGTGGTCTTTCCTCTTTGGTCTCTGCCTTCACTGTTATTTTGCTCCTGCATTCTCTCCCTGCCTATCACTGGAGAGGAAAGAAGAGTCAGATGAGACTCGGCTGGAGCAAAAATGAGTCATCAGGACTTTACTGCCAATCTCTCTGCTGGACGGATGGGGTCCTCGGAAGGGGATTTGATCACACTTTTGTTTTAAACTTTTCCTGTAATATTCTAGGTCCACCCTAACAATCTGATGATGTCAAAATTTTACTGAGTCTAGTAGAGAGGCTAAAAGTTTGGGCTTCTAGTTCATCTACAGCCATGTCTGAAAACACTGATATTTTTTGGCTTTAAGTAATATATTTCAGCTTTTTGACTTTAGCTTTCTCTTTAAAAGTAGGGCCTATAATAGTACCCTTATTGAGTTGTGTTCAGGATCAAGTCAGATAATGTTTATAAAAAACTTGACCTGCCACATAGCAAATGCTTCCTATGCATAGTGAACATTATACATGAAAACTATCAATGTAAAAAAAAAAAAAAAAAAAGAGCTAGAGTAACTTGCTGAATTTGTTGGAAATTACCTCTAATCACCCTTGGCACAAAACCCATGAGAGGAACCTCTTTTAAGAAGGCAGGAAGTATCTAAGGAAAATTTACTATGATGGGATGGCATCCCAACTGCCATCAGAAGAATGGGACTCTTAACTTGGCCACTTGAAATACTTCTCTACATTGAAATAGACAGTTGGCAGTTTTAAAATAAATTCATCTAAAAAAAAACAGCTTTGAGTTAGTAAGAAGATATTCATTTCCTTAAATAATAAGATGGGTCTCTTAAATAATAAAACTGATATCCATTCACTTGCAAATTTCATTATTGAAAAAGCATGCTTAGTTTATTTAATATTATCCACCCCCCCCCCAAATGATGCTAACAGTTTCAATTTCCAGCATTATCATAGCCAACACTTTATGTCTCAGGATCCAGGCAAAGGCTGAAATTCAGAAGCACAGATTCAAAATCTATTAGGGAAATGTAACTAAGATACAAAGAAAGTACCTCTGAAAAGATTCTCTCTGATCATAGTTATCACAAAGATCCCCCAAAGCATTCCAAGTCCTTAAGTCAAGTATATTTATATGTTCAAAAGTTAAAAGAAAACTTTCTTGATAAACATTGGACTGTTTAATTCAAGATGCATGGAAATGATAAGATATGTGCCGCATCTCTCATGTACTGGAGGTGATCCATTTATACAGACTTATGCTCTGCCTACTGGTAATTACCAAGATGAGATAGTTCACAAGTGACTCTTCTGGCTTCAGACATGAATACTGCAGAAGCTGATGCTATCCCTTGGGGTTTTCCAAACTTTAGAGCATTCCAACCAGAGCAAACTGAGAATGGGACATGGCAGCCTCAGCATCTTGACCTCTTTACATGTCACACATGCCCCTGTTCTGTGCAATTCCAGAGGCTGGTCATAATTAAAAACACTATCCTCTTCATAGAATATTCAACAGCAAGAAAGGAGTGTCTTGGAGAATCCTTATTGCCATTATGGAAGCAACAAAATTCTTGTCTAGGTTCTCAACATAATTCTTTTCTCATGAACCGTGTTGCTTGGGTTAGGGAAAGGGTGAGAACATGAACCTTCCTCAATGCAGAATAACTGTTTTTTCCCTGGTGTGAGATGTTTTAGGATTCATAGTCATGAAACACAGCATCCAGATTATATTTAAGACCATAGTCATTAGGACCTTGGGCCTAAAGTGACAAGTTAATTAAAAGGCTTAACTTTGGGACATTCAGCCAGGAGCTGATAGAATTTAATTAAAAATAATTTCAACCTGCAGTCATTGTTTTCCAGTGAGATCAAAATGTTAAAAGTTTTAGGAAGTATATACATTACTTACTGTTCAAAATTAAGCAAAACCAAATGCCCAAAGTTTAGTGTGCTGCAGAGTGGGACAGACATCCAAGCTCTTATTATATAACACCATGGTGATTCTGAAAGGAGTCAAGTTCAGCTTACTTCAACCAATATTATTGTGTCATGGGTGCTTGGGTTATAAACATAAGAACCATCAACACTAAAATTTTAAGATTACAAAAAGTGGCTTGCAGGTGTATTGAAAATGAGTTTTGTGACAACAAGGTACTTTGCAAGTAACAATGGATAGCTACATATGCATTTTAAAGGAATTTTAAGAGTTCAGAAATCATTGAATTAAATCTATCGATCTTCAAAAGCATCTCTTGACTTATGTTAAGATGATTCTAGACCCTGGGCACATACTCAGAGAAAAGAAAAATTTTATGGGGTTTTCCCCATCACAAATTTAATAGAAATCTGATAAGGTACTTTTCAACTCACTTTGCATTATCTATCAGCTTGCAGCAAATGAGAACTCCATTAAAGTCAGCACTTGGGATTTCACTTAAACTTTACAAAGTTCAAGAGAAATTGGAAGAGTTACTGTTTCTTCTGAACTTTGAGAGAAATTCAGGCTTGCATTTTATAGAAAAGTCATCTAGATGCTAATGCTTAGAGTTCTAAGATTCGCCATATTCCAGACCCCAAGCCTAGAAAAAATATTTTTACAATCTTATGTGGTACAAGGCATTATCTCCTTTCTTCTCTCCCAAACTCCAGAAACTTAGCAAGTCTCTTTCCATTCATATCCAAGAGCGTCTCAGATACTTAAAGACAAAGTAAAACTCTATAGCAGTAGATTAAGACATTCCTAAAATGTACTACTAGGTGTGCGACAATAGGAAAGCTTTATTATTTATTTGTAATAAGATAGTTAAGAATCAAGAAGAATCAATATGGGATAAAGCAGGAAGGAGAGAGTTCATTCATTTTTACCCTAATCACTAGAATGAATTAGCATAACACTTCATTGCCTCTCAGAGAAAGTAGTTGGCATTACCATCCTTTTTTTTCTTTTTTTAAAATGCTTTTACTTTCTACTGTACAGCAAAATGAATCAGCTATATGTATACATACACCCCCTCTTTTTCAGATAAAGAAGATGTGATCCATACGTACAATGGGTGTTACTTAGCTTTAAAAAGGAATGAATGCAATGCATGTGAGTCAGTTCTAATGAGGTAGATGAACCTAGAGCTTATTATACAGAATAAGTAAGTCAGAAAGAGAAAACAAATATCATATATTAATGCCTATATATGGAATCTGGAAAGATGGTACTGATGAACCTTTTTGCAGGGCAGTGATGGAGACACAGAAATGGAAAACATACTTGTGGACGTGGACGGGAGGAGAGGGTGGGATGGATGGAGAGAGTAGCGTGAAAACATGTATATTACCATATGTAAAATAGATAGCCAGTGGGAATTTGATGTGTCACTCAGAGAGCCCAAACCAGTGCTTTGTGACAACCTAGAGGTGGGCTATGGCACCCCACTCCAGTACTCTTGCCTGGAAAATCCCATGGGCGGAGGAGCCTGGTAGGCTGCAGTCCATGGGGTCGCAAAGAGTTGGACACGACTGAGCGACTTCACTTTCACTTTTCACTTTTATGCATTGGAGAAGGAAATGCCAACCCGCTCCAGTGTTTTTTCCTAGAGAATCCCAGGGACGGGGGAGCCTGGTTGGCTGACGTCTATGGGGTCGTACAGAGTTGGACACGACTGAAGCGACTTAGCAGCAGCAGCAGCAGCAGAGGTGGGCTGGGATGAGAGCTTGGTGGGAGGTTCATGAGGGAGGGGACATATCTATACCTATAGCTGATCCAAGATGTATGGCAGAAAAAAAAGATGTGGTACATATGCACAATGGAATATTACTCAGCTATAAAAAGGAAGGAAATTGGGTCACTTGTAGAGATATGGATGGACCTAGAGACTGTCATACAAAGTGAAGTAAGTCAGAAAAAGAAAAACAAATATCATATATTAATGCATATATATGGAATCTAGAAAAATGATACATTTTTTTCTTTTGGCCATGCTGCACAGCCTGCAGGATCTTAGTTCCCCAACCAGAGATCAAACCCAAGACCTTAGGAGTTAAAGCACTGTGTTCTAACCACTGGACCACCAGGGAATTCCCACAGTAGTACCCTTATGCAAAGAGATTATCTATAAAAAGTACTCAGATATTTTATAGAGCTGGTAGCAATCTATTCAAAATTGCAAAGGGTCTATGGGATCCATCAGACCAGAAACAAGACCTATTAAAACCACATTTGAGTGCAAGTAGTGTTTCTGGAAAAACTCTGTACTTGTGGCAATAGCACAAACAGCCCTGTGTTAATGTAAGAATTGCCCAGTATGCATCAATCAGATCAGATCAGTCGCTCAGTCGTGTCCGACTCTTTGCGACCCCATGACTCGCAGCACGCCAGGCCTCCCTGTCCATCACCAACTTCCAGAGTTCACTCAGACTCACGTCCATCAAGTCAGTGATGCCATCCAGCCATCTCATCCTCTGTCGTCCCCTTCTCCTCTTGCCCCCAATCCCTCCCAGCATCAGAGTCTTTTCCAATGAGTCAACTCTTCGCGTGAGGTGGCCAAAGTACTGGAGTTTCAGCTTTAGCATCATTCCTTCCAAAGAAATCCCAGGGCTGATCTCCTTCAGAATGGACAGGTTGGATCTCCTTGCAGTCCAAGGGACTCTCAAGAGTCTTCTCCAACACCACAGTTCAAAAGCATCAATTCTTCGGCGCTCAGCCTTCTTCACAGTCCAACTCTCACATCCATATATGACCACAGGAAAAACCATAGCCTTGACTAGACGAACCCTTGTTGGCAAAGTAATGTCTCTGCTTTTGAATATGCTATCTAGGTTGGTCATAACTTTCCTTCCAAGGAGTAAGCGTCTTTTAATTTCATGGCTGCAGTCACCAACTGTAGTGATTTTGCAGCCTCCAGTTACTCAATGGAAGTATCAGTTCAGTTCAGTTCAGTTGCTCAATTGTGTCTGACTCTTTGTGACCCCATGAATTGCAGAGTATAAATATGTTTATATTTTTCAGATGGTGTGTCCTCTTCAGTTTTGGTTTTGCAACAGTCGTTCTTGACACTTTGGTTACAAGTATATAAGTACATCTCATAAAAGGGGATAGTTTTCTCAGTAACTAAATTTGGCTCTTTTCTGTACATCTCAATGATCACACTTTTATTTTTATTCTTTTTTAATATAAATTTATTTATTTTAATTGGAAGCTAATTACTTTACAATATTGTATTGGTTTTTCCATACATCAACATGAATCCAGCATGGGTGTACACGTGTTCCCCATCCTGAACCCCCCTCCCACCTCCCTCCCCATACCATCCCTCTGGGTCATCCCAGTGCACCAGCCCCGAGCATCCTGTATCCTGCATCGAACCTGGACTGGCAATTCGTTTCACATATAATATTATACATGTTTCAATGCCATTCTCCCAAATTATCCCACCCTCATCCTCTCCCACAGAGTCCAAAAGACTGTTCTATACATCTGTGTCTCTTTTGCTGTCTCACATACAGGGTTATCGTTACCATCTTTCTAAATTCCATATATATGCATTAGTATACTGTATTGGTGTTTTTCTTATAGGCTCCAGTTTCATCCACCTCATTAGAACAGATTCAAATGTATTCTTTTTAATGGCTGAGTAATACTGCATTGTGTATACGTACCACAGCTTTCTTATCCATTCATCTGCTGATGGACACCTGGGTTGCTTCCATGTCCTGGCTATTATAAACAGTGCTGCGATGAACATTGGGGTACACGTGTCTCTTTCAATTCTGGTTTTCTTGGTGTGTATGCCCAGCAATGGGATTGCTGGGTGATCACACTTTTAAATGATCTGCTGTCATTCAAAGCTAAGTCATGAATCAAACTTTTGCTCTTCACCCTACAGTCATGTGCAGGAAACTTTTGCTCTTCACCCTACAGTCATGTACAGGAAACCTAACATGTGTCTTTTGCTCTGGTGCCTTGACCATGTGTATATTACTGTCTAAGCTTTCTGATAACTAAAGACTTCCAAAAGAGAAGAGTTCCCATTTATAACATGATTTTGAAACAAAAGGGTCAGCTAGGTGTTTCAGAATGCCTATTCCTCATTTGTTGACCCTTGGAGATGTTTTTGTTGGCTGGCTGGTTGGCTAGATGATGTGTGGGTTTTTGTAGCTGCTGTTCAAGATTTTTCAGGTCTCTTTGGAATGTTTGTCACCACACAAATTCATGTGCCTCTCTTCTCCCCACTGAATGGATTTCCCTTTGTAATGACCTGTGTAGGAGGTTAGCATCACTGGAATAAAGTGGAAAACTGAAGCATATCTTTGTGGATAGTTCGACACCCTGGTGGGGCCACCTACATTCTTTCACCAAACAACGGCCCCTTCCTCCTACATCATTTGGATTTTAGAGCTGGTCAGAATTCAATCTCCTACATCCTGTCTAGCACAGGAAGCCCATCAGCTGATTCCCAGCTGCATCTCTGCAAGTGGGACGCCTGATTTCTGCTCCAGCCTCCACAGGGGTCCATTCAGAAAAATAACAAAGTCTTCCTGCTACTCTCTCTGGCTGAGACAATTTGTTCCCATCTGCTCCCAGGCTCACCTGGCACTCTGACTCAGTGGGAAGCTGGTACTGATCACTGCTGCATTAATTCAAAACTCATTTGCTTTATGGAAATTCATGGCCCTTATTTCTCAAGGGAATGGAGAAAACCAATAGACCTCCTACCAGCCGGGTACTTTCCATGCGAGTGACTGCATCTACATAAATTAGATTCAAATGACTTTATTTTCAAGATTTATAAACTCAATATTGCAAATAGTAGAACCTGGCACATGGATCCCCTTGCTTGTCTGCGAACCAAACATATAACTTCTGCGTGAACTGGGGCAAAATAACAACAGGGAAAAAAACGGGTTAATGTGAAAAACTGACCAATGATTTTGTTTGTTTTAATAAATTCAATCCATTTACTAGCCAGGGTAGGGGGATGTTCATCCTGATTACATGGCTCCTTTTTCACTTTTATTATGAAATCCTTTGTCCAGGAATACACTAAATCTGATCATAATCAAATACATACCAATCAGTAGGAAATTGGGAGACCAACTTGGTTACTTTTCTTATTGATCTAAAGATTGTTGAAGCAGTCTTGCTAGTTGCTTTCTAACTGGCTGGTTTCTCATTTAGAAACAACTGAAAAACTGAGCAATTAAAGACACCACGAGAAAAAAAAGTTGCCTTACACTTCCTGCAGGGCCAAGGGACAGGAGAGGGGAAAGAATGCCTAGTAACAGCCATGCTATCTCTGACATAAACTGAAAAACCAGAAGGACTTCCTCTAGCTCTGTTTTTGCATAGCATACAGATATCTTTGTAAATAATAGGAAATTAATGTTTGGTTGGATCTATAACCTAAGTCAATTTGACTCTGTCATGTTAAAAGAGCATCGTCTGGCCTGTGTCTGTACTTTATAACATTTGAAATCTAAGTTTCATCTCAGCATGATATAATGCTGGACACTCCCACAAACAAATATCATTTTGACTTTGCCCTCTGTTTGAGAAAATTCATAATGGAAAAACTAAAACATCAATCATAGTCTTAGATTGGATTTTCTTTCTGTTAAGA
Organism: Bos javanicus; assembly: GCF_032452875.1. Taxonomy (NCBI): domain Eukaryota; kingdom Metazoa; phylum Chordata; class Mammalia; order Artiodactyla; family Bovidae; genus Bos; species Bos javanicus. Next base: position 90,894,693 of record NC_083876.1, read on the forward strand.
GCATCTACATATTTTTGAAAAATAGTTCTCTGCCTATTCTCAAACATATTTATTTAGTTCATGGCCTGATAAACATATGACTTCCAGACTGTTAGGAATAATTGTAATCAAAATAGAAAGCAATCAATAAAATCAAATTTATCAAAAATGTAGCTTCTTATTTGACACTCCAGAATCAAAAAAATTATTTGTAAACTCAAAATGAATTTAGAAAATGCTTTCAACTACACATTCTCTATTTAAATCTTAATTTGAACTTTAAATGATGCTATGATCTCCATTCAGACCATCAATTTCAGTGAAAAGTTTGAATGGTCATAAATCCTGAATCCATAGAATTCAAAGCTACTGTTTATAATTTAATACTCCCAACATAAAATTTCTGGTCTATGAATATCAGAATATAAATTCCCATTAATTTAATGAGAAACAAATTAAGAATATAGATATATGAATATGTATTTCCATTATATATCCCATTATAAATTTGAGTATATACAGGGAATATATATATTGATATACATGTGTGCTATCGTATCCAACTCTTTGCAACCCCATGGACTGTAGCCCACCAGGCTCCTCTGTCCATGGGATTTCCCAGGCAAGAATATTGGAGTGGGCTGCCATTTCCTCCTCCAGAGGATCTTCCTGATTTAGGAATCAAAACTGCATCTCTTATGTCTCCTTCATTGCAAGTGGATTCTTTACCACTGAGTCAACAGGGAAACCTATATATTGATATAAACGTACCTATATATATTGCCATATAAGTTCCCATTAACTTAATGGGAGTTAAAGAAGAAATGCCAGTTTCTACTAACTCATCCTTCCCTTGGTAAAACATTTTCTGAACTTTTCACCTACTGACATAATTCTGAAAACTCAAAATGACAAGTTTTAATTTTGTTCTGTTATGGAAAAAAGAAACCATTTTGCGAGTGGAGCTCTAAAAGAAAAAAGAAATAGAAAAAGATCTTTTTAAAGAGTGTAAATCTAAACAGTAGTTGCTCTGACACTTGTTGAGAAATTTTTTGTAGCAGTATTGACACATTTTTGCTTTTTAAAGATAATTTCCATTAGACAGGAGAAGATGTACTGCATGCTTTCAATTATGTTGGAAATTCAGGTAACTAAAAAACACTTAGCTTATAAAGATGACCATCATGTTTCTGTGGAAAAAAAAAATATCATAAGGGAATCTGTTTCATTAAATGAGATTGTCTATGGTTGATGCTTTTCTCCCCAGCAATAGAAATGGCAGCAGAATTGTTACTTCCTATTTCTATAGCTTCAAGTCAAATTCCATCCGTCAATCTCACTCAAGTGGCTCCCATTCAGGGTCTGAGAAAAGAGCAGAATTGATCATTTTCCTTGAAAGTATTGGAGGTGAAAAGAAGAAACCAATCTGCTGCTCAGCCTATGGACTAAGCCTCCCTGCAGTATTAACTATTCAAAGAGCCAGCAGAGATGCCAAGCAGTATCGTAAACAGAAAGTCTAGAACAGTTCATGTTTTACAGATTTCGTACTCAAGTAAACGAAAATCTAACCATGTCTTTTGAAACATAGTATGAAATCCTTGGATTTAACAATGAATACAGCATGCTTCCTGTATTTATTTTTCAGATCTCCTCCCCCCAAGACATACACACATCTGTCTTCACCACAGTAAGACAGAAGTACTGCCAGGTATCTGTACTGTGCCTACGTGCCCCTGCCAGGGAAATAGAGACAAAGAATGTATTGTTGGTTATGGTAACACACAAAGAGGAACATTTTAAAAATTATGGCATTCTTTTCCTTTTGATCATCTAGTAGTTTTCCTTTAGCTTTTTGTTTGTCCCATCAGAATGTCTTTTTCACTGTTGATAAACAAGTATTTTCATTTGAAGAAAAGATTAAACTATCGTTTAATGAATATTTCCAAACAAGACAGGATGATCCACCGTAGCTTCAAAAGAATGAACTGTCAAATCACAATGGTCTCACATGCAAATCAAAATGTTGATCCGTACATCAACCAATGAGCGTATCACTAAATTCATTTTACTGTATTCTTATCTGACTGTTTGATATAACTGTGTATAAAAGCAGATGTTTGCATTGTATTACTCTTGTGCCAGAATACATATATGTTTTGCTCTATATTGTGATTTTCTTGCATGTAATATATGATTATACATGTGACCAATAAAGAAAACCTGATAATAAGAGAAATCTAGACTTTCTTCTTGTCTTTCTCATTCACACAGCATCACTGACCTGCTTAGAAAGAATGTTTTCCAGGTAAATGTTCCAACGTACATAAGGAGCTTAAGAATCATACTGACAGATGACTTTGATACTGAATAAGCACTTCAAAATCAATGAAAGAAGTGGGCTTTTTCCTCTTCATGAATTATTTCTGTTTTTAGAACCAAAATGTCCCTAATTCTAACTTCATGACTCCTTCAGCTAGAACTAATCTGTGCAAAGAGGGAAAAAAATCCTCTGTTGTAAAGTCCAAAGTTGAAAATAAGCATAACTATATTCATTGCTAGTCTATTTTTTAATGAAGTCAATATCTTAAGCAAGGAAATTCTTCACAATAACTAGGCAGTTCAACAGGGTGAATTTAGAGGGTACTTTAATTTATTAAGTATAATTTTTTAATGTGGAAGCAATCTTGACATGAAAACACTTCGTGGTGAGGAAAAAACTATTTCAAAATAACATTGGATCACTCTAGATTACATATTAAAAATAGTTTTAAACCTAGACCTTTTGAAAAGAAAAACCTTTGTCCAAACCCCAATATGTGCAAATATCTTCTCTGCATCATAGCAACCTCTTCATTCACAGCTCTGTTCTCTGCTCAGCACCTCTGAATGGTGTTCCATTACCTAACAACTAAAGTCCAGGCCCTTTGGCCCTCTGTATAGCACATGGAACTCTGTTCAGTGTTATGTGGCCACCTGAATGGGGGGGCGGGGATTTGGGGAGTATGAATACACGTACATGTAAGGCTGAGTCCCTTTGCTGTTCACTTGAAACTAGCACAACACTATTAATCGGCCACACTCCAAAACAAAATAAAAAATTTATTTAAAAAATAAATTAACAAAGTCCAACCTCTTTGCATGATATCCAAGGGTCTTCATACTCTGTGTGAATATACCACAATGTATTCGTCCATTCAGCTGTTGATGGACAGTCAGGCTGTTTTCAGTGTGAGACGCTCATAAACAAAGTTAGTATATACATATCTTCTGGTGCACATATATATGTGTTTCTCCTGGGCAGGTACTGGATGTTATTTAAGAAGAGTATGCTTTATTCAGTAGCCAGTGGCAGTCATCAGAAATCTTTAAGCAAGGAAGTCAGATGATTAGATTTGTATTTTTTACATGACCAGGAAGCAGCATCCATACCCAACTCCATCCATTTAATTCTCAGACACCTGTGTTAAAAGTAGGGTTATGTTCATACTCAGGTGCTGAGAAATGAGTTATTGATTCAGGCCTCTAAAAGCAGAGAGGTTGGTTCATGTGTAGGAGTAATGGATGAAAGTCCTCCCTATGTTTAAAGCAAACACAGCCAGCAACGTGCTCCTTTCTGATGCACCAAAATTCAGTCCAAGTCTTAATCCAAGAGGCAGGGGGAGATAGGGTCTCTGAACCACCACTTTATATCTGTAGGGGAGATGCAGAATTCTCTAGGATGTTGAGACAATAAGAGAAGAAACAATGGCTTTGAAGCTTCAGTTGTGCCCGAATTACCCATCCTTGACTCCACGTCATCCCTTCTCCTTCCTTAAAATTCCAGACTGAGGCAGGAAAAATACTCAGTGCTGAAAGTGCTAGAGAAAGAATGCACTCAAAAGCCACATTCTGTACAAGAAAACGTGCTCAAAACAGCAACTCGTTAAAAGACATTCAACCATGACTTGGGCTCCTTCCGCTCCAACTTCTCACCCAGATAGCAGGACCAGTCAGGCAGTCTTGCAAAAGTACAGACAGCTCTCCCCCAGAAACTGGCTAAGCAGCTTGTTTAAAAATCCATATGCATTTTCAGGTCAAGAGTCAAAGGAAAACACTCTCTGAGAAGAGGAAATGGGCATAGCAGTTAACTCATTAATCAAAAATCGATGGCAGAAAAGACCTATCTAAATTAGATTTCAGGGACTTCCTGGTGGACCTATGGCTAAGACTCCACATTCCTCATGCCGGGGGTCCATGTTCGATCTCTGGTTAGGAACTGAATCCCACATGACCCAACTAAAACAACCTACATCCTGCAATGAGGACCCAGAGCAGCCAAATAAATAATATTTCCTAAATAAATAAATAGATTTCACATTGAGAAGACCTCTTTACTTCCCACCCACCCTCTCTGGGGTTATGGGACTTTTGGAAACAGTCTGGTGACCCACTGAACCCTAGATCACTTCTTTAGATCAAATCTACTTTTCAGCTCTTGATAAACCTTTGTTCACTGTGTGTATCATGGACTTGATTGTAGATGTCTTTTGCAAAACCAAAATAGACCAGACTGACTAGAAGTCTACGAGAACAGATATTTTCCCTTATTAATTCTGTGTATCAATTCATGGAGTTGCAAAGAGTCAGCCATAACTTGGTGACTAAACAACAACAATCCATCCTGAGAGATATTGATAGAGTGTATCTTTGTCCAAATCCAAGGTGAACTTTAGTTTACTTTTCAATTCATCCTCCACCCTAGTGACAGGGTCCATGTCCAGTATATGAAAGGCTTGGACCAGTCACACTGACCAACATTTCTGAGCCACCTGGGCCTCATATCCAGGCCTCTGGTACCTTTCAGCCTTGGTGGAGAGACATGGATGCTCCCTGAAAATGAAACCAGGAGTTGGAGCTCCATTCAAACTTTTCCTAGTGTAGCCTGATACTGGAGCAGTGCCCAAGCCTCCCCACTGAAACTAGACATGCCTTTTCTTAGCAGAAAATCAAAGCAGTCTTGGTTAAAAACACCAAGAGAGAGAAATAGAAAGAATATGATATTTAATACTCCCTAAGGAAGCACTAATACAATCATAATAGGAAGATTCAAGCTCGCTGGACTTTCTGTAGTGTAGAGTATATTCACTATTTGAATTTACATATGGGAAGTGGAAAACCATTCTCTTTTGTATGCTTAGGACTTGTAAAGATATAATTCAGCTCTGCCCAGCCAGAAAGCCTGAGTCATTATACCCAGAGAGGTCCGGTTGGTCACATGCAAATGACCAAATGAATTTGTTGGGACCTGACTATCCTCAAAGAGTGAGAAGCCATATCAAAGGGATCACATGCACAATCTCACCTCTGTCACAGTCTGTGCAGTTTTCCTGAGATCCTGCTTCTCCTCTCCATCACCAGTCCTCCCACCTCCTCCCATTCTCATCTGCATCAAAGTTCCATTCTGAGGCTCATATTTCACATGAAAAGTTCTCTGCCCAAGGCAGAGGACAGAAGTAGAAATGAGAGAAACCTTTATGGAAATCTATGATATGCGGCTATCCTTGACTCTTCTTGTGAAACAATGGCATCAACTTTCAGCTGAATAATGTAGAGATACGAGATGTAGCCAAGCGATCCTGCAGACTAAGCTCTGCTAAATCTCCATGCTCATTTTATGCTCCCTCTTAAGAATGGCTAGGGGACCCCTTGTTCCACCTAAACCTTTACCCCTCAGCCCCTTCTGTGAGCCCTCTTGCCCCACTGGCCCAGTATCCCTAGAGACAGTGGCCAAGAAGAATGTGGAATGGTGGCACAGGCAATTAAAATTCTGAGCTTTTTACCCACACTGACCAGGTTTAATCCCTCACCCCTTCTACTCACTAGCATATTCTTAAACTCTCTGAGCCTGTTTCTGCCATTGCAAAATCATTAAGAATTGACATTAGGACTAAATTAGACAATATACAGAAAGCTTTCAGTAAAATAATAAAAAGGGACCATTATGTGGCTCGAGGTAGGTTAATATTGTAAAGTGTCTTCATATAGAAGTAATTCTCATGCCAATTATTCATCTAAATCGTCTGACTGTTTTCAAATAAAAAATACCAATGCCTGGGCCCTGCTCCAGATGAATTAGATCAGTTAAGTGTCTGGAAGTGGGGCCTGACCATCAGTATGTTTTAGAAGTTTCCCAGGTAATTCCTAATAATCAAACTCTAAAGAAAGCTGAGCACTGAAGAATTGATGCTTTTTAACTGTGGTGTTTTCTAAATGTTGAGCTTTAAGCCAACTTTTTCACTCTCTTCTTTCACTTTCATCAAGAGGCTTTTTAGTTCCTCTTCACTTTCTGCCATAAGGGTGGTGTTATCTGCATACATGAGGTTATTGATATTTCTCCCGGCAATCTTGATTTCAGCTTGTGCTTCCTCCTGCCCATCATTTCTCATGATGTACTCTGCATATAAGTTAAATAAGCAGGGTGACAATATACAGCCTTGACATACTTCTTTTCCTATTTGGAACCAGTCTGTTGTTCTATGTCCAGTTCAAACTTTTGCTTCCTGACCTGCATATAGGTTTCTCAAGAGGCAGGTCAGGTGGTCTGGTATTCCCATCTCTTTCAGAATTTTCCACAGTTTATTGTGATCCACACAGTCAGAGGCTCTGGCATAGTCAATAAAGCAGAAATAGATGTTTTTCTGGAACTCTCTTGCTTTTTTGATGATCCAGAGGAAGTTGGAAATTGAATCCTCTGGCTTTTTGAAAACCAGCTTGAACATCTGGAAGTTCACGGTACACGTGAACTGAAGCCTGCTGAAGCCTGGCTTGGAGAATTTTAAGCATTACTTTACTAGTGTGTGAGATGAGTGCAATTGTGTGGTAGTTTAAGCATTCTTTGGCATTGGCTTTCTTTGGGATTTGAATGAAAACTGACCTTTTCCAGTCTTGTGGCCACTGCTGAGTTTTCCAAATTTGCTGGCATATTGAGTGCAGCACTTTCACAGCATCATCTTTCAGGATTTGAAATAGCTCAACTGGAATTCCATCACCTCCACTAGCTTTGTTTCTAGTGATGCTTTCTAAAGCCCACTTGACTTCACATTCAAGGATGTCTGGCTCTAGGTGAGTGATCACACCATCGTGATTATCTGGGTCGTGAAGATCTTTTTTGTACAGTTCTTCTGTGTATTCTTGCCACCTCTTCTTAATATCTTCTGCTTCTGTTAGGTCCATACCATTTTTGTCCTTTATCAAGCCCATCTTTGCATGAAATGTTCCCTTGGTGTCTCTAATTTTCTTGAAGAGATCTCTAATTTTCCCATTCTGTTGTTTTCCTCTATTTCTTTGCATTGATCGCTGAGGAAAGCTTTCTTATCTCTTCTTGCTATTCTTTGGAACTCTGCATTCAGATGCTTATATCTTTCCTTTTCTCCTTTGCTTTTCGCTTCTCTTCCTTTCACAGCTATTTGTAAGGCCTCCCCAGACAGCCATTTTGCTTTTCTTGCATTTTTTTCCCATGGGGATGGTCTTGATCCCTGTCTCCTGTACAATGTCACAAATCTCTGTCCATAGTTCATCAGGCACTCTGTCTATCAGATCTAGTCCCTTAAATCTATTTCTCACTTCCACTGTATAGTCATAAGGGATTTGATTTAGGTCATACCTGAATGGTCTAGTGGTTTTCCCTACTTTCTTCAATTTAAGTCTGAATTTGGCAATAAGGAGTTCATGATCTGAGCCACAGTTAGCTCCCAGTCTTCTTTTTGCTGACTGTACAGAGCTTCTCCATCTTTGGCTACAAAGAATATAATCAATCTGATTTCAGTGTTGACCATTTGGTGATGTCCATGTGTAGAGTCTTCTCTTGTGTTGTTGGAAGAGGGTGTTTGCTATGACCAGTGTGTTCTCTTGGCAAAACTCTATTAGCCTTTGCCCTGCTTCATTCCATATTCCAAGGCCAAATTTGCCTGTTACTCCAGGTGTTTCTTGACTTCCTACTTTTGCATTCCAGTCCCCTATAATGAAAAGGACATCTTTTTTGGGTGTTAGTTCTAAAAGGTCTTGTAGGTCTTCATAGAACCGTTCAACTTCAGCTTCTTCAGTGTTACTGGTCAGGGCAGTAACTTGGATTACAGTGATATTGAATGGTTTGCCTTGAAAACGAACAGAGATCATTCTGTCGTTTTTGAGATTGCATCCAAGTACTGCATTTCGGACTCCTTTGTTGACCATGATGGCTACTCATTTCTTCTAAGGGATTCCTGCCCACAGTAGTAGATATAATGGTCATCTGAGTTAAATTCACCCATTCCAGTCCATTTTAGTTCGCTGATTCCTAGAATATCGACATTCACTCTTGCCATCTCTTGTTTGACCACTTCCAATTTGCCTTGATTCATGGACCTGACATTCCAGGTTTCTATGTAATATTGCTTTTTACAACATTGGACCTTGCTTCTATCACCAGTCACATCCACAACTGGGTATTGTTTTTGCTTTGGTTCCATCCCTTCATTCTTTCTGGAGTTATTTCTCCACTGATCTCCAATAGCATATTGGGCACCTACCGACCTGGGGAGTTCCTCTTTCAGTATCCTATCATTTTGCATTTTTATTCTGTTCATGGGGTTCTCAAGGCAAGAATACTGAAGTGGTTTGCCATTCCCTTCTCCAGTGGACCACATTCTGTCAGACCTCTCCACCATGACCTGTCTGTCTTGGGAAATAGATGGGGAAATAGTGTCAGACTTTATTTTGGGGGGCTCCAAAATCACTGCAGATGGTGAATGCAGCCATGAAATTAAAAGACACTTACCTCTTGGAAGGAAAGTTATAACCAACCCAGATAGCATATTCAAAAGCAGAGACATTACTTTGCCAACAAAGGTCCATCTAGTCAAAGCTATGGTTATTCCAGTGGTCATGTATGGATGTGAGAGTTGGACTGTGAAGAAGGCTGAGCGCCAAAGAATTGATGCTTTTGAACTGTGGTGTTGGAGAAGACTCTTGAGAGTCCCTTGGACTGCAAGGAGATCCAACCAGTCCATTCTAAAAGAGATCAGTCCTAGGTGTTCATTGGAAGGACTGATGCTGAAGCTGAAACTCCAATACTTAGGCCATCTCATGCAAAGAGTTTAATCATTGGAAAGGACCTTGATGCTGGGAGGGATTCGGAGCAGGATGAGAAGGGGATGACAGAGGATGAGATGGCTGGATGGCATCACCGATTCAATGGACATGGGTTTGGGTAAACTCCGGGAGTTGGTAATGGACAGGGAGGCCTGGCATGCTGCAATTTATGAGTTCGCAAAGAGTTGGACATAACTGAGCGACTGAACTGAACTGAACTGTGGTGTTGGACAAGACTCTTGAGAGTCCCTTGGACTGCAAGATCTAACCCGTCTATCCTAAAGGAAACCAGTCCTGAATATTCATTGGAAGGACTGATGCTGAAGCTGACACTCCAATTCTTTGGCCACTGGATGCAAAAAAACTGGCTCATTGGTAAAGACCCTGATTCTGGGAAAGATTGAAGGCAGGAGGAGAAGGGGACGACAGAGGATGAGAAGGTTGGATGGCATCACCGACTTGAAGACATGAGTTTGAGCAAACTCCAGGTGTTGGTGATGGACAGGGAAGCCTGGCATGCTGCAGTCCATGGGGTTGCAAAGAGTCAGACACGACTGAGCAACTGAATTGAACAGGTAAGTCTTACACATGTGCCCTCCTGATTGAACACACAGAAGGGATGAGGAGCTCTGCCAATGTGCTTGGAGGGCAGGGAGAGAGCCAAGGTTGGCATCCTGGAATTGATGAGTCCTGCCTTGTTTAGCAGGTATCAGAGTCCTGCAGAAAGGATGGGAGGAAGATCAGATGCATAACAGACACTGGAGAGGTTGGGAGCCAGGTTACATTTTTCCCTTAAAGGGTATAAAAAAGGAGTCCCCTTTATGATGCATCTCAAACTCATTGAGTTTTCCACTTTTACTTTAACTTACTTTCTCTTCCCTTTTACTTTTCTTCCAACTAGGAGCAAGCTACAAACCAGAAAATTCATAAAGAGCTGGACAGATGCAATGGGAAAGGACAGAAATCAAGACCAGCAGCCCCTCAAGTGTTCTCCTATCCATTGTCGACTAAAAAATGTAGTCACGACCTGAAAGTAGAGAGTTATTTTATTTGATGGGGATGTTTAGGACTCTGAGTCCTGGAGACTGCATCTCAGAAGCTCTAAGAAAGCTGCTCCAAGGTGGCAAGAGGGGAAGTCAGGCTCTATACAAATTTGCAACAAAGAGAGCCGACAGTCCGAGCATCACAGGTCAGGTATTAAGTTAAGGAATTCCACGTTCTTTGTATGGGAAGATGCAAGCCTCTGGACTCACTGAATTCATCCCTCTCATACACACCTCTGCTATCTGGGGCCAGTCTTATTTCCTTCTTCACCATGCTTCTTGCATCCCCCAGCTCTTCAGCAATCACGGTGGGGGATGGTAGCATCCACTGGATCAGTTTGGGGAGCCTTTATTCACATTTGGAGGCCAGAAATCATTGATGGTTCTGATATTTTTGTTTATTGATACGACAGGAGATGGCTTCCCTGGTGGCTCAGACGGTAAAGAATCTGCCTGCAATGCGGGAGACCTGGGTTCAATCCCTGCATCGGGAAGATCTCCTGGAGAAGAAAATGGCAACCCCCTCCAGTGTTCTTGCCTGGAGAATTGCACGGACAGAGGAGCCTGGTGGGCTACAGTCCATGGTGTGGCAATGAGTTGGACACGACTGACTGACTAACACACGTGGCAGGAGACATATTCATTCACACCATCTTCACTCTGATCATGTACCCTCACTCTGATCTGGTCACTGTTAGAAAAAGTCTCTAACATGGAGGGCAAGATGTGCCCTGGGGACACCCTTTTTAAGTTTAGAATTGTCCTGAAGGAAAGAAGTCACCGTGGCTGTATGCATGCACGCTCAGTTGCTTCATTTGTGTCCACCTCTGTGATCCTATGGACTGTAACCCACCAGGCTCCTCTGTCCATGGGATTCTCCAGGCAAGAATACTAGAGTGGGTGGCCATGCCCTCCTCCAGGCAGCTGGGTCTAACACAGCCATCAAACTGTGGTAGGCTGATACAGTTTCTGAGAAGTCAAAGACACTGATGGACCCAGCAAATGTGGGTAGCCACTTACATCAGCCCCTAATGCCTAGCACACTGGAGATTTAATCAAAAGCTTTTCATTGTCTCCACTATTTATGGAATGAAAAAAACATGATCTGCAGACTGAAATGGCCAGAAACAATGAACATTAACCCCACTGCCTACATGTTAAATTTCCTGGTAATGATATCCCTGCAAAAAGTCACACTTGAACCAATGCTAACCCACAGGAAGTTGAAGAAATCAGTGTGCAGACTCTGATAACAAGACGTCAGCTCTCAAAGGAAAACCAGCACAAGGGACCTGCAACATTGATATGCAAGTCACTCGCAGGCTATGAGTCAGTTTCTTGAAGTAATTAGCAATTACCAGCATTTATTTATTCCGGCAGACAGACAGTGACAGGCTGTCATTAGCACAACAAAAGAACCACAGCATTTATCCTCCCAGAGGAAGTACGATTTTTAAGAACTCCAACTTTCAAGCTCACACTCTTCCCAGACCTATGATTTATTTCACCATCAACCATAAAAATGATATAAAGTTCAGCTATTTATTTGTGAGGAGCTGCTCACAGATGGGTCTCCCAAGAATCACATGCAGACTCAGAAAGCTCTAAAAAACTACTGAACAGAGATTTCATAGGTCAGCTGCCAGGGAGGCACCATTCTGCACTATCCCCCAGTGACTACATTCCGAGAAAGGATGCCCTTTCTTCAAACTTCCTGCAGACTGCTTCCCCTGTGTCACACCCTCATAACTCAGTTGCTGCCCTGATGTGGGCAAAGCAGTTATTATTTGTTACATTCTGATTCAGTTCAGTTGCTAAGTCGTGTCCGACTCTCTGCGACCCCATGGACTGCAGCATGCCAGGCCTCCATGTCCATCAGATCAGATCAGATCAGTCGCTCAGTCATGTCCGACTCTTTGCGACCCCATGAATCGCAGCACGCCAGGCCTCCCTGTCCATCACCAACTCCCGGACTTCACTCAGACTCATGTCCATTGAGTCATGAGTGATGCCATCCAGCCATCTCATCCTCTGTCGTCCTCTTCTCCTCTTGCCCCCAATCCCTCCCAGCATCAGAGTCTTTTCCAATGAGTCAACGCTTCGCATGAGGTGGCCAAAGTACTGGAGTTTCAGCTTTAGCATTATTCCTTCCAAAGAAATTCCAGGGCTGATCTCCTTCAGAATGGACTGGTTGGATCTCCTTGCAGTCCAAGGGACTCTCAAGAGTCTTCTCCAACACCACAGTTCAAAAGCATCAATTCTTCGGCGCTCAGCCTTCTTCACAGTCCAACTCTCACATCCATACATGACCACAGGAAAAACCATAGCCTTGACTAGACAAACCTTTGTTGGCAAAGTAATGTCTCTGCTTTTGAATATGCTGTCTAGGTTGGTCATAACTTTCCTTCCAAGGAGTAAGCGTCTTTTAATTTCATGGCTGCAGTCACCATCTGCAGTGATTTTGGAGCCCCCCAAAATAAAGTCTGACACTGTTTCCACTGTTTCCCCATCTATTTCCCATGAAGTGATGCGACCAGAAGCCATGATCTTCGTTTTCTGAATGTTGAGCTTTAAGCCAACTTTTTCACTCTCCACTTTCACTTTCATCAAGAGGCTTTTTAGTTCCTCTTCACTTTCTGCCATAAGGGTGGTGTCATCTGCATATCTGAGGTTATTGATATTTCTCCCGGCAATCTTGATTCCAGCTTGTGTTTATTCCAGTCCAGCGTTTGTCATGATATACTCTGCATATGTTAAATAAGCAGGGTGACAATATACAGCCTTGATGTACTCCTTTTCCTATTTGGAACCAGTCTGTTGTTCCATGTCCAGTTCTAACTGCTGCTTCCTGATCTGCATACAGATTTCTCAAGAGGCAGATCAGGTGGTCTGGTATTCCCATCTCTTTCAGGATTTCCCACAGTTTATTGTGATCCACACAGTCAAAGGCTTGGCATCTCCCAAAGCTTGCACAAACTCATGTCCATCGAGTCAGTGATGCCATCCACTGTCTCATCCCCTGTCGTCCCCTTTTCCTCCTGCCTTCAATATTTCCCAGCATCAGGGTCTTTTCTGATTATAGACCAATATTTGACACTGTAGAAGCAAGAATGAGCAAATGAGCTCTTCAGCAGTAGACTCTCTAGTTTGGTCAGAGCTTCAGTAATGGAGCCAGAGTCAAATTGAAATCAATCAAATCCACCTCCGGTTCTTACTGGACACATGATTTCAGGCAAAGAATTTAATCATTCTGAACTTAGTTTGCCCACTTATCAAATGAATGAAACCTGCTACCACTGCTGCTGCTAAGTCGCTTCAGTCGTGTCCGACTCTGTGCGACCCCATAGAAGGCAGCCCACCAGGCTCCCCTGTCCCTGGGATTCTCCAGGCAAGAACACTGGAGTGGGTTGCCATTTCCTTCACATGAAAGTGATAATGTACTACTACTAATAGTACAATGCACACTGCCTTACACACAGTACGTGGGCAACACGTATTAACGTCGTTACGTCACCAGTTTGTCCCTGTGTTGACCAGTCGATAAGTATGAATATCCAGTAAGGAGGAAGGAAATTGAATCAGTAATCAAAAAACCTCCGGACACAGAAAATGCCAGGACCTAATGTCTTCACTGGTAAATTCTACCAAATATTTAAAGAATTAATGCCAAGCCATTTCAAACTCTTCCAAACAAAGAAGAGGAAAGAGTACACTTAAGCTCATTTTACAAGGCCAGCATTATTCTGATACCAAAGCCAGACAACAATTATACAAAAAACATTTAGGCTAATATTCCTGATTAACATAGATGTAAATATTCTCAATAAAGTACTAGTAAACCAAATTCAACACCACAACATGTTAAGAGGATCATACACAATGCTCAAGTGGGATTTATCCATGGGATACAAGGATGGTTTAACATACACGAATCAGTAAATGTGATATACCACATTAATGGACTGAAGGATGAAAATCATATGATCATCTCAGTAGGTGCAGAAAAAGCATGTAACAAATTAAAACAGCCCTGCGAGATAAAATCTCCCAATAAATTAGAAGGAATGCGCCTAAACATAATTAAGGCTGTATACGGCAAATGCACAACTTATACTCAATGGTGAAAAGCTGGAAGCTTTTCCTCTAAGCTCAGGAACAAGACAACAATGCCCAGTCTCATCACTTCTATTCACTACAGTGCTGGAAGTCCTAAACAGAGTAAGTCAGTTCAGTTCAGTTCAATTGCTCAGTCGTGTCTGACTCTTTGTGACCCCATGGACTGCAGCACACCAGGCCTCCCTGTCCATCACCAACTTCCGGAGTTTACTCAAACTCATGTCCATTGAGTCCCTGATGTCATCCGACACTCTCACCCTCTGTCGTCCTCTTCTCCTCCTGCCTTCAATCTTTTCCAGCATCAGGGTCTTTTCCAATGAGTCAACTCTTCGCATGAGGTGGCCTAAGTATTGGAGTTTCAGCTTCAGCATCAGTCCTTCCAGTGAACACCCAGGACTGACCTCCTTTAGGATGGACTGGTTGGGTGTCCTTGCAGTCCAAGGGACTCTCAAGAGTCTTCTCCAACACCACAGTTCAAAAGCATCAATTTTTTGGTGCTCAGCTTTCTTTATAGCCCAACTCTCACATCCATACATGACTATTGGAAAAACCATGGCCTTGACTAGACAGACCCTTGTTGGCAAAGTAATGTCTCTGCTTTTTAATATGCTGTCTAGGTTGGTCAGAAGTTTTCTTCCAAGGAGCATACGTCAAGAAAAGCAAAAAGCATCCAAACTGGAGAGAAAAAGGTAAAATTGTCTCTGCAGTGACAGAATTTTACAGACAAAAAAATCCTAAAGAAGAAAATTCGGCCATTAGTGACAACATAGATGAACTTGAAGGACATTAAGCTAAGTGAAAGAAGTCAGGCACAGAAAGACAAATACTGCATGATCTCAGTTATATTTGGAATCTAAAAAAGTCAAACTCATAGATGCAGAGATTAGAATGGCAGTTGCCAGGGGCTAGGGATGGGGCGAATAGGGAAATGTCAGTCAAAGAACTCTAAAGTTCAGAATTTCTGGGCATCTAATATACAATTTTGAGATTGTAGTCAATATAATACCATATTATATAATTGAAATTTTCTGAGAGACCTTAAATGTTCTTACCACACAACACACAAAAAATGATAACTATATGAGATGATGGATATGTTCATCAGCTTGATCATGGTAATCATTTCACAACATATGCATCTATCAAAACTTCACATTGTATACCACAAATATATACAATTTTTATTTGTTAATTACATCTCAATAAAACTGGCAAAAAATTCCAGCAAGTTTTTTCATAGATATAGTCAAGATTATTCTAAAATTTAGAGGAAAAGACAAAGAGCTAGAATAGCTAACTTATTTTGAAAAAGAAAAGAAAGTGGGAGGAAGCAGTCTGCCAGAATTCAATTTTTATTTATATAGCTGCAGTAATCAAGACTGTGGGATACTGGCAGAGGGAGATGCACAGAGAGCAAATGAACATAACTGAGAACTTAGAAATAGATCCACACAAATACACCAAACTGATTTTTGACACAGGTGCAAAAACTCAAGGAAAGAAAGACAGCATTTTAAACAAGTGGTTCTGGAGCCACTGGACATCCATAAGCAAACATTAACCCCAATTTAAAAGGTTTGTAAGTATCGCACCTTGTATAACAAGTATCACACTGTCCTTGATAAAATGAGCTAATGATTAGGTCATATGAGGACATTTCTGCAAGGCAGTATGTTTTTTCAACTTTTTACTTTATATATTAGAGTATTGCTCAGTCATGTCCAATTCTTTGTGACCCCATGGACTGTAGCCCACGGACTCCTCTGTCCATGGGAATTCTCCAGGCAAGAATACTAGAGTGGGTTGCCATTTCCTTGTCTAGGAGATTTTCCCTACCCAGGGATCGAACCCATATCTCCTGCATCTCCTATCGTGTCAGGCAGATTCTTTATCACTGAGTATAGGTGATTAACAATGTTGCATTAGTTTTAGGTGTACAGAAAAGTGATTCAGTTATACATATACAAGCATCTCTTCATTTTCAAATCCTTTTCCCATTTAGGTTGTTACATAATATTGAGTAGAGTTCAGTACTGTGCTATACAGTAGGTCCTTGTTGGTTATCCATTTAAAATATAGCAACATGTACATGTCAATACCAAATTCTCTAATTATCCCTCTCCCCTACTCTTCCCCAAGTAACCATTTTTAGAGAGATATTTGCTTAACTTGGGTGTCTAGGTAAAGCAAGTGAGAAACAAAATCTCACAGTCTAACCCTGATCAATAATTTGTAAAGACAGGTGGTGACAGGAGTAAATACTTAAGTTCCAATCAATCTTTGAAAGGTATGAAATGGAGCATTCTGTGCATAATGTAGAAAATCAAGATGTGTTGTGAGGTTGCTAATGAATGTTTCTGTCACTCATGAATTAGATGATACTTAAAATATACTAAGGTGGTGGGTTAGGCGTGTGAAGTAAAGAGCAGTTGCATTCTAGACTCATTCTCAGGGCTGATAAGCTATTGAGCAAGAATAAAAACAATATAGTCCTCACTATGCCATGCTTCCCAGGGTACCCTTACACAGCACAGAACAAAAAGCTCCCCCCACGTGAAAAAGTCAGGCAGAGAGGTGGACAGCTGTCTTAGATCAGATTCCACAGAAGCATGACCAGAGACAGATCATTGTTGAAGTGATGTGAAGGAATCCTCCTTTTGAGTTCTTGCTTTTCACTATCATATTAAGCTTGCTACATATTGGCACAGTCACAATTTCTGAATGAACTCCCAAGAGGCAAGTTAGTGTGTTGAATTATAGCCCAGCTGTGTCATGGTTCCCAAGGCCTCCCGTGACACTCTATCTCCCTCCTCCAGCACACATCCTAGACTCCCTTTCTTTGCATATCTGCTATCTGATGCTATAAACCTCCTCTCTGAGTTCCTGGTCACCATACATTCCTCAGGCCAGTGACTGCTCTTGCTGTTTTATTGGGCAAGTTATAACCAGCCATGGAGCACCAAGAGATGCCCCTGTGGACTGTCTGAGTGCCAAACGTATTTTTCCCTCTTCCACTATGTACCTAGAATCTTATCTCCTTGTAGTTACTATAGTCAATAATCCCTGCCAGCATGGTAGAGCCTTTCAGGGCCTGCTGGTCTCCCAGCCTGAGGAGTTCTAAGTAACTAGGTGGTATAGTCTTTGGTTTCTGGGGACTCTCGTTGCCCACTCCCCACCCCCTTGCAGAAGTAGGACCTATAGATCCACAGAGCCTGACCTTGGAAGGATGGAAAACACAAATTCCCCAGCCGAAGCTCTTGGAGTGACATTGAGTCAGCCAGTTCTATTTCTTGCCTCTTGTTTCCTGACCTGTGTAATTTAGGGTACCATACAATGGCCACTGGCTCTGAAAAGCACACTGTATTCTGAAGGGTGGTGCTCCACTCTCACAATATATTCCTACCAGTAGGTGTCTCAGCTGCCCCTTCAGGAGACTTTTCCAAAGCTCTTTCAAGCCAGCAGCCTCATGAACATATAGAATGTGATAGAACCACCAGGTCCCACAGTCATGTACCCACTGCCTCAGTTCCTTGGCCGTACAGTGGGCTGCTCATTAAGGTCATGGTCCCAGTCTACTCAGATGTCTATGACAAAATACCATATGGTAACTCATTCTCTATTGTAGATGGCATGGCCTTGGTCCAGAATCCTAGGGATCTGTGCCGTGACTCTCCTGTTGGAGGCTGTCATAGACTCCACACTGTTTCTTTCTGTGTTGTATCTATCTCTACTACCTACTGTGGGACCTGCCAAGTCATATAGCCCAAGCACGAGAAGGATTACTTGCACTACGGTCTATTCTTACTGTAGAGCCCATTCTTGTTCTGGGCTCTAGAAGATTCCCATCTCAATGAATGAAGTCAGAACAATCTTCCCAAGTACGGGACATGTTGCCTTCAAAACTTGAACAGACCCACCAAGCATAATGCTTCTTTCTTATTGTAGACATCTAAGCTTCCCAAGTGGCTCAGTGGTAAAGAATCTGCCTGCAATGCAGGAGACACAGGAGACAAGGGTTCAATCCCTGGGTCAGGAAGATCCCCTGAAGAAGGAAATGGCAACCCACTCTAGTATTCTTGCCTGGAATATCCTGTGGAGAGAGGAGCCTGGAGGGCTACAGTCCATGGGGTTGCAAAGAATCGGACATGACTGAGCACAGCCACACACAAGGTACAATAATTTTGTCCTTTGCATGAGATGTCCTGGCTTTCCCCAAGCAATTGGACCCCTAGATATTCCACATATTTAGCAATACTTTGAGCCTTTGTTGAATCTCTCACTATCCGGAGTTCCTATGTCAAACCACAGCCTCCAAAGCACTTTCCCCTTCTTGCTCATCAAGTTCTTATTGCTTGTTACGTGATGTCATCAATATGGTGAACCGATATGATTTTCTGTGGAATGTTTAAATGGTCTAGGTCCCTTTCAACTATATCATAACACACAGCAAGAGAATTAATAGAGTCCTGGGTCAAGACCATAAATGCATTTAGTCATCCATTCCATATAGATGTGAACTGAAGGATGTTGAAGAGAATCCACTTCCCAGCCAAGGTTTATGTGCTGGTGGATGTAATCTGCTCTAGTAAAGAGACCACAGCAAACACTGCAGGTTCCGCGGGTTGTAACTTGGTTCAGTTAACAGGAATCCATTATAATTTGCCATGATCCTTCTTGGTTTTTAAGGAGACAAACTTGTAAATTGAATAGGTATGAGTGGGCACCTATACCTCAAAGTCCTTTACAGGGGCACTAACCTCTGCCGTTTCCCTTGGATGCAATGTTGGTTTTCATTTACGGTCTATTCTGAAAGAGGTGGTTTCAAGGACTTCTACAATACTTATTACTGGTTAAAAAAAAAAAACAAAACGACATGAGAATTCTTCCAGTTGCCAAGTATAGCATTTCCAATTGTACATTTAAAAATTAGCGAGACTTCTCTGGAGGTCCAGTGGTTAAGACTCCACACATCCACTGCAGAGGGTGCAGGTTCAATCCCTGGTCAGGGAACTAAGATTCCACATGTCACACGGTGCAGCCAAAAGTTTTAAAGAAGAAAAAAGAAATTAGAGCACATGGGCCATTTATCACTTGGCCTATATATTTCCCTTCCCTCCCCTAACCTAGCAGCCATATTATTTGGAAGGGGTTCCTGGGAATCAGCAACATTTTGGGCCTTATCAAATTTCCCTTGAAGGTATTTCTGCATACCACTGTCTTCCCATGTATTTTGTGTCTGGAGACTCGTTTTCTATTAGCCGTCTCCAAAGATCCATATGGTCAGCACCAGCCCCAGGCTGTCGCTGTTGCCCATTGCACTAATTCTGACTACCTTGCTTGTGATTGCTAAGTGTTGCCATCTGGCCTTGGCATTTATTGGCCACAGCCACCCTGGTCGAGAATGAGGGGCATAAATAACATCCTGGCCTAAGTGGGGCTCATTTGGCTGAGGACCATTTTCTGGAAAAGGAGGATGCTATTAACTGCAAATCCTGAGGCATGAAAACTCTGGACAAGTGAAGGGGTCTGGGCCGGCTTCCACAGCGTCCACAACTATAATATTTGGCACCAGGACAGTAACTAGTGAAGCATCCGGGCACCCCACTGGCCTGGGAGTTCTGTCCCTTCCCCACACCACCTGCTCCAGACAGAACTGCCAACACATGCTCATCAGAGACTTCAGGGCAGGCAGAGCGCTTATGAGTTCCTCAAGCATGAGGCTGGAAAAACAAGCAGACCAGCATCAAGGGATTACCTGTGAAGACAGGCTTGCTTGGGCTGTTCAAAGAGAAAAGACAAATATAGTATTCAGATGGTGGTTTACAAGGGCTGAAATCAATGGAAATTCTATGCCTCTTGGTACATTTGAACATCATCATGGACTCACTAGGCTCTCTGGGACTCTCTCCTGTGAGAACAAGCTGGGACCTGGCATGGAGCAGCTCATAAACCTAAGATTTTGAGGCCTAAGTCACCCTCTGCTAAACAATATTCAATTCTCAAAAGAAGCTTTCTAATGCTTTGTCTTTAAATGCAGGTGTTGTTAAAACTTGATCTAATTGTGAAACTCCTGTATCTGTCACACCTGAGCATGTGTCAGTTTAAAAACTAGAAAAATTTCCCCCTTACTCATAAAGATGGAATTATTAATATTTTTCCTATAGTGAATATACTTTGATGAAATCAAATTCATCACACGGTATGACAAAGGATTTCGTGCTTGTCATTAAAACTTAAGACATTCCGAAATTTCTGGAAGACATCGATGGTTCAGGGAGACTAAACAGAATATTTGAAATGGAGGTTTACAGTCAGCAGATTTACATGGTAGAATGATGGTCATGAATCTCTGGACCTGCATATATTGTACAAAGAGGAGTTAAGGTTGGAGGTTGTATTCAGGTTGTTAAAATAGAGAAGGTTGCCTGCATTAGGTGGGCTGAATGCAATCACAGGGGTCCTTAAAAGAGCCAGTGGGGAAAGCGTCTCTCACTAGAGAGACCAGAAGCAGAGAGATACAATGTTGCCACTTTGAAGATGCAGGAAGATATCCAAGAAGCAAAGAATGTGGGTGACCTGGAGAGAGCAAGGAAATACATTCAACACATTTTTAAGCTGCTACATTTGCAGTGGTACAGCAGCAACATAAAACTAATGCAAGATTGTTCTGGAAATCAAGAACATGCTATATCGATGCCTTTGGATAATCCCTTTGGTCTAGAATAATTTTTTACTGCTTCTGTGTGGGAGCATAGACAGACTTGCTGGTAGCAGATAGAGGAAAAAGAGGATGAGACTCGGCATGTAAAGTGAAAATTTGGAGGGAGGGAGGAAAAAAAATAAACACTTTGTGTATACAGCAGTCAAGGGGGTGTTAAGTTCAACGCAAACTAACCTCCTTTCATCAGTGGGTCGGAATAAAGGCGATTTATGATGCTACTTCAATATTTTCATTGTCCCTTTTTCACGAACATATCTTATGTGTTTTAAGGAGCTTATGTGCTACTGGTTGTAATTTTTGTAATCTGCAGATTTTTAAGATTCTCTAAACAAGATGTGGGTACATAACAATGACGAGTTAAATTGTTTGCATCAACAATTTTGAAAAGTATAAATCTATCTGCATTGAGAAAACCTGTCAGCTGAAGACCACTGGAGAAGGCCACCTGAGTTATTGTTGAAATAGATTTCTCAATAAAATTCTTTTATTTAAAAATCGTCTAGAAGCAATTATTTTGAAGATGCCACCAGAGGGCGCCCTAATCTTTGTAGACGATAAAAGCCCAGCCACTCAATACTTCCCAGGGAACTTTTATTTTGACCAAGCAACATTGCAGGGCAGAAAACGAACAGGAACAGAACATTTCCACTGTTTCCCGTGTCATTTTACTAGACATATTTTCTTCTGTTTTTATTTTTATCTGAAAAGTCATCCTCAAACACAGAAAGCAGGAGAAATGAGTCATGCCTCTTTTTTTTCAGTTTGTTCCAAGAGGGGAGATGAGAGTACAATGAGATTGAAGGTATCGTTTTGACATTAACATTTGCCCCCAAACATCATGCAGTGCAAAAAGTCACATCCGCATCATGCAAGGACATTAAAGGACATGGTGGAATAAAATCCTGGGCTTTATGATGAGATGTTCATCATCTCCCTGGGGCAGGCGTCCCCTTTTGGATTCAAGGTAAAGAAATATCAAAACAGGGCAGCGAAGTCTTCTCACAGCACGAGAAACAGAAGTATTATTCAAAATGTAGAATCCATTTCTTCTTCGTTTTCTCTGTGGTCTGTGGTGATGTGTGCAAGGGTGAAGATGTAGAGAAGGCTTCCTGTCTCACAACACATAGAAACGAGATCGTTTTCTTGTTCACTGAGACAGCAGCTCTGGGTGCTAGAGGAATGACTGATCCACCTCAGTCCATTTCCTATGAGTTGTTAAAATCTAGTTTCGGGGGCTTCCATTTTTGTGGCATATTACAAAACCCTAGGTAGGCAGTCACTCCACATTTCTAGGACTCTATTTCTCTTATATATAACTATACTCCCCGCCCCCCAAAAAAATTGGATGGTGAAGCCAATTGGAAAACCCCAATCAAATATCAAATATTAGACCGAAGAGGAGATCCATCCTCAAACTTCATTTAGACACGGCAGCTTTGCAACACAGAATGACTATTGGGTGGCCCCCTTCTGCACCTAAATTACTCACTCAATCTTCTGTGGACTTCATCAAAATATTATCTTTCAATTGGAATATCATACAAAGAGGTATATGTCCATAAATTTACATATGGCTGGAACTGGTACAGCACCTCTCCTCAAAAGACTTTTAAGTGTCTGGTTCACCTCTGTGATACTGCTTGTGACTTAGAGGCTGTCTGAGGAAATTAGCATAGTTACATAAAAAAGAACTCAGAGGAACTTAAGGTCCTAACCCTTAATCACTAAGCTCAGTGTCTGGTATCTCCTGACACATTTTAAAAAGGAAAAATAAACAGATCTCTTTCATCCAAGGATCTCACAGCTCCTACCAAGCAGTGTAATTTACGGAAGGAAGGAAAGGAAGCAGGATGATAAGTTATGCCCCAATCCACAGCCAGCCCAGCTGCAGAGCAGTACGGGAGGAACGGTAAACTTTCAGGCCACGAGGAAGAGACTGTACTCAAGAAACAGGGGCCCTCAGGTTTTTGGTGGATGACCTCAGAGAAGCCACCATGGCCCTGGGCCCATGGCAGTGCAAGGGCACGTACAGTCAGGTTCACCTGCTGGTCCCCACACCACTGCACAAGGCAGAGATGGAGGGAGACTCACGTCCTGGCCACACCACGTGGGGGTCTCCCCAAGGCACTCATCCTGGGCCAGAAGGAAGAACGATAATCCACAGCCATCCCCAATATTACAGAGACCCCTCCAGAGGGGTAGGGGGAACTTGAAATACATCCATTTGCAAACTACTACGAAGTGCTACTTAAATCTAAGGCACCATCGTTTCACCTTGACCTCTGACTCCAGCACAACCGCTTGCCCAGGCTTGCTTCCTGCAGTCTTCACCATAGTGTGCTTTAGAGTCTTTGTCCAAGGCTGTAGGCCTGGGGTGTGACACAGAGACTGTGACACAACTAAGGATTGCTCAAAGCAACAGACGTCTGCCATGTGAGGGACACAACTCAGCAGATCCTGCAGTGGGCCAATCAGTGAGAGCGTCACATCCCGCACCAGGCAAACAGTGGAGGGAGCAGCCCCCAACTCACAACAACCCGAGAGGAGTCCAAGTCAGATCCTAGGCCACGCCAGGTGCCGCGGGTTCAGACCCGGTTATGCTCACAGCTTCTCCACTTCCTGAGTGGTCATGGTGGTGTGCCGTTCCACAGCGCTTGACCACAGATCTCTTTTATCCAAGGATCTCACAGCTCCTAACAAGCAGTGTACTTTACAGAAGGAAGGAAAAGAAGCAGAATGATAAGTTACACCCCAATCCACAGCCAGCCCAGCAGCAGATCAGTATGGGAGGAACAGTAAACTTTGAAAACAGCAATGGGTGTAGAAATCTCCCCTTAGACCCACATGAAATGGCCCCAAATCCATTTCAGAGATGGTCCAGTCCTCAGGAATAAATCGGAAGTAATCCAATTTTCTCAGTATCCCTCAGATCAGAAAAAAATGGCTTCAGGCCCAGAGACTTACTGGCGTTACTTCTGAAGAAAGTCACCCCCTTCTTCTCACTTCTCTTGCCCTCCTCTTCAACCACAGCTGAAGGTGGGAACTCAGAGCTGCAGCCCCCACTACTTCCTAGCACAGCAGAACACAGAGCGAACACATCCCCAGAAGGGAAGTCACAAGTGAGCAGGTCTAGAAGAGCTGGGCGCAAAATCCTGCAACTCAATTTTAACTTTCATGGGGGGTTCTGCAACTGTTTCAACTAACAAAGCAAAAACGTGTCAACTGACTTCACCTTGAAAAGTAACTGAAAGACAAGTCATCTCACGGATCTATTTTGCCTTTAAACTGGAGTGGTATCTGCTACTGCTGCTAAATCACTTCAGTCGTCTCCGACTCTGTGCAACCCCGTAGATGGCAGCCCACCAGGCTCTGTCGTCCCTGGGATTCTCCAGGCAAGAACACTGGAGTGGGTTGCCATTTCCTTCTCCAATGCATGAAAGTGAAAAATGAAAGTGAAGCTGTTCAGTTGTATCCAACCCTCAGCGACCCCATGGACTGCAGCCTTCCAGGCTCCTCCATCCATAGGATTTTCCAGGCAAGAGCACTGGAGTGGGGTGCCATTGTCTTCTCCAGGAGCGGTATCAAGTGCTTCTCCATCAAGCGGTATGGACTTGAAAAGGTCAGTTACATGTGTATTAACAAAAAATCACAGTAAAGCATTAGAATATATCTGCAAGCTGTTGAAGCACTTCCACCTGGGGAAAACTGGTTTGACGTTTATAGGGTGGTGCTGGAAACTAAAGAGAAATAAGGCAGAAGAACATATATCATAATATCCTTTCCTCCATGATTATTTCAGCTTTTCTCACCACTTTGTTTCCATTGCAAACCCTGAACAATCCACCTTCTGATTACAGGAAGAATTTGACCTGTATGCAGGTCAAGAAGCAACAGTTAGAACCAGACGTGAAACAACGGGCTGGTTCCAAACTAGGAAAGAAGTACATCAAGGCTGTGTATTGTCATCCTGCTTATTTAACTTATATGCAGAGTCATCATGCGAAATGCCAGGCTGGATGAAGCACAAGCTGGAATCAAGATTGCCAGGAGAAATATCAATAACCTCAGATACCCAGATGACACCACCCTTATGGCAGAAAGCAAAGAGGAACCAAAGAGCCTCTTGATGAAAGTGAAAAGGGAGAGTGAAAAAGCTGGCTTAAAACTCAACATCCAAAAAAACGAAGATCATGGCGTCTGGGCCCATCACATCATGGCAAATAGAGGGGGAAATGGGGAAGCAATGGAAACAGAAAGAATCAGATGCTGCTAATTATAGGCAGAATCAATGATAATTTCTAGAGTAAAGAGGATGAAACACCAGGCTTCAAACCAGAAGCTTCAGGGTCCAGCCTGAGGACCTGAATGGTTCCTTCTCTCAGGGTTACCAGTTCTACCTGAGGCAACAGCACCTAAATGCTCACTGGGTCACACTGACCAGCTTGGCCTTTATCTCTCAGAAGCTTCTAGTTTTACAACATGCTTTTTGTTTGGTTTAAAGTTGTTTTTTGTTTACAAAGTATTGAGACCTCTTAGTAAAGCTTAGGGAAATTTTCAACAACTATTTCCATTTAGTTTGCAGATAAAATTCAGAGGTGGGGGGTGGGTATTTCCATTTGAATGTCAAGCCACACACTCTGACACTACAAACCCAATGAGGTTGTGTTGACAATTTGCTCGAGGTCAGGCTGAAATGGGTCTCTGATGTGGTTATTCTTATGGAGAGAAGTATTCATGGTGATTAGTGAGTGGAGACTTGCCTCTCAGTTTCTCTAATAAAATGAGTTTCCTTTAAGGGTATTAGCCTAATAGTCTTCAGAAGACTGCATTAGTTGTGCTTCATTTGGTTTAGGATGTGTGGGCATAAATGGCATAAACCTTAACGTGTATTTACTAGAAGGGATGATGTAAAAGGAAAGTCCTTTTCTGGTTAGGAGAATGGTTTACAACAGATAGAAACCTAAGCATTCTGGTGACAGAATCAGAAGCATAGAGAAAAGCCAGAAAATAAAGATTATTATTAGCAATGCATGCCCTACATTTATCCCACAAGATTTCCTGAGCATTCCTCAGACATTATAGTGCAATATCATAACTCCAATGTACCCATAGTATTTCTATTTTTCTCAAGCAAAAAGTATATACTTTGAAATATATACTGAACAAAACATACCATAGTATATAGCCTCTTTTAAGACATTAGTAATCTAAACTTCTATAAATATCTTTAAATAACAAACATATTATAGATAGCTATTCACATAGGACACAGTGACACATAACCATACAAAAATAAAACAATCATCTTTTAACTCTTTTTTTTTTTTTTGGAGTAAATTTCAGACACCAGAATCACCTTGTCAATACGGATCCTGGGGATCGCGGATACACATTTATTTATTTAATGGCCATGTTGTGCTCTTTGTGGGATCTTAATTCCCCAACCAGGGGTTGAACCTGGGCCCTCGGCACTGCGAGCATGGAGTCCTAACCACTGAACCACCAGGGAACTCCCTGGATGTACATTTATACCATGCATAGCTACCGCACCCAAGGGCCATGGCAGGAAACATTCCTCGCTGGATGTATTACTACATCCTGGTTCAGAAAAGCTTAGGTTGGAATAGAGGTGTCCGAGTGTGATGAGAGAGTTGTCTTTAGCTGTTCCATGGAAAGGACACATGAATCAGGTCCCCAACCCCAACCCAGACAAAGTGTGAAAATACTAAGCTGTCCTTTGAATGAGTGGAATACAGGACAAGTCTCTTTCTTGAGTGTTCCCATACACCCTTTGCTACGAAGCATTTCTCAACACGTGGGAAAGGCACCACCATTCTGGGCCAAAGGCAAGGGATTTGGGTTCCACGATGCCACATCTGTGCTGCTCCGGGCGCTCTGTGGAAAGCATTCCTCCACTCAAAAGGTGATTTGGGTTCCAGATGCCACATCTGTGCTGCTCCGGGCGCTCTGTGGAAAGCATTCCTCCACTCAAAAGGTGATTTGGGGAACTCAGCTACCCAACCAGATGGAATATGTACGTTCTTCTTTTGGAAACAGAATATTTCTATGAAGAAGTATCCCTGGTCAAAAGTGATCTTTTGCCCGTGGAATGCTGTCCTTCTCTTGAGAACAAGAAACAAAAAATATGGTTTGCATATCCCACCTAGAACCCAGCGTGGTCAGGGGTCCCAGAAGGAACACAGACACTGTTTCCTCAGCTGAACTCCATCCCTCCAGTACGATGGGAGCACTGGAATTGGTGAGTCAGCATCATCGTTTGTTTCCATCCCAACCGCATCCCTCCAGGAGGAGCTGGTGTTTCCAGGAACTGGGTTTCAGTTTTCCTTTACAAGGAAAAATGTTAAGCTCTCGCAACGTCTTGAAGAGTTGCCTGAGGGGTAAGACAGGAGGGGAGAGCATCCTGGCTGGTTCTCAAATTGAATTTTCAAGGCGGGCAGAGGAAGGTGGTTTCTGGGGGGAGCCTTCAGAGGCAGACGTGGGGGTTCGCCTCTGCTGATGTTGCTGATAGATGTCCTGGATCAGCAGGGTGTTCATGAGCTTCCACTCCCTATATTTTCTGGCTGTCAGCTTCGGATCATCCAGCAGCTGGTTAATCATGGCCAGGTCGTGTTCTTTACACTGTCCAAGTAGGAAAATAAAAAGAGACACAGAGAGAGAGGAGGGTGAGATGTGATAGCTATCTTAACTTCAATAAACCATCTTTAGCCTTTTGCAAATAAATGCACATATACCTTGACTGTAAAATTATCAAAGTGTTTTTACACACTAATATTCAAATTTCTACAACAATCCTAAGAGACATGGCAGGACACCTGCCCTTTGTGCTTAGATAAACTAAGCACAAAGAGGTAAACATCCCACACAAGGCTTGGGGGAAGAACTGGACACAAAACCAAGGTCTCCTATGTCTCCTATGTTCCTGATTAATCCAGTATTCCACATCACAGTCATATTTCTATCTCAGTGTGAGCTTTATTCCTCCTGGGATGGATAACTGTATAACCATGTTGTTGACCACACAGTACTTATCCTAAGACATAAGACAGTACAAAATGTCTCTTTTTTTATTTTCTATTAAATTGTATTAATTTTAAATAAATTTCACACATTTATTTAATGTATACAGACTAAACAGGTAGGCTATCTTTTTATTCAAAGAAGATATCATTAAACTTCCATACAAACAATGCGTATTTCAATGACGCCAATAATCTATTCATATCATTTCACCCTGCCTCCTCCGCAACCAGTGACACACATTTCTGAAATGTCTGTCTCAGGTCAGGGGACTTTTCTATAGTCAAGGAATGGAATGAGACATAGACATATCAGTTTCCACATTAAAAAAAAAATAAAAGATTTCTCAGCCTACATATTTATCGCAAACCTATTCCTGCTTCCTCCATCTCTGTGACCGTAATCCCAATTTGGGATATAAAGTCTCACTTATCACCCTTAATCTGCTGCTACAGCCTCCCAAGTGAGGTTCCTGCCCCCAGTCCCCACTTTGTATCCACCCTCTGTCCGACAGTCCAGGGAGTCCCCCTGAAATTCTGAGTCCTCTTAACGGTTCCCCTTCTCACCCAAGTTTCCATGGACATGAGCCCAATTGTTGATTCTCCACTTGCTTTTTCCTTTCCTCTCTAGGAGTATTGACATGGGTTTTCTCCCCCATACAATGCTGCTTCACCACCCCAGGACATGTCACACAGAGGACCTTCTACACCCTTCTTCACCTGCTGTTGCTGCTGATAAGTCGCTTCAGTCGTGTCCGACTCTGCACGACCCCATAGACGGCAGCCCACCACGTTCCTCCATCCCTAGGATTCCCCAGGCAAGAATACTGGAGCAGGTTGCTATTTCCTTCTCCAATGCACGCATGCATGCTAAGTCGCTTCAGTCGTGTCTGACTCTGTGCAACCCTATGGACAGCAGCCCACCAGGCTCCTCTGTCCACAGGATTTTCTAGGCAAGAATACTGGAGTGGGTTGCCATTTCCTTCTCCACTTCTTCACCTAGTGGACTCTAATTCCTAGAGTGATTTTCACATGGAATATTTCCCAATCTCCCTCTCTCTCTCTTTTGTTTTTTAATGGATTTTACTACAGCTCATGAATGTACATTCACTTCAGGCAGAGGACCTCCTTCACCTAGTCGACTCTAATTCCTACCTAGAGTGATTTTCACATGGAACATTGGCCAATCTCTTTTTTTTTTTTTTAATGGATTTTACTACAGCTCATAAATGTACATTCACTTCGGGTATCATGCTCTCCAAAAAACTGAACCCCCAGATTGAACTGAGAAGATTTTTTCATGCTTGCATGCCTTCCAATGCTTGGAACCCTCTTAGAACTTACCACATCACACTTAGATGTTCATGGGTCTGTCACATCGTCTATTCTAAAGCTTCTTAAGGAAGGCGACAAGGAACATATTTTATTCATTCCTGCATTCCCCGAATCTCACACAGTGCTGAGGGCCAGGTAGACATTCAGTTATGAACTGTCTCTGCTAATCCGGGGCAGGATGTGCATAGGTAAGCATTCACTGCTGTGCTTACTGGTCCAAGTTCAAACGCATGACCACTGCCATTAAGTGGACTTGCACGACTATTCAGTAACTGTGTTTTCTCATCCCTTTTTTCTCCCACTCCCCTAAATGACTATTTCAGAGTTTCTCATTTCTGCTCAGATCTCCTCCCCAATCCTCCCCTGTAGCTGATGACCCTGCTCTTTATTTTTTTGAGGAAATGGAAACAATCAGAAGAGTAGTTCTCCCAAGCTCCTATTGCCTTCTATCTACATCAGCACAAGTACATGCTGCCTTCCTTCCTGTTCACTTGGGTGAAATGTCTGTGCTTCCAGCAAAGACCCATCTCTCTACTTGTAAAAGCATGTTCTTTCGTACATTTAGGAAATTTGCTCCAGCAATTCTCACCCCTTTCCTGTGACTCATCAGTTTCCCACCTGCAGGTGATCATTCTCACTGGCGTACTCACATGCTCTTATTTATCATAAAAGCCCTTCCTTGACCCCCTTCTCTGCTTCCAATGTCCTTGTGCCTCCTCTTTTAGACCCACTGGCACATGAATGTATTGTTTGTGCTCTACATTCAGCGTTAACTTATGCTTTATTTGGAGTGTTTTATTATATTTTCTTGTCTTCTTCTTTTCCTGTTTCTAAATTGACTGGAGTAACATGCATTTCAAGGGAAAAGGTTCACACGCATAGTAATCTGAGTAGTGAGATTTATCATTTTGAATCACAAAAGCAAGTGTGTGGTGATAAACGGAGGTTAAAAGATACTTTGGGGTTTCAGGAAGGAGAGAAAAACTGTGCAGAAGGAAAGTAACCAAAGAGGAATACCCAGGAAATTGGCCAAGACCAAGAAACAGAGGAAAGAAAGGTTAGTAAGTAAAGTGGGTAACTAGGAAGGACTGCCAGAAAGTCAAGCAAAACCAAGGCAGTTTTCTCTCTGAGTCCAACATCAACACTTCAGAAAACAATCTTTCCCACCCAAAAATATGCTTCTATTCTCTAGTCTTACCATAGTACTATCGTAAGTAGTCACTTAAGGAGTTTCACTTCGTTCTTAAGAAATCTTGATATCTGTCCAGAGAGTGATCCTAATATGCTATTGAAGAAATTATTAATTAAGATCTTGGCAAATCAACAAAATTTGGAAAACTGATTTTTTCAAGGCAAAAATGAATTCACCACCCCTCTAAAGGGGATAAAAGGTTTTAGGAAAGGATCTCTTCAACTTTGGGCTAACACTTCTCATATGGTTTCTAGCTCTAAATAATTCAAATTTCTTCCCATTCAGCTCAAGTCTGTGTTAGTTCCTTTATGGATAAAAGAAAAAAACTGTAGATAAGAATAGAGAGGAAGGAAATTAGCAAAACAATAAAACTCTCTGAGCTCCTTCCTAGACTTGGCAACCCAGGGTCAAGAGCATCAGGCAAAAAGCCCTGCTTCTCCCCTGTAGAGCAAGAGGCTTGCTGAATGCTTTGAACTACTTTTACAACATCCTTCTGGTTTTCTGGCAGGCAGGGTCTGATAGAGTTCTGAAAAATATCATCCTTTCATTTTTTTACTCCAACTATTCAGTGCATGGTTTGTATCAAGACCTAAGCATTGGAAATGGATTCTATCAGAGCAGTTGGGCAAAGAAAGGTCTGTTCCCCTTCAGATACAAGTGAGGGTAGTTTTCGGAGAAAGTTTCAGTTGGACTCATTAATCATTTCATTAATCATTCATTTAAAAATAAAGACAGGCTTAGCCAAAAGTCAGGGAAGGTGGAGCTCTCGGAGACTCTTAAAGATCTAAAGATCTCTAGTGTGCGACACAATAGTTTGCTCAACTTCCTAAAAGAATTTCTATAGAGAGTATTCATTCCAATACAATCCCCGTGCAAGAATTTTTCTTTATTTCTGGAATGTGCCTACACTACTATAAACATTATTATTAAAATAGTTTGCTTGCTTCTGCATGAAACTGTTCTTTTTTTTGGCTTGTCCACACTCCAGCTTTGAAGTATTTTTTTTATATATTTATATTGCAATGTAATATACACAGAGCAAAATGTACACATAAAGTCTGTGCTTAATAAAATCATCACAAAAAGAGCACATTTGTGTAACCACTGTCACAGTCAAGGAAAGACTCTTATCTGGCACTTCAAAAGCTTTACTGTGGTCCTACTCAGTATATATCCTCACCTTTTCCTCAAAGGTGACCACTATCCTGACAGCTTGAGTTTTAAAGACAGAACTCCCCTGGTGGTGGAGTGGTTAAGAATCCCCCTGACAATGCAGGGGACATGGGTTCAGTCTCTGGTCCAGGAAGATCCCACATGGCCCAGGACAACTAAGCCCATGTGCGGCAACTACTGAGCCCTAGAGCCTGAGAGCTACAACTACTGAACCTGTGTGCTGCACCTAATAAAGCCCACACGTCCGGAGCCCATGCTCCACAGCAAGAAAAGTCACTGTGATGAGAAGCCTGTGCACGGCAACTTGAGAGTAGCCTACATGCAGCAATGGAGACCTAGTGTAGCCAATAAATAAATGGAAAAAAAATGTTAAGATAGTTAAAAGAAAATTATTCTGATAGCTTTCTGACATGAATAAGCATGCATGTACCAAATGATCATTCTCTAATGAAGAGGCTGATTTTTTTTTTTTTTCAACAAGGTCAATTTCCATGTCATCCTGCCCTCTGACCTCGTAGGAGGTTCACAGAAATACACAACGTGGAATCTATCTCATCAGCCCCAGCCTAAGGGATCTGTGGAAAGGCCTTCTTTTCAGTGATGTTCAGAGAGTGCAGCTGGGTGGGGCAGAGAGCCCCTGAAATGATCCAGCATTCCTTGCTCCCTGGGATTCATGCCCTTCTGTAATTCTCCTTCTTGACTGTAGGGAGGCTGACCTAGCGATTTGCTTCTAATGAATAGAACGCTGTAAAAGCAATGTCACGTCTCTCCTGAGGCTGGGGTATGACCCACCCTGCTTGCTCACTCTCCCCACCTTACTCGCTCTGCAGGAAGTCAGCTCTTACTTTGAGAGCTGCTCTATGAAAAGACCCACATGGGAAGGAACTGGGGTGGCCTCCAGCCCATAGACAGTGAACAAATGAACAACTGAGACCGTCAGTCCAGCAACCTGTAACGAACTGAACTCTGCTGTGAAAAAGCTTAGAAGCACACCTTCCCACAGTGGAGGACTGTGGATAGCCCCAGCTGGTGCCTGGATTATAGCCTCATGAGGGACATGGAAGCAGAAACACTGAACCAGGCCACACCCAAAGTCCTGACTCCCAGAAACTGTGAGACAATAAATGTCTAGTACCTGGAGCTGCTATGTTTGTGGGTATTTTTGTCGCCTAGTTAGTAATTACTAAAACCTGGGAAGAAAAGAAAAATCTGTTGGATTCATCAATTCTGTGGCTATAGTGCCTGAAGAACAAGAGGTCACAGAGAACCACAACTCTGCAAATATTGAGTTGGCCAAAAAAGTTCATTCGGGTTTTTCAGTAACATCCTAAGAAAAACCCAATGAACTTTTTGGCCAACCCATGATGACAGATTATGTTTGATTTTGAAAGGAGTGCTAGTGATGTTTTTCATCATTAAATGCTAAGGAAATTTCTCCACATTTGGGTTTTCTTTCTATAAATAAAATGTACCTTTGCCTTTTATTTTTCAGCTTCATTTTAGCAAGGTTTTTAGGGTGCTTAAGTTTTCTATAGATGAACAGGGACATCTGACTAAGAGTTACTCAGTCATCTTTGGTAGCCTTGTCTTTTTGCTTGCTGACATTTCTTCCCGGAAAGGGATTCACATTCATATGATACAAAAGGACATGTACAAAACAGAATTAAATTTCAGGTCTGTCAAGGCTTTTCAGAATCTATAAATCTTCTGCGAATTCAGAACTATTTTACAAACTCTTCTGGCCTCCCTTTGTTTGTACTGTTGTCTAAATGTGAAACCAGGATGCTCTTGCTACAGAGAACCCTTTCAGTTACAGGAGGCCCTAGAAATAGCTCCAGTACATCCTGTACACTGCCCCTTATTCTCATGATGAAATCCCCTGCTACCAGGAAGTATCTCTTTCCCACTGCCCAGCTCTCATGGTGTTTTGTAGCTTCAAATCCAACAGCTTGAAGTCTCTTAAGTCTTTGCTGTCTCCAAAATGTAGACATCTTCTTCTGGATATAGTATAGAAGAATGGCCTCCTTTCATGAATCAGATGAAATCCCAAGATCTTATTAAATATTACTGTGTACTCCTGCCAGTTGAGTATCTCAGACTCTCTCTAACATTTATTATTCCAGGTAGAAGGGTACAAAAACAAATTACACATGATCCTTGCCATCTCGAAGCTTAATATTTGAGATTTTACGCCAGAGTGAATGGAAAAATCAAGGCCTATTGTAAAAACCACATTCCCTAGGGCTTTAGGAATGTCAAGGGTCAACTCACCCTACAGAGACTGTATTGGCTTTACTGCCTTTCCCCACCCTCTAGCCACATAAACACATGTGGTTAGCATGGATTGTTCCACAAAACCAGCATTTTCTCACCCCACATCCACAGAGTTCATCCACAATCTGGAATTTCTTACCTTTAATGTGCTATTCAAAGTTCGTATTTTGTGGAGTTTCTCATTTATGGATGGATTCTTGCACCGCTTGACAAAGGACTTTCTCAGCTCCTTTTTGGTTGAAGGTCGTCGGTCCCCAAGAGGAGACAGACTAGCTTGCTCTAACGATTTGTAGAGCTTCTCCATTTCATCATCTTCGGAGGCTTTTGTCTCTTCTATTAAAATAAAAACATAACAATACGCCCAGTTAATCAAGGACAGAACATTTGACACTGTGGTCCTAAAACAAGATCCTCCTGACACCTTCACCTTAAACTTCCAGGCTCCACAATGGTGAGACGTACATTTGTCACAACAGCCCATGTTCCCTTTGAAGGCTCTAGGGCAGGATCTGCTCCAAGCCTCTCCCCCAGCTTTTGACGGTTCCTTGGCTGTGGCAGCAGGACTCTTATCTTGACTTGGTGTCTTATGGTGTGCACGTCTGTGTGTCCCAATATCCCCTTCTATAGACACCAGTCATATTGATTAGGGGGACATCAATCTCTGATTTAGATGATATTTGGGTGAGACTCAGAGTTGACTTAGAGTTGATATTGGAATGGATTCAGACTTTTGGAGATGCTGAGATGAATTCAGTTAGGACTTCAACACAGGGATTTTGGAAGGACAAAACTGAACCCATCACAGTACACCCTCTGTGCTGTGTGCTCAGTTGCATCCGACTCTTAGTGGCCCCGTGGACTGTAGCTCACCAGGATCCTCTGCCCATGGAATTTTTCAGGCAAGAATACTAGATTGGGTTGCCATTTTCTTCTCTAGGGGATCTTCCCCACACAGGACTTGAACCTGTATCTCTTGCATCTCCTGCCCTGGCAGGCAAGTTCTTTACCACTTGCACTACCTGGAAGTATATACCCTGTAACCTCCCAAAATTTATGTCCGTCTCACAGGTGAAATACATTCATTCATCCTAACATCGCCACAAGTCTTAACCCATTCCAACATCGACTTTAAGTCTGAAACTCTAAGTCAACTCTAAGTCTCGTCCAAACACCATCTAAATCAGAGATTAGTGGGACTCAGGGGAAGATTCATCCTAGGGAAAAATTCCTCTCCACCTGTGAACATGTGAAACCAAACAAGTTCTCTGCTTCTCAGATACAATAGTGGGAGAGGAAAACCTTTGCAAACCAATATACATCCTAAATAATGAGAACCATTGTCCCAGATTCCTTTTTAATGTCCTTCCTAGAACTGCCCTTTGAAAGAAGGAATCTGCCTGTGGTCTGTGGCTCTGAGCAGATAATAATCATTTCTCATGCCACACACCCCCATTCTCTTCCTTAACCACGCCTCACCAGCCTCAGCCCAAATGCTTCCATTGGAGTGATTCTCCCGGGTATCCAGAGGGACCCTATATATTTAGGCAGTCCCATCGTGCTAGCCATAGTCACTGATCTAGGGATGCATACGGGTCTCAGATCAGGCCCACGGGGCCAAAGAGACTCAATTCTGAGACTTCGGTTTGGAGTATCAGGGAATCAATCTCCTTGTTTTCCTAAACTGAGCAATGTGATGATATGACCTGGAAGATTCCAGGAATCATGCCAAGAGTCATGAAAATGGAGCCAATCCATAGGATACAATTGAGACATGGATCTTGGTGATACTGTTAGTGTCATCTGAGCTCCTGGGAGCCAATCCATTGCCTTTGTTAAGGTATTCTGGATGTTGTCTTCAGTCATATGCAACTGAAAGAGTCTCGAATGATATAGAAATTTACTCAAAGAAAATCATCTCCTGTCGCTGCTTTAATTTCTTACTAAGAACTTCAGTCCTTTATTCACTTTGGTCTCTGAAAAGTCTTGGGAAAGATAGACAATAAGACTTTTTTTCTACCATGCAGTCCTTAGTTTTTTCTACACATGCAGGAATCATGCGATTTGGTTCCTGTCCTGAGAACAAGATTGACAGAGGATCATATAGAAAGCATGGCCTTAGGAGAACTAAAAAACAGTCTCTCCAAAGGGGATAAAAAAAGTCATACAATAGTCATCTAGGAGCATCAAAATCAAGCACACTCACTTCCTTCACAGTTCATTCTTGTAAGATCAAGTGTCTTTAGGCAATGTTTTTTCCCCCTTCTACTACCAGAAAGTCCATAAGCATGCATAGTACTCTTTCATGAAATGGAGAGAAAAGATGTTGGGTTAACTTTGCAATTAAATTATAGTACTGGTCAATAAACTTCTTTGTTTTCTATCAAAACAGTATCAAAAAAAGGGGGAAATATTCAAAACTACATTCGAACACAGACTTTTTGGCTCAGTTGGTGCAGATATCAAAAGTAGGCTTTTGCCAATAAGCACATGAAAGGATGCTCAGTATCATTAGTCATTAGAGAAATGCAAATCCAAACCACAATGAGATACTGTGTCACACTCACCAGGATGGCTAAATTAAAAAGGACATAAGTGTGGTGAAACCAGAACATTAAAGTCCTTGGTGGGAATGTAAAATGGACCCCACTTTAGGAAACAATCTGGCAGTTTCTCAAAATTCTAACTGTAGACTTATCATGTGTGTGTGCTAAATCACTTCAGTCATGTCTGACTCTTTGCAACCCTGTGGACTGTAGCCCACCAGGCTCTTCTGTCTACAGGATTCTCCAGGCAAGAATATTGGAACAGGTTGCCATGCCCTCCTCCAGGGATCTTCCTGACCCAGGGATCAAACCCATGTCTCCTGTGTCTCCTGCATTGCAAATAGATTCTTTACTGTGAGCCACCATATGACCCATCAATTCCATTTCTAACTATGTATTCAAGAAAATTAAAAACATACATTAACACAAAACTTGTGCATGAATGTCATGAAAGACACAAACAAAAGGTGCGACAGTGTAAATAAATGTTCATCGATTGCTGCAATATGGTACATGCAGGGAATGGAGTATTAGTCATTAAAAGAAATGAAGTACTAACACACACAAAAACATGGATGAACTGCAAAAAATTCTTTGAAGTAAAAGGAGCCAGTCACAAAAGGCACATACCATACTGTCCATTTATAATAAAATTTCCAGAACAAATCTATAGAGACAGAAAGTAGATTAGTGGTTGCCTGGGGCTGAGGAGGGGACAAGCAGGAATGACAGCTAATGCGTATGGGGTTTTCCTGTGTGTGATGTGACACACTTCACATCAGACTGTGGAGTTGCACAACTCTATGAATATATTAAAAACCACTGAACTGTTTTTTATATGTGAATTTTACGGTATGTGTAAGAAGCCAACTGCCAATGAGAAGAAGCAAGAGACACAGTTTCAGTCCCAGGGTCAGGAAGATCCCCTGGAGAAGGAAATGGCAACCCACCCTAGTATTCTTGCCTGAAAAATTTCATGGACAGAGGAGCCTGGTGGGCTACAGTGCATGTGGTCACAAAGAGTCGGATACAACTGAGCAACTGAACAAGCATGCATACGTGAAATATATCTCAATAAAGCTGTTAAAAATTAGGCTTTAATAAGATTATCATGATAACTGATGACATTTGCATAGGAAAAATACTAAGCTTGGTAATAGTCCTGGAGTTAAGCTGGAGACATTAAAAAGTGTTAAGAAATTGAAATTAAAAGACATCTGACTCCTAGAGGGTAACATTAGCATTGAAGACTCCACGAGTTTTCAGTCCCACAAGATAAGAGTAATTTTATACATCTTTTTTTTTTTTTTTTACAGATAGGCAAGCAGGACTCTACTTCAAATAAAGTCTGGATATATAGCTTTTATGGCTTCCCTGGTGGCTCAGACAGTAAAGAATCTGCCTGCAATGAAGGAGACCCAGGTTCAGTCCCTGGATTGGGAAGATGCCCTGAAGAAGGGAATGGCTACCCACTCCAGTATTCTTGCCTGGGGAATTCCATGGATAGAGGAGCCTGGTGGGCTACAGTCCATGGAGTTGCAAAGAGTCGGACAGGACTGAGTGACTAACACTTTCACATAGCTTTTAATACCACAGTATTTTTAAAGTAATATATATTTAACAAATTTTAAGAAATCAGTGAAATAAGTATACAACAAAAATAAACAGAATGGTTACTTTCTCTGTGTGTACCAAGATGCTCAGTTGTGCTACTAAAGACTGTGATAGAAAATAAAATTATTTTTGACTAGCACGTTAATTTGTAATTATGTCAGAGTAAAATGATTATAAGATCTTATATCTAATTTGACAGACAGTAAATCGGTAAGGATGAAAATAAGCTTTAGGAGCTTGGAATAGCATGGCATAAAGTACATTCCCTAAATGAAAAAGAAGATGGCTTATTTGGATAATCTTATATTATTTAATATATCTTTATGAATATATATTACCTTTAAGTTAAAAAAAAAATCACAGACCATCTCCCTCTCCCCACCCACCCCAACATTCCCTTCTCTAAATTAAACTTCAGGGCACTACCCAGGAGGATGTGTGTGTGAGTCTGTGTGTGTGTGTGTGTGTGTGACTTGCTCCTCCTAGAAATAGTGGAACTTTCAAATTAACACGTAGGTACAGTGGACCTTTTGCCATTACAAAAAGTTAATACAATTTACCTAAAATATGACCAAACAATGTTCAAAAAACAAACACTTTCTCATTGGGATTCACTTAGAAATTGCAGATAGTAGTAAGGAGTGAGTATATTCAAAGAAAGTTTTAAGCTGCTGGAAAAATGGGAAAAAATGAATTCAAATTACCATTACCTTCTACCACTCATCTCCTTGTCCCTCCTCAAAAGAAACCTGAGTCTAGAAAACTATATGTCTGACCTCTGATTACCCGATTCCAGAATCACTCGCAAAGGTAAAGATGAGAAAATAATAATGATGATGTTAAGAGTCAAGAAAATACCCTGATGGCTTTTTTTGCATAATAATCTGTGGAATACTCAACATATTACTAGATATTCAGGGGTAAGACCTGTGACCCAACCTTGTCCATGACCTAGATGGGGATTTTACTCTATTTTACTGTTGCTAATGGCTGGTGCATAGGTCTTCACAGGACCATAAACAGAAAACCCAATAAAAATGGAAGCAGATGATAAGTAGGAGCATAGGACAAAAAAGGACCCAAAGGGTACAAGCATATCAAAGACAGCTTACGCCTGACCTCAAAGCAGAAATGAAAGTCCTTACTAGTCATTACATGAAGACTAGCACTGGTTGGCTAACCTTACAGGGCTACCTCCACACCTTCCAAAGGTTTTTCAATAAAGTAGCATTTTTTTAAATCTCCTTTTCATCTTTTTTTAAATATAAATACTTTTCTAAATTCTAATTTCATATTAGAAAACACTAGATTATTCCCTTATTTTACCAGATTATAAAAAGAGCAAAATAACAAAAAATGATTGGCAGGAAAGGCATTTGGTCTCTCTCCCACTGTAAACAGAAGCCAAGTTCATTATCTTCACCTCCTTTGTCTTCTGTGGCAAAATAAAATGAATTTTGTCTGACAATCAAGTGTTTCCCATGCACTTGCTCTCCTTCCTCTCAAGTGCATATTTTAGTTTTCTTACATAAAATAACAGGACTTTAATTTCCTTCTTCTCATAAGGCACACTGTAGTCTATCTCATCAAGCCTCACAAGTTCCTTGCCGAGGAAGATGAAAACTATTTTTATATTACAGATGAGAAAAAATGTAGAGATTCTTGAAAAACAGCACGCAATCTTTCCAAAATGTAAATCGATGCAAAATTAGGAACAAGAGTTCAGTTCCACGCTGTGCAGGCCTGTGCAATTCTCGATGAGTTTCCTCCAACTTTAATAAGCAATCACCTAGGGATCTTGTTAAAATGTGGCTTCTGATTCACTCCAGGACAGCAGGCACTGAGATTAAATTTTTAACGAGCTCCTCGGTGATGTCAGAATGGCTGGTCCCTGGACATTCTTTGAGTAGCAAGGCTGGGTTGCTTCCCAACAGCTAGTCACACAGAACCTGTCTCAGTTCATTGGAAGAGAAAGGGGCTGAAATTACAATCAGAAAGTTGGGACTCATCCAGAAAGCAGCATCTCTTTCTCTGAGCCATAGCTTAATTTAAAAAAAAAAAAAATCTGGCTTGCTCAAAGGAGGATCCAAGAATCCTTGCTCTAAAGCATTAGTATCTCACACATTGAATTGGTAGGAATTTGAGGTCAATGTTAGCAACCCTTTACTTCTGTTAGACTCGCTCAGAATGTCTGAAGGGGTCAGACATAAAACATTCTCCAAACTTAGGTTAATAATCTAATGATTTAGATTCAAGAAAGGGATGATTGTTTTTTGTTTTTTTTTAACAAGATCTTTCTTGTTGACATGAGCAAAAGACAAAACAACACTTCTAACTAATGGTTACTAGTTCCTTCCTTTCCAAGATGATGCCAAATGCATGCACTCTTCTCTTGCTTCCTCCCACATACTCAGCCTATTGTGTGCTTCTGATGGGACACACACGCTCCAGTAAGTCTGGAACTTGGTTGTCGAGAACACTGTATGAAGATTATCTCTTTAAACGCTGTACTGTCAACTTGGCCTCCCCCACTATCTTATTTTTGGCGCTTCCTTGTGCTTTCTAGACTGTGGGCTTTTTATTTTCTGTTCAGAACATAAAAGCCGACTTTAGGAGACAAGAGGGAAATTCACACACCATATTTCAAATCAGAATTTGAAAGGAAAACTTTTTGAGGTTGGAAAAATCTAAATGCTCTCCCAAGGAAGATAGTCATTCCTAAATATGAAACACTTAAAAAAGTTTACGTAGAAAACAGTATTTCCTGTTTCATATGCAGTGTTCTAAGTACTTGAGAAAAGAAAGACTATGGAAGTTACTTGTTACCAAGAGAAGATATAACTACACAGTCATTTGGACATTCAGACTTTAAGACTTTACAAATGTCATTCACTTTAGCACCTGACGAGCTTCCCTGGTGGCTCAGTGGTAAAGAATCCTGCTCCAAATGTAGATGTGGGTTCAATCCCTGGGTCAGGAAGATCCCCTGGAGAAGGAAATGGCAATCTACTCCAGTATTCTTGCCTGGAGAATCCCAGGGACAGAGGAGCCTGGAAGGCTGTATAGTCCATGGGGTTTCAAAGAGCTGGACACAACTTAGCGACTAAACAACAATAGCACCTGATGCAAAGAGATTAAAAGCATTTTATAGGCTTCCTCTAGTTAATGATTCTGACGACTCTACATAATACAGTCAAATTTAGAATCATCAGATCAGATCAGTCACTCAGTCGTGTCCGACTCTTTGCGACCCCATGAATCGCAGCACGCCAGGCCTCCCTGTCCATCACCATCTCCCGGAGTTCACCCAGACTCATGTCCATCGAGTCTGTGATGCCATCCAGCCATCTCATCCTCTGTCGTCCCCTTCTCCTCTTGCCCCCAATCCCTCCCAACATCAGAGTCTTTTCCAATGAGTCAACTCTTTGCATGAGGTGGCCAAAGTACTGGAGTTTCAGCTTTAGCATCATCCCTTCCAAAGAAATCCCAGGGCTGATCTCCTTCAGAATGGACTGGTTGGATCTCCTTGCAGTCCAAGGGACTCTCAAGAGTCTTCTCCAACACCACAGTTCAAAAGCATCAATTCTTTGGCACTCAGCCTTCTTCACAGTCCAACTCTCACATCCATACATGACCACAGGAAAAACCATAGCCTTGACTAGATGAACCTTTGTTGGCAAAGTAATGTCTCTGCTTTTCAATATGCTATCTATAATTTATGCAACTAAGATACATCTGGACAATTTATCTTACTCATAAGGATACTACTAACCAAGAATATTAGCATAGTATAATTTTAGAGACAGATTAACTATTTGTCTCTGCTGCTGTTAAGAAATAGCTTTTTGCTGGTGGAAACAGCTTTCATGTACTGAACTTTTAACTGTGTAACAGG
The DNA here is from genome assembly GCF_032452875.1 of Bos javanicus. Lineage (NCBI taxonomy): Eukaryota > Metazoa > Chordata > Mammalia > Artiodactyla > Bovidae > Bos > Bos javanicus. Next base: position 90,936,723 of record NC_083876.1, read on the forward strand.
TACTGTGTTAACTACTGTACCAACATTATCTTAATACCTTTGTAACAACCCTACAAGGAAGTAGTATTAGTCCTAATATAAAGGAGAGAATGTCAAGACACAGAAAGATTAAAAACTTTGACCAAATTCACAAAGAAACAAGTCTAAGTTCTGATCCAAAGCTCATTGCCTTAAACATTATGCTTTATGCTATAAAAATATTTGACACACTGTCTTTGAATGAAGTTCAAGGAAGAGGATTTCAAGTCAAATAATGCATAGTTATCAAGACAGTAGCTGGCAAGGCCAAGGCTCAGATCCCTGGCCCCTCTACTCTGTCTCCAAGGGAAAAGTCTCCACCCAAAGCCTCTGCTTCCGAGGTGCCCAGATTTTATACCTTAAATTCTGTTCTCACAGGGCACTCAGTCCTAGGAGAGGAAATTCATAAGCTGGTCAGCAACTTAAGACACAGGCTGGAGAATCAGATTCTCTGCTTGGGTGTTTGAACCGGGCACCTAGGGATAATGAACCAGTTCACATCAGGAGCTATCATGGTAGGCTGGACCCCCAAAGACAACAAAGATATAAAGGCACAGAAATGGAGAATGCAAAGTCAGGGTCTCAAAAAATGATGGCAGGTAAAGAAAATTCTATAAGAGAAAAATCAAACAGATTGAGAGAAAGTCAGAGACAGCATTCAAGTATAAACCAAGTATAATCTTGTGTTTCTGTAACTCTGAGACTAATTTTACTTTGGTTTCCCATATTTTCCTATATTTGATTTACCTTCTCTACCAATCAGATATCTATTAATATTTTATCATGGATATTTGATGTTTCTATTAAGCAAGATAACTCAGTACCCCTGTACTGTATCATTGCTTTCATTGATAAGAATAAACTTAGTCCATTGGGAGACCCTTAGTGTTTTCTGTTCTTTTGTTTTATTATTATTGCCTGTGTGGCAGTGATTTTCAGAAATAACCTGAGGTTGACCTCATTACCCAAGATTCTAATAAGTGGCTTTTTACATTTTTAAAACAAAGATTCCATTTGTTTTTAAAATGTATTCTTCCAATCATAAGAGCACCTTGGATTAGGTGAAATAGTTAATGCAAACAAAAAATTTCTACATCTGCTCATACTCTGAGCAGACAAAAAACATCAGCATGCACGTCAAACTAGAATTTGGTCAGGTTTGGGGTAATTGCTAAATTCTAAATCTGGCTAATTTGTGTCACTTTCCTGGGGTGTCATGCATCCTCTAGTTATTTGTATATCTTCATTAAAGATGCATTCTATTCAAAATGCTTTCCACATTCAATCTTGCTGTACTTCTACTTAACAATCTATTTGCATAAATTGGGTATTAGTCTCATTACTGATTGAGGAGGGCATGGCAACCCACTCAGTGTTCCTGCCTAGAGGAGCCTGGCGGGCTACAGTTCATGGGGCCACAAAAAGTCAGACACAACTTAGCACACACACTTATTACTGACTATTCAGCTTGTCAGCATCCAGGGTATGGCCACTTCATTCATGGAGTAGGCGTAACTGTCTCACACTGTCGACATAATATAAGTAGAAAAATACAGTGTGAGTCATCATCACACAGGCATGAGTCATGGGCCAAATAACCTTTCATAAAAGAAAAGAAACAGGACAGAGTAAAACTGAGCTGAGATGAACATTCCATTAACCTCATCATCTCTTTCCCTGCTTTGCTTTGTGGAAAGACTCAGTGAAGAGTCTGAAGACCTCTGATCTACCAACGTAGAAAGGCAACAGGATACAATTAACACCATGTATTGTTTAACTAGCTTACTCTGTGGAGGAAGATGTCTAAAAGGGTTTAACTTCAGTATAAAATTCTAGCAACTACAGTTTTAATTGCATACCAACTGTAAAATATTTCTCTCATTGTCTAAATAAAAAGAAGGCTATAATACGTGCTGTCTGCTTATTTCTGGGCTCAGTTATTAACCTTTAAGAATCTTTTCTAGGATAAAAGCCTCTTTCTCCAGCAAACACATCTTGAGACTGGGACTTAATCTAAAATCCTAAGTCCTATCATAGACCTTGTTGAAACTTCAATCCTTGTCATATTAATAAAAGCATCCTGAACCATATGTCAGGCACAAGACTTTTAGCATTTTTCTTTTTGAATTTGCAGATAAAAAATAATAATTTTTAGAAGTCAGAAAAATGAAAAGCTACCTCTTTTCCAACACACAAACACATATATAAAACACACACGCACACACATACACACACAAACACGCAACCTGATTACTCAACATGTCATGGCAAACGCAAGCAAAAACTGGGTGGCTGTTTCCATAGCAATGACTTTCTGTGGTTTAACTCTGCTGGGAATTTGACCAAATCCCCAGCAGCAGGAGAAAAGCATCAGCAAACATTCTGTACCATATGGCAAATGCCAACAAATCAATGAGGGGAAAAATGGTTTTATTTTCTCTTCCTTTCTACCCAAAGGAATACCTTTGTGTGGAGCTGTTTGAAGAAGCACACAGATTTCATTGGTCACTCTGCACCTAACTCAAAATGTTAAAATACCTCGTTTCTTCCTTTGGAGATTAAAAGACCTGTTGGTACTCAGCCAGGCTCTGCAGCACACACATGCCCAGAATGACGTTAGACATGGACAAGAACTGCAGGCATCTTCCTGTGACTTTCAAATCATTCATCCTAAAGGAAAACTCAATCTGCAGAGTTACCTCCTGAGAATGAACGAGAATGGAATTTTATTCTCATTTGCTTCTGAAGCCATCCTCGTCCTAGGTGCTGTGTGTGTGTGCGTGTGTGCAAGCTTGTTTGTGCATGCATGAAACTTTTTAGTCCTACCAGTGGTCCAGTGATTAAAGTAAGAGTTGATAACAGGAGAGAGTAAATATGGCCCTTTTCATTACTTTCTTTAGTTCCACCTATCCTGTATCTGGAAGGATCTTCTAAATATCACATTAGAGGCAATCTAGTTCAAGACGCTTAAATTCCCTCTTTAGTATATCTCCATAAGGCCAAAAATTGTAATCAACACATAATATGCAATTAATACGCAATGAAAATGGTTGTCTCAGAAAGAGTAAACACCTTCAGGGATGAGGAACACACTACTTTCCAAGGAACCTGTTCAGTTCTGAACAATTCTCAATGCTAAAAAGTGTCTAATGTTGAATCGAAAATTATTTCCTTTTTATGTGAACGATTGGCCTCAAAATTTACATCAATTTGAACTTCCACAGAGGTGCAAATTAAGCCCAGCACCTTCATATGACAGCACCTCCCCAAGCTGAGGCCAGCCTGAGTCTCCTGCCTTCTATCCTGCACAGTCCAATATTAACCCATCTCCCCTTACTCATCAGTGGTGCTATTTCCATTCTCCCCCCTACCCAACCTCGCTCATCTCTAGAAGCAGGTTATTTTGGCAATGACTTTATTTACTAATGTAAAGTAGATCATTAGCATTAATTAAGGGTATCCAACAAAAATGCCGTCAGATGGGGACTTCCCAGTGATTAAGACTCCAAACTTCCAATGGAGGGAGTATGGGTTTGATTCCTAAAAGTGAAAGTGTTAGTCACTCAGTCGTGTCTGACTCTTTGCGACCCCATGGACTGTAGCCCACCAGGCTCCTCTATCCATGGAACTCTCCAGGCAAGAATACTGAAATAGGTTGCCATCCCCTTCTCCAGGGGATCTTCCCAACTCAGGGATCAAATGCTGGTTTCCTGCATTGCACGTGGATTCTTTAACGTCTGAGTCACAAGTGAAGTCAGGGAAGTAAGATCCCACATGCCTCAGAAGCATGGCCAGAAACTAAATAAATTAACAAAATAAAATAGCCTATTCTCAAGCTCTCCTGAAAATATAATGTCATCTGGGGCCCAGCAGGTAATTCAACTGTGTGAAGCATCTTCAGATAAGGCCATAGGGAGTGGTTAACAACTGTGGTGACTTGGAGAATGAGTTCCCAGTCTGAGAATTCAAATAAATGCTGTACACACACACACACACACACACACACCAAGGTCTGTAGAGTTCTAATCCTTGGCCTAAATTATTCTGATGTGCTGTGCTATGTTAAGTCGCTTCAGTCATGTCCAAATCTGCATCCCCATGGACTGTAGCCCACCAGTCTCCTCTGTCCATGGAATTCTCCAGGGAAGAATACTGTAGTGGGGTGCCTCTTCCTTCTCCAAAATTACTCTGATACAAAATATCAAATTAATAGGGTACATATAAAAAATTGAGAACTTAAAGAATTGTCCCTGATGAACCTGGGAGAGGGGGCGAAGCAGTCATTTACACCATCAGATCACCGTGGCTGGCGATCCTGGAAATTTAGCCAGTCAACTTATCATTTTCTCATTTTTAAGTATCTTCTATCAGGTAAGCTTGTCTGACAGTGGAGAGAATAAGGCACAGACCGTCAGGAACAACCCATCATGACTGAAAACTAATCATTTTTTTAAAGTTAGTCTGGATAAAAGATAAGGACCAATTACCATGGAGTATTAAAAAGTATTAGATAGCATCACCAACTCAACAGACACAAACTTGAAGAAACTCCGGGAGACAGTGGAGGACAGTGAAGCCTGGCGTGCTGTGGTCCAAGGGGTCGCAAAGAATCGGACACGGCTTGGAGACTGAACAACGACAACATTAAGAAGGCTCACACTCTTCATTTCTACACTCCAGTAACTCTTTCTTTTGCTAAGACTTCAAATGATTTTTTTCTTTTATTAACACATAAGCTGTACTCTCCTTTGGTTTTAAAGTTCTAGTGATGCCCTCCGAGGTACATGTAGATTGCCTCTTCCTGTTAACTACATGGGCAGGCACCTCAGGAGCCAACTAGCTTAGGACCCAGCCCTTATCTGTGGTGGTAGCTCGGGGAAGGTGGTTGCTCTGTGCATGTTTCGAACAAAGGAGGCGATGTCATCTACAAAATGTTGATCTAGTCACCATGAACTCCAGAGCAGAGGACACGGGACCAAACCAAACAAAAACAACCTGTGGCTGATTCATGTTGAGGTTTGACAGAAAATAACAAAAATCTGTAAAGCAAGTATCCTTCAAAAAAATAATTAATTAAAACAAAAAACAAAGAAAACTCACACTTTATCTCAGATTGGTGAAAAGGTATCATTATTTTGTGAACACATGTCTCATAGTTGCAAGCATTTGGTTAGTGACACTCACAGTGGGCTGGAGAAGGGAATGGCAACCCACTCCAGTATTCTTGCCTAGAAAATTCCATGGACAGAGCAGCCTGGAAGGCTACAGTCTATGGGGTCCTAAAGAGTCGGACTGGAGGAGGAAATGGCAACCCACTCCAGTATTCTTGCCTAGAGAATCCCATGGACAGAGGAGCCTGGCAGGCTACAGTTTATGGGGTCGCAAGAATCAGGCACGACTGCGTGACTAAGCACACACACAGTGGGCAATGAATGGCCTTGAAGCTGGAATTTTCCACATGCAACCTCCTCTACAGAAGTAACCTCCGCACTTCGCCTCACTTGACTTAATTATCGAATCATTCAAGACTTCCAACATTCTTTCTATAATCCACATTAGCATTCTACATCCACATACAAATACCCATTCTCTGAAAAGAGTAAATAAATTTTTAGGGCTTCCCTGGTGGCTCAGTGGCAAAGAATCTGCCCACCAATGCAGGAGACATGGGCTCAGTCCTTACTCCAGAAGGATCCCACATGCCACAGAGCAACTCAGCCCGTGAGCCACAGCTATTGAGTTGTGCTCTAGAGCCCGGGAGCCACAACTGCTGAGCCCACATGACCTAGAGCCTGTGCTCTGCAACAAGAGAAGCCTCCATATGGAGAAGCCCACACGCCACAGCTGGAGAGTAGCCTCAGCTCACTGCAACTAGAGAAAGCAGCCCGCATAGCAACAAAGACCCAGCACAGCCAAAAATAAATAAATAAAATTATGTTAAAAAAATAATAATTTCTTGCTTTTACCTCTGTCTGTCATCTTTGATCCAGCAGGCTTATCTGGGACGGTAAGATGGTCAATGTTGCTACTCAAGGAAGAAGTGTCATCACTCGATAGAGAGTTCAAAAATCCACTTTCTGATGCGTCAGCGTTGTTTTCTAGGGCCCCGCGGCCATTTGCCTCTGAGGGGGCAGGTGAAAGCAACTGCACTGCACATGTCACAGACTTTCCCATATCTTCAGTGGCAGATGAGCTGCTCACCATGTCAATCCAGGACTGTCTTTCTCTCGATATGGAGGAAGACAGACTGCTGGGAGTCTTTTTTATGTTTTCCATGGAAGAGAAGGAACGTGATGTTTCACTCAATTTGGGTGAAGATGAAGATGCCTGTTGTGCAGCCTATTTTTCACAAAGAAAACCAAAAGAGCATGAAATAAATTATGATTAAGTCAACATTCTCTACTTGTCATTTGCAATGAAGGTAGACCAGTGTTTCAAAAAAGAACCAATAATAAAAGAATTGAAAGAAAATTAGATGGTGTTTATACCCGTGTGATAGGCATGATGATGCCATTTTCCCAAATACTTAGAAGACCTCTTTGAGGAATTCTCTGGAACACTGAAGGACACTTTGAGCAAAAAGTATATTACTGAATTTTCACTGATCAGGCAAAAACTCTTAAGAAAGGTAATTAAAAGAAAGAAAAAGCTGGAGCCAAACAGGAAGCATAATAACACGAACTGAATGGAAGACCAGTGATGTAGACAAAACACATGTATTTATACTCTCAAATGTTTTTCAGATATTCTTTAGCACATGACCAGTATCAGCTCATAACTACATAATTAGGTGAACTAATGTTAACTCATTCACTCTTCAATAATTTTAAAATGTCAATAAACTTTCTCCAAAAAAGACAAGAATACATATGCAGGGTCGTAATTCATTAAAGGAAACCAAGAACTATGAGAAATGGGTTGATGATGTAGGATCTTCTGAAAGCAGCTGCTGACACACAATTCAAGGGTGAATGACAGCCCTGGTAAAGTTTTCACCAGTCTATCAATGCAACAACACCAATGTCCTCTCTTGGGAAGAACTTCATTTATTCTGACATTTTATCTTTATCATATATTTGCATTAAAACATATGCTTTCTTTTGGAAAATGGTAATGGTAGCTATTACCTTTTGTCTTTTTGGAGCTTTTTAAATGTTCTGCATAGCAAAATAAAGATTTGGCAACTAGATGCTGGTCCTCCGTTTTTAATTTTATCATTCAATAAAAATCCAAAAGTCTAAACACCAGTGCTCTGAGGTTACCCTATATCTCCAGTGGCAGATAAGACAGTGAAGTCTGTGTTCTGGTTCTGTTTCATTACATCATTCTATGAGATCCTGCTGTCAATTTCAAGCATTCAGAACTCCAAGGAAGTGGAGGAAGTGGTAGGGAAGAGACTGTTCGAGGGAAGGAGCCAAAAAGCAAAGTAGGATCCTCTCCCAAAACACTCAGAATGATTGCAACTAATTCAGGATAGTTGACTTTGCTCTAAATTAATATGTTCCCAAGAATTTTTCAGATTCTAAGCTTTATGTTCTGATGGAAAAATCAGTAAATATCCAATGAGTGCCTAGCTAGCTGCAAGCTAGACATGGATTGTCAAATAAGCAATAAATAAATAAGCAGCATGCATTTTTAGTTACTCAGTCATGTCCAGCTCTTTGCAAACCTTTGTACTATAGCCTGCCAGGCTCCTCTGTCCGTGGAACTTTCCAAGCAAGAATAGTGGAATGGGTTTCCATTTCCTCCTCCAGGAGATCTTCCTGACATAAGGATGGAACCTGTGTCTCCTGTGTCTCCTGCATTACAAGCGGATTCTTTACTCATTGAGCCAGGCGGATTCTTTACCCACTGAGCCATGGCACTAAAGCATCTAGTTAATATATTAAGTGAAAATACTGGCTTAAAATTCAACATTCACAAAGTGAAGATCATGGCATCTGATCCCATCACTTCATGGCAAATAGATGGGGAAACAATGGAAACAGTGACAGACTTTATTTTCTTGGGCTCCAAAATCACTACAGATGGTGACTGCAGCCATGAAATTCAAAGACACTTTCTCCTTAGAAGAAAAGCTATGACCAACTTAGACAGCATATTAAAAAACAGAGACATTACTTTGCCATCAAAGGTCTGTCTAGTCAAAGCTATGGTTTTTCCAGTAGTCATGTATGGATGTGAGAATTGGACCATAAAGAAAGCTGAGCACTGAAGAATTGATACTTTTGAACTGTGGTGTTGGAGAAGACTCTTGAGAGCCCTTGGACTTCAAGGAGATCCAACCAGTCAGTTCTAAAGGAAATCTATTCTCAATATTCATTGAAAGGACTAACACTGAAGCTGAAGCTTCAATACTTTGGCCACCTGATGTGAAGAACTGACTCATTGGAAAAGACCCTGATGCTGGGAAAGATTGATGGCAGAAGGAGAAGGAGATAACAGAGGGTGAGGCAGTTGAATGGCATCACCAATTCGATGGACGTGAGTTTGAGCAAGGTCCAGGAGTGGTGATGGACAGGGAAGCCTGGTGTGCTGCAGTCCATGGGGCTGCAAAGAGTCAGACTGAGTGACTGAACTGAACTGCTTGAGGACACTAATTCATCACACACGTCTTCCTAATAGCAACATGTTTGGCATGACATGAAAACTTTCCTTTCAGGAATGTCAATGAGCTTTCAAACTGGCTGCCTTCAACCACCTAGACCACTTAGCTGGGAGATCCAAGATCTGCAGTTCACTAAAAAGCAACTACAACAACAAAGGAAAACCCTAGCGATCTGAAGGAGTTAATACACCCCCCTACCAAACTGTCCAAATAAAGGCCAAGACTTGTTTACTCTTTAACAAGATCTACAGAATAAATATTAACAAAAATACCCATTCAGGCCCAGTGCTGACATGGTCCCCTATTGTGAGCTATTTTAGTCAAACTTGGCTTCAGTGTGATCAGTTTCCTTTCCTGAAAAGAGACCAAGCACAAGCTTTTCCTGTTGCTCCTACTGATACTACTGTAATTTGATTATAGCAAAATAAGCTATTTGTGCAAAAAGCTGTTGCTGCAGCATTTTTCATAAGCCTTTTTGAACTTAAAAACTCTGCCTAAAAGAATGAAAGACTTAAAAGACTATGTCAATGAGCATCAGAAATTTCTAGGAAATGTACTCTGTTGTGGTACTCCTCAAACACACAGCAAATGCTTCCAATCCATTGTTTTCCAGCACCATGTAGCATTTATAAAGCTGATTTTTGAACAGAAAAAAGAAGGGTGAGGGACAAAAGAGAATAAGAAAAGAACCAGAAAGAAGGACAAACAAATGAGAAAAAGATGATATGTACCAGGTCAGAGGGAATTTTCATTCAAAGAAAGGTGGACACAAATCTAAAGTTCCCTGGAGTGCTGCCACAGAGAATCAATATGGGAATGAGCTTTGCAAAGCCTGTAGTGCTAAACTCGGTTCATTATTTCTATGACTCTCTAGCTACCTATAACTACAAGTCAAACTGAGAACTTTAGCTCACTGCCTTCTATGAACCATTCAAGTATCCATCCAAGGGCTAGCTCCTCCTGGAAGCCTTCACTGGTTGCCTCAGGGAGAGGCAGGCATCTTTGCCTGGTTCTCCCATGCTTACTACTTCTATTATACCAGGTGGAATATAATTTTATTTGTCAACTATTACTGTAATTGTTGAACAACTTGCTCTTCTTTTTTGCTGAGTTACTTGAGAGAAGGCTGTTTTTAATCATTTTTGCGTCTCCATGTTTTGCATTTGTGCCTGACATTAATAAATTAGTAGTTGGTAATAACTAAAAGGGGGCTGCCCAGCTGGCTCAGCAGTAAAAAATTCCCCTGTCAATGCAGGAGACTCAAGGGATGCCGTTCGATCCCCGGGTTGGGAAAACCCCCTGGAGAAGGAAATGGCAACCACTCCAGTATTCTTGTCCGGGAAATCTCATGGACAGAAGAGCCTGGCAGGCTATAATCCACGCACTCACAAAAGAGTCAGACGTGACTTAGTGACCAAACAACAAATAAACCAATGCTCCAAAGGCTGGTCTAGACAGCCAGCTGTACAAGAAAAGTGCCTAGAGAAGTTCAGTCTCTTACTCAGGAGCACCCTGGAATTCTCTGTAAAGTGCTATGGATGATTTATCCTAATCCCGGGATCCAGAATTACTGCTTGCAATGCCAATATTCCCACAAATGTCTTCACAATCTCAAACAAAATTATTTTATTTATTATTGATTAATAATTGCATGCTGTTTCACTTCTTAGAGAACAATTGGGTTTTAAAATGCTATTTTTTTAATGAGAAAATACAGGACATTTTTAAAATCTTAGTTTTCATGAGGAAACTATGTGCGTTATTAAATAAAATAATCAATAAGACATGTTTCTCCCCATTTTCTGTATAAGACATTTTTAATCATTGAAGAAGCTTAGTTAAAAAGCTGATTAGCTCTAAAATTCTTTTCTTTGAATTGCTTTTAAAGCACAAGCATGACATGGCAAAAAAGAGTTTAAAATGGCCACCAAAAGCCTGTAATTAGAAAGGAGTGAGTCAGCATATAAATCTTAAGCAACTTTAGTCAAAGTACATGAAAATACAAAAGTAATGCACAAATAATTTTAAATCCACTTATTTTTCATCCAAAATTTTTTCATCCAATTTTTCATCCATACTATCTCCCTTACAAACATTTCTATTATTATATATAGCACACGTAACTAAAGATCGTTTCCTTCGGTAAGTAACTGTGCAAGAACTATCCTAGTAAGATTAAATTTGAATTTCTACAACTGTTTTTACCCCTTCTTGTGTTTAATCTCTGGCCTCTTCCTCTGCCTCTGCCCAATGAGCCACAATGTGCAGAGTTTGTTTCTACTTATCGCTTCTTTGATTTTTTTTAGTTGATTTTCCCCCATCTTTTGGATATAAAGGAACTGTACTTCTGAAAAGCGTTAAAATATAAGGACTATGGTGCTAAAATAATTTCCATGAGCTGCTTAAATCTGGGATGATAATATCTTCTCAGTTTCTCTCATATCTGATCCACCAATTGGTCTTAGAACTATGTTCAAAATCCAACCATTCCATCTCTCAACTACACCCTGACCCCAGTCCTCACTTCTCACACTAGATGACTCAACACTTTTCCTTAGATTTCTTTGCTTCTGGACTTTCTCCCTATGTCACAGGTCACTCCTACATGGCAGCCTGAGTGGTCCTTTCAAAATGGACATTGTTCACATCACTTCTCTGCTCAAAACACCCAAAGGCTGAGGAACTCAAAACATCAAAGTCCTTCAGTTTAGTTCAGTTCAGTCACTCAGTCGTGTCCAACTCTTTGCGACCCCGTGAATCGCAGCATGCCAGGCCTCCCTGTCCATCACCAACTCCCGGAGCTCACCCAGACTCACGTCCATAGAGTCAGTGATGCCATCCAGCCATCTCATCCTCTGTCGTCCCCTTCTCCTCCTGCCCCCAATCCCTCTCAGCATCAGAGTCTTTTCCAATGAGTCAACTCTTCGCATGAGGTGGCCAAAGTACTGGAGTTTCAGCTTTAGCATCATTCCTTCCAAAGAAATCCCAGGGCTGATCTCCTTCAGAATGGTCAGCAAAGTAATGTCTGCATTTTTTAATGTGCTGTCTAGATTCGTCATAGGTTTCCTTCCAAGGAGCAAGCACCTTTTAATTGCATGGCTGCAGTCACCGTCTTCAGTGGTTTTGGAGCCCAAGAAAATAAACTCTGTCACTCCTTCCACTTTTTCCCCTTCTATCTGTCATGAAGTGATGGGATGGGATGCCATGAGCTTACTTTTCTTAATGCTGAGCTTATATGATGATAGTCTTACCTAATGTTATAGTAGGAGCCCAGGGAATGCTTGTTTCAATACAAATGGACTTAAGGATGGATGTGAGACCACTAAGTTAGGTCACTGAGATGGGAGCAGTGTTTAGAATGTTATTCCAAATGTCAATCAAATGTTATTCCTTAAAGTTCTAAGTTAAGCATTGTCTGGAAGACCACTAAGGCTAACATTATTTTTCTGAAGGAATGTATTAGAAATAGATAAATGTTGAACAGTTAGATTTTATGTTCCTTAGAAACAGAATGTGTTGCTGCTGCTCACATATATCCCAGGCAGATTTTGTTTTTGTTTTCTCTTGTTTCTGAAAAACAGACATGCTAGACACTTGGTTAAAATAACACTTAAGCTTTTTATTTAAACAGATGAAATTTTTGAGATTATGGTAACGTTTGTACAGAGCAAGAGCAAACATTTTTTGGCTGAATCCGGCATAGGCTAGTCATGACTGAGCTATCTAAGCCTAGACAAGTAAAGAAAACAAAATAAAACCAAACTCCCAAACACCCAAATCTTTCCCAAGTTCTTGTTTTTTTTTTTTTAATTTTGTGGTAATGAACTTTCATTTTGGAATAATGAATTCATGAGTATAAAATAATTACTATTCTAGAAAATTATTTCAAAAATGATAAAATCTTGAATTAAAATTTTAATTCTATGTCCAATCATTTTGATTTCTATAAACAGTAAGATTTCAGCACCAGACCAGTTTGGACCTATGCTTCTCATGGGTGAAACCACATTTCACAAAGAGCATAAGGAATATTACAGGGTCTTTGAGTAAATAAGAGATTTCTGTTCATGTTTATTCTTCTTGAGAAGGCCCCACAGGATGGATAATGGAAAGGACATCCATTTATTTACAAAGAAATTAAAAAGGGAAAGCTTTTTGGCAGGCTTAAGATAGATGAGACTCTGTAGGTTTCACTTAGGAAGATCCTTTGTGAAAATCACTACCCATGATTTCTTGAAACCCACAAAACAGCAAAAAAGGAACTGACCTCATTATATTTCAAACTCATTAATTTTATATGATATAAAGTGATTTAAAAGCTCAAAGATCATTAAAAATTTGTTACAAATATTTTTCTTTTTTTTTTTTTTTTTAATTTTATTTTATTTTTAAACTTTACATAATTGTATTAGTTTTGCCAAACATCAAAATGAATCCACCACAGGTATACATGTGTTCCCCATCCTGAACCCTCCTCCCTCCTCCCTCCCCATACCATCCCTCTGGGTCGTCCCAGTGCACTAGCCCCAAGCATCCAGTATCGTGCATCGAAGCTGGACTGGCAACTCGTTTCTTACATGATATTTTACATGTTACAATGTCATTCTCCCAAATCTTCCCACCCTCTCCCTCTCCCACAGAGTCCATAAGACTGTTCTATACAAATATTTTTCAAGTTTAATTTTTAAAAAGTGTTGTCTGGTAACTTGACGCTGCTTAAATGCTTATTCAGGCTTCCCGGGTGGCTCAGTGGTAAAGAACCCGCCTGCCAGTGCAGGAGCTGTCAGATACTAGAGTTCGGTCCCTGGGTTGGGAAGATTCCCTGGAGGAGGGCATGGCCATCCACTCCAGTTTCTTTGCCTGGAGAATTACATGAACAGAAGAGCCTGATGGGCTAAGTCCATAGGGTTGCAAAGAGTCGGACATGACCGAAGTAACTTTATCATGCATATGCTTATTCATTCATTTAATATTTATTGAGAACCACTATCCTAAAGAGTACTTGGACAGCAAAGAGGTCCAATCAGTCAATCTTAAAGGAAATCAACCCTGAATATTCACTGGAAGGACTGATGCTGAAGGTGAAGCTCCAATACTTTGGACACCTGATGAGAAGAGCCAACTCAATGGAAAAGACCCTGATGCTGGGAAAGAGTGAGGGCAAAAGGAGAAGGGGACAGCAGAGGATGAGACAGTCAGATAGCATCACCGACTGAACGAACATGAATTTGAGCAAACTCTGGGAGATGGTGAAGGACAGGGAAGCCTGGCATGCTGCAGTCCATGGGGTCACAAAGAGTCGGACATGACTTAGTGACTGAACAACAACGACAAATCATCATATAATGCAACTCAGCCATGATCCTTCATCTAAGATGACAATGTGGTTGCTTTTACATTCACCAAGTAGAGTTCTAGATCCCTTAAAAAGCTCTTTGTAAACTCCAATACTTTGGCCACCTGATGCAAAGAGCTGACTCATTTGAAAAGACCCTGATGCTGGGAAAGATTGAAGGCAGGAGGAGACAGAGGAGGAGAAGGGGACGACAGAGGATGAGATGGTTGGATGGCATCACTGAGTCAATGGACATGAGTTTGAGTAAACCCCAGGAGTTGGTGACGGACAGGGAGGCCTGGCATGTTGCAGTCCATGAGGTCACAAAAAGTCAGACACGACTGAGCATCTGAACTGAACTGAATCTGTGATATAGTTTGCCATTTATAAAACTTAAAATCACAATAGTTTAGAACTAAAATAATTCATATGAGATAGAGAAGAGACACAGAGAGAAAAAGACAAAGACAAAAAGAAACTACACAAAAATATAGGCTTCTCCATTAAGCCAACAAGGCTAACTTTAGAAGAGGATTCAGTCTACATCAAGGGAAAGCTAAGAATATATTAAGAAAGGCTATATTGTACGTCTAGTTCAAAAATTGGTCTACATTTTACCATAGTCAACATTTAATTTTATTTATATCTTGCTTAACTTTGGCTAATCCTATTTAATAGAAATTTTAAATAAACATTCATTCAACAAATATTTACTTCTGGTCTTGACTGCTAGCCAAATAAATTAGAAATGTGACCATAATTCTCCACTGATAGCAAATAAAAGCAGTAGAGCTCATTATTTAAATGATATTAACACCTTTAACTCAGGAACTGGAAAAATGCAAATAAAGATTAAAAACCTTATCACACAAAATAGAAAATTCTGGCAGAAGAATTTTGGTCGGCAAAGGAGATGCTGTAACCTATGAGAACTTATAGTTACTGGGGTCTATGGATGGACGAGTGTCATGGTACTGTGGAAAAGTCATGTCCTGTAAAGTTATAGGGGGTTTCCCAGGCAGCGCTAGTGGTCAAGAATCCCCCTGCCAAGGCTGGAGACGTAAGAGATGTGGGTTCCGTCCCTGGGTCGGAAGATCCCCTGGAGAAGGAAATGGCAACCCACTCCAGTATTCTTGCCTGGAGAATTCTATGGACAGAGGAGCCTGGTGGGCTACAGTCCATGGGGTCGCAAAGAGTCAGACACGACTGAGTGACTAACACTCACTTTCATAGTCTTAATGTCCATCAATAACCTGAACTTACACTGGATGCTTCCAAAGTTTCGAATCAAACGTGGACTGCTCTCTGGTGAACACACCGAATCATTCTATAGGCAGATTTAATGCGCTAACCCCACTCCTGGCTTCCAGCTCTCTTTCTGATTCTGAATTTCTCTTCATGGTCTTGCCTTTACCCCCCTTTACATTCATTTTACATCACTATAGGGCCTGCACCTAGGAAAGGCATTTTCAATTCTTTCTGAGAACAAGTAGGGTATAAATAAATGTTATAAAATAAATCTTTGCCAGCATCGGCCTATTACCTAGAAGCCCTCTGCATTAGCATGAATCCTCTGGGCATAATACACTTGTAGGTCACAAACAAATGCACCAAATTTGTCATACTAATGGGTTGCTATGGCACCCCGGGAATTACACTTGCTTTTTGGCAATACCTTTATTTAGCCTGCTCTAAAAACGTATCAGTCAAGGTAGTTTCTACCCAGCTGGAAGGAATGACATCCATACGTTTGATCGATGAGCAACAGGCTAATCTGGTACCTACCGAAGGAGAGAGACTTTCTGCAGAGTGATGAAGGGGTGGTGTCTGGACCGCTATTTCAGGATCTTCCTGTTCACTCTCACTGTAGCATTCTAGAACAAAAAGGAAAATGCTGAATGTTTCAACGCTGTCATCACTTATTCCATAATGCATGAGCAGAGGTTTTTTCCCATCTGGCTATTGCAATTCCAATCCAATTCAGAAAGTCCTCATCTAGTGGGCTACCTGATACATAAGAGTTTCTCTCTGTTAGGGTTTCTGCCCTCAAAGAGTGTCCACTAGGCAGAAAGAGGACTAATCATAGCTCAGGGAAAATAAAACTAATTCCTCAAAAGAGCTGTGAGTCATACACTAAGGGAGTATAAAATCAGCAGTGATTAACTTTGAGCATAGAAATCTTAATGAGCTGTAAATGGCAGGATAAGTAAACCACCAATGATGCACACAGAGTAATGTGAGTCCCAGGCGCCAAGTCTTCCGAGTTCCCTAAGGGACAGCGTGGAAAACAAAGCTGAAAGTTTGCTTGATGCCGTATCACAGAAGGCCTTACATAACAGGATAAGGAGGAGGGTTTTGTGTAGTTATTTTTGTGCTCACAACCTATAAAATACTGCAAATATACCATGAGAATTTATTTTATGGAAAAGAGGATCAAGAAGATGGTTAGGACACTGATTTCACACTATCATATTATACTTCTTTATTCTAAAACAAGTTGTCACTTTTCCATTTCTAAATTTAAGATTTTATGATTTTGCTCTCCAAAGAAATAACTCCCTACTTCTAACTCCTGAGTTTTATGTGGTCTGAGCATTTCAGAAATAGTGTCAGCTCTGTGACCCAGACACATAAAGACATCTTTCTTCTCAATATTAAGGAGCAACTGCATCATTAAGAAGAATTAGACTCCTGGAGCTTTTGAACACTGAAAGCTATAGACTGAGCTAAAAAGATGGCCTTTGTCCCAGTCTGACATTCAGGCTCCTGGTGCAAACTTAGGGTAATTAGTCTTGGCACACACCTGGTGAAAATACTAAAATATCAGAGAGGAAAGAGTGGGCTGAAAGTTATCTGCCTAGAGATCACGATGAGATCACACCGATGAGTAAGAATTCAGTAAGTGGGGCAATAAAACATTTGCATTGGCAATTGACTGCGATCTCCATGAAGCCTACAGCTGCTAATGTGTGGGTGAAGTGTGAAAAGCATTCTTAGCCAGCCTGGGAGGCTCTATTCCATGTTAGTGAGCCAGTGTGATTATGTCTGTCTCTACATATTTTCAGATAATTTTAAATAACAAGGTATGTTTCATTAGAACAAGGCTCTACATAGAACTTGACTTTGTATTTTCACCCTATTCTCAGATGCTTGTTAAAGTTTCAGAAATTGAAAATAGAACATACCTTCATCCTTTGAAGTGGATTCAGGATGGATTTCAGCTAATCCCAATTTGTTTAACCACCTAAAATTCAAATAGAAAATAGACGTTTGACCAGGGAGATTGGTCCCTCACCTATTCACCCTTATCCTAGACCCCAGAGGAAGGTCTTGTATCAGACTTTATAACGAAATTAATCGTAGTGCTATATCAGTATAAATGTTTTCAGAAACAGCCTAAACATGTGTTATGGAAACCTAAGACCACTGGTTTCACACTATGATCCGTGTCATAAGCAATATGATACGAAATGAGGATAAGAAATGAGATGGCCCATTATACAGCTAGTTAAAGTGTGTAACTACATTAGATATTCTAAATATACAAACAAATATACATTTTGTAATTGCATATTTGAAATTCTTTCACAACCATCAAAATGAATTTCATAACTTGACCTTTAAAGTTCTCTTTAATTCTTAAAATGTAAGCTTACTTCACAAAAAGTGATGATGATCTATTTTTAAACCATGATCTTTATATCAATAAGGAAAAAGATCTGGCCAGAGTTTCACAGTTATTCCTAAGCTGGGGAAATTTTCAATTTCTTGAAAAATTTTATATAAGGTAAAACTGACAATGTCTCATTTTCCATTGACTTACCATTATTGGCAATGAATTTCAACTACACATCCATAATAAAAATAGAACTAGACAAACCTGAGGGAATGAACGCAAATGTGGCTTATGACTTCAGGCCAAGGGTTCAGTTAGAAATTTATTTTAATACACAAATTTTTAAAACACATAAAATGCATCTATTTCATATGTTCCTAGCTATATAACCTATTTGGACTGCAAGGAGATCCAACCAGTCCATTCTAAAGTAGATCAGTCCTGGGTGTTCATTGGAAGGACTGATGCTAAAGCTGAAACTCCAATACTTTGGCCACCCCATGTGAAGAGTTGACTCATTGGAAAAGACTCTGATGCTGGGAGGGATTGGGGGCAGGAGGAGAAGGGGACGACAGAGGATGAGATGGCTGGATGGCATCACCAACTCAATGGACATGAGTTTGAGTCCGGGAGTTGGTGATGGACAGGGAGGCCTGGCGTGCTGCAATTCATGGGGTCACAAAGAGTCGGACACGCCTGAGGGACTGAACTGAACTGATGTAACCTATTTAAAGGAAAAATATTATTTGGGGACAGTGATAATCTAAATGACCTATTTCCCATTTCTTTCTACTTTTCTTTATTTTAAAAACATATTCCATAATACATATTAATCTTTTTTTGAAAAATAAGTAGCTGAAGTCAACTATCAACAAAATGACGATAATAATGCTATGCACTTATTGACTCACTTCGGACACGACTGAGCGACTGATCTGATCTGATCTGATCTGATGTTTTATTTTTGCTAGTCCAATAATGTGTCATAAACTATCCAGCTACATCCTCACCAAAGCATAAACACTGCATATTCCCAAATCTGCAATTGTCAACAAATTAGGAATCTTTACCCAGCCCTCAAATAAAATAGAACTTTCTATAAGAAGCAAGATGAGTTTCAGCCTCATTTAGGAAGTCCCCTTTTGTATCATGATAAACACGTGTCTCTAAGTGGCCACTTAAAACTAGACCAAGACCCAAGCCAAGATCATGCCAGAGGAACTGAAAAATGTTCATCAAGACTCAACTGCAAAATAAACAAAACAAAGAAATGGAAAATGACAAAAAGCTACAAATGGCTAATAAATATAAGGGAAAATTCTCAGCCTCAATAATATTTTAGAAAATGCATATTCAAGCACAAGCAAATATTGTTCACCCTGAGATTGGCAAAATTTTTAAATATTGCTAATTTCTAGATTTCAAGATAAACAGTCTCATCCTTTGTTGAGTTGACCCTAAAAAACTGGTACAGTCAATATCAAGCAGTTAATTGGATGATACTACCTGACCTGCCTCTTGAGAAACCTATACGCAGGTCAGGAAGCAACAGTTAGAACTGGACATGGAACAACAGACTGGTTCCAAATAGGAAAAGGAGTACATCAAGGTTGTATGTTGTAACCCTGCTTGTTTAACTTCTATGCAGAGTACATCATGAGAAACGCTGGGCTGGAAGAAGCACAAGCTGGAATCAAGATTGCCGCGAAAAATATCAATAACCTCAGATATGCAGATGACACCACCCTTATGGCAGAAAGTGAAGAGGAACTAAAAAGCCTCTTGATGAAAGTGAAAGAAGAGAGTGAAAAAGTTGGCTTAAAGCTCGACATTCAGAAAACGAAGATCATGGCATCTGGTCCCATCACTTCATGGGAAATAGATGGGGAAACAGTGTAAATTGTCAGACTTTATTTTTTGAGGCTCCAAAATCACTGCAGATGGTGATTGCAGCCATGAAATTAAAAGACGCTTGCTCCTTGGAAGGAAAGTTATGACCAACCTAGATAGCATATTGAAAAGCAGAGACATTACTTTGCCTCCATCCAGTCAAGGCTATGGTTTTTCCAGTGGTCATCTAGGGATGTGAGAGTTGGACTGTGAAGAAAGCTGAGCACCAAAGAATCGATGCTTTTGAACTGCGGTGTTGGAGAAGACTCTTGAGAGTTCCTTGGACTGCAAGGAGATCCAGCCAGTCCATCCTAAAGGAGATCAGTCCTGGCTGTTCATTGGAAGGACTGATGCTGAAGCTGAAACTCCAATACTTTGGCCACCTCATGTGAAGAGTTGACTCACTGGAAAAGACCCTGATGCTGGGAGGGACTGGGGACAGGAAGAGAAGGGGACCACAGAGGATGAGATGGCTGGATGGCATCACTGACTCGATGGACATGAGTTTGAGTGAAGTCCGGAAGTTGGTGATGGACAGGGAGGCCTGGCGTGCTATGATTCATGGGGTTGCAAAGAGTCGGACACAACTGAACGACTGAACTGAACTGAACTGAATTCAAAATATATTCATTCCCCTTCACCAAATAATTCTAATTCTAAATATCTATCCTTCAAAACACATCTTCATGTATATAAGAAATATGGAAGAATATTAATTCGGTAGCCTTGCAATGACAAAAAAAAAAATGGATACAATAGAATTGTCCATTAACAGAAAAATGGATGAAGTATGGTAACAATTCCATCAGTACCATGTTATAAAGAAACTAATAAAAAGACTGCGGTTGGGTGAGGGAGCCTTGTCATGACCTGGAAAAATCCTAACATACTGTTAAGTAAAAAAAGAAAATACAAAACAAAGTGTTTATCCTGATTCAATGCGCTTCCTTTTTAAATTAATTTTCATTGTAATTGCTTTACAATGTTGTGTTGGTTTCTGCTGTATAGCAAAGTGAATCAGCTATACAGACACATATCCCCTCTTTTTTGTATTTCCTTCCCATTTAGGTCACCAGAGATCACTGAATAGAGCTCCCTGTACTATACGGTAGGTTCTCAATAGTTACCTACTTTATACATAGTAGTGTATTCATGTCATCAATGTGCTTCTAAAACTGTGTGCAGGACTTGATTTGAAAAGCAAAGCATCAGAGAGGATATAGTCTTATTGTGGAAAGTGGCTTAATGTTAGGGAGAGAAGTTAAATTGGGAAGTAAAGTTGGGGGGATGGGAGGTTTTTCATTTTACATACTTCTATATTACAAGACTTTTTTTTACAAGAATGTGTTTTACACATTACTCAACTAAATGCTTAAAAATACATTTTTAAAAACTGATCAGGCAAAGCACAATGAATTTAATGGCTAACTAATCCCTAGTTTATTCCTGATTTCATAGTTTTATAATTGCATTTGACTCTCCCCCCCCCCAAAAAAAAGCATCTCAAAATGAAATAGACAAAATTCTTTTTTTAACATATCAATGCAAAAAAAAAAAAATGACGAATTCAGAATGCCTGAATCAAGTAAAGACATTCCTAAGTTCCTTTCCAGAAATGAGCAGAACGGAAGAATACTGACAGTAAAGAAAAGATTCCTTTCAGCCCTCACTCAGAACTCTTCTCCCTGTAATTGACACTATCAGTTACTTGCTGGGAAAACTCGTGATTGTTCAGAATCTTGTTTGTTTTCTTTCTAGAACCTACAGGCTTAGAGTACCTTCTTTGCTAAGAACTTTTTTTTTTTTTTTTAACATCTAGGCAGTAGAAAACTTTCTATTTGTAGCTAAATAGATAGATGCAAAAAGACTTATATTTATATAAAAGAAGACGACAGATGTTTCCTGGGAGTTTGTTGTATGTTAACTTGCTGTGGATGTGTGCGTTGAAGAAGTACAAGTGTTAAGAAATTGATGTACAAAATGAGAACGTTCTTCCCACAAACACTGCCTGAGAAAGGCAGCTACCATCAGCCTTTGTTTAGAAACCAACTTTTACATTACCCTTAATTACTCACCCCTGCGCTTGTAAATTGAGGGTCCCTGCAGAACACACAGTGTTTCTTAAACTTAATTACCTTTTCCTTCATGAGAAACGTCACCACCCAAAAAGGCAGTTTCTCAAGGAGGGGAACTTCTAAAACAGGCCCCGTCTCTCCAAATACCACTCCCTTGTTCCCCAGCACCTCTGCGTCTCACTGATACCCAGAGGCATTATGTCCTGGCTCCAACACGCCGCATCAGTAAGAAAGGAAGTTCTTCAGTGGCTACTGAAGAGCAAATCTTTAAACATCCTCTGCCTAGTCTTGTGGGAGAAGGAGGAGGTTAACTAGCAATCCCAAAGGGATTCTGCATTGTTAGCTACTAGAAAAAATCATCTTCAGAATAATAAAGCTTGCTGCTGCTGCTAAGTCACTTCAGTCGTGTCCGACTCTGTGCGACCCCATAGACAGCAGCCCACCAGGCTCCCCCGTCCCTGGGATTCTTCAGGCAAGAACACTGGAGTGGGTTGCCATTGTCCTTCTCCAATGCGTGAAAGTGAAAAGTGAAAGTGAAGTCACTTAGTCGTGTCTGACTCATAGCGAACCCATGGTTTGCAGTCTACCAGGCTCCTCCATCCTCGGGGTTTTCCAGGCAAGAGTACCGGAGTGGGGTGCCATTGCCTTCTCCAAATAAAGCTTAATAATGATATTATAAATAAAAAATTATGATACATTCAGGCATAGACAAAATGAGCCATTTACTTATGAGTGGCCAGATAGACAATTTTTGTATATAAAAGTCACTGAGAGATTCAAAAATATGGGGCCAGGACACCTCACACTCAAATTTCAATTTATAATCTTATTTGTAAGCTGGAAAGATACATGCTAAAATAATCTCAAGTAACACAGATCTTCACAGCATAGAAAGGCCCGAAGACTTTGGCTTTGATAACTGTGAAAGGCTTAGACTTAATAGTCAGATAGGCAGAGTGTGTAGCTAATGCTCATATAACTGTATTCCCCATTAGATAGATCACTTCAAAGGGAAGATGAATGGACCAGATATGTAAGCAAAACTGGAATAGTGGGAGAGCAAGAGCTAAATAACTCTGATGTGTGATTGAGAGAGCAAATTTGCCTGAAATAGAGGAGTTTCAGATAATCTTGTAAGGGTCTCACACTTTTAAAATGTGTTTCACCATGTAGCTAGAGAAATTCTCTAGGTAACAAAAGACTTTGTGTCATTGTTTTCCTGGTAAAGTCAGTCTTACTCTCCCCCTTGTTGGAGTGAACAGAACTACTTTGAAAGAACCAGCCCTGGGATGAACAGAAAGAATACAGAACAGAAGAAAGCTGGAGATACAGGAAGTTCGTGGGAGAAGCTAGGTACTGGCAGGAGCCTATAGGGGTGGGGAGAGGTGGCTGACGGGCAGCTCTATTTCACCACCAGTAAAGCTTAAAAAGGGCTTCCCTCGTGGCCCAGAAGGTAAGGAGTCCAACTGCAATGCAAGAGACCTGGGTTTGATCCTTGAGTCAGGAAGATTCACTGGAGAAGGGAATGCTACCCACTTCAGTATTCTTGACTGGAGAATTCCATGGGCAGAGAAGCCTGGTGGGTTATAGTCCATGGGGTCACAAAGAGTTGGACACAACTGAGCAACTGAACTGAACTGAGACTTTGCTAATCAATAGGATTTAGAGTTACCAAGGCAGATAAAAAGAGAAAAAAGAACTTTGACTGTCAAGTTTTTCATCTTCTCCTTTTGTGTTGTTGTGTTGTCTTCTAAGTCATATCTGACTTTTTGTGACCCCAGGCTATAGCACGCCAGGCTTCCCTGTTCTGCACTATCTCTCAGAGTTTACTCAAACCCATGTCCATTGAGTCAGTGATGCTATCTAACCATCTCATCCTCCT
This sequence comes from Bos javanicus, assembly GCF_032452875.1. Classification (NCBI taxonomy): domain Eukaryota; kingdom Metazoa; phylum Chordata; class Mammalia; order Artiodactyla; family Bovidae; genus Bos; species Bos javanicus. Next base: position 90,960,147 of record NC_083876.1, read on the forward strand.
TTTGTGTATCTGCTCCTATTTTTCTCAGATGCTTGAGAAAGCCAGAGGGAAAAGCTAAAATCAAAAGAGGATAGAAACTATTTCTCCCTTTGTCCAAGGAAATAAAAGACTCGTTTGGAAGACTCGATTGTCAATACCTTGCTTTGTTATTTCTAACACAGGGTTTCCTAACTTTGTGCTAAAAAGCCATTCTGCCCTCATTTGAAGGTTTGTAATGGGAAGGTAAATGTAGGGAACAGATGAGAATGATTCTAGTGACAAAGGGCTTCTGTGAGGATACAGAGTAAGGTGCTCTGTGTGTGTGTGTGTGTGCATGTGTGTGTGTACTCTTGCTCATGCATGCTTAGTGAAAAGTAGTTTTTTTTTTTCTTTAAGTTTCTTGAGCAACAGGCAAAAAAGAAATTACACAGAGCAAAAGGATAAAGTCATTATGTCTAAATTAATAGATATAATTAGATACAAAAATATAAATAGGTTAAACAATAAGCTCTATGAATGGAGATATTAAATCTGTATTCTTCATTTTTAATGCCCAGGATCTATTACAAGGGAGTACATCATAGATAATCCATACACATATTTTTAATTAATTAACTGAAAGCAATGAAACATTGACAATTCTGAGAATAGGACTTAATTAAACAGAACGCCCTCCAATGCCACAAGCACCTCAAATATATATAGTTTCATTCAAATAAGACCCCCTGGGATCACACTGTAATATAAACCAGCAGGGGATGTTGCAAGGCAGGCAATGCTCTACCAGGATATTCCACTTAACCTGAGCAAACAGGAAATGAAGTTAGTGATATACATTTTTATATTAGAGGGACTCTGAACAAGACGTGCTGCAAAATGTTCAGGATGGAACATGGAGAGATGATAAACGTGAGTCACCATGAATCACACAGCACATACGAAGTCCTGCAGGGAGTTTCCATGTAGATTTCTGAAAGCTGTGGGACCTGTAACACAACTCTTGCAGGCTTTTCTCCCTGTGAGGCTAATTCTCACTTTCACATTTTCTTACAATGTCATCTGTCTTTTCCTTTCTCAGTCTAGTGTCTGAGTGCTTCCCTTAGAAGAACCCTACTACTTCTTCCTAAAACAGCCATTTTGATCTGTATAGTGCTCCAAAATGCTTCCAAATACTAGGAAAGAAAGCAGAAAGACTTTATAACCGCTAAGGAGTTTAGGCTGTAAAGCAGCAGAAACAAATGAAATGCACGTATGCTTAAAATTCAGACACTTAACCAAAATAATCTGTAAAGATTATATCGAGTGATTTTTCTCTACTTACAGGTTCATTTCCTGCACATTCTCAGCAGCAAAATAAAAGGTCTTGATCTGTGGATGACTGATCTTAAAAGCGCTTGGAAGGAGAAAAGCACAGACACATGAGAAGTTAGAAATTAGTACAGTCAACAGTGCAGTCAACAGTAAAACAGTCAAATATATACATGGTAAGTTCATCTGATTTCTTTGTTAATTTACAAAAGCAGAATTTTTAATTACATTAAATATCTATTGTCTAATCTCTATTATATGTAGGGAGCAGAGGGTGAATTCATCACATCAGGACTTTCAGACCAGGACTTAGTCTTGACTAATCAATAGTCTGTTCTTAAAACATATGAACATATTCTTTTATTTTCAATTGCTGTTTGTTATAGAGACAATAAACTAAAATATAAAGTGGTAGATGTGCAACTTCAAAGTACCCAGATCAACTCCAATAAGCAAAATATTTAAATTCAGATACTGCATTTATAGAAAAATAATTAAGTATAAAGTTTCTACACTGTGACAACACATCAAAAACATTAACCAAGCTATCCTCTATTGGTGAAGAAAAAATACAAGGCAGATTTTTGAGTTTAAAAGAAAAGTATAAAAACATCGACGATAACAAAGTATTTCCTCTTTACCATTTAGACAGGAAGTCCTGCAGTGTGGACCAGAGTTTTTGTACGTGACCAGTTTGGTCAAAACCACAAGAATCGACGCAACCTCATGCATCACTAGGTACTTTCTGATGCAGCTACATCACAATGGCACAGACTTAAAGCTCACAACAGGTTAATTTTTTTTTTTTAATAATCAGTTGCTGCTACTAGAAACACAGGTCAATAGGGAACTGCCCTTTTCTAACAAAACAGGAAGTGATGTCAAAAGCAGAACAAAGAATAAGTAAAAGATGAAAAAGACACATATACAAAATGAAGATGGATCCTGTTATGGGAAGAGCACTTGACTGGGAGTCTGGAGGCTGGGGACTCTGGCTCCCATTGCTTATCAAATCTCTTAGACTTTAAGTGTATCAGGGTGCAATCCCCAAGTCTAAGACAACTCAGAGAATTCAATTTCAGAATGCTACTAACAATTTCATGAACTAAGAAAAAGAAACTGGTCTCATATCATATCTGCTGCTCTTGTGAGTCCTATTTAACTAGCCATTCTCTTTACAAGGACACATTCTTGACATTTGATCACCCTGCCAGTCCTGGATGGCGGCTCGTTTCTCATTGGATCATGGACATGGTCATTCGCAGCATGCCCTGCCAGGGCTCCATGGGGTTTTAAAAACCATCTGCTTCACAAAGTGAAATTCCAGAAAACAAGAGGTTAAAAGCTTCTATTACTGTTTGGTGTGCCAAACCATAAAGTAAAAATTTTTAGACATTTGAATATCATCATGAACTTCTAAACCACCATATCACCTGAGGAGCTTATAAAAAGGCTGTTATCTCGGCACCATTATTTTGTGGGAAATGATAGACAACTTACTGCTTTTTCTTGCATTCAGATGCTTTCTCTACTGTGAAATCAGGCAGGTTAACAAATCCATCAGCTTTTTCTGCCTGAAATAAACACACACCACAAATAGGAATAAATGCATCAATCCTAGCAGTTCGTTTATTGAGATCATATGTTGAACAGGGACAGAACAAGTGAAATGGAGGAGGATCAAAAGATACTTCTCTGAATCAGCATTGGACTTCCCCCGGACATACATTTTATAAGAGAAATTAATAGTCTTCTAACAAAGCATCCAGAATCTTCTCTGAGAAGTAACATGACACAGTTTAGGGACAGCCAACGTGTGGCACAAGTAAGACCCACCCAACCCCTTCTTGTCTGTCTTCCTAGAAAACATCAGAGCTAACTGATCAGAGCTCCACTTCCTCTTGAGCCCAGGGCCATCTTCAGTATCTCATCCTACTTCTCTAGTGAGCCACAAGTATCTAAGGTGGAACCTAATTAGCATCACAGACATAGTCATTAACAGCATGCCCTATTACATGATGAACAGAGGCCTGATTTTGGAGTTAATTAAAATTGAGGTTCATATCATGGATCCACCACTTACTGGTTGTTATAGGATTTAAATAAGCTCGGAAAAATAAAACACTTAACAGATACTCAACAAACATTATTTTCTCTCTCAAGTTTAGTAAGTTCCCAGAGGGTTAAATCACAGAGCCATGTCTTGGAAAATCTCAGTTCCATAATCAATTCCTCGAGTTCTTTCTATAAAGGAAAGAGTGCACAGGAAAATGATACTTCTAAGGACATAAAACGAATGCCACTTTAAAACACCATTTAGAGGAGAATGGATACAGGTATATGTATGGCTGAATTGCTCTGCTGAGCATCTGAAACTATCACAACATTGTTAATTGATTATACCCCAATGCAAAATAAAATGTTTTTTAAAAAGTGCATGTCAGTGTTTCAAATATAAATTTCTCAACAAATAATAAAAGATATTGGGCATTTCAGCAACTTAACCTAATTTATTCCAACCATTATTCAAAATCTAGTGAGTTTTGTACTGTACCTGATTCATTATGAAAGTTTTATATAAAAACTATGAGACTTCAAGATAAAAGATTAAACAATACCAAAAATTTTACAGGGAATATAATCATTGCTCTGCCTCTAAAAAGTTTCTTAGCCTTTATGAATAAAATTTAACTGAACCACAGGAGGCTAGATTGCTTGTCACAGATAGAACTCAAATCTTCCATCTACACTAGTATCTCTGAATGGAGAAATACAGTCCACAACATTAAACGTAGGTGAGTCTAGGATTTCCCTGGCAGTCCAGTGGTTAAGACTCCAAGTTCCCAATGCAGGGGGCATGGGTGGGAGAATTAAGATTCCACATGCTGCACCGCATGGCCAGAAAAACAAAGCAAAACGTAAATGAGTCAGTGGTTATTAGAGGATATGTAAAAATTGGTTTTGAAAACACAATTAAAGGCAGCTAGTTGCTAGGTCAGCACCTTGAGTGCTCATAGTTCATGTTTTCATCTGTGCTTCTTTCCCTTATCACCAACTAGGGTTAACTTGCACTCTTTCTTCAGAAAAATTAAACTGTAAAACTTCCAATCTTAGGTCTGTTTCATCTATTCTCTCCTACGTGCACCAACTTAGCCAGACTCTTCGCTCGAAGATCTTTCTTCTTATAAAACTCAAAACTCAATTCAAAGGATACTTCCTTCTTTAAAAATTATACGTTTTTCCAATTAGACTTATTTATTTTTGGATGGGCTATTTAATCACTGGATGATGGTTTCACCAATCCTATCTAAAGAGAATGTAAAGCATTTAAAGAGATTCAACTTTCTCTACAATGCACAATGCTTTTTTGTGGACTCTCAGCATTATATAAAAGTATACTATTTTTCATTTATTTAATTGAAGTATAATTGATTTATTTGCAATATTGTGTTCATTTCTGCTGTACAGCTAAGTGATTCAGCTATTCAGCTTTTCCATTATGGTTCATCACAGAATATTGAATATAGTTCCCTGTGCTATATAGTAGGATCTCGCCGTTTATCCATCCTATATAATAAAAGTTTGCATCTGCAAACTCCTAACCCAGCCCTCCCTCACCCATACTAAAAATTAGAGTTTTAAAAAAAATTACATTAGGCTCCAGAAATTCCACTCTTTATCCCAAAAGAAAACAGGTGCTCAAATAAATACATGTGTGTTCACAGCAGCATTATTTCACAATAGTCAAAAAGTGGAAACAGTCTAAGTGTCCATCAACAGAGGAACAGATAGTGGCCTATCCATACAATGGAATATTATTCTGTCATAAAAAATAAAGGAAGTACTGATAAATACTCTAATGTGGATGAACCTTGAGAACATTATACAAAGGAAAAGAAGTGACACAAAACACTATATATTGCATAATTTCATTTATATGAAATAGCCAAAATAGGAAAATCCATAGAAACAGAAGACAGATTAGTGGTTGTCAGGGGCCATAAGCAGGAGGGGATAGGGAGCAACTGCTTAATGGGCATGAGTTTCCTTTGGGTTGTTGAAAATGTTTTAGAACTAGATCGAGGAAGTGGCTGCACATGTGAGGGTACCAAATACCACTGAATTACTCATTAAAGATGGGTAATCTCATGTGAGGACTTCCTTGGTGGCTCAGAGATAAAGAATCCACCTGCCAATGCAGGAGATGTGGATTCAGTCCCTGGGTTGGGAAGATCCTCTGGAGAAGGAAATGGCAACCCACTCCAGTATTCTTGCCTGAAAAATTCCACAGACAGAGGAGCCTGGTGGGCACCCGTCCATGGGGTCACAAAGAGCTGGACCTGACTTAGCAACTAAACAACAGTCTCATGTGAATTTTACCTCAATTAAAAAAATGCTATTTGGGGCTAGGGTATTTTAATGTAAATTCCTACAATTACTTTAGAAAGAATAAAACAATTTATATTCACCATTTGTTTCTACTTCCTACCTTCATTGATTTCTACACCCACTAGTCCACAGAAAGAGTTGTTACCGAAAACCGCAATGATTTTCATGTTGCTAAATCCCATGTACCCTTTTTAGCCCTCAGTTACTTGAACTCTGGAAACTGACACTCCAGCCCACTCCCTCCCTCATGAAATGCCTCTTTTCTGACAATGCATTTCTGCAGCCTCCCCCTCTTCCCCATTTAACTGCTCCTTGCTTTCTTTCATAGGGTCTTCTTTCCCGCTCTGTTTCTTATGCCCCAGATTCTAAGTACAAACTCACTCTCTTCTTATTCCAATACCCTCCACAGGGGATCATACGCACTTCCATGGCAGCATGTATAACCACATTTGTACACACGTATCCAAAACCTATAGCCACAAACTCCTTTCAGTCCTAGTTCACCCATCCGAAGATCCAACTGCCTAATGTACCTATTCGATGAGTATTCCACAGGCTCCCTATGGACCCAATATTTGTGTTCCCCCACATCCCAAATTCATATTTTGAAGCCCTAACATGATGGTATTCTAAGTGGGGTCTTGGGGAAGTAGTTTGGTTTAGATGAAGTAATAAGGGTGAAACCCCTCCGATGGAATTAGTGCCCTTATAAAAAGATGAAGACACCAGTGCTTTCCCGCTCCTGCCCATGCCTCCTCCATCTGAACATATGGCAAGAAAGCAGCTGTCTTCCAACCAGAAAGAAACCTCTCATCTGATATGGAATCCACGAGACCTGGATCTTGGACTTCCTAGGCTCCAGAACTCTGACAAACAAGTATTTGTTGTTTAAGCCCTGCAGACTATGGTATTTTGCTATGTGGCAGCACAAACTAAGATTCTCCCCTCGAGAGTGGTAAATCCAAGACCAAACTCATCATCTCCCTCCACGAAAGGCCTGCTTCTCTTTCTCCTGTGTTCTCCTCTGAAGTGAATGATGTCACTTTCTATCCAGTTGTCCAAAAACAGGAAATATGGGAGACATCTTTGACACTTCAATCTCCTTCTCAGCATCTGTGCGAGTAACCACTAAGTTGTATCATTGCTGCGTCTGCCACAGCTCTTCAAAGCTTCTGTTACCCACACCACCTTCAGACTACCATTACTGCAGAAGTCCTCGAAACCATTAACCATTATCCCTCTCCATAGTTCTGTTTTTTCCTCTGATTTAGTGTCCAAATCACAATCACAGCAAATCTTCACTCCACAAACCTCTTCTTTCATTAAAATCCTGCATGGTTCCCAATTGCTCTTGGAGAAAGTCTAAGTGTTTAAAGTGAAGTCTCTCAGTCATGTCTGGCTCTTTGGGACCCCATGGACTGTAACCTACCAGGCTCCTCCATCCATGGGATTTTCCAGGCAAGATTACTGGAGTGGGTTGCCATTTCCTTAAGTGTTTAAGCAGAGTATAAAAGGCCTTTCATGATTACTCCATGGTTAATTACAGTTTCATCTTCTCTGGAGAAGGGAATGGCTACTCACTTCAGTATTCTTGCCTGGAGAATCCCATGGACAGAAAAGCCTGGAGAGCTACAGTCCATGGTATCACAGAGTCAGACTTGACCTAGCAACTAACACTTTCACTTTTTCACTTTCACAATTATATAGTTTCATTTTCTCTAGTGTCCCTACCCCTTACTCAACCAAAAGTAAATGAAAAAATTAAAACACAGAAAAAATACTTCTATTGAGCTGAATTATAATTGATACCCAATTTATAGCATTAGTACTCTCTAGATAATCTACTATCAGAACAAGAAGGCCATCTTAAATGACAACAACACAAAAATAAATCAACAAAAAACTAAATACAGATATATGTAAGAGAAAAACTGTAAATCTTCATTTTGATGGATTCCTTTCTGGCAAAACTGAAATGGCTGAGATTCCTTCAAATAAGAGCCTAAATAAAAATGAGTAAAAGATACCTTAATATTTCCCCAGTAAATTTTTCTTCTATGAGCAAAGGCATTTCTCACTTTATGTTCAAACTGTATTCAAAATCACAGATAACTGTGTCAAAAATTGTCTTTGCTTATTTGACTTGCAAAAAATACCTCAAAAATGACAATCACAGTGGGAAAATCCTAAGGAAATGACAGTTTTCTCCTCCTTTCCCTCCTCCCACCCCCTCAGATCCCTTGTTCCTTATTGAATTAACTGAACTAACTTTCTCAAATAGCATCCTTCCTCTCCAATCATTTCTAACTTTCTGAAAAGTTACTTGAAAGTTCTTCATTGGTACCTGCAATTTTCTCCCTGGATTCTAATGTCATAAAAATCTTGTTCTCTTACCAGAAGTATTACACCATCCTTTGGTCACTGTGCAAACTTATCTTATCAGATTTAGTCTTACATTCTGAAATAAGACACTGCTTTTCACTTTGTGATATGATGCTCTACAATCTTAAATACCACATATTCATCCTTCCACTTTTCTAGCAACTCTGATTTTGTTCAACTTGGTGAAGTTTCATCTGCAGTTGGTATATTAGCAGCATTAAACACACATGTTTATTAAAACTGTTGATGTTATACATTCATTTATTCAATGAACATTTACTGAGTACCTCTTTTGTGTCAGGCACTGTGTCAGATATTTGGGCTTTATCAGTGAACAAAACAGACAGGGATATCTACTTTCAAGGAAAAAATTGACAATAGCTCAACATATGAGCACATAAATTCCATAGCACACTCTAAGCAATAATTACTACAGAGAAAAGTAAAACCGATCTGGGTAAAGGGGTTCTGACTGCAAGCAGGGCAAGATGCCTTCTGTTCCTAGGCTTAAAAAGCCCTTCCTCTCTCACTTTCCTAGATATGTCTCCACGAATCAACTTAGGTGTGACCTTCTCCAAAACTTTCCCTTGCTCCTCCAAGCTTGGAGTTAATGCCCCCTGCTTTATGTCCCAACCTCCACAATGGGCTTTGCTTACCATACTTCTCTTTCTGTATTTAGTTATCAAGGTATTCCTCTGTTTCTCCAACAGACTGAGCACCTTGAGGGAAATAATTTTGTTGTTTACAGTTATATCATCAATTATTGAGATAAGCTAAGGTGTTCAACTTTTGATGCTTTTGAACTGTGGTGTTGGAGAAGACTCTTGAGAGTCCCTTGGACTGCAAGGAGATCCAACCAGCCCATTCTGAAGGGATTTCTTTAGAAGGACTGATGCTAAAGCTGAAGCTCCAGTACTTTGGCCACCTCATGTGAAGAGTTGACTCACTGGAAAAGACTCTGATGCTGGGAGGGATTGGGGGCAGGAGGAGAAGGGAACAACACAGGATGAGATGGCTGGATGGCATCACTGACTCGATGGACATGAGTCTGGGTAAACTCTGGGAGTTGGTGATGGACAGGGAGGCCTGGCGTGCTGCGATTCATGGGGTTGCAAAGAGTCAGACACAACTGAGCGACTGAACTGAACTGAAGGTGTTCAACACAAATAAAATAAAGAAATGAGCTTTATGAATGAATGAAGGACAGAAACATGGTCTTTTTCCTCAGTCAATAAAGTGCTAAAATGAGATGCAGAAGTCACCTGGAAAAACGTTTGGCAGTTTCTAAAAAATATAAATATATACTAACAATTACCATACAACTTAGCAATTCCATTCCTAGGTATCTACCCAAGAGAAATGAAAGCATATGCCCATGCAAAGATCTGCCTGCAAACATTTATAGCAGCAGTATTCATAATAGCTCAAATCTGGAAACAACCTAAATATCCATCAACTGGTAAATAGTGTGGTATATTCATACAACAGAATACTGTTTAGTGAACAATTGACATGAGCTCAAACATAGAAGAATCTTGAAAACATAATGCTAAGTAAAAGACAGACACAAAAAATCATGTAATACTATATTATTCTTTTATATAAAATGTAGAGAAAAAGCAAATCTATCTATAAAGACAGAAAGTAGAATAGTGGTTGCCTGGAGGGGGAATGAAGATTGACTGTAAAGGCATAAAGGATTTTATTGATATTATGAAAATTATTTAAAGCTGATTTATTATGATGGCTCATCACTCAGTAAATTTACCAAAAATCATTGTAAATCTGAATAGTGTAATTTTATGATATGTGAAATATATCTCAATAAAACTTTTTAAAAATATGAGATGCAGGAAAAGTTTGGGGAGTAAAAAATAATGAATGAAATTTTTCCTGTTTGTCTATCCATAAGACTTAAAAGAAGGCAAAATATGAGGTCTTTGATGACTCCACTGATGACTCAGTATGACTTGTTCAAACTTTAGACACAAAATTAAGTTAAAATTTATTTGCTTCAATTTTTGGACTACAGGAATTTTAGAGTGAAAAGTATTTTACATAGAATTTGCCACACTCAGACATATTTTTTAAATTAATTGAAATAAGATCTTAAGTTTTAATATCTAAATGCAAAATAAGTGTTCATTGCCATCAATAAAGTTTGACTTTTTCATAGTACAAAATAGACAAAATCAGTTTTTAAGGACCTACATATGTCAGAAAGGTAGAAGGGCAGGCCTAGAAAAATAAGAGTGTTATAAATATATCCCAGAGACTAAGTAGGTCAAAGAAGACCAAGCCAGAAACAAATGAAGTACAATATAGGAAACTATTATGTATTTCATGGTTAAAAATAAAGAGTATAATTACCTGTCTATTCTCAGTGGAACACTATTTCCTTGATTCTAAGAAGCCTGATTTTTTACATTTCAATAATTCTGAAATCAAGAGGCACCTTAGAAACCATGTGTATTTTCCTTGTACCATTTCCCTCAAAATCCTGTTATTCAATAAAGTACAGGTCTTTAAATGAATATCTTAAATTCAAGGGGAAAATAGTTTAAAAAACAAAATACAGACTTCTTTGTAATATGCTTTTGCAGTTATGCATGAATATGAATTTGACACTCTTGAAATTACTTTAAATAAACTTCAGTGAAGTTACCCAATGAATATCAAAATCGGGAAATTTGCAAAACTTTAGTACTCCACATAAATCCATGGTTTGCTCAGTTCTACCCTGAAACTCCCAGTATGTTGGAAACAGTTCAGTTCAGTTCAGTTCAGTCGCTCAGTCGTGTCTGATTCTTTGTGACCCCATGAATTGGAGCACACCAGGCCTCCCTGTCCATCACCAACTCCCGGAGTTCACCCAAACCCATGTCCATTGAGTCGGTGATGCCATCAAACCATCTCATCCTCTGTCATCCCCTTCTCCTCCTGCCCCCAATCTTTCCCAGCATCGGGGTCTTTTCCAGTGAGTCAGCTCTTCGCATCAGGTGGCCAAAGTATTGGAGTTTCAGCTTCAACATCAGTCCTTCCAATGAACACCCAGGACTGATCCTTTAGGATGGACTGGTTGGATCTCCTTGTAGTCCAAGGGACTCTCAAGAGTCTTCTCCAACACCACAGTTCAAAAGTATCAATTCTTCAGCACTCAGCTTTCTTTATAGTCCAACTCTCACATCCATACATGACCACTGGAAAAACCATAGCCTTGACTAGATGGACCTTTGTTGGCAAAGTAATGTCTCTGCTTTTGAATATGCTGTCTAGGTTGGTCATAACTTTCCTTCCAAGGAAACAAACAAAGTCTAAACTCTAAGCAGAGCAGCTCACTCTCATGTCACTTTGGAACAGGTGTCACTAAATTCTAATGGCCTTCAATTTTCTTGTTTTGCAGTGTCTTTGATTTTGTTAACAGGGTAATATTGACCTTGTAGAATGAGCCACAAAGTATTTCCTCCTCTTTAATTTTTTGAAACACTTTGAGAAGGATTAACTCTTTTTTTAATGTTTGGCAGAATTCCCCTGTGAAGCCATCTGGTCTTGAAGTTTTATTTGTTGGGAGATTTTGGATTACTGATTCAATTTCAGTATCAAGAATTGGTCTATTTAGATTTTCTATTCCTTTCTAATTTAATCTTGTAAGATTGTACATCTCTAGGAATTAATCATTTCTTCTAGGTTGTCCAACTTTTTGGCATAAAATTGTTTGTGGTATTCACTTGTGACTATATTTTTGTGACATTGGTTGTAACTTCTCCTCTTTCATTTCTAATTTTGTTTATTTGGTCTCACTCTCTTTTTTTCTTAATGAGTCTGGCTAAAGGTTTACCAGTTTTAAAAATATCTTTCTAGTTTCTTTCATTGATCTTTTTAACTATTTTTTTAGTCTCTATTTCCTCTCTAATCTTTTTTATTTCCTTCCTTTTGCTGACTTTGGGCTTTGTTCTTTTTCTAATTCCTTTAGATGGAAAGTTTAGGTTGTTTACTTGAGATTTTTCTTATTTCTTAAGGTAGGCCTACATCACTAAAAACATCTCTTAGAACTGTTTTTGCTGCATCCCATATATTTTGAAAAGTTATATTTCTATTTGTCTCAAGATATTTTCTGATTTCCTCTTTGATCTTCTCATTAACTCATTAGGTTTTTTTGTAGCAAGTTTTTTAGTTTCCACGTGTTTGTGGTTTTTCCATTTTTGTTCCTGAAATTGACTTCTAGTTGCATACTACTATGGTAAGAAAAAATATTTGAAATAATTTCAATTTTTTGAAATTTACTGAAACTTATTTTGTAGCTTAGCATGTAATATATCTTGGACAAAGTTTCATGTTCACTTGAAAAGAATATGTATTCTGCTGATCTTGATGGAATGTTCTGTGGCTATCTATTAAGTCTATCTGATCTAATGTGTCTTTTCAGGCCACTATTTCCTTATTGATTTTCTGACTGGATAATCTGTCCATTGATATAAGTAGGCTACTACAGTCCTCTTGCATTATTATATTACTGTCAATGTCTTCCTCTATGTCTGTTAATAGTTGCTTTATATATTTAGACATTTCTATAGTAGATACATTTATGTTCACAAATGATATATCCTCTTCTTGGATTGCATTGTTTATCATTATATAATGCCCTTCTTGTCTTTTATTATAGATTTTTAAGTCTACTTTGCCTGATATGAGTATTGCTGCCCAATTTTCTTGTCCACCAACATGACTGGATAAAGAGGATGTGGTATACATATACATGATGGAATGGAATATTACTTAGCCTTAAAAAAGAATTAAATTTTGACATTAGCAACAATGTGGATGGACCTAGAGGGTATTATGCTTAGTGGATTAAGTCAGATGGGAAGAGACAAATACTGTGTGTTTTCACTTATATGTGAAATCTAAAAACTAAAATGAATGAACAAATACACCAAGGCAGAAATAGACTCACATACACAGAGAACAGACTGGTGGCTGCCAGTGGAGAGAGGGGTGGGTGGAGGAGAAAAATGGGTGAGGGGGATTAAGAGGTACAAACTACCGGGTATAAAATAGATAAATTACAGGGATATATTGTACAGCACAGGGAATAAGCCAATATTTTATAACAACTTTATATGAACTCACACACTGTTGGCAATAATGCAAAAATGGAAGCCACTGCAAGGAAACTGAGCATTAACTAGCAAAAATGTATTTACTCTTTGACCCAGAAACCCTACTCCTGGGATCTGTCCTAAATATAAATATGTTGAATGGCATATGAATTGTATCATTATTTGCAAGAACAAAAGACTGTAAAGAATTCAAATGTCTATCATCAGGGGACAATTGAATAAAGTGTGTATGGTATCCACATACAATGAATAACTAAGAAAAATGACATATATACATACAGGGTAATCTCCAGGACAAGGCAAGAGAAAAAGTAAGGTATAGCACAATAGATACAGTATGCTAATTTTATGTAAGAAAAAAGAGATAGGATATGCTCATGCCTACATACTCATCTTTATTTGTAAAAATAAATCATAGCAAAAATTTTTAAAACAAACGTAAAAGGAGGAAGGCAAAAGGGTAGAGGAACAGGGACAAAAGCAAGACTCACCTGGTTATAATTAGTTATATAGTTTCGACTTTGAAATTGGATAAATGATTTATATTTTTTAAAAAATGCAAACAAAAAAGAAGCAGTTCCCAAAATTAAAAACAAATAGAAACAAATGAACTCAATTGAATATAATAAACATGGTGACAAAACCCCACAAATAATAACAGAGCACAGAATTTTGACTACAAGATAGTTAGTGGAACACAGTCTAAAAACTTTTAGTAGTGACATTGTCCTTATTTTTAGGTGATTTTAGTAGTTTTTTTTCCCCTCAGAAAATTCCTTGAAATGTAAAGGAAGAGGGAGTGGAGTTGGCTTTTGGTTCTAGATGACAGACTATGTGATGCTGCTTTGTTATGAAAAGTCAACTCCACTCCCTCTTCCTTTCAGGAAAGGAACTAGAAAGATTATACACCACGGCCATCTCCAGTCTGCTAGTGTTATGTGGGCCTGCAGGCAGACAGCTGACATTATTAGCACTGGGTTTTGATAAGCACTGCAAAGGAAGAAGAAAGAATGATTTTCTCTCCTCTTTTAGATATCAGAAGCAAGACTGGCAGTGAGAACACTTGAAATCCTTTTGAGAAGTATCAGTCAGTTCAGTTCAGTCACTCAGTAGTGTCTGACTCTTTGCCACCCCATGGACTGCAGCACAGCAGGCCTCCCTGTCCATCACCAACTCCTGGAGTTTACTCGAACTCATGTCCATTGAGTCGGTGATGCCATGCAACCATCTTATCCTCTGTCATCCCCTTCTCCTCCTGCCTTCAATCTTTCCCAGCATCAGGGTCTTTTCCAATGAGTCAGCTCTTCACATCAGGTGGCCAAAGTATTGGAGTTTCAGCTTCAACATCAGTCCTTCCAATGAATATTCAGGACTGATCTCCTTTAGGATGGACTGCTTGGATCTCCTTGCAGTCCAAGGAACTCTTGAGTGTCTTCTCCAACACCACAGTTCAGAAGCATCAATTCTTTGGCACTCAGCTTTCTCTATAGTCCAACGCTCACATCCATCCATGACTACTGAAAAGACCATAGTTTTAACTAGACGGACCTTTGTTGAGAAGTAATTATAATAATCTTGAGTAAAATCTCTAGTAAAACCTAACTTTTGTTGAGTACTAAGTACATGACATCTAGGTACTAATATCTTAGTATTTAGAGAAAAATTTATCATATTCAAATGCCAGAATTTACAAAATTGATCACTATTTAACCTAGACATGAAACTAGACTGGCATTCAGGACTTCCTTGGTGCTCTAGTGGCTAAGATCTGCATTCCTAATGCAGGGGATCTGTGTTCAATCCCTGATCAGGAAACTAGATCCCACATGCCTGAACTAAGCATGCAAATGCCACAACTAAGACCGAGCACAACCAATAAATAGATTGGCATCGTACAAGAGAAAAATTATATGGTTCATTAAAGTGACAGAACTCAGACCAGAACCCAGAAGTCAGTTAAATAATTCTAGCCAACAATTTCTTCAGTCTCAACCACAGATGAAATATCATAGAAGAGAATCTGCAGTTGACAAATGTCATAGAAGAAAGAATCCTGGACTTGAATCAGAGTATCTTGAAGCAAGCCACTTACTGTGTAATCCTAGGCAGACCATTTAACCTCTTGGGTCAGCAAGCCTAATTAGAATTAATATGAATCTATGTAATACTGTAAAGTTGTCAGAACTATATAATTTTATACAGTTAAAATAAAATTTAAGATTTTATTATTAATGAGAAGAATTGGGAAAGAAAATAGAAGGAATGACCCAAAAAAGACAAAGGTAAAGTAAAATAAGTTTTTCACTCTGCTCACTGTCAGCCAAGCCCTCCAAATAGCTCCTTCTCAGTCTAAACTCTTCCTTATTTCCTCTGTCTCAGATTAATGGCTGTAGAAAAATATTTTAAATTCTTTGGAGAGCAATAATGCTAGCAAGCTCTCTGCATCCTTCATACAGTATCTGGGGTATGCTTTTATTTAAATGCTATTGCATTTGAGTTTATCTAGCGCTGTATTTTGCATATAATGAGATTTTCATCCAAAGAGATTTTTCTTCTTATAAATGCTTAGAAATAGATGTCCTACATAGAAAACATTTGGTAAGTGTTCTTGACTAATCAACACAAAGGCCTGATTTCCTACCAAACCCACAGATCGTGGCCATTCATTTTAAAAATGGACTGAAGGTGTTGGTGGTGATAATCAGGATGGTACTGAAGAGGCTGGGGCTCTAACAGGGGGAGAGAAAAGGCCTCAGAAGGAAGCCGACCACTTGCAGAGAATGCTGTGGGTGACCCAGCCACGCGGCCACGTCCTGATCACGCGGGGCACGCTGACCAGACTGGACTGCCGGCCCTTGCATCTCTTTGTGGGAGGCTTCTCTGGCTGCCAGATTCCAGCTCCCCATCTGTGCAGGGGTGCCCTGCCCCCAGGGCAAGCAACGACTGAAGCGACTTGGTGTATAAATATTCCAGGGTCCCTGTCCCTTGGGAGGAAAACTCAGAGGTGTGTCTTTCTCACAGGCTCTCAGAGTTCCCCAGCAGAATTAAGCTTTAGCTACTCACAGTCACGATCTGCATGCTCAACAGAGCTTTATCAGCTGACTTTCCACCTTTTCTCACTTCCTCATTTCCTTTTCACATATTTCCAGTATCACTTCCCAAATAAAGTACTTGCACCTAAATTCTCTCTCAGGGTCTGCTTCTGGGAAATCTAAACCACGACGCTATTCCTTTCACAGAAAGCGTTCCTACTAGTGGTTCCTGCTCACGAACAGCCCATCTGCTCTGCACCTGAAGCCCTCTTCATGATTTCCTTTTAAAAATTGCCCAAGGATATGACTCTTTCATTATCATATTAGGTCATATTTAAGTAGTGACCACGGGCTTCCCAGGTGGCGCAGTGGTAAAGAATCCACCTGCACTGCAGGAGACGCAGGAGACGCAAGAGACGTGGTTTGTTCCCTGGGTTGGGAAGATCCCCAGAGAAGGAAATGGCAACCCAATCTAGTATTCTTGCCTGGGAAATCCTACGGACAGAGGAGCTGGCAGGCTACAGTCCGTGGGGTCTCAAAGAGTCAGATATAATTAGTGACCAAGCATGCACACATACAAGTGACTGGCGTCTCACTCTATGATCTGTAAATCAGCAATCCTAGCTAGCCATGCTTACTTAAACATTCTTCCATTCTCTCCCTACGAAATCATAGTTTTAACGAAATTAAGTTATCAGTGAATTTTCTGGCAGTCTGACATACAAAGGTAGTCATTATCTTCTGAAATATCATTATAAGAGCAAGGTGGAAATTTTAGCATAAAAGAATCTTCTATTATTGTTCTCTATAATATAAAATCTTCCTCACAGGGCACAAGCCTTAGCACAGAAGGCCATACGTGATCTTCCACATCCAGCTTCAACTCCCACCAGTATTTTAGAAGCCTTAAAACCCTACAGACGCTATTACTTCCACCTACTTAGAGTTGGTCTATTCGGCAGCATGGTCAGGGTAAAAAAAAAAAGGGAAGAAAAAGCACTAAACAGGAAGGAAATTTTTTAAATGAATAGGAAGACATTTGGCTAAATGTCACTATTACAGAATAAGCTACGTGTCTTGTTTCCCAATAGAGGTCATCTTCCATCCATGGCTAGAGCAGAAGTGAAGGAAGAATAAATAAAGGAACATCATTTAAGAAACCTGAAGTCTGGCATGTTTGCTTTCAATATTAGAAATTTGGTGGAAATAAGAAAAATAAGGCAGATTGTTTCAAAATTACAGTTATTATAGCACATAATTGTGCCTTCACACCATGCATATTAAATCTTCCAAAACTCCAGAAAATTTCAAATCTCTTCAAACTGCTTTCATGAGTTTCTTGAGTCCCATTAAGTTACTGCTCAGCCACAGCTGAACAGACTCCACTGGGAAAAGACAGTTGTCCAAAGAAGATATATAAATGCCCAAAAGGCACATGAAAAGATATTCAAGGTGACAAATCATTAGGAAAATGCAAATCGAAACCACCATGAGACAGTACCTCATATCTGCTAGTATGGCCACTATCCAAAAACACGAACAAACAAAAAACCAGAAAATAGCAAATGGTCGTGAAGATGCGGAGAAAAGGGAACCCCTGTGCGTCACTGGTGGGCATGTAAAATGGCCACCATAAAAAAAAAAAAAAAACACAGTATGGCAGTTCCTCAAAGAATTAAAAATAGAATTATCATATGATCCAGCAATTTCACTTCTGGGTATGTAGCTGAAAGAATTGAAAGAAGGGTCTCAAAAAGACTTTTGTACACCAGTATTCACAGCAGCATTATTCACTATCTCCAAAAGGTGGGTACAATCCAAGTGATCATCAACAGATACGAACGTGCAAGTAAGATGTGGTCTACACATATAATGGGATATTATTCAGTCTTAAAAAGGAAGAAAATTCTAACACATGCCACAGAATGATGCAATGAACCTTGAAGACATTATGTTTAGTGAAATAAGCCAGTCACAAAAGGACAAATACTGCATGATTCCAGTTGAATGGGGTACCAAGAATAGCCAAATTCATGAAGAAAGAAAGTAGAATGGTAGTTTCCAGAGGTGGAGATACTGAATATAGTACTGTGGTTTTATAAGATGGTAAGAGTTCTGGATACAGTTGCACAATAATGTGAATGCACTTACTGCCACTGAACTGTACCCTTCAAAATGGTTAAGAGGGGTGACTGCATGTTATGTTTGAGGTACTACAATTTTCTAAAAATAAATTCCAAAAAATGTGGTGATACTCCTCTGAAAATCATTATTTGTCAGTGAAGGATGAGAATGCATTTGCCACAGTAAGTTTCCTAAGATTCCAATAGGAAAATATCAGTGGTTAACATGCTGTTCATGAGACTGCCTCTTTCCCAGGGAATAGCCAGAGATTCACATTCCAGTCTAACAGATAAGAAAGAAGGCCCAGAGAGGGTGAGGGGTTGGCCTAGGTTGATGAGTGGCTCCAGCATCAGAGGAGCGCCCATCCTCCTGATTTTGAATCTAGGGACAACTTCAACTCTAAGATGTCATTTCCTTGTGTCCTTTTCATTTATCTGGGAGGCAGGGAGAATGCTGTGCAGTATGTGGGATCTTAGTTCCCCTATCAGGGACCGAACCCACACCCCTCACCCCCTGCACTTGGAAGCATGGAGTCTTAACCACTGAATCACCATGGAAGTCCCTTTTGTCCTTTTTGAAGACATTGTTTCAAACATGTTCTAAATTCTGGCTCCTTTAAAAAATATTCTATATATATATATTTCTTGTCACTTCCACTGCATAGCTTCCTTTCAAAATGTGCTTGAAACACACTTTATGGAAAACCAAACACAGCAGCACGATGACAGATGAGTTTATCAGCTAGCTTGTCAGTAGAAGCATCTGGTCCCTTGGACCTTAAAAAGCTTGCTCCGCAGGGAACAATAAATCTTCAAATAACGACTTCTCAGGAAAATCCTCAAATCTAACCAAAAGTTCAGCTCATCCCATGGGTCACTTCTCATTCTATTGTTTGGAAAATGTGCACACAGCCCTCATCACTAAATCACATATTACCTAAGCTCTTACTCCACGTTAGGAACTACTGTGCTGAAGAATGCCCCCAGGGCCTCCTAGTTCACTTTCCTGTTTTATGGCTTAGAAATCACCCTTTACACAGGGTCAGTAGGAGTATTTTTAGAATCTCTAGCACATGACAGCCATTGCCGCCAAAACAAAAACAAACATTTCTAGTGTTTGAAAATCCTTAGCACAACCCTTTTGCATCCTAAAATCACAATGCTATACACACACATTTCATCTAAAGTGTACACAAATTTGCCATTATACGTATTCCTTTGATCTTTTATATATTGCCTTAAAATGCGTTTACTCTTCTCACAACCACTCTGAGTTACGTAGGGACGGTATTCTTGGTCAAAAGGTACTTATAAGAAAATGAATGCATCACTGACCTAGGATGAGACAGGTTAGTATGAAAGGGCAGGACTAAGGACCCTGTGACATTTGTCCTTCATATCCATGCTGGCAAAACTCATTTTCCTGCCTGCTCGTTTAAAAGAATAACCGAGATACACACACACACTCGCATTCACCTATCAATATATTTATACGCATACCAAGAACTATATAAATGCAAATATATTAAACACACTTGCATGCTAAATCACTTCAGTCATGTCTGACTCTTCACGAGCCCTCCAGGCTCCTCTAGCCATGGAATTATCTAGGCAAGAATACTGGAGTGGGTTGCCATGCCCTTCTCCAAGGGAATCTTCCTGACCCAGGCAGGGACTGAACCCACATCTTGTGCGTCTCCTGCATTGGCAGGTGGGTTCTTTACCACTAGCACCACCCAGGAAGCCCATATTAAACATACACTATAAATTAAACACATGTTGCTTTATATTCAACTTAGTATATGTGTGTTTGTAAATTCTATTTCCTGTTAGCTATTTTAAAGAATTTTTAAAACCAAGATTTCTTATTTCAAATTCTATGCATTAATGAACTATAATATATCCGTATGTAATACAGCCATTAGAAATGATGCTGTGGATATATATATACATACAGTATATATGTATAGTATATAGTATATATATAGTATATAGACATGAAAATATTTTTGTAATAATTGCTTAGTGAAAAAATCAAGTTATGATCTCACGCATGGTATAACTGGATTTTTGGGAAACACAGAAAAATGTTTGCAAACACATACACCAAAATGTTTGGAGTGATTGCATCAAGGTCACGGGATCATAATTCATTTAAATAAATAAATGATCTTAATTCACTCATTTCTTTCTGTCTCTCTCCATATCTGTCTGACATTTTAAGCCATCTTCTTAATTATTTAAGGCATTTAAAAAAAGTATTTAAGTTTCAGAGAAGCGAGAAGCTGGATTCCACCCAAAAAAGATGAAGTAAAACAGAGGAAGGTTGTGGAAACACCAGCAGAAGCACTCGGCACTGGCCGCCAGAGGAGAGGAGAGGAGGTACCACTGATCTCCCGAGGGCATTCTAGTCCCTGCCACGAGCTGAGGACCATCCTCCGACAGCCCAGCCGCTGTCATGAACCCTGGGGTCCTCCGTCAAAGCATCAGTGCCCAAACACAGTGGACCTGCCCTGAGAACAAGACAACAGGCGAAATATTTCACAGCCTTGGTATCTCACAGCTTCTTCGGCAAAGTTTGGAAAGAATCGAAAGGAAAATAATATTGGCAATGTCAGCAACTGTTCCCACACTGTGGGAATTTAGCAATAATAAGTCACAAAGGACAGCCTACCTCAGTTACAGACTGCCCTGGTCATAATGGGTGTACATGTCTCTGCTCTTTTTTTGGATTTCCTTCCCATTTAGGTTACCAGAGAGCATCAAGTAGAGTTCCCTGTGCTAAACAGTAGGTTCTCATTAGTTATCTATTTTATCCCAGTATCAATACTGTATATATGTAAATCCCAAGTATACCTTCTAGCTGCTTCACTTTGCTATACAATAGAAACTAGTACATTATAAAGCAACTACACTCCAATAAAATTTTTAATAAATAAATAAAGCTATGGGTGGGGAACCATTATTTTAGAAATGCATTCGGAGGCCTACCAAGGAAAATAAATGTTAAGACATGGTGATAGTATCACAGACAACAAATACATTAAACCTAAACCAAGCATCCATTTTAAAGATCTTTTCCACATGCCTGAATTATAATGAGGGAAGGAAAAGAATTCAAAAAGTCTTCAGTCATTCCTAAATGCAGGCTTTCAGGTGGTACCTAAATTCGTTTTTCTCCTTTCACTCAAGTCATCATCTTGAGGGTAACCAGTCACTTCCAGCTGCTAAAAAATCTTTTGCCATCCACCTTCCCATTCTCCTTTCGCATACACACTCCAGGAACATGGGTTGGCAACAAGTGTATCCGTTTTACTTAAGTGGTTTGAATTGCCTTCACTGAAGAAGCATTGTTAAGTACTGGAATTCTGTATGGGACACTCTCAGAAGCTGGTTGTTGGCCAAAACAATGAATACAGAGATCAAACAAATTAGAAGCCCATTATTCATAAAGGATCTTGTTTGGTAGAACTCCAGGAATAATCAGGCATTCAACATGCTTTGATTAATTGATTTATATAAATAATTGACAATTATGTAATGTGATAATTAAGTAATTGTATTTAAAAAAATGATTGGTGCCTATTCTGTGCCTACTGGTTCTAGGCTCCAGGGACATAATTTTCTCTTTTTTGGCTTTTTTTTTCACTTTCTGGGTGTGTCATTTACTCTATACATTCAGTGATATCCCAAGACCAAGGTGGTCACCAGTATTCACGGAGAATAACTCTGAATGCTGAACACTGACTTCTTTTTTTTTTTTTTTTGGTTGCTCCGTGCAGCATTGTTGTTCAGTCATGTCTGATTCTTTGTGACCCTATGGACTGCAGAACGCCGGGCAGCATATAGGATCTTAGTTGCCTAACCAGGGATCAAACCCATGCCCCCTGCAGTGGAATCCCAGAGTCTTAATCACTGGACTGCCAGGGGAGTCTCTAGAAACAGTTTAAATCAGAGAGATAAAAAATATGCCCTCAGGTGTTCCCATTATACTGGGGAAAAGGAAAAAAAGAATATAATAAGCTCTGATTGCAATATAAATTCTTACAGATTTTTTTTCAACCTATGCTAAACTTGTTCAGACATCTTCCCCCAAATCTATGTTAATAACTGATTACTAAAAAAAGTTAAGAAAACATCAACAACTCTTTCAAAGGGAGAGTTAACCCATTTCTTATTTTCTTATGGTGGAAAAAAAAAAAGGTGCTCTATATTGAGTGAAACTTTCAGAGCAGTTTTCTCATAACAAGAGAAATTCAGGCTTTCAAGTAACATTTTCTGCAAAGGTATATTCAGTTTAATCTAAAAACCGTATTAGTCTTTTCTATAGAGATTCTTATAAAACCGATTCCAAGAAAAATCCCTTCCAAACCTAAGATCTTCCAAAATTCACATGACCTAAATATGCAGCTGAATACTGAAAACTTCTGATATAGTCACGGTTACTTGAACCTGCAGACACGTGGAATCCTTCAGGCAGTGAGGGGGAAAGTCAGTCACATTCAGGCTGGCAGG
The DNA here is from genome assembly GCF_032452875.1 of Bos javanicus. Taxonomy (NCBI): domain Eukaryota; kingdom Metazoa; phylum Chordata; class Mammalia; order Artiodactyla; family Bovidae; genus Bos; species Bos javanicus. Next base: position 90,982,995 of record NC_083876.1, read on the forward strand.
TTGAATTCTCAAAGAACTGCAAGGTCTGTATAATAGGTATACTGGAGTGGAGTGTGACTCCCCTGTTGGCTCAGACAGTAAAGTGTCTGACTACAATGCGGGAGACCAGGGTTCAATCCCAGGGTTGGGAAGATCCTCTGGGGAAGGAAATGGCAACCCACTCGAGTATTCTTGCCTGGGAAATCCCGTGGGTTGAGGAGCCTGGTAGGCTACAGTCCATGGGGTCACAAAGAGTCAGACACGACTAAGTGACTTCACTTGGAGTGGGTAGCCTATCCCTTCTCCTGCGGTTCTTCCCAACCCAGGAATTGAACTGCGGTCTTCTGCATTGCAGGCAGACTCTTTACCAACTGAGCTATCAGGGAAGCCCATTAAACCATATATTAATATATGGTTATATGTTTATATTAACATATAAACTCACCAGTTTACCAAAAGCGTTTATGAAATAAAGAGTTGGTGATTCACCTTTTTCTGTATGAGGCCCAGGGGTTCCTGGGCTCCCTTGAATCACTGATGCAGCAGCACAAAAGGCATCAATAAATGGTTACTCTACTACTAAAGAACATAGGTTTCCTAGTAATTTTATACAAAGAATGTACAAAACTAATATAAACCAGAAAAGTCACTGACAATGAGTCTAAGTGCATATTTTTACCAACAAATTTGTCCTTCCTCAATTTTCATATTATTTTCCTAGTCTCTCCAGGCTCTAAAACTTGGAGACATTTTAGCTTCAAATATTTTGTGTTCTATATCAAGCACTCCACATACCTTTCCCTTGCTAACTGTGTGAGTGCATGCTAAGTCGCTTCAGTTGTGTCCTACTCTTTGTGATCCTATGGACTGTAGCCCTCCAGGCTCCTCTGTCCATGCGATTCTCCAGGCAAGAATACTGGAGTGGGTTGCCATGCCCTCCTCCAGGGGATCTTTCCAACCCAGGGATCAAACCCACATCCCTTACATCTCCTACATTGGCAGGCTGGTTCTCTATGACTTCCCTTGGCTTCCCTTCTCTACGACTTCTGGGCTTCCCTTATGGCTCATCTGGTAAAGAATCCGCTTGCAATGCGGGAGACCTGGGTTGGATCCCTGGGCTGGGAAGATCTCCTGGAGAAGGGAAAGGCTACCCACTCTAGTGAATCTGGCCTGGAGAATTCCATGGAGTGCACAGCCCATGGGGTCACAAAGAGTTGGACACGACTGAGCAGCTTTCACTCAGTTCTCTATGACTCACACCCACTGGGAAGCCCCACTTATTGTGTACTGCGTCCTAAATTTTTAGTTTCCCCTCCAGTCTAGGAGTTCACGTTTCAACAACTGCCTTTTGTCACCATCTCCTAACTGACCCTCTGAAAGCTCCTTTATTCTCCAATATAGCCCCTATACTGCCCCTATATCATCCTATAGGCTATATATATCATCCTATATTGCCCCTATATCATCTCCAATATAGCCCCTATATCATCTTCCCCAGACTGAAGATGAAGCCCAGTCCCGGGAAGATTAAAAGTGATAATGGTTTGGGAAGAGATTTTATTTTTAAAAAAGAAAAAAAAAGACAGGGAAAAAAAGAAAAGCTACTTAGAATATGGTTTTGGCTATGGCTTGACTCAAGGCTTTTCAATGCTTTTCCCCCCTTTTGTTGAAAATAACATTTTCTTCTTCTTCTTCTTCTTCTTCTTTAAAGAAAACCATTGTATGTTTAATTTACCTTTTTTGTTTGTTGGTCTCTTCTTCGTCATGACTCCCTCTTTCCCCTCCCCCTTTTCCAAATGAAAGCCATGTTAAATCAATCACTGGATTGACTGCTTCATCTTTTTATTTTTAATGGAGAGTATGCCACAATTGTAAAGCAATAAGATTTGAGGTAAACAATATGAAAATTTTGCTTTTTGCTAAATGGTAGCAAGTTGAACAGTAATAAAAAATGGAGAAGGTGTTAGTTAAAAGTTATTGCTTCTTTCTCTACCTGAATTTTTAAAAAAAATCAGTTGTCATCTAATACAAGTTTATATTCTATATACAAAAATTTGGAAGTCTAAAAAAATCATGGCTTTAAACTTCCACTGATGAGGCGGATAGGCTATAAAGATGAACTCTGAACTGCTACTAAAGATATGCATGTTTTTTACTGTTGGGCAGGGCAAGGAATTGAGGTGACTTTGTTTGGGGAGGTAGGTAGGTTTGCTTGTTTTTAGTTTCATTACTTGTTATCTCTAGGAGACTCGGAGCCAGTGATCCTTTTATTCTGCTACAGTCTTCAAAGAATTTACAAAAAAAGCAAGGGCCGCCAAAACTTAAATCTTTCTTGATTTCCCCCAGAACTTAAATCTTCCTTGATTTCCTATTTCGTTCTCCAGTGGTTCATGTTTTTAAATATGTATACATGTATCTATTCTGTTTCTTAGATAAAAAATATTTTACCAAGGATCAAAAGAAGAAACCCTAGAATTAAAATGGGGAGATCTACCACAGTGGATTTCTTCTCAAACTGATAACGTTTAGGTTTTAAGCAAAATAAAGTGCCAGTTAACGTGAAACTCAATCACAAAGACTTGAGATTTTTGCTTTATGAAGACAGAGAATTGAAATTCTTTTATGCCATAAATGTGCATTCAGAGTTCATGAACCAAGCTCTGCTTTTACTTAGGGATAGAATGTTTTCCTGTCAGACCCCATTCTTCCCATTTCTTGGTAGAAACATGGTATGGAGAGCATCTCTTGGCTTCCTGTGGGTACACAGGACACTCCTGCACAGCCCACTCGCACTGCCTACCAGCCCTGCTCTGACACGATTTCTCCTGGTTCTGTTCTTCACTCTATGTCCTGTACTTGATGGGAGTTTGTGACATGCTGCTCTGCCACTATTCCATTAGTATTTGTCTTTATACTGGTGCCCTTGCTTATTGCAAATGTCACTTACAGCAGCAGTTTAAGGGGCTCTGCTGGGCTGGAGAAACCATGCATTCAGGAGGCCTGTGTGCAGCAGATAACAAACCAGTCACATGCCTTAAAAAGGTAGTCAAGAGACAGATCTGTAGGTTTGCTTCTCCACCTTCTGATACCATGAGCTAACGGGAAAAAAGGTTTAGGGGGTCTTAGTGTGTTAATGGGCTTCCCAAGTAGCTAAGTGGGTAAAGAAAAGGCCTACAATGCAGGAGACACCACAGATATGGGCTCGATTCCTGGGTTGGGAGGATCCCCTGGAGGAGGGCATGGCAACTTACTCCAGTATTCTTGCCTGGAGAATCCCATGGACAGAGGAGCCTGGTGGGCTATAGTCCATGGGTCGCAAAGAGTCAGACACGACTGAAGCGACTGAGCACAGCACAGCACATAGCCCCTATATTACTGTTCGGTTGGTATTTTCATAAGCCAATTTCATGAGGTCATCTTCAGACTCAAGAATCTGCAGTGGCTCCCTACTGCCTACTGACCAAATCCACATCCCTACCATGTGCATTTGGGGCCACACTTACTGATCCTGGCTCACCTCTCAACGGGGAGGTCATGTAGCCTGACTTTAGTATTGGTAGATCTTGTTCCGAATTCCAGTCCTGCCACTTACTCCTTAAGCAGGTTTGAGCAAGTTACTTAAATTCCCTCAGCTGCATTAAACGCCTTGAAAAATGGGAATAATAAACTCTATCTTGCCAGGGTTTCTGAGAATTCAGTATAATGCCTAACACAATGGGTTGGCACAGTTCATTTATATTTTCATTCCTTTGTTCACATTAGTCCCCAGACTGGAATGCCCACCCTTCTACCCTCTGTCCTTAAAAAAAATAATAATAATAATAAAAACTGTCTTCCAAGGCTGATCTTCTCCACGAAGACTTTCTAAATTCACTGCAATCCACAGGAACAATGTTTTTTTGTTGGTGAAAATTAGATTTATCCAGTAAAGAAGGCTAGCTTCTTTGACCAAGGAAATCACACAGCTTTGGGAAATGATGAGATAAGGAAAAACACACCTTCCTAGATAGAAAGGGAGAAGAATCTTTCAGGAATAAAAGTTGCTTGGCAGAACTCTCCCACATTCAACCCAAAATACTTCCCTTTACCCTGAATTTTATAGAATTCATCTGTATTTCTCACTCTCAGAGCCATTTCTTCACCAATTTTTCTTTGATCATGTCATTTACACAGGTCTTTTTGTGTGCACCAGTCTCTAAGCTTTTAATAGAGTGAAGAATTGCAGTCTCTCATTTATTTGTAATTCTACACTTATAACATCTACATCTACTAGTTAGTCCAAATTATTTTTAAGTCTCAATAAATACTGATGAGAGGATATATAAATGGGTGGGTAGGTGGATGAATGGAAGGATAGATGATAAACTTTTCATGTTTGGCTCATTTAGAAAGAGAATTTTAATATCTGTTATCTGTAATTAATATTAAACTGTGCTTTGTAATTAAAGCCTAAATTGTTTAGGCAATGCCTCCAAGTTTTATACTAGCCTAATGCATATGTTCCCTTGATGAATTCTGATAGCTCACATATGCTCTTAGATAAAGTAAGAAGATACGCCACCAAAATGATTAAATGCTCTGTGAGCAGAAACGTTTAAGAACCTCACTGATTTTAAGTGGGTTATATAACAAAATAATATATATATATATATAATATTTACCATATGATCAGTCTTGGGTATAAATAAAATCCACAACATATTTCTCAAGGAACTATGCAAACTTTTAATGAAGAATTCTTAGAAAAGAAAAATAAGTTATAGCAAAAGGGGAAATCTTAAAGCTGAAAAAATATGATACTTTTCACCAATAAGTAATCACATCTTCAGGACCTATCCTGTCACTATTTCATAGCAACACGCCTGAAAGAAAACAATAATTCAAAACTTTGTCTGTTCTCTTCCAGAGAGAAGATGCTGATCCCAAACATCAGTCTTCAGATGTGCCTGGAATCCAGGTGAAAATCTCGAGTGGAGGGGATTCCCTGGGAAGTCTTCCTTCTCTCTTTCAACATTTCTGCCCTAACCTGGTGATCTGGATCAATAAACCCTCGTTTTCAGCCAGAGGCCATGGTTAGAAAGAATCTAATAAAATAAACTCTAGTAAGACGTTAACAAAATGGGAGCAAGCAGCTGTGTGGGACCCATCTGGGACCATGGAAACCTTCTAGCAAATCTCAAATTGGATCTTGTCCTGTATTTTTAAGAACAGACATGACTAGGTGTGACTATATATATATATATATTTTTTTTTTTAATAGATGTTATTTTACTGGAAAATCATTTTCCATCAAAAGCCGTCTTTACTCCCCAGCCCATTTCTCAAAACCCCCACGGGTAAGATAAATGCTGGTGATTCCTAAATCTTGTTTATTTATAAAATCAACAAATACAACAGGAGTGCCTAGTAAGTGTCAGACACCGCCTAAGGGGCTAAAGATATACTCAGTCTTGCTCTATAGAGATTATTATCAGTAGTGGAAAACAGCAAGACTAACAAGATGTACAGGCTTCCCTGGTGGCTCAGACTGTAAAGAATCTGCCTGCAATATGGGACATCAGGCTTCAGTCCCTGGATTGGGGAGATCCCCTGGAGGAGGGCATGGCAACCCACTCCAGTATTCTTGCCTGGAGAATTCCATGGACAGAGGAGCCTGGCGGGCTTCAGTCCACGGGGTCACATGGAGCGGGACATGACTGAGAGACTAAACACACACAACAAGATGTACAAAAGAGGAAGATAAGTGTAATAAGTATTAAGCATAGGCTGCCGTGGGCACAGAAGAGGTGGCCTAATCTGGGTCAGAGGAAAGGTAAGGACACTAAGAGGATCAGCTATTCAAACTAAAATTTGATTTAGGAGGAGGAGTAAGCTTGATGGGATTGAGTGGGAGAAAGACTTTACAGGATGAAGACAAAGAGTTATCTGAGCCAATAAACAGCATATGCAAAGGCTTAAAGAGAGAGCTGGCATACATGCCATTAATAAAGAATTAAAATTAGTTCTGCAGTTGCAGCTTGGGTGGCAGTGTAGAGGGTAGGGAGAATAAGACAGATATGGGCCAGGAGATTATCAGTAGCCAGGAAATGAACTGGTACTTCAGGGGCAAGGAAAAGCACTTGTGTGGACTTTAATCCAAGATTTTAAACAGCCTGGATTTTTAAGGCTGTTCAACTTGAATATGGTTTTGTAAAACATGCCATAAATTCTTGTGTGCAGCATGAGATTCTATGCGAGTAAGATGGGGTGTGAAAAGCGATAGATGAATGTCTGGACTTGACCTTTCTCAAGAAAATCTGCGTAGCATTTTTTAAAGCATCAAAGTGTGGTGGAAGAAGGAAGTACACCATGTGTCGGTTACTAGGTAACGACGATAACAAAACCCTGAGAGAGGTGAGAGTGGCGTCTCCTCAGGTTGTCAGGTAACAAGCGCGACAAGCAGAGGGACGCCACAACAGCAGCTGCACTTGCACATAAGCCCAGCCTCACGTTTCACTTCTAGAGTTGCTCCTTCTGAGCCCCTCTGAAGGCAGACAATAGCGGGGAACCACACGGAACCAAGTTTGTCCTGGTCCCTGCATGGAGTCAGGTTGGCATAGGACAAAACCTGGGGCTGAGACGTCTAAGGGGCTTAAGGGGATCTGTTTTCCCTCCGTTAGGACTCTGATCACCTGGAGAATGTGCGTGAGTTCCCTGAGTCTCGGCCTTCTCCCAATGTTCAAAATAGGTGACAACTGCTACTTCGGAGGGTATTTTGGAGGAGTTAAAAAAAAACATGTAGGAAAGGTACCTCGAGTCTCCCTTGGCATTTGGCAGGCATTTGATAAGAGGAGACTCTGGCTACGAAACCATCAGCTTCATTACCGTATGAAAAAGAATGGGCAACAGGGAAGGTAGAAGAAAAAGAAGTTTCTTCATAAGCATAGATGCCTTGGGAGCTACTTTATTGAGTCTGAATTCCTTGAGTGGCTTAAAGTAAATAAATGTTCTCAGCCTGAGCGTATGTGTTTGGCTCTTACTTCACAGTTGATATTCACACGGATGGCAGGACTATGACTCTTAAATTAAGTATTCACTGAGTAGACTTTTTCCCCCCAAACAAACATATAATTAAGATGTCAGGGTGTATGTGTGTGTGTGTGTATGTGTGTGTGTAGAGATGACTCCTCTATAATACAGCATAGAATTAGGGAGCTGAAAGGGTTGTTCTGTTATATACCACTAGCTGAATAGGATAATTCTCTGGCCAGATAACAGTAAGTTTATCTCCATTCAATGTTGCTAATCTATTTCTGCTCGAATTCATCATTTGCTCCCTGAGTATTGCTTTATGTGTTTGTATGACAGCAACTGAGGACGGGGGCCTCGAGGGGGTCTGATGGTCCCTCCTTTTCCTCTTCCGCATCAAGTCTCTGTCAACAGTGTTAGTCCCTGTGGAAGCATGAGATTCCTAATGCCTAAAATAGGTAATTCATTGCTCCCTTAAGAGAAACAAGCCAAATGAACTGATGAGGCCAAATAAGCCAACTCTGTAACCATGTGTGGTTCAGAGGGGATTCAATTCTATGAAGACCGGAACAGCACCGAGAACATATTGGAGGGAAAATGCGATTGAACAAGGAAATTAATGCCAGGCTTATATCTGAGCTTTTTTACTTCCCACAGATGTGCTATGCTCCATCAGCACCCAATCTTCCCAACAGTCTCAGAAAATTCCTAAAGAGCTATTAAAAAGTAAATTAGTAAGCCGTCTCATTTCATAAAAGATCCAGACTATAACTTGCCACAACTAGCCAAAAGCAAAAGCCTGAAACATTATAAATGAGAAGCAGAAAATTATATTAACCCTAATTTATTAACCTTCATTAAGAAGGAAGCTGTATTATTTACAATAGCCAAGATACAGAAACAGTCCAAATGTTTATCGATGGAAGAGTGGATTAAAAGGATGTGAGTGTGCTGCAGTCCATGGGGTCGCAGAGTCGGACACAACTAAGCAACTGAACTGAACTGACTGAGATATGTAAATAGTAGAATATTATTCAGCTATAACGGGCTTCCCTGGTGGCTCAGATGTAAAGAATCTGCCTGTAATGCAAGAGACTTGGGCTCAATCCCTGGGTCAGGAAGATCCCAGGTGGGTACTGGGCTACCCACTCCAGTATTCTTGCCTGGAGAATCCCATGGACAGAGGAGCCTGGCAGACTATAGTCCATGGGGTCGCAAAGAGTCGGACATGGCTGAGCTGCTAACACACACACACATTCAGCTTTAAAAATAATGCAGTTCTGCCACTTGTAACGACATGGATGGACCTTGAAGGCACTATGTTAAGTGAAATAAATTAGACAGAGAAAAATGAATACTATATGCTCTCACTTTTATGTAGAATCTTTAAACCTAAGCTCAAAAATGCAGATAACAGAGTGGTGGCTGTCTGAAATGGAGATTGAGGGGTGAGCAAAAGGGGTGAAGATACTAAAAGTACAAACTTTTAGTTATAAAATAAATAAATCATAGGGATGTAATGTACAATACTGTGATTATAGTAAAAAATACTGTATTGCATCTTTGAAAGTTTAAAGTAAACAAATCTTAAACTTTGTCATTAAAAAAAAAAAAAAAGAAGAAGAAGAAGAAGGACGCTGTATTTGTTTAGGAAAAACCCCTTAGGGTGGAAGGTGAGAGCCCAGCCCAAGGTTGCCTTAATTTGGATGAAACCATTCCATGCTAGAGGAGAGATGAATGTATCCAGGAGAGAACAAAAGAGTGAAAAGGAGACAGTGGAGGATTACATATTCTACAAGGTGGTTCTTACTTGTGAACCTCCCAAATCTTTAATAAAATTGCTAAAACTCAAAAATATATATTGTTATAAAACTCAGTGAAGAATTTTGTACCAGGTTTTGGGTGAAACCAAAGCAATAAACTTGGGAGCAGGAGACAGAGGAGGGGGCGTACAGAGAGAAGCACAAGAGAGGGAGCTGATTCCAGGGCAGTGGAATTGGATTTGAGTGCAGTTTAACCAGACCCTTACAGGACAGGTCCTTGGGTCACGTGGATACACAAGTTTTCGATTAGTGGCCAGTGAATGTAGATTTCTTAGCTGAAAATTTCACCTTCAAACTACACAGGGCACTTATTTTACATTTATAAAGTTATTTGCCCTAAAGCTCTGTTGCTCAAGAGATGGGCATACACAAGATATTTTAAAAGAATGGTGTCATATAAAAAGAACTGTTCTGGCTTGTGGTCAATTTTTAAATGATTTCCCCTTAATAGATTAAAGGACATCCATTGCTGACCTTCACTCAACCAAAACGGGAAACAAGCTCTCCTTAGATCAGCAGTTGGCTACTCGGGGTTAGTGGAGAGAGTTCTTCTGTGAAAGGTCTCTGCTCAATATTCAACAACATCATTGTTTTCAGAATGCCTCAAGCCAGGAAGGATCAGCACACTTTTTTTTTTTTTAAATTTTGATCATTACACATTTTAACAATAACTTTATTTTCAGCCCTTTCCAACAGAAAACTTGCCTGCAAAATAGATCTCAAAAGTACACTGCCTATTACAGGATAAATTAGGCAACTTTCTTATCAAGACTTGTCCAAGGATCATTAGTTTAAAGCCATCAGCGTACATGCCAAAGAACAAGAGATGACAGTCAGCGACACAATGTTGGCACACAGGTTAGAGATTCCAAAACCAACTCCTGCCCACTCCAGCCACAGAGAAGGTCAGAGGAAAAGAAAATAATGAAGGAGGGAAAATGAAAACAGCTTCTGTGGACAGAATCAGTTTATACCCTCAACTTTTCTTTAAGTTGAGACCCTTTTTTTAGTAGAGATCTTAGCAATGTCAAGTGTCCATAGCAAGTGTTGTCCATGGAAATCCTGAAATGATTAGCATCTCTCATGGCAGAGTAACATTAACAGGCCCTGAAATCCTCCTTCAAGACAGGTATACATTGGGATGCTCCTCTCCAACCAAAGATTAGTCAAGCGGGATGGTTTTCTCCTCCAAGTACAACAGAAAAACCTACGTATCCACAGAAACAGTTTCTAGAGCTTATTGGTTTATTTGCTCTATTCCAAGTCCCAGAAATTGAAATGATCTTTCCCATAGGGACCACCTGCTCCATCATGATCTCTGACCCACCCTTTGTTGAAGAGGGAAGAGAAGGAAGAGAGTGGACTCACCAGCTGATTGCTGTACCAGTACAGCGACGACCCCTTCAGGACCACCCAGAACTTTTTCCATTTGTTGCCTAGGAAAGTTCCTTTCTCCTTTTTCTTATAGAGCCACCCTTGGCAGTCAGCATGCCCCAGGTCTTTACATGATATCCTCCTTCGACTCATGCTGAAAAAACCTGCAAACAAGTACATGAAAAAGTACGTAACGTTGTACCCTGATTTATAAGACAGAGTGAAAGGGAACTGTACACTGTTTACCTTCAGGAAGTTGGATTTTTGTACCAAGATCTATGCAAAGTAAATGTGAAAATTAAAGTAATTTACCGATTTTATTTTTAAACATTCATTTGGTGCTTAGAAGGGACAAGATCAAAGAAACAGTGAGACACATACAGGTGTAAGTCTAAGAACGTTCTTCAATCGAGTAAATTGAAAACATGAAAATCATGATTCTGGCAGGCACATCACTGCACTAACCAGCTTGTTGCAACAATAATAGCAGTAGTTATGCAAGAGATGGAAAAGGGTTAATGCCCACCTAGAAACACAGCCACTTGCCGACTCAGTGCCAGTCTTTGTAAGCTCTATTGACATACCACGGGGGATTAATCCAAATGAACAGCAAGCCATCATTTCTTAAAATCGATCCAAAAACAAGAACCCCACATTAATCTGCCATCCACGTCCTGGTATTAGCATTAAGACAGACAAACATCGGATCCCAAAGAAGACATCCAGGAGAACACGACACTCACACACACACATAGGGGATAAAGAAACAAAAGATCTAATTACCTTGAGTTTTCTTTCTCTGCTTCTGACGCAAGGGAACCTGCTGGAAATGCAGAAAGGAGAGAAAAGAGGAAATTTCTGATTGTGTTGTAACATTTGTAAAGAGAGAAGGAGGGAGGAGGTGGCAGTGTTTATGAGCAGGATGGAAGCTAAAAAAAAAAAAAAAACGACTCTCCCAGCAGAGCTAAAGGGGCGCTTACTAGCTGAGGCACAAAATGTGCTAATTAGAATCAATAGACATCTGGCTGCACCTGAAAACTACGGAACACAGCATTTATCACTAATGTTTCCTGTTTCCACCCACAACCACCTTTCTCACTACCACTTTAGTTATGACAGGATAGCGTTCACTCAAGTTCTTAAAAATAATAAAAATATCTCCCCTTTTATTCTTTGTGAGAGAAGAAAAACTTATAGCATGCTTTATTTTGTGCCATTTCTAAAGAGCAACAATTATTTAAATAAACCTGGAAGACAACCATTACAGTCTCACAGGACTACAGGTTTACATCAGACTACTAAATTCATGGTCCTGCTACCTCCATCGGGTTGCATGTAAACCACATGAATTAACCATCCCAGAAAAAGAAGTTCCACAACCTCTTTTGGTGAGGTGTAAGTACCTATCTCCTTATTGGGAAATTCTGATTTGCAGCCAGGTTTAATTCACATATTGTCTTATGGAAGATAAATTAATTACCAATTTCTATTTTATACCAGCTCTTCTAAGATTCAAATTAGAAAAAAGATACTATATCTGAAATATACATTTTTCACAGTACATTTTAAACAATTCAAGTAAAATCATCAGACTATAAACAAAAACAGAAAAAAAAATCTTTCAACTGGCTCTGTATGTGTGTGAGATTTTTTTTTTTCCTCCATTATATCTAAGCTGAATTCAGTCAGGGTTAAATGACATAATCTTTTGAGTGGAGAATTTGAAAAAAAATGTAAATAATCGAAGAGGAGTTCTAAAAATTGATATGCAATTCTATTACAAGAGCTTATAAAGTTATTCTAGATGCACCTGGCTAATATCCTCTGTATCTAACTATTGCTTTAATAATTACAATGGCTCTATTATATTTTTGAAGAGGGAATGTGACAGAGTGGAAGTAAGATGGGATTTTTAAATCCAGAGACCTGAAATCAACTTACAGCTGTTGTAATTAGTAGCTGTGTTACCCAGGGAAAAGTCAGTTTAGCACTCAAAACCAACTTCCTTCATTTGTAAAATCAAGATATTTATAAAGCCAATCCCATAAGTCTCATAAGTATTTAATATGGTTGTACACAAAAATGCACTAAAAACTAAAAATTCTTTATGTATGCATGGTAATATTATATGATTATAGATGTAAACAAATGTTTCATATATAATAAACAAAAATTTCCTATCAAGTTTTAGGATAGGTAGGATTTGTATTTCTCTCAGATGTATTTCTCTAATCATTTAACTTCAGTGATGAAGTTAAAGTGCCTTAAACTGTATTTCCTGAGAAACCTCATACTAACTTTTTGTTTTACAAATATTAGAATAAAATTTTATTCTTGAAGAAAGAAATCATTCTTTTGAAAAATGGACATGACAAAGGCAATATTTGCCCTAAATTTTAGGCAAGAGAAGACCTGTTAGAGTCGTGACAGGCAACAAAAATGTAGGTATTTTTGACCAAATTCTAGTCATTTCTACTTCATAAGATACCTCCCACACTGACCTGCATCCTGATCTAAAATTCCCACTATTCTCTCCAATGTTCTTTCTCCTGGGCTTTTTTCTGAGTTCGGCAAAGCCCATTAACAAAATATTTTAACCCAAATATCTTGTTCAGATAATGTATTTTATTTTGATAGCTAGAACTTAGCTGACAGCCAGGACTGAAAAAGAAGAGAGTAAGTCAATTTAGACAGTGGGAATAATTTAAGAGAATCTGGGGTCCAGGAGACCCCAGGAAGCTCTCAAGACAAATTAAGAACCACCAGGGAGTAGGAAGAAAAGGGAATTATGGACAGAGGCAGTCCTAGACCATTCTGGCACATCTGAACAAGGTCAATCACATTAGCTGATACAAAAAGAGCAGCTTAGAAAGGAACAGAAAGTAGGAGAGGACACTGTAGTATCCGTGAAGGGAGGCAGCCCACGCTCCATCCCTCCTGACTGGGAGCAGGTGAATCTCCTCCATCCATTAATTATAGGCTAGTACTCTTGCCTGGAAAATCCCATGGACGCAGGAGCCTGGTAGGCTGCAGTCCATGAGGTCGAGAAGAGTTGGACATGACTGGGCGACTTCACTTTCACTTTTCACTTTCATGCATTGGAGAAGGAAATGGCAACCCACTCCAGTGTTCTTGCCTGGAGAATCCCAGGGACAGGGGAGCCTGGTGGGCTGCCATCTATGGGGTCGCACAGAGTCGGACACGACTGAAGCAACTTAGCAGCAGCAGCAGCAGGCTTCCCAGGTCACACTAGGAATAAAGGTATCTCCTGTTACCAATGCAGGAGATGAGACGTAAGAGACATCGGTTCAATCCCCAGGTTGGGAAGATACCCTGGAGGAGAAAATGGCAACTCGCTCCAATATTCTTGCCTAGAAAATCACATGGACAGAGAAGCCTAGTGGGCTATGGTCCATGGAGTCCATAGAGTCCACTCCAAAGAGTCTAACACAACTCAAGCAACTCAGCACAGCACAATTTGACAAGGTCTTTCCAGTTCTACCATACAAGCTGATGGCTGGTTCTAGAGAAAACCCTCTATCAAACTGCACACTCTGTCTCAACATGGCCCCAAAACAGGCCTCGGTCTATGCTAGATTCTTGCACCTGGACTAATGAGAAGTGGGGCTCTAGGCTGGACGATACCTCAAGCAGGCTGAGCACCCAAAACCGACAGGACTTTATTCAGACTTTTTTTTTAAAACGCGGGCAAGGAGTTTAGTCACTGAGTCAGCCCTACGCCTCAGACAGAACTTTTCCTAAGGCAAATGATCATAAAATCTGTGTAAGTGTTCAAACTGTTTCCCCCAACCAGAAGCTGAGCTGCATATTACAGGAACAATAAATTAGTGGGAATTGCATTTTCACTTGATCGACATGAACTTGAAACCTAAATTGGTTTACATGAAAGAATGAAAACAATCTTGAGAACTTTAGTAAGTTTGAGATATGTCTAACTCCTCACAACAGGAAGTGGAACCCACGAGCTCGTCAGTTTCAAAAAGATCTCACATGTGGTTTATTCCACTAGATGAGCGAGAAAAAGCCAAGCAAACAGTGAGCACTTTATGAAACCATTTTTTTTTATAGGGAATTATAACCATTATAACAAATGTGTGTGTAAGTATGCTCAGCCATGTCTGACTCTTTGTGACCCTATAGACAGCAGCCCGCCAGGCTCCTCAGTCCATGGGATTTCCCCAGACAAGAAGACTGGAATGGCTTGCCATTTCCTGCTCCAGGTGATCTTCCTGACCCAGGGATTGAACCTGTGTCTCTTCATAACAAATATCTGAAGCCTAATAAGGTATTTTTCTCACAAGATTTTCTTCCTATTGGGATATTGTAGGTAAAACTTAAAATTCTGAATTTGCCCTAATTCGGCTCTAAAATTTGAGGAAATTTTTCTTTTGAATACATATTTCCTTTTTATTGAAAAAGAGTATTTTTCTTTTACTTTTTAAGCAGGGGGGGTTAAAAAAATTCACTTGGTCATTAATCGCTCAAAAACACATGCTGTATAAATATACAAAGGAACCAGTGTAAAATATACAAATGGACCTCCTCTGATATTGAATGATGGTGTTCACATCCAAGTTAAGGGTAATTATTATACTGATTTCTAATTTATATAGCAATTAAATCTTAAAAGGTACAATTTACCTGTGACATTAAAATTCACCATAAAATAGTTTGTCATTACATCAAACTTCACAATGATCGTGTCTTAAAATTACACGGTGATATGCTATGATGCAATGGCACCCCACTCCGGTACTCTTGCCTGGAAAATCCCATGGATGGAGGAGCCTGGTGGGCTGCAGTCCATGGGGTCGCTAAGAGTCAGTCACAACTGAGTGACTTCACTTTCCCTTTTCACGTTCATGCATTGGAGAAGGAAATGGCAACCCACTCCAGTGTTCTTGCCTGGAGAATCCCAGGGACAGAGGAGCCTGGTAGAAGGCCGTCTATGGGGTCGCACAGAGTCGGACACGACTGAAGCGACTTAGCAGCAGCAGCAGCAGGCTATGATGGGTCCTGATTTGCACCATTTTCCCAAGTTCCATGGTATAAAACCTCACAGCATTGTCAATTTTAAGCTACCAATACTTTAAGTGGCCAGCAGCCTGAGCCAAAGGACACAAACAGCCTCAAAGCTCTAGGGTAGTATTAGTCACTCCGTCAGTCCAACTCTTTGTGACCCCATGGACAATAGCCCACCAGGCTCCTCCATCCATTGGATCTTCCAGGCAAGAATACTGGAGTGGGTTGCCATTTCCCTCTCCATTAACCAAGCCACAAAAATTCCTAAATTTTTTAGGGCCAAGCCAGCTCCAGCTGATAAAACCATTAGGAAGTTTCTCTACAAAACACATTTGCCCCCCTATAAAAAAAAAAAAATCTCTCCTTTTTCCTGGCAAATTAAACTCAATTTTGTAAAGAGAATTTTCAAGCTTTAAATATTAAAATTTCACCTGTAAAAATACATGAAAAACTTGCTACTTTTTTTCAGAAGACTAGCTACCTTAAATATTACTAAGTTAATATGAAAAGAAACTCTCTGATAGTGAAAAATGAAGATAGATAAGAGACTTTATAATAACAATAGACAATAATTGAAAACAATGATAACCAAGAAACATAAAGCTTATAGTTAGATAGTGTTTGCCATAGCCAGGGTGAGTCTTTTCATAAATACTTGGACTAAATTGTCACATTTACAGCTTAGACATTATTATAATGCATATTTTACCGAGAAGAAAATTTTTTAATTAATTTTTATTGGAGTATAATTGCTTTACAGTGTTGCATTAGTCTCTTGCCATAAAGCAAAGTGAATCAGTCATATGTATATGCACATCCCCTCTTTTTTAGATTTCCTTCCCACCATTTAGGTCAGAGGAGAAAACTGAAGTAAATCAAGGTTCAGTGTTTTGCCCAAAGTCACAAAAGGAAATGGTAAAATACATATATTTAAGAATAAAATTCACAAAGTAGTAACCTTTAAGGTATTTGCTTTGGTTGTTGATGTTATATAAAGTAAGAGAACAGAAAAGCAGGGATTGAAGTTTGAGGAGAAGCTGGATGCAATGGCACTTTCTACATTGAAGAGAAACTGGAGAAATTAAAGAAGAACTAGGGAGAAGAGGAAAAAGAAGAAGAAGAAAAAGAAGGAGGGACAAGGAGAGGAGGGTGAGGAGGAGGAAGCTAGAAGGTGGAAAGTGAGGGAGAGAAACGTGTCAGGGAAAGACTGTCTAGCTTAATCAGTGGAATAAATGACAATATAGAGAACTGTGGTGTTGGAGAAGACTCTTGAGAGTCCCTTGGACTGCAAGGAGATCCAACCAAGGCACCCTAAAGGAAATCAATCCTGAATGTTCACTGGAAGGACTGATGCTGAAGCTGAAACTCCAATACTTTGGCCACCTGATGCGAGGAGCTGACTCATTGGAAAAGACCCTGATGCTGGGAAAGATTGAAGGTGAGAGAAGGGGATGACAGAAGGTGAGATGGTTGGATGGGATCATCGACTTGATGGATATGAGTTTGAGTAAACTCCGGGAGTTGATGATGGACAGGGAGGCTTGGCGTGCTGCAGTCCATGGGGTCACAAAGAGTCGGACACGACTGAGCAACTGAACTGAACTGATAGAGAACATGGCTTAAGTAGAGAAATGACAACCCACTCCAGTATTCTTGCCTGGAGAATCCTATCAACAGAGGAGCCTGGTGGGCTACAGTCCATAGGGTCACACAGAGTCAAACATGGCTGAAGCAACTTAACACAGCAGCATTTATAAATAAATACATATATATCCATAGTAAACATATTGAGTTTGATGTATATAAGACACATGGGAAAATAACATATATAGTATTTATGAGTCTAGAGATTTGGGAGAAGTCTGGAATAAAGATGTAAAATTAGGAATCATCAGCATATAGAGAGTGGAAATCTTGAGTTTGGGTAAGATCACTCAGATGTGTAGGATGTAAAAGGAGTGAAGTCAAAATCCAAAGGAAGACCAATGCATTTACACAGAACTAAGAAGAATGGAGACTGCCAGGAGACAGAGCAGACAAGCAAAGGAAAACAAGAAAATCAGGAGAGGGATTGTCATGGAAGTGAGGGAAAGACTGAAGGGAGAGGTGAGCCAAAACCATCAAACACTCACCAGTATAAAAGAGAAAGAAAAAATTACTAGAGACCTTGGCAAAACAGTTTCATCACTGTGTTGGCTAGAAAACAAATTTCAGTGGGTTGGAGAGTAATGGGAATTTAAGAAGTTAACAGAGCACTAAAGACTAGTCTCTCCAGAATCTTGACTGAAAAGAGGAGACATGATAGTAACAGGAGTCCTAGAGCCAAAAGACAGAGGTTGTTACACGTGTTTTCAAAACTATGCTCCTGTGCTTATAATCTCTCCTGCAATAAACTATAGACAAACACTTGTTCACTGACAGTCGGATGTTGAAATTGAAAAGCCATTTAACTACATGATATCAAAAGTCTCAGCTGTTCATATTCTAACTCACTGAGTACACATTTCTCACTTCCTTCTTTTCTTTCTTAGCTTTTACTTTATTTTTAAGGGAATGAAATATGAATACATGATATACAACTTCCCTTTTCCATTTCCCTCTCATTCACCCCAGGTTACACTAAACCGAATGTGATATTTATCATTCCCATGCAATTTTAGTATTTATAAGGAGCATTTAACAATACCATAAGCAATAGCATTAATGGGTGGTGGTGGTTTAGTCGATAAGTCGTGTCCAACTCTTGCGACCCCATGGGCTGCAGCCTGCTAGGCTCCTCTGTCCGTGGGATTCTCCAGGCAAGAATACTGGAGTGGAAAAAAAAAAAATACTGGAGTGGGTTGCCATTTCCTTCTCCAGGTGATCTTCCAGTAATCGAACCCGGGTCTCCTGCATTGCAGGCAGATTCTTTACCGATTGAGCTACGAGGGAAACCCTAATAGCATTAATGGAGGTGTTTAATTTTCAGTATTTTTTAGATTTTTTTTTTTCCCCATGTTGAGGTAAGTAGTTGTAGTTCTAAGACTGCTGCTGCTAAGTCGCTTCAGGCGTGTCCAACTCTGTGCGACCCCATAGACGGCAGCCCACCAGACTCCCCCGTCCCTGGGATTCTCCAGGCAAGAACACTGGAGTGGGTTGCCATTTCCTTCTCCAGTGCATGAAAGTGAAAAGTGAAAGTGAAGTCGCTCAGTCATGTCCGACTCTTCATGACCCCATGGACTGCAGCCTTCCAGGGTCCTCCATCCATGGGATTTGCCAGGCAAGAGTACTGGAGTGGGTTGCCATTGCCTTCTCCAGATTTCTATGCAGAGACTTCCATTTCAGGAAAAAGTTTTCCCTTGGCATTTCTTTTTTCCAGGAAACATTTAGGGAAGGAAATTTATTTTAAACAATTTTTGAGAAAACACTGTCATAAAGTTTTGATCTAAGAGAACTGTGACATTTCTTCCCCACTAGAGCAATCCCTGAAAGCAATTCTTGAAAGCTTTAGGTAAAAGAATTGTGTACAACGGTAAACAAGATGTTGTGTCACATTCTCTCTGAGCCTTGTCATCCTTAAATTAAGGCTGCTTTCCTTCCTTAGCTAAAATGCTGTTACTGAAATCTGAGACTTTAGTAATCCAGCCTTTAAGACTCATATACTAGTCATTATTATTTATTTATCTATTTAATGATAAACGAATCATAAAAGAAAGCTAAGCATACTGATTTAGTGTATAATGCTGAATGACCACAGTATCGTGCTGCTTGCTGTTGTTTAGTTGCTAAGTCATGTCTGACCCTTCTGCGACCCCAAGGACTGTAGCCCACCAGTCGCCCCCGTCTATGGGATTTTCTGGGCAAGAATACTAAAGTGGATTGCCATTTCCTTCTCCAGGGTGATCTTCGAGACCCAGAGATCAAACTCAAGTCTCTTATGTCTCCTGCATTGGCAGGCGGATTCTTTACCACTGAGCCACATGAAGAAGCACAGTATAATGTACGGAAAGCCTTATACGAACTACACAATGGATGTTTAATGATTGTACCAAATATAATCATAATGGTGGAAATTTCCCCAAAATCTTTGACCCAGATCCTAAAGGTGTTAGGCGAGTGCTTTCTTTCAGGTCACAAGTTGGTAGATTATGGATTTTGTTTATTCAACCACCCCTTACTGCACAGTTACTCAGTGCCAAGGACCAGCAATTCAGTGGCAAGAAAGTTTTAACACAGCTTCCAGGGCACACAGAGGAAAGAGAACTGAGCAAGGATAACAAGGTCTCACCCCATCACAGTGCTGACCTAAAACTGAGGAGTCAGAGCCGGGCCTCCAGATAAAGACCTATGCATAAGAGGATGTGGCACAGTAATGCAGGTACAATCAGGAGGCCTGGACCACACACAGAGGATGGCAGGATTTGGGGGTGGAAACCGTGTTCAGAGGGGCCAAGTCACATCACGAAGAGCCTTGTAAATTATGCTGGAAAGTACAAAGTTCATCTGAAAGCCAATGGAAGCCATTGAACAGATGGGAAAAGATGAGTAGAAAAATCACGTCTATGTGTAGGCAAATTCACCCTGGCTGTTGCTGGGCAGGTAGAGGTTGGTTGAGGGGTGAGGAGGAGACAAGTGCAGAGAGAGGCAAAGAGCCCAGTGAGCAGGGGGAGGGCAAGTGTTGCGAAGATGGGAACATATTGGGCTGTTGTTACATCTTCTGGAAAAACCCAAATAGACTTTTTGGCCAACCCAACATTTAGGTGTTAAAACAGACAGAACTTAATGAGCTAATCCTTTTGATTCTGTGTGAAGCTTTAGCTTTGAAAATCCTGCTGCTTCCCTTCAGAAGAGAGAAAATCAGAGGCAAGAGAAACATACTATCAGATAACAACAATTCAACAAAAAAAAGAACAGTGTTTTTTTACTGTGCACATAATAAAATTTCAAATGCGTAGAGTCTAGTTTCTTGAACTAGCACTATTTACACACCACTTCAATGATACCTATCATGTCGGGATCAATAAAAGTCCCTTAGAAGTATCACCCTGCCCCCACCAGGTGGTCGGCTCCTCCTCTAAGTACCCCAGCACCAAGCAGAGAGCTCAGCACACGCAGCTCAATACATGTTATTTTAATGGAAATGAAGGGTAATTTGGGATGTCATTAGGTCAAATATGTCAGGCCTATCAAAACCACCTAGCATAAAAATAGGTCTCTGGTGCTACATATTATTTAGAGAACAAATGACAGCAGAAAATGGAACTAATTTTCTAAATGGAAAGATAAAGTAGGGTAACCACTGAAAAGCAGCTGGAAGAAATGCTTGAGAGAGATATTAAGCGTTCCCAGCCAGACACTGATGGCTGTGAGATAAAAATAACAGGAAAACTGACACACAAGGAGAGCTGAGCTGATTCAGTCAAGGGGTGGAGGATGATGGCTCATGAAATGAGAAAGACCCAAAAACAGTTCCCACCAAGAACAGAATCCACTTGTGCCCAGAACCAAAGGGGAAGCAGGTTACATATTACACGGTTAAGAGCCCTAGATTGGGAGTTCCAGGATAATGCATTAGTCCTTGGCTAATCAGATTTGCCATCTTTGTTCAAAAATCCAAGGCCATACTTTTTTTTTAAAGACATGGAGATTTTGACTTGTTTCAACTCACCATTAAATCTCCAATTCCTACGTAGTAGGTGGCTGACACATAATAAACTCAGGAGAGGTAATCAGTGAACATTAAATGAATGTTTCAATGAATCAATTTATTCATTTGAAGTCCTTAGGTGCTCTCATTATCTTAATTTCCATTTCCTCTTAAACATATAAGATAAACGCTTTCCAGCTAGAAGATTACTTTTTTTTTTTAATCACAATTAAACCCTGCATTATCTTTCTCAAGGACTCAACAGTCCTAATTCTTTCTTTTCATGCCATTTTCCCAAATAACACATACACATGCTTATAATCACATGCATTTTTTCTTTTAAAATTTCTCATAAATTTTGGATACTCTAAACCTGAGTTTCCCTGATTCTGTCTTTACAGATCTGTGACCTGTGTGCTTTTGCCCGTGACCTCCTTTAATATCCTGTATACACAGCTTTGATCTCACACAGAATGATCTCTGTTCATTTCCAAGGCAAACCATTCAATATCATGGTAATCCAAGTCTATGCCCCAACCAGTAACGCTGAAGAAGCTGAAGTTGAATGGTTCTATGAAGACCTACAAGACCTTGTAGAACTAACACCCAAAAAAGATGTCCTTTTCATTATAGGGGACTGGAATACAAAAGTAGGAAGTCAAGAAACACCTGGAGTAATAGGCAAATTTGGCCTTGGAATACAGAATGAAGCAGGGCAAAGGCTAATAAAGTTCTGCCAAGAGAATGCATCGGTCATAGCATACACCCTCTTCCAACAACACAAGAGAAGACTCTACACATGGACATCACCAGATGGTCAACACATAAATCAGATTGATTATATTCTTTGTAGCCAAAGATGGAGAAGCTCTATACAGTCAGCAAAAACAAGACCAGGAGCTGACGGTGGCTCAGATCATGAGCTCCTTATTGCCAAATTCAGACTTAAATTGAAGAAAGTGGAGAAAACCACTAGACCATTCAGGTATGACCTAAATCAAATCCCTGATGATTATACAGTGGAAGTCAGAAATAGATTTAAGGGACTAGATCTGATAGAGTGCCTGATGAACTATGGATGGAGGTTCATGACATTGTACAGGAGACAGGGATCAAGACCATCCCCAAGAAAAAGAAATGCAAAAAAAGCAAAATGGCTGTCTGAGGAGGCCTTACAAATAGCTGTGAAAAGAAAGGAAGTGAAAAGCAAAGGAGAAAAGGAAAGATATACCCATTTGAATGCAGAATTCCAAAGAACAGCAAGGAGAGATAAGAAAGCCTTCCTCAGAGATCAATGCAAAGAGATAGAGGAAAACAATAGAATGGGAAAGACTAGAGATCTCTTCAAGAAAATTAGAGATACCAAGGGAACATTTCATGCAAAGATGGGCTTGAAAAAGGACAGAAATGGTATGGACCTAACAGAAGCAGAAGATATTAAGAAGAGATGGCAAGAATACACAGAACTGTACAAAAAAGATCTTCACAACCCAGATAATCACAATCGTGTGATCACTCACCTAGAGCCTGGAATATGAAGTCAAGTGGGCCTTAGAAAGCATCACTATGAACAAAGCTAGTGGAGGTGATGGAATTCCAGTGGAGCTATTTCAAATCCTGAAGGATGACGCTGTGAAAGTGCTGCACTCAATATGCCAGCAAATTTGGAAAACTCAGCAGTGGCCACAGGACTGGAAAGGTCAGTTTTCATTCCAATCCCAAAGAAGGGCAATGCCAAAGAATCCTCAAACTACTGCACAATTGCACTCATCTCACACGCTAGTAAAGTAATGCTTAAAATTCTCCAAGCCAGGCTTCAGCAATATGTGAACCGTGAACTACCAGATGTTCAAGCTGGTTTTAGAAAAGGCAGAGGAACCAAAGATCAAACTGCCAACATCCACTGGATCATGGAAAAAGGAAGAGGGTTCCAGAAAATCATCTATTTCTGCTTTATTGACTATGCCAAAGCCTTTGACCGTATGGATCACAATAAACTGTGGAAAATTCTGAAAGAGATGGGAATACCAGACCACCTGACCTGCCTCTTGAGAAATCTGTATGCAGGTCAGGAAGCAACAGTTAGAACTGGACATGGCACAACAGACTGGTCCCAAATAGGGAAAGGAGTATGTCAAGGCTGTATATTATCACCCTGCTTATTTAACTTATATGCAGAGTACATCATGAGGAATGCTGGGCTAGAGGAAGCACAAGCTGGAATCAAGATTGCCAGGAGAAATATCAATAACCTCAGATATGCAGATGACACCACCCTTATGGCAGAAAGTGAAGAAGAACTAAAGAGCCTCTTGATGAAAGTGAAAGAGGAGAGTGAAAAAGTTGGCTTAAAGCTCAACATTCTGAAAACTAAGATCATGGCATCTGGTCCCATCACTTCATGACAAATAGATGGGGAAACAATGGAAACAATGGCTGACTTTATTTTTCTGGGCTCCAAAATCACTGCAGATGGTGACTGCAGGCATGAAATTCAAAGACGCTTACTTTTTGGAAGAAAAGTTATGACCAACTTTGATAGCATATTCAAAAGCAGAGACATTACTTTGCCAACAAAGGTCCATCTAGTCAAGGCTATGGTTTTTCCAGTGGTCATGTATGGATGTGAGAGTTGGACTATAAAGAAAGCTAAGTGCTGAAAAATTGATGCTTTTGAAGTGTGGTGGTGGAGAAGACTCTTTAGAGTCCCTTGGACTGCAAGGAGATCCAACCAGTCCATTCTAAAGGAGATCAGTCCTGGGTGTTCATTGAAAGGACTCATGTTGAAGCTGAAACTCCAATACTTTGGCCACCTCATGCGAAGAGCTGAATCATTGGAAAAGACCCTGATGCTGGGAGGGATTGGAGGCAGGAGAAGAAGGGGACGACAGAGGATGAGATGGTTGGATGGCATCACCGACTCCATGAACATGGGTTTGTGTGGATTCCAGGAGTTGGTGATGGATAGGGAAGCCTGGTGTGCTGCAGTTCATGGGATTGCAGAGTCGGACATGACTGACCAACTGACTGAACTGAATTGAATTGACACACAGCTTTATATCTAATCTTTGCAAAAATTTTCCATTGAAGCACATTTATTCTCTTTATTGTTCTTCCCTATATTCACCGTGATTATTCATATTCTATTATCAAACACACACCCATTCATGTGCAAAAAATCAGACTTCCCTCTTTCTGCAAGTTTTAGATAGTGAATTTCCTAGGTTGCATAAGCGACTATAATTTTCATTTTCTTTTTTGGTTTTCTGCACCCTTGTCTCCCAAACTATCCACCATTTTTCATCATTAGCAAAGATTTCCTCATTTAGAAGGAGCATCAAAACAAAAGTGCTCTTTGCCTTCTCTCCCTCTGGAATATGAAATTGTTATCAAGCAGAAAATTAGTATGTTGTCCTGGTTTTTAGTAAGGTGTCTCTTCCAGGAGCTGTCTAGTTCACTCAATTTCTCTATCATTATAATACAACTTGCCTTGACATCCATTTCTTAATGTGCATCAGGAAACCACTGTCCACATTCCCTATTTGGCAGGAAGTCTATACTATATTTTCTTAACACCCCACTTCTGCTTCTGCTTTTGGCTCTACCCCAAAAACTCTGTCCTATGCATTCATCATGAAGTCATTAGATTTGCCAAAAGATGCACACCATCCAATCCCACACTGCACTACAGCCTCTTCTATTTGAAGTGTCATGTTACTTATACTAACTTCTCTATTTTCCCTGCATAATCAACCAATAAAGGGGCTTCCCAGGTGGCACTAGTGGTAAAGAATCTGCCTGCCAATGCAGGAGACACAAGAGATGCAGATTCAATCCCTGGGTCAGGAAGATCCCCTGGAGGAGGAAAAGGCAACCCACTCCAGTATTCTTGTCTGAAAAATTCCATGGGCAGAGGAGCCTGGTGGGCTACAGTCTGTGTATCCCCTTCCATCTGAAGTATCATGTTACATCAACATCTCTATTTTCCCTGCATGAGTTTCTTCATCTAGTAGAGGAAACTTGCTTAACTGACTTACCTAATTTAGGCAAATTTATGGCCATAAAATTATTTTTAAAGGAACCTATAATTTTGGCATAATAATTAGCAGAATTATTCCCATAGAAGTTGCATGAGAGGTTATACTATACCAGAATTAATTGAAAATAGGGACAAATTTATGTACATTATGTCAAAATCATGGTTATGTTTCATGATATTTAAACAGCTAGGGGTCTTAAACAAAAGCTTGGTGATCATAAGAAACTTTCGAACTCTAACAAAGGGATCATTTAATTCTGTTGTGTGTGTTAGTCGCTTAGTCGTGTCTGACTCTTTGCAACCCCATGGACTGTAGCACGCCAGGCTCCTCTGTCCATGGAATACTCCAGGCAAGAATACTGGAGTGGTTTGCCATTTCCTTCTCCAGGGGATCTTCCCAACCCCTGGATCGAACCCAGGTTTCCTGTATTGCAGGCAAATGCTTTACCATCTAAGCTACTAGGGAAGCTCTTTCATTCCATTATGACTAATGAAATGGACAATAAGTAGTTAGTCGAACTTAAAATCAACCTAATTTTTTACTCATTCATCAAACTGACGATACTTAAAGTCTGAATATTCCAAAGAATACTTACAAGCTCATTGCCATCAGTAGCCATGTATGACGTCAGATTGGTAGAAACAAAAGCTAGAAGAGAAAAAGCATTTTCAGTTAAATGTTGGAGGAAATCACTCTTAAAATTGTATATCTTCTTGACAGGAAGAAAAGCACTTGTATTCTGATTGATGAATTTCACAATAAAAGCAATTCATTACAAAGCCTTTTAATTCAGAATAAGCCAACTGTTAAAAGCTGAGTTCATAAAATAAGCCAGAATTTTAATTGCACATGTGTCAGTATTTCTTTCAAGTCTACAGCAAGATATATTATATATATATTTTTATCTACTTAATATTGTACTATGGGCTTCCCTGGTGACTCAGTAATAAAGAATCCGCCTACAATGAAAGAGACACAGGTTCCATCCCTGGGTCAGGAAGTTCCCCCGGAGAAGGAAATGCAAACCTATTTCAGTATTCTTGCCTGGGAAATCCCAAGGACAGAGGAGCCTGGCTACAGTCCATGGGGTGGCAAAGAGTCAGACATGACCCAGCAACTTAACAACAATACTGAATCATACATAAACATACGTTTTTGAAAAGTGAAAATATTTTCATCTTCAAGATGAATAACATAATGTAAGATGTGGACATATCTGATCTATTACTATTGTTCTGATGGTATTAACTGAACAATTTCAAAAATGTAACCAATCCCTCAGCCTCAGAAATCTCAACTTTAATATGAAGATGAGCCCCCTTTGATGTATTGCACTTTGTAGTGGATTACCTGAGAAACAAGACACTCTGGTTTCAAGAAAAGAAGATGAAAACAAAAAGACGAAAATCTCATATCTTCAGACTAAGAAAAAAAATCTACTTTGATAAGCAACAAACTTGTTAAACATCCACAAGCCACTGAAACTCTCTGCAAAGCAAAAAGCCTTTCACCTCTCCCAGTGACAGATCCATACCCCATGTGACTTTATTTCTTACACCAATCGTTCCCAAATTCTGAAAATGCATAGCCCTTCTTTACGTCAAAAATGCCATATTTATATTACACTGATATGAATAAAACATTTATTTGTAAAATGCCAAAGAGAAAAACCACAATAAAAAAAAGACTGACCAATTTACTTAATTTTTAACTCACTTGTTTAAAAAATACAGTCAAACATAAATGGAAAATCAAATCACAGGCTGGTGAAAACATTTGCAGTATTCATTTAAAAAATCATAGCATAAACAGTTCTCTTATTCACCAATAAGAAAATAATAAGTAGACTGGGAGACCAAGACGGTGTAATAGAAGGACATGGAGCTCACCTCCTCCCACAAATACATCAAAAACACATCTACATGTGGAACAATTCTCACAGAATACCCACTGAATACTGAAGATCTCATAGAACCAACGCTGCAAGAAAGACCACCGCATAACTGGGCAGGATGAAAGGACAGAACAAAGAAGCTTGGGATGGACCTGAGCTATGAAAGCCTCTCTCACTCTGGGACCCCTCAACCAGATATGGAGTTTCAGGAGCTCAGAGGAGGACGCAGCAGCCAGCCTGCAGGAGCAGGACAGAGAGAAAGGTGCCCAGAAGGTCCTGGCCACCTCACTGCACACCCCAGCCTGAGATGCATCACTGGTGGAAGGCATGGTGGTGGCTGGTTGCTGGTACACGGGACTTCAGCAGACAGAACCAGGGAGAAGATTTGGTTTGGATGCAGAGACAATTCCAAGGGCCTCAAGAATGGTTCAGGCCACTGGAGGTGTGTATAGGACCAATGGGAACCCTATTTGTAAATGCACATGCAAAGGGAATGGCATGACCCCACCAGAGCAGCTTCATCCTCAGCTTGCTCACAGGGGGTGCAGCTCCACTCTGCAAGCTCTGGGCACACACAAGCACGTGTGGGTGGCCCACACGCAGGGTGGGACTGAAATCTGAACTGATTCCTGGTGGGTGCATGACCTTCACAGAAGATTTACGCCGTTGGCAGCTTCCAGAACACAGCACCGGAAGGATTTCCAAGCTGACTACCGGCTTTTCCTTTGCTGAGGTGGGGCAGAGGGCAGTTTCGTCAACAGTGCGCTTCGTGAGCACACACAAGAGTGACAGGGAACATCACAGAAAGCATGTCCCAGTGGATAGCTCTGGCGGAAGAATACCCACGGGCTCTGCTACCAGTAAAAGTGCGCCAGTCCTGCCTACCTCACACGCAGCTTAGAACCAGATCTTAGAGCTTCTACTCCAACAGCTGGAGAACAGGCCCTGCCCTTGACAGAGCTATGACAACCGCAGAGCAAAGAGGAGACCCCTCCAAAAACCAGTGCAGCCTCTGGTCACCACAACATAACCTTCACCCCCGACGAAGGGGTACTGGCTAGCACACCACCCCTGAAGAACAATGTGGCAGGTACCAAAAGCAGCCCCGGCATTAATGAGACTCATATAGAATGTTCCCACATAAAAACAGCCCTTCAGGACCACAACAGATAACTGTTTCTCCTAAATTGAGTCACAGAAATATAACTAAAATGAAGGAGCAGAGAAACTATTCACCAATAAAAGAATAAGAGAAGTCACCTGAAAGACCAAATAATGAAACAGGCTTTTTCAGTTTACTCAGACCCTGAGTTCAAAAAGGAAGTAATACAAATTCTGAAGAAATTAAGAAAGATTATTGCTAGAAATAGGGATCACTGTAACAAGGAACTGGAAACTATAAAGAGGGGCCAATTAAAATTAGACAACTCAATTGCCAAGATGAAAACTGAGCTAAAGGCAATAAATAGCAAATTAAACAATACCAAACAAAAAAGTGACCTAGAAACTACCCAATCAGAAGAGAAAATAGATAGAAAAATGAAAAAAAGAAGGCAACATATGAGACCTATAAGATAATATAAAGCATGCCAATCTACACATAATAAGGGTACCAGAAAGAAAAAAAAGAGAAAAGGGGATCAAAAATGTATTTGAGGAAATTACAGCTGAAAACTTCCCAGACCTAAAGAAGGAAACATATCCAGATACAGGGAGAAAAGAAAAGTCATAAAGAGGAAGTAAAAAGGCAATCTCTTTGAAAATCATGTCAAAAAAAAAAAAAACACCTTGAAATAAACCTGATCAAGGAGATGAAAGACTTACACACTGAGAACTATAAAACATTGATAAAGGAAACTAAAGCCAATTCAAAGAAATGGAAAGATACCCCATGCTCTTCGATTGGAAGTGTTAATATTATTAAAAATGACCACACTACCCAAAGCAATCTACAGATTCAATGCAATCCCTACAAATAACCCATGACATTTTTCACAGAATTAAACAATCCTAAAATTCATATGGAACCACAAAATACACAGAATTGCCAAAGCAATCCTGAAGAAAAAGAACAAGAAGCAAGACTCTCCCAGACTTCAGACAATACTACAAAACTACAGTAATCAAAATAGCATGGCAAGGACATGAAAACAGACATATGGGTCAATGAAACAGAATAAAGAGTCTAGAAACAGACCCACAGACCTATGGTTGATTCATCTTTGACAAGAGCAGCAAGAGTATACAATGAAGAAAAGACAGTCTCTTCTTCAACAGGTGTTGTTGCGACAGCTTGACAGCTGCGTGTGAATCAGTGAAGTCAGAACAGTCCCTCACACCATACACAAAAACAAACTCAAAATGAATTAAAGACTTAAATGTAAGAAACTACAAAGCTCTTAGAGGAAAAGATAGGCAGTACACACTTTGCCATAAATCACAGCGAGATCCTCTTTGATCCATCTCCTAGAGTAATGGAAATAAAAACAAAAATAAACAAATGGGACCTAATGAAACTTAAAAGCTTCTGCAAAGGAAACAATAAACAGGATTAAAAGACAACCCTCAGAATGGGAGGATATAATTGCAAATGAAACAACTGACAAAAGATTAACCGCCATAATATATAAACAGCTCATACAGTTCAACGTCAGGAAAACAAAAAGCCCAATTAAAAAAATGGACAGAAAACCTAAACAGACATTTCTCCAAAGAAGACATACAATAAACACATGAAAAGATGCTCAATACTGCTAATTATTAGAGAAATGCAAATCAAAATTACAATGAGGTATCACTTCACACCAGTCAAAATGGCCATCATCAAAAAATCTACAAACAATAAATGCTGGGGAGGATATAGATAAAAGGGAACCCTCCTACACTGTTGGTGGGAATGTAAACTGATACAGCCATTATGGAGAATAGTACAGAGTATCCCTAAAAAACTAGGGAAAAAATCTACCATATGACCCAGCAACCCCACTACTGGGCATATACTCTGAAAAAAACAGAGTTCTGAAAGACACATGTACCCCAGTGTTCATTGCAGCACCATGTACAACAGCTAGGACATGGAAGCAATCCTGTGCATAGACAGATGAATGGATAGAGAATACATGGTACATATTTACAATGGAATATTACTCAGCCATTAAAAAAACAAATTTGAGTCAATTCTAGTGAGGTGGATGAACCTAGAGCC
This sequence comes from Bos javanicus, assembly GCF_032452875.1. Lineage (NCBI taxonomy): Eukaryota > Metazoa > Chordata > Mammalia > Artiodactyla > Bovidae > Bos > Bos javanicus. The sequence goes on from NC_083876.1 coordinate 91,012,987, forward strand.
TGTTACACAGAATGAAGTAAGCCAGAATGAGAAAAACAGATATCATATATTAATGCATAGAAAAATGGTATTGATGAACCTTTTTGCAGGGAAGGAATGAAGATGCAAATGTGGAGGATGGACTTGTGGACACAGTTGGGGAGGGAGAGAGTGGGATGAATGGAGAACGTAGCACCAACAAATATGCTATCGTGTAAAATGGATAGTTGGTGAGAAGTTGCTGTATAACAGGGATCCCAGTCCGGTGCTCTGTGATGACTTAAAAGGGTGGAATGGGGGAGGGGAGGGAAGCTCAAGAGGGAAGGGATTGATGTATAATTATGGCTGATTTGCATTGTCATATGGCAGAAATCAACACAACGCTGTAAAAATTAAAAAACAAAAAAGATTTAAATACAAGACATGACACCATAAAACTCCTAGAAGAGAACATAGAAGGAATGTTCTCTGTCATAAATTGTAGCAATGTCTCCTCAGGTCAGTCTCCCAAGACAAAAGAAATAAAAATTAAAAAAAAACAAATGGGCCTAATCAAACATAAAAGTTTTTGCACAGCAAAGGAAATCATAAACAAAACAAAAAGACAGCCTATGGAATGGGAGAAAATATTTGCAGATTCTACAACTGACAAGGGATTAATTTCCAAAATATGTGAACAGCTCATACAGCTCAATATCAAAAAAAAAGAAAAAGGAAAAAGAACCAACCCAATCAAAAAATGGGCAGAAGACCTATTCATAAATAGACATCTCTCCTAAGAAGACATACAAATGGCCAGCAGGCACGTGAAAAGACACTTAACATTGCTAATTATTAGAGAAATGCAAATCAAAACTACAATGCAGTATCACCTCACACCAGTCAGAATAACTGTCATCAAAAATTCTACAAATAGTAAATGCTGGAGAGGATGTGAAGAAAAGGGAACCCTCCTACACTTTTGGTGGGAATGTAAATTGGTGCAGCTACTGTGTAGAATAGTATGGAGATTTCTTTAAAAACTAAAAATAGTTACCATGTGATACAGCAATCCCACTCCTGCCTCTATATCCAGAAAAGATGAAAACTCTTAACTTGAAAAGATACATGCACCCTACAGTAGCCAGACAAGAAAGCAAGCTAAGTGCCCACTGACATGTGAGTGAATAAAGAAACTGTGATATGAATACAATAGAACATTATTCAGCAATAAAAAAGAATGAAATAATGCCATTTGTAGTAACATGTATGAACCTAGAGATTATCATACTAAGTGAAATAAGTCAAACAGAGAAAGACAAATATTGTATTATGTCAGTTACACATAAAATCTTTTAAAATGATACAAATGAACTTATTTACAAAACAGAAACAGACTCGCGGATAGACAGAAAACAAAACTGTGATTATCAAAGGGGAAAGGGGCGGGGGATAATTAGGAGCTTCATATTAATAGATACACACTACAGTATACAGAATGCCAGGCTGGATGAAGCACAAATGAAATGCAGGGCTGGATGAAGCACAAGCTGGAATCAAGATTGCCGGGAGAAATTAACAATAACCTCAGATATGCAGATGACACCACCCTTATGGCAGAAAGTAAAGAAGAACTAAAGAGTCTCTTGATGAAAGTGAAAGAGGAGAGTTAAAAATTTGACTTAAAACTCAACATTCAAAGATCATGGCATCTGGTCCCATCACTTCATGGCAAATAGATGGGAAAACAATGGAAACAGTGACAGACTTTATTTTGGGGGGCTCCAAAATCACTGCAGATGGTGATTGCAGCCATGAAATTCAAAGACACTTGCCCCTTGGAAGAAAAGTTATGACCAACCTAGACAGCTTATTAAAAAGCAGAGACATTACTTTGCCAACAAAGTCTGTCTAGTCAAAGCTATGGTTTTTCCAGTAATCATGTATGGATGTGAGAGTTGGACTATAAAGAAAGCTGAGTGCGGAAGAACTGATGCTTTGAACTGTAGTGTTGGAGGAGACTCTTGAGAGTCCCTTGGACTGCAAGGAGATCAAACTAGTCAATCCTAAAGGAAATCAGTCCTGTATATTCATTGGAAGGAATGATGCTGAAGCTGAAACTCCAATCCTTTGGCCACCTGATGCAAAGAACTGACCTACTAAAAAAGACTCTGATGCTGGGAAAGATTAAAGGAAGGAGGAGAAGGGGACAACAGAGGGTGAGACGGTTGGATGGCATCACCAACTTGATGGACATGAGTTTGAGCAAGCTCTGACAGTTGGTGATGGACAGGGAAACCTGGCGTGCTGAAGCTCATGGGGTCGCAAAGAGTCGGACATGACTGAGCGACTGAACAGTATACAAGACAGATAAATAACAAAGTTCTACTGTAGAGCACAGGGCACTATATTCAATACCTTATAATAACCTATAATGGAAAATAATCTGAAAAACTATATAAAATGTATATATGCATATACATTTATATTCATGTACATATTATATATATTCCCTTGTGGCTCAGCTGGTAAAGAATCTGCCTGCAACGCAGGACCCCTGGGTTCAATCCCTGGGTTGGGAAGATCCCCTGGAGAAGGGAAAGGCTACCCACTCCAGTATTCTGGGCTAGAGAATTCCATGGACTGTATAGTCCATGGGGTCGCAAAGAGTCGGACATGACTGAGCGACTTTCACTTCACTCACATACTGAATCACTTTGTTGTACACCAGAAACTAACACAATGTCACCTATACTTCAAGAAAAATATTAAAAATTTTATAAAACAAAGTAATTATCAAACTAATAAGATAACAAGTGAAGGAAAATTCAAAACATAAAAATACAAATGACTAACATTGGCTACCTAATGCAAAGAGCCAACTTGTTGGAAAAGACTTTGAGGCTGGGAAAGATTGAGAAGGAGAAGGAAGCAGCAGAGGATGAGATGGTTAGATAGCATCACTGACTCACTGGACATGAATTTCAACAAATTCCAGGAGATAGTGGGGGACAGAGGAGCCTGGTGTGCTGCAGTCCATGGGGTCGCAAAGAGTCAGACACGACTTAGCGACTAAACAACCACAATATTCAGTCTCATTAGTAATGAAATAAGCTCAAAGTAAAACAACAGCCTAGCTCCATTTTTAATCTTCACAACTGGCATACACAAAAAAATTGTTAGAAGCCAAGTTTGGTGGAGGGTGTCGAAAAGAAAAATTTGTTGTTGGGATACCCAATTATTATAGCCTTGCTGGAGGACAATTTGTCAAGGTGATGTTGATGACAATGGTGACATTCACAATGACTGCTGACATTTGCTGAATCTTTACTATCTGCCATCAACTATGGGCTTCCTAGGTGGCATGAGTGGTAAAGAACCCAGCTGCCAATGCAGGAGACACAGGAGACTCAGGTTCAATCCCTGGTGTGAGAAGATCCTCTGGAGGAGGGCATGGCAACCCACTCCAGTATTAGTGCCTGAAGAATCCCATGGACAGAGGAGCCTGGTGGGCTACAGTCCATGGGGTTGCAAGAGTCAGACATGACTGAAGCAACTGAGCACCATACCAAACATGAGAAGAGTTTTACAATATATTCTTAATGAAACAGTAGGGAAAATATATGCAGTGGAACTTCATTCACTTTTTATTATAAAAATATAAGTTTATGTGATACAAGTCACACATCAGTGCCTTGGAGGGAAAAGTCTGAAGAAATCTATAGCAAAATATGTATAGTGGGACTTTCCTGGTAGTACAGTGGTTAAGAATTAATTCCTTAAACATGTTTCTACCCATTTCAGAACCTTAGTGCATGCTCTTCAACAGTCAGGTCAATTCTCATTTAGTCAAGAAAGCTTTCCACTATATTTATTAGAGATCAGTATCTTTTTGTATGTTCTCATAGCCCCTTAGGTCTCATAATTGTATAGGATTCTTAATTTTGCAATTACTTTGCTAACATCTGACTCCCACTATAGTAACTTACCTGAGGGCAGCAGGCATTCTTTCTTACCTTGTCTATCTGTTTATTGCTCTGTATCTCGTCTTTGTATACTGGTTGAGTAAATAGACATTTGTTGAGTAAATGAATTTAAAATACAGAAAATAAAAGCTCTGAACTACAGATGAGTTTCCATAAAGAAAACCTATGAATTTCAATTGTTTTTTCATTTAGTGGAATAGTACTGTCATGAATAGCCCATGAGAAATCCCCTTCCCAATCTGCAGAAGGTGGAAATGAGATTGTGTGATGTCAAACCTCCCCGAGTCAGAGAGCAAATGGGCAGAAATAATATGCAAACACTGGTGTAAGGAGGCATAGGTGAGGAGACGTGCCTTTACGGAGGCTACGTGAGTGTTCACTTGAGTAGTTCATGTAGTGGTTTTGGAGCCTTGGTACTATATTCCTGAGGTGGTCGATATATGTGAAATCTAAAATGTCACCAAAATGATTCAGAGTGCGGCAGAAGAATCGTCAGAACAACCTAAGCTTTGTCTAGGTTCTCCTCTTCCATACAAAGCACACAGCCATACTTTAGAAGAATTAGGAAGTGGGATGATATTTATGAAGACTCATGGAAATACACTTGCTTATGGTCTGGACAAAAGGAACCAGCTCAGCTAACGATGTTATAGGGTACATGGTGTCTCTAAAAAATAGGTAGCACCAAGATTTGATAAAAATACTTATAAAGCACACAATAAAATTAGCTTGTGGAAAATAATAATAATGCTGGCAAAAGTGCTTTGGAAGTAATAATTTTTCCATAGTCCAACCTTTCTGAGAATATTAGTTTAAGGAAGCTGTCTGTGAGTGAAAGAGTTAAAGGAAGAAGTGTTAAATTCTCTGATGTTTTGATAAAGAATTTTTGTATAATTCCCAGGAATTAAAAACATATAAGAGCCTAACGAGAGTAACAAATAACATTTATAAATCAAGTTTCCAATCCTTTGCTTTCAACAAAATTGAAGAAAAATCTATTTTAAGTCTATTAATCATTAAAAGTAGTTGTGATATTTGGCATATTCTTGGAAGAAGTTCAAAAAGTGCTCCATTCCCACCTATTTATTTATATGAAAAATAGTTTTAAGTGCTCACATACATAAAAAAACAGTAATAGGATTAAAACTGGTTCTGAACTCTAATACGAGAAATAAATAATACTCATGGGTATTGTTACATACCCAACACTTTGGCCACCTGTTGCAAAGAGCCGACTGATTAGAAAAGACGCTGATTCTGGGAAAGATTGAAGGTAGGAGGAGAAGGGGATGACAGAGGACGAGATGGTTGGATGGCATCACTGACTCAATGGACATGAGTTTAAGCAAATTGCGGGAGATGGTGATGGATGGGGAAGCCTGGTGTGCTGCAGTCCATGGAGTTGCAAAGAGTTGGACATGACTGAGAGACCGAACAACATAATTAGGAAGAAAATCTCATCTGTGTCATTAAACACTGCATTTTCAATAAAAACATTTACCTCTTGTATTAATCATCATCTGTCAAGATGTGTAACATATTCATATTTTTTGTTAAATTACAAACCAATAATAATTATAATGACTCACTCCAAATTAAATCATTTATGGTTTAAAGGATTATGCCACTTCAAAATTTTTTAATAAATTTCATTTTAAATATATACAATATATTGTTGAAATGTATTACAGGATTATTAATAAGTTTTAAGCATAAAAATGTTTTATAATTGTACAAAAATCCATGGAATGTTGGAATAAAAATATGAGTTCTGGGGGGGGAAAGTGCTATGTAAAATCTAAAATTCCAAAGATTACTTTAAAAAAATAATTAACCATATCAAATTTCTGTTTATATTTAATAAGTTAAAAAGAGAATATAACATTTTTCAGGCTTTCCCAGTGGCAGGAGCCATAGGAGATGTGGGTTTGATTCCGGGTCAGGAAGATCTCCTGGAGGGGTACATAGCAACCCACTCCCATATGCCTGCTTGGAAAATCCCATGGACAGAGGAGTCTGACTGGCTATAGTGCATAGGGTCGCAAAGAGTCAGACATGATTGACTTGACTTAGCACGCACGTATAACCTTTTTTCACTATCAAGATTCATAATATGCCACAAATTACATCTTTTGCAACTATTTAAACGGAGAAGGCAACGGCACCCCACTCCAGTACTCTTGCCTGGAAAATTCCATGGACGGAGGAGCCCGGTGGGCTGCCGTCGTGGGGTCGCTAAGAGTCGGACACGACTGAGCGACTTCACTTACACTTTTCAGTTTCATGCATTGGAGAAGGAAATGGCAACCCACTCCAGTGTTCTTGCCTGGAGAATCCCAGGGACGGGGGAGCCTGATGGGCTGCCATCTATGGGGTCGAGCAGAGTCAGACATGACTGAAGCGACTTAGCAGCAGCAGCAGCAGCAAACGTATGATAAAAACTCTGGGTGACAACTTAAAATGTGAGGAAGTACGTAGGCTTTCCATATTATTTTATAGATATACAACCAAAAAAAATGTTTTAAAATCAGTGCACACACATGGTTTAGGGCCAAACAGATCTCACTCCACCACTTAAATGTGGAAACTTAAAAAAAAACCCACCTAATTTCTCTAAATAGTAAGAGCTTCATCCATTAAACAGAAATGACAATAACCAGCTGATAGGATTTTGTTACAATTAAGTGAAATATCATATGGGAGACACGTGGATGCTCAACAAGAGGTAGCAATTACCTAGAATGGGTGCAATTACCCAGAAATAGCTTTATTATAGAAAACTATTCTTCCTAATGGAGTTAGCACACAACTAAAGGGTTTGAACAAGTTAGATAACAGGTTTCATCAAATAAAATAGCTTTCCCACTTCAAGGTTGAATAAACTCCCTAACCTACTCTCCTAGAGACATTTTTGGTACCTTATTTCAGAGTTTAAGGAAATAGTTTTCTCAGTTATCTGAGACAATTACCTTCTTTAGAGAACAATTCCTTAACACAATACCACATGCTGCTGCTCCTGCTGCTAAGTCGCTTCGAATTGTGTCCAACTCTGTGCGACCCCATAGATGGCAGCCCACCAGGCTCCCCCATCCCTGGGATTCTGCAGGCAAGAACACTGGAGAACACAGTGCATGAAAGTGAAAAGTGTAAGTGAAGTCTCTCAGTCGTGTCTGACTTAGCAACCCCATGGACTGCAGCCTACCAGGCTCCTCCGTCCATCAGATTTCCCAGGCAAGAGTTCTGGAGTGAGGTGCCATTGCCTTCTCCCAACACCACATGAGACTTAGCAAAAACACTAAGGTCATTACTATTTTTTAAGTCAGTGAGATGAAATCAAATCAAATATTTGTATTTCTGATAAGTCCTGTAATTGAAAAGTGGAAATATATTTCATTACAATTCCACAGACGAAACTGTTCCTGAATTTATTACTGGTTTTCTGGACTGAATGTTTGTGTCCCTGAAAAATTCATATGTTGATATCTAATTCCAAGTGTGATAGTATTTGGAGGTGGGGACTTTGGGCGGTAGTTAGTTCATGATGCAGTATGGGGGGAGCTCTCATAAATGAAATTAGTGCCCTTATAAGAAGGGACCAGACTCACTCTCTCCCTACGTATAGCTATAAGAAGAATCAGCAGTCTGCAACCCAGAAGAGAGCTTGTATCTGAACCTAGCAAGCTGACACCATATTCTTGGACTTCCAGCCTCCACAACTGTGAGAAATGAATTTTCTGTTGTTGATAAGCCCCCTTGTTTACAATATTTTGTTACAGCAGCCCAAGCTAGCTAAGATGCTGGTGAAGAATCGTTCCTTTTTGTTTTATCCTAACAAAATAAAACTTCATTCTAGCAATTTATTTTAGAAACTTTTTGGTAAACTAGTTAAGTAGAAATACGTATTCTGGTCCCATATCATTTTAAAACCAGAAAATAAATTAAGAACACATGTATACCTGTGGCGGATTCATTTTGATATTTGGCAAAACTAATACAATTTTGTAAAGTTTAAAAATAAAATAAAATTTTAAAAAATATATATATATTTTGTGTGTATTAAAAAAAAGAACTTAAAAAAAAAGAATATCAATACACAACAAATGCACTATTGATAAAGCAGACAGTTGATAATTAGCATTTTTTAAGTTAAAAAAATTCACTAAAGGCAGTTATAGTTTCCATTGATCCAAAAGTAACTGTCTTAATTATGTCTTAAAATTATCTTTGGGGATGATGTAGTGAAACAAGTACCATGCCTACCCTTTTAAAGAAGAATAAAGAATTGTCTTTATTTATATCTATATAAATAAAAAATTGCCTTCTTTATTTTATTATTATTTTTTTTATTCTTCCAATTTTATTTTATTTTTAAACTTTACATAATTGTATTAGTTTTGCCAAATATCAAAATGAATCCGCCACAGGTATACATGTGTTCCCCATCCCGAACCCTCCTCCCTCCTCCCTCCCCATACCATCCGTCTGGGCCGTCCCAGTGCACCAGCCCCAAGCATCCAGCATCATGCATCGAACCTGGACTGGCAACTCGTTTCTTACATGATATTTTACATGTTTCATTGCCATTCTCCCACATCTTCCCACCCTCTCCCTCTCCCACAGAGTCCATAAGACTGTTCTATACATCAGTGTCTCTTTTGCTGTCTCGTACACCGGGTTATTGTTACCATCTTTCTAAATTCCATATATATGCGTTAGTATACTGTATTTATGTTTTTCCTTCTGGCTTACTTCACTCTGTATAATAGGCTCCAGTTTCATCCACCTCATTAGAACTGATTCAAATGTATTCTTTTTAATGGCTGAGTAATACTCCATTGTGTATATGTACCACAGCTTTCTTACCCATTCATCTGCTGATGGACATCTAGGTTGCTTCCATGTCTTGGCTATTATAAACAGTGCTGCGATGAACATTGGGGTACACGTGTCTCTTTCCCTTCTGGTTTCCTCAGTGTGTATGCCCAGCAGTGGGGTTGCTGGATCATAAGGCAGTTCTATTTCCAGTTTTTTAAGGAATCTCCACACTGTTCTCCATAGTGGCTGTACTAGTTTGCATTCCCACCAACAGTGTAAGAGGGTTCCCTTTTCTCCACACCCTCTCCAGCATTTATTATTTGTAGACTTTTGGATCGCAGCCATTCTGACTGGTGTGAAATAATTTATTATGATCTCAAGATAGTTTTCCGTTTGAAAAAAACTATGGGCTAGGCTTATTCTCTTTTTCATGGAGCCTTAAGTGAAAACAACATAATGAACAAAAAGTTTAAAAGCCAACAGATTCATTCACAACAGGCTTATCCTTTAAAATTACAGTGTTAGCACTCAACAAGACACTCTCAGAACAGTAAATGGATTTATAGACAATCCAAGAGCATAGGCAAACAATGTGCATTATTCTTAATCCAAAAACTAGAGCTCTTCAGAAGCAGAAAGTGCTGGTCACCTAAAGGCAGAACTCTCAATCATCAAAAAAGCATGGAAAATGTGTGACAACAAAGTACACGCTTAACTAGCAATGACACCAGCCTGTAAGCGTCTTCTGTTAAGTGACTGTCCATCATAGCAACACCATGGGAGCAGCAGCGAAAATGCGTCTTTGCTCAGATAAAAAAGTGAAGAACATGAAACAATCCATTAGCTTTGCTCCTTAGCACGACATCTCTTATTAAGGCAGAGTAGAAGAGAAGGGAGCAAAATTCAAGATGCCCCCCCTTCATCCCCACCCCCTGGGAGCATGCATGTATTGGGTGGGCTTGTCTGTGGTTATCACTTTGTCCAGGAAATTTATGAAAGGGAAAAATTTATTCAAATTATTGAAAACTTTTTCCTTTTAGCTTTATTGTCATTCTGTCCCAATCCATCTCTCCTACAAGTTTTAAAAGTCTTATTCTTCTTTCATTTATTTTCTCTTTTTTGTCTTTAACTCTTCCACGCATTTCACTACATTTCTTTTCTGCGGTCTCTCCACTTTGAAGATAATCCGACAGATGGTTTTAAGAGTCGCAGCTTTTTTTAAACAGAAACTATAATTAAAATTACTTTATTTTCAACACCACCGAAATGCTGTGATCCATCGTCTGGGGAAATTGGCAGCCTTCATCTTTTCTTCTCCCTCCTACCTTCCCACATAAGCTTTCAGCCCTGACAATCACAATTTAGACATAAAAGTCCACAAATCTAAGATGGAAAAGCCCTTCTTTCAGCCAATAATGTCAATCTCTATCCCTAAACAATCATTTTTACCATAGTAACAAGCAATGTAAGCGATGACCAACAATCCCTCTTCTACCTCTTGGAGGAACCTGCACCAACCCAGAAGGCTGGTGGCCGCCCCAGCTTAGCGAGGCACGAAGCTCCCTTACATCTTTGACCTCAGACATATAGGTCCCTTTGCAGCTTCCAGAACCCGAAAGATTCACAGATTATGATCTGCAACCCAGCATGCCTTAGGGCTCTGGCAAGCGACCGGAGCCCTGCCAATCCCCCTCCCGGTGTAGCCAGTGCTGCCCACGTGTGCCCTGTGCTCATTGCTCCCAAGAAGGCACTTTCCCTTTAACAGCTAGTGGGGTCAACCAGATGCCCAGAGACCAGTGGGACTCATACCTATGGGATCAATTCTGTTCCTATGACTGTCTTAAATTCCATGATGCCAGCCCAGATTAACCCCACCAGCCCTCCAGAACTGAGCTAGCACACTGATTTTTGGCTCTTCAAATTATGTATAAAGGCAGGGGGCCTGCAAAATATACTTTCACCCACCCCCTCAACATACACACGCACAAAAATGCACACCATAGTAGCAACTTTGTGCACCAATGCAGATAAAGCCTGCAAAGTACCTGCCTCCTCTCCTACACCAGTGACAGATGGAAGGAACTTCTAGGAGTCAGTAATTCTACCATTCAAACTAGCTGTGTGCTGAGGCTGCATTTATAAGATTTGTGATGGAAACCCAAGGAACCTCCTCTAGCCCCAGTCTGTCTAGCCCCAGTATGCTCCACCAAGTATGAACAGGGCTTCCAGGCATATGACAAGGCCACAGGAACCACTGGTAGCCCTTCTCACAAAGGATCAGTTATTAGGTCCGCTACGGGGTGTCTCGAAGTACATACACCCCTGTTTGTCCATAGTGGCAGCTCCTAGGCAACACCTGATCCTTACATTCACTTCACTCCAGCCTGTATGGGCCAGAGTAGATGCTGTGTGCTAAGATGGGCCAGACAAGAATGGCAAATGATCACCCTTCGCTTTCTACAATCTGCAGCCCTAAATTTCTCCATGTGACTTGCAGGCATATTTTCTCTCTCTGGAAGAGAGCACATGTTTCTGACTGTGATATCCAGACTGTGTTTACACTGCTCTGAGGCAACCTGTCACCTTAATTAAGCTTTACCCAACAACCTTCCATTGAACCCTCTTTCCACAAAAGTGAGGAAGTATAACTCCATGCAGCAGTGCCCTCTTCTATGGAACCAGTGCAGGCTAGAAAGAAGCTAGAAAAACTATTACAAAAGCTGCCTGCTGCTTGTACCCATTGCTCTGGAGTTGGACAAAAATTCTTCTTTTGTTTGGCTGATTCTTTCTAGGGAAACATTGTTTCGATGGGACTTGCTGCTTTTGCAAAATAATGCATGAGGCCCAATCTAAAAGCAGAGGTCGTGACCATAAGGAGCTAACCTGCTGTGCATCAGCACAGGAAAGGCTGCCTTAACCAAGGGGCTCCCAGGTTGGCACTAGTGGTAAAGAACCCACCTGCCAATGCAGGAGGAGGTGGTAAGAGACGCAGGTTCGATCCCTGGGTCAGAAAGATGCCCTGGATGAGGAAATGGCACCTTACTCCAGTATTCTTGCCTGGGAAATCCCATGCACAGAGGATCCTGGTGGGTTCATGGGGTCGCAAAGAGTCAAACACAACTAAGCATCTGAGCACAGGTACAGACTTTATCAAAAAAAAAAAAAAAAGGCGACTTCTCTTAGATACAGTGACACTCGGCAGGATTCTCAAAAATTCTTTGCAGTCTTCACTTCAACTCAGTAAAGTAACAATACCTACACTTTCACAAATAAAGAAACTGATATTCAGAGCACATAGACTAGCTACTTCACATGGCTAGCAAGTCATAAAGGCAAAATTTGAATTCAAGTCTTCAGACTCCCATCTTGGGGTCCTTTGGATATTAGCAATGCTGCCTCTTATAATAAACTTTGCCTTTTCAACTTCTCCTTAACAGCATGCTTAATTTTTCTGCAAATAGTAAATCTCATCACATTCTTAAAGAATAAATTGAGTGCCATAATTCTTGTAGACACTCCAGGCCAGGCATACAGTAGGCACCTAATAAATATCTGTTGACTTATTCTGACCCTCCCTCTACTTAAGGACAAGTTAGAGTAAATTTAAACAATGTACCAAATTTGAACAATTCAGAGAAGCTTTATGTGACTCACCACAATTGACATCTTTTACTCAAAGGGCTGACCTTCTCAGGTGGCTCAGTGGTAAAGAATCTGCCTGCCAATGCAGGAGACTTAAGAGATATGAGTTCAGTCTTGGGGTCATGAAGATCCTCTGAAGGAGGAAATGGCAACCCACTCCAGTATTCTTGCCTGGAGAATCCCATGGACAGAGGAGCCTGGCGGGCTACAGTCCATGGGGTTGCAAAGAGTCAGATACAACTGAGCGACTAAGCATGCACTCAAAGGGCTACAGATCCGCTGCCACAGGGTGATTTTGAAGGATCTGATCAGCAAGGAATATAGTACCTAGAAAGAGACATCAGAGACTCAAATGCAGTTTGTTTTCAAATTACGCACCCTTGCCAAGACTTCATTCATAAATAATGTAGGGCTCACTTCCTGGTTGCCGTCCTACATATCTGTATCAATCTCTCAACAACCTTGATGCAAGTATCTGATTTTTGTGTCTGCTGACAAATTCTTGGTTAATGTCTCCAAAATTTTTAAAGAGATGTATATCTATTTATTATCTAAGAAGAGCTGTTAAATTATTAAACCCATTCTCGTGTGTGTGTGTGTGTGTGTGTGTGTGTGTGCTCAGTTGCCCAGTCATGTCTCTTTGTGACCCCATGGACTGTTGCCCAACATGCTCCTCTGTCCATGGGATTTCTGAGGCAAGCCTACTGGAGTGGGTGGCCATTTCCTCCTCCAAAGGATTTTCCTGACCAGGATTGAACCCGAATCTCCTGTGTCTCCTGCATTGCAGGCAGATTCTTTACCTGCTGAGTCAAAAGCCATTCTTAAATACCCCCAAGTTGAGACATTTGTTGACAATCCATGTACTGTTGCCTTCAGAACTAAATTAGCTGTCTCTGGAATCATAATATATATGCAAAGAGACACCTAGTGGACAAATATATATGTACACTATTGAGACCAGAGACGGACTCAAAGACCATTCTCTCTAATTTAACACGCTTTAGACGTCAATTGAGCAGTTTTTAAAACTACTGGAATCATAAAGCTGGATATATAAGTTTTACAAAATATTATTTTATGTTCATTTCTACAGGAAATTTTTGCTCTTTTTTTAATTAGACTATCATTGACATAAAGTCCTGAGAAATAATACAAAAATGAGAGTAGAATGTAATTGACCAGCCACTTGTGTTTCTCTGAACATATGTGTGCTTATTTTTGGTTTCCACCTCTTCAGAGACCTTATGTGTGAGATTTTCCATTGTCTTTGGGTTGTTTTATTCTTGCTTTTAATTAAGCTTTTTTTTTTTTTTTTCCAGCCTGTTTCCTGTGGTCTGCCGGGCTTCCTGTGGCCTGCCTGCTCTCTTCATTTCATACTCCCTTCTCACCCACACCTCACCTACACACAGTTTTATACCCATCTTCTCACATTCAACTTATATATGCACCTGCCACCCTCCCACTGCCCTAGATAATTTTAACCTCAAAAGTAAAAGTCTTGTCATCACAAGAAAGCAAGGAATTATTTACCTATTCCTGACACCATTTTACTGAAATTTGGTTATGTCCAATGTTTAGAAACGTTTTATTAATTAAATAGATAAGTTAAATTTGAATGTGTATGAATGCATGGACTCCAACTTGTAGAATTTTAGCTCTGAAAAAGGAATACTTGTTCTTGAGGAAACCAGACAACATTTACAAAGTCCACTCACTCTGAGACTGCCGTACCAGGAAAAGCCAAGTCATGTGGAGTCCCAGGAGAACAAAGTGCCAGGAAAAGCCAAGAACACAGATGTGTGGTTGAAAAAGTGGTCTTGGAAGTGGGTCTTCCTGTCCCAACCACACCAGCTGAAACCACATGAAACAGATGAACAGCCAAGCCAAGCAAGTTCAGTTCAGTTCAGTCATTCAGTCGTGTCTGACTCTTTGCGACCCCATAGACTGCAGCACGCCAGGCTTCCCAAGCCAAGCCAAGCCAAGCTGAGCCCTTCCCAAATTCTGTCATGGGCAAACCAATGAGGTCCTCTATCATTTTCAATAAGCTCTTTCCTCCACAGCGTATTTGATGGCAAAATCTTGAACCTTTTCTTGGATATTAGGACTATACTGGGAGAAGGCAATGGCACCCCACTCCAGTACTCTTGCCTGGAAAATCCCATGGACAGAGGAGCCTGGTGGGCTGCAGTCCATGGGGTTGCTAAGAGTTGGACCTGACTGAGCGACTTCACTTTCACTTTCCACTTTCATGCACTGGAGAAGGAAATGGCAACCCACTCCAGTGTTCTTGCCTGGAGAATCCCAGGGATGGCGGAGCCTGGTGGGCTGCCGTCTCTGGAATCACACAGAGTTGGACACGACTGAAGCGACTTAGCAGCAGCAGCAGCAGGACTATACTAACGATTCTCAACATTGTGTCAGAAGTGCTCATTTAAAAATAGTAAGAATTACAATAATTAAAAAATAAGAAATTAAGATCGTCTATTTTCAGAAAATATGATTTTACATGTTGTTGTGGAACAACAACAATGATTTTACACGTGGAAAAGAATCAACACAAATTATTTAAACTAAAAGTGAATATAGAAGGCTTGCTAGATACCAGCCCAGTATGTAAAAACCAAAGCTTTCTACATTCCAGCAACAAATAGCATGAAAATAAAATTTGTAAGAAGATATGCATATAGCAGCATCATAAAATCCCAAATCTGTTGGAATGAATCTAACTAAAGACATGAGATCCTTCTATGAGGCAATCTACAAAACACTATTGGAAGAAATTTAAGAACATCTAAAGAAATGGAAGGCTAGGTCACATTCATTAATTAGAGGACTTAATTGCAAAGATAACTACAGTTAGTGCTTTTTCTTTGCTGTTATTTTTATTATCTTACAGCCATGGGATATTATTTTACCTTTTATTTTAAATTTTTTGTTGTTTTGTCTTTCATTTTAGATCTATAATCTACTTGCAATTGAATTTTGATTCTGGTTAGTTTTATTTTTCAAATTAATAACTAACTGAGCATAATTTATTGAAAATACTGTCATTTCCATGTCTAATCATAAAGGAGAAACTTGGTAAGTTGGAACTCTAAAATTAAGAATTTTCATTTTCCAAAAGACAACATTAGGGACTGTAAAAGCAAGAAAATGAATGAGAAACGATGTGCAATATATATAACCTATACAAGGCTATATACCAAACTGCATAAAGAACTCCTATAAATCAGTCAGAAACACAGAAAAACCCAAAAGAAAAATGAAAAAAAAAGTCTTAGGCATTTCATAAAGGAGGATATCCATTAGTAAATATATGTATGAGAAGGTGCTAAGCCTCATATAACAATCAGTGAAATGAAAGGCAAACCTGCAAAGAAACATCATTAAACATCCATCAAAATCATGAAATTTTAGAAGACTGACAATAGCAAGTACACTGTAGAGCCAATGAAAACAATCAACCACTGCTGCCGGAAGTGTAAAGTAAGACAACCATTTTGGAAAACTGTTTGGCAAAATCTGCCAAGCTAACCAGTATAGCCTATGACCCATAAATTTTATTCTTAAGTGTACATGCATCAGATATGCATGCACACAAAAGTCGAAAACGTATGTAAGAATGTTTCTAGCAACTTTATTGATAATAGCAAAAATGTTTTTAAAAATCCAAATGTCTATCAACAGGAAAGTGGATAAATAAATTGTGGATTGGTCACACCTGGAATACTACTTAGCAATAAAAAGGAGGAGACTCATCTCACAGTCTTAGAATGAGAGAAAAAAATCAGATATCAAAGAAAATAAATGGCATGATTCTGTTTATACAAAATAATAAAACTGGCAAAACTAGACCTCAGTGTTTAGCAAAGTACACTTGGGTCATAAAATTATACAGAAATGCAAGAAAGTAAGGATTACAAATGGTAGGAAAGTGGTTACCTTTAAGGGAAAGCAGGGATTATTTATTAGAAGGGGCACAAAAGGTGTCCTGGGGTCCCAAGAATATCCTTTCTTGATTCAAGTAATAGTTACAAGAATTTTTTCTGTGTGATAAATCAAGCTATTCACATTAGTTTTGTGCACTCTTCTCTATTAATATTATATTTAATATAAGTTTTATTTCAAAATAAAATTTAAGTAAGAATTAGCAATATGTTATCTAAAAAGATATGAAATGTTAAATTAAAAGATAGAAACAGATATCCAGGAAAACATAAGCTAAAAGAAAGCTGTGATGACAATTTTAATATCTGAAAATATAAAATTCATGATAAATATATACATTTATAACAAAAACTAAGATCGGAAAATATAACCAGCATAAACATATAAATATATTGTCTTAAGAAACTACAGCTCAGAACTGGAAAGAGAAATATATAACTTAACAATTATATATATATGTTATAGATAACAAAAATAAAATGTCATAGTTTATTGACATTAAACTATATCAATAGCTCATGCTAAGTCACTTCAGTCGTGTCCGACTCTGTGCAACCCCATAGACGGCAGCCCACTAGGCTCCCCCATCCCTGGGATTCTCCAGGCAAGAATACTGGAGTGGGTTGCCATTTCCTTCTCCAACGCATGAAAGTGAAAAGTGAAAGCGAAGTGGCTCAGTCGTGTCCGACTCTTAGCGACCCCATGAACTTCAGCCTACCAGGGTCCTCCATCCATGGGATTTTCCAGGCAAGAGTACTGGAGTGGGGTGTCATTGCCAAGCAGACAATAAATAAACAGAAATGTAGATGATACAAATTAGCAAATTTATATACACAAAACTCTATACTTGAGAAACAAAGGATGAACTCTCATGTTCAGAATACACAGTATTTGTCAATAATTGATAAAAGTACTATATTACAAAGAGGTCTTGATAAATTGCACAAAGTCAATTTAACACAGACTATGTTCTCTGACTGCAATGCATTAATTATAGAAATTAATAGTGAAAACTTTGGCCCCTGGTGGCTCAGATGGTAAAGAATCTGCCTGCAATGTGGGAGACCTGGGTTCTATCTCTGGGTTGAGAAGATTCTTGGAGTAGGAAACGGCAACCCACTCCAGTATTCTTGCCTGGAGAATTCCCTGGACTGAGGAGGCTGGCGGACTATAGTCCATGGGGTCGCAAACAGTCAGACATGACTGAGTGACTAACGCCACTAATAATGAAAACATAGCTTTAAAAAGTCTGTATGTCTGGAAACTAAATCTTGCAGTACTAAAAACAAAACAAAACAAAACAAAACTGGATAATCAACAAGGACTTGTGTATAGCACAGGGAACTCCACTCAATATTCTAGGATACAATAACTGATAAAGGAAAAGAATCTGAAGAAGAATGGATATGTGTATATGTATATAACTAAGCCACTTTGCTGTATACCTGAAACTAACACAACACTGTAAATTAACTATACATCAATATAAAGATAAAAATTAAACTTTAAAAATATTTGAAAATTTTAATAGATTAAAAAGAAAATGGGAAATAATTAGAATTTATCACCACTGAAAACACTATATATCAAAAGTTTTAGGAAACACAGCTAAAGCATTTTTCAAAGGAAAATTTATACCTTAAATTCATTTATCAAAACACAAGAGGAATAAAAACAGATTAAGAGCTTAAGGAAAAAACTAGAAAAATAGCAAAATAACAAACCCAAGGAGGAAATAGAAAAAGTAAAGGCAGAAATCAATAAAATAGAAAAATATAGAGAAGATTAATAAAACACAAAGCTAATTCTTTAAACAAAAATTAGTAAAGTAGAAATTCAACAAGACTGATAAGGGGGGAAAATGAGATGCACATAAAAGCTTCTGAGTTATAGCTCTTAACCTACCAATTATTCAGCCCGAAATTGTTAACATCAAAAAAGGTCATTCAAATGCAGAAAAATAGTTAAGAAAAAAATCTAATATAGAGATATTACCCAATTATCCATCTTATAATCTGCTTTCCTGAAAGAAATAAAATATTCTTTGCCAAAGTCTAACATTTTTTCATACACTGATCAGTGGGAGTAAAAATATAATTGAAAATGAAATAAATTATTCATAAAATCAGAGAAAATTATTTTCCCTATAATTTTTTTCAGGCAAAATTGCTTAACATTTAAAAACTAATTATATCATGTAAAATTCTAAATCAAGCAAATTGGAAAATTACCATCTGGTTTCAGATCTGCTGCTTTATTCCACCTATTAATCTCAGGCCCTTTAAATACAGGCCCTCATTTCTCAAATCCTTCACTAGAAGGATCTTTTATTGACTATTTACTAATTTTTGTCTAACCAGCATCTTTTACTTCAAGAATTGCCTCTTTCCCTTCGGTGTGGCTCTGTTAATCATGTGGCTCCACATTCCCACACAGGAGCAAGTATATGGCTTAGGTTGGCCAACCATTCATTCATTCAGCAAATAGGTACTGGCTGATCATATGCCAGGCAGTCTAACAGACTGAAGATACAATATTGAACACAACAGATAAAACCTCCTGCCCTCAAGGGATCTACAAACATGGGAGCAGACAAACAACAAGATAAGTAAGTAAAACAAATGGTATATCAGGTGGACATAAACAGGGAAAAATAAAACAGTAGAGAGTATCATAGAGGGTTGTGATTTTTAAATAGATGGATAGAAATGGACTCACTAAATAGTTGACATTTGGGTAAAGACTTGAAAGACATCAAGAAACAGCCAATGGCTACTCAAGGGTGAAGCAGCCCGGGTTTAGGGAACGGTCAACACAGCAGCCCCAGATTGGGATTGGGTGTGTGTCTGGCCTGTTGAGGCATAACAAGGAGTCCAGCAGTGTAGGCTGAGTAAGCAATGGAAGGAGGGTGCAGAAGATGAGGTCAGAAGGGTCATGGGAGGTCAGAGCATGCAGGTCTTGGTGGTCATTTTTTTTTTTTTTGCATTAGGAATTATCATTTTTATTTTAAATTCAAAAAGAAATTTGAATTGAGAATTATGTGTATTATATAAATTACATAAATCTAGTAGGTGTGAGAACTGGGTCTGAACTAAGGTCATATATAGTGACAAAGACCAACTGATTCTCCTTTGTTAGCATCACTGATAGAAATTTATCTCTTTTCCATTCTCATTACTTCAAAGTGTAGTTCAGCCCATCATCACCTGGCCTGGACCACTTTAGTTGATTCCCCCTATCTTGGTTCCTATGCTTCCATTTCATCTTCAATCCTGCTACAGATAAACCTTTCTATGATCTGATCATGTCACTTATCAATTAGAAACCCTTCCAAGGCCTCTCATCAACTCTATGACAGGGTACAAATCTGTCCATGTGGCCCTCCATGATCTGCATCCCTCATCTCTCTTGTATCATCTTTTAGATCTTGGTGGTCTTTCGAGTGATGGTTGAAGACTCTAGCTTTCCTTGAAATGAAACAGGCAAGTTTTGCAGGGTTTTGATCTGACAAACACATTAGCAGCTCTGGCTCTAACACTGAGAGAGACTGAAGGGAGAGAGAATATAAACTGAGGAACTAGTTAAAAGTTCCCTGAGGTCATCCCAAGAAGATGTGAGAATGTCTTGAGCCCAAGCAGAAGCAGTAGAGGTGGTAAGAAGTAGATAGACCAAAATACTTAACTTCTTTGACATAATGACAAATTCAGAAAGGAGTACATGAACCAACTCAGGCTACTCAGGAAATTCTTCCTGGAGTATTAGGATAAGATTTGTCCTTTTTTCCCTGGGATTTTAGTCATAATACAACACGAACCTGGAGTTAACAGTGGCCATACCTGGGAAACCAAAACAGTGGGAAGCAGAACACAAAGAAGGGAAAAAAATCTTCCACTGCCACAAAATGCTGAATCAGATATATTTCCAAAGATGTGCACTTGAACCTTGTTGTTTAGTTGCTAAGCTGTGTCTGATTCTTTGCAACCCTATGGACTCTAGACCATCAGGCTCCTCTGTCCATGGGCTTTCCCAGGCAGGAATACTGGAGTGGGTTGCATTTCCTTCACCAGGGGATCATTCCAACCCAGGGATCAGACCTGCATCTCCTGCACTGGCAGGCGGATTCTTTACCATTGAACCACCCGGGACATGTCTTATGAAATTTCAGAATTCCTAAGAGATACAGAAAATTCTTAAAAGTTTATAGACAAGATAAAAAGATATTATCTACACAGAAACAAAATAAGAATGGCATCAGTTTTCTCATATGCAACATGGAATGTCAAAGATATTGGAGCTTTGCCTTGAAAGTTCTAAATGAAAATAAATTTTCTCCATAAAATTCAATACCTAGTCAAACACGCAATCAGTCATGAGGTCAAAATACCTTCTCAGACATGTTTATTCCCCACGTACCCTATATAAAAGTATTGCTTGGTAAAACACTCTAATAAAGTGAAAAGGAGAAAACCATGACATTAAGATTCAGGGAAAGCTGAATAATGGGGAAAAATTATGAAAGACAATCTATTAAAACTGTTCTTAGTTTCATATTCCTTGCTTGATATCCCATGAATTGATTTTGCAATCAAACCTCTGTGTTTAGAGTTACATTTAATTTCAAGTAATGATGGTTTTATTTAGAAGAAATAATAGATATTATTAATAATCCAAATAGAGTCTATAGACATCTAAACACTCGAGGGCCATTTTTTTCCATTGTCAATTATATCTATATCATCCCTAATTCCTTGTCAGTAATACTTGCTTTATTTTTCCCAACCTAAAGTCAGCAAGTAAAAAAACAGGAAACTAATTTTAAAAGATTAAAATTGCTCACCAAAGGAAAGCATATTAAAATATAAAGAATTAGAGAGGTGACACAGAGAAGGCAATGGCAACCCACTCCAGAACTCTTGCCTGGAAAATCCCATGGACAGAGGAGCCTGGTAGGCTGCAGTCCATGGGGTCGCTAAGAGTCGGACACGACTGAGCAACTTCACTTTCACTTTTCACTTTCATGCATTGGAGAAGGCAATGGCAACCCACTCCAGTGTTCTTGCCTAGATAATCCCAGGGACAGGGGAGCTTGGTGGGCTGCCATCTCTGGGGTCACACAGAGTTGGACATGACTGAAGCAACTTAGCAGAGAGGTGACAGAGTTAGAAAGTTGTTTCATATATGTGCCAAGTACAAGGATTTCCAGCAAAATTCATCAAAGAAGAAATGACTGGTGCTCACTGTAACTGGTTTTCCTCTCCCCTCTGGGCCTGCAAGAAGACTTCCAGCCCCATGTGGTGACGAGTGGCCATATGCCTAGTTCTGGCCAATAGTGGAGGTGATGTGGAACACCTCCTGTCTAGAGACGAGTGTGAGTCCTCCACGTGCTCTCTTCTGCTGTCACGGCAAACCCTGCAGCCACCTGCTGCCATGGTGATGCCACAAGGGGTGGAGCTTCATCAGCTGCATCCCTGAGGGACTGTGTGGAGCAGAGGAGCCCTCCCCTTCTCGTGTTAACTAATATTGACTATATAGTGTAAATAAGAAACTGAAGTTTCTTGTGTAAAGCCACTGAGCCTTCAGAGTTAATCTGCTACCATGGCACAGCCTAGCATGGCCTGATAAGGGTTATTTTGCCTTTATAATCATTAACAAAAGACTTTTCTAATTTACTTAAGTTAGGTGTAAATTTTTCTCTTGTAAAGTAAACTGACATACCTAAGGTAGTCAATCCCTTTTTTGAACACATTAGTAGAAGGTGTTTGATTAGCAAAGACATTGACATTTCTACTGAGGACCATAAACTCAGAGAAAAACGTCTGAAATAGGAACTGTTTTGCTTCCTGAGTAAGCTTATTTCTCTCTTCCCCCTTTTCCTCACTCCCTACAAACAATAAATACAGAACATTTTCTGGGAAAATGGTCCATTAATTTGTGCAAGTAACCTCAAAAGATTTCAAAATATTCAGTGAATACCTATCAGTTTTAGAATCAGATTCTGTCCCTTAGAAAGCTACGTTCATATTTTGAACCAAAATTTAAGAAAGCACAAATATCATTAACCAGTTAAAATAACAGCCCCAATGTTAACCTGCCGTCCCAATAATTTGAAGAAGTTGCAGATTCTGTTTCAAAGGATATGTAAGTAATTTCTCAGCTAGCCACTCTCTTTGTAATTTAGTCCTTACCCCTGTTAACACTGGTATGCATGCATGCACACTATGTTGCTTGGGTTGTGCCCAACTCTTTGTGACCATATGGACTGTAACCCTCCAGGTTCCTCTGTCCATGGGATTCTTCAAGCCAGAATACTGGAGTGGATTTCCATGCCCTCCTCCAGGGTCAAAATGGTATATTTTGTGCAAAAGAATTACAAGTCTTCAGGAAGAAAGAAACATATGTGGTAACTACTCCTTCACTGCCAGAACAGATTTTAACATAGAGTCTATTTTAAAATAAGTCAAGAAATCCTTGGAGTCTAAGTTGTTTTTCCATTAGAAGTCTGAGACTTGGCCCTACATATTTCTGTTCTGGAAAAACTCTATTGACATTCTGAGTCACCTGGAAACATAAATTAACATTGAGTAGGTCTTAGAACATAATATTCACAGGCACAGCAAAAGAACAAAAAAAATACATCTGTGTTCAAAATATATTCACACAAAACTTCACAATATTGACTGCCCAGCAAGAATATGTCAAAATAATTAGAAAAGCATTCTGTACTTAAAAACTCTGTGAAGACTACTGGTGGGAAAGTAAAATGATACAGTTGCTGTGGAAAACAATACAGTGGAGCCTTAAAAAATTAAAAATAGGATTACCATACGATTCATCAATTTGACTTCCGGGTATGTAGTCACAAGAATTGAAAGCAGAATCTCAAAGAAATATTTGTACATCCTTGTTTATAATAGCATTATCCACAATAGCTCAAAACATGGATGCAACCAATAAACAGATGAATGGATAAGCAAAATACACACAATGGAATATTATTTGGTCTTAAAAAGGAAGGAAATTCTGCAAAATGCTACAACATAAATGAACCCTGAGGACGTTATGTTACGAGAAATAAGCCAGTTACAAAAAGACAAACACTGTATGATTCCACTTATATGAAATACTTAGAGTAATCAAAACCATGAGCCAGGAAGTATTGTTATACTCGTGGGAGGGGCTGGTGGGAAGGGAAAGGGAAGCGTTATTGCTTAAGGGGCATAAAGTTTCAGCTCTACAAGATGAAAAGGGCTATGGGAAATGGTGGTAATTTATATGTGGGCATCTATTTCTTATAAGATAGATTCTTCACATAATTACAGTTTTATGGTATTCGATAGTTATGGTACGTTCCTGACCACTAAAGGGATCAAACAAGATAATTCCATAAATAAACTGCTTTGCTAAACAGCTCTCTTACTGAAAAGTAATCACTATCAAAAATCCATTTTCAGGTCCTCCGGAAAATCCAGAGGACCAAATACAACTGGTTATTTATTAATTCTATTAGCTTCTCTCTGCATTAATCCTACCATAGGAATAAATATACCTAGGCTATTACAATTTGGTTCACAAATTAGAATAACAAAGTGGAGTACAGGCTGTTCAAGTCACAAATATCACTAAGAGAAAGAACTAGTTCTGAAGAGTTCTCAATTACATACCAAAAAGCTATGAGGGTCCTTGTTCCAGTTCCGTTGACTCAGATCTGTACAAGAAAAAGTCAAGAAAGTGGTCATCAGATTTCTGCCAGGACGACTGCATGGGAGGAGGTCAAAGTCCTACCACATCAACCCCAAGAAAAGGCAGCAAAGTAGCAACTTTCTAATCACAAGGACAACAACCATAGCTTCCTTTTCTATGTCTGTGAGATTATTTCTGGTTTGTAAGTAAGTTTATTTGTATTATATTTTATATTTCACATATAAGTAATATCTAGTCCATCACTACATTAAAAAGTCCTCTATTTTCATATCAAAAACAACCAGACATCCTTTTTTCCTCTTCTACGGGCTGCACTGCACATTGCTCACACTTTGTGGCCTAAATTTCTAGTTTTGTTATTTTAAACTGCAAGGTAATGTAATGTTATGTTTTATCTAAATATTTTCCGAGTGCAATGATTTGAAATTATAACAGCTCACCAGAAGCGATATAAAAGTAGATGAATGTTAGCTGTACCGAATGCCAAGTCACTGGCTTCTGTTCACGTTTGTATTTAGAGCACCTAGCAGTGAACCAGCCATATTTCTCCCCACAACAAGACTCATGTCACTTCCTTCTGCTTTTCAAAGCAGAGAAAACAGCACTGTTTCAGCTGTGGTAATCAGCATTTGTACAAGAACTTCTTAGAATTGATATATTAAACTGGTTATAACATTTTTCTTTCTACTCTTGGACCTCACAATCCTGGTATTGTTTGGTTGAAGGCCAACTCAAGAAAAGTTGGGGTATCAGTGCATGTAACTTGCTCAGAGCCAGAAGAATGAATCTCTAAGTAGACATTCCAGCCAGAAAGAACACAAACAGGTTTTCCCATCAAGAGCACTCATGGGCGTAAAAGCCAGACAAGTTTTATAGTAATAATGAAATTTTAAAAGTAATACCACCCATGTCTAGGTAAATGTGACTGCAGATGCTTATCTGGGTGGTATTTGGACTCAGATGTACTGACGAAATCACTTTGAGTTTAGGAAGATCTTAAAGAAATTGGGTGCTATTTTCCACTGGTTAAAACCACTTCACCACCTCCAGAAAGCCTCACACTGAGAGGACAGATTAAGATCCATTTACTCTTCCACCCAGGCACAATTTCTCTGACACTCAATGCTTTGAATATCTCATTTCAAAAGAAAAGAATAATTTCAAATGCCTGAATAATGAGTGCGATACTTCACCCTTATCCAGTGCTCAGTGTCATAAGGAAGCAGAGACAGAATCCTGAAAATACCCAAAGAAGGAACAAAATTCTCCTTTCAGCTTCCACAGAATGCTGCAAATGTAGCATCATTTTCTTTCTGAGTTGGCATATCATTCACCCCCTCCAAGAAAAACCTATATCTTAGCCTTAGGAAAAGCATTATTCTTATCCTTCATTTGAATTCATTATGTAGGTCAAATACAGTAAAGAAAGCTGCATTTGAAGACCATGCCTTAAATGTATAAATTACAGCCAGACAGAAAGAGTGGATGAAAAATGTTTCAGCAGTGAAGTCTTTAATAGAACATGTACCATTCATTTTCCCCCCACCAATTCTCAACAGACTCCCATTGTCTTCAAACAACAATAAGAGAAGCTGTCTGCAGTTAATTTAATCATTGTCATTTCCTAAGAAATAAGGACTGATGTCTATTGAAAATTATTCCAATTATGTCTTTGAAAATGAGTTCAAAACTGTTCAAATGACTGCTTTCAATACTATATTAACCTCTACCAAATGTTATTAGTTATTCTCACAATCTTCTTAGAGCAAAAAGAAAATGACATTAGTGCCTAACATTTTTATTCAGTAAAAATTCAAACTGGAGATGCCACAATCATTTTTAAAAATTTTGCTCCAATTTGATCTACTTAAGGATTAATCTAACCCTTTTCTATGACATCCCAAGAAGTAATTTCTCTGGTTAAAAACAAAAACATGGCCAAAATCCATTTTATTGTACCAAATAAAATCAATGCTGTGCAATCACTTGAAAATAAGTAGAAGATAAGCAGAGAGAAGGCATCTCACAAAAAGAACGAAACAACAATGAAAATCACAGTGTCCATGTGTGCTGAGTCACTTCAGTCGTGTCCGACTCTTTGCAACCCTATAGGCTGTAGCCAGTCAGGCTCCTCTGTCCATGGATTCTCCAGGCAAGAATACTAGAGTGGGTTGCCATGCCCTCCTCCAGGGGATCTTCCCGATCCAGGGATCAAACCCATATCTCTTACATTTCCTGCATTGGCAGGCAGGTTCTTTACCACTAGCACCGCCTGGGAAGCCCGAAAATCATAATAGCCCACATTTATTAAGCCCTGATTATTATTTCATTTGTGTTTATGCTAGGTGCTGTACGGGCATTCATCATGTAGTTTTCACAACAACTCTGTAAAGTTGATGCTGTTTTTATTCCCATTTTACAAATGAAGATGAATGTCCTGAAATATGCAGCTCTGGCTGGCTGGCATCCACTACTCTGTAGACAGCTGCCACCCCAATTCTCACAGGTGGCTCCCTGTGCTACCCTGAATCCCTAACAAACCCCCAACATGTCTGTTTTTAATCAGTACTTTGATGAGGGCTCTCCATACAGACACACACTTTCAGTTGACTGTATTTCTCTCTCCAGAACCCAGATACCCTGGAAGAGGGATTGTGTGAGGAGGTGTAGAGAACAGGGAGGATCCAGGTCAGTGACCTCTGCATCCACAACCCCACCTCCTCTCATGAGGCCAAACTTCCCTCATCTCAGCTTTTTCCAGGCACCCAGGGCTCTCTCTCCCTAAAGCTCCATTACACTCCTTAGAAATGCTCATGAATACAGATTCATTTGTGTCCACTTCCTGCACATAGAAAAACTCACCTTCTGTACCTCTCCCTTGGACTGCAAGGAGATCCAACCAATCCATTCTGAAGGAGATCAGCCCTGAGATTTCTTTGGAAGGAATGATGCTAAAGCTGAAACTCCAGTACTTTGGCCACCTCATGTGAAGAGTTGACTCATTGGAAAAGACTCTGATGCTGGGAGGGATTGGGGGCAAGAGGAGAAGGGGACGACAGAGGATGAGATGGCTGGATGGCATCACTGACTCAATGGACGTGGGTCTCAGTGAACTCCAGGAGTTGGTGATGGACAGGGAGGCCTGGCGTGCTGTGATTCATGGGTCACAAAGAGTCAGACACAACTGAGCGACTGATCTGATCTGATCTGATCTGTACCTCTCCCTGACCAAAGTATGTATTCCATATAAAATGCTGGCTTGTGAATATCAGCATCAGTGGTTTAGAGGGAAGACAAAGGAACGTTAAAGTAGGAGAGGCTGTGGGCTTGCTCTAGTCCAGCTGCTTTTGGAAGCTTTCTGTCCATCATTCGAGTCTGCCATGTCTAAACCAAAACTGCAGATAAGTTCAGCCCTTCTTTCCCAGGGCTCTTGGACCCCGTGCACTGCACCTGGACACGCCTCTGAGTCCTTTCTGAAGCTGCTCAGCTGTTCACCAGATGCTGTCTGCCAGCCAGGATTGACCCTGCTATGACATGCACAAGTACATTAGCAGTTGGTTGGCTGCAGCATAACTTTGCCACGTGTGTTGGCCAACTCTCATCCTGACGTGGTTCAAGAGACTGTGTTCCATGAAGGAAGTAAAGTTCATGACTTTCAGACTTTTCTGGGCTTTGATATGCTGTGCACTCAGGGTACACTTGATGAGAATGAAAGGAAGCACAGGGAGAAAGAAAACAAAGGGGAAGAGAGCGATTTGGACAGTGAGTTATTGTAGGTCTTGGACCAGCCAGAGGGCAGCAGGGGGCCAGGCATGAGAGGTGAGGGAAAGAAGCTGCCACAGAAGAGGATTTAAAGAAGACAGACAAACACGAAACACAAAAGTCACTTCTCAGCTTTACCATTCCCTATTCTGCTCCTCCCAGAGGCTGAAATCACACCTTTTACCTGTGTCTGCCCTCCCTTAAGTTCCAACATGCATGCGTGCATGCTAAGTTGCTTCAGTTGCGTCCGACTCTGTATGACCCTATGGACTGTAGCCCACCAGGCTCCTCTGTCCATGGGATTCTCCAGGCAAGAATACTAGAGTAGCTGGCCATGCCCTTCTCCAGGGGATCTTCCCAACCCAAGGACTGAACCCCATCTTTTACATCTCCTGCACTGGCAGGCAGGTTCTTTACCACTAACACCAAAGTTCCAACACACACCCTAGAAACTCACATGAGCACAAATTCACTTATGTCAACTTCCTGACCTAGGAAGACTCCCCTTCTGTACCTCTCCCTGAACACAACGAAATTAAATGCTGGTTCATGAATGTCAGCATCAGTGGTTTACAGTAACGATGAAGGAACATTAAAGTAGGAGAGGCTATCAGGACCTTCCCACCTACACCCTCCCCCACTCACGTCCTGATGGTGGGACTGAGGGTGGATGAATGAGATGCAAATGCTAAATGCAGGTTATACAAGAAGCTTTCCCCTTCTCTTTCCTGTTGGTCTAAAGTCACTACATTTCTAATTGCTTGGCCCTTCTTGCAAGAGTAGGCTCCTGATTCACCACCCCTACCAGCAGCATGGACTTCCCCAGTGGCTCAGCCCTAAAGAATCTACCTGCAATGGTGGGAGGGGAAGATTCCCTGGAGGAGGGCATGACAACTCATTCCAGTATTCTCGCCTGGAGAATCCCATGGACAGAGAAACCTGGTGGGCTACAGTTCATAGGGTCACACAGAGTCAGACGCGACTGAAATGACTAGGCGTGCATGCCTACCCAAGAGCACGGGCTTCCCCGGTGGCTCAGTGGTAAAGAACCCACCTGCCAATGCAGTAGATGAGGATTCCATCCCTGGTCAGGAAGATCCCCTGGAGAAAGAAATGGCAACCTATTTTTTTCAGTATTTCTGCCTGGGAAATCCCATGGACAGAGAAGCCTGGTGGGCTACAGTCTCGGGGTCTCAAAAGAGTCGGACCACAACCTAGTGACTAAACAACAACAACCACGAGCATATTTTTAAACCTGAAACTGATGGGCACGTCTGACATGATGCCTATTATTGAGTGTTCGAAGGAACAAAGTGTCTTCAGGACCTTTGTCCACCATGTCCTTGTTCCAAGATGGCTCTGCCAATAAGCACAGCATCAATTCCACTTTTTATGTTTTTTATAGTAAAATATATATATTTACATTGTTTTAAATTTAAAATGCAAAAGAAAAGCATTAACAAAAGAAAACAAAAATCATCCATGAGCCCAACTCCAGAGATAACCCACTCTTAACTTGTTGTGTATTCCTGTTCCATTTTCTTCTATTCATTTGGAAAATTTGGACTGTAACAAGGGATATTCTATACATACAGCTTTGTGTCTACAAAGCCACAACTCAGAGCTCTGTGCAAATGGGAATTAGAGCTAATATTTGAGCTACTTGACAAGTCACATTTAGATCCTTTAATCACAGCAGAGGCCCTGACATTCCACTAACTTTATCAGGCATGTATGAGATTTTGGACGGCACCCTAATGAGCCGTAATGCTCTGAAGAGCATTCTTTTCTTATCTTGGTTTTTGAGCAGGAGGTCCTAGGGTGCAGAACAATGTAAAAGTCCACATGGACATTTTCAACATTTGAAACCAGCACATAAAGCACAGAAGTGCTTTTGAGAACAAGACCAATAACTTATAAGGTTCAATGATTGGTGCCATATCAAATATTCATTGTTTAATATTTCTGTGTTCTTTGAAGGGGAAAGCTACATAATGACAGAAAGCAAAGATTGTTTCTCTCAAAATTCACTGAAAAACATCGATTCAGGATCAACTGGTTCTGTGTTAGAGAACTATGGAAAATATAGAAAAATTTTCTTAGAAAAAACGTTGAGGACATATTAGAAAACATAGGATGATGATATTTCACATACACACCACTTTGATTTAACAATCTCTTAAACTGTCCCCCAAATGTCTTTTTAGAATTGGTTTGTTCTAATTGTTATTAGAACACCTTAATAACAAACTAAATTTAGGCCAACAGCTTAACTCTAACTTCCCAAACATTTCATGAGTTATTATAGTCAATTATATCATCTCCAATAAAGGGGACATTTTAATTTGTTCATACAAGAAACTGACTGTACCCAGTTAATTCAACTGAAAAAAAAAAAAAAAACGATGCAAGCCCAAAGAAAGCAAAGGAAATGGAGAGCAACCTTTCTGTAAAGAGTAAAGAACATCTCTTCTCCTTTCAATAGAAAATGATAATTCCTATTAAGGTTAACCAACATCATCAGGAGGAGAAAAATTTTCCTCTTCTTTCTGTCTTGGCTGTCTTGAGCCTGAACCCTAAGGATACTTACTAGAAGGTTCTATGGAGGTGTTACAAAAATGGCCACAGCCATATATCGGCAGCCCTTGGAGTAGGCGGAGAGCTGTTCACTGTTTAGTTCAGAATCATGTCCGACTCTTTGTGATCCTATGGACTGTATGTAGACTGCCAGGTCCATGGGATTTCTCAGGCAAGAATACTGGAGCAAGTAGCCATTTCCTTCTCCAGAGGATCTTCCTGACCCAGAGATTGAACCTGCGTTTCATGCACTGCAGGGTGAATTCTTTACCCCTGAGCCGCCTGGGAGAAAGAAGAGCAAAAAACTCTCACGAGGTTGAGCTGCGACTTAAGAGTTCAGAGAGCAGGCATACAGAGAGGGATATACTTGTTTTGTTGTTGCTGGAATATATATGTTGCTTGCACTCTCTTTGTACAATTAGGTTACCGCCAGCTGTTCAGTGTGGTAATAACTTCCAGTAATATTCTATTTTCCACTGGCCGACTCACCTGGCACAGTCAAAGGATGGCTCAGGACCAGAGATCATATCATAGTGTAAATAGGTCTCTCTGTGTCTATGGCAAGTGAAGGGAAACAGGGTTTCAAATAAACCTGAAGCAAGTTCGGGGAAAATCCTTCCAAATTTTAAAGCTCACGGTCGAACAAAACAGGAGAGAGAAACCCTAAAATTTTACATTATCAGCAATAAGCTGTGAAGCCCAAAAGAAGTTTTTTTTTTTTTTTGAACAATCAGTAAAAATGAAAACAATTCCAATCAACTTATGCCAGACAGACTGGATTATCTTTCTATGCTATCTAGAGAAAAATGACTCTAAGATCACTATCGTGTGACGAGGCCACCAAAGAACACACACCTAAACATGTAGGGGCAAAGTATTTCAGAGATCTGTCAGGCAGTTAGTTTTTAAATGACCTTAATTTTCTGACTAATGTGCTGTTTCTGGTATTTTGTCAGCTTTTTAAAATGTGAAATGTATTGTCATTTCTAACATGTTTTTTCAATACCGAGTTTCTTAAAGCTTTTTCTTTGTAAGTCTGTATTATATTTGTACCTTGTTTAGCTCCAGTTTCTCACATTACAGCCTGGTCTCAGTTGAGCAATGGTAATGATGGGGGGAAGGGGGTGAAGAGGGAGTTGAGGATTATATCCATGTTTGGGGCGTCCTCTCCTGGGACCATGAAATGGTGGTAGCTGGAGATTTGTGATGTTCTCCAAGGAACTTGAGAATCTTGGGCACAAGACTTGGGTCTGGCTAACACAGACATCCCTCCAACTTTGAAATATTAGCATTGTATTTTGTTAAATGTGCCTGCAGCTTTCCTGTTCTCCAAGTTATTGAAGCATTTGTTTAATCTGCTGCATGGAATAACTGCATTCCTATGCTTGCCAAGAGCATTAAATCCAACTGGCTGGTTCTCAATCCATGTCAAATGCTCAGTTACAGTAAACAATATTTATATAATATGTCTAAAGGCCTATCTATTACTGTATATTGCAGGGTTATTTACTCTTAGAGTGCTGAGACTTCAGGAGGTCTGTGATTCCCTGAAATTGTATACAGAGTTTAATGTGTGTCTGCATTGACAGCTTTCACCAGAGTCTCAAATTGGTCTATGACACATGAAAGTTAATAATCACTAATCCACATTTCAAGTGCCACCAAGGAGGTGATACTAAAAATAAATAACAATACTTCATACCTTCAAAATGTTTTAAAAAAATTTACACTAGAAAGTTTAAAATCTGTTACTAAAGTAAGCTGGGCCAGTAGAAACATGTCATTGGTTTACATGAGAAATTATAAGAGATAGCCCAATAAAACAAAGGAAGTTTTCAAATGTACCGTTAATTTCATTCCCCAGTGTATCGTTGCTATGAAGTGAATCGTATCCCTTCACCCCCAAATTCAGATGTTGAAGTGTAACCTCCAGTGTGAAGGTTATTTGTAGATGGGCCTTTCAGAGCTCATAAGGATTGAAACCTCATGATGGGATTAGTGCCCTTAGAAAAGAACATAAAAGAGAACAATCACTCTCTTTCCACCCTGCAAGGACACATCAAGAAGGTGGCCGTCTGCAAGCCAGGAAGAGAGTCTGCACTGGAGCCCAGCCAAGCTGTCACCTTGACATGGAACTTGTGAGCCATCAGAACTGTGAGGAATACGTGTCTGTCATTTAAGCCACCCAGTCTAGGGTATTTTGCTACATCAGCTCAAGCTAAGACAGTGAGTATGAGGCAAAGCTAACAGAAGAATTGTTCTCTAGTGTTAGTAGAGAGAGAGCCGGGCATCTCAGGAGATGTGATCATGAATCTATAGCTAATTGCTTCTTACCCTTTACATTGAAGGTTAAACTTAGAATTAAATTTGCCATTGTACTCTTGTAAAGTACAAGAGTATTTTAGAACCTTCCCACATACACTTTGTATATTAATTTTGCTTCAAGACACCATTTACATTTCATATCAATATTTTCCTTTTTCTCATCCACTAACTTGCCATCCTATTATAGTTTGCTGTATGAATCTCTTCAAGTTGCCTCAAATGGCTTCAAAAACAAGTCAGATTATAAGTGAGAATATAAATGAGGGCTTCCCTGGTGATCCAGTGGTTAAGAATCCAGCTGCCAATGCAGAGGACACAGGTTGGATCAGGGAAGAATCTTTCCTGGTCAGGGAGGTTTCACATGCTGTGGGGCAACTGAGCCCATGTGCCACAACTACTGAGCCTGTGCTCTAGAGCCCAAAAGCTGCAACTACCAAAGCCTGCACGCTCTAGGGCCTGTGCTCTGTGACAAGAGAAACCTCCACAATGAGAAGCCCATGGAATACAATTAGAGGGTAAACCCCCGCTCGCTGCAACTAGAGAAAGCCCTCACGCACCAACAAAGACCCAGCACAGCCAAAAATAAATAAATAAGATTAAAAACAAAATGAACCCAAAAAAAGAATATAAATGAATGACATTTCCATTTTAAAATTAAAAATATAAATGTTCATAACTGCTTTGGAAATTATATGCAAACATTTCTTTGAAGAAACTATCTCAACTATGCTCATAATTCCATGAGAATGATTTTCCTCTTCTAAGGGCCCTTAGTTTGAGGCTCATGGATCCTGTGAACAGAACGCTGGGATTCTATACACGCAAATGGGGAAAACATACCTTCAGTTTCACTGAATTCTAACTGAAATTTAACAGTTCCTTCAAATATAAACGCTGACAACAAACCACAGAAGTATTATCAGGGTCTGTGATTTTGTTTCCCATAGAAACCACAGGTGTTCTTGTCTCCAGCTGGGTTATTGCAGCTCTCTCCATATATCACTTATGCTCCTCACCACCATTCAAATGTCACCAGACTTGCTGCTGGATTGTTATTTAATGCATTAATATAGAAGCGCACATATTACTATATCACACATTTTTATTATTATATTTTTACATATCTGGTTTCTTTGTAATCCTTTGTATTTTGTCTTATGCATTTAAAACCATTATTCTGAATAAGGGTCCATGTGTGAAGCGTGAAAGTTGCTCACTAATGTCTGATTCTTTGTAACTCCATGGACTGTAGCCTGCCTGGCTCCTCTGTCCATGGAATCTTTCAGGCCAGAATACTGGAGTGAGTAGCCCTTCCCTTCTCCAGGGGATCTTCCCAACCCAGGTATAGAACCCAGGTCTCCCACATTGCAGGCGGATTCTTTACCATCTGAGCCACCGGGGAAGCCCAAAATACTTTACCACTGTGCCACCCAGGATATCCCAGCTGAAGGGTCCACAGGCTTCTTCCAATTGCCAAGGGTGTCCAGGGCATAGAAGAAGTCAAAAGTCTGATACACACAAATTGTTTAGGCAGCATTTTACAAAGTGTTTGCAAATATTTTACTGAGAGCTATACTATGCCTAGGAAATAGTGGTTTCTCTTAATTGGAGAACTAAGGCATCTTCTTTTAAATAAAAGGGAATATTAGAAGCTGCACAAGTTTCATAGACACTTTGACATTAAAGGTCACCATCAGCCCTGACATAATAAATCCATTTCTTAAGTCTGTACTTATAACTTCTGAAAAGACATTTAACAGCTTTGTGAAACTTTGGGTCAGCATTTCTCTGACAAAGAGAGAAAAAAACTGACATTTAAAACATCTCTTAAGAATCAGTACTGTGTGAAGACTCATTATACACTTTGCAAACTATATAAGCCCCTCCCTTTTATTTTTTGCTTGTGAGTCAGCCTTCTTTTGAATTTTTATCAGATACTTTGGTACTTTTAGCACAACTAGAGTAGGACAAGAATAAGGAACTAAAACAAAAAGCTGTCAATATGATTACTCAATACACACTTGAAAATTAGTTACTGCTGTGACATTGTATGAGTGTGTTGGGGGAACAGTATACATGTGGTAACAGCACTCCATAGAGGCCATGGGCAAGGGGCTTTGTTCCTACTTTCCAGTTTCTTTGGTGGAAGATCAGGAGAGGGACTAAAGACTGACTGAGGATATTTACTCTCACCCGCCATGGACAGAGGAGCCTGGTGGACTGCTGTCCATGGGATCGCACAGAGCTGGACACAACTGAAGCCACTTAGCATGCATGCATGCACTGGAGAAGAAAATGGCAACCCACTCCAGTGTTCTTGCCTGGAGAACCCCAGGGACAGAGGAGCCTGGTGGGCTGCCATCTATGGGGTCGTACAGAGTCGGACACGACTGAAGCAACTTAGCAGCAGCAGCAGCAGCCACTACTCCACGTGGTAACTACAGCGAGAAGCAGGAATTGAGGCAGCATGGTGTGTCCCTGCCAAGGTGGAGTTTATCCTCTCGGTCTCTTTCTCTCTCTTTCAGGCCAACAGGAGGTTATTAGCACTGGGCCACCTGCCCCTATGCCAGCAAAAGTTGTAGCTGGAAATCAAAGTTCATAGTTAAATGATAAGGCACCAGCTCTGCTCAGTATACATTACTTTGCATAACTAGTAAGTTTTCAGATGGCTGATTTCTTACCTTTTAAGCAATGACACTTTTTTTCATGTTAGTTATTTTACACAACTGAATGTATTATGAATGCACTATATACCTCTTATGTACTTAGAAAAGTAGCCTGCAGTTTAATCTTCTATTAATGACTCTGAGTCAACATTAAAAATATCTGCTTTCTTCAGTCCTGAGAAAGAAGAATGGAGCTGGTGGAATCAAGCTTCCTGACTTCAGACTATACTACAAAGCTACTGTCATCAAGACAGTATGGTACTGGCACAAAAACAGAAATATAGACCAATGGAACAAGATAGAAAGCCCAGAGATAAACCCATGCACCCATGGGTGCCTTATTTTTGACAAAGGAGGCAAGAATATATGATGGGGCAAAAACAGCTCTTCAATAAGTGGTGCTGAGGAAACTGGACAGCTACATGTAAACTAATGAAATTATAACACTTCCTTAATGCCATACACTCATTATTGATTAAAGACCTAAATGTAAGACCAGAAACTATAAAACTCATAGAGGAAAACATAGGCAGAACACTCAATGATATAAATCAAAGCAAGATCCTCTATGACCCAGTTCCTAGAGTAATGGAAATAAAAAGAAAAATAAATAAGTCAACCTAATTAAACTTAAAAGCTTTTGCACATCAAAGGAAACTACAAACAAGGTGAAAAGACAGCCCTCAGAATGGGAGAAAATAATAGCAAAGGAAACAACTGACAAAGAATTAAATTTCAAATTATACTAGCCACTCATACAACTCGATATCAGAAAGACAAACAACCCAGTCAAAAAGTGGGGAAAAGACCTAAACAAGCATTTCTCCAAAGAAGACATACAGATGGCGAACAAACATGAAAAGATGCTCAACGTCACTCATTATTAGAGAAACGCAAATGAAAACTACAATGAGATACCACCTCATACCAGTCACAATGGCCATCATCAAAAAGTCTACAAACAAAAAATGCTGAAGAGGGTGTGGAGTAAAGGGAACCCTCTTGCATTGCTGGTGGTAATGTAAATTGATACAGCTACTATAGAAGATGGTATGGAGATTCCTTAAAAAACTAGGAATAAAACCACCATACGACCCACTACTAGGCGTATACCCTGAGGAAGCCAAAATTGAAAATGACACATGTACCCAGTGTTCATTGCAGCACTATTTACAATAGCTAGAACATGGAAGCAACCTAGATGTCCATCAACAGAGGAATGGATAAAGAAGCTGTGGTACACATATACAATGGAATGCTACTCAGCCAGTAGTCAGTTCTAACAAGGTGGATGAACCTAGAGGCTATTACAGAGTGCAGTAAATCAGAAAGAGAAAGATAAATATCATATACTAATGCATATATATGGAATCTAGAAAGATGGCACTGATTAATTTATTTACAGGGCAGCAATGGAGAAACGGACATGAGAACAGACTTATGAACATGGGGAGAAGGGAGGAGAGGGTGAGGTGTATGGAGAGAGTAATATGGAAACTTACATTACCATATGTAAAATAGATAGCCAAGAGGGGAATTTGCTGTATGACTCAGGAACTCAAACAGGGGTTCTGTAACAATCTAGAGAGGTGGGATGGGGCGGGAGATGAGAGGGAAGTTCAAGAGGGAGGGGACATATGTATACCTATGGCTGATTCGGGTTGATGTTTAACAGAAAATAACAAAATTCTGTAAAACAATATCCGTCAATTAAAAAATTAATTAAAATTTTTTAAAAATCTGCTTTCTTGCATGGGCATATTACAAGGTGTGAATTAACAATGTCACTTGCCCTGTCAGTAAACAAAGGATGCTGCAGCCACCAAGCCATCCCATTGCTGCCTCCCCTATAGGGAGCTCTGAGGGAACTCAGCATGGAAACAGGATGCCTGACATCCAGCAGTCAACTGCTACAGCTGCCCCCAGTGGTGCACCCTGAGGACATGCGGGATGAAAAAGCACAGGATACTGGCCCTAGATAGCTGAGGTGCACAACAAAGGAATATCTCAGTGAGCCCAGACTCCTGCATCTCCCCATACATGGAAAAGCACTAAATTCATTAACTTGAGATACCTGGTTTTCTTTCATTAACCGTAATCTTTTGATGTTCCGATTACCTAGTCTTTGTTGTAAAAAAAAACTCCTATATATCCTGGCTCCCCCTTTGCGTCTTTAGGAGCAGCCCCTCACAGTGATCTGAGAGTCCTGTCCCCTGGGCTTGAAGTCCTCAGAATGTCCACTGAATGAAACATAATTCTCAATTTTTAGGGGGTTCATTTTTTTTCAGTCAACACAGGGTAATTCCTAGGATCCTGAGGGTCTTTGACGATAATTTGAATTGATGCTGAGATCTCTGAACTCTTACAGCTGCTTTTATATTTTTTTTAATATTTTTGTCTATTTCTTTCATGCCAGACATTATTTCTCCCTGTTTTCAATAGTACTAATGAAAAATTTCTTCTATGTTCCAATAGATTTGGAAAGCAGATATGCAATAAGAAAAAAATTGAGGGCTTCAGGTCATTTTGAATGGAATAAAAACTATAGTGCATGGAATTTATTATTTGTTGTTTACGATATCTATTTGAGTATTCACAGTTTTACTGGTTTGCTGATTTCTGCTGTATGCTGGATGTATGAGTTTTTGGTATAGATAATTTCCAAATAAATGAGATTCACCTATACTTACTTGGTTTTCAGTGTCAAACATTCAAAGAGGCCACCTTGCTCTCATAGGTATTATCTATATACCAGCTCAAAGAAACGCTTATCCCAGCTTTTGGCTGATAGAAAGCCTCTGTCATTGAGTTAAAAAAATCTCCTGCATCTAGTAACTGAAATATTTCCAGACCTTGACTGCACAAACTGTGGGTCCTGCTGTCAGAAATCTCTGAGTCACACACGTATTTTCACAGAGGCAGCAAAACTCAGTTTTCCCACTTCCTCTTTCACCCATGCTTAATTTGTCTCATTTAGTTGTAACCACACCACGTGGTAGAAGGTCTGTGGACAAACACTAAAATCCTGCTTCTGCTTCCAACTAGCTGTGTGGGACTTTGGGGAAACCATAGTCTCAATGTCTGCATCTCTTAAGTGATCATAATTTAGGACCTGGGGCAAAAGGGACACAGTTCCCGTGAATTTGCCCAGCTGGTCTCAGGCACTTGAAGTGAAGTGAAGTCGCTCAGTCGTGTCCGACTCTTTGTGACCCCAGGGACTGTAGCCTACGACGCTCCTCCGTCCATGGGATTATCCAGGCAAGAGTACTGGAGTGGGTTGCCATTTCCTTCTCCAGAGGATCTTCCCAACCCCAGGATCGAACCTGGGTCTCCCACATTGTAGGCAGATGCTTTACCATCTGAGCCACCAGGGAAGTTGGTCTCAGGCACTTAGTTGATGCTTAATAATGGTTTCCTCTCTTTTCCCACGTTCCTTTATGTTTCTATTTGTTGACTCTGCAATACGCAACTATATAGATCGCCTTCAGAACACACAGTTATCATCTGGAGTCAGCGTTGATCAACAGCCCAACAGCTTTAGTCATTCTGCATAAGTCCCCATAAGGTTTCGAATGCAGCTGTGTAGCAGTACTGTCACATTGCCTTAGGAGCATACACAAGTCCATATCCAAGTCTGTCAGCCCTTCGCCCAGGTCTTTCTTGATGAAAGGGTTTGCATTGTATTTATCTTTTCCTTCCCAACTCTCAGTGCATCACCTAGGACTTTGCATGCTAAGTCGCTTCAGACGTGTCCGACTCTTTGCGACCCTGTGAACCACAGCCCAACAGGCTTCTCTGTCCATGGGATTCTCCAGGCAAGAATACTGGAGTGGGTTGCCATGCCCTCCTCCAGGGGATCTTCCCAACCCAGGAATCAAACCTACATCTCTTACGTCTACCTCCACTGGCAGGCAGGCTCACCCCTAACACCACTGGGAGCAAACACTGAACAAATTTTAAAAAAATGAAGAACCATTTTGATATCTTGAATGAGGTACTTGTTACATCAGGGCTTCCTGGCAGAGTAAGTCATTGGAACAGAAACCAGAGATCCTGAAAAACAAGAGGCCAGGATGATCAGATCCATAGACAGCCACCTACTGACGGCTCTCTGCTGACCTCCTAGTACCACAAATGGTTATAACATTAACCTGGGAACTCTCCCACCTATCTTCAAATTGGAAAAGGGAAAAAAATCCTCATTTGCATTTCTAGACAGAGTCAGTCTGTCTATGCCTAAAACAGTCTTTTGTTTTAAGTCATGAGAAAATTAACGAGAACGCTGGTACTTCCTGGCTGTCTACTCAGCCCTTTCCATCTCGACACTGACCCAGACAGGTGTTTTTCTTAGGAAGAAAAACCAGTTGCCCCTCAAGAGCCTGGTTCACCACCCTTGCTTCTCATTTTCCTGGGCTCCCTTGTCCTTCACTTACTACACCCGCTCCTTAGTAATTTCTACCATACACTCGTCACCATTTTTCCATCTCCGCAACCATCACCAGGCCCACCTATCTTTATTCTTCTCCCTATATTTCAACCTTCTTCCTCTTCCTGCATCTATCCATCTTACACATACGTATTAGAATGAGCTTTCACAAAAATTATATCTCACTAATTTTAAAAGAAATGAATAATAGTTCTCGATCACAAGCTTTTCCTTTCAACCAGTGAAACTACCCTCAACTTCCTTCTTCACCGGTTCTACCCACTCGGGTATCTGATTCTAAGAAGCTCTCCATGACAGGCAAATTAACCTCATCAGTGCTTGTTTTCTCATTATTTAATAATGCTTCAGTATACATGGTGACTTTTATCCAGAATCCCCTTCCATGCCTTCTCATCCAAACTCATTTCCTTAAATTCCTTAAAAATGTAACATTTTAGAGTTTAAAGAAATGACCTTGGGTTAGAGCTCAACAGTGCAATGCAATCCCCTTATTTCTGTGCAGTCAAGAAACCAAGACCCAGAGACGATCTGTGACATCCTTCTGCAGAAAGGTCTCAGCGTCCACACCCTCACCCTACAGCTGCTCTCAGGAAAGCAGGTACATGGCAACGAAGGGGCAGAGCGATAAACACTCAGGAACACCTCCCAGTTCCAATTCTCAGCCTTGCCCCTCACAATGAAAACATTTTATGAAGGACAAACCTGAAACTCAGGAAGGGCAAACACTGGGTTGGCCAAAAAGTTCATCTGAGTTTTCCAAAAAATGTTATGGGAAACCCCAAACTAACTTTTTGGCCAACCCAGTAACTTATTTGCTCAAAGTCATGTAGATAGTCAATGCCAGACTCAGTTCTCAGACCTCAGTGTGTTTACCCCCAAATCTTACTTTATTTCTCTCTCTTCTTGCTCCCTCCACCTATACACACTATATACAACCCACATTTGTGTTTCTTCCCCTCTGTGTATGATCCATCATACGGGTGGTTCTATTAGTTTACTAGGGATGACACAATAGAATACCACAGGGAGGCTTCAACTACAGAAGTTTATTTTCTCAGCGTTGTTGAGGCTGAAGTGTAAGATCCGGATGTCACAGTTAGTTTAGGATTCACATTAACATTCCCACTTCAATTTAATTACCTCTTGAATGGCCCTATCTCTAAATACGGTCACATTCTGAGGCTCTAGGGGTTAGGTCTATAACATGAATTTGGAGAGAACACCATTCTGTCCATAACAGGAGTCCAGAATTGTACCTTCTACTTCTGCTATCCTTAATCTCACTCTTCCACCAAATAATCTCTTTCACCAAATTATGATAAAAATAACACAAATTAGTATTTAATAAGGTTTAGACTCTTTTGCAGATCTAAATTTAAAGTGAGAAGAACCTAGAAAAGTATTCACCCTGTCTTTATTGCTATCTACATCCTGCCTTTTGCTTAAAACACTCATTAAAAACAGTGAGTAATAATTAATGTCTTCTAATAGCATTAAGCCCATCCAATCCCAAAGAAAGGAAACGCCAAAGAATGCTCAAACTACCACACAATTGCACTCATCTCACACGCTAGTAAAGTAATGCTCAAAATTCTCCAAGCCAGGCTTCAGCAAAACGTGAACCGTGAACTTCCAGATGTTCAAGCTGGTTTTAGAAAAGGCAGAGGAACCAGAGATCAAATTGCCAACATCCTCTGGATCATGGAAAAAGGAAGATAGTTCCAGGAAAACATCTATTTCTGCTTTCTTGACTATGCCAAAGCCTTTGACTATGTGGATCACAATAAACTGTGAAAAATTCTGAAAGAGATGGGAATACCAGACCACCTGACCTGCCTCTTGAGAAACCTATATGCAGGTGAGGAAGCAACAGTTAGAATTGGACATGGAACAACAGACTGCTTCCAAATAGGAAAAGGAGTACGTCAAGGCTGTATATGTCACCCTGCTTATTGAACTTCTATGCAGAGTACATCATGAGAAACGCTGGACTGGAAGAAACACAAGCTGGAATCAAGATTGCCAGGAGAAATATCAATAACCTCAGATATGCAGATGATACCACCGTTATGGCAGAGAGTGAAGAGGAACTAGAAAGCCTCTTGATAAAGTGAAAGAGGAGAGTGAAAAAGTTGGCTTAAAGCTCAACATTCAGAAAACGAAGATCATGACATCTGGTCCCATCACTTCATGGGAAATAGATGGGTAAACAGTGGAAACAGTGTC
Organism: Bos javanicus; assembly: GCF_032452875.1. Taxonomy (NCBI): domain Eukaryota; kingdom Metazoa; phylum Chordata; class Mammalia; order Artiodactyla; family Bovidae; genus Bos; species Bos javanicus. The sequence goes on from NC_083876.1 coordinate 91,055,040, forward strand.
AGACTTTATTTTTTTGGGCTCCAAGATCACTGCAGATGAGGATTGCAGCCATGAAATTAAGAGATGCTTACTCCTTGGAAGAAAAGTTATGACCAACCTAGATAGCATATTCAAAAGCAGAGATATTACTTTGCCAACAAAGGTCCGTCTAGTCAAGGCTATGGTTTTTCCTGTGGTCATGTATGGATGTGAGAGTTGGACTGTGAATAAAGCTGAGTGCCAAAGAATTGATGTTTTTGAACTGTGGTGTTGGAGAAGACTCTTGAGAGTCCCTTGGACAGCAAGGAGATCCAACCAGTCCATTCTGAAGGACATCAGTCTTGAGTGTACTTTGGAAGGAATGATGCTAAAGCTGAAACTCCAGTACTTTGGCCACCTCATGCGAAGAGTTGACTCATTGGAAAGGACTCTGATGCTGGGAGGGATTGGGGGCAGGAGGAGAAGGGGACGACAGAGGATGAGATGGCTGGATGGCATCACTGACTCAATGGACATGAGTCTGGGTGAACTCCGGGAGTTGGTGATGGACAGGGAGGCCTGGCGTGCTGCAATTCATGGGGTCGCAAAGAGTCGGACACGACTGAGTGACTGAACTGAACCGAACTGATGCGCTAAGTACTACACTCATAGCACATACACTTATCACATACCGAGTTACTCTTCCCAACTTGCCCCTCTCACATGCACCCACTGACAAATATTACAACCAGCAAATAAAGAATTTCTCATAAGAATCCTACTGTTGAAAAGAAGAAAGGCACAGAGTTTCTTTGAAAACTGCCACTTAAGTGTAAATAGTTCTCTAGAAGCTTCAGCAATTCTTAGGGGGAGAGGGAGAAAAATAAAAGAGAGTGAAATGAAGAACGAAATGAGAACAGGATGAGAAGGGGCCAAAATCTATGATGCACATGCTTATATTCCTGTCTGAAATATTTTAATGAGGACTTCAAATGTTTATTTTCACCACTTAATTCATCGTTTTTACCAAACCTATTCAGAAGTCAGCATTCCTTCCCAAAGCAGTTTTTATATACAACAAAGAATAAAGTATACTTCATATTAACTTCAAACCTCCTCAAAAAGACATTAGTGAAAGAACTGTAAATATACCAGCCCCTACTGCAATACAATGGGAACAGTAATATGCACTTATAATTTCCATAAAGCAGTAATACTTCTGAAGGTTCTAATTTGTTAATTTTACAGGATAAGAATATTTTTCAACTTAAGATCAGTTACAATATTTGTAACTTAGGAACATGGGGCAGTCCATTAAAAATGAGTTACACAGTCTTCATAGTTCCCATTTCTAAAGTGTAAACAAGTACAATTATTTTTTTAAAAAAACAAGGAACTCCTTTACAAGTATGACAAGTCATCTTAGATGAGGAAAGTTCTGCAATGGGACATATGGGGAAGAAGGTTAATGTATGCTAAAACATTACTGTCTCTTCCAAGTAATATGATTTCCCCAAAAAAGAAAACTTAACCTTTATTAAACATTATGTATCTAGTGCTAGCTCCTTTATGGAGAAGCCTGGTGGGCTGCCGTCCATGGGGTCGCACAGAGTCGGACACGACTGAAGCGACTTAGCAGCAGCAGCTAGCTCCTTTCCATTCCCCCAAAATGTCTCTCAGATAGAGCTCTTCCCTGAGCTCTCTGTGTTAAACTAACCAGGACTCCAAATACCTCACAAATTTGTATTTATTTTGTGTGATTAACATTAATGTCTGCTCTACAGAAACCAGTATGGAGGTCCCTCAGAAAACCAGAAATAGAACTACCATATGAGCCAGCAATTCCACTCTGGGTATTTATCCAAAATAAATGAAAACACTAACTTGAAAAATACCTGCAGCCCCATGTTCACTGCAGTATTATTTACAATAGCCAAGACATGGAAACAACCTTCATGTCTACTGATGGGTGAATGGATAAAGAAAACGTGGTATACAGTTGTCCATCAGTGTCCAAGGGGAACTGGTTCCAGCACCAGCCAGGGGAGGATACCAAAATCCCCACATGCTCAAGTCTCCTAGTTAACTCTCTGTATATTTTGGGGGGCTCAAAAATCACTGCAGATGGTGACTGCAGCCATGAAATTAAAAGACGCTTACTCCTTGGAAGGAAAGTTATGACCAACCTAGACAGCATATTCAAAAGCAGAGACAGTACTTTGTCAACAAAGGTCCGTCTAGTCAAAGCTATGGTTTTTCCAGTAGTCATGTGTGGATGTGAGAGTTGGACTGTGAAAAAAGCTGAGTGCCGAAGAATTGATGCTTTTGAACTGTGGTACTGGAGAAGATTCTTGAGAGTCCCTTGGACTGCAAGGAGATCCGACCAGTCCATCCTAAAGGAGATCAGTCCTGGGTGTTCATTGGAAGGACTGATGTTGAAGCTGAAACTCCAATACTTTGGCCACCTGATGAGACGAGCTGACTTATTGGAAAAGACTCTGAGGCTGGGAAAGGTTGAAGGCAAGAGGAGAAGGGGATGACAGAGGATGAGATGGTTGGATGGCATTACCGACTCAATAGACATGAGTTTGAGTAAACTCTGGGTGTTGGTGATGGACAGGGAGGCCTGGCGTGCTGCGGTTCATGGGGTCGCAAAGAGTCGGACACGACTGAGCGACTGAACAGACATGACTGAGCGAATGAACTGAACTGAACTGATACACCTCTCAGGTTCACCCAACCTTGGATCATGTAGTACTCCATGTACTTATGGAAAAAAATCTGCACATAAGCAGACTTGTGCAGTTAAACCCATGTTGTTTAAGGGTCAACTGTGTGTGTGTGTGTGTGTGTGTGTACACTCACACAATGGAATATTACTTGGCCATAAAAAAGAAAATTCTGCCGTTTATGACAGCATGGATGGGCTTAAAGGGCATTTTGCCAAGTGAAATAAGTTAGAGAAAGAAAAATATTACATGTTCTCACTTACATGTGGAATAGTAAAAGAAACTCTTAAAAAAAAAAAAAAAAAAAAAGCCCACAGATACAGAGAACGTATTGGTGGTTGCCAGAGGTGAGGGAAGGCAGGGGAAGGGGGCAGCAAAGGCAGTGCCAGTGGGAAGACGGGGTATGGGTGAAGGTGGCCAAGGGTACAAACCTCCATTTGTAACAAATTGGGATGTACTCATTTGATAGAATAGAGAGCAGCAAATGGAATGAACTATTACCGATACATAAAACAGCAAAAATTAATGCACACATCACATACTGTGATGAATAAAAGGATCCAGATTCCTAAGGGAGCATGTCATTCGATGCCATTGACAAGAAGTTCTGGAACAGACAAAAGTAATCTACAGGGAAAGAAATCAGAGCCATGGTTGTCTCTGGGGAGAGGAGAGGATGAGGGATTGATTGTCATGGGGCACAAGGGAAATACTTCATATCTTGGTAACAGTGTGGGTTACGTGAAAACATGCATCTGTTAAAACTCACAGAACTCTAACTAACCCTTCTGAGCTGTACATTTCACTACGTGGGGACGATACTTCGATCAAATAACCTAAAGCTCAGGAGATAATTAGACAATATTATTTTGATGAAATGAAAATTAAACCTGAAAACAAATAAAGTAATAAAATGGGGAAAATTCAGGGACTTCCCTGGTGGTCCAGTGGTTAAGACTTTCCTTTTCAAGGCAGCGGGTTCAGGTTCAATTCCTGGTCAGGGAGCTAGTAATATCCCACAAGCCTCAGAGCCAAGTAACCAAAACATAAAACAGAAACAAGATAGTAACAAATTCAATAAAGACTTCAAAATGCTCCACATACAAAAAATGTGGCTTCCCTGGTGGTTCAGTGGTAAAGAATCCACCTGTCAACGCAAGAGACACGGGTTCAATCCCTGATCCGTAAAGATCCCACATGCCACAGAGCCACTGAGCTCATGTGCCACAACGACTGAGCCTGTGCTCCAGAGTGGGAACCACAGCTACTGAAGCCCGTGTGCTCGACAACCTGTGCTCCACCACAACGAGAGGTCACTGCAGTGAGAAGCCCGAACACCGCAACGAGAGAAGTAGCCCCTGCTCACTGCAACAAGAGGAGGTCCGAGCAGCAACGAAGACCCAGCACAGCCAAAAACAAAAATACATAAAATTATATTTTTTCATCTTAAAAAAATAAATAAACAAAATTTAGCAAATTCATTTCACTCTTCCTCTCAAGAAGTGTAAACTCAAGATTATGGGTGCAATGGAAGCTGCAATTTTGTTTTCATTTCTACTTTTCCATACAACATGCTTCTGAAATCAGTAATTACCTTCCCCTGCCCCATTCTGGCCCATGAACTTCATCATCCAGAACCTACAGAAATATGGAGTTCTGTTTCAACAGATCTACTAGCTGTGTTAGTAGAACTCTCTGTCTCCAATTGAGTGCCTTCCAGGAAGACTGTCAGGGATAAGGCTGAATGTATGACTTTTGCCTTATACAGTGACTTTAGAAACTAACAGTGGATAAGCTAAAAGTCCATAGTAATTTTTCCTATGTGAGTTGGTAAGTAATATACTCTAGATTCAAGTATATAACTGAATTCCAATCATATGATTCTTAGCACTCTGGTTATAATTAAATGTACTGCCTGTCATTGAAGTATTTTAAAACTCTCCCTAATCCTTTCTTTTTCCTCCCCCTCCCAAAAAAACATGAACTATTTATACAACTTTCTGTCTCTTCATTTGGTTTTACTTATCTGGACTCCTAAGCCTTGCATGGTAAATTTCAGACCTATAATTTGTGGCTTCCTTCTTCCAAGATTTCTCCAGAGTCATTCTCATGTGACTGGTTTTCTAGTTAAATATTTACACATATACATGGGGTACACAGGCAGTTCACATTTGACATGATTTAACAGCATCTACATCTGTTTCTCATCATAACATGACTGGAAAATGTGCCTGCTAAACATTTTTAAAATATATTTGTGCAAAACATTGTTTCTAATCTCATCTTGAGACATTTCTGCATAAAGAAAATAGAAATAAGATGGCCTGTCTCTGATTCCTTAATTCCGTTCCTCTGGCTTCAGGGTCCTCTCTTGCTATCAATCATTACTTCCCAAGCTTAATCAAAGTATGCATCATGTCTTTTTTTAATCTGTGAATGAGAAGCACAAAATTAAGTTGAGATATGAAGGCAAAAATATCTTGTTAAAAAGCCCCCCAAACAACAACTGGCTTCAGTGGTAACCCCAAGATTAGCAAGGCTTCATCTGAATAAAGCCTCTGATGATTCAAACCTGTCTGAAGCCTGTTTCATGTTCCCAGTGCACAACTTCAAGCATGAGTTTTCCAAATTAAAAAAAAAAAAAAAAAAAGGCGAGAGAAAATTCTTCGCTTTCAAGAGGTAATCATTCCTAGGTACCCCAAATTTCAAACCACAACACAAACATGTCTTCTAATTCTTCCCTGCTTTATTTTTTAAAGTCAAACATATTTTAAGTTCATACACTTTTCCAGAAATATAAGGCACAGTTAAATCATGAGAGCATACTCTTTAGAACACTAAGTTAGAATAAATTGATCCTATCTGATTATCATTCTATTGTTTAGGGTTTTAACCCAGAAATATTTCTCACTTTTATTCATGTGTTATCATAAGCAATAACAAAGCAAGATAAAAAGAACAAAAACAAAAACTCTCGAGTGCACTATAAAGCCTGGAAGCAAACCTCAGTTCATATGTAGTCAAGAAGCAAAAATAAAAAGAATAACTGTTTTCAGAGATTTGGGACTTATATTTCCAAATTGTGTCTGACTAAAGATCTTGATTTTTCTTTCTTTTATTTTTCGTGGTTATCTTTTGGCCATTTAATAGCTCATTTCACTCTGGAAGGAAAGTGATTGAATGAAAAAAGGGAGATTTAAAAAAAAGAGAGAGATGAGACTAAAATGAATATAATTGACCTCAACAGCCCCGAGGAAAAGCTTTATTTTCAAGAAGCCTGGAACATCCAGCTAATAAAGCTTTTGGTGCATCTGAGAATTTAAATAATCCTTAATATTCTTAATTCCTGTCACACTGATTTAAAAGTGTAATAGTAGACATACTATTTTTAGACATTCTGTTAAGAAATAATATGAAAAGTTGCTCAAATCCAGAAATCACAGTATATACTCAGAGCACCTCTTAGAATATATTTCCTCAAACAAACAAATATACATATTTACATATTCAGTTCAGTTCAGTTCAGTCGCTCGGTCACGTCCGACTCTTTGGGACCCCATGAATCGCAGCACTCCAGGCCTCCCTGTCCATCACCAACTCCCAGAGTTCACTCAGACTCACGTCTATCAAATCAGTGATGCCATCCAGCCATCTTATCCTCTGTCGTCCCCTTCTCCTCCTGACCCCAATCCCTCCCAGCATCAGAGTCTTTTCCAATGAGTCAACTCTTCGCATGAGGGCCAAAGTACTGGAGTTTCAGCTTTAGCATTATTCCTTCCAAAGAAATCCCAGGCCTGATCTCCTTCAGAATGGACTGGTTGGATCTCCTTGCAGTCCAAGGGACTCTCAAGAGTCTTCTCCATCACCACAGTTCAAAAGCATCAATTCTTCGGCGCTCAGCCTTCTTCACAGTCCAACTCTCACATCCATACATGACCATAGGAAAAACCATAGCCTTGACTAGACGGACCTTTGTTGGCAAAGTAATATCCCTGCTTTTGAATATGCTATCTAGGTTGGTCATAACTTTCCTTCCAAGGAGTAAGTGTCTTTTAATTTCATGGCTGCAGTCACCATCTGTAGTGATTTTGGAGCCCCAAAAAATAAAGTCTGACACTGTTTCCACTGTTTCCCTATCTATTTCCCATGAAGTGATGGGACCCGATGCCATGATCTTCATTTTCTGAATGTTGAGCTTTAAGCCAACTTTTTCACTCTCCACTTTCACCTTCATAAAGAGGCTTTCTAGTTCCTCTTCACTTTCTGCCATAAGGGTGGTGTCATCTGCATATCTGAGGTGATTGATATTTCTCCTGGCAATCTTGATTCCAGCTTGTGTTTCTTCCAGTCCAGCGTTTCTCATGATGTACTCTGCATAGAAGTTCAATAAGCAGGGTGACAATATACAGCCTTGACGTACTCCTTTTCCTATTTGGAAGCAGTCTGTTGTGCCATGTCCAGTTCTAACTGTTGTTTCCTGACCTGCATACAGATTTCTCAAGAGGCAGGTCCGGTGGTCTGGTATTGCCATCTCTTTCAGAATTTTTCACAGTTTATTGTGATCCACACAGTCAAAGGCTTTGGCATATTATATGTTAATAAAATAATACACGTGAAACACATATATGTACATGTTGGCTTTGGTTTGGCATTTCTACACTTTAAATATTTATGCTAGCTTTAGAAGAAGGTAAAGAATTACAATATGTGAATAAATAAAACCTACAGATGATCCAGTATTCTTGCTTGGAAAATCCCATGGATAGAGGAACCTGGCAGGCTACAGTCTATGGGGTCGCAAGAGTGGGTCATGACTGAGCAACTAAGCACACAGATGATCCAACTTTTTTATCCATGAACTTTCATTACATACTAGATAAATATTTCAATAAAAAAGATACTACATACATTTAATTTTTTTTAACTTTTGAAGAATTAAAACATGATGAGGATCAAAACGACCCAAAAAGCCTTTTAAAACTTTCCAGGAAGTAGAGAAGGGAATATTTCCCAACTCTTTTAAAGAAGGCAGCAGAACTCAGATATGAAAAACTAACAGAGACATTATAAGAAAAGAAAATTGTAGACCAGTACCCCTCATGAACACAGATGTAAAAATTCTTAATAAAATACTGGCAAGTTGAATTCAGTTACATATAGAAAGTATATTATATTATGACTGTGGGAAGTTTATCCCAGGCTTAACAATTGAAAAGCAATCAATATATATCACCATATAAACAGAATAATAGGAGAAAATCTCATGATCATCTCAATAGATACAGAAAGTGTGTGCACCAAAAACTCAAGCTCACATCATGAAAAGATCAGGAACAAGGTGAGGAAAGAAACATTCTCACCACTTCTATTCACCATTGTACTCAAGAAGCTACCCAGTGCAATGGGGCAAGAAAAAATTTTAAACAAATTCTACAGAATGGAAGGGAAAAAGAAAAACTCTTCATTTGCAGATGGCATGAACATTTTGAAAGGAAATCCTATGGAAATTAAAACAAACAGAAAAGCTCTTAGAACTAACTGAATTATCAAAAGGTGGGATAGAAGGTAAATATAAAGTATAAATTTTGTATCTATGTTCTAACAATAAAAACTGGAAATGGAAATAAATTATAAACTAATGACATTTATAATAGCATCAAAAAATATAAAATGGGGGAGGACATTTGTTCAAGATGGCAGAGTAGAAGGACGTGCACTCAAAATAGGGATAAATCTAACAAAAGATGTGAAAGACTTAACAATAAAATGCAAAAAATAGGGCGAGGAGAATTAAAGATCTAAAGAAATGGAAAGATATGCCTTATTCAAGAGTCAGAAGACTCAATATTGTTAAGATGTTAATTCTCTTTGAATTGATTTATCAATTCAAATCACACCCAATCAAAATTCCAGCAGATTTTTTTAACTGATAAACTGACTCTATTATTTTTATTAAATGCAAAGGAGCTAAAAAAGACAAAACAACTTTATAACAATACGAGTTACTCACCTAGTGTGGATTCATTGTAAAGCTAAAGTAATCAAGACAGTATAGTATGACATGAAGCATGGCAAATAGATCAATGGAAAAAAGCAGCAAGTCCAAAAATAAATCTACAAATATACGGTCAATTGATTTTTGATAAAACTGCATAAGCAGCTCAACAGAGAAAGCATAATCTTTTCAACAAATGGTGATGGAACAATTGAATATCTAGGTGCAAAAAAGAAAAAAAAAAACATATTTGATTCATATCTTTCTCTGTATACAAAACTGACTCAAAGTGAATCATACACCTAAAGGTAAAACCTGAAAGTATAAAATTTGTAGAGGAAAAGATAGGAGCTTTTATTAAAATAACTTCTATTTCTCGAAAGACATTTTTAAGGGAATAAAATGACAAACTATATGTGATGAAATGTTCATATTCAGAATATTTAAAGACATCTCAAAACTCAGTAAAACAACCCAATTTTAAAAATGGGCAAAAGATGTGAACAGAAACTTTACAAAAGAAGACAGAGGTCAACTAAGCATTTGCAAAGATGTTCAGTGCTATTACTCATTAGGGAAACGAAAATTAAAAACACAGTGTTTCCCCTACATACCTAATAGAATGGCTAAAGTTAAAAATATTGGTCTCACTAGGCCTCAGTGTAGAAATGGAGCAAACAGAATGCTCTTACATTACTGGTGGGAATATAAAAAATGGTCCAATCACTTCGGAAAACCAGTAGTTTCTTTAAAAGTTAAACATACACCACCTACACCCCAGCCATTCTACTCCTGGATACTTATCCAAGAGAAATGAAAGTATATGTATGTTCAAAGATATGTACACAAATGTATATAGCAGCTTTATTTGAAATAGCCAAACACTGGAAACAACCTAAATATATATCAATAAGTAAATGGATAAACAAAATTGTGGTATACCCACTCAATGAAATATTGAAAGTGAAATGTGGAAGTGTTGGTTACCCAGTTGTGTCTGACTCTGCAGCTTCATGGACTGTAGCCCACCAGGCTCCTCTGTTCATGGGATTCTCCAGGCAGGAATACTGGAGTGGATAGCCATTCCCTTCTCCAGAGGATCTTCCTGACCCAGGGTTTGAACCCTGGTCTCCTGACCTGCAGGCAGATTCTTTACCATCTGCACTACCAGGGAAGGCCGCAACAGAATATTGAACCATTATAAAAATAAATAAATTTGAATATTAATACATGGTAATAAGAGCAATGTCTCAAAATAATTATGATGAGTGAAAAATAAGTCAGACAAAAAAGATAAAATTCTAGAAAATGTAAAATAATCTATAATATAAAGCAGATCAGTGGTTACCTGAGGATGTGGAAAATAAGGAAGGGCTGGTGAGAGGGATTACATTTTCTTGATTGTGATGACAGTTTCATTGGTGTAGATATATGTTAAAACTTACCAAACTGCATACTTTAAATTGTGCCATTTATTAAACATCAATCACTCCTCAATAAAGGGCTTCCCAGGTAGAACAGTGGTAAGAATCTGCCTGCCAATGCAGGAGACACAAGAGATGCAGGTTCAACCCCTGCATCAGGAAGATCCCCTGGAGAAGGACATGGCAACCCACCCCAGTGTGCTTGCCTGAAGAATCCCATGGACAGAGGAGCCTGGCGGGCTACAGTCCAGGGGGCCTCCAAGAGTCGGACACGACTGAGCGACTGAGCACAACACAGCACACGTACCTCAACAAAGCTGGTTTTTTTTTCTTTCCTAACATCCGAGTATGAAATTAGTGTCCATAAATTTAAGAAACGGAAAGAAGGCCAGTGTAGCTAGGAACAGAATGAGTGAGAGGGAATTAAAAGGCAAAATCAGAGGTAAGCGGGGCCAGACCACATGTGTCTTTATAGGCTCAGTCAGTTGTGTGAAATACATTCAAATGGAGGATTATAAACAGAGCAGTAACATGATCTCATTTATGTGAAATGCTCCTTGAGCCTTTTCCAGGATACAGTATAGTTGGAATCATATAGCATGTAATCTCAGATTGGCTTCTTTCACTTACTAAAATTCACTTCAGAAGCCTCAATGTCTTTTGATGACTTGGTAGCTCATTTCTTTTCAGCATCAAATAATATTCCATTATCTGGATGAACCATAGTTTATGCATCCATTCCCCTGTTAAAGACATCTTAGTTGATTCCAAGTTTTGGCAATTGTGAATAAAGTTGCTATAAACATGTATTGAGGTTTTTATATGGATATAAGTTTTCAACTCCTTCAGGTAAAATCCAAGGAGTGCAACTGAAGGATAATATGATACGAATATTTCAGTTTAGTAAGAGACTGACAAACTGACTTCCAAAACTGGCTGTCCATATTTTGCATTCTCATCGGCAATGTATGAGAATTCCTGTTGCTCCAGATCCTCACAGGTATTTGGTGTTGGCAGTGCTTTGGGATTTTGACCATTCAGATGGATGTGTAGACGTATCTCCCTGTCTTAATTTGCATTTCCCTAACAAGATAAGATGTTGAGTATCTTCATACACATTTGTCATCTGTATCTTTGGTAAGGTATATGTTCAGATATTTTGCTAATTTTTTAATCACATTGTTTGTTTTCTACTTGTTGAATTTTAAGAGTTCCTTGTATATTTGGGGTTGTAGTACTTTATCAGATATGCCTTTTGTAAATATTTTCCCCAAGTCAGTGGCTTGTGTTATTCTCTGACAATGATTATATTTTAATGTAACTCATTTGATACTGATTATGCCTTCCGTCCACTAAATCTAGCTCTGCTCTGCTCTGCTAAGTCGCTTCAGTCGTGTCCGATTCTGTGCGACCCCATAGACGGCAGCCCACCAGGCTTCCCCGTCCCTGGGATTCTCCAGGCAAGAACACTGAGTGGGTTGCCATTTCCTTCTCCAAGGCATGAAAGTGAAAAGTGAAAGTGAAGTCACTCAGTCGTGTCCGACTCTAGCAACCCCATGGACTGCAGCCTACCAGGCTCCTCCATGGGATTTTCCAGGCAAAAGTACTGGAGTGGGTTGCCATTGCCTTCTAGGTGTATATAGAAAAATGAATAACATAAAAATCAAAATATTACCAGAAACACAAAATAACAAAATATGCTAAGATGTACTGTTTTCTAAGAAATAGCTTCTATTCATATATATACTGAAGAAAGATCAGAAATCCAGTGAGACTCTTGGAAAATCAGTGCAATTTGTTAGTAAGTCAGACTTTTCAGGTAATTGTAGGCATCCCCAGAATCATGGAGCACAAAATAACAGAAAGATAGAAAGCATGGAAATGGAATTATACAATACTGTTTGATATTTTGTTCCCTGCAATCATCCTATTTGGCATTTAAAAATTACGAAAAATTTTCCTAATGTCTTCCTAATGAAGATGATTGTTTTGTTTTATTTTCATGGGGAAAATGCAGGAAATCAGTTTAAATAAACATCTTTGTTAATTCTTATTTATGTAGCTGAAAATGTTAAAGAAAGAAATAAACATTTCCAGTCTTAGATATGGTCAATAATGTCAAAATCTTGCTTATCAGGTCATCTTCCTCATATACTTTTATATGTTGGGCATTTTCCATAATAACAATGTTAATTTTTTTTAATAAATGTTTGGAACTTCCCTGGTGACTTAGATGGTAAAGAATCTACCTACAATGCAGGAGAGCTGGGTTTGATCCCTGGGTCATGAAGATCCCTGTGGAAAAGAATGGCTACCCAGTCCAGTATTCTTGCCTGGAGAACTCCATGGACAGGGGAGCCTGGAGGGCTAAAGTCCATGGGGTCACAAAGTCCATATGCTAAAATTTAGCAATATGACTTAGTCAACTGAGTAGCTGTGTGGAAAACATCTTAAAAAGCTGTTTCACCAATGTAACTTTCAGGTAAATAAAAATTTTGAATGCATAAAATAAAATAACAAAACTATTAAAAGTAGGTATAGGAGAATTTATTTCCTTCTGGAGATGAGAAAGTTTTTCTAAACAATACACAAAACCCAGATTCCAAAAAGATTAGTGAATGTGATGACATAAAAGTTTTTTTCTGCACAGAAAAAAATAACATGCAAAGTCAAAAGACAAATGATCAACTGGGAAAAATATTTCAACACATGTGACAATGAGCTCATTCTTTTAATGTAAAAAGACCTCTTACAAATCAGTTATAAAAGACCATTAAACCAATAGAAAAATTAAAAAAGAACTTAGAGGCGGTTCATAGAAAACAAGCACGAAAGCTTTGCAACAAATAAAAAGACAACCTCAATCATAAAGAAATGAAAAGCAAAATGGAAATGTTATATGAATGCTCAGTTATTGGAAAGCAATTCTTAAAATATACGTCATTAAGAGTATTTAAGTGAAAAAAGTTTAAGATGTAGCATGATCTATGTAGTACACCTCTATCCGTGCTAAATAACTAAATACATATCTATATGCATTGGAGAAGGCAATGGCACCCCACTCCAGAACTCTTGCCTGGAAAATCCCATGGACAGAGGAGCCTGGTAGGCTGCAGTCCATGGGGTCTCGAAGAGTCGGACACGACTGAGCGACTTCACTTTCACTTTCCACTTTCATGCATTGGAGAAGGAAATGGCAACCCACTCAGTGTTCTTGCCTGGAGAATCCCAGGGATGGCGGAGCCTGGTGGGCTGCCGTCTATGGGGTCGCACAGAGTCGGACACGACTGAAGCGACTTAGTAGTAGTATATGCATATCTATATATACACATATACGCATTATGCTTAAATACTTTCCATATGTATTGAAATACATCTGTATGTTCTATATGCATAGAATATTCTAGAACATTGTATAAACTGGTGACGGTGGTTGCTTTTATAGTGGAAGCCTGGAAATCCAGTGTGAGTAGTAAATATAACTTTCCATCCTGTGTGCTTTATATAAAGTCTAAATTTTTAAATGGATGTCTGTATTACCTTTTCAGTGAAAAATAACTAGTTGATTTAAAAAAGCTAAATTAATACATTCAACAGATATTTCTTTGTGTCAGTCACTGTTCAAATGCTAAGAATATAGGTGATGGAAAACCAACATAAATCTCTGTCCCCAGCTCTAACATGGTCCCGAGGGGAGAACCATAAAAGTCTCTAATGAATTCTGTTCAGTCGTTATTTTTTGACAGCAACTTCACAAATGTTTTCTTTGGATATGTGCCCTTCTCAATGTAAGGGAATATACTGAGTCTTACATACAATAGTAACTATAGACACGCATTCCGTGGAACTGACACAATTGTCATCATCATAATTTGGATAGGCTTTGTCAAGTTAGAAGAAACAAGAAGAGATACATGATTCATACCTCCATATGTATTTATATCATTTTAGAACTTCATTGTGGAGAAGGAAATGGCAACCCACTCCAGTATTCTTGCCTGGAGAATCCCAGGGACAGAGGAGCCTATGACATAGGCTGCCATCTATGGGGTCGCACAGAGTCGGGCACAACTGAAGCAACTTAGCAGCTGCAGCAAAACTTCATTGTCCTTGGAGCAAAACATTTCTAACCTCTGTTTTACAATTTATCTATTGAGAGTGTAGAAGCCTCTCACTCCCTTATTGCTTATTATTCATTATTTTAGAATTCAAACCTAAACTATGTCACGAAGATTCAGGACTAAAAGCATCCCAAAGACTTTTACTATCATTCATACACACAAAATTTTCACCAGTGGCCTAAGTTTTCATTTCCATTGTATCTCTATGTCTTTTTCTCTAGATATAGAACAACTATGCCAACAAAATGTAAAATTACAGCTGTTAAGAATTTGCTTCACTTATTAAAAATGTATATTTTAGTTAAAGAATGGAGTAGCTAAAGACCAATATTCTAAAATATAGTGGATGAGCACAAGGCTTGCTCAGTGTTTGGTCATAAAGGGATTTCTTGGCCAATAAACTGGAAAAAGCTGCATATTAAGTTTCCCCACAATTAAAAATTTTCCCCACGTTGGAGAGTAACAGCACCTGTTAGCAAATTAGTCCTCTAAAAAAATTCTTCAAGGAAGAATTGTGCTTAACTCTGAGCCTCTGTTTCTTTCTTTCTTCTCTATGTTAATAAATAGATTTCCTGCCATCAGAGGAAATTATCATCTGTTCTCAAAGCAGGACACGTTTCCATTTTTAATCGTTGCTTTCCTCTCAGCAAACTCTAGGGTACTTCCTGGCCCTAGGAAGTCATGTTGTCATATTTCCTATTAGCTCACAGCTACTTCCAGCTTCTATTGGTAAGAATTACAGCATAACATACCTCTGTCACAAGGAGCTCACTCTTGGTCCCCTGGTAAGAAGAAAGTGAAGACTGAACATGTGTGTGCTTAAAACAACTGAAATTCAATACTACCTACCAGATTATTTCCTCTTAAGGATAATCCTCTCTGAGAGAGCACAGGAATAACCAATAACAACAAATGCAATCTCTCTTTTTTTTAAGCATGGAACAAAAGAGATCCAGTTCAAACCACTTCCTCAAAATAAAATAGGATGGGAAACAACCTTCTTGCTAACAGAATACCAATGGGACTTTTAAAATTACAGCCTCTCTTTCAGCTAACACTTTGCCCAAGAAAGTTTTATTGGATTCAATGTTAAAATAAATCCAAGAATTTTCTCTTACAAGTATGTTCAGACATGGATCCAAGCCTTCCAAAGTTCTGTTAGCTCTTGACTTTTATTGTTACGCCTTGCTTTCAAAGCTTCCTGGACTGAAACAGTCTACCAGCTAAAGGTGAACCTTAATGAAAGAATTCTTTGTTTCCATTTTTTTTTTAAAGGCGATGTTGTCACCAACAAAATCCCACTACAATTTCCTTAATTCACATGCAGAACAAACACGGGCTTCCCAGATGGTGCTAGTGACAAAGAACCTGCCTGCCAGTGCAGGAGACATAAGAGAAGTTGGTTTGATCCTTGCGTCGGAAAGATCCCCTGGAGGAGAAAAATGGCAAGCCACTCCACCTGGAGAAACCCATGGAAGGCTGCAGTCCATAGGGTGGCAAAGAGTCGGGCATGACTGAAGCGACTTAGCAAGCACGCAGGACGTACGTGACTGAAAAATCAGGGACCATGACGTTTTCATACTTTAGGAGACAGACACTTGACCTAACATTTGATAACTTTTTATGAGGCAAATTCACCTTCTGGTGAAAGCCTGTGAGTGACAAATATTTATCTGAGAATCTAAGCTTATCAAGAAGCTAAAACTGGTCATTTTGTTTAAGGGTGTGCTTAAGAACTTTTTGATTAAAAAAAAAAAAACCTTGAAAACTTTGAAGAGATTTCTCTCCCTTGGCAAACAGAACTGGAGACTCAAGTATTTTGTCTCCAGTTCTGCTTGAATTGCCACGTCTTCTCTGCCAGCTGGGCGCCCTCCCCCAGCCCCATCTGTGCAGCTTGCTAAATCACTGAGGAAACCACTAGGCACAAAGTCAGCACAAATAACCCTCCGAGCCCAAGAGAAGCTGTCACTTAATAAGAGAGCCCGAGGAGAGAAAGGGAGATTGGGTAGGGGCTCTGTTAAAAAAAAAAAAAAAGCACATTACAAGGTAAAGAAAAATTATCAGTAAAGATCTGTGTAATCAGGAGGTTTCCCCCAAAACCTTACAACATCTCAATGTTCAGCTGATCTTGAAGCAGGTCTGGTGGGGGGTGCCCTGGAGAGGATCATGATTGGAAAGACTTGAAAGAAATTTCTTCTAATGAAAAAGCCAGCATTAGCTGCTGCCCTGTGGAAATACAGGCTTGTCTCTCATCCAAAGTGCCCAAACCCAGATCGACTTCCTTTTCTGACGGCCTTTGGAGTGTTACTGAAACTCAAGTCATGGGTTGGCTCCTCAAATGAGCCAGTTTGCTTAGATGTCTTATCAGTCACAGACTCAACCTTAGTGCCTTGTACAGGCACAGCCTTGAGAGAGATGAGGATTAGGAGAGAGGAAGGATGAAATGAGGGAAATCTACCATCTTCACACACACAGGACAATACCGCATTGTACTGAAAAACATTTTAAATCAGAAAAAACGCTGAACGAATCTTCAAGAATAAATGCTGCAGTCTTTGTTGCCGGGCAGTTGACATTTAGAGGGTCTAGACTAAGTGTTTATCAGCTTGAAGTTGTGGGACAGATGAGCCAAACAGTTTGGCAACCAAAACTAGCTCCCAGTCGGAACCGGCTAATTCACACAATGGCACTGTAACTCATAACGACTGAAAGACTTTTCCTTTCCAAGAATGTGTTCATGTTAACCCAGATTTAACAGTGGAGAGTCTGGGAGTCAGGAAACCTAAGCAGTGAACTGAGCGTTACCTCTAACGAGCTGCTCACACTTGAGAAATCACAAAAGCTCTTTGGACCTCCATTCCCTATCCATAAAGTGATCAATGGAGACCAAATGGAGTCCACGGTCCCTCTGAGCCAAAATAGGTTTGGTGTCTGATCCTATGCAGTAGGCACTGACATCAGGCCTCCAACACAGGTGGGGAGAGGGCTTCTGAAACATTCAATATAAGCTAAGGATACTTGCTCAATGGGATGACCCAGGCTAGGACACAGTGAGGAGCAGAAGATAATTAGGCTTGAAATCAAACTTTACCTAAATGATAAATCAGTAGAGACAACTCACTGATAAAGCAATAGGATGCTCCAGAGGCAGAAACATCCTATAAGAAGCAGTAGACTAGATTAGAGCCTCAGTTCAGTTCAGTTCAGTTCAGTGGTTCAGTCGTGTCCAACTCTTCACAACCTTGGACAAGTCACTTCACCATTCTGAGCCTCAGTTTCCTCCATGGGTCCATTACTATCTTCCCTGCACACAGCACAAAGTCGATCTAAGAAAATGTGCACAAGCACCCTTGGGTGATTGTAGACATCATAGCTCAGAGGTTCCACATGAAGAGGCATTTAGGATTTAGAAGGAGGTCTCCTTCCCAAAAAATAAAACAAAAACAAACAAAAGGGTGGAAGAACATTTTTTGAGTAAACAGGTTCCAACTTTCCCACTTATAAAATATGGACACTGAAATGTCAATCGGTGAAACTTCAGTGACTCAGACGGTAAAGAATCTGCCTGCAATTCAGGAGACTCATGTTTGAGCCCTGGGTCGAGAAGATCCCCTGGAGACGGGAATGTGTCTACCCACTCCAGTATTCTTGCCTGGAGAATTCCATGGACAGAGGAGTCTGACATGGCTATATAGTCCATGGGGTCACAAAGAAGTCAGACAGAACTGAGTGACTCTCTCACTTTCACTTCACTTTACTTTCTCTAGGCTCTCCAAGAGAACAGGGAGCAGACTGTTCACTGGAAATGACAGCATGATAAAAAAGATTGCTAAACCCAAGTCTTTATCATATTTACTCAAAGCCCCAGACCACGCAAGGCATTCAAGGAAGCAAAAAAGTCAGAGAATCTCTGCTTTACACCAGGAAGCAGGACACATTCTGAGAGGCAAGGCGATCGGTAGGGTTCAGCAGAGGGATTAGTCCAATATGCCCAGCTAATCCTGAAAAAGAGGCCCAGAAACCTGGGAGTAAGGGTAAAGAAAAAAAATAGGGCACAGCCAAGATTTCCTGGGGGCTACTGATTGGGTGAACAGGTAGAGGAAAAGAAGACAGTGTTTCTTGCATGAATAACTAAGAAGAGAAGTCTAGGAAGAGAAGTATTAGACAACAAAGCTACCTTGTCCTAGAAAATATCAATACAAGTGTGATTCGACAAAGCAAAATTAACCCCTAAATGAGGGGGGAAGAGAGCTTAATGATTTTTAAAAATTATACCCAACCAAGTTTATTTGTTTTGATCAGCTCTCCATGAACTCTCAAAAGAACATAAGGAGAACAACCAGAGAATATTGAGCATTCAATTCTAAACACATGTAATGTAATAGAAATACAATTTTAATATGTCAGAGTATAGTTGTATCTCTTTTTTTTTCAAATACACACACATATAAAGAAAAAGGACAAAGTATTGAAATTTTTGCACCAAAATGTTAACTATGTTTAGTTCAATATGGTAGGAAAATGGGAAATATTTATCTTTTCCTTGTTTATTTGCATTTTGACAATCAAGATGCATTATATGTATGCTAAAAAAATAAGTATTTTTAAAAACAAGCAGTAAATAGCATGATAGTTGATAATATAAATTTAACATGAGGTTGAATGCAAAGTATTTGCCTAAATAAATCTTTTATACTATCCTTTTATCTAATTTGGTATTTACAAATCTTTTTTTCTCAAGAACTTCTTCTGGTCTTATAATAAATAGAAACCATGAAAGGAGACTATTCAAACACACCTCAAAATCCTGCCTGCCTAACTTTTAATGTCTATTTTGTTCCCCTTTCCAATTTGAATGAGGCTTTGTCCCAAGCCTCCTCAGCTATGATCTGGAAATGTCTTTAGAAATAAGATATTCCTCAGCACTTGGGCAAATCGGTGACAAGCACTCCTGACATTATATTCTTCACCCAAACAAGCATCCTCTGGCCTAAATGGAGTTCGATGACATATACTCCAGCCTGGGGATGAGAGGAGAGGGCAAGAAGCACAAATCAGCCTTATCTAAAAATAAGAAATCTCGTGGCATCCTTTTCCCTCTTCCCTCAAGGCAGCCATATGTTAAATTCTGGTGCCAGAATCAAAGGTTGGGCTTTGTTGGGGTTGGGCTCCCGCCTACACTACTTTCTGCGTGACCTTCAGCCAAGTTCTTAAACTCTCTGAACCTGTTTCTTCATCAGGTGAAGGGGAGGTAGCACTTTCCAGAGTGATTCGATTGAGAAAATTAGACAAGGATTATACTGCCTTTAACACCTTCCCTGGGAGGCAGCAAGTACACGTTAACTCTTAGTGATAACAGTAGTGCCAATCACACAGCTGGGAACGTGGGAACCAATGCAGCCTGCCTGAGAAACAGCAGTTGGAAACAAGGAGCCCTCACGAACCCTATTTTCTGGCTTCACTCCAAAGCTCACCTCAGTGGCGCTCACTGCCCAGGAAGTTCTAAACACTGTAGAGGAGACCTCACTGGCCAGGGGCTTCCATCCATTGGCAAAAGGCCCAGGTCCATGGTAAGAAACATGAGGCTGTGGGGAACAGACGGCAATGCTCAGTATCTGAACTCCATCCGGGACTGAGAGGAGACTCTTGCTAACCCACACCCAACATAGATCACAGAGGAGTAAGTGTTTAATGCAAAGTGGAAACGACCCCACGTCTAGGACTCTGCTGCTCCCAGGAACACCAAACTGAAAAGCAAGTCCCTTCCGAAGGAATAGCCGAGCCTTGCTTGCTCTGCTCACTTACTCCGCTAAGTGGTCTGGGATCTCTCTCCTCTTGATGGCTTCTCAGGACAGGATAGCTGGGGATCTGATGTTCTTGTCAAGGCAACTGATCTGTACTTCACTCTGGAATGCTGGTGAGCGTCCACAAAATAAATTGTGCCTACTGCGTACCTCCAACCCTGCCCGACAATTCCCTCTAAGTCCCTGTTGCCTACGCAAAAAAGGTTCCAGTTGGTTAATCAAGTTGAAAATTCAAGTCCAGGGAGCTCAGTGGCTTGTGTTCCAGGGTGAAATGCAGCTTGAGCTGGAAAATCCTGGCCAAGTTTCACCAAGAGAGTTCAAGTTCAGAGCCTTCTCTTTGACAGAATGGCTATAGTTGACTCTAACCAGGGAAAGATAATGTTAATTCACATGATGATAAGGGAACTTACAAGATGATCATGTCTGTTCTCTTGCAGTAAAACCCCTGGAAAACATGAGATATCCAAAAGGCTCTTGGTGAATGTTAAATATTCAAACATGGCCTTTTCATCATATTATATGATTAATATTTACATTCACGAGTGAGAACAATTCTTTGCCTATTTTATCAGGATCATAAGAGAGGCTTGGATTCATGGTTCAACAAGGAATCAGCAAATAAGGCCTTTGGCGTAATTTGCCTTAGGCTTTTAACAGGTAGAAAGAACAAAGTTGTTATAACTGACCTGTACTTCAAGTGAATGAATTAAATGTTCCTGGCACAACCATTAGTTTGCTAAACTTGCAGAAGTTTCAAGAAGTTGATGAGGTAACATGTAGTCATCAGACCAGAAAAACTAGTGCAAACATCCCCCATATGGCTTTATCCTCTGAGTTATCCGAACAGAATAATCACAAACAAGTAGCTTCGTAACCATAAAAAGCATGGTTTTCATGTTCCCCGTCATTTTCTCAGTTTTTTTTAAAAGAATGAAAGGTCTCCTCTTTCAAACATGACTTAGTATAGCCAAGTGTCTTCTGGGTGAGAAGTGACACCTTACACCGAATTATATTCTGTGGGAGTGGATAATGTTAAATTGAGACTCCTGGGAAGAATTTTGAGCTGTCTCCATTTCTTTCCTTTTTTCTGAGAGGTCTTGTATTTTCCTATTTTAGATATGTTTGGTATCGATATAAAAATTTGTCTATAAATGGTTAAATGTTCTATTCCTAGGTAATATTAGAGATTAGTACACCAAACTCCTAAGGAAGTTTTTCCCTTCGTGAAAGTCAGGGGAAAAAAAGAAATTCTAATTTGTTCAATGTGAAAGAATCTAACCAGCCACAAATTTCCATTGAGCATTTTGAAAGAAATTACCTAAAATTAATAACAAGTCTAAAGAAAATTGATTGTTAATAAATTAAGAGGAGGAACAAAAAGGTATTTTTAGTTTTGAATAGATTAAATGAACTAGCCAACCTACAGTAATGTTTTCCTGCTATAAGAATGTTGTCCTGCTAGGGATAATTATGGTAATCGGGATTAGGGTAATTTAAACTGGACTGACTGAAAAGAGGAAGTAAGAGATTCTTAAATTGCAGAAAAACCCAAGAATATACTTAAAACCCTGGCTGTTTATGCTGCCATTAAAACAGCTATGCGATACCAAACTAATTTTATGTGTGAAAGTGAAGTCGCTCAGTCGTGCCCGACTCTTTGCAACCCCATGGATAGCCTGCACCAAGCTCCTCCGTCCATGGGATTTTCAAGGCAAGAAGTACTGGAGTGGGTTGCCATTTCCTTCTCTAGGGAATCTTCCCAACCCAGGGATCAAACCCAGGTCTCTCACATTGTAGACAGACACTTTACCGTCTGAGCCACCAGGGAAGTCCTTATGTATCAAAGGGATCAACAATCATAGATGAAAGAACTAAAATGACCCAACGTCGATGACTTGGGAAGTCTCTCTTCGCTATATATTTAGATTGAAGTCTTGAGTTTTTATGTTTGGACCAAAACACCATCACATCGCATCATTTTCCAGTTCAGAATATTTGAACTTTTCTTTCACTGTACAGCTTGAGGAAATAAACATCCTCTCAAACGGACACTCATGTTCCATATCTAGTAGATGACCACAACAGTATAATAATCTGGAATCCCCAACTAGACTCAACTCATGAAAGGAGGCTCTTTTACAGATTTCACAATAGCCTAATTTCCATTCTGTTAATGTGTCCCATTGTTCAGTGTCTGTATTCATTCCCATTCAGTGATGAAGTGGATCTACTGTTTGAGGCCCAGTGCCACCGGTTAAAGTCAGAGAAATGAGTCATGCTGGATTTGGTCCCTCGAAGCACTTGCCAGCAATTAGATGAGTTTATGACTCTTACTCTTTACTCCCTTTAGTTTCCTAGGGCTATAGTTACAAAAGACCACAAGCTGAGTGGCTTCAAACAACAGAAACTTGCTCTCTCATTAACCCTGGAGACCAGATGTCTGAAATCAAGGTGTCATTAGGGCCACACTCACCATAAAACCCACAGGGGAAAATTCCTCCTCACCTTCCCCAAGGCATCTGGAGGGCTGGCCATTCCTTGGTGACCACTGGCTTGCAGCTACATCACTCGGATCTCTGTCTGCCTCATCACATGGCTTTCTCCCAAGCTACCTCTGGCTTCACAAGGCTTTCTTCTTACAAGGACATCAGTCTGCTTGGATCTGGGCTCCTTTCATTATGACTTTAACTTAATTACATCCACAACTCCTCCATTTCCAAATATGACCACACTCTGAGGTACTGGAGGTTAGAACTTTAGCAGGTTTTTTCCCTTGGGGGAGGAGGCACAGTTTAACTCATAACACCCACTACTATCTTTCATCCAATCCTCTTTTGCCTGTAAAGCTCTTATATATCAACTGAGTCTCTACATGGTAAGATAATAAAATCTGAGCCAAGACAGAAGGCCCCATTGGTTTATAATGTTTTCATTTGCTTCAAAGCATTTCCACTTAATTGCATTTGGTCCACACAACAAAACTGGATAGGTATTTTTATCTCAGGTTTTATGGATGAGAAAACTAAAGTGCAGAGAAGTTAAAGGCCTTGCTTGGTAGCACACAACCTTTGTACTGCCACAGGCAGAATACTCAGGCCTCCTAACCTCTTCATCTGTGCTGTTCCCACTAATCAACAAGGCCTAACATGTAGTATCATCACTATGGGTGCACTGACACTCAACAAAGAAACTGGATTTTTCAAATTAAATAGGACATTGTTACAAAAGAGCAACAGGAGGGACGCTTGTGATGGTCAAGGGTTATGTCTCTTGACGAAAGTCACAGACTATCCAAGGATGGTTCTGAAAGTCATGAAGCCCACTGGATCTCCAGACTCCTTTGGTTCCATTTGGTTGAGAAGTACTCCCTACGTAATCCTTTCAGTTCAGTTCAGTCACTCAGTCGTGTTTGACTCTTTGCAAACCCATGAATCATAGCATGCCAGGCCTCCCTGTCTGTCACCAACTCCTGGAGTTTACCCAAACTCATGTCCACTGAGTCAGTGATGCCATCCAGCCATCTCATCCTCTGTCATCCCCTTCTCCTCCTGCCCCAAGTCCCTCTTTTTCAATGAGTCAACTCTTCACATGAGGTGGCCGAAGTATTGGAGTTTCAGCTTCAGCATCAGTCCTCCCAATGAACACCCAAGACTGATCTCCTTTAGGATGGACTGGTTGGATCTCCTTGCAGTCCGAGGGACTCTCAAGAGCACTCTCCAACACCACAGTTCAAAAGCATCAATTCTTCAGTGCTCAGCTTTATTCACAGTCCAACTCTCACATCCATACATGACCACTGGAAAAATCATAGCCTTGACTAGACGGACCTTTGTGGCAAAGTAACCCTTTAGGTCAGCCTAATGGCAACCCACTGCAGTATTCTTGCCATGGACAAAGGAGGCTGGTGGGCTGCCATCCATGGGGTCGCAAGAGTCGGACATGACTCGGCAACTAAACACAACCACCAAGAAGTAGCTACATTGACAACCACATACATGCAGTCAGGTCAGGACACAGGGAGTGCCCTCACCAAAAAGAAAAATTCTTTTCCATTAACTCTTCAGCCAAGAAATAGAAAGGAATGTCAGTTAAGGAGATTTCAAAGCAGGAAGTGAATCTGCTCATACTCCTCCTTGGTCTCCCAATTCTTGGTCTCAGTTCACTACTTATATAAGAAAATATTGAATGCAAATGAAATCAATGCAATGTCATGTACACTGGTAGTTAGGCCACAGGCTCAGAAATGCACAAAGATCTGGGCTTGAATCCTGTCTCCGTACCTGCCTAGCTGAGTGCTTTTAGGGTATTTTAACTCTTGAAGCTTCAACTTCATGGACATAACAGCAGTGCTCTTAGTATTTCCCAGGACTGTTTTGAAAAGAGATTGCTTTGACAATTGTTCATGTGAAAATAAATGTGTTGATTACAGTGCCTTGTTCGACAATATCTTTAGTTTGTATTCAATATCTTGTATCCAATATCTTTGGAGTTGTATTCAACTCCATACATGAACATTCAGTAAATGCTATGGACCATCTGTTCCAAAGCCTACCACGTTGCTACTTCTAGTTAAATTTGCATTGCATACTGACTGGGTTTCCCTGGGTTTTACAACTGGGCAGAAGGTTCACTGTTTGGTTTAGTTCTTTCATCCCTAATCTAAATTTCAGTTTTTGCTAAAGAAGTGGTAATTTTTTATTCAGAAATTTTTTAAGAGTTCTTCCATACTCTAGCAATTTGGGATGAGTTTAAACTTGTTAACTTTTCACATTTCAATGCCTTCTATTTCAACTCCCATGTCAGTTTAAGAAATCTGTTTTTTGCTGATATTTGTGTTTTTTTTTTTTTTTTTTGCCTCTTTGTCTGCCAATAATCTCTCACTTGATCATTTCTAACACAAGGACAGGAGATTTGTTCCAGTGCCTATAAGCCAAAATAAATGATTTTGGTTAAGTCTCTGATAAGGGCCTCCTCCACAGTGACCGGTCAGTACTGAGTGGGATGGCCAAGATCCTAAGAAGAAATATTTGCTACTCTACAAAAATATTTTTCTGATCTCTCCCCAGGTATACCAAAATGAAAAAGACAAGTCAATATTCCCTTAAAAATAAGTTACTCTTATGACAGCAGATATAAACTTAATTTAGAACTATCCAACTGACTGTTGAACTTGCTAGAATGTTACCCAATACAGCTTCAGAGGCAGTTATAAATCATCTAGAGAAAATAGCCTTTTTTCATGTTATTCCAGGAACCAAGTAGACTAGTCAGCCCCAGAGGGGATCTGGTTCACTATTCTCACTTTAGAGCTGTCACACAATTCTGCACCAGACTTAATCTCAAAGGGAATTCCCAATGAAGATTAAATAATATAACTCATGTCAATTCAACTGCAAGGAACCACAAAGTTTAGCACACTATAACTAAAAACTACTTAGTGGAAGATTAAGAGAGTTAAAATTGCGTTGATTTTTTTAACTCCACATTTATTTTGTTTTCAGATTATTAGGGTAGTCTCAATATGCTTCACTAATGAAAAATTTGAAAAAAAAATAGAAAAGCTTGAAGACAAATAAAACTATCATCAGCTATAAACCAAATTGGTGGTGGTGGTGCAGTCCCTAAGTATGTCTGACTCTTCTGACCCCATGGACTGTAGCCTGCCAGGCTTCTCTGACCATGGGATTCTCCAGGCAAGAATACTGGAGTGGGTTGCCATTTCCTTCTCCAGGGGATCTTCCTGACCCAAGAATCAAACCTGGGTCTCCTGCATTGCAGGCAAATTCTTTACTGACTGAGCTATGAGGGAAGCCCATAAACCAAATTAATTACATGTTAATGCATTAACATATTTACCTCAGTCTTAGTGTTTTACTTAGCTGAAAGTTGTTTCTTCTTTTTATTAATTTAACCTTAGTATATCACAATATTTCAAAA
This sequence comes from Bos javanicus, assembly GCF_032452875.1. NCBI lineage: Eukaryota > Metazoa > Chordata > Mammalia > Artiodactyla > Bovidae > Bos > Bos javanicus. Next base: position 91,081,008 of record NC_083876.1, read on the forward strand.
ACATCATTTTATTGATGGTCTTTTTAATACACTATCATGTATTTAACAATCTTGAAAACTAAGCATATAAAATTTATTTTTAATCAATAATTCATGAATCATGCTTATTTTATGAAATTTCAATCCAGTTCAGTTCAGTCGCTCAGTCATGTCCGACTCTTTGCAACCCCATGAATCATAGCACGCCAGACCTCCCTGTCCATCACCAACTCCTGGAGTTGACTCAAACTCATGTCTATCAAGTCAGTGATGCCATCCAGCCATCTCATCCTCTGTAGTCCCCTTCTCCTCCTGCCCCCAATCTCTCCAAGCATTAAAGTCCTTTCCAATGAGTCAACTCTTCTCATGAGGTGGCCAAAGTATTAGAGTTTCAGCTTTAGCATCAGTCCTCCCAATGAACACCCAGGACTGATCTCCTTTAGGATGGACTGGTTGGATCTCCTTGCAGTCCAAGGGACTCTCAAGAGTCTTCTCCAACACCACAGTTCAAAAGCATCAATTCTTCAGCACTCAGCCTTCTTCACAGTCCAACTCTCACATCCATACATGACCACTGGAAAAATCATAGCCTTGACTAGATGGACCTTTGTTGGCAAAGTAATATCCCTGCTTTTCAATATGCTATATAGGTTGGTCATAACTTTCCTTTCAAGGAGTAAGCGTCTTTTAATTTCATGGGTGCAATCACCATCTGCAGTGATGTTGGAGCCCAGAAAAATAAAGTCTGACACTGTATCCAGTTTCCCCATCTATTTCTCATGAAGTGATGGGACCAGATGCCATGATCTTTGTTTTCTGAATGTTGAGCTTTAAGCCAACTTTTTCACTCTCCTCTTTCACTTTCATCAAGAGGCTTTTTAGTTCCTCTTCACTTTCTGCCATAAGGGTGGTGTCATCTGCATATCTGAGATTATTGATATTTCTCCTGGCAACCTTGATTCCAGCTTGTGCTTCTTCCAGCCCAGCGTTTCTCATTATGTACTCTGCATATAAGTTAAACAAGCAGGGTAACAATATACAGCCTTGATGTACTCCTTTTCCTATTTGGAACCAGTCTGTTGTTCCATGTCCAGATCTAACTGTTGCTTCCTGACCTGCATATAGGTTTCTCAAGAGGCAGGTCAGGTGCATAAAGTAATGGTCAAAATTCTACAGGCCAGGCTTCAGCAGTACATGAACCATGAATTTCCAGATGTTCAAGCTGGTTTTAGAAAAGGCAGAGGAACCAGAGACCAAATTGCCAACATCCATTGGATCATGGAAAAAGCAAGAGAGTTCCAGAAAATCATCTATTTCTGATTTATTGACTATACCAAAGCCTTTGACTGTGTGGACCACAATAAACTGTGGAAAATTCTGAAAGAGATGGGAATACCACACCACCTGACCTGCCTCTTGAGAAACCTATATGAATGTAGAAAACAACACAAAATAAAAAAAAGATAAATTGGTGATTAAATTTGTAAGTGTGACCATAGAGTTTTAAAAACTGAAGAAAATTTGTTGGCAATTGCCATTTGGTAAAGATCTATGTGATGGCAGGCACCATGCAACTGCATTTCTAATCCTTACATGACAGCACAAAAAGCTCATTTTATTATAATTATCACTTTGAAGGTTCAGAGGTCATAGAGCTAGTACGTGGTGGATACAGACTATGAACAGATGTGTCTAATCCCCAAACTGTTTCCCGACTACATCACACTACCCGCCATCATCACCTCCACTTGATGACTTCTTCCACCGCCACCTCCATCACCACCACTATCATCTCTACCATCACATCTATGGATCTTTACCGTCACCTTCACCAACACCGCTCTCCACTATCACCACTTTCAACACCATTTCCACCACCAGCTCTATCACGTCCTCTACCATTCCCTCCATGACCACCTCGACCATCTCCACCACCACCTCCAGGATCCACCACAACCTCCAGGATCTCCACCACCACCTCCAGCATCTCCACCACCACATCCAGGATCTCCACCACCACCTCCAGTATCCACCACCACCTCCACCATCTCCACCACCACCTCCAGCATCCACCACAACCTCCAGTATCCACCACCACCTCCAGGACCTCCATCACCACCTCCAGCATCTCCACCACCACATCCAGTACCTCCATCACCACCTCCAGTATCCACCACCACCTCCACCATCTCCACCACCACCTCCAGTAACCACCACCACCTCCACCATCTCCACCACCACCATCTCCACCACCACCTCCACTATCTCCACCACCTCCAGTATCCACCACCACCTCCAGTATCTCCACCACCACCTCCAATACCTCCATCACCACCTCCAGTATCCACCACCACCTCCAGCATCTCCACCACAACCTCCAGCATCTCCACCACCTCCACCCTCTCCACCACCACCTCCACCATCTCCACCATCACCTCCAGGATCCACCACCACCTCAACCATCATCTCTACTGGCAGCTCAGACTCTATGTCCTCACCACCTTCCCCATCACCACTTCCGCCCCCCTCTACACCTCTACACAGGCCACCATAACGCCACTCTTAAGGTTTCTTATCATGTCTTTTCTATATACCCTTTCTTCTCTTCCCACCTTCATATTCTCCTCTCCTGCTTCACTCTGACCTTTTCCAACCTGGACTTCCTTACGTGCCTGAGTCATAGAGATAAGGCAAACACTGCCAGACCACACTCATTTTATGAATAAGCCCAATCATTCATTCATTGCACAAACACTGACTGAGAGCCTAGTATGGGACAGGCACTGTTCCGAGCACTGAAGAGTCCAGTAATTCTTCCATTTGTAGGATTTTCTTCAATACCAAAGAGCTTATAGGATTTTCTTCACTCTCATACACCATTTACCCATTAAACTTGCTTGAGTTCCCAACTCATTCTGCCTGGCCTCCACAGCAGGTGGAAAGCAGAAGTGAACTGCTCAAAAAGGATACGCGAGTAAAAAGGAAAGTCAGGCAATAGTCATGAAGTAACTTCTTATCACTTATTGCCACAGCAAGCCACCACAGGAAAGAACTTCCTATTTCCATACTGCTTAACGCAGCTTGCCTGTAAGAGTTCACACATGGACTATCTTCAGAAAAGACACTTGATATATAAAGAGAGGAGAGAGATGTTTAAAAATAAAGAATATGTATACCAACAAATATACAAACTGAAGTCCTTTTTCTTCTCACTTGCATGATGTGTGCAGAAGGAAACCCATGTTCTTTCTGTTTCTATTTCCAAGTCAAATTTTAATTAGCTGTAGAGGAATCCGAGTCTGTGTATGACTATACAATGCCTAAGAACACACAGGCCCCTACATACTAATAAATTCCACTACTACAGTCAGCAATGCCTTGGTGGCTTATAATCCTGTCTCTTACAATTAAGTTTCTTTCACACATTCACAAGCAAAGAAAACCAAACGTTCCAGACGTCCTGGGTAAAAACCTCTGAACCAACATTACCTAAGTTCCCATTTCATATGGAGATATCTTATCAAGCCTGTGACTTTTTATCTAAAAGTAAAATCCCCTCCAGCGGTCTGCATACAAAGGAGGATTCTCTACAAAGAACACACCTTCTGAAAAGAGGGTGGCCACAGAGTGTTTTCCCAGATGAATTCCTCAGGACCCACACACATGCCAAACTGTTCCTCTAAATCAAACCCGTGGTCTGCAGTCCCAGCAGTTATCAATACAACATCCACTACAGAAATAGAAGAAAGGAGAGTTCACAGTTCTCTCCTTCAAAACTCTAAAAGTGTCTGTAGCACTGGACTTCCCAACAGCAAGTTTATGAAAAGCTGAGCAAACATGACATCCCAAGAGTCACATCTTACTCACAGCTCACTATTTTAAAGAAAGTGCCAGAGTATCCGTTGCTTCACCATCTTGAGATGCCAAGCAATGACTTTATACGTCAGCCAAGGAGTGGTTTTACTTACATGCAATAAAAAGAGAGTAAATCCAAGTACCAGCTCTTTATCCCTGATTTCAGAAAATTCATAATACTCTGAGGTCAAGGTTGAGGATTCCTCCGTATGCAGCCACAGCTGGGGCAGCTCCACAAGACGACCATTAGAAGCTGGCCAGAGAATAAAGCTCTTTCAAAAGAAGAGGAAGTGTCATCTCTAACTTCCCCAATCTCATTGTTCTTCCTTCTTATTGTTAATAAGCCTTCCTTGATTCCAAAACACAGGACACAATTCATGTAAATTAGTTACCTCTCCTCTGTCAGACTCCATTGATCACTAAACACTATTCAGTATGTTCATTTCCAGGCCACACGTGGGAAACATTACATCATTTTGCATTCTCATTTTGGAGGCAAAGATGTTTATTTGCAGGCGAGGGTGGGATGGGGTGGGGTGAGGTCATTTGCAGAGCTGCTCCTGGTGGGTTTAGTTGAAATGCTGCTTTTTTATCATCAACCTCTTTTAGGCTCAATGTTCTTTTGCATTTCCCTTCTTTCTCACCTCATAGTGTTCATATTACTCCTAAATAGATGACACAGATAAATGTGCAAAAAGTATCTTATGTTAAAAATAAGTCAGCCTGTCTTTCTCCTGCAGCATAATTAATAGATTCTCTAACTTTAAAACTTATATTTCACGTGCTCGAAAAGGAAAATGACAGGGGAAAATTAGGGAGACCTGAACTCACCATCAATAAATGTCTGCCCTCTGACTTCTCTTTTTCAATACCAGCATCTTGTCTCCTTAAACCTTCTTGAGGAAAGAACATGATCTCATTGTACTTACGGTCCACTTTCAACAAAAAGGAATCAAGTCATTTGAAACAGGCTCATGACCATGCAGTTTCCCAAAATGTGGTCACTAGATCCTTAGCACATGTATTAGTTATCTATCGCTGTGCAACGGACGATCCCAGCACTAGGCTGAAAACAACAGACACCTATTATGTCTTAGTTTCTGAGTGCCGGGAATCTGGACCCAGCTTAGCTGGAGTCTCCACAAGGTTACAGCCAAGGAGTCAGCAGAGACTGTAATTATCTCAAGGAAAAGAAACGCCTCCAAACTCACCCACATGATTGTTGGTTCGATTCAGTTTCTCAAGGGCAATAGGATTGATGACCTCGATTCAGTGCCAGCTGTTACCCCGTAGGTCTCCCTTCAGTCAGTTCAGGACATGGCGGCTGGCCTTATCAGAGCAAATAAGTGAGAGTGAAGGAGGATGGGAATGAGGAGTCCAGCTCCTCTTAAATCCCCATGTGTCACCTTTTAGACCTGATCACAGGCAATTATGAAGGCTCTCCCTGGAAGGTTTCATAGGGATACTGCCTTCCCCACCCCAGACTTGGTGACAGCAGGACCTCACAGGATCTGAGGGGAGTGGTGGTCAAAGTCCCAGGCTCCCTGTCAGTCCTGCTCTGTGGCTAAGTTACATTCCAGAGTCATTTTACCTGAGGCCTTGGGGCAGGGTTCTCTTCTGGGGCCTCTGCTAGAGGCCTCCTTATGAAGGGAGGTAGGGAAATCCCCATTACTCAGTTAGGACCAGTCTATTCCTGGCCCTCCTCCCACAGACCTACTTGCACCTCAGGGGCCATAAAACTGCCAAGTCTTTCCTTTGGGGATGGCAAACAGATGGGGAAACAATGGAAACAGTGACAGACTTTATTTTCTTGGGCTCCAAGATCACTGTGAACAGTGACTGCAGCCTTTAAATTAAAAGACACTTGCTCCTTGGAAGAAAAGCTATGACAAACCAAGACAGCATATTAAAAAGCAGAGACATGACTTTGCCAACAAAAGTCCATTTGTCAAAGCCGTGGTTTTTCCAGTAGTCATGTATGGAAGTGAGAGTTGGACCATAAAGAAGGCTGAGCACTGAAGAACTGAAGCTTTTGAACTGTGGTGTTGGAGAAGACTCTTGAGAGTCCCTTGGACTGCAAGGAAATCAAACTAGGCAATCCTAAAGGAAACCAGTCCTGAATGTTCATTGGAAGGACTGATGCTGAAGCTGAAGTTCCAATACTTTGGCCATCTGATGCAAAGAATTGACTCATTGGAAAAGACCCTGATGCTGGGAAAGATTGAAGGGGGGAGGAGAAGGGGACAACAGAGGATGAGATAGTTGGATGGCATCACCGACTCAGTAGACATGAGTTGAGCAAACTTCTGGAAATGGTGAAGGACAGGGAAGCCTGGCGTGCTGCAGTCAATGGGGTTGCAAAGAGTCAGACACAACTGAGCAAGCGAACCACAGCACATCAGTCCCAACCCTCCCCATGCTCCTTCCTAAACCTTCCTCCAGTTGTAAACTCACCTGTGCCTTCACAGTGAGTGACCTTCCTTTGTGGCTTGTTACTCCAACCCCTGACAACTCAGCTCTCCCTTGCCCAGCTCAGTGGACCTTCTGACAGAAAGAGACTGTGAACAAGACAGAAGTCACAATCTTTTGTAACCTTTTCTCAGAAGTGATATCCTAATACTTTGTCACATTCTGCTTGTTAGAAGCTAAATTCTTGATCCAATCTACACTCTAGGGGACAGAACTCTATAAAGCATGCGTTCCAGGAGGTGGGGCTCACACAGGTTGTTCCTGTCCATCCAAATATTAACAAAAGGGAAGACTCACCTAAAGATATAATCTTCAATACAGTCATACCAATAAGGGAAAATCTGAGACTTTCACCCAGGCAGTAAATCAGCCTGCAGCCCACTCCAGTCATTACCAAGATTACACTGCTCAGACCTGGACACCTAATGATCTTCATGATTCCATCTCCAAGAAACAAAGTACCACATAAGAACATCATAAATGACACTATAAAAGTAGCCTAGAATCTGGAAAGTGGCTGAAGCAATTTCAGTGGGAAAAAAAAAGTATAACTTTTTACCTAACCACAGGCATGAGAAAACCTCAACACAAGCCCAGAGTTGGACCTTTCTGTAAGTTTATATGGGTTTATATAATCACCTTAATCATTTGTCCCATTAGGATCAGAACTCCCTGACACCTGGCCCTTCTCCTCTTAAGGGTCAATGAATCTGCTCCTTCCAAGGATGACAAGGCAGAGTTTTATTGCATGGAGCCCCCACCAACCCCACCAGACACAAAAGCAGGTCACTCCTTCCATCTTCCTTTGTGAACACGAACTACTTAGACCAGCACAAACAGAGGGTCTGTTTCCTAGTCCACAGCCACTGGGGATGAGGAGAGAAGGGTCATTCTGGGAGGAGAAGTAAATAATTCTAAGACCTAAATTGACTTTGGATCTTCCTCATGTGAAGAGGTGCTGATAACAGCTGACAGAGACCAGTGTCACTGGATTAAGGGCAACATTCTCAAAAGCAAAGTGGAAATCCTCTGTAAGGCATGGTTTGTGTCTCTGTTTTTTCAGAAGTTATTTAATTTATTGATTAAACATAGTCTGCATTCCAACACCTCCCATACCTCACCATCCAATGTCAATAAAAACTGCATTAAAAATAAATAAGTGTTGAAGGAATGAAGAAAGAGAATATATAACCAAGTTACTACCTCATTCAAAGCTTTGCCTTTGAGGAATAAATAAAGTTTGAAAACTAGTTCAGTTTCTGGTCTCAGACATCCTTTCATTTCTTTATATTAATTTCATGAGATGATAAAAATTAAATCAAATCTGTGGAGGAGTGATGGGATTATAAGAAGACGCTGTACATTTTGACCAGAGATACAATGAAAGTTCTCCCAGTGGCTTCTTGCTTTAGAAACATCTGTTTCTAGGCAGTTCTGCCTCATCTTTTCCCTGTGCTGAGTTGTCCTCTCGTGCTTTGCATCAGGCAACAGCAGTGCAAAAGTAACAGATGATATGGAAAGTATTTAGTCACATCAGTAGCAGGACCTTGTTTCTCATCAGGCTTTAAATGCCATCTTCAAAGACATCCTCAAAGGGCATGCAATTTACAACTGTGGGGACAGGATTGAAGCCACTTAAATCCTCCAAGCATAATCACCTGATTTATAGAAGTGGAATCCTCTAGTCCTTCCAATTCAAGATGGGTTTATCACAGATTTCTTTTTTTTTTTTTTTTTGCCCCTTTCCCTCCTTCCCAAGACTCCATTAAAATGATAGGAAAAGTAGAAAAAACATATAAGCCCATACTACTTCTTCTGCAGAAGCAGAAATGGAGGAAGAGCATTAGAGCTTGAGAGATCTCAACAAATTTCTGGAAGATGGGATGACGGAGGAGGGGAAAGAGACGAAGGAGGGCAGGGGAGTCACAGAATTCCATCTGTGAGTAGGACACCATGGTGAAGAAACAGGTCATCTGTGATGCAGAATGCCTGAGAGCATCAAAACTCAGAAAGCCAAGAGAAGGTGGAACATCTAAGTAAGCAAGGAGGATGAAAATTGGAAGATTGGTTGAAAATCTCTAAGAACCTAGCCTTCTCCCATACCCCTCTGCCAAATACCTCTATCGGCCCAGCCTTTACATATCAAGTACACACAGTCCTCCAGGCAGCATTTCACTCTACCCTGAGCAATATCATGAGGGATTCTTCTTTTAAAAAATTTAAAGTTATACAGAGAATACAGACCATATGTGCATATGGGTGCTTCAGAGGGAAAGCACCACATCTGGAATGACAGTGTCACTCAGGATGTGCTGAGGCATACCATATCACCTTTTTGGGTAAACAAGAAATGTGAAGAAGAAGGGAAAATGATCTTCTGATAGGTATTCTTACAGATATTTATGAAGATGGTATATCCATAAAAAAATAAAAGGCTGCTGCTGCTGCTGCTCCTGCTGCTAAGTCACTTCAGTCGTGTCCGACTCTGTGCGACCCCATAGACGGCAGCCCCCTAGGCTTCTCTGTCCCTGGGATTCTCCAGGCAAGAGTACTGGAGTGGGGTGCCATTGCCTTCTCCAGTGCATGAAAGTGAAAAGTGAAAGTGAAGTCACTCAGTCGTGCCCGACTCTTGGCAACCCCATGGACTGCAGCCTACCAGGCTCCACCGTCCATGGGATTTTCCAGGCAACAGTACTGGAGTGGGGTGCCATTGCCTTCTCCAAAAGGCTGTTAAGAAAGATACATAATCTGAGAACAAGAAAGAACCCCTCAGTTCAGTTCAGTTCAGTCGCTCAGTCGTGTCTGACTCTTGGCGACCCTGTGAATTGCACCACCCCAGGCCTCCCTGTCCATCACCAACTCTCGGACTTCACTCAAACTCACGTCCATCGAATCAGTGATGCCATCCAGCCATCTTATCCTCTTTCATCCCTTCTCCTCCTGCCCCCAATCCCTCCAAGTATCACGGTCTTTTCCAATGAGTCAACTCTTCACATGAGGTGGCCAAAGTACTGGAGTTTCAGCTTTAGCATCATTCCTTCCAAAGAAATCACAGAGCTGATGTCTTTCAGAATGGACTGGTTGGATCTCCTTGCAGTCCAAGGGACTCTCAAGAGTCTTCTCCAACACCACACTTCAAAAGCATCAATTCTTCAGCACTCAGCCTTCTTCACAGTCCAACTCTCACATCCATACATGACCACAGGAAAAACTATAGCCTTGACTAGACGAACCTTTGTTGGCAAAGTAATATCTCTGCTTTTCAATATGCTATCTAGGTTGGTCATAACTTTCCTTCCAAGGAGTAAGCATCTTTTAATTTCATGGCTGCAGTCACCATCTGTCGTGATTTTGGAGCCCAGAAAAATAAAGTCTGACACTGTTTCCACTGTTTCCCCCTCTATTTCCCAGGAAGTGATGGGATGGGATGCCATGATCTTCATTTTCTGAATGTTGAACTTTAAGCCAGCTTTTTCACTCTCCACTTCCACTTTCATCAAGAGGCTTTTTCGTTCCTCTTCACCTTCTGCCATTAAGGGTAGTGTCATCTGTATATCTGAGGTTATTGATATTTCTCCCGGCAATCTATTATAAATATGACTGCAAAATAAAGATTTTAATGGAAGGCTTGGATGATAAATTCAAGTAAATCTTTCAGGAAATGTTACTCAATGACTTCATCAAAGAAATAGCATGAAAGATTTCCAATAAGTGAGGTTCAAGAGTATTTGGATTTTTTTTTTTAAGTGCATACACACATACTTTATTATAATGGCTATTTTTTTAATTGTAGAAAGTGTAAACAAAGTAGCAACAGGATGGAAGTTGATAAGTTAAATGACGTTTACCAAAAAACAAAGAAATTAAGTCAGTCTGTTTAAACATTATTGTCTTCTGTTCAGATATCGACTGGAAAGATCCCTGATGTGTCAACCAGCATGTGGAATAACTTTTGGACTTATGTTTGGGAACAGACTTGGACTCTATTATCTTTTTAAAAAATGTATATTTATTTATTTGGCTGCTCCGGGTCTTAGTTGTGGCATGCAAACTCTTAGTTGCAGCATATGGGAGTGTGGAGTCTTAGCCACTGGACCACCAGGGAAGTCCTGGGACTCACTTACCTTTGGACGAGCTTGGATGTGTAAGTAGCTTGTGAGTGTGTGTGTTTTCCAGTGGGATGTCTCACAGTCATTTTTTTCATAACTACTCTATGGTAGCTTATCCTGCACTTCCAACAAAGGCTGATACTACTGGAAGAGCCAGACCCTTGGAAAATGGTGTGTAAGAGATGGTGGACTCCTCATGTCATAGAGAAATCCCAGGCCACTTTAACTTATATCATCAGGGATTGTGTGACCATGGTAGCAGGCACAGGGATCACTCGGCTTCAGTGTCTGAGCAAAGATACTGAATTTCGGTAACTGCGACCATACAGTTATGCAGAGGAACAAAATTTGGTACCTATACATCCCATGGTGTAGATGAGGGCCTGTTCCTGGAACTGGGCTCTCACCAAAGAGAACTGAAAAAGAATATGTCAGAAAGAAAAGTCAGGGAGAAAAGTCAGAAAGGGCCTAAATATCAGAGTATTTGGATTAAAAAGCCTCATTGAGGGCCCAGGAGAAAGTTTCAACTCACAATCAAATTCCCAAACATAAAAAAGAGAAAATCCTAAAATCTCCCAAGTAGAAAAAAAAACAAGTTACTTCCACAGAAACTAGAAACAGAAGGGTTCCAGACTTCTCTGGAAGTAGAACTGAGGGTTAGAAGGCAAGTGAGTAAAACCTCTGAAGTTCTGCAGTATCTTAATTTTACACTATTTTCATTCATGCATACGATCAGCAAACATCTTGGTGCACCATTCCAATGGTTACAGCAGGGATTGAACGATAGAACGCTGCCTTCAGGAGCCTTCCAATCAGGATGGTGTGCTCTCTACACAAAATAAGCCACATCCAGCCTGGATGGAAAGGGAGTTTGGTGGAGAATGGAGACATGTATATGTATGGTTGACTCCATTTGCTGTCCACCTAAAATGATCACAACATTGTTAATTGGCTATACTCCAACACAAAAAAAAAAGTTAAGGTTAAAAAAATAAGCCACATCTAATGCATTAGGTAGTAATAAGTGCTAAGAAGGAAAAATAAAAAGCAGGTTAAGAAATTTAAAAAAAGAAAAAAAAGCAGAGACATTACTTTACTGACGAAGGTCCATCTAGTCAAAGCTATAGTTCTTCCAGTAGTCATGTATGGATGTGAGAGTTGGACCATAAAGAAAGCTGAGGATCAAAGAATTGATGCTTTTGAACTGTGGTGTTGGAGAAGACTCTTGAGAGTCCCTTGGACTGCAAGGAGATCCAACCAGTCCATCCAAAAGGAAATCAGTCCTACATATTCACTGGAAGGACTGATGCTGAAGCTGTAACTCCAATACTTTGGCCACCTGATGTGAAAAGCCAACTCATTGGAGAAGACCCTGATGATGGGAAAGATTGAAGGGAGGATGAGAAGGAGACGACAGAGGATGAGATGGTTGGATGGCATCACTGACTCGATGAACATGAGTTTGAGTAATCTCCGGGAGTTGGTGATGGACAGAGAAGCCTGGCATGCTGCAGTCCATGGGGTAGCAAAGAGTCGAACATGACTGAGTGACTGAACTGAACTGAAGAAATACATAGGATACAGGGAGAGAATCAGGCTAAACATTAGATGAGGTGTCCAGGGAAGAACTCACAAAGAAGATGACCTCTGGGTAAAGATCTGAAAGAAGTGGAGAGAACCAAGAGACATCTGAGGAAAGAGAATGACTGGAAGAGGGAAGGACAGATGCAGAAGTCCAGAGACCCTGAAGCCTGAGTGATGATAGGTGAGAGGAATAGCCAGGAGGTGAGTTTGACCAGAGTAGAGGAAAAGCATTCAGGAAAGTGAAGGAAGGCCATACAGAGTTATGGTTTGATTGCATCAAGTCAGTGAGAACTTGGCTTCTGACTCTGACCACCTAACTAGCAATCAGCAAGCTTTGTCTGTAAAGAGTTAAATAGTAAATATTTAGGTAATAAATGGTCACAGATCACTATTCACCTCTGCTGCAGCCTGAAGGCAGCCATAGACATACATCAAAGAATGAACAAGACTGTGTTACAATAAAACTTTATTTATGGTCACCAGAATTTGAATTGCATATCATTTTCATGTGTTACAAAATATTCTTATTCTTTTGATTTTTTTTTCATTCATTTAAGAATGTCAAACACTATCCTAACTTCTGAGCTGTACAAAAACTGGACAGCAGCTATGTTTGGCCCATGGCAGAAGCTTGTTGATCCTGAACTAAGCTGTCAATTAAGCATGAAGGCAGAACGTGCCTATTTTCAGACCCAGAAAGGGTGACTCAGAAAGATGACCTCCCACAACCCTTTCCTAGGAAGTTCTTTGGTGAGGTATCCTGGCAAATGGGGGGAGTAAACCAGACAACCAAGAGGTAGAATCCAGGAAAGAGAAGACCAAGCTAGCAATGGAGTGAAAAGAAGTGATGAAGTGGCTGATGTAGACAGCAATGCATCACACTGAAGCAAGGGGGAAATGTCTTCAAAAGCAAACTTTCTGGGAGAAAAAAATGGAATCACAGATTGTGGTACTATCCTTGAAAATATGGAGTAAGCTAAGGGTCAGTAGAGAATTGAAAATACAAATTGAAAAAGTAATTAGAATACATCAAAAATAAAAACAGTGAAAGAACTGAACGTTGATTACTCTATATAATTTGGCTGTAAAATAAGCAATACTTATATAGTCATGACAATGCAATACTCACAGCAGATTTCCAACACTGAGAATAAAGGTATTGAGAAAATATAAAATTAGGAAAAACAGTAAATAAGCCTTGATAATATCAAAGTTAAAACATGCTAGGCTATACAAAACAACAGCCACTAACTATTGAAATATAATTTCAGTTAACTAAGATGAAATGAAATTTAAAACTCCAGTTCCTCGGTCACACTAGCTGCATTTCAAGTGCTCAAGATGACTTGCCAGTTGCTACCAGGCTGGACAGCACAAGTATGGAACATCTCCACTAATGCAGAAAGAGCCACTGGAGAATTTGGGAAGTGGAAGGAGAGCTTTGAGGTACTAACTATGTGAAGAGTCAGGAGATGCTACATAGGCATCTTTACAAAGTGTAAGCATATTGTTTAAAAAGGTCACCCAAGTTATAGCAGAAACTAACACAATATTATAAAACTATTTCTTTCCAATCAAAAAAAGGGGGGGAAAGTGGGTGAACCTAGAGCCTATTATACAGGTAAGGGAAGTCACAAAGAGAAAAACAAATATTGTATATTAATGCATATATATGGAATCTAGAAAGATGGTACTGGTGAATCTATTTGCAGGGCAGCAATGGAGATGCAGACAGAGAGAACGGACTTATGGACAAGGGTGGGGGAGGAAAAAGAGGGTGAGATGAATGGAGAGGGTATCGTGGAAGCTTATACACCACCATATGTAAAACAGATAGCCAGTGGAAATTTGCTGTATGACTCAGGGAACTCAAACTGGCCTCTGTAACAACCTACAGAGTGGTTGGGAAAGCGTAGGAGGTGGGAGGGAGGCTCAAGAAGGAGGGGACACATATACACCTATGGCTAATTCATGTTGATGTGTGGCAGAAAGCAAACCAATATTGTAAAACAATTAGCCTTCAATTAAAAATAAATAAAAAATTTTTAATGCATCTAAAACGCACACACCAAAAAAAGGAGCAGGAGGAAGTCACCCAAGTAACCAACACTAAAGCACTGAAGATGGAGATTGTATTATCATGGGATGAGGAAGGTGTTCTCAAGTGAGCCAAACCCTCACCTCTTGTCCTCTGAGGTCAAAAGGTAACATTTGAAATTGACAGCAACAACAAAAAGACCAAGAACATGGTGTAAAGAAATCACAAGAAGGATTCAAAACAGAAGAGCTAAGTGGGAAGCCTATCCTCAGGTTGGAGTGGAGAGGGCTGACACAGAGGGCAAGTGCTGTCCCTTAGCTCCGCTTGACTGATCCCTCAGCCAGACCTAGCTGCCATCCTTCAAGGTTCAGCCCACGAGTCATTTCCTCAGGGAAGCATTCCCCATCTTTCAGACTGAGCTATTCCCTCCTCGTTGCTCTCATAGCATTCTGTACAAAATCTCGAATTATGTTTTATTATAATTATGTTTATAAGCACATGTGACATGTGTCTTCTCAAGTCCTGGTCCTTAGAAAGGCCCCCATTCTGGTTTAACACTCACCCTTTCAAAATTCTCAATAATCCTCAGACAAGGGTTCCCCTGCTCTCACTTTGAACTAGGACCTGCAAACTGTGCAGCTGCCCTGTTTGGAAGTTTTCTTCCTAACTGGACTGTCAGCTCTTCGAAAGCAGGGATGGATTACTGTTTTTTAAAATTGTATCCCCATAAACTAGCATAAGGCCCTCAGTAAATCACCATTCTCATAACTGATATTTATGCATATTTTACTGGTGAGGGCTATAATTTTATACTCTAAGATCCAAGAACATAATCTATCTTTCAGGAAAGCTGTGATCTGTAGTATGCCAGGGGTCACCCTAACACCATCCATAAAACATCTCTGACTCTTTCTTGGGTGGCTGAAATGCCATAATTACAGTTTTATTCCTATCTTTTTAAGACGTTTCCTTCTCTTCACTGTCAATCCCTCTGGGAGGGCAGCCTTTAAGCTCCACTAGTGAGCCTGAACCAATATGAATTTGTTAGATCCTTTCAGTTCAGACAGAAACAACCCTATTCCAAAAGCAGGCAAATCATTTCAAGATCACATTTTGAACACAACCCTCAGCTGTGTTACTGATTTAGGGCCATGTTGGTAAAACATATATACAAATAACTCAACTTTCTGAACCTCAGCCACTGCATATCAGTTAAGTGTGATACATGAAAATACGTCAATATTCAAGATTCAAAAAAAAAATACATCCATCCAAAGCATATGCCATCATCTCTAATTTCTGCCTGACCTGAAATATTTTTTCAACCTTTTCCACTAGTCAATATAATTACCTTTACTTTATTTATTATTTATTACTATTATATACTATTCAAGATTGAAGGCAGGAGAAGGGGGCAGCAGAGGATAACATGGTTAGACAGCATCTCTGACTCAATGGAGATGAGTTTGAGAAAACTCCAGGAGATGGTGAAGGACAGGGGAGCCTGGCATGCTGCAGTCCATGGGGTCGCAAAGAGTCAGACACAACTTAGAGGCTGAACAACAGCAGTGAACAGTATCTGACTCTGTGACCCTAGCCCACGAGGCTCCTCTGTCCATGGGATTCTCCAGGCAGGAATCCTACAGTGTGTTGCCATTTCCTTCTCCAAAGGATCTTCCCAACCCAGGGATGGAACCCAAGTCTGCAGTGTCTCCCGCATTGCTAGGCAGATTCCTTACCACTGGGCCACCTGGGAAGCCCAGTTTACGAACAGATATTCATAGAGATGAATAGTATATTTTTACCTGAGTCTAGAAACAAAGTATTTTTGGCATGGCTTTAATATACTTTAAAGTATCATTACTTCCGAATGTATCCTATAAATCTCTTTTGTTTAGAAGTTTATAAAGAACAAGTTACCATTTCAGAAAATCACAATAGCACCGGAAGGCTGGCTTATGGAATCAGTCTTTTGTACACTTGTGTTAGTAGCCATCAGGTTACACAGATTTGACATACATATGAGGATACAGTGAGTTAGGTGTTCTTCAAAAGCCAGATATCCTTTCAAATGTCAACAGTACTCAGTTGAATATCTTGCTTAAATAAAAACTTACTCCTTATGAATCGGAGTAAGGGTCTGACTATTTCATTTGTTTTGCTAATGTGATCATGTCTGAACATTCATATATTAAAATATAAATTATTTTATTATAAACTACTTTTACTTCTTCCTTATATCTCACCGAGGACATTATGAGGTAACAGAGAGCTTATTATGTGCCATATGTATTTTAAGAGCTGTACATATGACTCACTTGTGATCCTCACAATAACCCCTTGAGATGGGTATTCTTACCCCCATCTCATAAAGGAGAAACTAAAGCACAGAGAGGTCAGGTAACTTGTCCAAGGTCCCATGGCAGACACTGGATTTGAACCTGAGCAAGCTGGCTCTAGGCCTCCTGCCCTTAGTCAAATTACTGTACTGCGTTGTATTGTTCATTTGTTTGTTTAAGTTTAAAAGTAAATAAGGATTTCCTGGTGGCTCAGATGGTGAAGAATCTGCCTACAATGCAGGTGACCTGGGTTTGATCCCTGGGTCTGGAAGATCCCCTGGAGAAGGGAATGGCAACCCACTCCAGTATTCTTGCCTGGAGAATCCCATGGACAGAGGAGCCTGGTGGGCTATAGTCCATGGGGTCTCAAAGAGTCGAACACAATTGAGCGACTAACACACACACAGGATTTTTTTTAAGCTTATATGTATGCTATATCATTTATGAATCTCATTCCAAGCTAGTAAAGAGGACATTTCTACATATTTTTATCAAGAAAAGGAAAGCATTGAGCTGGGTAAGGAGGAGAATCAGTGGCACAGTTGATAATTGAAGTTGATGAGAAAGAAAAGTAACAAATAAAAGCAGAAGAACAGCTGGAACTGGGCACAGCTCACCTACCAAGCCAAGGGGTGTGGGGTAAGTTGTATAGAAGGATCCCAGCCTCCCTGAATAAAAACCATCCTGAATATAATGTAATTTCTTAATATTCTATTATTTTTCTCTGCAGAAATCTTCTCCTTGTTAAAATAAGGAAGATTTTGAAAGGCATGGATTTTTTTTAACTATAAACCCCAATATACAATGCGTATCTAATGATCAAGTAATATTGGTTGAATTATTTATATGTAAAAGCTCGGTGCTTGGCTTCTCTCTCTCTTTCTCTCCCAATCCTCAGTCACTTGCTTAATAGGAAAATCAGTAGCTCCAACCTGATTCCTTTGGAGTCTTCCTCTTAGCCAGCAAAGATCCCCATATCAGTTTCACCTAATGGGTTGTTTTATCAGCTTTCAGAAACCCCTATGCTTGTGAATTAAAAGTTTAAAATAACCATTCCCTGTTTCGGTGAATGAATTGGTAAATAGGGCAATTTTAGCCTTTTAGCAAGCTGCTGACAAATCCCATGGAGTCTGCAATGCTATTGGTTGAGAACCTTATAAACCATCTTTGAATCAAGCAGTAATCAATAAGAAGAAGACCATGCCTAGGTGAGACACAACATCTCAGCCATACTTATCTTACTCAGTTTTGAGGACAGGACAAAACCAACATTCTGTAGGTGAGGCCAGGGCCCGCCCAAGGCACACAGTAGCTGGTTGGCGAAGCAGGCCTTTGACAAGTGAGGGTCGCATCTCTCAGCCACAAATGCTTCTCCCGAAGGACTCCTTCTAACACTTCTGAGTACTCTTTACCCATCTCCTACATTTCCAGCCATGATTGTGGCTCAGAGGCTCAGCGCCACTGGACTTTCCATGCCATGTATGAGTGCCATCCATCAGCAGACAGTCTGGAGCCTGCAAGGATGGACAGTGGTGGAGGCAGGGTAAGAGACTCTCACAAAATAGATGATCAAAAAATTTGACATACAAGCAATGGGGTAGGTGCTGGAAATATTTTTAAACATATATCTGTGGCAAGTTTTCTAGTATACATTGTTGAATTTTCAAGATGTTACTAGCAACTAGAGACAGTATAGAATGAAGACAGAAGTGTTGAAGAACAAAGTTTTGTCTAGACATAGGACTTACTGATAGTTTCTTCAAAACCTACAAGTCCAAAAATTCATGATACAGTAAATTGAAGTACTTCTATGATAATAATTCACTCTACACTATAAATTTCTAGAAGCCAAGGCCAGTCTCTTCTTCACTGATATATCTCACAATGCTCAGCACGTAGCAGACACTCCATAAATATTTGTTGAAAAAATGAAGGAAAAGAGGGACGAAGGAAAGAAACAATGTAAGTGGACGCGTCAGTTTTCCATTGCTCTTTTTTTGAATTTTTTCATGTGTTCCATTTTTAAAGTCTTCATTGAATTTATTACACTATTGCTTCTGTTTTATGTTTTGTTTTTTTGACCTTGAGGCACGTTGCAGCCCCATGGACTGTAGTCCACCAGGCTCCTCTGCCCATGGAATTTTCCAGGTAAGAATACTGGAGTGGCTTGCCATTTCCTACTCCAGGGGATCTTCCAGACTCAGGGATTAAACCCGTGTCTCTTGCATCTCCTGCACTGGCCGGAGGATTCTTTACCACTAACACCACCTGGGAAGCCCATTTTAAAGTCTTTATTGAATTTATTACAACACTACTTCTGCTTTATGTTCTGGTCTTTTGGCCCCGAGACATGTGGGATCTTACTTCCCTACCCAGGGATTGACCTCACACCCCCTGCATTAGAAAGCAAAGTCTCAACCACTGGACCACCAGGGAAGTCCCTCCCATTGCTTTTGTAACAAATCACCAGAAACTCAGAGACTTAAAGCATCACAGCCCTATTACTGTCCTACAGCTGTGAAGGACAGAAGTTCCAGACGGTCTGTCAGGGCTGGACTCCTGGAGGCTCTAAGGAGAGCCACTTCTTTGCTTTTTCCTCCTCTAAAGGCTGCCTTCACTTTCGGCCCACTGTCCCCATATCACTCCAACCTCCGCTTCTGTTGTCAAATCACCTCTTGCTCTGACCTTCCGACCTCCCTTTTGTAAGGATCCTGTGACTGCACCGGGCCCACTAGGATAATCCAAAATAATCTCACCATCTCAAGATCCTTAACTTAATCATGTTTGCAACGTCCCTTTGCCAGGTGAAATAACATATTCATAGACTACTTCCCAGATATGCTAGTAGTAAAGAACCCGCCTGCTAATGCAGGAGACATAAAATGATATGTGCACTGATTCCTGGGTCAGGGAGATCTCCTTCCTGGAGCAGGGAACGGCAACTCACTCCAGTATTCTTGCCTGGAGAATCCCATGAACCTCTAGAGAAGCCTGGCAGGCTACAGTTCATAGTGTCTCAAAGAGTTGGACATGACTGAAGCAACTTGGCACACACAAGGATTAGAATATGGACATTACTGGGCAACTCAGACAGTAAAGAATCCGCGGTTTCAATTCCTGAGTCAGGAAGGAAATGGCAACTGACTCCAGTGTTTTCCAGCTGGGAAATCCATGGACAGAGGAGCCTGGCGGGCTACAGTCCATGGGGTCGCAAAGAGTTGGATACACCTAGCAACTAAACAACAGCAAGCCAAAGCAAGAGAGACACTAGATTTTTGTTTTCCAGATCCCTATCTATCCTCAGGAGTAAATCACCAAATTTTATTATTTTAATCTCCTTCCAGCTCTGCCAACCACCTCATTCCACGTGCAGCTCTCATCCTCGGCAGACCTGTGATACCTTTCCGACCAACCCCCTCACCTCTAATGGGTCTCGCCAAGTAATCCTCCCTGATTCAAGTAACCCCTTAAAGACACACATCTGTCCCTCCCCAGGAGTTGCATATAACACCAAAGAAATATTTGCTGAAATAGTTATTGAATATAACTAACTGGTGATAATAGATACTGATTTGAAAAAAAAAAAATTCTTTGAAAACCAGATCCTATCATCTGGAATCTGCCACTTCTTTATTATTTTGATTTTGTGTGTGTGTGTGTGTGTGTGTTCGATCAGAGTGCAATTTTTTTTTATTTATTTATTTTAATTGGAGGCTAATTACTTTACAATATTGTATTGGTTTTGCCATACATTAACATGAATCCGCCACGGGTGTACACGTGTTCCCAATCCTGAACCCCCCTCCCACCTCCCTCCCCATACCATCCCTCTGGGTCATCCCAGTGCACCAGCCCCAAGCAACCTGTGTCCTGCATCGAACCTGGACTGGTGATTCGTTTCTTATATGATATTATACATGTTTCAATGCCATTTTCCCAAATCATCCCACCCTCTCCCTCTCCCACAGTCCAAAAGACTGTTCTATACATCTGTGTCTTTTTTGCTGTCTCGCATACAGGGTGGATTTCACATGTTTCATTCTATAAGGAAGCCTGTCACTGGTCTATTAGTTTGTATGTAATTCACATGAGTGGATACTGCATATTTATACCATCAGATTTCCACGATCCAGATGAATCACAGGAGTCTGTGATCGACTCCTCAGGCAGGTCTGATCACTGCCACCATGTGGCAAATGCTGTCATTGAATCAGCGAGCCAGACACAGCAGCCTCTCAATCTTCCCATTAAGCCTTTGAAGCATAAGGAAGGTGGTGAAATATGTCTCAGACCTTCACCGGTCATGAGCTGAGACTTAGAATAGCAATTTGTGGGGTTTTTATATCACAGTAGGAAAAAAGATATAAAAATTCTTTTGAGTGTCACCATAGAAATCAGTTTTTTCCTTCTGTTTTCCACATTCAACCTTGCAAAACACAGTAATGCCTCATTTTTTCTTGATATTAAAGGGAATATGACAAACTAGAAGGTTATTTTCAAGGTAACTTGTTTGTGTCTTCAAGAATTATTTTGACAATTTAACCATCTATAATGTTCTAACTTCGCTGTCATAGAAGTTAGAATAACATGATGTGTCTGTTTCCCTTGGTGCAGCCATGAAAAGCCAGTCACTGCTTGGAGGGCTGGCTCCTGCTATTATTGTTCAGCTGCCCAGTCATGTCCGACTCTGTGATCTCATGGACTTCAGCATGTCAGGCTCCTCTCCCAGAGTTTGCTTCACCATCTCCCAGAGTTTGCTCAAATTCATGTCCAGCGAGTCAGTGATGTCATCCAACCATCTCATCCTCTGTCGCCCCCTTCTCCTGCCCTCAATCTTTCCCATAATCGGGACCTTTTCCAGTGAGTCAGCTCTTTGAATCAAGTGGTCAAAATATTCCAGGTTTAGCTTCAGCAACAGTCCTTCTGATGAATATTCAGGGTTGATTTCCTTTAGGATTGACTGGTTGGATTTCCTTGCAGTCCAAAGGACTCTCAAGAGTCTTCTCCAGCACCATAGATGAAAAGTGTCAGTGCTTTGGGGTTCAGCCTTTTTTATGATCCAACTCTCACATCCATACATGACTACTGGAAAAACCATAGCTTTGACTATATGGACCTTTGTTGGCCGAGTGATATCTCTGCTTTTTAATATGCTGTCTAGGTTTGTTGTAGCTTTCCTTCCAAGAGGCAAGTGTCTTTTAATTTCATGCCTGTAACATTGTAAATTCACCAACGTCCAGGATCAGGCCCATCCTTATGACAAAGAAACTCCACTTTGTGCTTGCCTTGGGATTTTCCTGGACACAAGGATGCTGACTCAACTTAACCAAGTCACACACAAAAATGTGAAAGCAGATTTATGCATTTGTTTGAGAAAAGAAATGCAACACATGACTTTAACCTAATTTTTCTTTTCTGTACCTGCAACAGGGATTGGGGTTCAGGGCAGGAGGAAAGAAGAGGGGGACACAAAGATGCCCCCCTAACAGAGAGAAGCAGGGAGCTGGGTTCCAAAGGCATTTTTCCTCCTATTCTAGTTCCCGTAGCGTAGCAATCTGTTCCCCTATTCCTGAGATAAATTACAAGAATCTCTGTGTGGGGATTCCTTAAAAAACTGGAAATAGAACTGCCTTATGATCCAGCAACCCCACTGCTGGGCATACACACTGAGGAAACCAGAAGGGAAAGAGACACGTGTACCCCAATGTTCATCGCAGCACTGTTCATAATAGCCAAGACATGGAAGCAACCTAGATGTCCATCAGCAGATGAATGGATAAGAAAGCTGTGGTACATATACACAATGGAGTATTACTCAGCCATTAAAAAGAATACATTTGAATCAGTTCTAATGAGGTGGATGAAACTGGAGCCTATTATACAGAGTGAAGTAAGCCAGAAGGAAAAACATAAATACAGTATACTAACGCATATATATGGAATTTAGAAAGATGGTAACAATAACCCGGTGTATGAGACAGCAAAAGAGACACTGATGTATAGAACAGTCTTATGGACTCTGTGGGAGAGGGAGAGGGTGGGAAGATTTGGGAGAATGGCAATGAAACATGTAAAATATCATGTAGGAAACGAGTTGCCAGTCCAGGTTTGATGCACGATGCTGGATGCTTGGGGCTGGTGCACTGGGACGGCCCAGAGGGATGGTATGGGGAGGGAGGAGGGAGGAGGGTTCGGGATGGGGAACACATGTATACCTGTGGCGGATTCATTTTGATATTTGGCAAAACTAATACAATTATGTAAAGTTTAAAAATAAAATAAAATTAGGAAAAAAAAAAAAAACCCATGAAAAAAAAAAAAAAGAATCTCTGATCCTTGAAAACAAAAGAATGAGCTAAAAATAGTATCAATATTAAACCCGAAAGTCATTAGTGGGGATGTCTTGGTTTGCTTTTTTAAGTTTGGAGCACTGATCATTTTTTAATCATTGTTTTGCTATTTATCTCTAGATCTACCACAAAATAATAACTAGATTGTAAGATGTACAATTTATGCTATGTAAAATAGATTTGTATTATCTGAGTTTATGATTAATTATCATATATGTCCCATGAATGCTTTTTAAAAGGTCAGTTCTTTGTACTGTAAATAATTTACATCTATTATTTCTACTTTCAAATTATGTCATGCTTTTTAAACCTTTATTTACTTTGTCTGCTTGATCTGTCAAAGACTGAGGGACATTTGTTAACTTTGATGACATTGGGTATTTGTCAATTTCTTCTTATATATCCAGTAGATGTTGTATAATATGTTTCAGGTTCATGTACTTGGGATAGCATAGGTTTTTGAGTATTATGTCTTCCTTGTAGACTGTATCTTTCATCTAAAGTGACATTCTGTCTTACCCAATGCTTTTGCCTTGAAATTTATCTTATCCGAAACTAATACCATCATTACCCATTTTCTTGGGTCTGTTTTCTAATCTTTGCCCACCTTTTTTTTTCCCTGCACCTCTAAGTAATTTCATTTTAGGTGTTTTTTGTTGTTCATAGGATATTGTCTGATGCTTTGTAGAAACATACTTTAAGACTTTATGTCTGCTTCTATTTCTTAAAACTGCTGTACCTACTCTTCTGTCAGCTTGTTTTATCCTTTATGCTCCTTTGTGTTTCATTAATGGTCCAGAGCCCAGGGCTAGAGCATGTGACTAGGCCTAAGCCAATCAGAGACTTCCTTGTGATCTGAGCAGGTCCAATCAGCCAGCTTCCAGCATTTGCACAGGAGTTCTTGGAAAGAGAAGCTCTTTCATGCTGAACTTAAGTTTGTTAAGATGTGAGATTACAGTCACTATGGCCACCTTGCTGGAATGAAAACGGAGCCAACACAATAGAAAAATAGTTGAAAGGTAGAAAGAAATGAGTGTCAGAGGTTTTGTTCAAACACCCAAATTCAGTTATACTTGAGGAAAACTCTACCTCTAGTTTCCTCCTTCAACAGAATTTTCCTGCAAAGACAGAAATGTCTCATGATTTACAGTGTCCAGGATGGCAGCCACTAACCTCACCATGACTATTCCACACCAGGAACTGAGATCCTACAGGCCGCAAGACCAAAAGAAACAAAAAAGAAGAAGCATCTTGACTACATTCACAGAATTAGTGGCAATGCCAAACTAGTGGCCAGGTGTCCTAGAATCTATTACTGTTGTCTGAATATATGAGCTGGGAGAGAAAGTGAAAGTGTTGGTCACTCATTGGTGTCTGACTCTGTGACCCCATGGACTACATGTAGCCCACCAGGCTCCTCTGTCCATGGATTCTCCAGGAAAGAATACTGGAGTGGGTGGCCACTCCCTTCTCCAGGGGATCGTCATGACCCAGAGATTGAACTCTGGTCTCCTGCACTGCAGATTCTTCACCCATCTGAGTCACCAAGAACTTTGCGAGCTGAGATATGCAGTCATTAATTAACAAGGCAGCACTGAGGAACTAAAAATTAAGATTCTGTATTTGATCTGTGGACTTCTGACTTTTCTCTTCCGTTTTTTCCTTGGTTGTGGCCACTGGCATCAATCTAAACAACAGTCTTTGGAGGGAAATTATCTCTAATTATGACAAATATAAACAAATTGGTCTTATTATGTTTTCACCTATAAAGCTGATGTGCCAACTGTTTTTTAAAATATGGTTAGGAATCCTGTTCAGAAAACTTTAAATGATTCTGATTCCTCTTTTAGATCAAATATTTCTTCCGACATCTAAAATTACAGGATGGAAAATATGATTCTTGAAAAGAAGAGTTCTGGAATAGCCCCTCTAAGCTACTTAGAAGTATCTGATGCAGAGAACTGCTAATACATGCATACAGATGGGCCTAGTATCAGAATCACAACATGGTTCATTTTTCTTTTTATACAGGCACTGTCCATTATTTTTTGCCTTTGCCTTTCTCTTTTTTGAGTGCCTGGAGAATCCCAGGGATGAGGGAGCCTGATGGGTTGCCATCCATGGGGTCGCCAAGAGTCGGACATGACTGAAGTGACTTAGCAGAGATTTTTTTTTAATATTTATAATAATATTGTGGTATATTTAGATTATAATTCTTGGTAAAATGCCACCCCTCAATTATGTTTGAAACACAGCTATTAACTCAGGGAATTTCAGGAAATTTCTGAAGCCCAAAATATTCACTTACAACTTCTCAATCATTATGCTGTTACTGCCTTCCCTCTCTTTCTCTCTCTGCTCAGTCGTGTCTGACTCTCTGTGACCCTTTCAACTGCAGTCCACCAGGCCCCTCTGTCCATGGGATTCTCCAGGCAAGAATACTGGAGTGGGTTGCCATGCCCTCCTCCAGGGGATCTTCCTGACCCAGGGACTGAACCAGTGTCTTCTGCGTCTCCTGCACTACAGGCAGATTCTTTACCACAATATGTTCTGAACAGGTTCTTCACACCCAGGAAATCTAGGTAGCCACAAACGTTGAAACAAGCTAAAATATAGCTGAGTCTTTTTTTTTTTTTTTAACGTGGCATTTCTGATTTAAATTTCTGCAGACCCAAGTAAAGTGGAGGAGATTTTCACATGTTGATTGTAATTGGGAGAAAAAATTGAACATCAGAGCCAAACCAGTTAGATTTAGGGCTCACACTACGACAGCCAGAGAGCAGAGAAGCATGAGAAACCCCAGAGACTGGATATTGAAAAGACTATTCTCCCCTACAAGTTGGGCAAAAAAACCACCCAGGGCTTAACATCATTCAACTCTCAAGTCAGCGATTTCTACAGTGAAAACTTTCATAGAAAAGTTCCACCGTTTATCATCAGTATCCTAGCTGTGGGACAGATCTAACCCTGTTTGTTTTCCTACAGAGCTGACTGTGGCTCTAATCTCTGCTGGAGACAGAGATGGCAGCTCACTCCAGTATTCTTGCCTGGAGAACCCCATGGACAGAGGAGCCCGGCGGGCTGTAATCCATAGGCTGCAAAAAGTTGGACATGGCTGAAGTGACTTAGCACGCACACATGCTAAGCTCTGCATTTCATGGAGAAAATTCCAGGGCATCTTCCTGCAGGCTCACTGTTCTCAGCCTTGCATGACCCCCTGGGCCATGCTGCTCTGATATCCTTCCAGACAGCAAGCAGGGACAGAGAAGGAACCAAACGCGTGACTAAGCTCACAAAACATACCCCAAGCACCACCACTGAGCCAGACAGAACTCCAGTTCCCATCAAAGGCTGCGCAAGCCCCCCGGATCTGAGCAGCCAACACCAGACAGCCCTCCTGCAGAGTGGTCCAAGCATCTCTCTCTGGAATCTGCACGTTTTGCTCCTGGCGGGAATTCACAGAAAAAACCCTCACAGGCACTGGGAGAAGGAAAACAAAGCCAGAAAACCCTGGCTCTGTTTGAAAAACTGAGTCCAAACTAAGACTATAACTATAAGGCTGTGACTGGCAGCAAAGTGCATCTAAGAGTAAGTTAACATGAAGTTGAATGTGGAATTCAGGGTCACATCTGTAAGGGACACCTCAGTTTTTAAAATTATGAGCATGGGGAAAAATGCTACTGGGATCATTTGTGACCCAGAAAAAGAAGCCTGAAGAAATGGGCCTAAGGCCATACTACCCTGAACGCGCCTGATCTCATCTGATCCCAGAAGTTAAGCAGGGTAGGCCCTGGTTAGTATTTGGATGGAAGGAGAAATGGTGTCAGAGATTAACTTATCAGCAGTGATAGCATTTTATAAATAAACTTAAAATTTTGTATTAAGATGATAACATGTGCTTGCATGCTAAGTCGCTTCTGTCATGTCCACTCTTTGTGACCCTGTAGACTGTAGCCAGCCAGGGGTCTCTGTCCAGGGGGAGTCTCCAGGCAAGAACACTGGAGTGGGTTGCCATGCCCTCATCCAGGGGATCTTCCCGATCCAGGGGATCGAACCTGTGTCTCCTGTACTGTGGGTGGATTATTTACCGCTGAGCCACCAGGGAAGCCCCAAGGTGATAATATAGGTGGTTTTATTGTGTTAATATGATTTTCCTTATCAAAAAGTAAGAAATAAAACACATCCAGATAAAGAAATTTTACATATACACAAAATTATATAATGCAACAGTTCCAATATGCCTAAACTTCTATGTTTTAATTAGATGACACCAGATGTGCAATTACATGGCACAAATAGCAGGTTACTGAAGTGTATTAACTGCAGGCGATTGCATAAACTTCACGGCTAGGCTTTCCGTCCCCTAATCACTACATAACTAGCAGGCACACACCAAGAGCAGTGATCTGACTTCTACCACAGTCTTATCAATGAGGGTCACTGTGCATCTGTTGTTATTCAGATCACACAGAGCCAGCAAGGTGTGTACCAAAGTGGACAGTGAAATGTGCAAACGCTAAAGTGCAGCAAAGAAATAAGAAGGAATAAGGCTGGAAGTCAATTTCCAAGCAAATGCAGGGTTAGAGAAGAAAGAGTCGATCATAGGAACATAGATGTGGCCTTGGTTCCTGAGACTTCAGACATGCAGCCAGATTAAGGAGGATGAAGTTAGTCACGATGAGTGAGGACGCAGCTGAGACGCAAAACAGGGAAGCAAAGTGATGTAGGCAGAAAACAACGGCAATTGAAAGAACTCTGAGAGCTATTCCTCATTAACACACAAAGGATAAAATGCTGAGAGTTGCTTCAAATTTTAAAAGGAGTATAACAATTCTTTAAGACGGAGAAAAGATCCAAAGAAGGCAAGCCGTACAAACTATTCTTGACATAGCTTTTACAAAGAAATAAAAGATTTTCATTCTCAATCTTTCTAACATTTGAAATTACTGGGTACTAAATATAAATATATATGTACCATACATACATACATCAATTTTACAATTTTTTTCGTTTCTCTATAGTCCGAGGGAAGCCACGGGACTTCCCTGGTGGCCCAGACAGTAAAGAATCTGCCTACAGTGCAGGAGACCCAGGTTCAATCCCTGGGTTGGGAAGATCTCCTGGAGAAGGGAATAGCAACCCACTCCAATATCCTTGCCTGGAGAATCCCATGGACAGAGGAACCTGGCAGGCTACAGTCCACGGGGTCCCAAAGAGTTGGACATGATTGAGCAACCAAATGACAACATCAATATATTCATAACTTACAGAAAGGGAGCATTTGATGTTCTGACAAATAAATTTGAGAGTTCACAGAAGAATTATAACTTTGCCCCTTGATTATTAAGATCACTTTGCAATGTGTCGGTCTACAAGATCGTACCTATGGTCCTGCACAAAGCAAGAACTGTCTACCCTATTTTAAATGGGAAAGTAAATTGCTCTTTTGGCCCAAGGCATTGATGCGTATGCTCTTGATGAGAATTCCGAAAGCAACATCACCTCCTGCCTACCTTGCATTGCCACATGTTCTCCCAAAAAGAAAAAAATAAATGGTCAGCAGCATCATCCTTCCTCCAGATCAACAAACACACTGTTAGAGTGAAAACTCAATGCCCTTTTTCAGGGATCATTATCCTTATTTCACATATAAAGAAAACTATTTCAGTAACCACCCCTGGGTGACCATCTGCTATTCAAAGACAGATTGCTAAAACTTGGGGTGCCCCCCACCTCAAGCATCTTTCCCCATAACAAGCTGAATATACCTGGACTGTAGCTGCCATCTTCATGCCCATTCTCAGCCTCAAAATAAGGGATGTGCATGAATTTCTCCCCTCAGTCTAGTCTCACATATTACACTTTCACATATGCTGTTTCTATGCTGAATGCCAGCTGCTCACTCGAACACCTCTTTCTCTGATGGCCCAGATAGTCACAGAGTCATTTCCCCTCTAGAATGTCTGCCCTGCCCCCACTGTCCAATTGCCTCACTCAGAGGTCTGTCTGTTTATCTTTACAGCCTTAGCCTCTGCCACAGCCTAGCCAGTAGTACATGCCCAGTAAAATCTATTTTGAATAAATGAATGGATGACTGAGTCCTCAAGTCTCACCTCAGACAACACCTCCTCCGAGAAGCCTTCCCACCTCCTCCACCAAGTGGACCATGGACCAGCCCTCTCCTCGCCTCTGCAGCTCGTACTTCCATATCTTTGTTCTCATCAACGCTTTGTCATCAAAAATGAGTTAAAATCATTGCACCTCTCCTGCATCCTCAATATCTCAGATAAAGTTCAAACTCCTTAGTTGACATTCTTCGTTTATTTCATTCTTTCACTCAACAAGGATGTTATCAGTCATTGGATGTGTCAGGAATAGGTTAAAGGTGATCTCAGAGTCAGCTGTTTGAACTAGCTGACAGATACACAAACAAATAATTATGGCCCAGTTCAGGGAGTGCAGTGTCAGAGATCTGCCCAGTGTATTTTAAAAACAGAGGGAGGGACATCTAATCCATCTTGAGAATGAATGGGAAGCACATGTATTTCCCTGAGAAGCAAGTGCTTGTTCAGTTCAGTTCAGTCGCTCAGTTGTGTCTGACTCTTTGTGACCCCATGGACTGGAGCACGCCAGTCTTCCCTGCCCATCACCAACTTCCGGAGCTTGCTCAGACTGATGCCACCCAACTGTCTTATCCTCTGTCATCCCCTTCTCCTCCTGCCTTCAATCTTCCCCAGCATCAGGGTCTTCTCCAATGAGTCAGTTCTTCGTATCAGTATGTAAAGTAGTGGAGCTTTAGCTCCAGTGAATATTCATCTTCCAATGATTATTCAGGACTGATTTCCTTTAGGATTGACTGGTTTGACCTCCTTGCAGTCCAAGGGACTCTCAGGAGTCTTCTCCAACACTACAGTTCAAAAGCATCAATTCTTCCGCGCTCAGCTTTCTTTATGGTCCTACTCTCACATCCATACATGACCACAGGAAAAACCATAGCTTTGACTAGACGGACCTGTGTCAGCAGAGCAATGTCTCTCCTTTTTAATATGCTGTCTAGGTTGGTCATAGCTTTTCTTCCAAGGAGCAAACATCTTTTAATTTCAAGGCTGAAGTCACCATCTGCAGTAATTTTGGAGCCCAAAAAAATAAAGTCTGTCACTGTTTCCGCTGTTTTCCCATCTATTTCCCATGAAATGATAGGACCAGATGCCATGATCTTAGTTTTATGAATGCTGAATTTTAAGCCAACTTTTTCACTCTCCTCTTTCACTCTCTTGAAGAGGCTCTTTAGGTCTTCTTCACTTTCTACCATAAGGGTGGTGTCATCTGCATATCTGAGGTTACTGATATTTCTCCCAGCAATCTTGATTTCAGCTTGTGCTTCATCCAATCCAGCATTTCGCATAATGTACTCTGCATATAAGTTAAATAAGCAGGGTGACAATAGACAGCCTTGACGTACTCCTTTCTCAATTTGGAACCAGTCGTTGCTCCATGTCCAGTTCTAACTGTTGCTTCTTGGCCTGCACACAGGTTTCTCAAGAGGCAGGTAAGGTGGTCTGGTACTCCCGTCTCTTTAAGAATTTTCCTCAGTCTGTTGTGATCCACACAGTCAAAGGCTTTGGCATAGTCAATAATGCAGAAGTAGATGTTTTTCTGGAACTCTCTTGCTTTTTCAATGATCCAACGGATGTTGGCAATTTGATCTCAGGTTCCTCTGCCTTTTCTAAATCTTGCTTTAACATCTGGAAGTTCTCAGTTCACGTACTGTTGAAGCCTGGCTTGGAGAATTTTGAGCATTACTTTACTAGCATGTGAGATGAGTGCTATTGTGCAGTAGTTTGAGCATTTTTTGGCATTGCCTTTCTTTGGAATTGGAATGAAAACTGACCTTTTCCAGTCCTGTGGTTCTTGTTTGTGGGGACAGGTAAGGGAGGCATTTTATTTGGTTTAAATAAAAATGGTACACAATTACATGTGCAAACTCTAGGTAACTAATGATGTAAATGAAAACACAATCCATGCTGCAATTTAAAAGCTAGACTATCACAATATCCTTGAAGCTACCTGTGTGTTCTTACTTGATCCTCTCTCCTTTCTTTCCTTCAGGCCTCTGCCAAAGAGGGTGTGTGTTTGCTTTTGCTAAGAGCTGAGTGATGACTTGGGGCCACCTTTGCCTCCTCTGTGTCCTACTGGGTGAGACTCTGTGTTATACAGACAAGGCTTAGGCTCCACATGTCAGGACTAATGTAAGAGTTTGCCCTCAGGAACACTTCCTTGTCCATTCTCCTCATTCTGAGCTCACGCATCATTACAAATATTCCAGAGCCTTATAAAATATCTTCACGATGATGAATGCAAGATTTATTTGTTGTGTAGCAAGAGGGTTCTTCGTAGTAGCTAGGAGCCCAAACTGTTATGAGTGGAAGTCTGTGGTTTCATAATTCTAGGCTCTGGTCTTGCAATGGAATCTCCCTTCCTGGCTATATTCTAAGGAAGGATTACAACAAATCCTATTTCAAATTCTACTACCCCTTAAAAGCGTTATTATCTATGACAGTTTCGAATAGTTGGTAGTAGTTACCGGAAATTCTGTCTTGAAGGAGTTTGAATTGTTTTTTCTAAGCCCCTCAGGAATGCATGTTCAATTTCTACCGTGAGTAGGCATGCAATGAGTGACATCCCACCAAGAATTCAGCCTTGACAGCCTCAGTTGACAGCCTCTGCATTTTTCAGATGAATGTATGTTGGTTGGTATTTCACTCTTCAAGGATTAGTTTTTGATTACCTAAATCTACCTTCAGAGCCCAAGTTACTAATGAGATTGTAAGAATTTAAAAACCAAATGTCTTCTCTCCCTGTGCTGTGCTTAGTTGCTGCTCAGTCATGTCCGACTCTCTGTGACCCCATAGACTGTAGCCTGCCAGGCTCCTTTGTCCATGGGGATTCTCCAGGCAAGAATACTGGAGTGGGTTGCTGTGCCCTCCTCTAGAGGATCCCAACTCAGGGATTGAACCTAGGTTCTCCATATTGCAGGTGGATTCTTTACCATCTGAGCCACCAAGGAAGCCCAAGAACACTGGAGTGTACTGGGGTGGGTAGGCTATCCCTTCTCTGGGGGATCTTCCCAACCCAGGAATTGAAGTGGGGTCTCCTGCATTGCAGGTGGAGTCTTTACTAGCTGAGCTACCAGGGAAGTCCCTTCTCTCCCTACCCCATTTCTTATTTCATCCTTCACTCACTCAAGCCCTGCTGTAACTCATGCACTGCTTACAAAGCAGGCTTCTCAAACTCAAGAGCTTTGCATCCCCTTGATTTTTAAAATCAAGTAAAAATTATGCAGTGAAGAAACACTTTTATCTGAACTTGTGTCTCATCTCAGGTCCTATTCTCATTATTCTTAATGACTGACTCTAATTTCTAGCTCATAATCATCACTTAGTATCTGTTATCCATTGCTGTAGAACAAATCCTCTAAAATATAACAGTTTGGAAAAGCCATAACCATTTATTTTCTCATCCTGTTTATATTAGTCAGAAATCTGGGGATGAGCAGTTGAGGGACTCCAGATCTCGTGTGGGGTTACCATCACAGTGTCAGCTGGGGCTGCGGTCATCTGAAGACTTGACTGGCCAGAGGATCCACCTCCTAACTGGCCCACTCTCATGGCTGGTGAGTCAGTGCTGAGTGCTGCTGGGAACCTGTTTCTCAGCACGTGGTCCTCTCTGTAACAGGACTGCTTGAGTATCCTCACAGTATGGCAGCTGGCTTCCCCCAGGTTGAGTGGTCCAAGAGAGAAGAAGGTGGAAGCGTCCTCATCTCCAATGACCTACCTCAAAAACCACAAGCTGTCCTTTCCACTATATCACTATTGCTATCACAGGTCCTCTCTTTTCAGGGTGGGAGGAAATTACACACGGGGTTCAACACTTGGTGATGGAGATCACTGGAGGTCTCCCTTAGGCTGCCTACCAAGCCTGGCAAATATTTTTCCTATAAAAGGGATTTAAAACCAAAGACCCACAAAACCTGAAGCTTGCTAACTTGTAAACTACTCCAGTATGCTGCATAAAGAGCAGAAAGAAAGCTGTTACATTTTCTGTGCAAAAGATGATGACTTTACATTTTTGCAAGAAACCTCATAGCTTTGGGGCTTATCTTATCACCTACATCTTTCTGAGATTCCAGAAATGAAATTACATTTCATGACTAAAGACTGAGGAGCAGCCAAGTTGACAGAAACAATAGGATCATGGCAGAAAGTTGTTATTGGAAGGTTCCTAAGTATGTCTCTTGAGAGTTTTGGGGGGTTGGTTATTTTTCCACAGAATAATAAGTTCCATTCAATGAAAAAAAAAATAGTCTTGCCCTTGTACTTCTGACAGTAACCGTAATTGTGGAATCATGGCCGACTCCATTTCTTTGTCTTGTTTTGCTTTCAGGAATTCTTGATAGGCTAGCACCTGCAGGGATTTTGGAATTTCCTTGCCTTAGTCTAAGGAGGTGGGAAGTCCTAAACCTAATTATAAAACAATGTTAGCCTTGTTACTGCTCGGTTAGCAAGCCAGAAATCTGCCAAAGTTCCACAAAGCAGTGGTTATAAAATATTTACATAAAACTGCAATTGCCAAACCCATAAAGAAGCGGTGGATCTTTCCACAAGGCACATCAACATTACTAATATCTTCTGAGCCCCTCCTCCTCCTGAATAATCAAATTCAAGAGATGTGTATGAAGCTACCACCAGAATGTGTCAGACAATTTTCTAGAATTCCAGGAGATAATAAGAAAGTTAAGACTTGCCTGCCCTTCAGGAGCCAACACATCACAGCTCAGTGTGGGAAACTCCTTTGACCTCGTGATGTGTTTTCATGCACCATGCCCCTCACTTGTCCTGGGAACAGCACACCTGGAGAGGGCTGGCTCTAGAAATATTTTTCCCTTCAAATTTTAGATGTTTGGAATCTGATTTTGTTTAAATCTTCCCCAAATCTGCTCAACATCTATTGTGAGCCTGTTTGAGCATTACTTTCAGATTTTAGACTTTTCGTCTTGCCAGTGTTTTGGTTTTATGATATAACAGTATCCAGAAGCAAGTCTCAGCCCCTGGTGATTTACACAGGAGGGTAGGTCCAGGGCTCCCCCACAGTCTTGTCTGCAAGGAACGCTGTCCAAGTGACAGAGAATGACAACCTTCTAGGGAAAGGAGAGTATGAGTGGCAGGAACAATGTCTTTCCAAATAGACTCTTTAGGTGGCTCAATGGTAAAGAATCTGCCTGCCAATGCAGGAGATACGGGTTCAATCCAGATGGCTCAATGGTAAAGAATCTGCCTGCCAATGCAGGAGATACGGGTTCAATCCAGATGGCTCAGTGGTAAAGAATCTGCCTGCCAATGCAGGAGACACAGGAGACACAGGTTCGATCCCTGGGTTGGGAAGACCCCTTGGAAGATGAAACATCAAATAAACTATTCGGGATACATACATCCTAGGAACTTTCTTCTTTTCTTGAGGAAGGAAAATAATCCTACCCCATCCAAACTAAAGACTCACTCAAATGCTTAATCCTGTTTATATGCATCTACTTCCCTCCATTTATCTAGCTCTCAGAATTCTTTGAAAAGAAAAATGCACAATGCAAAAGCAGCTAAGTTTATGGAACAGAGCTCTGCGTCTTTTCCATCTTGCAATATCTACATTTCTTAAAAACGGCATCTTTCTTCTTTGAAATATAATTGACATATGCCCTTATATTAGTTTTAGGTGTACAACATGAGTCAGTATTTGTATGTATTATGAAACCATCACCACAGTAAGTCTAGTTAACACTCATCACCAACATAATTACAACATTTTTTTTCTCGAGAACTTTTCTGGGGGGCTCCAGAATTTCCCTGGTGGCTCAGATGGTAAAGCATCTGCCTGCAATGTGGGAGACCAGGGTTCAATCACTGGGTCAGGCAGATTTCCTGGAGAAGAAAATGGCAACCCACTCGAGTATTCTTGCTTGGAAAATTCCATGGATGGAGAAGCCTGGTAGGCTACAGTCCATGGGGCTGCAAAGAGTCTAACGTGACTGAGTGACTTCACTCTCTCTCTCAAGAGCTTTTAAGATCTACATTCTTAGCAACTTTTAAATATGCAGTATAAGATTACTAACTATAGCTGTCATTAAATCCCAAGACTTACCTATTTTATAACTGGAAACTTGTGCCTTTTGATTCCCTTCACCCATTTTGCTCACCCTCAACTCTCTACCTCTGGGAACCACTGAATCTGTTCTCTATGTTTATCAGCTTGAGTTGTTTTTTGGTTTGTGTTATTTTAAGATTCTACATATAAGTGAGATCATATGGTATTTGCCAAATATACCTTGCTGCATTGCAGACTAGCAATCCCCAAACCTTCCATTTAAAACTAATTTTAAAGTCCTTATCATCATTGTTGTTAAGTCTCTCAGTCATGTCCGACTCTTTGGCCCCATGGACTGCAGCAAGCCAGGCTTCCCTGTCCATCACCATCTCCTGGAGCTTGCTCAAACTCATGTCCATTGAGTAGATGATGCCATCCAACCATCTCATCTTCAGCCGCTTCCATCTTTTGCCTTCAATCTTTCCCAGTACCAGGGTCACAAAGATTCATAAGAAATTATCAGCATCCCGCCCTCCTGTGTCCCTCCTCCCTAACAAAGAGCACATGTTTCAGACATCATCCTTCCACCTGTTTGTCCCCAGGATCAAACATGGTAACAACCGTCCCCTGAAGCCCAAAGGCAAGGTCCCCCTGGGGAGTGCTTCCCTTTTGAAATTGGACCAAGTCACTAAAACCTAAAATTTTAAAGGGGGAAAAAAAAGTCTCCTGACAAATATGGCAATTATCAAAACATGGAGAGTAAGGTACTTCTTGAATGATTAAAAATGTGTTTAGCCCTGGAGAACTGCCCTGTAAGTGTGTCAGACGCTTTCTGCTTGTCCCTTCAGTTCTACCCTGCGCTCCCTCGAACCTCCCACCAATGCCAAGAGCCAAGGAAGCTGCTCTCCATGGATCACTCCATCACTAGGGCTCTTCAGCCCTCTGGCTTCTGTTTGGGTCCTGCCAATCAGGGGGGAACTGACAGAAGGAGAGAAAGGTCAGGATTCATTTTCTCCCCTCTCTTTCTCTCTCTCTCTCCATCCACCTCCTCTGCACTGGCAGAGATCTTCTACCAAAGGTCATGGCTCCTGATGGGTATCCCCTACTCCAGCTGCCACATTCTCCCTGGGTTCCGGGGACCTCCCCCTCCCCTAACCCTCCATCCTCTTGCTGAGTCTGGGATGCTTCACCACCCCTTCTGGAATCTCTGCATCTACTGGCACTTCTGCAAATCACCCATTCATGAGACTCACCCGTGACCCTTTCAAGGGTGCCATCTGTTTCCTGCAATGACCATGACCAGCACTGGGCATCAATGACTTTTTTAGCCTTTGTATCAATACATCAAGTAGTCCACTCTCTTCCAAAGGAGAGTAAGTTAGAAAAGAATAAGCCAACCGCAGGGTGCACAGCTTTACATAACTCATGAAATAACGAAGGCACTGCTGCAAAGAAAATGAAAGAAAGCTGTTTCACTGTGTACATTACGAATCGAGGCAGTAGGAAAGGAATGTTAAGAAAAGTAGGAATGTTTGCCATGTTCAGGGTCCATGATAACCATGGATTGTTGCCTGTTGAAGGCATGTGAGTAATTCACAACAGACTTGAACGTGCACATGCAACAATT
This sequence comes from Bos javanicus, assembly GCF_032452875.1. Taxonomy (NCBI): domain Eukaryota; kingdom Metazoa; phylum Chordata; class Mammalia; order Artiodactyla; family Bovidae; genus Bos; species Bos javanicus. Next base: position 91,117,493 of record NC_083876.1, read on the forward strand.
CTTGAGTTTTTAATGAAACATAAGAACCTGGCAAGCAGTGGAAATTAGGAACATATGTATTCGATTACTTTATTAGGCCTTATTTAATGACAAATATTTTCTATAATCAAATGTACATTCTTTTTTTAACATTGGGTGGGGGGTTTAGGAGAGAATGGATAAACGTATATGTATGGCTGAGTCCCTTTGCTGTTCACCAGAAACTACCATAACATTGTCAACTGGCTACATCCCAATTTAAAAAAATTGAAACTTTGGGAAACAATAAAATAATAAAATTAAATGAAAAAAAAAGAAAGAATAGCTCATGAATAAAACTGGTCAGAGACATAATAGTTGAATTTTTACCAGATATTTGACCCCTTTTGTCCCCCAAATAGGTTTAAATTAGCTTTTTAAAATAACCAACCAATTTCCTGGATGTAAGGAAGAGTAAGGGATTCTCGGAATTGAAAAGCAGCTGCTATTCTCTTTCGAACAGAAAAACACACATACTCAGAAACACAGGATTGAATTAAGCATCATTTAGCCTTTGATTCTTTGTACATCATCATTACCATCATTGTCCTCTTACTTTTTAGATTTTATTTTAAAAATAATAAAATGAATACCTACAGACCCACTATCCTAACCAAGGACTAGCATATGACTGATGAGTCACAAAATCCAACCCAGCTGGGCTCCTGGAGTCCCTTGTCCAGGGCCAGTCAGGGCAGAGCGTCTCCTTAACCACTGACCATGGCCAACCAGGCCAACCTCCTGCATATCCAGCTATTCTTGCCCTTTGTGGACTCAGGTGAAAGGCTACACTGCATGGCATGGGGGCTGGCATTTTGAGCACTCACTAAAGAGAAGTAGGTGACACAACAAAAAAGTACACGGACTTCCCACAGGCTGCCCTGACCCAGAAGATAAATCCTCCCTTCAGCCTCCCCCTTTAGAGATTCCAGATGAGCCTCACTGAGTGGAGCATAGTTGCCTGGAGACCTGCTGTGTGTCTTCTGGGGTAATCTGAGAAGTGACTGTGGGTATCTCTTTGTGTTTTAGTCTGCTCAGGATGCCTTAACAAAGTCCCACAGACTGGGCAACTTACGCAGCAGGAATTTATTGTCTCACAGTTCTGGAGCCCAGGAGTCTGAGATAAGGATGTCAGCGGGGTTGTTTTTTACTGAGGTCTCACCCCTTGGCTTGTAGACGGCCACCTTCTCCCTATGTCTTCACATGGTCCTTTCTCTGTGCACATACATGTCTGTGTCCAAATTCCCTCTTATAAGGACACAACACTGAGGGACCCAAGTAGGGTCATCCTACTTGGACCCTAACTGAGTAAGACCTCATTATTTCTTTGAAGATCTGATCCCCAAATCTAGTTCTGTTCTAAGATACTGGGGTTAGGACTTCAATACATGAATTTGTGGCGGAGACACAATTCAGCCCATAACACTGTGTTGCTTCACATCTTCTGCCTCCCTTCCTTTTCTTCTCACTCCAGTTGCCCTGAGCTTTAACTTGCAATTAAAGCATCAATACTTTCATCCTTGACTCCAGAGAGAGCTGAGTTAATACGAGAATTCATTATGTACATCTGCCAGTGGGTTCCTTCATTTCCTATGCTCTTGCCATCCCACAAAAGATAATCAACAGCTCAAACTAAATATTTTCATCCCCTCTCTTTTCTCTCTTCACTTATACATTATGTCTAAATAATATTTTCTTTGGTGTTGCCTGTCTTAGAATATGATAAGGAATGTTACACTATATGCTGCATTCTGGTACTTACTTTTTCCACTCAACATTACATTGATAAAATTCATCTCTTTGATGTGAACAGCTATCATTCATTCATTTTCACTGGCTGCAGACTGTTCCATTTTAAGAATAAGCCACAGTATAAACATTTTTTGCTGATGGACATCAGCTGGTGGTTCTGTAAACAAAGGCAGGTGGCCAAGCAAGCACGAACAGACCTTTTAGAGACCACGTGCTGAGGACCCTCAGGAAAAGCAGCAGAAGGAATGTGGGTCCTGCTGTCAGTTTCATGGAGAGCAGCAGACAGAGGTCCGACAGAGCCCACCCTCGGTCTCTGGAAGAGAGTCCTTAGATCTGTGGGCTTTCAAGCTTCATCTCTAAGGAAGCAGCAGACCCTCCCTTGGCGTGATCAGGGTGCAGGATTGCAGCTGAGCCGCAGAGTTGCTCCCTTACCATCAGTGGTCAGGGAAGAACCCACCGTCCGTTCCCCTGGTAGACCCAGCTAAGTAGGTTCGAAGCCTTGCACATGATCAGATTTTACTGCCCTAAATGACAGGTCATAGTTAGCTTCTGTGGAGCTCTGCAGGAGCCCACCTCCTTTACTGGGATAAGAGCTTAGGAGGAATCAAGCTTTGACCTGTTAGTATTTATGTCTCCTGCGTGCATGTTTAGTCGCTCAGTCGTGTCTCTTTTGCAATCCAACTCCATGGAGTGTAGGCTCTCTGTCCATGAGATTCTCCAGATAAGACACTGGAGTGGGTTGCCTATCCCTCCTCCAGGGGATCTTCCCAACCCAGGGATCGAACCCAGGTCTCTGGAGTCTCCTGCATTGGCAAGTGGATTCTTAACCACTGAGCCACCTGGGAAGCCCATTCACATCTCAAGTAGTTAGCATTTGTTCTCCAGCATATATTCCCAGGACTGAAACTGCTAGATCGACAGTATGAGCATTCACTGCTAAGTCAACCTCGTACCAGCCATGATCCTCTGAGTACATCCCCCTAGCATGTCTCAGTTACTCCATTTCTGATAATCAGTTAGATACGGAAGACTATCTCCCTGTGGTTTTGACTTAGACTTCCCTGATGAATAATGAGTAGCTTTTCACGTGCATGTGGATGATTTGCAGGGTTTTGTGTGAAATGTTTTTTGCTCATTTTTGTACTGATTTGTCTTTCTCTAACCAATTTGTAAGGATTATTCATATACTCTAGACTAATCTTTAAGATTTGCTATCTTCCCTCAATTTTTTATTTATTTTTGGCCAAGTTGTGTGGCATGTGGAATCTTAGTCCCTTGACCAGGGATCACATCTGTAGCCCCTGCTTTGGAAGCACAGAGTCTTAACCACTGGACCTCCAGGGAAGTCTCAATGTTGTCTTTTATAGTTGGCCTTTTTATTGTCTTATATAAGAAATCCTTCCCTATCTCAATGTCATAAAAATATATAAACCTAAAAATGATGTGTGGACCAAAGACTAAATAATAACAGAAATTTTAAATTAGTTGGAATTAAATGGTAATGAAAACATTACACACCAAACCTTGTAAAATGTAGCAAAAGTAATGCTTCGAAGGAAATTTATAGCCTTGAGTGTTAACATTAGACAAGAAAAATCATATATTAATGAACTAAGTATCCAACTTAGGGAACATGGCAGAGACCATTAGTTCTCACCAATATCCCTTTCCGAACCTCCCTTGTAGTAAGGTGGCCACGACTGTCATTTCTAGGCCAACATAGTTAACTACTCAGTTTCACTTTCTCATGTCTCATACCCCGGTCTACCAGATGGATAATGCCAGGGAAAGCTTGAAGCCCCAAGTTGGAAAAACCAGAGACAGAAGTGTGGCCTGAGTCCCTGAGTCATTGGTTGGAGCAGGGCCATGGTAGAGTGTTTTCCATCCTGGAACACCCACCATGGACTTTGCATGTGAGAAAATATAAACTCTTCGTGTGTTAAGTCAGTGAGATATTGACGGTGTTACGGTATGAATCTAAAACAAGAAATTAAAAAAAAAAAAAACAGCAAAACCCAAAGGAAATGGAAGGAGAAAATAAAAAAGCAAAGAGCAATGAAATGGAAAACAAAGAATCATCAAACTCAGCAGAGGAACAACTGTTCTTTCCTGAGCCTTAGAAAAGCCATCAGGTAATTGATTGCCCAACCAACGTGTTTCCATCTCTCCACACTATTCGAAAGAACACACTGAGAGCCGACATATATGAAACTGAATGGGCCGGAGTACTTGTTTCTTGTTCTTCCAATTGGCAAATAAATGTGCTATGTTTTCTCAATGTGGGAAGAAAGAGTTGAGGTGGACTGAGCAGACAGAGCAAATCCGAGGAACAGAGGTGGCCAGGGTTTGAACTGCATCAAGAAATCACAAAGGAAAAAAGCAGAAAAAGAGGCCAAAAGTAGAGGGTGAAGGTGAGGAAAAGGCAAGAAGAAGAAAGGCAAGCAGAGCAGGAAGCAGGGTTTCCTGGGGCACTCAGGGCAAGGGCTCCCCATGCAAGGAGAAGAGACAGAGTAGGTTCTGTCATTTGAGCGCACAAAGTATTTGCCACTGCCAAGAAGAGGATCCAATCCCACTTCCCATGTAATAAGCATAGTCCACATTTTCAGCTAATTCAACAAGAGCACTTTTGATCAAAGTGAAGAAAAGAAAAGTGAAAGTGAAAGTCTCTCAGTCGTGTCTGACTCTTTGCGACCCTGTGGACAGTTCATGGAATTCTCCAGGCCAGAATACTAGAGTTGGTAGCCTTTCCCTTCTCCAGGGGATCTTCCCAACTCAAAGTACATAGCTGTATTCATCGGCGCAAGCAGCCCTCCAGAGGCCCAGGCATCAGCACCATCACTAATTTTGGTCTGGAAAGGAGTTTACCTAATCATCTGATACTTCTTCCTTTTTAACTTTATTGTTGGTCTTTGAGCTACATCCTAGTGGAATGTCTCCTGCTACCTGCCATCCGTTTGGAGAGTCAGATTCCAGGAGGGAGCAGATTTTCTGCTTGTCTTCATACATCAACAGAGTAGATTTCCACAGGCTCAGGTGAGTCCCGTGTAGCCTCAAGCAGAGAACATTATTTTAAAGCTAGACTTTCAGGTCTGAAGACGGTATGGGCAGCATTTGCTGGTTGTCTCTAAAACACAGCAACAATATTCTCAGTAATTCTATCACTGAATCTCCTAGGATGAACTTCTAGACAGAATTTCACTGTCTCATCAACAGCTTTAATATTTATACACTTGATTTTCTCAGGTCAAACTACTCTCCTTTGACCAAACCTCACAACTGAAATTGTCCTCCATCTTGCCTGAATTTCTAAGAAGGTCCCCAACTCCCCACTACTAATTTTCCTATGGTTAATTTGAAACTGCCTGTACGATTCTTAAATGAGTCCTCTGTAGACTTCTGCAAGTGCTTACATTCTCAGCAGTTACTGTAATCCTGTAAGCAAAGGAGCTATTGTTGACAGCCTAGGTTTATTCTTCCTATAAATATGATGAAGTTCTGACACCTGGTATAATGTTTTCCTTTGGAATGAGAGCTTATGTCATGAAATTCTATATGTAGTAGTATGCAAAAAAATCTTAATATAAAATCTTTTTTCTCACCTAAAACTTCAATATTTTTTTAAATTTTTTCCCAACTGTACAGTCATTAATTTTACCATCTAGTTACTTCAATAATATTGACTCTACCTACCATGTGAGTTAAAGGGACCCTGCTTTAGAAAGGTTCATAATCCAAGCTGGAGAGCCAAACATTTAATAGGAGGAGTCAATGCTACAGAAAAACAGCAGAGACCAGTGAATTCTGTCCAGAGCAAGTTCAAGGAAGGCCTCATAGCAATGACCTTGGGAGTCACCTTGGGGGCTGGACCTAGAAGGACGAGTCCATCCTCAGGATGAAAACCCAGAAGGAAGTGCTAAGTCAGGGGTTTCAGGAATAGCATTAACTAAAAAATACTAGTTGTTAACTAACACACAAACAAAAGCTTACACCCTGATCATTTGTATTTTATGTTATCTAAAGAGTAGCATTCAATTAACATCCATGAATGCCCTCTGGGCATGGTGGGTTCAATGACATTCCTTCCTTGAGGAGAAATCTGAAAAAAAGCAATAGCACTTTCAAGTAAAATACAGTATTCTAAACAAGACTGGCTTAAATATTTTTCTATTTATTAAACTGTCACAAGAGCTAAAAAGAGAAGTAAATATTGAAAGGTCTGGGTTAATTTCTTTTCTTCTCCAAAAATCAGGTTCCAGGGTGTTTGTTCTGTTTTGTTTTGTGTGCTTTTTTCTTTGTGTGTTAATTGCTCATCTGAGCTAAATAGCCATGGCCAACCCTTGCTTATCCTTGGCAGTGCCATGAGCATTATAATGTAAAAATGCCAGTTTAGTCATTCACCCATAATCGTCTCCCTTCTTCCTAGGAATTAAACAGATTATTTTCTAGGAAATAAACAGATAAGTAAAGTCAAATTTGAGGGTCATCTTCGGATGTTCAGGGCAATAGGGATGAGAGATCCACAGAGGCAGACAGTCATTACAAAGTGGAACTAACACAGGACACAGAACAGAGTTGAGTTTTGCCAGAAAGTAAAAAGAAACAAACATGATCTCTGATCTTGGGGCATCTGTAATCTACTAGATCAAATCAAACTGACTGCTGGCTCTGTAGGGTTTTATTCTAATATGGCCAAATAGTCACGACTCATATGATTCTGCTTAACAGGTGAGTGAGACAAACACGAGGATGGGCAGGAATGGAGCTGCAATGTCTGTATTAGCTGAACATCTATCTCTTGGTCTGTGTGCTCACTGATACATTTCATGCGTCCAGATGGTTGACAAGCAAAATGCCAAAAAAAAGAAAAGAAAGTAAGCCTAACAACCATTTTCTAGTTCCCCTTGACCCTCTCAAGGAATCTCTTTCCCTATGTCTCCCTGGACCTACCAGAGCATTAGTTGGGAGTAGCACGTGAGGACAATCCTTTTCACCTCCTACAGAGGCAGCACAGTCTCTTAGTTTTACATGTATGAAGGAGTCCTTTTGCATGAGACTTCAACACAGAAACCATTCCACATGATTCCCTTTTTTTTTCTAATTATATGAAACCCAGAAATAAATTTAGGGTGCTGCTTCAAACCAGGGATGGGAGGCAAAAGTCATTCAGTCAACTAGGAGATGGGGAAATGCTCAGATTTCCTTTATTTTATACATTATTCTGTTGAAGAAAGGTGGGGGGGGGGGTGCGGTTAAAGAGAAAATATGCTGATAAATCAAGCCAATATTACAATAATACTCTATTATTCAACGTGCATCCAATCATAAACTTTTATCATTTTTTTAGTTTTGACCCATCCAAAACTTCTGAATAATTGAGATCTGTACCAGTAAAAGCCACATTTCCAGGCTGCAGACTACATAGCAGCCTTCTAACAGTGTGGCCATAGCATAATTTTGCTGGTTATGGACAAAAGCCTATTGACCAGCTCTGAATGCCTTATTTAACTAGAGGTTAGGATAGAGCACGGAGAAGGCAACGCACCCCACTCCAGTACTCTTGCCTGGAAAATCCCATGGATGGAGGAGCCTGGTAGGCTGCAGTCCATGGGGTCGCTAAGACTCAGACACGACTGAGCGACTTCACTTTCACTTTTCACTTTCATGCCTTGGAGAAGGAAATGGCAACCCACTCCAGTATTCTTGCCTGGAGAATCCCAGGGACAGGGGAGCCTGGTGGGCTGCCGTCTAAGGGGTCGCACAGAGTCGGACACGACTAAAGCAACTTAGCAGCAGCAGCAGCAGGATAGAGCAAGGAGCTTCCCAGGTGGTTCAGTGGTAAAGATTGCACCTACCAATGCAGGAGACAGGTTCAATCCCTCAGTCTGGAAGATTCTCTGGAGAAGGAAATGGCATCCCACTCCAGTATTCTTGAATGGAAAATTCCATGGACAGAGGAGCCTGGTGGGCTACAGTCCACAGGGTCGAAAAGAGTCAGACATAACTGAGCATGCATGCAAGATGGAGCAAACACTGCTACTTGTGTTCCAACAAGAGTGGACATCTCCTAAGTGCTGGGTGCTGGCCTTAGGAACACTATCTCATTTAATTCCCATAAGCCTATGAATGAGATTCTATTTTTATCCCCACTTCATAGATAACTGAGGAGCAGAGAGATAAGTAACTTGTTTTGTGTCACAGAGCTTGTAAATGCTTCAGTGAGGCAGCTGGATTATCTAACTTTAAAAGCTGAGCCCTCAACTGCTTCTAACTACTGGATGCCAGCTTCCAAAGGTCAGCGACTTCTAAATTAACACTAATTCCTAAAATCCCTCCATTCTTACCCTGGCATGACCTCAGCTGGAAGGACACAGAAGTGCAGATGAGTAAGAAAACAGAACCCCACACTCACAAAATTAAAATGGACAATTTCTTACTTCAGACAAAATATTACTTTATATTAAAAGTTCATTTTTAAAGTCCTTCCTGTTTTCTTAAGATAAATCAAAATGTTCACCCAGAGATATGTCAAAATGTTGAAGGATCATCCTCAAATCCAGTCTTCGTCATCCAAAAAATAAAGTCAAATGGAAAATCCCTTTCAGTGGGTCTAGACAATGAAAGAACAAGGGAAAAAATACGATTTTTTTTATCCTCTGATGTTTTCTCTCCTTTTAATCATTCCTTTGCAAACATTTGAGGATTTACAATGCTCCTGGCAAGGGGAGAGAAAATGATAAGACTATCAATATCCCTGGATTTGAGGGGGTGATGGAGTCCTTCTTTTTAAAACACCTTTGAGGTTGATTTCTTAATTTTCTCCTACAGCTTCAGTTTCACAACTTTTCTGAGAAACAAGAAGCTTGGGAAAGGAGAGCATGTGTAATATTCAGCTGCAAGCATGACATGAAGACCTCGGGCTGGGAATTGCCTTTCTCTGCACAGTGACTCCAGGGCGGTCGGATCCAGGAAAGAGTGAGGATTAACATCCTCTTCTTCAGGTGTTTCCTCACATGTTTTAACCCCTGCCGGCTGTTGTAAACTGGCATCCCATGAACAGTAAATGTTTGACTTAGAAGATGTGCTTCATAAACACTGCCACAGAGTTTTACCACACGCTGAGGAACGACCGGGTTACATCCAGAATCTAGACCTTAAAAGCTCAACCCCAGGTGCATTTCTAGGTAAGGGGAGCCCCAAAGGTTCTGAAATACTGTCTGTGACAGCCTGTTGACAGAGTGACATTATTTTGTTGCTTATAGACAACTCTTACCGCTTCTATTTCCAAAATCAATAGGTCATAGGACACTGTTTCAGGACTTTTGTAGTAGGAAAAAACTCTCTTAGAAGAAACAAGAAAAAATTTTCTCTTTATCTGTTTCTCTGTCTCTCTCTTACACACACACACACACACACACACAAAGGGTTTGGGACAGGCCTCAAGTTCCTAAAACTAGAGAAATACATGACCCTCCAGTAAATTCAAATTTGATGTAATCACTTTTTCCTTTACTTCTCTTTGCCAAACCTCAGTCACACACCAGAACACTTCTAGCAACAATTCTGGCCCCAAATAAAAAAAATCCCTAAGTCAAAACTTAGCATTTGAGAAATTTCCAGAGAATTATAATTTTTACAATAAGATTAATAATTTTTTTTCTAATCTCAAATTCTACAGTTTATATAATCTACTTTATGAGTCCCTTTGTGAAATGAAAGTGTCTAAGTCGACCCCACAGACTGTAGCCCGCCAGATTCCTCTGTTGATGGCATTCTCCAGGCAAGAAGACTGGAGTAGGTTGCTATTTCCTTCTCCAGGGGATCTTCCCCACCCAGGAATCGAACCCAAGTCTCTTGCAATGCAGGCAGATTCCCTACCAACTGAGCTATGAGGGAAGCCCTATGAGTCCCTTTCAGTTCAGTTAAGTTCAGTTCAGTCGCTCAGTCGTGTCCGACTCTTTGCGACCCCATGAATCGCAGCACGCCAGGCCTCCCTGTCCATCACCATCTCCCGGAGTTCACTCAGACTCACGTCCATCGAGTCGGTGATGCCCTTTAGGTATCAGTAAACTTACATTAAAGTCCTCCTGGGCTTGATTCGTCACACAAGGTCTTCCACATATGTGAAAAAACATCAGAAACGTCAGCTTTGTATGATCTTTACCGTCCGAGCCATCAGGGAAGCCCTGCTTTGCATAATCTTTAAGCCAGTTTTTCATCAGCAGATTTTTAAATACTCACCTTCCGGGTGATTAGCATGAACATATTTTTGAAAATAACACAAGAAGGAGGGCCTTGGGTCCTGGAGGATACCAGCTGGCATCACGGTGCAGAAACTTAAGTGCCACAAAGCAGAAGCTGCTGAAGGAGTTGGACTTCCCTGAACTGGGAGGTCAGGGATCACAACCTCCACGAGCTGCGTGTGTCGCGACGATGTCGCTGCAGCTGCGAGAGAACTACACGCTCCAAGCCGCGAGGTGGGGCGGGGCGCGAGCTTTGCACGGCGCCTGCGCAATCCTCGGCGCCTGCGCAATCCTCGGCGCCTGACCCATTTTGAGTGCTTCTGCTGCCGGCTTCGTGCCCGCACGGGTCGGTGGAACCGTGCGATGTCCTCACGGCCTCGACCCTCTGCCCTGCCCAGTGTGCTCCTCAAGCTGCGCGTGACACAAGCACCTCCAGGCCACCGTGGCATTCCTGGAGCAGGGCCACGTGTGCGTGGGCCGCCACGTGGTCACTGACCCTTGTCTCGCGCAGCCTGGAGGGATTTCGTGTCCCCTGGGCCGACTCGTGTGACACGTGCTGGACTATAATGACGACCTCGATCCAAAAGCTTAGAGGGTCTTCTCTCTCCAGGCCTACATGTTACAGATGCAGAAGCTGAGCTCCGCGAAGCCTGAGGTTCTGTGACGGCGCTCTCCCCGAAAAATGGGGTGTCAGCCAGTGGTCGGGTCTGAACAACTTGGCTCCTCAGCAACAGATCACACACGGAGCCAAAGGGTACGCCCCTTTCCCACGAAATTTTCTTAGCCTTTGGCGATTGGTAATTAAATGACTGCCTTAAGAGACAATGGGAAGCGGTTTTGTACTGCACCGGGGAATTGTTAACATTCTTATAGCAGAAATACTGAAGTGTGAAAGTGAGGACTTTGGAAGTGGGGGGGGGGGGAGGGGGTGTGCAGGGCATAAGCGGTCCCCCAGTTTTCATTTCCTTGTAGCAGGACAGTTTGGTTTAATTTATTTAACTCGACTTCTTGCTCTTGTTCATGATTAAGCTGTGTACAGATGCTAGAGAGTTTGGTCTCAAGTTTTCATAGACTGGGTGAGATTTTAGTGTTCAGAGTTCTTTCTTTTGTTTAAAGGAATGCTCTCCTAATGCTAGTAAATAGCCTAACTGCCTTATAAGTAGAAAACACACACACACACACACAAGCAGGGGAACTACAAAGGTGAATGAAATCAAATGTCAGTGAAAGTGAAAGTTGCTCAGTCCTGTCCAACTCTTTGAAACCCCATGGACTATACAGTCTATGGAATTCTCCAGGCCAGAATACTGGAGTGAGTAGCCTTTCCGTTCTCCAGGGGATCTTCCCAACCCAAGGATCGAACCCGAGTCTCTTGCATTGCAGGCAGATTCTTTACCATCAGGGAAGCCCTCAAATGTCATTGGCCAACCCCATACCAAGAGGAGGTTTTTCCTTTTCAAGGTGCCCACCTTCCGTATAACCTCCAAGGAAGAATTGGGCAGAAGTCTCATCCCAAAGTAAACCATGCAGTGATTCTGTTCATAAGGGTGGAAGCAAAATGTGATCAACGTCTGGTGGCTCAGACAGTAAAGAATCTGCCTGCAATGCAGGAGACCTGGGTTCAATCCCTGGTCGGGAAGATCCCCTGTAGAAGGAATTGGCTACCCACTCCAGTATTCTTGCCTAGAGAATTCCAAGAATAGAGGAGTTTGGCGGGCTACAGTCCATGGGCTCACAGAGTCAGACACGACTGAGTGAGTTAACACTCTCTGCAAGTACTAACCACATATTCAACAGGTGGAAACAGCCACATTAGGCCTGCATGGTCATTCCATTTATGCCTGTGGTGGCAAAAAAGCAATATGCTCAAGTGTCAGAGATTTACTTATACCAGCTCTTTAGGGGGATGAAAAGGTAAGTATAAATACCTCTAAGAGTTCTCTGAGGGCTAATAAACTGAAATGTGGGAATACTGATGGTCTTCAGGCCAGGAGGCAACTGCTTTACTTTCAGGGAGGAAAAACAAAATGATAATAAACCCCCACAAAACAGATACATTCAGTTTGGTGGACAGAGACGTAGAGAGAGAAAGTCCCCATCTTAGGACTTCAGGGAACAGTCTGAGAAACACCAGTCTAATACAGCTACTTGAGTTGCGCACTGAAAATTCACTTGAGGATGGTCATTTGATCACAAAGGGCATTCAGTCCACAGCAAAGGGGCTGACCTGCAGCTAAGACCGCCACAGCCACTGAACTCATAACTCAGGGGATCTAAAGCTCCCCTAAAGCTAAGGAGTGAGAGGAAGAGTCGTCCCCTGCCCCCTCTGTCTGGGCTTAAAGCCAGCCAAGCCAACATACAAAGGCCGGGCCTAGTGCTTCCCCTTTGCCACAGTCCTCCCATCACCCATCCCCTGATTACCAGACACCCCCCCCCACTCTGCCCCTACACTGTGCTGTCAAGCACCCGTGAATCACGCACTCCACGCCTCTTCTTCCTTCCATTTGCCAAACCCTGTAACCCCCGTGAAACGGCTATATCTTCACTGCAGTTCCCTTGGGGGTTGGGTGACACCAAAACAGCCTGACTGAATTCATTCACACAAATACACTAAGTGGTTGCCAGTTCCCTGAAGCTCACCAACTCCCTCAATCGCATCTAAAGGAAGATGTTTGCTAACTCCAAGAAATCTCTGATTTCAGGCAGTTCAGCAAAGTAGACAATTCAAGACAAATACCAGCTTTGTCCAGGGGTACAGCTCAGAAAAGTCCCCAAATGTAAACTCCACACATGCCCCCTCCATGTCCCCATTTCTAATCCATACAATTCTAAAATTGCTTCAGAGGGTTTATTTTTTTCTTTTTTAACAATAATGCCCACGGTGGCAACAGCCATGGTGGTCACTGGTAAACCTGAAAACATCTTGAACACTTTTTCATTAGCTTCCTGTAGGACACCAAACAGAAATATACCAATTACATGTGACTAAGGTAAGAAAAATATACAACTATATTTAAAACACTTAAATTAACAAGATAGTACTTTTCCATTCTAACAAAGTATCATACATTCAGTTTAAACAAGAGTTAATACAGACACACTTTTCCAAAATACCATATGCTAGTTGAAAATGAGTGACCGTGAGATTTTTCCAAGAGGTTTCTAATTAGCAAAATGTACAATTTTGAAGAACTGTCCATTCTTTTCTGGAAGATAGTCACTGAACAGGTTAAAATGCAAATTGATGTCTCTCTCATAAACCTAAGTATGCTTGCTTCATTTTTCTGAATGAGACTTTGGCTGTCAGCAAGTCTATTATAGCTTCTTTTCCCTTAAAGACAATAATATACACCATCAACAATGACACCCCTTACAAATAACCATAAACTTTGTGTGTAGTAAGCCCTATCTAAATGTTTTCACGTGTTTCTGTATTAACTGACCTACACTGATTGTTATGCAAACTGCATTAAACAAGTGTAACAGGTCTACATTTATACCTCTGCTCTGAAAGAACATCAGATGCTGCCCACGTGTTATTTCAAGGTCAAGGCTGCTACACGTTTGCATGTGGTACAAAACAAAACTTTTCTCCACTGGCTTTTTCAGGTGAAGAGGTTGGACCAAAATCCAACACATCTGTGTGACAGCGGCCACCAATTGTAGTTCGACCCTCAAAACGAACAATGGCCCGTTCTCTGTAATGATCATACCATTCCTGGCCAAGGCTCTGCTTTACAGAATGTGTCTCTGTGTTCTGACTCTTAAGGAAGCAAAAAAAAAAAAAAAAAGGTGGGGGCGGGGGGCAGACTCTCCCCATTTCTCTCCTTTGGCCGCCACAAGTCAGCATCTGATCTAAGATTCTCTGGATTTATTCCCATCCAATGACTTCAAAATTCCAAGAAGTGCAATACACAACTTTCCAAAAAAGAAACCCACGAAATTGCAAAAGATCGCTACATAATACTGTGAATGAAAATCAGAACAAGATTGCCAACCGAGGAAACAAGGCACTTGGTAGCAGGAGTCCAGGAGGCCCCAGGGAGCGTGGGGCTCAGTGAGTCAACAATTTCAGGCGAGTCAACCAGCTGACCAGCAGGGATGGTTCTGGAGACGAGGACTTGGCGGCCGAGGAGCCGGCTTTCTTTTTGGTCCCTTCTTCCGGGAACGGAATCGTGGCGCTGCTGTGGAGATCCGAAGTGATGTAGCACCTGCTGCCTCGGATGTAGTCTGCGCCTCGGACCAGCTGCCTCTCGGTCCCGGGCCTTGAGAAGCGGTAGGTGGGCGAGGAGCTTTCTTCGAGGATGGGAGGGATACGCTCGTTACTGAAATACCGGCAGAGGGCATCCTCACCTGTTATCGGATAAAGCCCACAAGCGGTCCATTAAAATACCCATCATCCACACACCCGCTGCTCAGACTTGCCCTGCTTCTGAAACAGACACCGCACCCTGCCTTCCACGCACGGATGGGCTACCAGGTCCCCCAGGCGGCTGGGCCCATCCCGCAGGGCTTTGAGAAAGCAGAAATGGAAGACATTCACACTTCAGGCTGCTTTTCTATCTGAGAGGTAACACGGGGGCAGAGAAGAATCAGTGAGCCTGCCCTTTTTAATCAGTATAGGATTTTCATAATTTCACTTGAGATCAAAAAACAAAGAAAATCTTGTAATGCTGTCACTCCTTCCACACCTGTGCTTGTTCAATACCTGCACCCTGGAGCACCGGCCCTTGGAACCACGGTTCTTACGCAGGAGCATCCCTCAGGGGCATTCAGGAAGGTGGGGTGCCTTTGCTTGTCACCCTGACTGCAGGGCAGGCACTCTCCACCTTTAATGGGTGGGGTTCAAAGATTCTACTGCTCTGCAAGGCTTGGGACATTTCTGGAGAAGAAAGAATGATCCTACCCTAAAAGTCAGCCCCCCTGGGCTGGGGAGCAGGGCCGGGGAGGTAAACGTAAAATACAGGGCACCCTGGCAGCATGCAGCCTTCTTTTGATCAAGAAGTTCCACTTCTAAAAATGTATGAAGATTGGGACTTCCCTGGTTAAGACTCTGCTCTTCCACTGCAGGGGTCACAGGTTCAATCCCTGGTTAGGGAACTAAAATCCTACATGCTGTGAGATTCAGCCAAAAAAAAAAAAAACATAGGAAGATCTATGTACAAGGTGTTTCTTGAAGCATTATTTACAATTGAGAGGAAAAAAACAGAAATAACCTAAATGTCCAACCATAGCAGACTGAATAAGTGGTTCAAATGGTAAAGAATCTGCCTGCAATGCAGGAGGCACAAGTTCAATCCCTGGGTCAGGAAGATCCCCTAGAGAAGGAATTGGTAACCGACTCCAGTATTCTTGCCTGGGAAATCCCATGGATAGAGGAGACTGGTGAGCTACAGTCCATGGGGTCATAGAAGAGTTGCACAGGACTTTGCAAATAAACCACCTACATTGATGAAAGTGAAAGAGTAGAGTGTAAAAGTTAGCTTAAAGCTCAACATTCAGAAAACGAAGATCATGGCATCTGTTCCCATCACTTCATGGGAAATAGATGGGGAAACAGTGGAAACAGTGTCAGACTTTGTTTTTTTGGGCTCCAAGATCACTGCAGATGGTGATTGCAGCCATGAAATTAAAAGCTTACTCCTTGGAAGGAAAGTTATGACCAACCTAGATAGCATATTCAAAAGCAGAGATATTACTTTGCCAACAAAGGTCTGTCTAGTCAAGGCTATGGTTTTTCCAGTGGTCATGTATGGATGTGAGAGTTGGACTGTGAAGAAAGCTGAGCACTGAAGAATTGATGCTTTTGAACTGTGGTGTTGGAGAAGACTCTTGCAAGTCCCTTGGACTGCAAGGAAATCGAACCAGTCCATCCTAAAGGAGATCAGTCCTGGGTGTTCATTGGAAGGACTGATGCTGAGGCTGAAACTCCAATACTGTGGCCACCTCATGCAAAGACTTAACTCACTGGAAAAGACCCTGATGCTGGGAGGGATTGGGGGCAGGAGGAGAAGGGGACGACAGAGGATGAGATGGCTGGATGGCATCACCGACTCGATGCACATGAGTTTGGGTGAACTCCGGGAGTTGGTGATGGATAGGGAGGCCTGGCGTGCTGTGATTCATGGGGTCGCAAAGAGTAGGACACGACTGAGCAACTGAACTGAACTGAACTGATTGCCGTAAGACAGATTACTAACGCAACTATTACAAAAAATGCACGTGTTCCTCTTACATAGTATTTCTGAACATCTATCTATTCCATTTTGCATATTTTTCCTAAGTGTATAATATGTAAATACAGAAACAATTAGAAGATATACAAAACACTCAGAGTGAGTATTTCTAGGTCGGGGAAGCGGATTACAGGAAGTTTTCTTATATTTTTTATTTGTTTTGCTTTTGTAATCAAAGGGGGAAAAAGTTACTTTTAAAAAGTGCCCGTAGGAGTCTATTCATATGAAATGCCTTAAATAGGTAAATCAAGAGATAGAAAGTAGATTTTTGGTTGCCAGGAGCTGAAGGAGGTGGGAGTGAGGAATGACTGCTTACAGGGTTTTCTTGTTGAAGTGACAGAATATTCTGGAATTAGTACAACTCTATGAATATACTGAAACCCACTGAATTGTACATTTTAACAGGGTGAGCTTTATGGTATGTGAGTTGTCTCTCCAAAAAAAGGTCATGTTCTGTTTTGTTTTGTTTTCCTGAAGTATCCATTATTTTATGCAGATAACTTTCCTTCTAAAATGATAACACCAGGAAAATGTGGAAGGTGGGATAGAGGTCAGGTATCTTTCCATTTTCCCAACCTCACACTCCCCACCCCTACACCCCGTATCTCAAATATTAAAAGACTACATCTGGGGCGTCAAAGGCTAAAAAAGACTGGCAACAAGGCTGTGGACATCTCAGATCTAAACAAAGGACTGCCCTGCCCCCTGCTGTCTGCTCCACAGATTTTCCATGTCAGCTAAGGGTGTCTTGGACCTCAGATGGCATCTTCTTCCTTTTTCCAATTTAGTATCATCCAGGTAATTCAGCTACTTAGGTGACAAACTTTACCAAGTCCCAGGGAAATGTCAGGGGTTGAGCACTTTGGCAGTTGAGGCACCAGAATTTATTTCTTCTTCCTTTTCCTATCTCAGGCCAACCTGCTGTCTATCTTTTCAACAGCTCTTTGTTCTAGCACTGCAAAATCAATGTTAGGCTGTCTTGACAATCAAACGTAATCTGGGTCAACATTTCCCTTAAGAGAAGCATCATCATCAGTAACTTGGAATAGAGTGTAAATTAAACACAAGTTTCTTTTCCAATGGTAATTATTCTCTAATATAAGGACGGGGAAGAAAAAAAGCTACGCCTGTCCATCAAAAATAAGACAGACTCCAATAATGAAAAGCTAAAAATTGAGGATGGGATCGTTTTATGAATAAGGTATTTCTACTTGTTTAGAAATTGGACCATCGATGTCTACAGCCGGTGTAAAGCACACAAAACTAATTAGGAGATTTACAAGCACTAACTAGGATTCACTGATTCAATGGACCTGAGTTTGAGCAAACTCCCGGAGACCGTGAAGGACAGGGAAGCCTGGTGTGCTGCCATCCATGGGGTTGCACAGAGTCAGACATGACTGGGCAGCTGAACAAAGACATAGGTAGAAACTTAGAGGCCTTCAGCAGCCCTGATGTAGATGAGAAGATGACTTCTGTGGTCACTGACCACACTTAGGAAGAGGCCCAAGATGAAGGCCTGGGCTTTACGTTTGGTGCTTTTCCGTTTGCTTAAACTTACTTTTCCTCCCATGACCTCGAGGTCTAGCAAAAGGGTCCACGATGCCCATCCAGCTCGCGTCCGCAGGCATTGACAGAGGCCGGGGCTTGCCTTCAGAGGAAGGGGAAGAAAAAGGAGAAGTTGAGAGTTTCTGGACTTCAGAGAACCCTTTATTTAGAACTAGACCGTCCTGCACCCCAACACCACACTCACTGCAACGTAAGCAAAACCTAAAGTAGGGAAAAAGTGTTTTAAAGCGGTGGGTTTCCTCAGCACGCCATGAGGACAGAGGCGTGCTAAACTTGAGTCTGTGGGTCCCCGGAGCAAAACAACTGCAAGTTGAAATGCAGGCACTGAAAGTTAAAACCGTAACATGATCTCACCCCACTGGGCCTGGATGCCAGGCGGTGTGATGACTCAACCAGCCTTGGCTTTGGAGAGATGAATAAAGGTCTCATACTTGGAATTTCATTGAGGTTTATGTTTTCCTCAGATTACCCTGCAAGTCTGCCAAATTCATCCAACAGTCCCAAATAAGGAAGGGGGAGGGGAAGAGGACAAACACCCCGCAGCGTACCGTAAGATGGCGTTTTCTCTCTCATCTTTGCCGGCAGAATGTTGGTTTCCACGGAATAGCCAGGCAGCTGATCAGAATCCGCGATGGTGAATCTCCGTCTCCGGCTTTCCTGGTCCAGGAAGGAATTGGGGGACTCGGAACCCTTAGGACCAGGCTGTGGCTGTTTACATTTACTGAATCCGTAAACAGAACCCCCATTCTCTTCCCTGCAGGATGGAAGGCAATAATTAAGTTGCTTACAAAGATCCTCTCAAACAAAAGAATTATGAGGCATACTATTGCCAGCACACAGAAGACAACTTAAATTCTCCTTTTCCTCTGGAGGAAAGAGCAATACTTTTTCAAGCACAGCTGCTTCTCAAATACATAAAGATCCTATTAAATAAAAGTAAATATCATGATCCTACTAAATAAGGGGAAATGAGACTTTTTCATATATGTAGTTTAAAGGATACAAATATACCTTTGAAAAGCTAGCTCTGGTTTTCCTGTACACCTATCCTATAGTAGAACTGGATCTCCTGTTTACTACAGACACCACAAGTGAAGATATAACCAAACCTTTTTTCTCATGCCAAGATTAGTATCTTTGCCAAGATCAAGCAAAGAAGACACTTGAAGTATGGCAGTTGTTAGATTTGAAAATGATGTCAAAAACTACAAAGGGGCCTTTATAGTGACCAATGGAAACTGTCTATTTTCTGAACTAAGTACAGAAAATCAGCAAAAATTGGACCACTGCCTGCAACTTAATTCTTTCTGAATGCCAGCTTATACTAAGACTTATAAAATTAATTTTAGTTGAGTCCAAGTTACCAGCTGGTTAACTTTTTTGCATTTAGTAAATTCCATTAGGGGATCATTGCAAAACAACTATATAAATACAGAGTCTACTAAGTCCAAACAGTCTAAAGATCAGCCTGGCCTACTGGTATTCCCAGTGAGTCTGCTACTTGTACCCACCCTCACTGCCACCATGAATCTGTCTCCTTCTATACTTTTAAACCTGGAATACAGCTTCCCCATTCGCAACGCTTTCCACACTCACCGCTTGTCCTCTGTGACCATTTGCATGTTTCATTCCTAATAAAATATGCTTTATTAATGGTGTCTTTCAATATGTATGTGTCCCCACATGTCTTCTCCAAATACATTAAGAGCCCCAGTTCCCTCTTGCCCTTACTATGTGCATACTCTTTTTCTTGCCATGGCTCTTGTGACCCCCTCGCTGAGACTCAGGCAAGAATATTCAGGATTAGGGGTGTTGGGGTGATCCTCCCTACAGTTTCTGATAGAACAGTTCACATGCTGGTCATCAAAGCAACAAACAGCTCCTTATAGTTTTAAACGCACTTAAGATCCAACAACCACAGGAACTCTTGTCTGTGAATACGGGGAAGAGTCTTATCTACCAACCGGAATGCCCTGATCACTGAGGTCACTGCTCCACCTGCTGTAATAAGTTCTGGGCAAACCAAGACTCAAGGAGGAGGATAATCATGTTACTTCTTTTTTGTGCCCAGGAAAGAAACACAGTGGATGCAAAGAGTTCAGCTTAAAACAAAAACAAATGAAAAACTCCAATATAAAGTGAAACATCACTACAGGTTCAGTCCAGACTTCTATCTTATGAAATATTACAGCATGATTACGTATTTCTCAATTTATTCTTGAACAGTTGACTAAGACACTGGCAGTTCTCTAGGGGCAAGAACTACATCTGTTTTGCATAAGATGGTAAATCAGGCCCAACTCTCAGGAAATATATGTTGAATAAATGAGCCAGATTCTCTAGTTTTACTAGCATATGTAAATGTGTCAGATGGTATAAATAAGCCTGTATTTCATACCTCAATCACCCCCTATATAACATCTGGCATGACCATCCTCACTTCACCATAAACATTTAAAATAGCCATTAAGAAAGCAATGATCTTTAAGAATTCATAATAGATAAATACACATAAACACATATGGATGCACAAATACAGGCCATTCACACCTGTTTTCACGTTTTTTAACTCCTATGAAGAACACGTGTCTCTCTCAACAAGATAAAACTGACTTCGATCTTGCAGAAATATTTATTATCTTTCTCCCCAGAGATAAGTTTACCATGTAGTTAATGAAACTTCAGCTTCAGGGAACCCCCAAACAGCCCATTCCACTGCCCAGTGAAGAATGAAAATGACATGACCCAAAAGCACATGCTTTAAGGACCCCCCTCCTCCCCATCAAACTGTCTGACTTCAAGGTCCATAAAACTGGATCTATCCCTACACTTCCCCTTTAAGAATTACACTTCCGTCCCCCAGTTTTTCTGAGATATAATTGACATATAATGTCATATTCATTTCAGATGTGCAACATAATGACTTATGTATATATTGCAAAATGATCACCACAATAAGCTTAGGTAACATCCATCACCCCACACAGTGACTAATTCCTTCTTTCTCCTGATGAGAACTTTTAAGATCTAGTCCCTTTGCAACTTTGAAGATACACAACACAGTATTGTTAACAGTCACCATGCTGTTGACCCCAACAGTCCATTCCCAGGACTCAGCCTGTAACTGGAAGTCTGTACTTTTCTGAACCCTTCACCCATTCCTGACCCCCACACTCAAGTCGACGCTTTCTGACAGTGGATTCGGGCCTCAGCCTCCTCTTGAGATGCTCGTGGTCTTCCCACCACCAGCAGCATCCCCAGGCCCAGGAGACGAGCACACCACGAAAATGGGCACGGACTTACCGGGGCGAGTAGGGAACACTTGGTGGAGGAGGAATATAAAGATCCAGGATGGCTGGCTTCTCCTTCTTCAGCGAGGCATCCATCGTGCTGTCCGGGGACTGGGTGGTCGTGGTGGGAGGTGAGGTCTGAAAGGGAGCAAGCGTAAAAGCTTGGAGGTTAACTCAGAGATCGTTCTCCACAAAACCAACCCCAGCCTCTGGGTAAACAGGGTCCTGGGTCATTTGCGTGTCTGCAGCTACTAGCAACATTCAACATATATTCTTCTTTGAGACACTTACAATCTCTTTGTTTCTTAATATGGTTGATTTACAATGTTGTCTTAGTTTCAGGTGTACAGCAAAGTGATTCAGTTATACGCATGTAAGTATGTGTAACTGAATATATTTCTTTTCAGATGCTTTTCCATTATAGGCTATTACAAGATATTGAATATCGCTCCCTGTGCTACACAGTAGGTCCTGTTGGTTATTTTATGTATATTAGTGTGTATGTGTTTAATCCCAAGTTACTAATTTATCCCTCCTGCCCTTCCCCCTTTGGTGACCATAAATTCATTTTCTGCCTGTGAGTTTACGTTCTGTAAATAAGTGCATTTGTATCATTTTTAGACTCCAGATTAAGTGAAATCATATGATATGTGTCTGACTTACTTCACTTAGTACGACACTCTCGAGGTCCGTCCATGTTGCTGCAATGGCATTAGTTTATTGTTTCCTATGACTAATGTCCCATGGTATGTATAAACCATTTACCAAGAGTTTTGAAAGGCTAGATGCATTGTGAGAATCCGAGGCCTGGGAGTCAGGTAACCAGGAGGTTAGAATTCTGGCTCTGAGCAAAGCACCTAAACTCCCAATCCTCGGCTTCCTCCTCTGAAAAGCAATCATACTGACAGCACCTCTCACGGAGGGCTGCGGTGAGGACAGAATGAGTTAGTTCACACTGATCACTGACAGCACTGCCACTGACTAGGAGTGTGGCCTCGGAACTCGGACTCTCTGGGTGCAATCCTGGTTATACCTCTGATTCGCTGTGTGTCTCCAGGCAAATCACGCAACTTCTCTGTGCCTTATCTACAGAATGGGCATAAACAGGAACAAGCATAAAACTCCCATGGACAGAGGAGACTGGCAGGCTACAGTCCACAGGGCCACAAAGAGTCGGACACGACTCAGTGACTGAGTGTGCACGCACACACACGCGCACGCACACACACACGCACACACACACACACGCACACACGGTAGCAACAAAGGGCAGCTGTGAGAATTAGGTAACACATGTAACGGGCTTTAGCACAGGCTCATCACACAGTAAGTACACAACCTTATGCTGTTTGAGTATTCACGAGCTAATATTTTAAATTTAAAATTCACATGGCTTCATTTTAATCGTGTTATTGGTCTCAGGGGACCTATTTTTTTTTAAATCTTGTGAGACCTTCAATCGTATCTCTCCTATAGTCTAACAGTGACGATCAGCCCTTTCTGGTTGGTAAAAGAACAGTGAGAAGGCCATGGCAACCCACTCCAAAATTTTTGCCTGGGAAATCCATGGACAGAGGAGCCTGGCGGGCTACAGTCCATGAAGTTGCAAAGAGTCGGACATGACTTGGCAACTAAACAATAACAAAAGGAACAACAGCAAGGAAATCTGAGTCAAGGCACGAAGATATGTGGGGAAGGCCAGGGGGAAGCACCATGTGAGAACTGCGCTAGGCCCTGGGGAGACAGAGAGAGACACCGAAGCCCTGTCTGGCCCAGGTGATGATTGCTGGAGACCCTCCCAGAAGTGAGAGTGTGAAATGGAGTCTGAGGCTTGGCAGGATGGGAGTAGCAGTGCTCCCAGAGCGACGGCCCCATTTGGGGGAGGACGTTGAGGCTCAGGGAAACACTCCCCAAGCATATACAGAGAGCCTGGGAGCGCTCTGCACCAAGGAATGGATCCACACCTCAGCCTGACCATCTTAGACAACATCTGAAGACACGGGGCCCAGGACCCAGGCTCTCCACAAACAGAAGTAGAAGGAAATGGGCATTTCCATAGAGCAGGTATTTCCCTAAACTCCAACACTGATCATTACTTCTAAATCAATAACCTTCGTTTACCAGGGTGGTGGCCTAAAAACAGAGCAATGAATACCTTTCTAGTAATAACATTAATGATACGGACAAGAACTAGAGATGCTCCCTCCCAGCAGAGGTGGGCACCCAGGCATACAGACCCCTGAAGAACAACACAGAGGGCAAAACCCAGGATGGGGGCTGAGAAAGTGTACAGAGTACTGGTCTACCAGAGTTCTTGTTCTGAGAAAATCGTGGACTCAGTGCCAGGATACTAAGCTATAAAATGGCCTCTGAATTTTGTTTTTGGCTGCATCAAGTCTTAGCGGAGGCACAAGGGGTCTTTGCTGCAGTATGCGGGCTTCTCTCTAGTTGTACTCATGGACACACAGGCTCCAGAGTGTTTGGGTTCTGTAGTTTGTGACACATAGGCTCTTGAGTTGGTATTCTTGCCTGGGAAATCCCATGGGCAGAGGGGCCCCGCGGGCTATGGTCCATGGGGTTCCAAAGAGTTAGATGTGACTTAGCGATTAAACTGAAGAAGGCAATGGCAACCCACTCCTGTATTTTTGCCTGGAGAATCCTGTAGTCAGAGGAGCCTGGTGGGCTGCTGTCCATAAGGTTGCACAGAGTCAGTCACGACTGAAGCAACTTAGCATGCATGCATTGGAGAAGGAAATGGCGACCCAGTCCAGCATTCTTGCCTGGAGAATCCCAGGGACAGAGGAGCCTGGTGGGCTGCCATCTATGGGGTCACACAGAGTCGGACACGACTGAAGTGACTTAGCATGCATGCATACACTGGAGAAGGAAATGGCAACCCACTCCAGTATTCTTGGCTGGAGAATCCCAGGGACAGAGGAGCCTGGTGGGCTGCCGTCTATGGGGTCGCACAGAGTTGGACACTGAAGCAACTTAGCAGCAGCAGCAGCAGGCTCTTGAGTTGGGGGCTTGGTTTTCCTGTGGCATGTGGGATCTTAGTTCCCCAACCAGGGATCAAACCCGGGTCCCCTGCGTTGGAAGGCAGATTCTCAACCCCTGGACCTCCAGAGAAGTCCCCAGCATCTGCATTTTGATGGCTGTTCTCTAGCTGGGTTGGAAGTGAAGCTACATGTTTCATTCCTCACCTTCATCTCTTCCCCCAAACTGCACAGTGAGTGGAACTTGGCAGGAAGGTAGACAAAGGAAAAAGGAAGCATGTCCCTTTTTAAGTGAATTTCCAGAGGTCAAGGAACTGACTCTAGCCTATACTTAGAAATAATGTTCACTTTCCTTCTGAACACATCCACCTGATTTTTCCTCTGTCATTTCAAACTCAGTGATGATCAGAAGACCTGCCATCTCTGCCTCCTAGATGGTTCTCTTCTGATTGTGTGATTTCTGTCACTGGTATCACCACGCAAGGTCACTGCCACATTTCACATCTGCTTCTCGCTTTCCCTGCCTGCCTACCCCTAACCCAAAGACTTTTCTAAAGGTTACTATGAATAATTAGAATTGAGATTTAGAAATACTAACTACTTGTCTGAGGTCTCACAGCTAAGATGAGTCAGAGATTGGATTTGAATGCAAGGAGTTCAGTTCTGGACCCCCTTCCTCTGTTTTGTGAGTCCTCTTGATACTTCTTCCAAAGGATCTCTTGAGTTAGTCTTTCAGAATCGCCCCAGTCCCAGCCTCACCCAGAAGCCAGGTGGCTCAGTGGTAAAGAGCCTCCTGCCAGTGCAGGAGATGAAAGTTCGATTCCTGGGTCAGGAAGAAACCTGGAGAAGGAAATTGCATCACCCTCCAGTATTCTTGCTTGTGAAATCCATGGACAGAGGAGCCTGGTGAGCGACAGTCCATGGGGGTCACAAGAGTCAGACATGACTTAGCAACTAAAAATCAAAAACAACAAAAGACATGTAGCACCTCCCACCTGCTGTTTCAAGTTTAGATAGTGTCATGGGCTAAACTGTGTCCCCGGAGCCCCCAGTAGCTCAGAATGTGACTGTACTTGCAGTCTTTAAAGATATGCTTAATTTAAAATAAGGTCACATGAGTGGGCCCTAATCCAGTCTGACTGGTATCCCTGTAAGAAGAAGTGATTAGGACACAGACATACAGAGCAAGCTCCAATACTCTGGCCACTTAATGTGAAGAGCCAACTCATTGGAAATGATCCTGACGCTGGGAAAGACTGAGGGCAGGAGGAGAAGGGGGCAACAGAGGATGAGCTGGTTGGATGGCATCATCGACTCAATGAACATGAGTTTGAGCCAACTCTGGGAGATAGTAAAGGACAGGGAAGCCTGGAGTGCTGCAGTCCATGGGGTTGCAAAGAGTCAGGCACGACTTAGCGACTGAATAACAACATACAGAGCAAAGACCACATGAAGACACAAGGAGAAGATGGCCATCTGCAAGCCAAGGAAAGAGACGTCACAAGAAGCCAACCTTGCTCTCAGATCGCCAGCCCCCAGACTTCTGAAGGAATACACTTTCATTTCAGTGACCCGGTCACTGGTACTTGGTTATGGCGGCCCTAGCAAACCAACCCAGACATTAGTGTAAAAACCAACTGTCAACCTGTTGACATTACCTGCGGGATGAGGTCCGTGCTCCTTAGCCTAGAACTCTATACCCACCTGTCCAGCCGAGCCCACTGGTCCAGCTTTCTCTCCCACCCCCTGCCTGAGAGTCTGGTCTACTTATTCGTGCCGGACAGCTGTGATGTTCACCCAGAGCCCCTCTGGTTAGCCAGTGAACCCAGCTGCTGTGAGTATCTATTGCTAAAAGCTCACGGTCACCCCCTGCTCCGTAGAATTGCTCTCAGCCGACAGCAGACACCCCTGCGTACAGCTGCCAGAGCCTGTGTTGTGTGGTTACACCTGGGTAACAGCCCAAGACTAGACTCTACCTGAGACAGCACCTTGCGGGCTTCCCCTCCTTCGTCTGCCTCCCTCCCTCCTTGCCAAGTTTTACGGGAAGTACCTGCCCTAAATCATTTCACAAGAACGTCTGCCACACTCTCTGCCTCCAGGAAATCCTATCTGGGCACCACCCGCCCTGACGGCAGTGTATCCTCCCTTGGTGGCTGTGTGAACAGCGTTCATCTACTCCACCAAGAGCCTCCCATCTGCCTACGAAATCCCACCGAGTTTTCCAGGCTCCCACCGCCTCGGAAGAGGTGCTTTCGCTCACCTGTTCATGCCCATCACCCCTTCCTCAGAACCCAACATTCACCCCCCTGCACCAAGGAGCTGGCAGAGCTGGCTGGCGGGAAGCCCTCCATCAACTACCGATGGTAAAGTAAGACCTCTTCTGTGTTAAGTAACACATTCTGAGAAATCCAGAAGTATTGAAAGACGGTGCCCTGTGTGCTGAGTGATGCAAACAGAACAACAGGGAAGGCTGGCGTGCTGCAGTCCATGCGGTCGCAAAGAGTCGGACACGACTGAGCAACTGAACTGAACCAAAGCAAACAGAAGCTGCTGGAGTGTGATTGATACGTTCCCTTTTTATTTAAGAAGTGGCTTTAATTATGTGCCCCTCCTGGCTCCACTGTCCACATCCTGTTCTTTATTTTTATGGGTCCCCTGCCCCGCTAAGGTACACACGCAGACAGATTTCCAGCGCTCTGTGCATCACGAAAACAGCCATTGATAGTGTGAGGTACTGCCGTTCCTTCCATTTGAAGATGGACAGTAAAATCACAGAGAGTTACACATAAGTGGCAATCTCAATCTTATAAAAGAGCTTTAAAGTGTGCTGCTTTTCTTTCATGGTTTAGAAATTAAACACAAAGAACTGATGATATAAGGAGAGGGTTGGTGGGGTGCATGTCCACTCAAGTGTAAGCAGTAAGGAGTGCATTGTCTGTAGAGAATTCAAATAATAAAACTAAAAGCCAATCGGCTTTTTATTCTCATCCAAGACTACTAAATCTAACAAAGGAGTGACGGAGCTCCCTGCCTTGTGGGTGGGTCTCACAGTCCCTACCCCTGCCTGGATAAACCGATGTTGAGGACTCTACCCCAGGCGGTCTCAGAGCAGTGTTCAAACTGGATTCCTTTATGGGAGTGTGTGTTTGAAACGGGAGAGGAGAAGGGCCAGAAGGGCCAGAAGTCTGCCACCGTCTGCAGCGATGACAGACAGTTGCCACAAGCGGCTACCCAGCACCTGAAATGTGGCTGGTGAGACAGAGGAACTGAAGCTTTCCTTTTAATTATTGAAACAGTCACAGGTGGCTAGTGGCTGCCATATTAGTCAGCGCAAATCCAGCAAGTCTGCTCTCATGTACGCAGGATTATTGGATGGGCTTCCCAGGTGGCACAGTGGTAAATAATCTACCTGCCAATGCAGGAGATGGGGGTTCGGTCCCTGGGTCGGGAAGATCCCCTGGAGGAGAAAATGGCAACCTGCTCCAGTATTCCTGCCTGGGAAATCCAATTGATAGAGAAGACTGGCAGGTTACAGTCTATGGAGTTGCAGAGTTGGACGCGACTGAGCAACTCAGCACCTGTACATACAGGATTATAGAATAATTATCCGTTCACAGATAATCCATACACTCCCGAAACCAATCAAACTGTAACCTTTTTTTTTTTTTTTTTAGACAACTCAGGTATTATACATTGTTCCTGCACCAATGTCAAAGAAAGGCTTTCAACCAATAACAGTACCTGCACCAGAGGCGGCTTCCACCGTAGGTTTTTCAGGGGGGCAGGAGTGAAGTTGAAGGAACTCGTGGGGCGCTTCTTAAGCAGTAACACAACTCCAGTAGGATTCTCTCTCAACTTTCTCACCAGATTTTTTAGCTGCCATCCCACCTTCAAAGAAAGATAGTGAGGAGAGGGGACTTACTCATGAATAATGAAAACTCAAGCCTATTTGAGTTCAAGGAATTCAAATTTCCTTGAATTCATCTCAAGGAAATCAGCTATGAGCAAATAGGCAGATACAAATCTGTTCATTCTAGCACTGCTTAAAATTATGGAAAGCTGGATATAAACTGCAAATTTTTTAAATGCAAGCAAAATGGTTTAGAAGTTTTAGAAGGGGAAGATGAAGTCTGAAGCTTCAACGAACAAACTCACCACAGTTTGCTGATTAACCTGAATGACTTCATCACCAGCATGAATCTTCTGAGATCTGTCTGCAGGAGACTGTTAGAGACAAACAGAGAGAGACCTGTCTTATTTTTTAAGCCTCCTTTTTCTTCTGCTTCTATTTCGTCTCCCTTCTTTCTTCTACACAAAACAAGCAATGGGAATACAATTTTCTCAAGAACAGTTACACAGTGTGCTGGAGATTCCTAAAACTACACAGCCTGTAAAACTTGGCATGTGAATACGCGTGTTATCTCCAGTGGTTTGTTACAACAGATAATCTGTCAGTAGGAACAGCCAAGGTTCATCTAACCTACCATGAAGAGTGGGACGCACTGTCCACCTAACAGGCTGATCAAAGCCACTGGTTCATCTAAAAAGTACCTTCCCTATATTCCTGTCAAAATTAATCTTGTAAAAGCTGACCAACTGCTTAACATGTAAAGATGGTCACTGTAACTCTGTCACATAATTGCTTTTTATGTGATTATTAAAACTAACTCTTTATTTTACTCAAACTTGTTTTACATGTTATCATCACATTGCTAAAATAGAAAGATAGTGAAAACAGAAGATATTTAGAAAAAATTTAAATTTTTTTTGTCTTCAGGTTGAATTCTAAATGGATGCATTTTCACAGTATCAAAACAAAGTCCAGACTTCGTGCGCTTCAAATAACAATTTGCTACAAATTTGCAAATATCTGTGTATGTATATATATATATATATATATATATATATCTCCCCACATATGTGTGTATAGGCAGATAAATATATGTAATCTATTTGTCAAATATTTTCTCATGGTTTCTTGTTCATTTAATCAAATTGTAACTCAATGTGTAAGAAATTTCATACGATTTTAAAATATGTTTAAAAAATTCTGCCAACAAACTTTACAGATATCATTAGGCTTATTTTATGGAGTTTTGAGGAAATTGACATTCAGTGGTAAATAACTCAGTTATGGACACACAGTAAGTGAAAGATGCAGAATATAACTTTATGCTTATTAGGTGGTTTTTAACATGAAAGTAATACCTTAAAAATTTTCCCCTGATAAATTGTAACTATATGTCGAAGTATTATTTCATCTTAAAGGGAACCTGTGCCATAATTTCTTCTCAACTTTTTTTCTCTCATTAATACCTTTTACAGACTAAACATTTTGACAAAGAATTTGAAAAGTATTTTAGGATAAGTGTAATGTCTAATCCTACCTAGAAGTATAGGTTTATTATCATTATTTAATTGCAAAAACAATAAATTCATGGAATAAAATAAAACAGAATTATGCAAAAAAAAGATACTTCATATGATCAAAAGAGAAGGAAAGGATGAAACTTTGATTTCAAATTCTAATCAACTGTTACTGAAGCCAGAATGTTTTATTTTGTGACTTATATAACTGAATCTTCAAGCAATTTACAACCATCCTTTATAAATAGCACCTTTGAACACAGTGATGGGGGTAGCAACTAAACTCAAGACACCCTTGCTGAACTTTCTCACTCAGCTGTTGTGATAGGCTCAACAAGAAATGAGCAGGGAAAAGAAAAGAAACGAGCGAGTAGCATTAAACTATCGGAGAAGGCAATGGCACCCCACTCCAGAACTCTTGCCTGGAAAATCCCATGGACGGAGGAGCCTGGTAGGCTGCAGTCCCTGGGGTCGCAAGGAGTCGGACATGACTGAAACGACTTAGCAGCAGCAGCAGCATTAAACTGTAGAAACAGTCTCTTGGATTCTGGGCCAACACAAGGCACAGGTAACTTTTGAAACCTGGCCAACACAAGGCCAGCTACTTTTGAAAACATTTAACTTGCCACCGTGACTACCAGCTGTGCCTCACCCGTGAGACCAGCATCGTGGGTACCACGGGGAGATGGTCTGTCTCCAATCCCCTGCTCCTGAGGCACTTCTTAAACAAACAAATGTGTCAATGCTCCTTTCTTGCCCCTGGTGTCAGATGCCGAACCCATGGTTACAGGTCAACTTTAGCAAGTCTGATCATAATCAGTCCAGTCCCAGTTAATCTTCCTAGGCTGGGGATTCATCTAAGGTAAGCGTCACTTTCTAAAAGATAGCCTTGAAGCCAGAAAGTCCCTGTTTACAGATAAGCAATCTTAAAAAAAAAAAAAAAAAGTCCCAGTGTCCTGAACTGACTTCCATTCCTAAGGATCTTCACATATTCATTTCTCCAATGTCCTACCAAATGATTAAGCGTTGTGCTTGGCAGAACACTGGTAAAGAGAGAGCCTGATACCAAAATTCTTCCTAGGGTAGTTGCTCTTGATGATCTTCACCGTGTGCTGGACTACTGAAAAATGATGCTTGATCTGGCCTACTGCAGAAGAGTGATGCCCTGGAGAAGAATGCATCCATTCTTCAGAGGCTCATCTATTTCCCAACTCATGTCAGGGGTAGGGAAGAGGAGTAGGGCTAAGATCCCATCAGACTTCTGTCAAGGTCCTGAGCAACATCAAAAAAAGAAGATAGACAATCACCAGATCCTGTTTGTCTGATCTTGGAATGATCCTGACTTCTCAGGTAACCTCAAAAAAAAAAAAGGACTAAAGGCCTGAGATGACCTGCTGGCATTGCTGGCATTGCGTCAACTGGAGTCCAAGATAGAGGAGTGTGGAGACAATTCACATGAGAAAGAAGTTGGTGAATTCTGTCCACTCTAACCCTTCAACACCAGGCTTTTATAAAAACATTCTGACTCTAAAATCATAGCAACCTTCAGTGATAGACAGAAAGCTGTCCTGGAACTGGCATTTTCTACTGGCATTTAACATTTAAGTGTAAAATATCCAGCACTAAGTATAAAATATTCAGATCAAGTCCTTGAGAAGTGGGCTCTTACCTAACTCCCCACTGTCATCGACAAGAATTACAGAGTATGTAGCATATTCCAGACAATGAACATAAGGTGACTGCAAGAATGAGGGACATTTTCCAGCAGATTACCAGACGGAATAAGATCAGTTTCCCCTTCTCTGATTTTGAACAAGAAGGAAACCATTTCTCTCTAGGATGACTTAGGTACCATCCTACGTGGAGGCACTAGGAGCAGCCACATCCAGGTAAATCCTGAATCTCTCACCCAGTCCTAAGAGTCTGGTAGGAATTCTACGGAATGTATCAGTAGACATTTGATTTGATTCAAAGCTGGTTTTCTTTAGCTTACAGTGCGTGGGGGGAAAGCAGGCTAGGGATGAGGTAGACAGTGAAAGGAAGTAACATTATAGTGTTCTATATGTTTATCCAAGATTGAAATTGGTTCAAAGACCTGATTGAGTCTGGAACTGCACAGGTCTGGGTTGTTAATGCAATCACCAAATTACTAGACGCAAAACTTCAACTGTTTAAAAGCTAAAATAGGACTTTCCTGGTGGTGCAGTGAATAAAAATCTGCCTGCCAATACAAGGGACATGGGTTCAATTCCTGGTCTGGGAAGATTCCACAACTAAGCCCGAGTGCTGCAACTACCGAAGCCGTCATGCCTAGAGCCCCGCTCTGCAACAAGGGAAGCCACCAAAATGAGAAGCTGGAGCAGCCAGCGAAGAGTAGCCCCGCTCACCACAGCTAGAGAAAGCCCGTGCAAAGCAACGAAGACCCAGTGCAGCCAAAAACAAAATAAATAAAATGTAAAAACTGAAGTGACATTCACCATCCCTCTGAATCTATCCAGCTTCAGAACAATGTACTGAGTGGTACATGAGCATATTCGTGTCATGGTGCTGCTAAATACACAAAGTCTCTGACAAGGATGAGGGAGGAACATTTGTGGTGATTTTTTTTTGCACCGGCCCCAGCCTAAAAGGAGAGGATCCTGGGCCATTTTTGCCTCTCGGGTGCCATGGTATAAAAATTCCCAGTGGTCTGAGTGCTCTCACTGTAACTCAACAAACAATGCTTAAAGACACTACCAGCTTCCACTCACTTGTCTGCCAGAACCACACAACTTATTTGTAATTCATTGAATGCCTTACAGTGCCACTTTCTTTCTTATTATAAAAATCAAATGTGTCACAAACTCTCATCAAAGACCATGCCATTTTATTTTATCAACAGACCTAGCAGCTGAAGCTCAAACTTCGACACATATTTCCATCAGATCAGAAAAGTATTTCCCTGGTGGCTCAGTGGTAAAGAATCTGCCCACCAGTGCAGGAGACCCAGGTTCAATCCCTAGGTCAGGAAGATCCCCTGGCAAAGGAATCTGCAACCCACTCCAACATTATTGCCTGGAGAATTCCATGGACAGAGGAGCCTAGAGGGCTATAGTCCATGGGGTCGACAAGAGTCCGACATGACTCAGCGACTAAAACAACAACGATGAACAAAAGTAGTCACCAAGTTTCTTGTGTCTTGAATTACATCCTCTTGTCTTATTTGATTAAATAGCAATTAATTCCATAGACACATGCTATTTTTACACAGATGCAGAGAAGTTTTTCTGACATTTCAAGCTCTGTATCAATGTCATTCAAAAGCTAGCTGTATTGTAGGTGGCATAAAGAAAGCATTCAATTAGCTCTACTTTTCACAAATTCAAAATGTTTGAGGAACTAAGGGAAAACCTTTTATGTAGCAGAATTTTCTAAAGGATGATAACAGAGTACAAGTTCCTCACAACAGAAATGGCCCTGCTTTTTCTATTCAAATGATTAAGGGGGGAAAAACTAAATTTCAGTATCATGCAAGTATTATGAAATACAGCTCTATAAAAAGAAACTTCGTCGTGCAAAAACCCGAAAATAGTTGCTTTGGTGACACATATAAATTCCACTTTAAAAAAAAAAAACACTATATTTAACACATATGGTCACCAATTCCAGCTCTTATAAGAGTGATTCTCAACAACAAAGAGATCACTGCTTTTGTATTTATGGGTTAACACTTCCAAGAGCGCAAAAAAAATAACACAGGATGGCAAAAGCTGGGCAAAGTGTGTGAATGAGAGCAATAAAGGACAATTTAAATAATACATTGATGACAGCTGGTGACGAGCAGCACACTAGCAACAGAAATAAACAAAACAGGCGCCCACACTCCCTTACAGATAATAGAACAACATACGCATAGTTAAATGAAAGGAATAGGGACGCTGTCAAATCTGCTTGAAGGTACAATAGCTTTTGCATTAAATGGATATGCACTTACATTTTCTGTGGTTCCAGTAATCACGTGCAATCCATCATAGGTCGATTTGATGTACATACCCTAGAGTGAGTCACAAACATATTAACTCATTACTCCAACGTTTAGAAACAGAGCCACAAGTGAGACTTAGACTTGACAAAACATTAAAGGCAGTCATTTCTGAACACCCCTCATTCTTCAGCCTTCTGAAACACTGTAAAACGAGATCCAAAGAGCAGTGAAGGGGAACTAACCAAATACTAGTGAAGGAAATCAGAAACGAGATCTCTTTGATATTATAATTTGTGTACCAGGCACACAGAATTTTGCTCTATGTCTGAGGACTCAGAAGGAATGTTCTCAGATCTGCTGCATGAATGAGGTAGTTCAAACAAGGCCGGTCCTCTCCCGACCATCTCTCTGTGTAGTGACACAATATATTCACTTAATTTGGTCTCAGCAGTCACTGCACGGTGACTTATTCAAGCCACGAACAACCAAACCAGGATGTAAGAGCAGAGACTGCTCAGGAACACAATATAAGAAATAAATTAGAAACAGGCATTCCTGCATTTTAAGGGAGGCATAAATATTAATACACTCCATCCTTAAATGCCCAGTGGGCAAACTCAGAGGTGAACGCAGAGCCTGGAAGAAATATCTCTGCAGTTTGAGGCACTTTGTATTATTTTTAAAAAATGTTTATTAAACTTTTATAAGACGGGGAAAGAGCAAAAGGTAGAGAGAGCAAAGAGTGGTTGCTCACCCTGGTACCAATGCTGTAATAACACAGAACCTCCTCAGGAGTCATTTTGACAGTGAACTTGCCCTGCTCAGCAATCTACAAGCCTCTGGGGATGAGTATCTCACCCAACACTAACACCTTCACGTTTCTGCCCAGGCTCTCTGTTCCTGCTATTCACTATCAGAGTAATCAGCCTCTCCCTCTGCATGGTATTCCTCTTCACAGAGCTTTGCTTGGGTAACTTCACCATTTGGAACGGCAACTCCACTTCTGCCCACTCGGGCACTTCTCCACTTCAATATGTGGATAAGCCCACCTCCAGGAAGCCTTCCATGTTTACTTCAGTATAAGCAATCATTTACTTTGAATTGGAGCAGTCTCGGTATATACATTTCTCCTTACCAAGAATGTGGACCTAGGTGCTGATCTAGGTATCCACCTGCAGACTCTCGGGGCCTGTTACTACAGAGCTCAAACAGTATGTCTAAAACATTTCTGAACTTTTTTAAAACCATCATTTCTTTCAACCTGTCTCTTCTCACATAAAGCCTAAGTGCTAATAGAGACGTCATAGCAGACTTTGTTTCCTACCCAGAGACCATCTTTACTTTGTGGAAATGTGCTCTATCTCCTTGTATTGCTAAGACCTAAAAATAAAACTGTTAAGACAATTCCTCAAGACACGAGTTTACAGTTTTAAAACTGTATTTATTTTTATACTTTGAAGACGCTTTGATATAAAACATATCAACAGTTCAAGACGGCAAATTCTTAACCGCATAATGGAAATCAGTCTAATTCTACTATTCAGAATTCTAGTGAAAGCAATATGGAATTATTGTTTTTAAAAAAACACAGCAACTTTAATAAAACCATGATGCTATCCAAAATAAACAAATGCTGTTAGACGCCTTACCAAACCTTCCCCAGGTTTAATGTTTGGTAGGTGAACTTCTTCCAGACACGCACACTGGCTCATTACAGGATCCGTGGTAGATCGGATGGTCTTGTCACAGATGCCATTTAAAACCTTGACCTAGAGTTGGAGAGGCAAATAGAGAAGGTCAATCATTAACCAAGTTTATCTCCAGCTGAATTCTTTTTTAAAAATGCACTTCACTGACCATCCTTAGCTCTGGCCGTAACACTGTGATAAAACCACCCAGTCCACGTGGCACGTGGCTTCCATATTTGCAACGTGTAGAATAGTGCCATGATTCCAGCTTTGCTTTAAAAGTGCAGCTTTTAGATTAACTTATTTACAGCCACTGAAGTGCACAGGCTGGGCGGAAACCCCCTTTCAGCAGCTAAAGAGAACCATGTATTCCCAGCCATCTCTGCGTTTTTTTAAGAATGGCTCACATTCTCTGCATACCAAATACTGACAACATAAAAAAATAATCATCTTGTCCTGCACCTTTTTTGAAAAATGCATTTCATATTTTAAAATAGTTTTAAGGACTTCCCTGATGGTCCACTGGTTAAGACTCTGTGCTTCCAATGTGGGGGGTGTGGGTTCGATCCCTGGTCAGGAACTAAGATTCCACATGTCACTGGAGTGGTACAGCCAAAATATTAAGTAAGTAAATAAAATTAAAGCTGTTTTCATTTTAGAGAAAAAACAAGCAGAAATTACAGAGTTCCATCTATTTTCTTTTCCATCTCAACAGTTTCTAACACAGCTATATTATTATAATGGTTAATAATAAGATACTATTAACATCAGGACTTCCCTGGTGGCTCAGACAGTAAAGCGTCTTGCTTACAATGCAGGAGACCTGAGTTCGATCCCTGGGTTGGGGAGATCCTCTGGAGAAGGCAATGGCACCCCACTTCAGTACTCTTGCCTGGAAAATCCCATGGACAGAGGAGCATGGTAGGCTACAGTCCCCGGGGTCGCAAAGAATCAGACACAACTGAGCGACTTCACTTTCACTTTCATTAACATCTTGCATTAGTATGGTGTATTTGTTACAACTGACCAAGCAACAGTGACACATTATTGTTAACTAAGTTCCATAGTTTACATTAGAATTCACTCTTTAGGGTGTACAGTTCTACAGGTTTTGATAGATGCACAATGTCATATATTCACCATCACAGTGTCATAGAGAATAGCTTTACTACCCTAAAAATTCCCTCAGTTCCACCCACCTGTCTGTCCCTCCTCCCCCAGAATAAACCCCTAGCAATTACTGATCATTTTATTTTCTCCATAGGTTCTCTTTTTCTAAAATCTCATATGGTTAGAATCATACAGCATAGAGATTTTGGATTTTCAGATCGGCTTCTTTCACTTGGTCATATGCATTTCAGGGCCCTCCATATCTTTCCATGGCTCGATAGCTCGTTTCTTTCTATTGCTGAATAATATTCCATTGTCTGGATGTTCCAGGTTGTTTATCCAGTCACATACTGAAGGACACCTTGGCTACTTCCTAGTTTGGGCAGTTATGATTAAAGTGGCTAGAACAGTCCATGCAGCTTTTGGTGAATATTAGTTTCTTTCATTTGGGTAAACACCTAGGTGGATAACTGCTGGTTTGTACGGTAACAGAATGCTTAGCTTTGTAAGGAAAAAAAATGCCACAACGTCTTCCAGTGCGGCTGCACCATTTTGCATTCCCACCAGCAATGAACGAGAGTTCCTCTTGCTCTACATTGGTGTCATCATGAGGTAGAGTTTAGTTACCCTATTAAGTGTGTAGTGGTACCTCACTGTTATTTTAATTTGAAATTCCTTAATGAAATGTGATGCTGAATATCTTTTCATATAC
This sequence comes from Bos javanicus, assembly GCF_032452875.1. Taxonomy (NCBI): domain Eukaryota; kingdom Metazoa; phylum Chordata; class Mammalia; order Artiodactyla; family Bovidae; genus Bos; species Bos javanicus. Next base: position 91,154,435 of record NC_083876.1, read on the forward strand.
TTACCTGCCAACCGGTATATCTTTTATCATGAGGTGTTTGTTCGGATCTTTCACCTGCTTTTTAATTAGGTTGTTTGCTTTCTTATTATTGAGTTTTGAAGAGTTCTTTGTGCATTTTGAACATAAGTTCTTTATCTGATGTGTGTTCTGAGAACAACTTCTCCCAGTCTGTGCCTTGCCTTTTTGTTCTCTTAACATTGCTTTGATGGAGCAGAGATATTAATTTTAATGCAGTCTACCTTACCCATTTTTCTCTCATGGATCACACTTTTTTATTTTTTCACTCCTGAGTTTCCCAGTGGACTCAAACATCCAGATGTGCTCTCTAGCTGGGATTGGCTCCATCCTTCATTAGTAAAAAGAGTCAACAAGTTGATCTATCCATAATCCAAGGCATTCTTTTTTTTTTTTTCAAGCAGACTATTCTAATCTTCTTATTTGTTTTTATTTATTTATATTTTGGTTGTGCTGGGTCTTTGTTGCTGCATGAGCTGGACCTTTCTCTAGTTGCAGTGAGAGGGGGGTGCTCTCCAGTTGCATTGCGAAGGCTTCTAACTGTAGCGATTTCTCTTGTTGCAGAGCATGGGCTCTGGGGTATGCAGGCTTCAGCACTTGCAACGCATGGGCTCAGTAATTTCAGTGTCTGGACTCTAGAGCACAGGCTCAGTAGTGTGGTGTGTGGGATCTTCTCGGATAAGTGATAGATCCCAAGTCCCCTGAGTTGGCAAGTGGATTCTTATCCACTGCACCACCAGGGAAGCCCATGGATCACACTTTTCACATCATATCTAAAAACTCATCATCAAACCCAAGGTCAGCAAGATTTTCTCCTGTTGCTGCTAAGTCGCTTCAGTCGTGTCCGACTCTGTGCGACCCCAGAGACAGCAGCCCACCAGGCTCCCCTGTCCCTGGGATTCTCCAGGCAAGAACACTGGAGTGGGTTGCCATTTCCTTTTCCAATGCATGAAAGTGAAAAGTGAAAGTGAAGTCGCTCAGTCATGTCCGACTCTTAGGGACCCCATGGACTGTAGCCTACCAGGCTCCTCTGTCCATGGGATTTTCCAGGCAAGAGTACTGAAGTGGGGTGCCATTGCCTTCTCCTTTCTCCTGTTATTTCTAGGCATTTTATAGTTTTGCATTTTACATTTAGGTCTGTGAGCTTTACAGTGACCACTCACATTCTCTGAACACCAAACACTGACCAGATAAAATTACTGTAGAGACATGAGGATCCCTATTAAGTGGTCTCCATGTAGAAATCCTAGTGGCTACGTGTGGTTATTTCTCCCAATCCCAGATTCATCTAACCTTTCAAAATTAAACAACCAAAGAAATCAGGATTTTATAAAGAGTGATGTTTTTCTTCTAAGGGGGAAGAATCTAAGAAGTGACACTTTTGCATGCCTCCAATGTGTTTAACCTCCCTATTTATGGAAAATATATTTATAGCGGTTTCATTGCTAAATTCCTCAACATCAGTAGGAAGAAGGCCTTATCAAAAGAGCACAGGCTGGCTTATGTCAAAAGGAGGAAGTGATGATGAATAGTTACAAAATGCTCTTTAAACAGTCACAGTACATCCCCCTTCCATCATAAGATTTTTGCCAAGATTTTTTTTAATTAAAAAAAAAAAAGTGAAATTTGCACATCAGTTTAACCCTGAGAGCTGAGAGTTAGCTATCTAAATATAATTATACCTTGAAGAAGTGTTGGGGGGAGCAAAGCAGAGACCCTAATATACCCAATTTAGTTGGTCTTGTTGTTAAATAACTTGTATTCTTGCCTTTCTACCTAAATTAAGAGATTCATATCCCAAAAGTCAGTATTTCAAAGCATATCCCAAAATACCTAACCACAATACATTTACTTTAATTAATGTGATTCCCACTGTTTTGGGAAAAGGAATTTTACAGTAACTTTTAGAAGGTATACTTACTACAGCCAAAACTTTATCCTCCATTTCTGCTACAAGGCAATCCTAAAGGAATAAAGAAGAAAATTAAGCTATAAGAGATAAAAACTTTCAGATACAATTGGCTTAGCTTGCTAGCTATTTCCTGGGACCCAAGGAGGTCCCTGACACACACACCTCCGACCCTGCAGCCTGTAGTCCTGAACTTCAGGGAAGAGAAGACTTCGAAAAGAGGGCAGACATTAGATTCCTCCCAAGACTCTACTGTCTCCAGATCCAGGATGCTAATCATCCAAGGAACCCATCTGACCAATTATTTAATCAGAAAGCCTATAGAAATCACCTGAACTAAACTCTACCCACTGTCCAGACTGTACAGAGAGTAGGAAGCCAGAAGTCAGAGTCCAGGAAAGTTGATGATGGTTCTCAAACCTGACCCCAGGCTGAGTTAGCACTGAGCCAACAAGCCGGGAGCCTTTAGTTCTGGGCCTGCCCATAAGAATAGCTTTCAAATAAGGGTTTGAGTAAACTTAGCCACAAAGTTTATTTTAAGCACCACTGAGATTAAATCAGATATTTCAGTCCTTAACGGATGAAAGGGGCTCAACAAAACATTCATTAACACGCTGCCAAAAAAGTGGTCTTGAAGTATGCTATTGATGACATTAAATAATGGGCCGGAATGCAAAGCATTGTTTACTCAGCTTAAGAACAAAAGACTCAGAACCCTATGAACCCAGTTAGCTGATTATAGGAATCACCATTGTCCTGACTGAAAGCAGCCAAAGTGAAACTGACAACGTGAAACTCTCCGTTAACCTTCTAGAACAGGATCTACAGCAGAAGAGCTCAAGCTACGCAGCACTGTGCATGCCGAACAAGAGGGAGACCAGTGAGGTCCTGAGAGTTTATCTGGCACCACTGCCCGCCAGTGATGAGAGATGGTGGTTCGCTCCCCAGTCTGGATGATCCCCTGGAGAAGGAAATGGGAACCCACTCCAGTATTCTTGCCCCATGGACAGAGGAGCCTGGCAGGTTACAGTCCATGGAGTTGCAAAGAGTCAGACACGACTGAAGCAGTTCAGCACCCAGCATGCACCAAGTATAATCCCAAACTGCGGCACCCTAAGGAAAATTCAAAGTATTTCATGTACGGGAAGGACACTCATCAACTCTGTTGGAATGATCAAAGATTCTTGCTTCAGTCAAAATGTCCTTTTAGGTCATTTTTTTCTGCCACTGGGAATAGGGGTTAAAATGTACGGCATTCTACCCTATGATTTTATAATCAGATTTTAGTGCTTTCTGAAAATTTTGTTTAATTTTCTGTACTAGATAAAAATGTGGGAGATCATAGTCATTCTACTGCTCTTAAAATTTACACTGACTCTCAGGCAAAGAGCAGCCTGGAGAAAAAATACTTAAAAAAAGAAATTCAGGAGTATGTTTTTGCACATGTGAGTCTGATGTAAATTCAAACTCCAGGAGCAACTTCTGTAAAATATGAGTGATGACAGCCCAAAAATGTGCTTTTCATCCTCCATCTTGTGCACGAAACCAAACCATCAAATACCATGACAACCCCTCCCCTAATTCAAACCAGCTGAAGGACAGAAATATTAAGTAAATGTCAACTTGAACAAAACAGAATATTTATAAGGTCTTGTTCCGGAAATAAAACTAATGGTTTGTGTCTATGATTTTTCATTTTGTATATGTGTGTGCACGGTCGTGTCTGACTCTTTGCACCTCTGTTGACTGTAGCCCACCAGGATCCTCTGTCCCTGGGATTGTCCAGGCAAGAACACTGGAGTGGGTAGCCATGCCCTCCTTGAGGGGATCTTCCCGACCCAGGGATCGAACCGTAAGTCTTACATCTCCTGTGTAGGCAGGCGGGCTCTTTACCACTGGCACCACCTGGGTAGCCCAGCATTACAAATCCCCAAATAACAGGGGGACTGTCATCCTGGTGAGGCAGAGAGCTCCTCTCCATACACCGGGGCCCAGACATCAAGGTGCATGTGTGACCTCGTGGTTCCTCACATTAGATTCTTTGACGGATCCAAGAGCCACCAAGAAAGAAAACGGGCTCCCGTGGTGATGGAGCCAAGTTGGGTGAGGGGTGCTCCTGCCTCCCCGAACCATCCAAGGCAGCGTGTGAAAGGGCGCGCTTTTTACCTTCCGCCCTCGGGGACGTGGGTTCCCACACCCATTCCTACCGGGAGGAAGCAGCTGCAGGCCTGACTTCATGCTGTTTGGCATGAAGGCAACGGAATGGAAAAGAGAAGCGCTGGAACCAAGTCAGGCCCTCGGGGCTCCGACAGCAGGGCTGAGGTCTGTCACATCCCTTGGTCAAGTGGATGAGCTGAGCCCCAGTTAAGGATAGCATCCGCTCCCCTCCCTCCTTATTCTCCCTTCTTACTGACTGAGGAGCCTTGGAAGATGGGTTTAACCTCTCCACACCTGAGCCTCCTCCTCTGCAAAGCCAGGAGGAGAACAGCTATCTCAGAGAATTGTTGAGAATTAAATGTGATAAGACACGTCAAGCGGGGTAGTCCACAGCTGAGACCCAACCAATAAAAGGCCCAATAAATGGTCCCCTGGCTCTCCCTTCTCTGGGGATGGTCCTCTCTCCTTCTCTGTTTCCTGGGCTCTCTAGGACTTCCCTGGTGGCTCACATGGTAAAGCGTCTGCCTACAATGCGGGAGACCCAGATTCAATCCCTGGGTCAGGAAGATCTCCTGGAGAAGGAAATGGCAACCCACTCCAGTATTCTTGCCTGGAAAATCCCATGGATGGAGGAGCCTGGTGGGCTACAGTCCATGGGGTCACAGAGAGTTGGACATGATGAGCATCTTCACTTTCTAGGGCTCATTCCCCCATTTCGTTCTACACTGGGACCCAGCGACTGCCCTGACATTTTGTCCCTCGCCAGCACAACACGTGTTCATGTCCTCACAAAGAGGAGAGAAGGAAGATAGAGGTCAGAAGGCCTTCCCACCACAGGAGGCTTCCGCTGAAATACAGCCTGAAAACTGGATGGAAGGTCTCTCCGTGGACTCGGGTGGGGTGGCTGGGGACTCCAGCCCAAGCAGGCTTAAAAGAAGTGTGCAACAGGACTGAATCACTTTGCTACACACCTGAAACTAACATGACATGACAGATCAACTGCACTTCAATTAAAAAAAAGAAAAGAAAAAAATTACTGAATACACACACACAAAAGAAGTGTGCCGTTTCCTTGCAGGCGAAAAAAACAACTCTCTATCCTTCCAATCAGGAGACACGCCCACTGTCATGGGAGGGAAGGATGCAGAGAAAGTTACAAGAGGACAGGAAAGGGGCAGCATGTGGAACAGAGGAACAAGAAAAGGGACAAACGCCTCTCTTCACAGACAGGAACACCAAAATAAAGACTCCAGGAGAACGTGTCCCTTGTCACTAGAAATAATAGAGACCCAGCTTTTACTCCTTCAATTCCCCAGGAAGAAAAAGCAATAAATGGAAAAGGCAGGCTTCTTCCTAAAGAGTCAAAAGATTCTCTGCCAAGAAGTTCTGAGAAAAACTGCACGTCCCCCAGTTGTGAGAGGGTGTGAAATCCCTGGCAAGGTGAGCCTTGCGGCTGCCATGACACCTCCCGTGGAAAAAGACAGTCCACACATCCTTCCACTGTGCACGCAAATTTTACCATTTGCCAAAGCACCTATGCGCTCTAATCTCTACAGAAAACACATGTTCCTCAGGAGCTAAACATGTTTTTTCAACCCAAGTTCATAAAATGGCATTCCATTTTATGATGTATATATTTATACATATATATGTGTGTATATATATACATTTATATATATATATAAATGTATATATTTTATACATTTCCAGTCTTAATCTGTAACAATTGTTCAAATTTCAATAAGCTAGAAAATACCAGAAATACTAACATATGTGGTAACTTGGTCTCCTTCTTAAGCCAACAAGTTTGGTTCCAGAAAACTGGTACCAGAAAAGACTTTTATATTTCCTACTATAGGTTATTATTTCTTAAGTAGACATTGTGCTTTTCATATATCTTCTTTAATCTGCATAATCTTTTTGAGGTAGAGTTACTATGTTTTAAATATTTTATATTTCTCTTCTAGATCCATTCTTACATGAATAAATAAACATGATCACATACATGCTTTTTTGTAAATGACAAAATGTTTTCTTGTCTTTAGCTTGACTCATACATCATTCTCTCTCCACTTTTCTCCCTGCCAAAGTAAACCCAACTTTTCTTCCAAATTTCCCACTGTATTTAGATATTTCTTTGTATATAGGTTTTCAGATGTATATGTGTATTACAAATACACATACATTTTAAAATGTGTCTTCATATTACACTTTCTTCCTCCTTTGTTCTTATTCCACAATAAATTGTAGAAATTGAAGCAAATCATCTGGTAAGGTAATTGTTAGTATTCCCAATTAACAGATGGGAAAATTGAGGTTCATAACTTTTAAGTGAATTGTCCAAAGTCCCAGGGCTAATTAATGGTAGAGGGAGAATTTGAACTCACAGCTATCTATCTCTGAAGCATATGCTCAATGAGTACCAATGGGAAAACAAAATAAACACAAAAACAATACTTCTTGTGTCCCTTAAGTCTGGGTTAAATTTTTCATGTTAAGAAGTAAATTCTCATCAGCTTATTTGTCAAAAGCATTATCTCATTCATTTCAACACACATTTAGAAAGCGCCAATAATCATGAACCAGGCATCACATGGCCCCGGTGAACAAGGCCAAACGCAATGAGTGGGTACCCTTCTGAACAGGATCTGTACCCCTGGGCACCCTCCACCAGAAATGCCAGGACATGATGGCTACATAATGAATACAGCATGACTGGTATCCGATTTTTTGTCAAAATTACTTTATACACCATAAAGAAAGAGCTGAAACTCAGCATCTCTCTATTGCTCTGGGCACTTTTCTAAAAACATGGCCTCAAAAGCATATGATGAAGTCACACATGCCTCAGGTTCAAGGGCCGCTCAGGACTGGACCTGAAACAACAGCCAAACTTCACTCTTCGTGTTCCAGGAACAGTCAGAAAGCACGTGGCTTTTCAGAACTGCATCATTTTATGGCGTGGTTGGAACTGAGGAAAGGATGTTCTTTACTCTGCCAAATCAGCAGTGAGAACAAACGTGCAATCTCAGAATATCTGAACCAAGTGGGACATGAAAAAAGAACAAGCTCTTCCTTACATTTTTATGGCTTCAACTCAATTTAAGAATAATTTCACAAGAGTCTGCTACGTGCCAGTTAATATCTTCCTGGCCTTCACTAAGGTTTGAAAGTCTGGCCAATGAATGGTGCATGAAACGTGTCACTTCCAAACCAGATCATCTGTCAGTGTGAAAATCACCCAGGTTCTCTGTCCCTCTGCCTTGGGGAAAAACAACGTGAGATTCTGTCAGCCTACATCCTGAAGTGAGGAGAGCTGAAGCAGATCTCCCAGCTGACCCATATACACGTAGATAATCCAGGAATAAGTTGCTGAGGAGTGAGGGATACTTGTTACTGCATCATCAATGACTGGTAAATCCAGCTACCACAGCTCAAACCAAAAAGAAAATTAAGAAGCAGATACAATAACACTGCAGATGGTGACTGCAGCCATGAAATTAAAAGATGCTTACTCCTTGGAAGGAAGTTATGACCAATCTAGATAGCATATTCAAAAGCAGAGACATTACTTGCCAACAAAGGTCCATCTAGTCAAGGCTGTGGTTTTTCCAGTGGTCATGTGTGGATGTGAGAGTTGGACTGTGAAGAAGGCTGAGCACCAAAGAATTGATGCTTTTGAACTGTGGTGTTGGAGAAGACTCTTGAGAGTCCCTTGGACTACAAGGAGATCCAACCAGTCCATTCTGAAGGAGATCAGCCCTGGGATTTCTTTCGAAGGAATGGTGCTAAAGCTGAAACTCCAGTACTTTGGCCACCTCATGTGAAGAGTTGACTCATTGGAAAAGACTCTGATGCTGGGAGGGATTGGGGGCAGGAGGAGAAGGGGACGACAGAGGATGAGATGGCTGGATGGCATCACCGACTCAATGGACGTGAGTCTGAGTGAACTCCAGGAGTTGGTGATGGACAGGGAGGCCTGGCGTGCTGCGATTCATGGGGTCACAGAGTCGGACACGACTGAGCGACTGAACTGAACTGAACTGAACAATAACATACTCAGAACAAAGATTAGGGTGAAATGTTGTTACTCCAGAATTTCTATTTTTTAAAAATTTAGTGTTCTAACATTTTAGAGAAAGCACAGGCTTATTAGGTCAACTATTTTGAAACAAAAGAAGGCAATCTTTGATGTAAAGGCTACTGGTCATTCTTTACAGAAACTATCTGTATAACACATCTAATTTAAAGCCTTTCATCTCTCCCTAGCTCTGATGGGGAATAGGGGGGAAGAAGGAGAGAAATACAGACTGGTACTTCATACCTGAATGTAAATCCTTTGAAGAAAAGGGAAAAGGAAAAAACTTTTAGAAAACAACAGTGATGCACTGACCTTCTGGACTGTAGTGGTCAGGTCCAAGCAAAGCTGAATAATTTTATTCTTCGTCACTGAGAAATCAGTGATCCCTGTAAATGGAGCCCTAGAAAGCAATAAAAATTCTCTTTAAAAAAAAAAGTGAAAACACTGAAGCCACCAGGATCCCACACCGTGTATTAACAACCACAATATACAACAAGCCAGTTTAAATTGTTATGTAAGTTTCCTCCTAAGTAACACACAATATAGGAATCTGAATAGCAAAGAGACAGAGAAGTTCTAGATTAAAACCCAACCAAAAATGAGCCAAGGGAATGAACATCCCTTCAAAAGTCAACTAATAGCCTTCATGGAACCAGATAATCAGTAATGTTTAACCTCAGTAAAGCTCAAGTCTTCTCTAAGCTGAGGTTAATCTGTTCCTGCTACTCACCTTCTCCAGAACTTCCAAAGGGACCCTAAAATGGACCACTGACCCCGAACTCCTGAGGCAAAGGACAGACTTCTACGTGCCTCAGACCTCCTTTCACAGGACAGTAAAGCACACCATCACTTACCTGTCTAGCCAAGCTAACAAGGCCTTGGCAGCACCTATGAGCTCCACCACAGAAGTCAGGAACTCATTGGGGGGCTTGTGGGAGGTGTTCCCATCATAAGCTGGACTTTTCCTCCTGCTGCTTATGTAATTCTGTAAATTGTGGGAGGACGCTCGCAGTTTCAAAACCAAGTTCTTCATATTGTCAGTTTCAAGGCCATAATTCTGGAAAACAAAATCAAAGGGAAAAATTCAAAACAATCAACAATGTCCAAACTCTCATAATAACTCAAAACCCACTGAGTCACTTGAACAACTCCTATGTCAGCCACAAAACCCTACATGATTTACCCGCAGTATTGATCTCACCCACATGAGCCACACCAGCCTTCCCTCCATTACTTCCATAGCCTACTCTTGCCTTAGGAACTTTATTCTCGATAGTTTCTCTTCCCAAAATGCTTCTCCCACAAATTTTGTCAAAGACAGCTCTTTCTTATCACTTCCATCTTGTGTGTTCAGTTGCTTAGTCATATCCAACTCTTGGTAACCCCATGGACTGTAGCCTGCCAGGCTCCTCTATCCATGGGATTCCCAGGCAAGAATACTGGAGTGAATTGTCATTTCCTTATCCAGGGAATCTTCCAGACCCAGGGATGAAACCTACATCTCCTAAGCATCCCCTGCACTGCAGGCAGATTCTTTACCACTAAGCCACCAGGGAAGGCCATTAACATCCTAATTAGCTCAAATATGCCCTCCTCTTCAAAGCTTCCAGGACCATCTAGAGCAGGTTCTCAACCTGGACCCTACTGACATTTAAAATCTAATAATTCTCTGCTTGGATGGTAAGGTAGGATTCCTATAGCCATAGAATGTTTAGCTGGCTTCCACTTGTTAAAATCGGTAGTATCCCTTCTCCAGTTGTGACAAACAAAAATGTCTCCAGATATTGCCAAGTTTGTCCTGAGGTCACTCTCTAGCCCATCACCTCTCCGTCATCTCTAGACCACCTTGTTCACTGTCTTCCTCACTGATACATGGTCCACCAGAGCTTGGCTCTGCATACATCCCTCAGAACTGCTCTTCCAGGACAGCAGACATAAAGCAGTCAGTGAGTAGATAAATGTCCATCAAATGAAATTCACGCAGAAACACAGCAGCACTGTCGAAACACCAGTTCACCTGAAAGGTCATTTCTGTCCCATGAGCTTCTAATCTCTGTTCCCTCTGAGCAACGTTCAACCTATGTGGGTGCTTTTAAAAAATTCATTGTGTATGACAATATTGCCCTAGACTACTCCTTTCTCTGCAAGGAGATCAAACCAGTCCACCCTCAAGGAAATCAACCCTGCCTATTCATTGGAAGGACTGTCGCTGAAGCTGAAGCTCCAATACTTTGGCCACGTGATGCAAAGAGCCGACTCATTGGAATCTAATGCTGGGAAAGATTGAAGGCAAAAGGAGAAGGGCACGGCAGAGGATGAGATGGTTGGATGGCATCACCGACTCAATGGACATGAATCTGAGAAAACTCTTGGAGACAGTGATGGACAGGAAAGCCTGGCATGCTGCAGTCCATGGAGTCGCAAAGAGCTGGATAAGACTGAGTGACTGAACAACTCCCTTCCAGATAAAGAACAAATCCCAAGAAACAACATGAAATTTGAGACAACCTTAGGGGGGAGGGATGAATTTCAGTATTTCATGTACATGTCCTAAATTGGTGTTCCATCACTCTTTAACAAAAATAAATAAATAAATATCTCTGGGGTATATTAAACTATGTCAATAGCATCCCAATGCAAGAATGTGGTACCATGTAAAATTTGGTCATAATATATGGCCAACACTATCGAACATGTTATGCCAGAAACTGGGCTAAGTGCTTGGCAAACATTATCACAGGCAAACAGCTTATGAAGGTGGAAGTGGTATTATCTATATTCTGCAGGTAAGCAGACTGTGGCACAGGGACATTAAATAAATTCTCCGAAGTTACACAGCTAATCCGTGGAGGCGGTAGAATCTAACCAAGGTGATCTACATCAAGGTACAAGCTTTGGATCCCAAAGCCATATATCCCCACTTCATTACCCCCTGTCCAAGAAAGGGCAAAGTGATGAGACAGAAAACAGGATGGATACGGGACAAGGAAAAAGAAGAGTGGCCAGTCACCCCAGATCCAGCCCAAACTTAACCTCTCTGAGTTCTATCCTGACCTGCTCCATTCCCTGTGATATGTTAGAAGCTTCCTTGACAGGCTTCGGCCATCCGGAACCTCACCCTTCTGGAAGGCCAGCAGATTTTCTTTGGATCTAACTGCTGCTTCTGTCCCCCCTGTATCTAGCCTGTCTTTTCGCCCCTCCTCTGTTACCGCCTTCATTTCTTTTTTTTTTTCCACTTTTTTATTTTTTAAATTATGAAAGCATGACAACATTTACAGGAGACTTGGAAAACACAGAACAAAGTTACATATAGTTCCTCTATATATTATGATTATATTTTAAGTAGTAAAATAAGATTTTTTTTAGTTGGAGTTTCAATTTCAAAGTCTTAAAAATTAATAGAATTAATATACTGAAAAGTAGAAGGATATAGTAGACCTGAAAAGCACCATGAACCAATTCAACATAATTAAGATTTATACAATTTTCACACAACAGTAGGATACAAATTCCATTCTAGCTACCATAGACTATAAACCAGGAGACAGACACTGGAACATATCCAGGGACATTAAATAAGGTACAAAAAGTTCATGGTCTTAAGGTATTGAAATTATACAGTCTTTTTCTCTTACAGCCCTCATTTCTAATGTCTCCAGGAGGGGTGAGCAATGGCCCCAAGTCAAGATACATAAAGTATAAATATACCAGGGAGTCTGTGAGAACTTTTTCTTTTGGCAAAATGAGCAATAGCAAATAGTAACAGTAACAAAAGACAATACCCTGAATGAAAACATTTCTAACTCTAATTAGATTTTATGTGAAGTTTAAATTTATGTGGCATCTTACTTCTTAGTAAAATTTTTTAAAAAATTTTAATTTAGATAGAGGGAATTCCCTGGTGGTCCAGTAATTAGAACTCCATGCTCCCACTATAGGGAGCATGGGCTCAGTCCCTGGTCAGGGAACTAAGATAAGATTCTGCATGCCACACAGCGCAGCCAAAAAAAAATAAAAGAATTTAGATAGAAAAAAATTAAGAACAAATATAAAGACAAAAACTCTTCAGCTGCATTAACTGAAAACTCTTTGCAAGTTTTTACAAAAATCTAAATTTCGTAACAGAAATGAGTCTTCTGTATCAACAGGAATGTTCCATCTAAACCTTACATTCATCCATTCTTTTTTTTCACTGTCATTTTCTGGAAACCAAAACATGTCATCGTCCTTTAATAGAGAAGACGGAAATAAAAACATGGATTTTCACCGTGGCTTTTGAAATTCAGAGAATCAAAGACTCACAACTGAATGGATAAATAGCCACCTGACGCAGCCTGTTTGAAGGACCTGTGACTATGATTAAAAGGAACTGTCCCCTTATTCAGTTAATTACTCAGCCTGCCAACTTATGGCAGGAGTTCTGAACTAAGAGCAGGAAGCTCGGCTTTCTATGGCTAGTGTCACCATGAATTACTTGGAACCTTTATTACTGTACAGTATTTATTACTGTACAGCATTTATTTCTTTAATTCAAAGAGGATTAAATGCATTTTAGTGTTACAGAAAATTTTAAACCTCAATCTTCTATTAAGCAACCAGTTTTAATATTAAAGGAGGAATGTAGCTTGTTAACTGGTTCTTTTCATTTCCACTGAGATGAAAATTGTTTTTCATTTCCCACAAATCATGGGACTAGAAGGATGAACAGATGTAGTATGACAGATTATAATTCTATTTTTAAGGTACTTTAGATATTTTAATAGGCTTTATTAAAGTATACTTTATGATCCATAATATTTACTAATCTTAAATGCACAACACAGTCACTTTTAACAAATGTATGTTGTCACATAAGCACCATCACAATGACAATTATAGAACACTTGCATCACTCCCAAACATCCTTCACACCACTTTACACTTTCCCTAACCCCTCGTCCCCAGCAACTTCTGATTTTCTTCCTGTCAGTCACTATAGTTCTGCTTTTTTTACATAGATTATGATTTTAAGAAGCAGTAAAGAAGGAACAAAGGAAGAAAGGAAAATGCCTTCCCCTTCCACCCTATTCCACAATAAGAAAACAAGAAACTGATTATATTAGTTCCAAAGAACTACTGTAGAAACATAATCAGGAAAGGATTATTGACTTAAGTGCCCCACAATGAGAGTAAATGAATAATTTCCCAGACCAGATTTGATCATTTTCACTAACCTTTTCCTTAACGTCTATCTCCTTCAGAAACTGCTTAATTGAAGATAAGGTATCGAGAAGGTACAAACTAAGAAATGAAATGAATCTCCAGAAATTTAGACATGTACTAAAAACTTTCCACCAAGATCCCACTTCATTAGAAGCTATCCATCAGGGGTCATTTCATGGTCTGGCCAGAGAAACAATAGATGAGACAGGGAGAAAGAGGCAGTCCGCTCTTCTGGTGTCATTAATTGCACACATTTTCGCTATGGACAAATCTTGCACATCTTCTCTTCTACTTTCTTTTCCCATTCATAAGCAAGACCAAGGTAAACACAACAGCCAGCAAAGATTCCTCTTCTTGAGTGATTTCTCCCACAAAAAGGATATTTGGTGGGAGGGCGGGCGGTAATTCTCTGGTGGTCCAGTGGTTAAGAATCCGCTTTGCAATGCAGGGGACGTGGGTTCAATCCCTGGTTGGGGAACTAGCCTCCCACGTCTCAGAGCAATTAATTAAGCCCACTCACCACAACTAGAGTCCATGCACCCCAGTGAAAGACCCCACATGACACAAGAATCCTGCATGCCGCAACTAAGACCCCATGCACCAAAGAAATGAATACATATTGAAGCTTTAAAACATTGTTTTAAACTGTTTTGCTGAATGGTAAATGATGAATGATGGGTCATCTCTGGGGTACACAAGTGCACAGAAGCCCCCTGGGCAGGTAGACACATCACAGGTATTTCGTTTTAAGCACATATGTAGATGGCATCACTTGATATGTGTATGACTTCCAACTCTGTTCACTTTCCTGAGCCTACTCCAACCTTAAAAATATATCTGTCCCTCTCTTGGTCTTCAGGAAACTAGGGTCTGGTTGATCTGGAAAGGAAATGGGTTTTACAGTTATATTAGTACCTTCTTATTCTTCATCCCACCCTAGAGACGAATGCTGTCCAACAGAACCTTCTGCAATGATGAAAATGTTCTCCGGCTGCACTGTCCAAATATGGTAGCCGCTGGCCACAAGTACCTACCGAGCACTTGGAATGTAGCTGTGCGACTGAGCAACTGAATGTTACTCTTTCGTTTTAATTCATTTTCATTTAAACGGTCACATGTAGCAGCTACTGGACAAAAGCAGTTCTACAGCCTGTCCCAGTCACCCCCTGCCCCAGATAAGAGGGAGGAAAAGCTGGATTCTGAACTCAGTCCTGAGAAGTGGTCTTGGTTCTGCCTCAGAAAACAAGTCTCTCTCCTAAGCCACTCTAGCCAGCTAAGGCCAGTGTTCACAAAAGGGAGTTCTCCTTGTTCTGTATCCAGAACCAGAACCAGTGGCCCATCTGTTTGCTGGTTTCGGGATCTTAATAGCAGTTCCTTACTTTAGGTTCAATAGATTCTATCTGCCCTTTTCTTTCCAAAACTTTCCAGTGTTTTTGTTTTTTCCTCCCTCTCTTGCTTCTAATTCTACTCATTTCCTGTCCATCATAAAATCAACATCCACTAAACTGTTTACATAGAAATGTCTCTCATAATACCAGGGACAATTGCAAATACATATTAACTGTCCCAGGGATGGACTAGTTAAGGCAAAGAAGTTATTTAAATATACGCTTATTAAATATACTCTTGTTTAAATATACAAAGATCTATATGGTGTAAATGGATTAAACATGGTATTGATATAATAAACAGATGTATTATAATAAGAATATTTTAAAAGGAGATTATAGCCAGGCTAAAGATATTTTACTGAATGCTCGAAAACCCTCCCTGACTCAAAATAGGCACATTCATTTAAGACCCTTCCATGACCCTCCTGTCAAATGCATTCACTGGCACTCTGCTACACGAAACATGCCCAGAAAGAGTCTGAGGTCAAAACTTTGTCTACAAAGGAAATTAGAAGGAAATTGTAGGAGATAAAACACAGCTTTAGGTTCTGGCATTTCTCCAGCTTTGTTCACTTTAGTCTAATATTTTAAGAGGTAGAGAAGGGAGGGGAAGCAGAGAGGCAGCTGTTATGTTAATTATCCTGCTTGACATCCACAATGTGCCCGTAGTCCATCCTGCCTCCTCTCCTTCCATCTTGTGGATTTCAAAGTAATTTACCTGCCCTCCAAGCCCTACCGCAAAGCCAAAGAGATGATCTGAAACAGCAGAAAAAGACCAAAAAGCAATGTTCCCAGAAAGCGCAACATGAGTAAACTCAAACATGTCTTACTGGATGAAACACGTAAGTTTTAATCATAAACAGGACTAGGACATCTTCTGGGCAGCGCAAAACACCTACGTGTTACTACACAGCTAAATGCTGGTTCTGCTGCCGTACTCTGTGGGGCAGGGAGGAAGTCTCTCCGACCCCGAACTCCCGCCCCCATCCCTCTGACCTCTCTTTGCCCAGATACACATGATCCTGTGTGATGGGCAGCTGTGTCTAAAAGCTCGCACCAGGCTCTAGAGAAGCAGACTGGCATGCTAGTACGGAGGATGGACACCTTGATCGAGCTGCTCAGCACTGTCCTGGGGCCATGGCCGCTTCCAGAACCAAGCCAGAAGGCCATGTAGCAGCTGGACCCATCCAGGAAGAACCAGGCTACTTTCCCCGGGGATTGAAGTCAAAGACAATCTCCCTGCTGCTCCTGACGCAGCCCCACGCATGAAGCCCCCAAGGTGTGAGGACCACAGGGGGGCCCACCTTGGGGTGGATTGACTCCCTGATTGGTGGATGCTGGACAGGTCACCGGCTGAAGAAGGGAGGCTGGGGCCCATCTCCTACTGAGGCTCCAAACGGGAAATTGATCACCCCTGTCCCATATGCCCTCAGCAAAAACCTCCTCACTCTGCTGCTACAGAGTGTAGGCTTTCACATCTAAGGGAGTGTCACTGCACAAATGGGGAAAACAGACACTGCGGTCTCCCTGGAGGTCACAGAGCCAAGAGTGTGCAGCAGAGCCTGGATTAAAATGCAAAACCCTGCCTCCCAGGCCAGCGCTCACACCACTTGGCCACAGCGTGTCCCTGGTGGCAGCTCATTCATCAACCACAATTTCCCCCGTTACTTTCCTAAACAAGTGTAGGGCATCTCAGAGCAGAAGACAAGGCTCTGTCCATTTTAAGAAGAACACGCAGAATGCAGCAAGTGTTATGTAATCAACGGGACGCGGACTGCCAATGGCAAGCAATCGGCAGCACATTTTTTCCCACCATTCTCAGTGATGTAATTGTATATGCCCTTGGCTCAGGTTCACAGCAGAGCAGTCCGAATGCTGCCGACTTTGTCCAAAGCAAGACAGTTAAGGAAATGGCATCCTTTGCATGGCACCACAATTGACGTGGATCCCACCCTATGCCAGCCAGTTTATAAGCACGATGCCCTTGGAGGTGGTTTTAGCCCACGCCTAAAAGAGCTATAAATACTCGCCACATCACAGATGCAATGAAGAGTCAGAACCTGGCCAGATTTAACTCACTCATGTTCAAGCCAAAACTCAGTCAACTGCGAAATGTAACTAAGTTCACATTTCTTTTTCCCCATCCAGCTGCCATTTCATAGGCTGAATATTTCAAGCACCAGCATCAGTTATTAAACTATCAAAAATATCTGTAAAATATAAAAATGATTTTTACGTAACAAAAACAGACCAAAAAAATCAAACCCCATTTGTCATTTCAATGGAGAAGATGACATGTTCATTCAGGACCATCTTCATCTTTTTATTCTTTATAAAAGATAGGAAAATAAAATGAATACAGAATTTTTTCCATAAAAGGAAAACGTTTTCTGTAAAGGCCAAGAGAGCAAATATTTTCAGCTTCAAGTGGATACACTGTTCCTGAAACAACTACCCAACTCTACCACAGTAACATAAAAGTAGTCACAGATAACACTTAAATGAATGGGCATGGCTGTGTCCCAATAAAACTTTATTTACAAAAATAGACAGCAGGCCAGATTGAAGGTTCAGGCTATTGTTTGCCAGCTCTTCCTAGAAAATTATTTCTTTTCTTCCCTTCTGATATTATCTTCAGCTCATGCTCTACTTCAGCGGATCATTAAGAAAATGATGACAAGCAAGATAGCAAAACCAAGGAGACTTAAAAGGTGAGACCCTTAAAAAACCATCATCGCAGTACAGATCACCTTTTCCTGAACTAACCAGTGCACAGAGAAGGTCGACAGCCTCCAGCACAAGTTCCTGGTGTCCAATGCGTGTGACACCCAGCTCCTCGAGATCCTGGTGGGAAATCTGTAGCAGCTGCTCTCCGTTAATCTTCTCTCGTTCAAACTTGTGGACGTACTGCTGCAGGCAATCATCTAAGCCTACCGAGAAAGCAAAACAATCCATTATTGTCACTTTGTTCCCTTACTCCAAAAAATGCCCACATTTAAATCAACCTCAGGAATCACCGGTTATGCTCCACTATTTGATGGTCCACACAATCAAGTGTGCTCTCATCTTCTTAAACAAGTTTTAAATCTAAATTTTAAATTTAAATCACAGTTTAAATTTTCAGATGGATCCCACAATTTTGACAGTTATCTTTCCATTCCCTTTTAGCTAGAAGAATAAACACTAACCCCTGGTGGTTTGAAAAACTAGTTATCTGTGCTACACATACATTTGTCTGTTGGCTAAGCAGTCTTTCTCTAGAACATCAGCCCTCCCCCAGCCCATGTGATTCCAGTGGACATGCCAATGAAGATGCTCTGCCACAGTGATTGGCCACACTATTCTATCCACCAGCCAGTAATAGGTTCAGGGATGAACACGTGATTCAAGCAGAACCAATCAAAATCACCCCTGAGATTTGATATGTGAACAAACGAAGACAAAGTCTCTTTCTTCTTTTCCAATTAGAAGTCATAAAGATACAGTCTTAGGGATTTTGGGAGTCACTTTTCTGATTTGTTTTTTTTTTTTTTTAATAAATCCATTTGAGGCAGAGAAGATGCCCCAGTAATATCCTACGTGTCCCTGGATCTAATCCTGTTTAAAGATACTTCTAACCCCAGAATATTTTTACTTATATCAAAATAAATTTCCGTTTTAGCTTAAGCTTATCTGTGTTGAATTTCTGTCCCTTGCAAATGAAAAGTTCTGATGAATACAGAACCCAGAGGAGAAGCTTTCAGGAGTGGAGCCACACAAAGACAATGTTCAATGGGTTCACTTATGGGAATTTTTCCAGGTCAAATACTACTGCCAACAGGGCTGTATTTTAATATTCTTATACAATGATTGAAATAGGTAAGCCCAACAGAACTTGGGATTCTTTATTCCTGTATAGAGAACTCTCTTGTCAATATGTTTGAATGGTTTTACTAGCATATTTCACTCTAAATCAGTTTATCTATTTAAGCCTAATAAAAGCCACCTGAGTGTTTTAAAAGACTAGATTTATATAAATTCAATCCCACACAAAGGAGGAAAACTCAATTTAACCTGAAAAAGTATGTGGAAGGCATGTTGCTGTCCCCTCCCCCGCTAAACACACACACACACACACACACACACACACACACACACACAAACTTCATTTACCCCTCCCGAAAGCTCTCTATGTGGGTACTCTGAACCAGGAAAGTAGACATAGGTCTGGCACTTACTTTTGGCAATACTAGAGTCCACGAACCTCAAAATCTAGAGTCCATTTAGCACTCAAAATGTGTTAAGTGATATCTCTGCCCCACTATTTTGAAAGTTTTTAAAGTGGCAAAAACTTTCACCATTTGCCTCCTGATAAGATGTAGAAAGAGAAACAGAGTCCTAATAACCATTTGGGACTATCAAATACCTGAAGCAGAGATTAAGAAAAAATTAATTTTATGGTAACAAGTTACTACAGTAACTAGTAGTAACTAGTCTAACCCACCCTCCCTGAAGAGACATCTGTCTCACAGAGGGGTTCTGTCACACAGCAGTGAGGTTGTGGCAACTATATAAACCCACCTCCACTTTGATGGCCTCGAGCCACCGGGGGCCTCCACTGCATGTGAGTCGAGCAGGTAGTGGAGGCCACACCAGCCAGCAGGTATCGAGGGTCACCGTCCAGGGTACCCAGTACCCAGGTACTGCAAGGGGGCAGAGTCTATCTGCAGGGCACAACAGTGATAGTTCTAGAGACAAGGAGAGCCTCCTTACAACTCCATTCCCATTTCATAGATGACTAGATCAAGGCTCATGGAGATTCTGTACCTTGTCCACGGTTACATAGCTGGTACCATGCCAAGAAGACGATTTTGTTAGCCATTTTCTTCAGCCCAATATGGAAGAAAAGAGCTCAAATTCAAATCAAGGTTTGTTGACACAAGCCCCAATCCTCTTGCATTCTACCCAGCAAACATGGGACTATAACAATTCCTCTCCAAGCTTGCTCCTAAATAAGGAGTAAGGTCTAATCACAGCTGTTAAAACAGAAGCATGGAAACCCAGGGCTCCTGAGAAGGTACTTCACATATCATTGACCCCCAAAACTGGGAAAGTATGAACAAAAGACTAATCACTGTGAATTTTACCCTAAATTACTTAGCCAGTTTTAAGCCAGATTGATTCAATATCTTATACCCTCCCCTCCTTCAGAATGTTCTCTTTCCTTGCCTGCACTTAAGCTTTAAAAGGAATTTTTGGTCTAATTTGTCATAAATGTTTAGGACAATTATATTAAACATTTAAACCCTGTTACAGCTGAATCAATCTTCCCAAGATACATATGTTGAAGTTCTAATCAGCAGTACCTCAGAACATTACTGAACTTGGAGGTAATGTTTTTAAAGAGTTGATTAAGTCAAACAAGGTCATATGGGTGAGCCCAAACCCAATATGAAGGAGGAAATGGAAACTGACTCCAATATTCTTGCCTGGAAAATCCTATGAACAGAGGAGCCTGGTGGGCTACAGTTCCTGAGGTCACAAAGAGTCGGACACGACTGAGTAACTGAGCACACAAACCCAGTATGACTGGTGTTCTTATGAGAAAAGGAGACATACGTACCCAGAGAAGAGCATGTGAAGACATATAGGGGAAGGTCTCTACAAGCCAGGAAGAGAGGCCTCAGAAGAAACCATCTCTGCGAATACTATGATCTCAGACTTCTGGCCTCCAGAATTTGGAGAAATTAAATTCCTGTTGTTTCAGCCACCCAGTCTGTGGGGCTATGTTATGACAGCTCTAACAAACCAACACAAACCTAAGGATACTTTACTTCATGTTCATCCACACGTGATAAACTTTTTCCTAAAATAAGCAAGGCCCAGTGACCAACAGAATTACGATTCATGTTTACTGTGCCAAGCAAGTTATTTGCTCAAAATAGGAGAATGAGACCGGCTCACGTGACTTCTCATGTGGAGAATAAACTAGTCCATTACACTTAAAGTGCAGGACCACACGCACCACAGGTGTTCACAAAACTCCATCCTTTAATAGTAAGTAGAAAGAAAGATGAGGCCAGGTTTCTCTTTTAACTGCGAAAAGTTCCACTGAAGAAACAAGATTTCAGAAATACCTTCAGAGCATTAAGTAAATATTTTGGACACAAAGAAGAAGGCTGATATGGGAGATGTAAAGACGTTTCTGGATAGGACGAGAGAGAAGTGAAGAAAAGAGCAGAACATTTGCTGCGAAAGGTCCAGCATCTCCTGGAGGATTCAGAGGACTATAAATGATTTGACCTCGACTAATCAAAAGATCCCCAAGATGTAGTAGAATTACCAAGTAGAAACACCATGTGATTACCTGCCCAAATACAGAATCTAGAGCGACTTAAAGACTCCCCACTGTAGAAGCAATTTAAATGCCCATCAAAAGACAAATGGATAAAGATGTGATGCACACACACACACACACACACACGCACTGGGATATTCAGTTCAGTTCAGTTCAGTCGCTCATTCATGTCCGACTCTTTGCGACCCCATGAATTGCAGCACGCCAGGCCTCCCTGTCCATCACCAACTCCCGGAGATCACTCAAACTCATGTCCATCGAGTCGGTGATGCCATCCAGCCATCTCATCCTCTGGCATCCCCTTCTCCTCCTGCCCCCAATCCCTCCCAGCATCAGGGTCTTTTCCAATGAGTCAACTCTTTGCATGAGGTGGCCAAAGTACTGGACTTTCAGCTTTAGCATCAGTCCTTCCAAAGAACACCCAGGGCTGATCTCCTTTAGAATGGACTGGTTGGATCTCCTTGCAGTCCAAGGGACTCTCAAGAGTCTTCTCCAGCACCACAGTTCAAAAGCATCAATTCTTTGGCGCTCAGCTTTCTATATAGTCCAACTCTCACATCCATACATGACCACTGGAAAAACCATAGTCTTGACTAGACAGACCTTTGTTGGCAAAGTAATGTCTCTGCTTTGAATATGCTATCTAGGTTGGTCATAACTTTCCTTCCAAGGAGTAAGCGTCCTTTAATTTCATGGCTGTAATCACCATCTGCAGTGATTTTGGAGCCCCCAAAAATAAAGTCAGACACTGTTTCCACTCTTTCCCCTTACTCGGCCATAAAAAAGAATGAAACAATGTCATCTGCAGCAACATGGATGAACTTAGAGATACTAAGTGAAGTTAAGTCAGAGAAAAGCAAATAAATAATATCACTTATATGTAGAATAAAAAAAAAAGATACAATGAACATTGAAAGAGACTCATGAAGAAAACAAACTTACAGTTACCAAAGGGGAAGGGATAAATTAAGAATTTGGGATTAATAGACACAGTACTATAAATAAATAACCAAGAAGGACTTACTGTATAGCACAGGGAACTATATTCAATATCTTATGATAACCTACAATGGAAAAGACTCTGGAAAGGAATAGAAAAATACATATATATGTATAACTGAATCACTTTCCTGCATACTCGAGACTAACACACCATTGTAAATCAACTATACCTCAATAAAAAACTTCAAAAATAAAAAGACTTTCCCCTCAAGGGACACATATATTGAATATGCTATGTTTTAAATAGTATTGTCTCCAGTTTTATTATTCCAATACATCATGGCCTATTGTTCAGTTATCCTATTGTTTAGAATACAATTAAACATTCACAAACAGCCAAATCAAACTATTATGCAGTCCCACAAAGGAGGGGAAAATCCCCAATTTAAAATGAACCGGTTTTAGAACTTGTAATACACCTTGCACTTTAACTTATTTGTCAAATGTATCTATTTACCAGTTCTTTGCTTCAAGGAACTTACAGAAAGTCTAGCAGAGCTGAGAGAAAGACATAATTACACAAAATTAGATTAAAGACATTCCATTTATACAAATTAAATTAAACACACAATTCAATGTGAAAAGAACCACGAAGGAAAAGGATAGGGTTCCCACAGAATGGAAGCCGCAGGGAGAGACACCCAGACTCGCCCCATTCTTAAACCTGCAAATAATCCTACACTCTCAAAGAAATCCCAAAGGCAAAAAGGAAAAAAACAAACATCTCATGATTTTTAAAAATACTGTTCTCTGATTTATGTCAGAAAAGCCAAGAGGGCAGCGGTTAAGAGCCCGAGTCCAATCTCCGTCCACTTCCTGCTAACTGGGTACCTGGAACAAGTAGCCCAGTTGGCTCACTTGTAAAACAGAGATAATAACACTACCTACCACCCAACTCTATGCTTCTGGAATTACTGTTCTTTGTCACCCCGTTTTGTCAAGGTTTGTTGGCCTTAAGTTTAAAGCTGGTTGATACCAGTGGTTTAGGTACAGCTGTCCGAGTTCCGGCAGTAACACCATGTTTGAAACACAGGGTGTGCTGAGTTTTAGCTCAGTTAAAGGACTGAGGAATACTTTTTGCTTTATCAGACAAGCCTTTGACCCACTGGCCTTTCTTAATGAGTCAAAAGAACAACCAGTGTCTCTAGAAGGAGAAAGGGAGGTGATTCTGTTGCTGACCACGGTGTTTGGCCTCCTTAATCAATAGAAATTGATAAGAGATCAGACAAGAAATTCAGGAAAGGCTTTACTGGGGACCCTGTTGCAGCAAGGGGAGCAAAAACAGGTAACATGTCCCCTTACTCCCTCCCCGAGGCGGGCAAGCTGGTTCCTTATATGGAGGGAGGGTAGGGGCGGGTCCAGGGCTCGTTTGAAGGGGAGGCTTAGCGGTTTGCCCAGCACTTTGGTGCTCCTGTGTGCTGGGGGCAAGTGCAATACCCTGTTTTGCTCCCAGCTCTTCAGAAGTGGCAGTTGAGAGTTTTTGGTCTTTTTGTATCTTATTGTCCATAACTTGCCCCAATTGGGCATGCACATGCTTATTTTTGTCCCTTCTAGTTTCTTTGTATTCTGTTGCTCCAGGAGATGTTTGTCCAAGCACTGCAGCAAAGGGTCCCGGGTCCCAGCCTGTCTCAGCCCCAGGGACAGCCTGAGACAAAAGGGCACAGCCAGCCTTTGCACCTGCCAATGGAAGCACAGTTCCTCCCCTCAACCTGGAAGAAGCCGGTTTCCTCCCAAGCCATCCTCTTTCTCCCCTATCATAATATCCCGTATCCACTTTAAGGAGAGAAACTACAGCCATGACTTCTCTTTTTCGGCTCAAGATCCTCTGTCTTCCCCTACTGATCTGAAAAGCAAGAAAAGCAGAATGAACTGCACACTGAAGGTAACCCAAGCACAAGCTAACTATTACAAGGGGTGAACTGATGTTTTTAACCTAATCATGACCAAATCTAAGAGAAATACAGTATCACATCTCATGTTAATGAATAGTCACACATTAAACAGGTATTTGTTTTGTGATTTTTTAAAAAAAATATTTCTTACCCCTTTGGAAATGCCTATTTCTTATATTGGGGCTTCCCAGGTGGTACTAGTGGTAAAGAATCCACCTGCCAATGCGGGAGAAGAGGGTTCCATCCTTGAGTCAGGAAGATCCCCTGGAGGATGGCATGGTAACTCACTCCAGATTTCTAGCCTGGAGAAGCCCCATGGACAGAGGAGCCTGATGGGCTACAGTCCATAGGGTCACAAAGAGTTGAATACGACTGAAGCAACTCAGCACACTTCTTATATTGAAGGCAAAAGGAGAAGGAGGCGGGAAAGGATGAGGTGGTTAGACAGCATCACTGACTCAATGAACATGAATCTGAGCAAACTCCAGGTGATAGCAGAGGATGGAGGGGCTGGCGTGCTACAGTCCAATGTGGTCCCAAAGAGTCAGGAACAACTTAGCAACTGAACAATAAATTTCTTATATTAGGTTTCATAATATGCACACTAGTCCAGCAGAATGTGTGCATTGCTTATAGTTAAGTATCCATGTATTGCTGATGTGTGACCTGGGAAAGCACCATCAAAAATCTCAAAGCTACAGGGGCTTTCCAGGAGGGCCAGTGGTGCTTTCACTGCAGGGGGCACAGGCCAATTCCTGGCTGGGGAACCTGAGACCCCGCATGCTGTCCATTGTGATAAAAAAAGGAAAAACAAAAAGCCTGAAAGCCACAGATCTCTACAGTGATGCCTCCCAGGTTCTTTTAACTAATCTAAAACTCAAAACAATTCAAACCTGAACTCCTCATCTTTCTCATCAAGCCTGCTTCTCCCCCACTTTGATCATTTTGGTCAATGACTCCAAGACTTACAGAGTTGTCCAAGCTAGAAAGTGGGAGCCATCCCCCTCCTCCTCCTCCAGATTCTTCCTCCCCAGGACTTCCAGTCTTCAGGCCTTTGCATTCTCGCCCTCTCAATGTTGAGTTGAGAGGGCCTCCACCAGAGCCCTCCATCTCATCTCATTGTCACAGCTGCCTGGGTGTCTACACTCATCTAGAAACTGGTTGCCCTGTGCAGTCCCTTCTTCCCCTTAGTTCAGCCTCCACAATCCCTGAGCAAAAACCATCCTCTGCTTAACAGATCCAAATCCGTGAGCTTAGCAGGGCATTCTAAGACTTTCAGGAACTGTCCTCTTCCAAACACCTCTACAATCCCACTTTTCTATAATATTCCTCCTTCTGCTGATGATGGAGAAAACACCCTGAGTTTCTCTGAAAGGAACAAAGGTGTAACTCAGAGACTGGCAAATACAACTGATGGGCCAAATCCAGCCCACTGCTCCGTTTGGGAGGTAAAGTTTCATGGGAACACAGCCACGCTCTTTTGTTTACATATTGTCTCTGGCTGCTTTCGAGATACAGTAACAGAACTGAGTAGTTGAGACAGAGACCAAATGCCTCCAAGGCCTAAAATATTTACTCTCTGGCCTTTGACAGAAAAGGTGCGCCAAGCCTTGGTAGAACCAACAGCAGCAACGAGTAAGTAGTTCTGAGGGATGATAAATCTGCCAACTGGAAAAACAAACAAGACTGGGAATGAGGTGACTCTGATTCCTTTCTTTTTGTATTTTTAGAAGAATCACTTGATATAATTACACCGAATTAAAAAGCAGGAAAAAAAAATGTTATCTCCCTTCCTCTCACCCCAAAAAAGTCCTGAACATGTTTTAGGAGACACTTTACAATTTTTTTTTAATAATTTTATTTTTATTTATCTGGCTGCACCAAATCTTAGTTGTGGCACGGGGAATCTTTAGTCTTCACTGCAGCGTGTGGGATCTAGCTCCCTGACCTAGAGATCAGGAACCCCTGCATTGGGAGCGTGAAGTATTAACCACTGGACCACCAGGCAAGTCCAGACCTCTTACAATTCCTATCCACTTTATATACAACAAAATTCACCCCTTTTCAGTTTACAAGTCAATGAATTTTGACAAATACATACAGCCATGTAATGACACCTCAATCATGATGTGAACATTTCTATCACCCCAAACAGTTGCCTTGGGCCCTTTTGCTGGGTCAATTCTTTCTCCATGGCCCCTGGTAAGCAATGCCTAATGGTTAAGGTTAATGCCTAAGGTTCCCTTCTAATGAAGGGAACCTGGTTTCTCACCTGGCTTTGGTCCCTGTCCTGCCATGCACAACACTAGCAAAATCACTTTATTTCCAGTTCTTGGGCCCCTCGTGTGAACTAACAGACTTCCATTAAGACTGATACCCCCACACACTTTTTACTCACTTCTTTGATTTTCTCAGTCATCCTACCAGGCTTCTGGTTAAATATAATTTGAAAAAAGAGGACCAGAACTAAAGATAATGTCTGAAAAGAACTCTCAGGGGTGGGAGAGAGGTTCAAGTAGGAGGGGATACATGTACACACATGGCTCTTGTACAGCAGAAACTAATACAGCATCATAAACCAATTATCCTCCAATTAAAAATAAACTTAAAAAAATAATAAATTTTTAAAAAGCTCTCTCGGTACTTTTCAGATCTAAAAGTCTACACTTCTCCACTTAGTACTGATACCTGCACTTACAGTTGCAGAGTATAAAGAAGGAAATAAATTGCTCAGGAACTGGAATCCCAAACCTCCTTAGGGCCAAAGACAATCATCAAAATGAAAGAATCTGGTCTTGAGAAAAACTCCATCAGGGTTTCTGCCCTCATTAGAGCTCTGAGTATACAAAGTCATGCCCAAGGCTGCCGCCGCCCCGAAAGCAGAAGCTGCTTAAAATCCAAACACATCCAAAGATGCAGCCACAGGGATACTAGAAGCTCAACTGCGAACCAACAAAGCCTCTTCACTATGTTCATGGGATGGAGCAGCTTATTTTGAGGAGGAGGGACACTCTGCTGACTATCTAGGGTGGGGAGGAGAGGGGCAGGTACCAAGCTGAAAAAATAGAAATACTGAAGACAAAATAAAAGTCTGTGCTTTTCTGTTTACAATAGCTAGGACATGGAAGCAAGCTAGATGTCCATCAGCAGACGAATGGATAAGAAAGCTGTGGTACATATACACAATGGAATATTACTCAGCTATTAAAAAGAATGCATTTGAGTCAGTTCTAATGAGGTGGATGAAACTGGAGCCTTTTATACAGAGTGAAGTAAGTCAGTAAGAAAAACACCAATACAGTACATTAACGCATATATATGGAATTTAGAAAGATGGTAACGATGACCCTATATGCAAGACAGCAAAAGAGACACAGATGTAAAGAACAGACTTTTGGACTCTGTTGGGACTCTTTTGGACTTCTCTGTGGGAGAAGGCGAGGGTGTGATGATTTGAGAGAATAGCATTGAAACATGTATAGTACCATATGTGAAATAGATCACCAGTCCAAGTTCAATGCATGAAATAGGACACGCAAAGCCGGTGCACTGGGACAACCCAGAGGGATGGGATGGGGAGGGAGGTAGGGGGTGGGGGGATTCGGGACAGGAGGACACGTGTACACCTGTGGCTGATTCATGCAGATGTATGGCAAAAACCACCACAATATTGTGAAGTAATTAGCCTCCAATTAAAATAAATAAATTATTATTTTTTAAAGTCTGTGCTTTTAAACATTTAGGAGAGGCTGGTCCACACATCATGGAAGAGCTGCAAAAGAATGTAGCTTTGATGTCTTATGGAGAAGCAACCAAAGTTTCTAAAGCAAACCAAGTTTCTTGCTAGTAACCAACCTCTTCTAAGACTTACATCACTCTGAGGACATCAGAAGATGGAACCAAATAGCCAGCCAACTCCTTGGGTTTTACTATATACATGGATTTATGACTGAAACAAAACTTGGAAATAGCAAATATATCCACGCCAGGATAATTTAAGAAAGTGAAAATAGGAGTTCAAGGATTCAAGTTACCCAGAAAACAACAGTCAGATGAGCTGCCTTCATTTGAGGTTTATGAACTAGGAAAGAATGCAACTCAACTGAAGACTTTCACCAGGAAACTCTGGCTTCCAAGATGCAGGTCTGGCAACTCCTCCCCTGTCCCCTCCCCTGTCTGAAGTTGTGTCAGACTCTGCACAACTTCTGATGCTGTGAAAGGGCAGCCTGCTATGCCCCCAGCATCCTGAGTCCAGCCTCAAAGGGGAGACCAGAGTGGGGACAGGGGAAAGGACAGAAGTTACTGTTGTCTGAAACCATCGTTTGGGGAAGATATTTATACTGCTCTAAATCACTGAAAAAGCACTGACATGTGAATCAGAATCAACCAAAGAACTGATGGTCTACAGGGATGATGAAAATTCAGAATGTAATAAGAGCTCAGCATTGCATTCCCCTTCCCTTGCCCCCAACCCCCAAAAGTATGATAAACTTGAAAGATAACACCGAGGGCAGGAAAGAAATTCAACAGTGATGTAGACGTCTGCAGCTCTGTGTGTGCGTACACAGACATATAACCGTTGTTATTAAACAAAGACAGTAAGGCAAGTGTTCAGATGCTAAAAACAAACAAACAAAAAAAAATTGTGAAGATGAACACAAAGCAAGCCACAATACTCTGGGGTAAAAGAAATGTGAACTTTCCAAGGCCGGTGTTGTAATTCAGTAACCAAACCGCTGTATCCAATTCTGGAACCATGGACCGAGACGGCAGGGAGGGGGGCAACACGTGAAAGATGAGAAAAGAATTTACTGTCCTTTGCCCAGTGAATTATACTCTCCCCCACCCCCAGCACAGTTTATTTTTCCAAAACTATAAATTAGATTTGGTCTAAAAACCAAACATTGGCTAAAAACTATTGTCACTGGCATGCTTACCCTGAACCCAGTTTCCTGGACACACAGCAAGTTCAAGTTCATGGTGCTACAGACAAGCCACTCAAGAGTGTGGACCAGGTGGCGGCCACAGGAGCAACCTGGAAGCTGCGCTCATTGCTTGAGTGTCAATACCACCCAGGAGCACGTTCTACCTTGAGGAGATGAACACGCAACACAGTCACCTCCAGTTTGCCTGAGTCCATTGAGATATCCATGGAAAAACTACAGTCTGTCCGATCCTCTGGGATTCCCAGGTAGTGCAGTGGTAAAGTACTCTGCCTGCCAATGCAGGAGACACAGGAGACATGGCTTCGATCCCTGGTTCAGGAAGATCCCCTGGAGGAGGAAATGGCAACCCACTCCAGTATTCTTGCCTGGAGAGTCCCATGGACAGAGGAGCCTGGTGGGCTACAGTCCACAGGGCTGCAAAGAATTGGACATGACTGAGCAACTGAGCACATGTACACACACACTCACACACACATGTGAGCCATGTGAAGGACAGTACTGAAGCCTGTATGAGATTGGAAGACCTGAGGGTTTTGTTACCCTCCAGAGTTCTTCGCCTCCTTCAACAGAAATTGATCAAAGGCCAGGCAAGAAATTCAGGCAAGGCCTTATCCCCCCTGCTTCAGCAGGGGGAGTGAGAACAAGCACCAGGGTGAGAATGGGGTGTGTCCAGGGGTCGGGCTGGAAGGATGACAGGTGGCTTGACGACCCCTTAGGTGGTGTTGAGGGCGGGGGGCATGCGCAGTATCTGCTTTTGTTCCTGACTGCCTACTTTCACTCTGGACTCTTCAAAAGGGGCAGTTGGGTTTCTTGGTCTCTTTGTATCTTCTTGTCCATAATTTGGCCCAATTGCTCAAGCATGTAGTTATTTTTAGTCCCATACAGTTTCTTTGTATTTTGTTGCTGGAGGAGAGGTGTGTCCAGATGCAAACGTTGCAGCAAGGGGTCCCAGGTCCCAGCCTGTCTCAGTTTGATGCAAGAAGCTGACAATATCAGCAGCTGATGAAAGGGATGTTCACATACAAGGAGAGTGGAGAAAGGCCCGCACAGCTGCAAAGTTGGTGACAGATGCCTAGGACAATGGAGCAGGTTTGTCAGGCGGCATCAATCTTTTTTTAATAACAGCTTTATTGAAGTAGCATGTACAGAACCTACAATTCACCTACAATTCACCTATATAGAGTGTACAATTCAATGAGTTCTGATATATTCTGCAACCATAACCACAACCAAATTTACATTTTCAATCCTACCCCCCCCCAAAAAAAAACCTCTGGACTCTTTAAGTATTTACTGCCCATTTCACCACCCCACCCCCACCAGTAGGCCAAATGAACCTACTTTCTGTCTTTCTGGGTCTGCCTGGCTATTTCACATAATGGAGTCTAGATATTGCACATAAATCAGGTCATATATGATTTTTGGTGCTTGACACCTTTCACGTAGACTAACATTCTCTACGCTCATTAAAACCTTCTCAACACACAGTTTAAATGTTACTCCCTTGCTCCAAGTCCTGCTGGCTCCCATGGCACCTGGGGTAAAATCCGCAACCAGTAAAGTTCAGACTGGTCTGTCTGGGTCCTGCCCGCCTCTCCAACTTCATGTCCTGCATTATCCTCCTCAGACCACCATGCTCGACATGGAGGATATTTGGTCCTTTCTACCTCAACACCTGTCCCCATGATGTTCCTTGAACCTGGAATGCGGATTCCTCCTCACCCCTCATCTCAGCTCAGATATCACATTACAGGGAGAAAGGTCTCCACTGAACATCACCATTGTTCGTCACTGTATGTCCTGTCTGCTTCCTTCCTAGGACTTAGCGAGCCTGTGAGCACCTCTTTGTTCATTAGTCTGCATTTGCCTCTCTCTCTAAAACATGAGACCCGTGCATGCTTCTGTTGATGACCCACCTCAGATACTGGCTGGATAAAATAGAAAACAGAAAAGAAATCCTGGCTGAGGTTGAAGACCCCAACTCCGAAGGGGTGAATGGTGAAGGCTGTAGGACCCCACCTCCCTCCATCTGCCATCCTCCTCTGAGGGATCCCGTCTGGCTCTCATCTCCTCATCTTTCTTTCTGGAACCCCCTCAGACCAGAGCTGTGGACATTCCTGATATTCCTGATGGGAAAACCCATACAGAAGGTCCTAGCCCTTGCAGCTGTGATGTAGCAGAGGAAGAATCTTCTGGGTTCTTTCACACAAAATCCCCACAAGTTTTCCATAATCGTGGCTTGACAAAATGTCCACTCTGGTTTCCTGAAGGATTAAAGTGACACTTTCTCCTCATTCTCCAGAAAAGTCCCAATTTTCACTACTCTCTGGTAAAACGTGAAACGTCCCACGTCCTGTGCTGCTGAGTGGCACTGATCTCATAAGTCGTCAGCCTGCAAAGTCACTTTTGTGTTGTGCGGAGTGAAGAGCACGCAGGCCTGTGACTCCAGGTCTCAGGAGCTGGGCGGCCTCAAGCAGACTGTCGCCCATCCCTCAGTGTGCAAAGGCAGGGGCTGAGAAGCTGGCCCTGTGCTCAGAAAAGCACCACATTCCTACAAGTCTCTAGTCTTTTGTTTTTGTCCTCAGGGCATGGCTTACAGGATCTTAGTTCCCCAACCTGGGATCGAACCCAAGCCCACAGCAATGTACTTGCCGAGTTCTAACCACTGAACTGCCAGAGAATCCCCATACAATTCTGTAATCTTGGGGCTTTCCTGGTGGCTCAGACAGTGAGGAATCTGCCTACAGGGGACCCAGGTTTGATCCCTGGGTCAGGAAGAACCCCTGGAGAAGGTAATGGCAACCCATTCCAGTATTCTTGCCTGGAGAATCCCATGGACAGAGGAGCCTGGCAAGCTAAACTACATGGAGTTCCATGGATCTTAGGTCACCAACTTCTTCTTCCCATCCTCAAATTAGTAAAACACCACCATCATCCAACCCCTGTTAAAAGAAAGGGCAAGGGCTCAAATACCAAAGCCAGTCCAGTCAGTCAGTTCGATCACTCAATCGTGTCCAACTCTTTGTGACCCCATGGACCGCAGCACCCCAGGCCTCCCTGTCCATCACCAACTCCTGGAGTTCACTCAAACTCATGTCCATTGAGTCGGTGATGCCATCCAGCCATCTCATCCTCTGTCATCCCCTTCTCCTCCTGCCCTCAATCTTTCCTAGCATCAGGGTCTTTCTTTTCAAAGGAGTCAGCTCTTCGCATCAGGTGGCCAAAGTACTGGAGTTGCAGCTTCAACATCAGTCCTTCCAAAGAACATTCAGGACTGATCTCCTTTAGGATGGACTGGTTGGATCTCCTTGCT
The DNA here is from genome assembly GCF_032452875.1 of Bos javanicus. Taxonomy (NCBI): domain Eukaryota; kingdom Metazoa; phylum Chordata; class Mammalia; order Artiodactyla; family Bovidae; genus Bos; species Bos javanicus. The sequence continues at coordinate 91,186,680 of NC_083876.1, forward strand.
ACCCAAGGGACTCTCAAGAGTCTTCTCCAACACCACAGTTCAAAAGCATCCATTCTTCTGCGCTCAGCTTTCTTTATAGTCCAACTCTCACATTCATATATGACTACAGCTCCCATCCAAAGGACAGGTAGTTAGCACTATTAATACACAGTAACTAACATGGGGAAAAGAGTACTTTATAATACCTTATAAGATCATATGGGCTTCCCTGATAGCTCAGTTGGTAAAGAATCCACCTGCAATGAAGGAGACCCCAGTTTGATTCCTGGGTCAGGAAGATCCCCTGGAGAAGGGAATGGCAACCCAGTCCAGTATTCTTGCCTAGAGAATTCCATGGACTGTATGTATAGTCCACGAGGTCACAAAGAGTCAGACACAACTGAGCAACTTTCACTTTCACAAGATCACAAGGACCAGAATGAAGGCGGAATTGTAAAGTGTATACTCCTTGCCTTTGTTTTGTATATAATTTAAGGACTGGCCCTGTGCTGGCTCAGTGAGGACTCGTTCAGGACTCAGTGTAACCCACCTCCCTGGATCTACTCCCCGATCATGAAGCCGGGCCAGCAGTGCCCACTCTGTTGATGTCTCATTTCCTAACAACACTCCAAGACACAAGTGAGACAAATTTGTACTTTTATCCTAAGAAATTTTAAGTCTTTTCTAGCTCTCCCATTTTTTAAAGTGACTCTGGAAACCGGCCTTTTAGGCCAGTGATGACCATGAGAGGGTAGCAATACACCAATAAAAATGACTGCCTTTAAAGAATTAAATATCTGTAGGATTCACCAAACTCAGAACACCTATATTTCTCAGATAACTTTTCAAAACCTTGAACTTAAGAAAGGCAAGCTATCTCTTTCTGAGAGCAAATAAAAATAGGGAAGATCAGGCAGCATACTTCAAGTTTTCTGCGTGCCATTAGCATCCCAGAAAAAGACAAAGGCTAAGAGAGTAAATACAACAAAAACAAAGAGAAAGAAAGAGAAGGGGAAAATGAGAAGCAGCTGTCAGTACAGGGCAACACTTAATTGTATATCCTAAGGGCGACAGAGGAAAAAAAAAGGTATGCACCCCAGTGTTCATAGCAGCACTGTTTACAACAGCCAAGACATAGAAATAACCTAAATGTCCATCAACAGAGGAACGGGTAAGGAAATACGGTATACATATACAATGGAATATTACTCAGCCATAAAAAAGAACAAAATAATGCCATTTGCAGCAACATGGATGGATGTAGAGACTGTCATACTATGAAGTAAGTCAGACAGAGCAACACAAATATCATATGGTATCACTTACATGTGGACTCTAAAAAAGTGATACAGAGCACCGGGTTGAGCCCCCTGTGCTGTTAGCCATTTATTTTACATGTGATAACATGTGTGTTTCGGTGCTACTCTCTCCTTCCCCTGCTGTGTCCAAAGTCCGCTGTCTATGTCTCCATCCCTATTCCTGCCCTGCAAGGAGGTTCATCAGCACCACTTTTCTAGATTCCACCGTGACAACCTAGAGCAGTAGGATGGGTGGGGGTTGGGGGGAAGGTTCAAGAGAGGGGGACATACATACACTTATGGCTAATTCACACTGTTGTACGGCAGAAGCCAACACAATATGGTAAAGCAATTATTCTCCAATTAAAAATAATTTTTTAAAAAAACTGATACATTTCTCCAAAGAAGACATACAGATGGCTAACAAACACATGAAAAGATGCTCAACATCACTCATTATCAGAGAAATGCAAATCAAAACCACTATGAGGTACCATTTCACGCCAGTCAGAATGGCTGCGATCCATAAGTCTACAAGCAATAAATGCTGGAGAGGGTGTGGAAAAAAGGGAAGCCTCTTACACTGTTGGTGGGAATGCAAACTAGTACAGCCACTATGGAGAACAGTGTGGAGATTCCTTAAAAAACTGGAAATAGAACTGCCTTATGATCCAGCAATCCCACTGCTGGGCATACACACTGAGGAAACCAGAAGGGAAAGAGACACGTGTACCCCAATGTTCATCGCAGCACTGTTTATAATAGCCAGGACATGGAAGCAACCTAGATGCCCATCAGCAGATGAATGGATCAGAAAGCTGTGGTACATATACACGATGGAGTATTACTCAGCCATTAAAAAGAATACATTTGAATCAGTTCTAATGAGATGGATGAAACTGGAATACAGAGTGAAGTAAGCCAGAAAGAAAAATACCAATACAGTATACTAACGCATATATATGGAATTTAGAAAGATGGTAACAATAACCCTGTGTACGAGACAGCAAAAGAGACACTGATGTATAGATCAGTCTTATGGACTCTGTGGGAGAGGGTGGGGAGATTTGGGAGAATAGCATTGAAACATGTATAATATCATGTATGAAACGAGTCGCCAGTCCAGGTTCGATGCACGATACTGGATGCTTGGGGCTGGTGCACTGGGACGACCCAGAGGGAGGGTAGGGGGAGGGAAGAGGGAGGAGGGTTCAGGATGGGGAACACAGGTATACCTGTGGCGGATTCATTTCGATATTTGGCAAAACTAATACAATATTGTAAAGTTTAAAAATAAAATTAAATTAAAAAAAAAAACTGATACAAATGAATTGATTTACAAAACAGAAATAGACTCATGGACATAAAAATCAAATTTACGGTTACTAAGGGGGACACTGTAAATTTGATTTTTATGTCCATGAGTCTGTCTGTCTGTGGGGTCGCACAGAGTTGGACATGACTGAAGCGACTTAGCAGCAGCAGCAAAGGGGAAAGGCGGGTGGGGAGGGTAAATTAGTTGAGGATTAACAGATACACACAAGTACGTATAAAACAGATAAACAGCAAGGGCCTACTGCATAGCATGGGGATATATTCAGTGTCTTGTGTAACCAATAATGGAAAAGAGTTTGAAAAAGAACAGAAGTTTATTTATATATGTATAACCGAATCACTTCTCTGCACACCTGAAACTAACATAACGCTGTAAATTGACTATACTCCAATTTAAAAAATCAGCCAAGTAAACCACAGGGACGGGGAGAGGGGGGAGCCTGTGTATGTTGCACTTTCTAAGCAGAGAACAGCTCAGTTCGCTGGACTCCTGTATGGACTTGCATCTACCACAGAATCAGAAACAAAGAAAAGCACCTGCCCTCCAGAAGCACGGGCAAGCACGAGCAAGGACGGTGCAAAAACTGGGGAACAGCACAAAAGTGGAGAGCTCTAGCTCAGTCTGGGACCCAGGCTCTGCTCTCAGGGCAAGACTGGAGAACTCCCAGGAAGAATCCCTAGTGGGGAAGAAGAGGAAGAGGGAGAAAGGTGTCCTGAGCTGTTGTCTTGCACTTGTATTTTCTTACAACACCAAGAAAATGTAGGGGTGCTGCTCCATGAACAAGAGTTAACTGCAAAGAGAAAAGCAGGACAGGGAGGCAAGCAGGCAGGCTCAGTGAGTTCCCTCCATACAAACGCGGGCCACTCCAAGAGCACATTCGTAAGCCCAACAGAGTTAGCCAAGGAATCCAACTTAACACAATCCTATCTATACAGTACTGCACTGTAACAGGTTTATAATACTTTTCACCTAAATAATACAGAAAGAACAAACAACCAGAAAAAAATAAAGAAGACATTTTTAATCTTACAGTCCAGCACAACAGCTGGCAAACAGGGGCTGGCATCGAGTGAACAGACAAGAAGAGTTACTGCCTGGAGGAGAGACAGGAGGCGGGAGATGTTAGAGCTGAAGGATCATCAGCGATGGAGAGCAAGCTGCATCTCACTCGTGCCTGACATTGATGGCACAGTTCTGGCTCCTTGCTGGATTCAATTCTATCTGCCCCCTTGAAAACACGATCAGGTGATGTCTGGGTAGCCCTGCACTCTATCCAGTCATCGCTGCCGTTGTTTACTGTACAATAAAGTACACAAACGCACAACCACTTGCCGAGGATGTACGTATGTGACAGACACGTGACCTGACTTACATGATTGAACTTGCAAACGCACGTTCACATCTTTGACAGTTTGCAACTTGAAGGTGCATATATAGGGGACTTGGGCTTTCCTGGTGGCTCAGACGGTAAAGACTCCGCCTGCAATGTGGGAGACCTGGATTCGATCCCTGGGTTGGGAAGATCTCCTGGAGGAAGGCATGGCAACCCACTCCAGTATTCAGTATTCTTGCCTGGAGAATCCCCATGGACAAATGTGCCTGGCAGGCTACAGTCCATGGGGTCGCAAAGAGTCAGACACGACTGGGAAACTAAGCGCGCGCACACACACACACACACACACACTCTTAGGGGACGTACGGTCCTGGAAAGTAAAGAGAGAGCTGAGGCTTTGAGAAAGAGGAACTGCAGATTCGATGGCTACTCTGTTTCCACTGAGAGCCCCCAAAAAGCCTTGACATTCATCATGGAGACCAGACCTTAAAGACAACAATGGCTACTGAAATCCTTTTCAGGGGACCTCCTACCTCATCCTCCCCAAATCCCACCGCACCACCACTACCCACTGCTCGGAAGCTCACAGTATTTGACTCCAATCACCTCTATCCTTTCATCAGCCTGTTTCTTATTTTAGAAAAGCACGGTACTACCAACAAAACACGGGCTTCCCTGGTGGCTCAGACGGTAAAGAATCTGCCTGCAATATAAGAGACCCAGGTTTGATGCCTGCGTCGGGAAGATACCCTGGAGAAGGGAATGGCACCCCACTCCAGTACTCTTGCCTGGAGAATTTCGTGAACAGAGGCACCTCATGTGCTGAGATCACAGAGTTGGCTACGACTGAGTGACTATCACACATACACACCAACAAAACACAAGCTTTCTGCTCGTAAGTCCTGAACGAGTGACATTTTCCTCAGAACAATGAGTTCATTCTATCTGAGCCAACTTTGATCTATTCATTTAGCATCAACTATTTGCTGCCTGGGGCTTCCCTGGTGGCTCAGCTGGTAAAGAATCTCCTTGAAATGAGGGAGACCTGGGTTCAGTCTCTGGGTTGGGAAGATCCCTTGGAGGAGGGCATGGCAACCTACTTCAGTATTCTTGCTTGGAGAATCCCCATGGACAGAGGAGCCTGGAGGGCCACAGTTCATGGGGTTGCAAACAGTTGGACACAGTTGAGCGACTAAGCACAGCATAGCACATTCACTAGCACTGATGTGTGGAGGGTTTGCAAATGCCTTCAGTGTGCAGGGGTTTTGGGGGGGGTGTAGTCTCATGAAATATATGGTCAACAGGTGGTCCTGATGAGGGCCAGCAACTGGAGACACCACCTTCTTCCACAGTCATCATGACAACTGTTCAGTCATCCAAGCAAAATCCACGGGTCAGATTCCTAAGAGGAAACCGCTTCAAGTGATTTCGTAAAAGGCTTATGCCTGATGGGAAAATCACACCTCCAGATTATCTTTCTATTGAAAACATATTTAATTTGAAATTGATTTTTATAATTGTTTATTATTTATTCATTGATACTATATAGCATCAGATCAGATCAGATCAGTCGCTCAGTCGTGTCCGACTCTTTGCGACCCCATGAATCGCAGCACGCCAGGCCTCCCTGTCCATTACCAACTCCCGGAGTCCACTGAGACTCACGTCCATCGAGTCAGTGATGCCATCCAGCCATCTCATCCTCTGTCGTCCCCTTCTCCTCTTGCCCCCAATCCCTCCCAGCATCAGAGTCTTGATGCTTTTGAACTGTGGTGTTGGAGAAGACTCGAGAGTCCCTTGGACTGCAAGGAGATCCAACCAGTCCATTCTGAAGGAGATCAGCCCTGGGATTTCTTTGGAAGGAATGATGCTGGGGCTGAAGCTCCAGTACTTTGTCCACCTCATGCGAAGAGCTGACTCATTGGAAAAGACTATATAGCATACCATGTGTGTATATCTATAGATACACATGTAGATACACACACATAAGTGACATCATATAGAGAGATACACACACATACACACACATATGTGTGCGTGCTCAGTCACTTCAGCTGTGTGAGACTCTTTACGAGTTTGTATATAGGTGTATACTTCTATCACTTTCTACTTTTTCGCAGTATAGATATACACACACTATATCTGGCAGTATAGATATAGCCAGAAGACCAGAACAGTGGTCTGTCTCAGAACAGTGGCTCAGAATCTGCTTCCTAGAAGAGCACAGGAATGCTGAGGGTCTGCACTACACCGCATGTTCTATAGTCTTCTGCCAGATCTTTACCCAGCTGACTTTCTCAGGTCCTTCTGATCTCAACTTGATGTCACTTCTCAGAGAGGTCCTCCCTGACCACCTAATCTTTAAAAGTCCAGAGACGTGTCCCAGTCACTTCTATCTTACCATCTTATTTTCTTCTGAAGACATCACTCTGAAAGTGCCTGCTTTACTAGCTAATGGCCTCCCATCAGGCTCCTCCCTCTAAACCATCTAAAGCCTAGGAGTTGGAGTCCTTATCTATCTTATCACCTGCATGACTCCACCTCCGAGAACATTTTTGCTCCTACGAGGCACTCAGTAACTGTCAAATGAATGAAGAATGCATGGATCCACATGCTCCAAACAAAACATGAGGAAAGAACGGAGAGACGAAACACAGCAGGCATAGAGTCAGACAACCTGGCTTAAAATCCAGCTTGACTCTGCCATGTGTCCAGGGCCAACTATTTAACTTTTAGACTTCAGTTAGCTTTGAACTAATACAACAGAAAGTATTGAGCTTGAGAGTACTTTGCAAATTATGAATTATTCTATCATTGTTACGAAAGACATCTTGAGTGAATATTTGTAGTGGCCCCAATGAAAAGGTTCATGAGAATACATCTGTAAATGAGTTAATCTGGCAAGAGAGAACTTTTCTCATCTTCTGAATTAATCATATTTTAATTAAAAATTTTAAAAGTGTAAAATTCAGTGATATTTAGTCTATTCAAAAGGTTGTATGACCACCATCTAATTTGAGAACATTTCCATCACCCAAAAAAAAAATCCCACACACACTGGCAACCACTCTCCACCCTCCCTCTACCCAAATCCTGCAGTCACTAATCTATACTCTGACTCTATGGATGTGCCTTTTCTGGACAGTTCTTATAAATAGAACCCTACAAGATGTAGCCTTCTGTGTCTGGCTTATTTCACTTAGCACATTTCCAAGGTTCATGCATGTTGCAGCATGCATCAATACTTCATTCCTTTTTATGGTTGAATAATAACCCATGGTATGGATATACTGTATATTATCTTTAATTGATTCAGCAGTTGATGGACAAATGGGTTGTTTCTACTTTTTGGCCATAATGAATAATGCTGTCGTGAGCATTCATGCACAGGTGTCTACCTGAGCATATGCTTTCAAACCTCTTGAGTATATACCTAGGAGTGGAATTATTGAGTCATACCATGACTCTATATTTTAACTTTTTGAGAAATTGCCAAAATATGTCCCAAAGGAATTGCACCATTTTTCATTCTTACACTGAATTTATGAGGGTTTTAGTTTCTCCATATCTTCACCAACACTTACTATTATCCATCTTGTTTTAGAGTCAAACTAGTCAGTGTGGTGTAATATTTTATTGTGTTATCAGATTTTAACATCCAAATTATTAATAAGTCCTCCAAAATAGAATACAAATGCCAGATAGCAGGAAAAAGCCCAGATGATATCAAGGCAATGTTTCCTAACTTCAGTCATTCAAGAACCACCTTAATGATTTTGTCAACCCTGAGTGCCATTTCTACTATTTCATACTTCATTTTTTAAAAGTCAGTTCACTTTTCACTTCATTTTTTAAAAAGTCTGTAAATCACTACTATAAACTAGTATCACTTGCCACAAGCAGAAAGTATCATAAACATTATAAGGAAAACAAAAAGCAAAGTTAGCTAGCTATTAATCTCCGAGGGCTTGCTTCTTCATGTTAAAAGAGAACTTGCAAGGAACGGGTGTTGAAGAAAGGCTAGCTACAAAGACAGTTCCCTTGACCTGTCAGACTCTAAAATCATCTCTAAGACTATCATGGGCTCCTCACTTTGGAAAAGTCTACTGCAACTTTTCAGGAAATACCTCTCTGAAAGAGGTCAGGAAATGAGTCCCATCACGATGATTAGATTGGAGGGGTGTTAAAGGACTGCTCCCTAACAGCTGTCATATTTCGGTAGCCTGTTACACTTGGTTGAGGGGTGTCCCTTCTCTGTGTTAACGAACTTCGTTCAAATTTCCAATAAGTTGGCCCATACTCCAGCTGCAAGCACCTGGCCCTCCAAGTTCCAACAAAAACAACTTTCCGAGCAAATAGACGTAATGCGAATTAGAACTAAAGAGCATCTGCCCCTGGGCAGACAAGTCCAGACAGCGCGACCAGTAATGTGACAAAGTGCCTGGAAGAGCCTGACTGACGGCGCTGGCCCCGAGTGCAATGAAAACACACGCCTGATTGCGCTCAGGTACACTCAACCTCCCTCTCCCAGCCCGACACATGCACTATTTACGCACAAGTGAGATAAAAACAGTCAATGACAGCATATCCAGGCACCTCCAGGTTTGAACACTAATTATCATCCGTCATCATCCAAGCTTCCCAGAACACTAAATTGCATCTTACTTTAAGAGGAAACGAAGGAGCAGTCCATCTGAAGGTTTCCTCTGCCTCTTTGGGTACTCCGATTCACCCCTCAGATCTCAGTTGAAACATCTCTTCCAGTGGGAATATTTTCTTGGCCCTCAGTACTGAATCCCCTTAGCACGCATCTCCCAGCACCTTCACTTGCCCCTCGTGACACATCTCGCTTTATCATTTAATATTTGCATGCTGGTGTCTGTCTCCCCAGCAGGACGAGCTCCAGGAGGACAGGAAGCAGGTTGGTTTTCTCCATCATTATTCCCGCCACGGTTCAGCCAGTTCTTGGCACAAAGGAGGTGTTCGAGGACTATTTGTTGAATGAATGAGTTCAAACAATGTCAAAATTTTGCTATACAGTATAAGGCTTGCCTATGTTTACAAACATAAGGGGGAAAAGCAGAAGCAGTGATAGATTTTATTTTCTTCGGCTCCCAAATCACTGCAGACGGTGAATGCAATCATGAAATTAAGACACTTGCTCCTTGGAAGGAAAGTCAGGACAAACCTTGACAGTGTATTAAAAACCAGAAACATCACTTTGCCAACAAAGGCACGTAAAGTCAAAGCTATGGTTTTTCCATTAGTCATGTATGGATATGAGAGTTGGACTATAAAGAAAGCTGAGCACCAAAGAATTCATACTTTTGAACTGTGGTGCTGGTGAAGACTCTTAAGGATCCCTTGGACTGCAAGGAGATCCAACCAGTCAATCCTAAAGGAAACAAGTCCTGAATATTCATTAGAAGGACTGATGCTGAAGCTGAAGCTCCAATACTTTGGCCAACTGATGCGAAGAGTTGACTTACTAGAAAAGACACTGATGCTGGGAAAGACTGAAGGCTTCCAGGATAAGAGGGTGGCAGAGGATGAGATGGTTAGATGGCATCACTGACTCAATGGACATGAATTTGAGCAAACTCTGGGAGATACTGACTGACAGGGAAGCCTGGTGGGCTGTAGTCCATGGGGTCGCAAAGAGCTGGACACGACTTAGTGACTGAACAACAACAACGTTTACAATGACCATCAAAACTGTGTTTCAAAAAGACCAAAGGGCTCAGGACAGATGTTCTTCAACTTCCTAGCATTTCCTGCTACTGGACTGCAATCCAGTTCTTTCCATACAATAGAAGCCTCTCTTTCTTTCACGTAACTTCCAAACAATGAAATTAGGACTGGAGTCTATCAATGAGCCTTTATGGGGACCTGTTGGTCAGTGGTGGAGGAACTGGTGACCAGGGAAGGGAAAAAAGGCACAAAAACTAAAATTTACAGAATGTTTACAATGTGTCACATACTCTTTCTTTAATATACAAAAAAATCCTTTTTATCACATGAGACAACTGAGACTTGTAAAATGTAGTAACTTGCTCAGTCACACAGCTAATAAATGGTCAAAAAGAAGCAAGTGTCTGGTTCTCTGTGAGCTGAAGAAGTTACGTAAGTGCCAGATAGATGATGCAAACAGTGTGTGTGCTCAGTCGCTCAGTCGTGTCTGACTCTTTGAGACCCCAGAGACTGCAGCCCACCAGACTCTTCTGTCCATGGGATTTTCCAGGCAAGAATACCGGAGTGAGCTGCTATCTCCTCCAGGGGATCTTCCCGATCCCAGGACGGAACCCACATCTTCTGCACCTCCTGCACTGGCAGGCGGATTCTTGACCACTGCGCCACCTGGGAAGCCCAGTGCAAGTTGGAAAAGGCCTGAAAGAACAGACGAAAATGAGCTGAAAGAGGCAGAGGAGGGCACTTAATACAACTGCTTATAAGAGCTAATAGGTACGGACCCTTTTCCATATGCCAGGCACAGAACTAAAGCATCTGGCACACGTTATTTCACTGGTTCATCATATCAGCTTTATGCAGTGGCATTACTATTATTCCCCTTTTATGGAGTACAACTGTGGCTTCAGAGAAGTGGCCCGACCAAGGTGAGACAGTGGGTACAATGTCTGAGAGCTGAATCGGGTTGTACGAGTTCATGTCAGAGCACTAACCCCTTCCTGAACTTCCTACCATGATACTGGGAGAGAACGGTGTGAACTAGGGCCCAGAGGAGGGAGGAGGTAGTCATGCAGTGAGTGCCTTCAGCGGTGTCTACTGTTTGTCAGGACACGGCATGGAGCATAGTGACCAGAGATGAATCTCATGGATCCTGCTCCCTAGGAGTTTATTTGGAAGGAAGACAGTGAAGGTCTTAAGGCAGGTTTTAAGGCAGGTCTTAAAAGTGTAGGGTCTGGAGCCAAGTTGCCTGGGTTCAAACACGGACTAAGTTGTGCAAAGTTGAGGGCTGAAATAAAGAAAATGGTCTAAGTCCTTAATACATACCTGGCTCCCAAGCAGCATAAATCAATGTGAGCTATTATTACTCTAAGAGCTAATGAAAAGCAAAATTAGATGGAAAAGGTATGGCTACACCAAAGGACTGTGGAAGGACGGAGGTGTTCAGTGAAATCTAAAGGATGCAAGCTGGACGGACTGACCAAAGTCAGAAAGCTTCTGAGAAATCCATTCGTGACCCGATGTGAGCCCAGCACAGATGGAGACAGTAACATCACAAGAGAAAGACATTAGCTTCGCTATAGATGTCATATGAGGAGGCTTACCTGGTGGTCCAGTGGCTAAGACTCCATGCTCCCAATGCAGGGGGCCTGGGTTCTACCCCGAGGTGGGGGGCCTAGATCCCACATGCTGCAATTTTAAAAGTTCACAAGCTGCCACTAGGACCCAATAGAGCCAAATAAATAAATATTTTTTTAAAAGAAGAAGAAATGTCACATGAAAGCAAAAATTAACCAAAGATGACACCAAGGGTTTGAGCTGGGTTAACTTGTAAGAACTCAAACTCTAAGGAGAAGGGGGTGACAGAGGACAAGATGGTTGGCTGGCATCACCGACTCAATGGACATGAGCTTGAACAAACTCTGGGAGATTGTGAAAGACAGGGAAGCCTGGCATGCTACCGTCCTTGGGGTCACAAAGAGTTGACTACGACTGAGTGACTGAACAAGCAGATTAAAAAAAGAAAAAAAATCCCACCACAGAAAAGGGCAAATGGGAAAGACCTGATATGAGAGAGGAGACGTTTAGAAGACGACGTAATGCATTTTGTCCCGCACCGACTGAGTTGACTGCACCTACAAGGGAGTCAGCAAGTGGGCACAGCCTGTGGGCATCAGGAAGCCGCAGCACAGGGCCCTGAGGAAGGGCTAGCCCAAGGAAACGAATAATGACTAAGCACATACTGTGCTTCTGTGGTGCACGGTCAAATATAAGGCTCGTACTCTTCTGAAGAGTCCACAGACCAATCTTATTATCTCCCTTCCTCTTACAAGGAAGCTGATATTACAGGGATGAAGAAAGCTGCTGAAGGGGACGCAGCTGGAGAGTTGTAGAACTGGTCTTGGGACCAGTTCATCCAACTCCAGAACCCATTGTCTTTCCACTGGGAGGCTCAAAGAGAGAAGCCTTCTTCTTGAGCAGAACAGAGTCATGACACACACCTGGCCTTTCGACACCCCTCCCCTCCCCATCCTAGCCCTCTCCTCCTCTGGGCCAGCCCTCCCACTCCTGTGATTCAGCAACAGCACTCAAATCATCAAGATCCAGCAGTAACCCTCCTGGGAGAATGGACACAGGTATATGTGTACCTTCGCTGACCACCTCAAATTATCACAAGGTTGTAATCAGCAATGTCATTGTTCAGTCGCTAAGTCGGACTCTTTGTGATCCCATAGACTGCAGCATGTCAGGCCTCCCTGTCTTTCACTATCTCCTGGAGTTTTCTATACTTCCATATAAAATAAAAAGTAAAACAAAAAAAACCCTCCCACTCCATGCAGGTTTCACGAACCACTCCCCGTGCAACGTGGACATGATCACCTCCCTCTGACTCCCGTGGCCCTCGCTGTTAACGCCACCCTCCAGGCACATGCAGACAAGCTTTAATTAGGTATGCTGACCTGGTCACTATGCACCACCCTGTTGATGGACATGGCCGATTGGCTGCCGAGCCTTATTCAGGGCTTTTCCTTCCCCTTGGCTCCATCTGAGTTGTCTTGTCAAGCTTCTGGAGACACGTCTCCTGTTCAGCCCTGGTCTTTCTAGGGGTACACCACACTGCTGCGTCCCCTTTCAACGTCCAAGAGCTGCAGTTGTTTATTCTCCACCACTTGCTCTTCCAAACTAGGGTTTAAATCTCTAGGAAGAAGGCACTTCCTGTGTTGTGTTGTTCGCAGTGCCTTATGTATGGTAGATGCCCAGAAAGTCATCAGAGATGATGACAACCTTTAGTACAGAAACACTTCCAGTGACCTCATCTCACACACCTTCGACCTAAAGGAAGCAATGGGTTCTCTGGACAAACACTGTAAGAGGCTTGGGCATTTTTCTTTCCCTTTGCAAACCCAGTGTCGATACAGTGGAAGAGATAATATTATAATCTTTTTTTTTTCAGATATAGATTATTTGTTAGGAAAACTTGAAAAATAAAAAATGAGTCCTCTTTCTTTGAAATGTTAAAGCTATGATAAAGTCAGGACTTCCCTGGCTGTCCAGTGGTTAAAATTCTGTGTTTTCAAAGCAGTGGGTACAGGTTCAATCCCTGGTTGGGGAACGAAGATTCCACACGCCTTGTGGCATGGCCAAAAAAATAAAAATAAATGAATAAAATAAAATAGATAAGCAACGAAGATTTAGTGTATATCACAGCTATATTTTTTTAAGGATATGAGAAAGTCTGTGCAATAAAATCCACTCACTTGACCTATCCAGGTCTTCTGAGACGGAGCCCCACACACAGCCTATTTACTCTCATTTTACAAAGCAAATGAGCTATCTTGTCTCCCAGGCTTCAAGAGGAAGGTTGAATTAATTCAAGAAAGGCACACGTGGGTATGCTGCTGGGAGCACCCACTACCTAAAAACCAAGGATAGGTAACTCTGAAAACCTGGCATTCTGGAGTCATTTGTCAGGACTCACAAGTGGCCAGTATGTTGTTGTTGTTCAGTCACTAAGTCATGTCTGACTCTTTGCAACCCCATGGACTGCGGTATGCCAGGCCTTTCTGTCCCTCACTATGTCCCAGAGTTTGCCCAAGTTCATGTCCATTGGGTCAGTGATGCCATCCAACCATCTCATCCTCTGTAGCTCCCTTCTCCTCCTGCCTTCAATCTTTCCCAGCAGCAGGGTCTTTTCCAATGAGTCAGTTCTTCACCTCAGGTGGCCAAAGGATTGGAGCTTCAGCTCCAGCATCAGTCCTTCCAGTGAATATTCAGCCAATCAATTATCATTACAATAACCATGTGCCTCAATCATGGTGCAAAAATTCCTTCTTTCCCAAGAAAGGAATGCTGAATACACTGCTTATGAACACAAGAAAGTAAGTAATTTTAGGAAAATTTTCATCCAAAGTTGAAGAAAAAAATAAACATCCAGGTCTTAAAGTGATGAAGTTATGTTACCAGGAAAAGTTATATATGGGGAACTGTTCACTCCTTCCTCAAGTCCAGTCAACAGGATGATACATCATATTAATGCTCTCAGAAGAACTGCAGAATGTCCTCTTTCTTGTTTTTTAACTTTCCAGACAATCTAACTGCAAGACACAAATAGCTATGAGGTCAGCTGTCTTGAAACTACTAAACCTATCTTTACATAAAGAATCCATTTCATATTAAAGCATTCAAGGCATTTCAAAGAAAGATAATTCATTAAGATTTCTCAAATCTATCATGGAAGTATAAATAAATGAAATAAATGATCACCATATTCTGACATCAACCTATTTTTATTTTTATTTTTTTATTTGGCTGCCCCAGGGTCTTAGTTGTGGCATGTATGATCTAGTTCCCTGACCAGGGATCGAACCCAGGCCCCCTGCATTGGGAGCCTGAAGTCTTAGTCACTGGACCACCAGGGAAGCCCTCAAACCTATTTCTACATAAAGAATTCATTTCATATCAAAGCATTCATGCATTTCAAAGAAAGATGCTTCAGTGAAGTATCAATAAAGAAAGAAAGTGATTACCATACTACTGTGATTATTATCATATTAGTGTGATTAAAGTGATTATCATTATCATATTATGACATCAGGACATCTATTGGAATGTTCAGGCAGCTACTGGGTTGTAAAGGAGGAAAAAGAAAATTCTTGGAGCTTCTCTGTAACATTTATTAAAGTTTCAAAACATCTGCTGTAGAATGAGATCAATACTGTGGGTGTTAAGTCACTTCAGTTGCGTCCAACTCTTTGTGACCCCAGGGACTGTAGCCTGCCAGGCTCCTCTATCCATGGGTTCTCCAGGCAAGAATACTGGAGTGGGTTGCCATTTCCTCCTTCAGGAGATCCCAACTCAGGGATCGAACCCACGTCTCTTAAGCTTCCTGCACTGGCAGGCGAGTTCTTTACCACTAGCACCACCAACTGATAATTAACCAGGGCAGCAAAAGCTGGGCCCCATCCAAGGCAGCCGAGGAGCAGGATCACGGCTTCCTTCCCTTGCCCTCCGTATGCACCAAGGAGCTTCCTTCCTCACCTGTCATCAGCTGGACGTGACATTCACACTGCTCTTCCCAACACCCCGGTCACTCGTGTGACCCCACCCCACTCCTGGTCAGCATCTTCAGTGGTTCTGAGCACTCAGGGGATGAAGTCCAAACTCTGTAACATCACTGGTGTCGGCACTGGGGACACAGCCATCCACACAGGAGGAAGCCCCTGCTCTCCTGGGGTCTCCATTTGAACAATGGGGCACAGGCAACAAACACACCAGCCTATGAGAGGTCAGGGGGTAAGAGCTGGGATGAAGGCAGGGAAAGGAAATCAGAAAGGTACTAATCAGAGAAGGCCTCTCACGTGAGGGGAGCAAAGTCCAGAAGGCAACAGCAAGACCCTGTGACCTACAAAGGCCTTTGGAAGTAAGCCCTCAGGCTTCCTGACCAGGCCCCTCCCCTGCCTGCTGCCTCCCGCATCAGGCAGCTCAGGCCTCCCAGAGCTGGAGTTCCTTCTCCTAACACATCCTGCTGCTTCCTACGTTCATGCCTTCACATTTGCTCTCCTTCTGCCTGCAATGCCTCCCACACTCCTATGTGATCTGGCAAATTCTTCCCGATCTTCTGAGATTCACCTGAAGCTTCCCTTCCTTTATGAGGTCGTCTCTGGACACCAGCCACCCACCACCTCCCACCCCAGTAGAGTTCATCACTCCTAACTTCCTGCCATCTGGACGAGGTATTCTGACTCATGCCTCTGACTCCTGAGTAAAAGGGGCTTCCCTGATGGCTCAGATGGTAAAGAATCCACCTGCAACTCAGGAGGTGCGGGTTCAATCCCTGGATGGGGAAGATCCCCTGGAGAAGGGAATGGCAACCCGCTCCAGTATTCTTGCCTGGAGAATCCCACGGACAGAGGAGCCTGGCGGGCTATAGTCCATGGGGTTACAAGAGTCAGATGCAAACTTAGCAACCAAACTGCCACCACCACCACTTAAAGGCCAAAATGACACTCATCCATACACTGCCAGCACCTGGCCCTTGGAGACAGCAGTACCTTAGGGACTCAGTGAATGAATGAATGAAATGTATGTCCTCCTTTTAGACTGTCATCTTTGAAAAGGTCTGCCCGTGAGCAAAGCATAAATCCACCAATACCCTTTTATTTAAAACTGTCTTTGTAAAACTGACTTATTTTTTCCCCTGAAAGCTGCATGCTTTAACAGTCTTTGGGGGGTTTTCCTCCCATAAAATGATCTTGACACCTCGCCATGCGTCATGGCACATGAAGCAGTTATAAATCTGCAGTTGGAAAAACAGTCTGCTGTGAAGGACGCGCCCCTATGTGCCAAGACACTTTACAAGGATTGCTAACGACGCGACGAGAATGTGGCGTTGGACCCAATGAGAGCAGCTAATCCTTTCTTTCATAGCCTGGAATCCTTCCTTATCACAAAACTTTCTTTTTCAGGAGGATCAAAACACACTCTTTTTCTGGTTTTTTCTCTTTGTACAACTAAACTCTGGACCTGTAACAACTCAGGCTATACCTTCCCCATCCTCATGGTACCCAAGCAGTTGAAGGAGAAGGCAAAAAAAAAAAAAAAAAAACAGCAGAGACCAAGACACAAGACATATGGGGCTTGATAAAAAAGACAGATTTTAGGGTAAAAAAACTTCTTCCATCAGTGCAGATTTCTCTACCACTATTTTAGCTTCCACTTTGTTTTCAGGGTTGGACACATCAGAGTTTTAGAAAGGAGGGCCTCCTGTTTTGGGGTAAGGATGCCGGATCCAAGGCCAGATCGCAGGAAGACCAGCCTAAGCCACACTGCCAGCTGTCCCGCTCAAGCCCAGACTGGAATTCTGAAACTGAAGACCCTTTAAAAATAACAATGGAAAACAACTCAGCGGCTGTATCCCAACTCAAGCACAGAAGAAAGAGGGAGGAGAAATCGTTTCCATATTTCACATAAACACAGATCTTACTGCGGCCGCGAGGAATGCATGAGTCAAACCAGGGCTGACAGTGATCACCACACAAATCGAGCCCCCTGCGAAAGATTAATAGGAAGATGTGCAATTCAGAACTGTGACGGCTTTGTGAAATGGTCGTGTTCACGTGTTGCAAAACGGCTTTTTAAATAACCAAGTGTCTTTTTTCTGTGGAATTCTATCGTCTTTGGTCTGGAGGAAGCACCTGGAAGAGACTTACAAATGTAAAATTTGTGCCAAAGTCATAATTTGAGATTGTGTGCTTGCAACTTACTGTAACTCTATATGGTAGGTTCCCCCACCCCCACATGCCTTCACACTGTGGTTAAAATTAGTTCTTCCCTTGAACAGACCTGGGGTTTACTGCACTGCAGTGGTCAGGCTGGAGGAGCAACAGAGGGAGACAGATGGCGGGATGGCTGCAACTCCAGGAGGGTGATTTTTAAAGAAGTGAACTTTCGTTTTGTTGACTGTAAATCACAGAGAGTTATCCCTGATGAATGAGAACCAAGCACCAGAATGTCCAGGGCCGGGGCCATCTCATTTAAGGACAGGGGAGTATGAAAGACAAAGAAAGAAATCACAAGTTCAATTTCTGGATCTTTCTGTATTCGTAACATAAGCTGGGCACTCACTCCCAGGGTCTGATTAATCCTCAGAAGAACGCTATGATGTATTATTATCTCCATCTTCTTTCTTCTCTCTCTTTTTTCAATTGGAGGAAAGTTGCTTTACAATGTTGTGTTGGTTTCTGCCATACTAGAAATCAGTCAGTCATAATTATACATATAATCAGTTATAAATATATACATATATCTCCTCTCCCTTTTGAGCCTCCTCCCCTCCCGCAGCCCACCCCTCCAGGTCATCACAGAGCAACCAAGATGTCCATCGACAGATGAATGGATAAAGAAGATGTGGTACATATATACCATGCAACGTCGCAGGTGGGCATGCTCAGTTGCTTCAGTTGTGTCCAACTCTGCGACCCTATGGACCATAGCCTGCCAGGCTCCTCTGTCCATGGGATTCTCCAGGCAAGAATGCTGGACTGAGTTGCCATGCCCTCCTCCAGAGGAATCTTCCCGACCCAGGGATCGAAACTGCATCTCCTGCGGCTCCTGCATTGCAAGCAGATTCTTTACTGCTGAGCCACCACGGAAACCCCACAATGGAATGCTACTCAGCCACAAAAGGAGCTGATCTGAGGCAGCTGTAGTGAGGTGGATGAACCTAGAGCCTCTACTACAGAGAGAAGTAAGTCAGAAAGAGAAAAACAAATATATGTTGAACGCATATACATGGAATCTAGAAAAATGATACTGATGAACCTAGTTTCAGGGAAGCAACGGAGAGGCAGATGAAGAGAACGGACTTATTATCCCCATTTAAAAACATATACGTATTTATTTAATTTTGGCTGCATCAGATCTTAGTTGCGGTGTGCGGGCTTCTCTCTGGTTGAGGCTCCCAGGCTCAGTAGCTTAGTCATTCTGAGACATGGGATCCTAGCTCCCTGACCAGGGATCGAACCTGTGTCCCCTGCAGTGGACGGTGGATTCTTAACCACTGGACCACCAGGGAAGTCCTTATTAGCCCCACTGGCACATGAGGAAGCACGCTCTGAAGGGCTCCACGTGTAAGGTTATCCCCCCAGGAAGCACCGGAGTGATAACTCCACACAGGGTTTTCCATTCCGCCCAACGCTGGCTCTGCCTTCTCCCTCCCTCCCTGTGGTGTGACCTCCCCAGGCAAGTACTGCCCTCAAGTGTGGGAGGATCACAAGAGCAGGAAGGATCCAGGCAAACAGAGCTGTCTCCCTGATTGGTCCTTCATGTGATCAAACTGGCTGATGCTTCATTAAGCAAAGGAAGGCAATGGGTGACAAAGAACAACACACGAGCCTGTTCCTCTCATCCACTGTGACATGACACCACAGAGCTGCAAAGCCGACGGAATACCACACTCCTAACCTCTTTATCTCCCACCAACCCCAATTTCCTTGAAAACCAGAGTAAAATAGTTAACTATGCACGTTCCCTTACAGCTAGAAATTAGGATTTCTTTATAAAGCCACCACATGGCCCCACATGGTCAAGAAATGTGAAGGTCACTGCAGTGCTTATTTGATAATAGCTAATTCCAGTAAAAGATCTAAGTAACTGTCCCATGAAAGTCCACCTCTCTTCTAGAATGTTCCCTTTAAGGCAGCAACTGGCCACATGAAATATGAGAGACTGATGCCGTCAAGAAAACAGATGAGGAAAATAGGCACCCATTGCCATGTGTCCTCTGTAATGCATCAGCGTCTTGGACTTTGTGATTTTACGCATGCCCATGTTGTTATTTTTACAAGAGGCCTGATGACCATGTTCTGGTCACTTTCAAAGCACTGAAGAAAAAGAATGACAGCAGGTGGCTGGCAAATTGTCAAGCCGAGCAGGCATCTTCCCCCTTTGTCTAAACAACATGCACAGAGGTCATAATGACAGCATTCCAACAGCTCCTGGGACAATTGCTGCTGTACTTTGGGGAACGGCCACAAATGCCCACAGTCTGTTTGGGTTTGGCAAGCTCAAATGAACAATTTTAGCAAGAGGTCATCAACTGCTTCCCATGATGTCAGCAGCCCATGAATGTATCATAACAATGACTGGTCCCATTTCCCCTTCCAAAGGTTTCCCTCTCATCATTTCTGGGTCCCAGTTCGCTGGGTTATAATTCAAAGTTCCCTTGTCCCTTGGGTCAACTTCTCTTAAATAAGCTCTGCAAAATTATGAAGCACGCTTTGAGGAAAGAGTCAAGTCCCACATTCTCTCGATGAAGTCAGAGATCTTAAAGACTGTATCGGCCATCTCTCACTTTAATATGATTCTGTCAAGAAAAGACCAACTGTGTGCTTAAAACCAAGCTGGTGTCACAGTAATAAACTCTCACAGCAGGAGATCAGTTTTCCCGTCAGGCTGACCCAAGATATTTTGCCAGGTGCCAGCCCGTCTGCCATAAAACATCCTGAATCCTTGTTGGGCACCAACATATAAGCCACCACAACCTCCTGTTCCTAAAAGACACCCAGATCTCTATACCTCCATTCCCAAGTTCCTGACAAAGTTAATTAAGTTTGATTGTATAAAAAAATTACTTCTAAAATGGATTATCTAAATAGAGTGACAGACCTTTAAAACAGTATGAAATGTGAAAAAAAAAAAAAAGAAAACATGGATCAGATTCAAACTATATGTAAATCCATTTACATAAATGAAAATAATTATACATGAACCTGTATAAACATGTATGTAAATGTCTAGGAAGGATTCTAGAAGGTGCTCACACCCAACACTGACAAAGGAAAAGGGTTTAGCACAAGGGTGGAAGTTAGATATACTTTTTAATTATCTGGTGTGTGAGCTTAGTCTCTCAGTCGTGTCTGACTCTTTGCAAACCTCTGCACTGTAGCCTGCCAGGCTCCTCTGTCCATGGGATTTCCCAGGCAAGAATACTGGAGTGGGTAGCCATTCCCTTATCCAGGGGATCTTCCCAACCCAGGGATGGAACCCAGGTCTCCTGCATTGCAGGTGGATCCTTTACCATCTGAGCCACCAGAGAAACCCTAATTATCGAGAGTCAGCTTGTTTAAATTTTTTTACAAGGAAACATTTCTGTGTTATTGGATGAATAAAAATAAAAGCTGCAAGCAACAGAAAGACAATGGGGGGAGGGGGTAAACAGACAAAAACAAGCCACATTCCACAGCTCCCAGTGTTTAATCAGAGAGGACTTCGCGTGAATATTCTCGTGATGACCACGCTGCTCCATGAGGCTGCATTTCTGGCTGCCACGTTAGGAGCAGCTGTTTCCTATCACCCGTTATCTGTTTCCTCCAAAGCCATGAAAACTGAAAGGCAACGGTGTCTGGTTCCAAAAGCTGAACGTGTAAACCTGAATCCACACCTTCACCCACCGGCCTCCTGGAGGAAGGGCAGGAAGGCTCTGGACACAACCTGCTGCCTTTCTGAGTCCAAAGCCAAGCACTGTTCCTGAACCTTCTTCCCTGATGACACCGGAGCCACAGAGCCCCCAGGGACCCGGCAGTCCACACTCGCCACCGCCTCTCCCGGGCACACCAACCGTCCTATTCAAAGACAGTTCACGTTCTTTAGCCCAAAAGGAAACTGAGAGTCACTGATGAACTTTCCATATCTCTCTCCATTCTGAAACCGACTGGAGGAAGTGAACAATGTGAGTACCACCTAGAGACGTCTGCAGGCGGCCGTGATCCCACCCCCAGTTCATCCTCCAGCGCCGCCAATGGACTGCTATTTAGTTCCCCAAAATCTTCACCTAGAAGACTCCATCCTCAACCTCCATCTGGCCGGCAAACTCCCCTTTATCCTTTAAAACCTTCACAAACAACTGTCTCCTAAACACGCACACACACACACACACACACACACACACACACAATGCATTCTCTGCTTCTCTGTACAGCTTCTGGACCTGTAAACACCTGTAAATCACTGAATGCACTGCACCATATGGTATAATAATCAGTATTGCCACCTCCCTGCTAGACGGAAAGCTCCTCCCCACTGGACCCCCCCGTAAGCCCACACTCAGTCTGCATCACAGATGGTTAACCAGGCTCACTGCCCTCGACTGCAATACAGACGGGCAAGTGACATTCCACACCACTGCTGGTAGGTGGGACCTACAAGGTTATCAATTTTATAGGATTTGTGGGTAGAGGGCAATTAGGGTAAGGTTGTGGAAATACTATAATCAGAAACATCCAGAACTGGGAATCCAGAGAATTCCCTTTCTAGTCTAGGTCCTGCCGTTACATCTTAGCCATGGGACTCTCTGGGCCACAGTTTCTTTAGCTTTAAAATGAAACAACTTATTTATTCAAAAGAACATGTATTTGGACTGCATGACCTATGGTTATTGCCAACCCTCAATATTAGACAGCAATGGGGAAAAACAAACATGAAAATCAGAGTGCTGGAAGCACGGTAGTACATGTACGTGCTAAATCACTTCAGTTGAGTCCGACTCTGCGATTCTATGGACTGTAGCCCTCCAGCCTCCTCTGTCCATGGAATTTCCCAGGCAAAAATACTGCAGTGGGTTACCGTGCCCTCCTCCAGGGGATCTTCCTGACCCAGGGATCGAACCTGCATCTTCTGTGACTCCAGCACTGAAGGCGGATCCTTTACCGTGGAGCCACCAGGGATGCCCACTGGAACCATAACCCTAGGGAAAAAAATACCCTTTTCTTTATACTCCCAGCTTTCCTGGTGGCTCAGGAGTAAAGAATCCACCTGGCAATGCAGGAGACGCAGGAGATGCGGGTTCAATCCCTGGGTTGGAAAGATACCCTAGAGAAGGAAATAGCAACCCACTCCAGTATTCTTGGACAGAGGAGAAATTCCATGGACAGAGGAGCCTCAAGAGCTACAGTCCATGGGGTCGAAAAATCAGACACGATTGAGCGACTGAACACACACGTTCTCAAGGGGGAAAGAGCCTGATACAGATTTATCTGGTTTTAAGAGAACTCGTCTACATTCATCACTGCTGAAACCCTGTTCTGGAAGCAAGTAGAAATGGACTAAAACAAAAAGCACTCCCTCCACTCAAAGATGCCTGACAGAAAGTACTCTACCCATAGATAGGCAAGTGAGGTCAACTCCAAGCTTTCTCTTTAGCCCCCTGTGCCTTCCTAAGAAACATCAGGGATGGGTCTTACCCATAAGTCCAGGTCTGCTCCAGCATGGTCCACCTCACTCCAGGTACCTACCTGCAAAGATGCCTCTTTGAGATCCATGGGGACCATTCTTTCTCCCTCTGCACGGGTAACCCTAAAAATCCTTTGAAAAGTTTGCAACTTTCTGTGGTTCTCAAACTGAGGGAATCAACCCTGGGGACTAAAGAACACAAGCAATCACCATGCTGACAGCTATTCCCACAGTGCTTACAGGAGCACATCTTACGAAATAACTCCTTGGCTCCCAAGAAGAAACTGGGCCGGTTTCCTTAATTGGGGCTTGGCGAGACGGAGCACCTTCCATGTGCGGCTAATGGAGGTAGTTGATGACAGAAGACGATTAGTCAGTGGAATACACACTACGGCAGGGACACACCCAGGGATTACTGTCACACCCACCGGTTATCAAATGCCACAGCAGAGCAGGCAGTGGAGTAAGTCGTGGACTTCAATCGTGACAAAACAGAAAATACGAACTGAAAGGGCCCGTCGCCGGTGACAGCCTTTCTTCTGACTTTTGTGACCATATCCTACAGATTGCTATTGGAAGCTCTTAAGCCTCCCAACAAACGTTGGTGGAATAACTAGGGAGAAAGATTCATAAATCGCCCTATCTTAAAGTTTCAGAGGCAGAACTGGCATCTCCCATTTTCAATGCCACCTGATATCAACACGCTCCCCAAGGGGTGTGTGGGCCAGTTTCTCTCTTCACCATTCTCCTCACTGAGTTGCAATTTACCATTTGTCAAAAGCAGAGTATGTGTTCATGCACGCATGCTAAGTCGCTTCAGTCATGTTCGACTCTTTGCGACCCTCTGCACTGTAGCCCGCCAGGCTCCTCTGTCCATGGAATTCTCCAGTCAAGAATACTGGAGTGGGTTGCCATTTCCTCCTCCAGGGGATCTTCCCAATCCAGGGATTGAACCTGAGTCTCCTGTGGCTCCTGCATTGCAGGCGGATTCTTTATCACTGAGCCACAGGGAAATTCTCTCAGAAATGTGAAAAATGTTTTCTCCAGGATATCCCTGTCACGTATGTAACAAAACAAGGGCTAGAGTATTTTTAAAGCACTGACTATATGCCATAGAGTTTATTTCATCATTTATTGTGGGAAATACTTTACCAGCATTATCTCACTGAATCCTCAACATAAACCCTAAGAGTTTACTAACAGCGTGATCCCAAACTTAAAAATAAGTTAGTTGAAGGATCTCTCAGGCGGTCCCAGCGGTGAAGATTCTGAGCTCCCAATGCAGGGGACATGGGTTCGATGCCTGGTCTGGTAACTAAGATTCCAGATGCCACGTGGTGTGGCCATGAAAACTAAAACAAACTAAAAATAAAAATAAGCTAGTTGACTAAACAAGGCAAAAAACTGGTGAACATCACACATCTCGTAAGTGACTGGTAGAGGATCCAGACGTAAGCAGCCCTCCCTGGTCTTAACCACCATGTATCGCTGGAGCAGCCACAAGTGTTTTTAGGATGAGAAATGGCCCAAACACAAACACACAAATTTAGACAATCATAACAGACAGAAAAGAGGGAGGCTATGAATGGGTACACGAATACATTTTCTCTCCAGGCAAACTCCTTAAAACAGTTATTCCTCTACCACAGGCAATTACTTACAGAGTAAACACATTCCATCGACAGCCATGATTTTTAAAAGCTGACTCCAACTTTGTTAGATTTTACCTTCTCCCCCATCCAAGTGCTGACCAAAGAGCTTTATTGCACAGGCAGGCCCTCATTTGAGTAGAAAAACACCACGCCTGACCACCTCAAGTGCAAATGTTAATCCTGTCATGGGGCTTTGGAATGAAACTGTGTTGTTATTTTTTAAAAGAGAAAAAGAATATTAACTGCATGAAACAAAAAACAAAACAACTCTACTCTTCACATCTCACTGCAACAATGTCACTTTCATTATACTTTTGGATCTATAAAAAGCAAACAAAACCAACAATTATAACAAGGTCTATGAATGAAGTCTGCTTTTACAAGAAAAATAGCCTAGCTATGTTTTTATAACATTATAGTTATCACCTATCCAAGTCTATGCCCCAACCAGTAACGCTGAAGAAGCTGAAGTTGAATGGTTCTATGAAGACCTACAAGACCTTTTAGAACTAACACCCAAAAAAGATGTCCTTTTCATTATAGGGGACTGGAATGCAAAAGTAGGAAGTCAAGAAACACCTGGAGTAACAGGTAAATTTGGCCTTGGAATACGGAATGAAGCAGGGCAAAGACTAATAGAGTTTTGCCAAGAAAATGCACTGGTCATAACAAACACCCTCTTCCAACAACACAAGAGAAGACTCTATACATGGACATCACCAGATGGTCAACACCGAAGTCAGATTGATTATATTCTTTGCAGCCAAAGATGGAGAAGCTCTATACAATCAGCAAAAACAAGACCAGGAGCTGACTGTGGCTCAGATCATGAGCTCCTTATTACCAAATTCAGACTTAAATTGAAGAAAGTAGGGAAAACCACTAGACCATTCAGGTATGACCTAGATCAAATCCCTTATGATTATACAGTGGAAGTGAGAAATAGATTTAAGGGCCTAGATCTGATAGATAGAGTGCCTGATGAACTATGGAATGAGGTTCGTGACATTGTACAGGAGACAGGGATCAAGACCATTCCCATGGAAAAGAAATGCAAAAAAGCAAAATGGCTGTCTGGGGAGGCCTTACAAATAGCTGTGAAAAGAAGAGAAGCGAAAAGCAAAGGAGAAAAGGAAAGATATAAACATCTGAATGCAGAGTTCCAAAGAATAGCAAGAAGAGATAAGAAAGCCTTCTTCAGCGATCAACGCAAAGAAATAGAGGAAAACAACAGAATGGGAAAGACTAGAGATCTCTTCAAGAAAATCAGAGATACCAAAAGAATATTTCATGCAAAGATGGGCTCAATAAAGGACAGAAATGGTATGGACCTAACAGAAGCAGAAGATATTAAGAAGAGATGGCAGGAATACACAGAAGAACTGTACTAAAAAGATCTTCACGACCCAGATAATCATGATGGTGTGATCACTGACCTAGAGCCAGACATCCTGGAATGTGAAGTCAAGTGGGCCTTAGAAAGCATCACTACGAACAAAGCTAGTGGAGGTGATGGAATTCCAGTTGAGCTATTCCAAATCCTAAAAGATGATGCTGTGAAAGTGCTACACTCAATATGCCAGCAAATTTGGAAAACTCAGCAGTGGCCACAGGACTGGAAAAGGTCAGTTTTCATTCCAATCCCAAAGAAAGGCAATGCCAAAGAATGCTCAAACTACCGCACAATTGCACTCACCTCACACGCTAGTAAAGTAATGCTCAAAATTCTCCAAGCCTGGCTTCAGCAATATGTGAACTGTGAACTTCCTGATGTTCAAGCTTGTTTTAGAAAAGACAGAGGAACCAGAGATCAAATTGCCAACATCCTCTGGATCATGGAAAAAGCAAGCGAGTTCCAGAAAAACATCTATTTCTGCTTTATTGACTATGCCAAAGCCTTTGACGGTGTGGATCACAATAAACTGTGGAAAGTTCTGAAAGAGATGGGAATACCAGACCACCTGATCTGCCTCTTGAGAAATTCGTATGCAGGTCAGGAAGCAACAGTTAGAACTGGACATGGAACAACAGATTGGTTCCAAATAGGAAAAGGAGTATGTCAAGGCTGTATATTGTCACCCTGTTTATTTAACTTATATGCAGAGTACATCATGACAAACGCTGGACTGGAAGAACACAAGCTGGAATCAAGATTGCCGGGAGAAATATCAATAACCTCAGATATGCAGATGACACCACCCTTATGGCAGAAAGTAAAGAGGAACTCAAAAGCCTCTTGATGAAGGTGAAAGTGGAGAGTGAAAAAGTTGGCTTAAAGCTCAACATTCAGAAAACGAAGATCATGGCATCTGGTCCCATCACTTCATGGGAAATGGATGGGGAAACAGTGGAAACAGTGTCAGACTTTATTTTTCTGGGCTCCAAAATCACTGTAGATGGTGACTGCAGCCATGAAATTAAAAGACGCTTACTCTTTGGAAGGAAAGATATGACCAAGCTAGATAGCATATTCAAAAGCAGAGATATTACTTTGCCAACAAAGGTTTGTCTAGTCAAGGCTATGGTTTTTCCTGTGGTCATGTATATGAGAGTTGAACTGTGAAGAAGGCTGAGTGCCGAAGAATTGATGCTTTTGAACTGTGGTGTTGGAGAAGACTCTTGAGAGTCCCTTGGACTGCAAGGAGATCCAACCTGTCCATTCTGAAGGAGATCAGCCCTGGGATTTCTTTGGAAGGAATGATGCTAAAGCTGAAACTCCAGTACTTTGGCCACCTCATGCGAAGAGTTGACTCATTGGAAAAGACTCTGATGCTGGGAGGGATTGGGGGCAAGAGGAGAAGGGGACATCAGAGGATGAGATGGCTGTATGGCATCACTGACTCGATGGACATTGAGTCTGAGTGAACTCCAGGAGTTGGTGATGGACTGGGAGGCCTGGCATGCTGCGATTCATGGGGTCGCAAAGAGTCAGACATGACTGAGCGACTGATCTGCTCTCATCTGATCCCTTCTCCATCGGATCTTCCCAATCCAGGAATGGAACTAGGGTCTCCTGCATTGCAGACAGATTTTTTTTTTTTTTTTACCAACTGAGCTATCAGGGAAGCATAGTTACCAGCAAGAATGATAATTACCTTCATGGCAATGGTTTAGTTGCTAAGTCATATCCAACTCTTTGCCACCCAATGGAGCCCACCAGGCTCCTCTGTCCATGGGATTTTCCAGGCAAGAATACTGGAGTGGATTGCCATTTCCTTCTCCAGAGGATCTTCCTGACCCAGGGGTTGAACTCACATCTCCTGCACTGCAGGCAGATTCGTTACGGCTGAGCCACCTGGGAAGCCCAATTACCTTCCTTAACCCATAAGACTGTTTTCAGATATTCTGATGACAATTATGTCATTACAAAAGATTGATTTCACTGCATTTACCACTTCCAGTAAGCCTACCACAGCTACTTTTAATAAGAGAGCTTTTCCTTAGTTCCTTTGCGTTCTCCCTTAATTTCTATGGTTGCTTCTAGGCATTTGTACTTTTCTTTTCTTTTGTCATTAGTTGGTCATAAATGTTCCTTTTCTCCTTGATTCGTTATAACATGATTTTAGAAGCTGGAATTTCTATAGCAAAACTGGAACATTACATACTATCTCAAGGTAACTAGTTTTAAAACAGAAAATAGGAAAAAGGTATCTATATACATGCTACCTTAATAAAATGCTTTTTTAATTTTTATTTTATATTGAAGTGTAAGTGATTAACAATGTCTTATTAGTTTCAGGTGTTCAACAAAGTGATTCAGTTTTGCATACGCAAGTATCTGTTTTCAAATTCTTTTCCCATTTAGGTTATTACGAAATATTGAGCAGAGTTCCAGTGCTATACAGCAGCTAATAAAATACTTTTGCAACATCCATTCTAAGGCTTTTTTTTTTTTAAGACGAAGGAGAAACAGGAACACCTTCAGTGATGCAAAAAGAATTGATATTACAGAACTTCCAATTGCTAAAACGTACAGGTAACAATGTGAAATTGATTACAGTAAAAGCTGTAAAGATCTTCGAAGAGATCCCCATACTCAGAAATCAAAGGGAAGCAGGCAGGGAGGATAGAAGCAGAAAAACTGGCTGGGATTTTTAAGTGGTAACTATTAAAAACTAAAATTTTACCTTGTTAAATTATTTTTAAAACCACATTCCACTGAATGATCACTGTGGACTGTTGAAGATGGAAGCTTTCCCAGAACTGGGTATATGTTTAACCCTGGGAATGATGTGGCCACGTCCACCACCCAGAACAATGCAGAGCAGGAGGAAGGGCAGCCACGCCCTGCAGAGGTGGGTCCCCATTTGTTGTTCTTCACCCTACCATAATCAAGTCCCATTAGTTTTAAGTATAATCTGCGTGTCCTTCCAGAGTTCAGGACCTCAGAAATGAATACCCATGCAGCCGCTTCTGGTAGAGCCAGTGTGATTCATCTGGGCTTGCATCTGAAACGTTCGTAGTATGTACTGTTAAGGTTTCAGTGATCAACTGCACCAAACTAAAACTGTAATCGGGAGTAGGGGACAGCATTTCTTACATGCTCCAGCATACTTCTGGGTTGCAGGGATGGGGAGACTTGCAAACCCTTGGATGATATTTATGGCCACTTCTTTTTTTTCAAGGTTTTACTGTGAAAAAAAAACTTTTTATTTTATATTGGACTATAATCAAAAACCAGTGTAATAGTTTCAGGTGTGTGTGTGCATGCTAAGTCACTTAAGTCGTATCTGACTCTTTGCCACCCTATGGACTGTAGCCCGCCAGGCTCCTCTGTCCATGGGATTTTCCAGACAAGAATACTGCGCGGCCATGCCCTCCTCCAGGGGATCCTCCTGACCCAGGGATTGAAACCACGTCTCTTGCATCTCCTGCGTTGGCAGGCAGGTTTTTTACTACTAGTGCCACCTGGGAAGCCCCAGGTTTCAGGTGCACGGCACAGCAGGTCATGCATACACACACAAGTATCCATTTTCCCCCAAAACTCCTCTCCGACCCAGGCGGTCACATTATGACCACTTCTAGAGCTAAATTCCTACAAATAACTCCGCTCTTGCTTTAGCTCACCCACTAGAGTGAAAACTCTGACTCACATAAAGACTACATTATATCAGAGCTAGGACGGATCGTTAATCATTAATCAGCCACGGGCAGCAGACTGCAGGTGATAACACACTGAACACCCACAGCTTGAGGTGTGACCTCCAGGCCACACCCCCTTAGCCTCACTTCCTCCTGGCCCCAGGCCCCCTCCTCCTCCTCAGATGCCTTTCCCCTCCAATCCTCACCACCTCCTCCCCTCTCCCACTGCCTTGCTGCCCAACTCCTATCTCTTTTTTCAATCAAGTCAATGTTTTAATAACTTCTTTTTTTTTTAATGAAGAGTTATGTTCCCTTGTGCTATAAAAGTCTGGTCTATTTCACATTTACAGATCAAAGGAAATAAATACCCAGGAAGTCAAGTTAATTTTTGTACAAAGGCTTTAACTGCTATTTCTCCTTGAGATTCAAGGGTTTCCCGTACATTTCGTGTGTGCTCAGTCATGTCCAACTCTTTGCGACCCCACAGACTGCAGCATGCCAGGCTTCCCTGTCCTTCATCATCTCCCGGAACTGACTCAAACTCATGTCCATCGAGTCGGTGATGCCACCCAACCATCTCATCCTCTGTCATCCCCTTCTCCTGCCTTCAATCTTTCCCAGTATCAGGTCTTTTCAAATGAGTTGGCCCTTCGCATCAGGTGGCCAAAAGATTGGAGCTTCAGCTTCAGCACCGGTCCTTCCAAAGAATATTCAGGATTGATTTCCTTTAGGATTGACTGGTTTGATCCCCGTGCAATCCAAGGGACTCTCAAGAGTCTTCTCCAACAGCACAGTTTGAAAGCATCAATTCTTTGGAGCTCAGCTTTCTTTATGGTCCAACTCTCACATCCATGCATGACTACTGGAAAAACCACAGCTTTGACTAGACAGACCTTTGTCGGCAAAGTAACCTCTCTGCTCTCTAATATGCTGTCTAGGTTTGCCATAGCTTTTCTTTCAAGGAGCAAGCATCATTTAATTTCATGGCTGCACTCACCATCTGCAATGATTTGGACCCCAAGAAAATAAACTCTGTCACAGTTTCCATTGTTTCCCCATCTACTTGACACACTTCCTCCCAAAGGAAGGCCACTCCAAGACATAAAGTCCTCCATTGTCTTCCACCTGCTCAGAAGCATAAACAGGTCGCTGGGGACGCAGCCCACACCACACACACCACTCCTCCAGGCTCATGTCTCGCCACACCATCTCTGGACAGACCCAGCACAATCAAGTTCTTTCAGTTGCAAGTAAATGCCATGCCTCACTGGTCACCCAGTTTTCTCCCAAATTTTCTCTTTCCCCTCCTCTCTTTCCTCTCCTCCCTCCTCTAGGCCTGGCTACCTTCTGCTCATCCTACAGGTCTGGACTTCAATGTGGTTTCCTCCAAGAGCCCTCCACGCTGTGCCCATTCACATACTCGATTACTCCTCTGCACTCCTAGGATGGCCTGGAGCTGAAGTGCCTATGGGCTTGCCTGTAAACTCCACTCAACAGAAGATGCCAAAGACACAGGGACCCCATCACTGCACCTACTAGAGACAAAGGATAGGTGCTTGATGAATGTTTGATGATTTACATTTAAAGTTGACTGGTTTATCTCTATTTGCACCAGTTCTCCTGCTAACAAATGGCTTCCACCTCCAGGCTGTAATAAATGTCATTTATACATGATTTCAGGACTTCCCTGGTGGCTCAGACAGTAAAGCGTCTGCCTACAACACAGGAGACCCAGGTTCAATCCCGGGTTCAGGACGATTTCCTGGAAAAGGAAATGGCAACCCACTCCAGTATTCTTGCTTGAAACATCCCATGGATGGAGGAGCCTGTGCGGCTACAGTCCAAGGGGTCGCAAAGAGTCAGACACGACTGAGCGACTTAGCTTTCACTTTCATACATGATTTCACTGCATTCAAAACATTCATAAAAATCTTATATGAAGGTGAGTATCACCAACAAGGGATTCTTCCGAGGTCTTGGGTCCATCCATAACAAATATTTTCTACCTAAGTGGGTAAACTATGGAATAACACAAAACCTATATATATATATATGGAAAAACATGAGGGATTCCCATGAGGTACAGTGGTAAAGAATCCACCTGCCAATGCAGGTGATGCAAGAGACACAGGTTCCGTCCCCGGGGAGGAGATCCCCTGGAGGAGGAAATCGCTACCCACTCCAGTCTTCTTGTCTGGAAAATTCCATAGACAGAGAAGCCTGGCAGGCTACAGTCCTTGGGGCCACAAAGAGTCAGACACAATTGAGCACGCATGCACGAAGCAGAGAGAGAGTTTCTGTGGAATAACTCTTCTCTATAGAAGCCACTGGTCCATAGTCATTCAGTGAATGAATAGCTTTGTTAGTATTAATAGTTAAGAGACTCCATAATCTACAGTGTTCTGTTACCCAGTTCAGGGAGGGCAAAACATGTCTTAATTCATCAAATATCTAGTTACCAAGCAGTCATCTATTCCAAAAAATGGTTACAGATTTTAAACAATTAAAATGCATTCAGCCCTTAAGTCATACTCAGACTAAAACAGTGCTGTATTCATTTGGGAAGTCACTTTAACACTGCGTGGTCTCTCGGGACATCAATGCCTCTTCTTCCATTTGCTCTTGAGTTTATTCAGGCTTTTGCATCCATCAACCAACCAAAACTGTCAAGTTCACCAATATCTCCCACACACTAAATACTCTGGTCAAATTTCAGTCTCCCCTTATTGGCCCAGCAGCAGTACTGGGCCCAGCTGATCACTCTTTCCTGTACGTCACCCATCCACACACACACAAATGTCCTTCTATTTGCCGGCAGCAACTTGCTGGTTGCTCAACTCCTCCAGACTGGTTAAGGTGGGGATACCCTAGATTTCTTCTTTTCTCTTGTCTCCCTCTGCCCGCTCACTGGGTGATATCATCCAGCCTCAGAGATTTTAACACCACATCATATACCCCTGCTGCTGCTGCTGCTAAGTTACTTCAGTTGTGTCCGACTCTGTGCGACCCCATAGATGGCAGCCCACCAGGCTCTTCTGTCCACAGGATTCTCTAGGCAAGAATACTGGAGTGGGTTGCCATTTCCTTCTCCGATGTATACCCCAGTGGCCACCAAATGTTTTTCTAGTCCCAAGCTCCCCCATTAATGCACACACACTCATCCAACCATGGGCTTCATTCAGCAAACCAGTAAGCAATGGATATTTCAAATCCGGATATTCCCTTAACCACCTCCTCCCACATTCTCCCACCTCTCTGTGGACAGCAACTCTGTCCTTCCAACTCCCCAGACCAAAAACATCATGGGTATTCTCTCATACCACCACTCGATTTCTTGGTAAACCCACTGGCCTTTCACAACACCCAGGATATGGCCACCTCTTGCAGAGGGGCCACAGCTACCACTGGGTCCCAGCATCACCTTTCAGATGATTATTGCCCCAGTGTCTTTTTTTAGTATTATTATTTGGGGGCCATGCTAGGTCTTTGTTGCTGCATGGGCTTTTCTCTAGTTGCAGAGAGCAGGGGCTACTCTCTGGCTGCAGTGAGAGGGCCTCTCATTGCAGTGGCATCTCTTGTTGCAGAGCACGGACTCCAGGGTGCACGGGCTTCAGGAGTTGTGCCTCCCAAGCTCTAGAGCACAGGCTCAATAGTTGTAGTGCACAGGCTTAGTTGCTCCACAGCGTGTGGGATCTTCCCAGACCAGGAATGGAACCCATGTCTCCTGTAACGGCAGGTGGATTCTTTATCACTGATCCACTAGGGAAGCCCACCCCAGTGTCTTAAGTAGCTCCCTGATCCCCGCACTTGCTCACTTCTGTAGACTCAACACAGCAACCACTGTAACCTTAAAACATACATCTGATATCACTCTTTGGCTCCAAACCCTCCAAAGGCTCCTCAAACACCAAATTAAAGCCAAAGCATACACAATGATCCCTAAGGCTCTGCACGATGTGGGCCCCGCTCTCTTCTGACCTCATCTCCTGCTGCTCTCCTCCTGGCTCCCTCTGCTCGAGACACCCTGGCCTCCTTGCTCCCTCCACATGCCAGGACCTGGCCTGTCTCAGAGCATCTTCCCTCTGCCAAGAACATTCTTTCACCTGTTTAGCTGAGGTGCCCTCCAAAAGCTTTCCCCTGGTCATCCCAGCGAACGCTGCATTCCTGACTTCCCCTGCATCCACCTGTGGGCCTGGCCAGCAGCATGTGCCACACCCACGTGCTACAAGCTTTACTTACTGTCTGTCTGCCCATTAGAACGTCCGCTCTGGGAAGACAGGAACTACACTCTCTTCTTTTCGCTGCTGGACCCTCAGCTCTCAGAACAGCACCTGTACAGGGTAGGCACTCGATACAAATCTGCTGAATGACTGCCCAGTGACTAGCTACCCTCACCAAGCCTGGTGCACGTGCCAGCTAACAGGACACTCGAGTTAATAGATGGAAAAGTTAAATGCAAAAGAGTTAGGGTTGTATTTCTCCTAACATGGCCTAGTGACACTACTTCATCCAAAACTTCATTTCCAGAGCTACACTTAATGTGAAAGACATGTGGCGTCATTTCAGAATACCAGGTAGGGCAGCTAGTATTTAAAAGTCACAGTTGAGAAATGAGTAGATTTTAAGAGAAATGTCAGGTGTGCAGAATACCAGGTGAGATGTTGTAAGAAAGATCGCCCATCATTTTATGGTGGTGTTAGTCGCTCAGTCATGTTCCACTCTTTGTGATCCCATGGACTGTAACCCACTAGGCTTCTCTGTCCAGAAGGATTCTCCAGGCAAGGATACTGGAGTGGGTTGCCATTCCCTTCTCCAGGAGATCTTCCCGACCCAGGAATCAAACTTGGGTCTCCCACATTGCAGGCAGATTCTTTACCATCTGGGCCACCAGTGAAGCCCCATCGTATTATAGTGGTTCCTGTTAAGTAAAGAATCTATTAGCTTTACCTGAAACTCACAGAAAAGATCATATCTATTTCTAAGGGTTGGTAAAGCCAATGACGAATAAGAAAACAGGTCATGGCACGCCTGTGGAGGACAGACCTGTCATCCCCTTGAGTGCCAGGCCCTGGACAAGACCTACACACCCTTGGCGCTTTTCCAGCCGCTGTAATGCAAAGGAGCCACTAATCTCAGGGAACCGGCTCCTCAACCCACACAGGAATGGCAGCCAGAAACGCTGATCTCACTAAGCGTTGAACAAGACTGAAGGGATTACTCTAAGATGCCTTTTCTGAACTGAGCGCTGACTGTGTATCTCCACCGACATGCTGTCCTGTAGGACTCTCATCTTCTCTACTTCACTTCGTGTGCCATGTCTTAGACTGCGCCGTACTGAAATAATTCAGGGTGTCAAATTCATGTGTATTGCATCATTTCACACTCAAGGTGGAGGACCTAAATTTCCACTAACACTCTCCTATTTTAACACATTCTGTGTGCCAATCTGCATGATATTTACACCTCATTAAAACATGAGACGATCAGAGTGCCGCCGTGAGAGAGGGCACTCTGTTTTCCAGAGTGTTTGAATCATGCGAGATGCTGGTCCCGTGCAAAAGATGTCTCCTCCACAAACCAGAACGGCTTTTGAGGGTGGTCCCTGTAAGGTGCGCTCACTCCCAAACCCACAAAGCAGCTCTTCCCCAGAATTCCAGAGACTCCAGGGTGGCACTGCCATGCTAAGGCAGGGAGACACAAATGGTCCCCTTCTCTCCATCTCCAAGAGCAACCTTGCCAAGGCTTCAGGACCGCTCATGGGCCATGCCTCTCTCAGCAGCCCTTCCTCCCACCCCCCACAAGACCCCTGCTCTTACACAGGCCTCTTTAACTCTCTCCAAGAGGCCAGATCAAATGCCTCCTGGAGCTGGTCTCAGACTCCAACCACTCCTCCATCCAAAGCCCACCCCCACCCGGCAACATCCCACAGTTCTGCCAGCAATATGCCTTCTTTCAAACCCCTGTATTACTTCTCCATTATCCACTGAATTAAGAACAAACTTCCTAAAGGCCAGTGGCTCTCAAACTGTCGTTTATAATTGGTCTTTCTGTTCCTCGCATGAAGCAGAGGAACTGGTACCAAAAAGGAAATCTATATATTTTTTTCATTTTAAATTTTCAAAAAGAATAAATAGTAGAAATAAACACTTAATGAAAGTTTAACAAAAGATGATCCATGATGAATATGTGTATATATTTTTATAAATACAGCCTGTATACTTACATTTATGTGTGTGTGTTTATACACACATACATACACTGTTCATTTACAAATGGACTGTTTATTTACAAAGCAAGCTAGGACGCTGAAATACCCTGAAATCTTTGTCGTGAAATTTTGTGGACTGCATTTTGGGGTGAGTACTGCCCCAGCGTGAGCACTGACTACTACTTTCCCTGTCTGTCTCCCAATTCAGCACACCGGGAAGACAGAAAGACCTTGAGTAGACTGGTAAATTTTCAAACACGACCACAAAAGCCCACAGAGAAGTTAGGAGCAAATGCCTTATTTCAGGGTATATGTTTTATTTTATACATAAAATCTTACTGTACAGACAGAAGCACTTTCTGTCAGGCACCAATACCACAAACCCAGTGGCAAAGTAAACTCAATCAAGAGAAGCCAAATTCCTGTTTTCACACTAAAGAGTAACTACTCCATGGTCTGCTGGGTTCATCAAGGCATTGGTATTTCTGGCTTAATAATACTTGTAGGGAATTACATATTACAATACTAGAAATAAGAGAATTCATAAAGTAGCAACACGAAATTAAAGATAACAGATTTGCTAAATCATGAATGGACCACTATGCAGCTAAGTGTATTCACATCTTATACGTCTTTTTCTCACTAAGACCATTAACATCTGACCACAACTGTCCACAGGCTTCCCAGATGGCTCAGCGGTAAAGAATCCACCTCCCAATGGAGGAGACATGGGTTCAATCCCTGGGTAGGGAAGATCCCCTGGAGTAGGAAAAGGCAACCCACTTCAGTATTCTTGTGTGCAAAGTTCCATAGACAGAGGAGCCTGGAGGGCTATAGTCCATGGGATCACAAAAGAGTCGGACACAACTGAGTGACTGAGTAGGCACCACAGCTATCTGCAGGAGAATCAACACACTAGCCCATAGCCCATGCCAAAAAAAAAAAAAAAATGTTGACAGATTCCTAAAAACTGGAAAATGACACAATAAAGCCAGATAGCCAGCTTCATTCGAAAACAAAAAGAACAACAAAAAAATCAGAAGATTCTGGAAAGTGTAGGTTCATGGTCAGCAGAGACTGAGTAGCACATGTATCTTGGGGTTTGCCACAGTCTCCACCACTCCCTATTGCTCACTTGCCCCCACATTTCAATCTCTGACATTGCCTCCAGGCCCCTGTAGGCATCTAAGTCTGCAACTCTTGTTGCAAGTCTCAGCACCACCCCTGGTCCTCAGGGTTCACTTCTGTAGCAGCTTTTTACTTCTGGATTCTCTGGGCGTTTGTCAACTGCAGGAGGGGGCTCTCAAACTGCACTGACTCATGTCCATGGACTAAAACAAAAGAGCTTTTCACCTTAGACTGCAACATGTTTGCCACTGTTTTCTGCTTTTTCTTTCCCTCCCTGCCCTTTACAACTGCACGGCTTGTTCAAAACCAGCCCGCTCAATGAAAAAGAAAAACTATCCTCTCTCCCTCAAAGTGGAATGGGGGAGGAGGTGTCACATTCTGCTCCTGCCTGAGCACCAGGCCTGGAAATCCCATACAAAAACCTAAACAGGTGCTGCCTGGCCATAAAACATTCCCCTCATTCTGTGTTTTCCTGGGGCTGAACACTCACCTGGGTGAGTTACATAACCAAAGGATCCCCTGGGCCTGGGGTGGTGCAACTAGCTAGGAGCCCAGAGGTGCAAAGGCTTTGACCCTTCCCTGCCTACTCTGTGGAAAGGATGCTTACAGACCTCGTTGCATTGACGCACCTACCGAAATACGTAACAATGGTCCCTGCTAGAAAAGTTCTCTTTCCTAATCAACCATTATGTACTAGCTGAAAACCAACTGGAGACAAGAATTATGGAGGATGGTCTGACATACATCATTTATGGTTCCACACGAGTGGTAAACATCGGTGGTTCTCAAATTTTAGCCGGCACCAGAATCACGGACAGATTGGTTAAAACAGAGCTTCCTGCATTCCACACCCAGAGTCTCTGAAACTGTGGGTCTCAGATAGGGCCTGAGAATTTACATGTCCAAGTTCTGATGTTGAAAAGGGAAGGCGAATGGATAAGCAACCAGGCCCTACTATATAGCACTGGAAATTATACTCAATATCCTGTAATAAACCTGAATGGAAAAGAATATGAAAAAATGTGTATATAGATATACCTGAGTCACTCTGCTGTACAGCAGAAATTTGCAAATCAACTATACGTCATTAAATTTTTTAAAAAAACCTTACGCTTAATTAAATTAAAACAGGATCCAGCTTTTAAATATATACACTTGTTTAAAACAAAAAGTAGATTGCAGTTTGTAAACACTAAAAAAGAAAAAAAAAAGAAAGTTCAAGAGCAGTGGTGACAAGACATTGATCCACATTATGCCTACTTCTTGTAAATGTCAGGAACCACAGACAATTGTCACAGATTTACAGGTGTTCATTAAGTATCCCAACTAAGTGGCCCAGTGGTAAAGATTCTGCTGGCCAAGCAGGAGACCCAGGTTCGACCCCTGGGTTGGGAAAATACCCTGGAGTAGTAAATGGAAACCCATTCCAGTATTCTTGCCTGGGAAATCCCATGGACAGAGAAGCCTGGTGGGCGACAGTCCATGGGGTCCCAAAGAGTCGGACACGACTGAGTGACTAAGCACAAGTAAGAACTAGTGTTTCTCCACTTCCAAAAAGAGTCTTTCTTTGCATATCAGTTTTAGATGAGATTCTTAAACCCGGCTGAGGGGTTCAGTTTGGTCATTCAGTCAAGTCTGACTCTTTGTGACCCCATGGACCACCGCATGCCAGGCCTCCTTGTTCATCACCAACTCCCAGAGTTTACTCAAACTCATGTCCATTGAGTCGGTGATGCCATCCAACCATCTCATCCTCTGTCATCCCCCTCTTCTCCAGCTTTCAATCTTTCCCAGCATCAGGGTCTTTTCCAATGAGTCAGTTCTTTGCATCAGGTGGCCAAAGAATTAGAGTTACAGCTTCAACATCAGTCCTTCCAATGAATCAGGACTGATTTCCTTTAGGATGGACTGGTTAGATCTCCTTGCAGTCCAAGGGACTCTCAAGAGTCTTCTCCAACACCACAGTTCAAAAGCATCAGTTCTTTGGTGCTCAGCTTTCTTTATAGTCCAACTCTCACATCCATACATGACTACTGGAAAAATCATAGCTTTGACTAGACGATCCTTGTTGGCAAAGTAATGTCTCTGCTTTTTAATATGCTATCTAGGTTGGTCATAACTTTCCTTCCAAGGAGTAAGTGTCTTTTAATTTCATGGCTGCACTAACCATTTGCAGTGATTTTGGAGCCCAGAAAAATAAAGTCTCTCACTGTTTTCACTGTTTCCCCATCTATTTCCCATGAAGTGATGGGACCAGATGCCATGATCTTAGTTTTCTGAATGTTGAGTTTTTTGTTTTTTGTTTTTTATGCTTTCAATTTTTCACCATTGAGGATAATGTTTGCTGTGGGTTTGTCATATATAGCTTTTATTATGTTGAGGTATGTTCCTTCTATTCCTGCTTTCTGGAGAGTTTTTATCATAAATGGGTGTTGAATTTTGTCAAAGGCTTTCTCTGCATCTATTGAGATAATCATATGGTTTTTGCTTTTCAATTTGTTAATGTGGTGTATTACATTGATTGATTTGCGGATATTGAAGAATGCTTGCATCCCTGGGATAAAGCCCACTTGGTCATGGTGTATGATCTTTTTAATATGTTGTTGGATTCTGATTGCTAGAATTTTGTTTAGGATTTTTGCATCTATGTTCATCAGTGATATTGGCCTGTAGTTTTCTTTTTTTGTGGGATCTTTGTCAGGTTTTGGTATTAGGGTGATGGTGGCCTCATAGAATGAGTTTGGAAGTTTACCTTCCTCTGCAATTTTCTGGAAGAGTTTGAGCAGGATAGGTCTTAGCTCTTCTCTAAATTTTTGGTAGAATTCAGCTGTGAAGCCGTCTGGACCTGGGCTTTTGTTTGCTGGAAGATTTTTGATTACAGTTTCAATTTCCGTGCTTGTGATGGGTCTGTTAAGGTTTTCTATTTCTTCCTGATCGAGTTTTGGAAAGTTGTACTTTCCTAAGAATTTGTCCATTTCTTCCTCGTTGTCCATTTTATTGGCATATAATTGTTGATAATAGTCTCTTATGATCCTTTGTATTTCTGTGTTGTCTGTTGTGATCTCTCCATTTTCGTTTCTAATTTTATTGATTTGATTTTTCTCCCTTTGTTTCTTGATGAGTCTGGCTAATGGTTTGTCAATTTTATTTATCCTTTCAAAGAACCAGCTTTTGGCTTTGTTGATTTTTGCTATGGTCTCTTTTGTTTCTTTTGCATTTATTTCTGCTCTAATTTTTAAGATTTCTTTCCTTCTACTAACCCTGGGGTTCTTCATTTCTTCCTTTTCTAGTTGCTTTAGGTGTAAACGTAAATGGGTTGAATGCCCCAACCAAAAGACAAAGACTGGCTGAATGGATACAAAAACAAGACCCCTACATATGTTGTCTACAGGAGACCCACCTCAAGACAGGGGACACATACAGACTGAAAGTGAAGGGCTGGAAAAAGATTTTCCATGCAAATAGGAACCAAAAGAAAGCAGGAGTAGCAATACTCATATCAGATAAAATAGACTTTAAAACAAAGGCTGTGAAAAGAGACAAAGAAGGTCACTACATAATGATCAAAGGATCAATCCAAGAAGAAGATATAACAATTATAAATATATATGCACCCAACATGGGAGCACCGCAGTATGTAAGACAAATGCTAACAAGTATGAAAGGAGAAATTAACAATAACACAATAATAGTGGGAGACTTTAATACCCCACTCACACCTATGGATAGATCAACTAAACAGAAAATTAACAAGGAAACACAAACTTTAAACGATACAATAGACCAGTTAGACCTAATTGATATCTATAGGACATTTCATCCCAAAACAATGAATTTCACCTTTTTCTCAAGCGCACATGGAACCTTCTCCAGGATAGATCACATCCTGGGCCATAAAGCTAGCCTTGGTAAATTCAAAAAAATAGAAATCATTCCAAGCATCTTTTCTGACCACAACGCAGTAAGATTAGATCTCAATTACAGGAGAAAAACTGAATGTTGAGTTTTAAGCCAACTTTTTCACTCTCCTTTCACTTTCATCAAGAGGCTCTTTAGTTCTTCTTCACTTTCTGCCATAAGGGTGGTGTCATCTGCATATCTGAGGTTACTGATATTTCTCCTGGCAATCTTGATTCCAGCTTGTGCTTCATCCAGCCCAGCGTTTCTCATGATGTACTCTGCATGTAAGTTAAATAAGCAGGGTGACAATATACAGCCTTGACGGATTCCTTTCCCTATCTGGAACCGGTCTGTTGTTCCATGTCCCATTCT
Source organism: Bos javanicus (assembly GCF_032452875.1). Taxonomy (NCBI): domain Eukaryota; kingdom Metazoa; phylum Chordata; class Mammalia; order Artiodactyla; family Bovidae; genus Bos; species Bos javanicus. The sequence goes on from NC_083876.1 coordinate 91,227,880, forward strand.
AACTGTTGCTTCCTGACCTACATACAAGTTTCTCAAGAGGCAGGTCAGGTGGTCTGGTATTCCCATCTCTTTCAGAATTTTCCACTGTTTGTTGTGATCCACACAGTCAAAGGCTTTGGCATAGTCAATAAAGCAGAAATAGATGTTTTTCTGGAACTCTCTTGCTTTTTCCATGATCCAGCAGATGTTGGCAATTTGATCTCCAGTTCCTCTGCCTTTTCTAAATCCAGCTTCAACATATGGAAGTTCCACAGTTCACGTATTGTTGAAGTCTGGCTTGGAGAATATTGAGCGTTACTTCACTAGCGTGTGAGATGAGTGCAATTGTGCAGTAGGTTGAGCAACAGTATGAAAATGCCTAGGGGTGCTTGTAACCAAATCACTTCATACCATCTACCTCTGGATGTCTTACCAGCAAGGAGTATTTGTGTTTTTTATTTAATACTTATTACCAACAATTTTAGCTTCTGGTGTAGACAGTCATTTCATAAACTCTACTCACAGCTGTGTCATCTGCTCACAGCAAGTTTAAGACTCCAGTTGAAATCCATGCTAAGATGGTGCTGACGATATCAATGATGCTTCGTGACGTCTGGTCCCACTCTACATCGTGAGCTAGTTCTCCTGTTTCAAAGGTCATATTCCAGGTAGACTTTTGACTTGATTCTCTCCAAGACATGGTAATATAAAATTATTCTGAGAACACAAAAGTCTGTTCAATTAACATAGGTTAAAGTTAGAAACACATAAACACACTCTTACTCACGTACACACACATCCACTCCTAAACCCCAAACTTCTGAATTTCCCCTCTGCTGCAAATCTCTGAAAATAGGAAATAGAATATTTCCTTTCACTAAAAGGTCTTCCTCAGGAAGGCATGATTCATATGGTCATGCTCACTGCCTTTTCTGACTGATGACACATAGAGGGGGTTTCCTCTAAAAGCCTGAGAGATACCCTCCTTAAAGGGGTGGGGCTGACATCAGGTGTGTGAGGTAAAGCTTCTAGGTTATTCTAATATAAACCTGTGCTGCTGTGCTAAGTCACTTCCTTCGGGTCCAACTCATTGTGACGCTATGGACCACAGCCCGCCAGGCTCCTCTGTCCGTGGAATTCTCCAGGCAAGAATACTGGAGTGGGTTGCCATTCCCTTCTCCAGGGGATCTCCCCAACAGAGAGAGCAAACCCACGTCTCTTATGCCTCCTGCACTGGCAGGTGGATTCTTTACCATTAGTACCAACTGGAAAGTCCCAGTATAAACTTGTGCTGTGCTGTGCTTAGTAGCTCAGTCATGTCCGATTCTGTGTGACCCCCTTGGACTGTAGCCCACCAAGCTCCTCTGTCCATGGGATTCTGCAGGCAAGAATACTGGAGTGGGTTGCTGTGCCCTTCTCCAGGGGATCTTCCCAACCCAGGGATCAAACCTACGTCTCCTGCATTACAGGCGGATTCTTTACCATCTAAGCCACCAGGGAAGCCCAAGAATACTGGAGTGGGTAGCCTACCCCTTGTCCAGGAGATCTTCCTGACTCAGGGATCCAACTGGGGTCTCCTGCATTGCAGGTGGATTCTTTACCAGCTGAGCTACCAGGGAAGCCTCAGTATAAGCCTACTGACCTTCAGTTCTCTCCCACTCACTCCTTCACTGTTGGTAAGTGATGCATTGCAGTTTTTTTTTTTTTTTAATGTGTTCAACTCTCACCTGTTGAAAATTTCTCAAAATACCATCTGCTTAATCAAAAATATGGTGACTCAATTTTCTAAAGTAAAATTATGATAGTCTTTTGGCGGAGCAAAATATTTTCCATTAGATCTATTGATCAGCTTCCTTTGACTCAACTATTTTCAAGTTTTCATACAAAAAGCTTTCTGATTTTTTACAACCTACTGAATTTTAAGGAACTGTTTTGCTCTAGTAAACACAACTGCCTCTGCCCTCCTGATCCCAGGTTAAAAACTGTTCAGTCATTTGATGTCAAAGAAAACAAACTAGGCTAAGTCCACTTTCACAAAAACCCTATTCATAGATGGATAAACAGCCTCAGAAACTGTAGCTCCCAGCAAAATGTGCCAGAAGAAAACAATGACATGAACGAAGCATGTGAACGCAGAGAGTAGCCCTGCACCTCCCTTTTAAATGACAGGAGAGTAATCAGGATGCGGGGAGCGGAGGGGAGCTCTTAACCCTGGCAGAGAAAGGAGAAAAAAAAAGAATCTACATCCCAGCTTCAAAGATAATTTTTAAATTATCCAGATGTGATGTTACCAGTGAACCAACGGTACCTAGACCTTGGCTTCTCAGATGCTGGAGTCACTAACACCTTCACCTAAGACAGTAATAACGTTATCTCCAGAATATCGCAGTGCCTTCCAGCGGGCCTCCCTAAACTCATTCTGCCTCGAGAATCCAGATACGATCATGTCACGCCACTGCCTTCCATAGTAACTAGAAAATATCGCAAACGCCTAAGACCTGTAAGACCCTCCATGATCTGACTGCTGTGTCTCTCTCTCACCCCAATCCCATCCAGCACAGCCCCACTGTCCTTGCTCTTCATGACTCCACCGTGCTTCCGCTCCTCAAAGGCTCCAAGCTCACCTCAGGGCCTTTGCACTGGCTGTTCCTTGGCCTACAATGGTCCTCCCCCTAATTTTCCAGTGACTGGTTCCTTCTTGCCTTTCATACCCAAGTATCGTGTTCTCAGAGGGAGACATCATCCAAAGAAGCCTACACAACCAGTCATGCTCCTTCACCTCTCTGCTTCACTCTCTTCTTAGCGCTGATCACGACTGGATATTTTCTTGTTCATCTGCTTTGTTCAGAGAAGGCAATGGCAAGCCACTCCAGTACTCTTGCCTGGAGATTCCCAGGGACGGGGGAGCCTGGTGGGCTGCCGTCTATGGGGTCGCCCAGAGTCGGGCACAACAGAAGCGACTCAGCAGCAGCAGCACCTGCTTTGTTTGGGTGGTGGTTTTGTTACTGTTGTTTGTCATCCCTACTTCCACCGCATTAAAGCAGGCACCCAGCTGAACCCCCGCACCTAAAACACAGATGGACCTCCAGCACCTGGAACTGGAGGTGTAAGTTCCACAATGCCTGGAGCTTAATAGGTCCTCAGCAATCAGCTGCTGAACGAAAAAAAATTCTCTTTTTACTCAGCACGGAATTTGACATCAAGGAAAGTGTTCTTCCTGAGCTCTCTCCAAGAGAGCCACGACTAAACCTTTCCATGGTACCACCTTCCTACAGGACATGTGCTCAATTGTTCAGTCATGACCAACTCTTTGCAACCCCTTGGATTGTAGCCCACCAGGCTCATCTGTCCACAGGATTTTCCAGACAAGAATACTGGAGTGAGTTGCCACTTCCTCCTCCAAGGGATCTTCCCGACCCAGGGATCGAACCCGCGCCTCCTGTGTCCCTGCATTGGCACATATATTCTTTACCACTAAGCCCCCTGGGAAGCCCCCTACAGGACACACAAGGTCCCCAAAGGAAGTGAGAGAAAAGTGCCCAAGGAAATAACAAGGAGAAGGCCGAGAAAGAAGTTAACTCACCACCTATCTATCAACACAGAGGAGGATGGAACTGTCATAAATTATTAGTAAGCGTGAAAGGTGACGATCAGTCACAACAGAATAAAATATTTAAGCAATAATAACCCAATTATAGTACACATTAACTTGGGGGTTCAGATGGTAAAAGCATCTGCGTACAATGCGAGAGACCTGGGTTCAATCCCTGGGTCGGGAAGATCCCCTGGAGAAGGAAATGGCAACCTACTCCAGTATTCTTGCCTGGAAAATCCCATGGACGGATGGAGGAGCCTGTTAGGCTATAGTCCACGGGGTCGCAAAGAGTCAGACAGGACTGAATGACTTCACTTTCACTATTATGAATTAATCAGTAACAAGTTTGTGAACACATATACGCCATAGATTATGCAAAATGCTTTCCTTACGTTACATGTTTTTAACTCTAACAAAAACACTGAGTTAATTAGCAGTCCCATTTCACAGATAAGAAAACTCAGGCAAGCTTCGGGAAGATAAGATACTTAACCAAGTTTTCAAATCAGTTACTGTCAAATACAGAATCTGAATCCAGCTCTATTTTATTCTAAACCATGCATATTATTCACCAGGCCTGATCTCTCCCATAGCAGTTACAATGAAAAAGCTGTGAAGAATCAAAGGCAAGCAGAAAATGAAGCCATAAAAATCACAGGTGCTGTTGAAGAAAGTTAAATGTATGGATGGATGGATGGATGGATGTGGTTCCATCAAATAGAAATGTTAATTGTAGCAGACAAAAAAAAAAAAAACTATCATGACACTCAAAATAAAATAAAAATCAGATTAAGAGAATCAAAAAGTGAAATGATTCATTCCATTACAGAGCTGCATTCTGAAACATTACAACACGGTCAGCAAACTACAATAAAAATAAGTAACTGGCAAGAAGTGTCTCAAATGCTTAAAGGTCAGGTCCCAAATATGTAGGGTTCTGCTCAAGGTGTGAAATAAAGAAAGAAGGAAAGAGAAAGAAAAGGAATGCATCCCAAGAGCGAAACCCTGAAGGGATCCTCAGGAAACACAAAAGTCCAAAGTTCTTTGAACTTGCCCCTCCCATCACTTGTTGATGGAGAGAGAATGGAAAGCACCATCTTGACCAGAGGAGGCATAGGGGCTGCACAGAACAAGAGAACAAGAAGTCTGTGGGGTCTGGCCTTCTGACCTGGGACAACTCATTTCATGTCCGAAGCCTCTCTCCTCATCTGTGGTAGAGGGATACCTTCACTGTGCCCCTCTGGGGCTTGTACAAATGTCAGATGAGCACAAATATGGAAAAGCTCGGGTAAATAAAACCTGCTTGAAAGCCCCGCTAATGGCTAAACCCGGGGTGAAAACCCCAGAAACCTCATGAAACGAGAGCAAAGAGGAAAAAGAGGTGAGAACACGGATGTCCCGGAGCTGGAACACAACAAGCTAGGAATGGACAAACATCAAGGTGGTGACACAGAAGCAGCGAGACAGAAAAGAGGAGCGCCGCAGCTTTCCGCAATGATGTGATCGCAGAAGGGCGGCGTGCAGGTGCTGTGCGAAGTCTCCACCGTCACAGAGCTCAGACACCCGCCCTCGATGAGCTTCCAAATTTTGAGACCTGCCCTGAATGACATTCAGTGTCATTTACCAGCAACAAAGACGTCTCCCTTCAAAATCATCTAAGTTCGGTGAACCTGGTGCAGTAGCAGACGTTACGGCCCAGTGATTGGCTAAAAGGCCATCTCATCCTCCTGAGTCCACTTGAGGATCTTAAGAGCGCACTTCAACCATACACACCCATGGCCATCCCACAACGCCCAAAAAAAAAAAAAAAAAATTAGGAAAAAAAATGTTGTTATGAGAATGCTTCATGTCCCAAGAAATATGGAAGAAAGCTCAAGAGAAATGTCTATTCAGTTTGCGGAGAAGCACCTGATGCTGTTGCCAGGTGGCGCTTATAAACATAAACACACACCCTAAGATTGCTTTTCTGCTTTAATTAGTGGCCAAGTCAAGCACCCTGAATTTAAGTGTCATCCTTGGGGAACTTAAATGAAACAGATGGAGCCCAAGTCCTATCAGACCAGCAGGACCTACCAGCGAAGGGAGAAAACGCATTTGCAGTGGCTGCTAGAACAGAGCTCTCCAGCGGCATTGAGCACAGGGATCACCAGGGCCTCTTGTTAAAATGCAGATTCTGAGTCAGCAGGCTTGTAGCTTCTGCATCTCTAACAAGCTCCCGGGTGATGCGGGTGCCACAAGTCTTGGACTAGGCGCCAGACAGGAGTCCACAGTCCAAAGCAAGAGCCAGTCCTAACGCCATGGTCAGTGGAAGTCCAGTTACTGCAAGGAAACAGTTGAGAAAACACAACTGGAACTTATTTACCCAAAGAAAGTGCATAACGTTGGCGAGAAGCACCTATTATCACACGGCCAACTAAGAATCTTCCCCTGATTAGTGATGTTGAGCATCTCTTCATATACTTGCTGGCATCTGTGTGTGTGTTGTCACTTTTTATTATTTCTGCATTTTAGTATTTTTAAAAGAAATTTGCCTAAGATGAATTAATAGTCTTTCATATGCTTTTTTCTAATATTTTTAAGGTTACTCTTCTTAATTAAGCTTTAGCTACACCTAGAATTTACTTTGCACATAGGAGGCAAGAGAATTTAATAAAATATCAACTTAGAAAAAGCCAGTGGGGGAGGGGGCAAGAAACAAGAACCTTCTTAACCAGCTACAAGTCCCACCCCGGGTCCTCTGCGTGCCTGGCAGAGACATCTCCACGACACCGACTGGTGTCCCTGAATGACAAGAATCAACGTTTTGACAGACAAGGCAGCTCAGAGAGAACAATTTATGTCCTGGAGCTATAGGATAAAAGAGGAGAGGAAGCAATAAAAACAAGGAGTAGTAATATAAGAGTTTATATAAGCTCATACAGGCAGAGGAGATACCAGGATACAAACCCAGAGTCTGATTCCACAGCCCCTGCTCTCTCTGTTCCAATACCTGGTATAAGCCACAGAAGTAATGAAATAATGGAGCATCACCGCCTATCAGCATGGGACCAAACACTCCCTCTCTCTGCTTTAGTTTCTTTGTCTTTACTAAGGGCTAATAATGGTTTATACCCCTCTCTGGGTTTTCTGAGGATGAAATGAAGAAGCCTAAATGAAGTATGTGGCCGACTGTCTGATACATAATAAATGAAGTATGTGGCCCACCGTCTGATACATAATAAATGCTTCAATGAATGTTTTTCTACTATTATGATTAAGAAAACTCTATGGCTGGAATCCAGGAGATAGAACTGGCAAGAAATTGGAATAAAGCAAAGAGTTCTTGACCCACGGCCAAATGGTAGACCTACAGCTGCCAAAAGAAAAGGACCTTCGTTTTTCAGCAACCCTAGAGGCTAAAGGAAGAAGAACAGCTAACCGGAACCAGGATGACAAAGAGCCTGGGATCCTGACAGCACCACAAAGCCCCCATGAAGTCCTAAATTCCCTATCCCCAGACTTCTTTTACAAGGAAAACCAAAACTCATTTGGTTAGTCCACCAAAAACTGGGTTTTCTGTTACACACAGTTGACCTTTTTTTGCCTGATACGTACTGTAAAAGCTCATTTGCTTTGCAAAATCCTTTACCAAATCATCTGGAAGGCATGGTGCCATGAAACGATGAATAGATATGACTTACAAATAACTTTCCTGACACATACAGAATACGGAAAATAAGACACACACAGCAGATGAGTCTTCCGCATTAACACACGACAGAGAACTCATGATGGGGCTTCTGATGGTCTCCTCATCAGCGTGGTAAAGATGCTGCCAGTCCTCTACAGGTGACCCTGGGAAGAACCTCCTGAGAAGATAGAAGGAAACAAAGCCAACCCGTCTGTGGTCAAACACTTCTCAGCTATGGTCAGGATACTTAACTTGCCTGTGCCTCAGTGTTCTCAATTGCAAAATGGAAATGACAGCTCCTGCCTCAAAGGGTGCTTACGTATTTAAGTGAGCTAACACAAGTACAATGCTTAGACCTGCGCTAACACTCACTGAGGATCTACTAATATTATGCTACAGTTTCCCTGGTGGCTCAGAAGGTAAAGAACCTGCCTGCAATGCGGAAGACTCAGGTTCGATCCCTGGTTTGGGAAGATCCCCTGGACAAGGGAATGGTAACCCACGTCAATATTCTTGCCTGGAGAATTCCATGGACAGAGGAGCCTGGGGGACTACAGTCCATGGGTGTGCAAAGAGTCAGACACGACTGAGCGACTAACACTTTCGTTTCATTTCACTTCACTACTAATATTGCAACACTGGTGGTGGTAGTGCTAGCGATTAACAAATAAAAATAGTAACAATAATAAAAACCAGATGAATTACTTCATTCTGTAGACATCAACCTTTTTCCTAGTGTATGCGTCTGCCTAATAACATCAGCATGAAAGCAAGCTGTAGATTGTGGTTGGATTTAGACAGTTTTAAATCTAAGGCTTTCTCCAGTGCTCACCATCACTGCCGCCACACTCATACGATGCCAAGAGTGGTAAAGTCTACACGAAGAGCTGCTTATCAGTAGGATGTATTTATAAAATGGGGGTTGGGTAGAAAGGTTAACAAAGACAGCTAAAAATAGTCCTATAAGCAAACAAGTTTGCATAAGCCAACAGTTCATTAAAAAGTCAATACTTTCACATCATGACTCTTGAGAAATATTCAAGTAATGTGTCACACAATTTGGGAGAATGTAGCCTCTTGTCTAAGAGTTGGCTACACACTTGCTCTTTTTATCTTTTCTAGATTCTAACAGGGAAAGTATCCGGGTAGTTCTATGGGGCTGCACCTAAGGGTCTAAAGGGCACAAGCATTTTGTATAAAGTTGCCACGTAGTAGCCACAGGTATGTACCCTAATCAGCACCCAATGCTCCAGACATCAAGACACTGAAAACTGAACCACCCATAACTGCTCTTGCAGGCCAATAGGAAACTTTCCCCCAGTGAAAGCAGTCTCAACTAAGTCACAACGTCAAGGCAGCAGGATCCCAAAAGCAGTTTAATCTGCTCTGCCTTTTAAATGCTAAACAAGCATAACAGATTGTGAATTTACACTTCTCTCCCAATCCCAAGGGGGATCAAAAAAAAAAAAAAGACAAAAATCTTGAGAGTGTGAAGACCTCACTCCAAAATCCCCCTGTGTGCCTGTTACTGCTTTTCTGGTTGTACATTATCAGGTAGGCTGGCAACTGCTCAGGAAAGCCAAAGACTGGTAAGTTTAACCCTTTCTTTCACTCCGGAGCAACACTGTCCACGGAAATACAATGGGAGCTGCAGAAGTCAGCCACCTGTGTAACTTTACATTTTTCAGGAGCCACCTTTCAGAGGGTAAAAATACACAGTCAAAACACTATCAACATGCAATGATTATTAAAAAAAAAACTAGTGATGAGATAGCTTATATGCTGTTTTCACCCTAGTATGTATTTCACATTTACAGCACAGGGCATCGGACCAGCCATATGTCAAGAGCCCAAGGCCCATGAGTGACTACTGGCTACCATATTAGACAGAGCAGCTCTCCAGATCAAAAACTGATGTCTTCAATTTTTTAGGTTGCTTCTCTGATGGACACAATGGTAAAACAGATCAACCAACTCAGACCAGGCAAGTCGCTAGACAAGGGACCTAGTAGTATCTTGGATGGGGGAACACATCCCATTTCAAAATAGCATCTAGGTCTCTACAGATTTTATGTTTTATATCAAGCACGGACATTGTTAGTTACACATTACTCCACAGAGAAGTATTTGGTGTTTTCATCTTCGCTTTAAATAAGAGCCCCCAAAACTTTGGTCCCTGGACAAACCTCTTTTCAGGAGAGAGTGTATCCTGTCCCTTCTCCCAGAATGAATGGTCAGACATGCCCCCCACTGACACCCCACATCTCCCACAAGTCTGGGACACCCCATTGCACATGGTCTGTGTGTACTCGGCAGGCGGGAGAGATGAGATGCAGAGATGACCGGGGTTGGAGATGCTGCAGCCATGGGTGAGACAGAAAGATGACCTGATCTTACCCACATTACCTACCTCTCAGGCTTACGGATGACCAAGGGCAATAACAGAGACAGAGCTCTTAGCCAACTGTAAAGCGCTACACAATTCTAGTTATTATTATTGAGAAAGGACACCATTCCTCACCTGAAAGAGCAGATAGAAGAAAGAAAACAAAATAGTAACTTGACACAGAGAGATGCTGAGCTGGGCGGGGGGGTGTGGAACCCACGAAAACACAGGTTGTTCTTGGCGGACCCGTTCTCTTGAAAGGGTTCATAGAGGCTGGAGGAACCTCTGTCACTTTTGCTTCGAAATCGTGGGAGGCACCTAACAGTAAGAGTGCCAGCTCAGAGTCCAAGCCCCCAGCCTTGGTCCAGCACCCGCGGCCTCTCCAACCCACGGCCTGTCCTCGTCCCCAAAAACGGCGTAACTCAGGATAATGGTTCCAAGCAGACTTCTTCCCAGGGTTTAAATGTGGCCTAAGACTGCGGCGCCAGCGCGGGGTACTGGCGCCTTCCCGGAGCAAAAGTCACCGAGTCCCGGGGAGTCTGGCTCCAGGCTTCTCGCCGGCGCGAACGCCTCAGTGTTGGCTCCGGTGCTGCCCTGGCTCCGGTGCTGCCCTGTCTCCTTCTCCAACAAAAACAGAGGCTCGCCGGGCCGCCGGAGTCTCCCTGTACCTGTCCAACCGCCTCTTCATGCTGCGAACTGCTCTGGGCAGGCGGCGTTTTTACGAGGTCCGAGGGGAGTCACCCACACAAAGGCGCCTTGTGCTTCTGCGCTCCCGGGTGGGCACCCGGGCCTCCGGGCACCGCACCCGGGTAGGGCAGGGCGGGCGCCCCGGCCCGATATCCGCGCCCCCAACCCTCATCCTCCATTCAGAGGCCACCCATACCCCCCGGGTTTAAAGATGAGGCTCCCCTCGGCTGGCCACAACCCTCACCCCCGAAAGCGGGCACCAGAGTGACAGGCGCAGAGAAGTTTGCAGGCTCACCGCGCTGTGCTCTCAAAGCTTCTCGCGGGCAGAGGGGCTGAGCGCCACCCCCCACCCCGGATCCCAGCTCCCCGCCGGCCCGATCCCCCGGGCTGGAGACGCCGGGGTACCCCCAGGCTCGCTCACCTCTAGTCCAGTCCACCACTTGCTTGGGGCTCCACTTGGTCACCGGTTCCATCTTGGAGGGCCGGGAACCCAGCGGAGCTGGAGTCGGCGGTGAAGTCCTGCTGCCCTCCCTGGAGGGCGCGCCCCGCGGCCGGTCCCCGCGCCCGAGCGCCCTGTCAAGGCTGCATGGCCGCCGCGGTCAGCGGGGCATCCCAGCGCGGCGCGGCCCGGGCGGCGCGGCCCGCTCCCCGGCGCACGGGACAGCGGCGCGGCTCCTCCTCCGGCTGCCACCGTCCGGCTGCAGCTCCTCCTCCTCGTCCCCCGCGGCCGCCGCCGCCGCCGGGACTCCAGACACAGCTGCCGCTCCTAGGCTACGGCCGCTGCGGGAACGCGGGGCAGGGAGTCCAGATTCCCCCGGGCTCAGTTCCGAGCGCGGGACCTTTCCTCCGCCCCTCTGCGCCCCCGGGCCGGGACCGCTGCCTCCGGTTCTCTGGCCGCGCGCTCGGCTCCCAGTCCAGCTCCTCCTCTGGGCGGCTGAGCTCTCCGAGGTCCCCGATCCTCGTGCGCTGGCGTCCCGAGCCTTCCCGCCCGCAGGTCCCACCTCCTGCTCCTCCCGGGAGGGCCGCACCGGGGCGGGGAGGAGCGCAGAGCCAGCGCGCTCGGGTTACAAAGTTCCAGCTCCCGGTGGTGAGCGCGGAATAAAAGAGGGGGCGGGGCCGGACACCCGGCGAAACTCGTGGGAGGGGGCGGGGCTGCCCCGGTCGGCCGACTCCGGTTACTTTCGCCCTGGAAACCTGCGTTCGCTCACCCGGAGAGGTCCCTGCCGACTTTCCTTTTAAGGGGGCGCATTGTAGATGCGCGTGCATCCTGGAGAGCCCGTTGGGCTTCGGGGAGGCCAGGGTCTTATTTAGTACCTGTTCAGTTTGTCTGACTGTGAGCAGCAACACAATGAAAAATAATAAAGTCAAAAACTAAAGTTCAGATCTCCGTGTTTCAGTGTTTTGCGTCAATATTGCTCTGCGATCCCGACCTCCTTTCACATTTCTTTAGGAAAAAATATTTTATTTATATCTTGGATGACATTGTGGCAATTTAACTCACTGCTCTTCTGTAAATTTATTTAAGTATGGTTGATCTGCTGCTGCTGCTGCTGCTGCTAAGTCGCTTCAGTCGTGTCCAACTCTGTGCGACCCCATAGACGGCAGCCCACCAGGCTCCCCCGTCCCTGGGATTCTCCAGGCAAGAATACTGGAGTGGGTTGCCATTTCCTTCTCCAATGCATGAAAGCGAAAAGTGAAAGTGAAGTCGCTCAGTCGTGTCCGACTCTTAGCGACCCCATGGACTGCAGCTCACCATGCTCCTCCATCCATGGGACTTTCCAGGCAAGAGTACTGGAGTGGGGTACCATTGCCTTCTCTACCATGTGTTAATTTCTGCTGTGTGGTGCCATGGTAAAGAACATGCCCGCCAATACAGGAGACACAGGAGACTCTGGTTCAATTCCTGGGTGGGGAAGAGTCTCTGGAGGAGTAAATGGCAACCCACTCCAGTATTCTTGCCTGAAAAATTCCATGGACAGAGGAGTCTCGCTAGGTATAGTCCATGGGGTTGTACATTCTTTTTCATATTCTTTTCCACTATAGTTAATCCCAGGACGTTGAATATAGATCTCTGTGCTACACAGTAGACTCTTGCTTACCCCTTCTATGTATAATAGTTTGCATCTGCTAATCCCAAACTCCCAGTCTATTCCTCTTTCACCTCCTCACACCTGGGCAACCATAAGTCTATGTCTGTAACTCCTCTTTTAACGCTGTTGCAATATTTCAACTTCGCAACTAAAATGAATCATAATAACCTGGTAGCGTTTAGCGTTCTATATTGCTGTATTGTAATACTCATCTTTGCGAAGCGAGCTAATGCTCATTTGAATTAGTCATCAATCGTGAAGGGAAAGTTGTTAGCCAGCTCTTTAAAAAAAAAAAAGCCTGTGCACAGTTTCAGCGACTGACAGAGGGCCCTTTTACTTTCACGGACTCTGTCTGAGGCCAGAGTTAACCCGGAACTGGAAGTCCTAAATTGGAATATCTACCTCTCCTCCCTCAAGTCCCACTGCACCGCCCCCGACCCCAGTCCCTGTGTTCTCCACCTCCCACTCACAGAGATTCTTTGGCATTTAGTGATTCTTACCTTCAATTGCATTATTCATTCACGTCTTCCCCTTGGAGACTGGTAACTCCTTGTGGGGAAGGGGGGCAGAACTTACCTGATATTATATAGCGCTTTTCTCCTCTCCCTCTTCCTATCACTTGGCTGGTGGCACCTAGCAGGTGCTGGTGTTTATCCATTCACTTAATATGTATCTGTGAATGCCTCCTTGGTGCCAACCAGCCACTGCATTCATGAACTATCTGTTGAATTGGTGACATGTACTATTTATACAGGTCTGCTTTAATGCACATGTTGGAAGGATGACTAACAGAAGGCCTACGCTTCTGTTGTATGGTATGATGAGCTGGAGTCCCCAAGAAGAAAAAACATATTTGGAAAAGTGAAACATCAGACCCACCTTCCATGCAACTTACCTATAGGACAGAGAAGCCATAACAACACCGATATGCAGTTATCAAATATAGTGATTTTTGTTGTTGTTGTTTGAGCAAGAGTTACCGGTAGACCAGGAAACTTGGTAAAGGCAATGACAAAATTCCAGATCGAGTAGTTGTCTTTCAAAAAAAAATGACTTTTTAAAATTAATAACATCAGTTGTTAACCATCTTTTCTTTATGGCAACAGATAAGGAGGCTCTCAACATTTGTCACTGAATTCACTGGAAAATGTAACCAATCTTATCCACAGCTTTATTTACAGTAATCACTGAATTTTGTGACTTCTTTTAGTCATGATTAGCATGACCACACAATTTATCTCCAAGCCAAGATATTCCTGAATCTGAAAGGGGATTTATCAGTACTTAAGATGGAATAACATGAATTAACTAAGCCATATGGTCCCTGTAATTATGAAGAAAACGTCAAATGATTTTACCATAGCGTTCTTCTTGTTGTTTTCACAGTGTTTTCAAACTCATTTGCATTTGTCACTACCAGAGAGTTAAAAGCTAAAATTCTGAGAGTCAAACAAGAGTTTGCAAAATTTCATCACACATTATCTGTGTGTTCATGATAAATACATCATTGCTGAAAAGGAAGGCCATGTGAAGATCTCTAACCCGGAAGACCAATTAACTACCTAAATGAATTAGCGTTCTGTTTACACTTCAAGTCCTGAAGGCTAATTACTATTTAAATAAGGCCTTCTACCTTAATTACAGCTGTTAGCATGTGAAAGTTTGAAGGAGGCCTGCCTTTCTATCTGAAATGCAGACTTGAAGATGTCTAGTCACTAATGGCAGATAATAAAGGCAGAATCTTAGGTAAATAACTCTGGAAATTAAAGTGGATACAAAATGATCATTTATAAATGTGCCAATTTTTCTTCTCTGCTTGCTATAATCTTCACCCTTCTATTACACCGTGCTTGCATGCACATTACCAAACAGCAGCCAGGCTAGATTCTTGAGAAGTAGAATTTCTCACCGGCAGCTTGATGTTTACCACAATCCCTGACACAGAACAAAGAGCTAAATAGATCCTTTTTTTAATTGAATTTGTAGAACTGATACTAGAGCCCAGGCTCCCTAGATTTCTCTTTTCAGCGCCTTTATTTTTCTGCTTTGGGGTCTCCTTACACACATAGGTCATTTATTCAGTCAATGAGATATTTACTCTGTATTAGTAAAGCACAAAACTAGGCACAGAAACAAATGCCAAGTAGCCTTTGTCAGTTCAGTTCAGTCGCTCAGTCGTGTCCGACTCTTTGCGACCCCATGGACTGCAGGCTTCCCTGTCCAGGCTTCCTTGTCCATCACCCACTGCCGGACCTTGCTCAGACTCATGTACATTGAGTCAGTGATGCCATCCAACCATCCCATCCTCTGTTGTCCCCTTCTCCTCCTACCTTCAATCTTTCCCAGCATCAGGGTCTTTTCCAATGAGTCAGTTCTTCACAGCCTTTGTAGAATAAAGATATCATGTGATTTTCAGAGGGGGGAGTTTCTTCTCTAATCTTTAATCAGAGGAAAGTACCCTGCTTGACCCAAAGAGTTCTAAGGATCAATACGATATGAACATTTTTGAGCTAGTCCATACATTATTAATTTTTTGAGAACTAGAGATGAAACAATTTGTGTTAGTAGTTATTACCATAATTTAGTTGATAAACACAAGAGAAGCAAAATAAGCAACCTGTAAGCAAATTAATCTGTAAAGACCCAGGCCCCTCCCCCAATCCAAAGCAATGCTTGCCAGAATGAGAGACAAAAAGTAATAAAGTGAGCTTCTCCAGTCTACTCTATGTCACAATTTACGATCCTTCTTTTGATTCATTTTTTCCTATCACATTGGTTTTTTTTATTATTTTCAGAACATTTGAAATTACTTAATATTCTCTGCACATATAATTGTCTCATTATATCTCTTATGTTATCTTTCATCTTGAGATATCCCAAACCATTCTGCAAAACGCTGCCTGGGAAGTATTCTACTTGGTTTGCATTGAGCATTCTTATCTGTGGCATGACCTCACTGCAAAGTCATTGGTTAAGTAAATTATCCAAGCTGTTGATGATCTTGTCTGTCAGTCAGTTCCATTTGGTCTGAACTTCACACCACAATCATGCAGTTACCCTCCTAAATATTCCGAGTTTCCTATCAGATATTTCAAGTAGGAAAGTCCTCCAACTTTTTTTGTTTTGTGTTTTTAGTTCTTACAAGGGCTGCCCTACTTATCCATATTGTTCTGATCAGTTACATTAACTCCTCCTACAGTAGGAAAGTTGATATTTGGCTTTCTTTTACTGAGCCCTATTTGTAACTCAGATCAATTTTGATTGGATAAATGTTCAGAAACCTCATCTTTTGAAATCAGAGTTGCAGAAATTGGTGACATTTTTCTAACACAAAAGAGAAGTGTTGACACTGTTAAATCCTCTTTTCCAGGACTTAGAGCTGTATTTTGAAAGAATTGTTACATGAGGCCATACTCAGAAAAAAAGTTCTTTATGTGCAACTATTAAATTAGCCATTAGGGGAGCTTGCTATAGACCAAGAAGAAACACTCAATCTTACACATTCCCCCACGAAATTTATGCTACTTTTCCTTCCAGCTCTCAAGCCGCCAAGAGTCCAGAAGGGAACCAAATGCCATTTGTATTAGTTGCTCTTACAGTTTCCATTTAACTTTGTGAGACTCATCATCTCTGAACATGAAAATACAATGCCAAGAGTTTCAGATCCAGTGATTTCTGTTTCAAACACAAGTTCCCTCTTGATGATAACAGACAAAAGCTTAGGGTGAAAAAATACTTTTGTTTGTCATAATAAAACTTAAAAATAAAACTATAATTAAACAAACCAAGTAAAAACATTTCTTTATATTTTTTAAATTGAGGTATAGTTGATTTACAATGTTTCAGGAATACAGCAAAGTGATTCAATTGTATGCACATATATATGTATCTATATATTCTTTTCCAGATTCTTTTCCATTTTAGCTTATTATAAGATATTGAATATAATTCCCTGTGCTATATAGTCGGTCCTTATTGGTTTATATACAGTAATGTGTATTCTAGTGTGTATACTATATACTATATACAGTGTGTATACTATATAGTATATGTGTATAGTAGACCCATTTTATATATAGCAGTGTGTATCTATTAATCTATTCCTAATTTATGCCTCTCCCCACCCCTCTTTCCCTTTGGATAACCATAGTTTGTCTTCTATGTCTCTGAGTCTCTTCTGCTTTGTAAATAAGTTAATTTGTGTCATTCTTTTAGATTCCACATATTAGTGATATCATGTGGTATGTTTCTTTCTCTGTCTGATTTATTTCACTTAGTATGATAATCTCTAGGTCTGTCCATCTTGCTATAAATGGCATTATTTCATTCTTTTTTACTGCTGTACAATATTTATTGTACATATATACCACATCTTCTTTGTCCATTCATCTGTCAATGGGCGTTTATGTGGCTTCCTTGTCTTGGCTATCATAAACACTGCTGCTAAGAACATTGGGGTGCATATATCTTTCCTATTAATGTTTTGTCTTTTCTGGATATATGCCCGGGAATGGGATTGCTGGATCCCACTGGTAACTCTATTTTAGTTTTTCAGGGATCCTCCATATTGTTCTCCATAGCAAACCAAGTAAACTTTTAATGTTAGATATAAAACACAGATTTGAGAATCATAAACACACTATGCCACAATTTCACAAAAATCTCTAAAGTGTTAACAGGAAGGACATACAAGTAATTGTTTACTTACTATCTTATGTTTTCCTAAGTTGACTTTGGCATAACAGCGGTATTTTATAATGTCATTTTACATCAAATAGAAATATAAATCCAAGTGCTCAGACTATAATTAAGCAGCTTTAATGAACTTTGAGTTCATTAAAGAAGTTTGCTGTTTCATTATATAGCTACAATTGCACACCAAAGAGGAAAATTTCTTCTAGTTGTAACCTATCAGAATATTTAAATTCTTCAGGCTCTGCTATTCAGCACACCCAGATTTTCACTAAACGCATGTTTATGCCTTCTATTCGGGATCTTTTTTGAGGATCTGTAATGGGACCCTATCCCTTAATTTTCCACAACCAGGCCTTGTATTTGGAAATACTGTAGTCATTGGGGATGGAGGAAAGGTAGAAATAAAAGGAACATGTTAGAAAAGCAGGAAGTGTTTCAGGCTACTTCAGCATCAAAAGGGAAAGGATGAAAATTAATACCAATCAGTGTTTTCCTGGAGGGAATCAGATGATTCCACAGGATTTTAAGAGCACTCCCAAAGATCTAATTGAACAGGAAAACTCACACTTGCTGCCAAAAAGTCAGCAAAATGGTTGTTAAACCCACAACCAGCTCACGAATGCTAGCAACAATAATTGTTTTACAGTAATCATTTTACAATATGCATGCCACTCTGGGGAAAAAAAAGAACCTCCCAGATCAAATCTCTTTTTCCATTTGAGTTCCGTATAAGTTTTGCTTCGAGTTACAAAGGAATGAGGTTGTATTTGTTCATTTTTCATGTTCTTTCCCTTCTTCTGGGTTTGGTCCCAGTGAAAGAGCTGTGGGGTGGGGGTAGGGGCTGATTCCAGAAGCTAAAGGAACCTCAGTTTAAGGGCCAACAGAAAGCCCTTTGCTGCTCGAGCTTGTGATGCCTGGGTCCTGGAAAATCCTTGGTGCTTGTAGGAAACAAACAAAGGAAGGACCCGCATAACACCAGAGAGGCCTCACCTCTGTCCTGCTCCAAATAATGTCCACTGTGGACGCCAGCTAGGTGGAGCAAGAGATAAGAACAGGAGAAATACGATGCTGGCCTCATGTGTGAGGACCCAGGCAACACGGTCAGGAGGCAGGGTTTGCCTGCCGTCTGCATCGCCTCTGCTTCCAAGGCCACCTCCTCCCACCGTGTGCCCATGTCCTGTGGTTAAAATAACCTCATCTCTACTAAGGTGCTGGCCCAGGATGGTCTTATTCTTAGTAAATCCATATCTTGAAGGGAAATTCTTTGAGATCCTAACTGACTTAATCACCCCAGTCCTGAAGCAGTCTGTAAGCCACCCTGTAACCTTGAGCAAGCCAGCTTCTCTGGGCTTATGTATTGAAGATTTAGGTCTAAAGGAACTTTGGGGATCCTTCTAGCTTCTAAATTCTCTTTTCTCGGACTTCCCTGTGGCCCACCTTCCCATGCGGGGAACCCAGGTTTGATCTCTGGTCTGGGAACTAAGATCCCACTTGCCGTGGGGCAACAAACCCATGCACCACAACAGAGAAGCTTCCATGGCACAGTGAAGAGCCAGCACAGAAGAAGAGATGAGAGGGACCCCTGGACCGACCAGTGCCCACATGCCCCTGCATGTCCGGGTGCAGCATCTACCTCCCGCCACCGTCATCACCATGCCCAAGAGAAAGGTTGAAAGTAATGCTACAGGAGATTAAAGCCAAGGTGAAAGACGAACACAGAGAAGATCTACTAAGGTTATTTGCTAAACCTGTTCCTCCAAAGCCAGAACCCAAGCCTGCAAAGGCCCTTGCAAAGGAGGAAGAGAAGGGACCCAAAGGGAAAAAGAGGAAAGCTGATGCTGGCAGGGATGAGAATAACCCTGCAGAAGATGGAGTTGACAAAACAGACCAGGCACAGAAAGCTGAAGGTGCTGGAGATGCCAAGTGAAGGGTGTGCATTTTTGTTAACTGTGTACTTCCGGTGACTGTACAACTGGAAATACGATTTTTTATGAAGTTTTATAAAAATGCAGAATTTTTTCAAGCTATGTTGTTAGCACAAAGATCACTTCATTGTTGTTTTGGGGGTTGTGGGGGTGGGGGAAGGATACATGTCACTAACGGAGCATCTCCAAGGCTGGGTTGACATGGGGGGAGAAACATCTTTCCCGTCTAGCTTTGAGAGACTTCTTGATTCCCAGGAAGGAGGGATTCCCTGATGTTGGCACACATTAGCCACCTTGGCACATGCGCCTGGTGGTATGGAAAAGCTAGAGTTAGCTGTTATGTCCTCTTCTTCCACTCTACTTCAGCGCAGACTTGACTCCCCTAACCCCAGAGACCTGTGGAACCTGACCCCCCCCCAAAATTGGTTGCCAGTATGTCAGGCAATTTGGACTTTCCAGTGTCAGCACTGAGATGGCATTCCTCGAAAGAGCAGGGGTTCCTTTTTTAGACTGTGGCTCCTCGGATTGATACCTCCCCCATTTTCATTCCCATTTCCTGAAAGGCAGGGTCAGCTTGTGAAAAGCTGTTAAACAACATGCGAAATGTGAACTGTCAGCCCTCACTCTACACTTTCCCTGTTCAGAGCATGGCACAAAGACTTCACTGGGTTTTATAGTGGCTTTCTGATTTTGGTGGTCCATTGAAAAAGGGAGTTTGAAAGTTGTATGCTGTTAACGATTGCCCATGTCCCGCCTGAAATACCATGATTGTTTATGAAAAGTATCTTTAATAGAGCTAGATACAGTTTGGCTTGGGAAAAAAAAAAAGGCCCAGAGCAGACAAAAAAAATTTTTTTTAATTTTGTTTAAATCATCAGAATTCTCTTTCCTAATGCTGCAGTATCAATTAGTCGGCAGATGAGAGGGAGGGCAGTTTGGCATGAGGAACCTGACACCCTGTTTCCTGGCTTCTATAAATCTGGACGACTCATCGTGATTGTGTAAACTGACTTGCTGACACTGAGTTTCAAAATAAGATATGAAGTAGTGATAAGAGGAGAAACAGAGGAGATTCAGTATTCTGTACATTGTTTATAGATTTTAACTCAGAGTGGAGATAGAAAAGTGAAAGAGGAGAGTGAAAAAGTTGGCTTAAAACTCAACATTCAGAAAACTAAGATCATGGCATCCAGTCGCATCACTTCATGGCAAATAGGTGGGTAAACAATGGAAACAATAAGAGACTTTATCTTTGGGGCTCCAAAATCACTGCAGATGGTGACTGCAGTCATGAAATTAAAACACGCTTGCTCCTTGGAAGAAAAGCTATGACCAACCTCAGTTCAGTTCAGTTCAGTCGCTCAGTCATGCTTGACCCTTTGCGACCCCATGAATCGCAGCACGCCAGGCCTCCCTGTCCATCACCAACTCCCAGAGTTCACTCAAACTCACGTCCATCAAGTCAGTGATGCCATCCAGCCATCTCGTTCTCTGTCGTTCCCTTCTCCTCTTGCCCCCAATCCCTCCCAGCATCAGAGTATTTTCCAATGAGTAAACTCTTCGCATGAGCTGGCCAAAGTACTGGAGTTTCAGCTTTAGCATCATTCCTTCCAAAGAACACCCAGGACTGATCTCCTTTAGAATGGACTGGTTGGATCTCCTTGCAGTCCAAGGGACTCTCAAGAGTCTTCTCCAACACCACACTTCAAAAGCATCAGTTCTTCGGCACTCAGCTTTCTATATAGTCCAACTCTCACATCCATACATGACCACTGGAAAAACCATAGCCTTGACTAGATGGACCTTTGTTGGCAAAGTGATCTCTCTGCTTTTGAATATGCTATCTAGGTTAGTCATAACTTTCCTTCCAAGGAGTAAGCGTCTTTTAATTTCATGGCTGCAGTCAACATCTGCAGTGATCTTGGAGCCCAAAAAAATAAAATCTGACACTGTTTCCACTGTTCCCCCATCTATTTCCCATGAAGTGATGGGACCAGATGCCATGATCTTCGTTTTCTGAATGTTGAGCTTTAAGCCAACTTTTTCACTCTCCTCTTTCCCTTTCATCAAGAGGCTTTTGAGTTCCTCTTCACTTTCTGCCATAAGGGTGGTGTCATCTGCATATCTGAGGTTATTGATATTTCTCCTGGCAATCTTGATTCTAGCTTGTGCTTCTTCCAGTCCAGAGTTTCTCATGATGTACTCTGCGTACAAGTTAAATAAGCAGGGTGACACTATACAGCCTTGATGACAGCATATTAAAAAGCAAAGACATTACTTTGCCAACAAAGGTCTGTCTAGACAAGGCTATGGTTTTTCCCGTGGTCGTGCATGGATGTGAGAGTTGGACTATAAAGAAAGCTGAGCGCCGAAGAATTGATGCTTTTTGGTGGTGTTGGAGAAGACTCTTGAGAGTCCCTTGGATTGCTAGGAGATCCAACCAGTCCATCCTAAAGGAAATCAGTCCTAAATATTCATTGGAAGGACTGATGCTGAAGCTGCAACTCCAATACTTTGGCAACCTGATGCAAAGAACTGACTCACTAGAAAAGACCCTGATGCTGGGAAAGATTGAAGGTGGGAAGAGAAGGGGATGACAGAGGAGGAGATGGTTGGATGGCATCACTGACTCAATGGACATGAGTTTGAGTAAGCTCCGAGAATTGGTGATGGACAGGGAAGCCTGGGGTGCTGCAGTCCATGGGGTCACAGAGTCAGATATGACTGAGCAACTGAACTGACTGACTGGAGATATGCTGTTTGTCAGGATGAAGTTTGTGAGAAGCTATCAAAAATGTAATGATACAAATTACGCTTTTCTTGTTAAATTAGGGTCTCACTTGTGCAAGTATCAAAATAAAATAAATATTAAATGCACAGAAAAGTACTTACTACTATCAGATGCCCACTCTGGCCTCACCTTGAGGGTCTGGCCCCCCATGAAATAAATCACCTGGTGTGAAGGGAGTTACCCCAGTTTCATTTAGGACCCAAACTGCTGCCTTACTTCCTGCCCATTCACCCTATCTTCTTCCCAGCCCAGGAGGTCCCACAGGCAAACACTGTTTGAATTATGATTTCAATGGAATTTTTTTTTTTTACAATTCCTATTCTATTTAATTCTGTGGCTCTTGTTTCTTTTTCTTTCTCCCTCTCGGATGAAAACATATCCACACAATAGCCTCTAATTAAATTACTGTTTTATAAAATGTAAAAATCCAAAAATCAGTGGTTGGGTTTCTTCAGGAAAAAAGTGATGTACTGGAAGTTTCTAGAACTAGCTCTGACCACATCCCTTCACCAAGTAATGATTCATGAAATCATTCCATCTATCTGGGGTCAGAATCAAACCCTCTACAAAGTCTCTCCCAGCTCTGGGTCATCATGAATTTAACCATTGCAACACTGTATAATGTTATTTAAAAACAAACATAAGTACTACATCTGAGGATTGCTTCATCTAATTCAAAAGAACCCTGGATCCTACTATGGCTGTATTCAGCACTTGTTTCCCGCCCCCCCCCACCCCCAAGGAACCATCTAACCTGAGTGAGAAGTCAGGGTTCTTTTGGGGGGGGGGCAGGAGGCTATGCCAAGTCTTGGTTACTTTGCACGGATTTTCTCTAGCTGCAGTGCATGGGCTTTTCATTGTGATGGCTTCTTTTGTTGTGGAGCACGGGCTCTAGGCATGCAAGCTTCAGTAGTTGTGGCTCATGGGCTCTAGAGCTCAAGCTCAGCAGTTGTGGCACACGGGCTTGGTTGCTCCACGGCATGTGGGATCTTAGTTCCCCAACCAGGATTCCAACTGGTGTCCCCTGCATTGCAAGGCAGATTCTTAACTACTGAACCACCCAGGGAGCTCCCCAAACCCTTAATATGGTTCATCATTTTGCTCTCAGGCTTTCCAGGTGTCGAAAGTGGTAAAGAACCCGCCTGCCAATGCAGGAGAGGTCAGAGGTGCAGTTTCGATTCCTGGATCGGGAAGACCCCCTGCAAGAGGGCATGGCCACGCACTCCAGTATTCTTGTCTGAAAAATCCCATGGACAGAGGAGCCTGGAGGGCTACAGTCCGTAGGGTTGCAAAGAGTTGGACACGACCGAAGTGACTTAGCATGCCTACATATGTAAACTAGTATGTTTTTCTGAAACAAATAGCTTCCATCCTTCTCTACAATTAGAAATGTCTCAGATATTCAAGACAGTAAACTCCCACCAATACAGGGGGAGAAAAACTGCCTCTTTTGTCCCCCCTCTCCTCAGCACCTGACTCCATCAGTAGCTTCTTCTATTTGGGGCAGGATCTAGAAGTAGGGATGAAATCTTCACATAAATGATAAAGTCTGAAATTTGATCATCTTTTATTTGTTTTTCTCCTTCTGATGGCACTTGTTTCTGCCGTTATTTGTTGTAAAAGTGGGAAGAATTCAAAGAATGGTGCTGTTTTCAGTTACTAATTAATCCACTAAGAAACTTAAGAGCATTCTTCCCTTCTGAGAAAAGGAGGCTTTAAACAGTTGACAAGAGTCTTTTATCTTTAAAGGTCCAGCGGCTAAATCATTGTCCATCTCCAATACAGCCGCTGTACTTTTAAAGACTCACTAAAGGCTTCCCATGGAAGACCGCCCAAAGGGGAAGTCCAGTCACAGAGAAGAGTTAAGCTTGATGAATTCCAAATTTATCATTTCAAGTCATTAAGAGATAAGCCCTGGAACTGTCGCCACACACGGGCCACAAAGGGGTGCCTCTCATCTGTTCCAATCAAAACACAAATATTATACCACGTAGCCAGAGAATTACCCATGCTTCTCTATATGTTATTTGCATCCTCTGAGCAACCATACACAATCTCTCACCAGGTGTCTAAGCTAAAGTGTTCGGTTCAGTTCAGTTCAGTCGCTCAGTCGTGTCCGACTCTTTGCGACCCCATGAATCGCAGCACGCCAGGCCTCCCTGTTCATCACCAACTCCCAGAGTTGACTCACACTCACGTCCATCGAGTCGGTGATGCCATCCAGCCATCTCATCCTCTGTCGTCCCCTTCTCCTCCTGCCCCCAATCCCTCCCAGCATCAGAGTCTTTTCCAATGAGTCAACTCTTCACATGAGGTGGCCAAAGTCCTGGAGTTTCAGCTTTAGCATCATTCCTTCCAAAGAAATCCCAGGGCTGATCTCCTTCAGAATGGACTGGTTGGATCTCCTTGTAGTCCAAGGGACTCTCAAGAGTCTTCTCCAACACTACACTTCAAAAGCATCAATTCTTCAGCACTCAGCTTTCTTCACAGTCCAACTCTCACATCCATACATGACCACTGGAAAAACCATAGCCTTGACTAGATGGACCTTTGTTGTCAAAGTAATGTCTCTGCTTTTGAATATGCTATCTAGGTTAGTCATAACTTTCCTTCCAAGGAGCAAGCTAAAGTGTAGCTGACCACAATTTTAAATTGTCATCTCATGGTACAGCATTTATGGTTAGACAAGTTTATGTGGGTTCTATGTAGGAGTTATGTTTCCATAGACTTTATTTTTTTAATTAATTCATTTATTTGGGGCTGCTCTGGGTCTTTGCGACTACATGAGGCCTTTCTCTAGTTGTGACAATCGGGGGCTACTCTCCTGTTGCAGAGCATGTGCTCTTGACATTCGGGTTCCATTACTTGAGGCACACAGGTTTCATTCCTCCGAGGCATGGCATGTGGGATCTTCCCAGACCAGGGATCACACCTGTGTCCCCTGCACTGACAGGCGGATTCTCAACCACTGTGCTAGGGAAGTCCATGTTTCATAGACTTTAGATGCCCCACCAAAAGTAACTTATTTGAGAACCAAAGGGGATTTTAGTTTACTCTTGGGCCATGCAGCTCCAGTCTTCCAGTCATTTAGACAAATCATGTTCAAAACAAATGTGGAGTAATATAAATAACCTTAAATTCATCAACTAATTCCAGAAATGAAAAAAAAAAAATCTAGAGTATTTTCATCTGTGGAACCCTAGACAGTGTTGACAGCATAGTAACAAAACAGCCAAAACAGTAAGAAAAAGGTAAAGTTCAGGAAACCTAAATTTTCAATGATTTTTTTTTGTCTAAAAATGATAGTAATAAACAATTTTTAAAAACCAACAGCTGCAAAATAAGGCACAACAAGGCATTATATACTGACAATGCATATTTAAAACGGCATAATTCATTGTGGAATAGCTCTGTAACATTTAATTTGCTTAATTTGCTCTTCAATGTATCTAGGTAATTATGGTGGTTTTTAAAAAATGTACAAATTCTTAATACTACCCCTTTAAATGATAAACCCTAATTCTCCCTCCTTGAGTGAGTGACTCTCTTCTAACAGAATATGGCAGAGGTGATAATGTGTTATTTTGAGACCATGGCACTTTAAGGACATGTGGCTTCTGCGTCTTCCTCTTAGATCAGCCTCAATGGGGGATCTCCGTGTTGCGACGACCCCCAAGCCCTGCAGAGGGTCTGCGTGGTCAGGAATTGAGGCAGCCTGCAGTCAAAGACCAGCACCAGTTTGCCAGCCCTGGGAGCTTCCTTGGAAGGAGTTCTTCATGCCCAATTCACCTTCAGATAACTCCAGCCTTGGTCAGTATCTTTATCATGACCTCATGAGAGACTCTGGGCTGAACCATTACCTAAGCTAGTCCTGGATCCTGACTCATGGCAAGAGGGTAAGATAACCTTTAAATTATCAGCTAATTTAGGGTTAAGCTCTGTAGCAATAGATAACTCATACAGAATATTTAAACCATTTCTACACAGACTTCTTTCACATATACAGTGTGTAACTATCTCAAACTTTATTAATTTGCCCACTGTCAAACCCCTCTCAGCAGAATATAAGCTGCATGGAAGCAGAAAATTCTATTATGTGCTGTGCACTTACAGTGAAAAACAGTGTATGGCACAGAGTGGGTCCTCAATATATATTTCTTGAGTACACAGTTCATTTGATGAATTTGTCATAATCTCTATCCGATGAAGAGTGCAGGATTTAAAAAAAATGTTTTCAACTGCTGTTTCATCAGTAGTAAACTTAACTGTGGGCTTCCCAATTTAGTTTGGGAAGGTGGTGCAGTGGTAAAGAATCCGCTTGCCAATGAAGCAGATGCAGGAGACATGGGTTTGATCCCTGGGTCAGGAAGATCCCCTGGAGGAGGGCATGGCAACCCACTCCAGCATTCTTGTCTAGAAAATTACATAGACAGAAGAGCCTGGGGAGGTACAGCCCATGGGGTCTCACAGAGTCAGACACGACTGAGAGACAGAACACACACACACTAAATAAATATCAGCAAAGGTGCTAAATGGTAATAATATTTATACTAAATATGGAATAACCTTTCTAATGTTCAGATAATTTTTATTTTATAGGCATAATATCTGTGAAGTCTATCTGTTGACAAAAGGAACAGGCTCAACTGGAGATAAATTCTATAATCTTTCCACATAATGTTAACCAACAAATAAGTATGAGAAGAGAGTTTAAAGAAACAAACGAAAACCAAAATAGTAACACACATGCACACCACACCCTAGAATCCAGTGTGGGAGAATGGACTAAAAGTTCTCTAGGTCATGTGATTAACTCTATTGATAACTTGAAAAGGCTGAGAGGCTGTAACATTATACAATGTGGTAAGTCTTCTCAGAACCAAAATAAATAGTACAGTGTTCATTTTCAACAATTACAAAGCAGCTGCTTTCCTGAGTTTACTACAGACTCAGATAGATCCATTGGCTTTCTCCATTTCAACAGCTTTCCTATTTGCATCTAAAGACCCATCTAGTCAATCTAATTATTTTCCACTTGTGTCCAGCTAAATCTTTCTCTATTAAATTAACTCTTTATTAAAGTTGTACAATTTCTCTGTGCTCTTCCATGGCACTCTTTGTGCCATTTTCTTTTTTTTTATACTCACTAGACATAAAAGAGATGCTTAGTAAATGACTATGCTACATTTTTACCCTTCAGGTCTAAGACAGCTTTAAAAAGTCTATGCTTTATCTTATCATTAATTCATGAAGGAGGTGAGTATGTACCACCAGCCCCTACTGCTCTAAGTAATTTATTAAATGAAATAAGATTTTTTTAATTAAATAATCTTTTCTAAGAGGAAATAAAACCCACTCCCTGAAATGTTATTGTAATAGACAGGATTATCACACTAGTCTTCTGTTAGGCAAGTGGAGAAATTGTATATTGATTAATTCAATTTCCTGACTGAATTATGCAACAGAAATGGAAACTATAGAAGCTTGGCAATATCAAAAATACATAAACACCACTGCAGTATTCTTGCCTGGAAAATCCCATGGACAGAGGAGCCTGGTGGGCTACAGTCCATAGGGTTGCCTGGAAAATCCCATGGACAGAGGAGCCTGGTGGGCTACAGTCCACAGGTTGCAGACATGACTAAAGAGACTTAGCAAGCAGCAAAATGCAAATATAAGTATCTAGAAATCCTCTTTAAGATAGATAAGTAACATATAGTCATCAGTTTTTAGGTAATCTGGTATTGGCAAAAAGACATGGATTAGCAGTCTGAGGACTGGTTTGTTCAAGTACACGAGTGACTGGGCTCCGTCACTAATTGGCTATGAAGTGAAGTGGCTCAGTCTTGTCTGACTCTTTGCAACCCCATGGACTTTGTAGCCTACCACACTTCTCCGTCCATGGGATTTTCCAGGCAAGACTACTGGAGTGGGTTGCTATTTCCTTCTCCAGGGGATCTTCCAGACCCAGGGATCAAACCCAGGTCTCCCGCGTTGTAGGCAGACGCTTTACCGTCTGAGCCACCAGCTATGGGACCCTGATAAAACCTTTACCTCTCTGCCTTTATTGACAACTAGGAATCTATCATACAAGAACCACCCTGATGATTAAATGCTAAAGGTGCTTCATAAACCATAAAGCACTGCACAAACGTCAGTCATCTCTTGCACTGGAAGCTCCAGAGCCTGGTGTGAGACCTGACACAGAGCTAGAATTCAAAATTCGCAGAGCTAAATGAGTAACTGATGAGCTGTGTGATCTCAGGCAACAAAAACCTCTCCTCCTCCTCTACTTCCTCCTCCTCCTCCTTTGATATCACCGTCAGCCTTGTTCACTGCAGTACAGTCATACTGTCCTTTTTCCTGTCTTCCTAAACAGCAAGCTGCCCCCTGCCTCGGGGCCTTTGCACCTGCTGTTTCCTCTGCCTGGATCACTCTTCCCCAGCTCTTTGCACGGCCACTCCATTCTCATCAGTCAGGTCTTAAGCCAAATGTCATTTATTCAGAAGCTTTCTCTTACCACCGTGACTAATGTTCCTCTCCTATCATTCACCCAATATATATTCCTGTTTTATTTTCTCTACCTGTTGACATATTACATTGTCCTTCATATAATAAAAAAATACTCTACTAGGGAAAAAAAATACATAAACATTTCAGGAGAAAATTTTAATGCCAGGTCTTGTATGAGTTGTTCAAGCTAAAACCAAATTGTCTTACACATCTTGAAATAAACAATCTTAGAAAATAAAGAGAAAGAGAACAAACAGAGAAAAACAGTGGCATGCAAATCAGTTAGTTACATAAAAAGTAACTAAATAGTGAGATTCCTCCTTTAATAGAAAAATAACAATTGATTCTTTACTAATTATTGGTGCCAGAGGAAATAATGAAAATTGTTTTATGATCTTGTGTTGGGAAGAAGAGGGAGTGAGTTGAGGGGTGTGTAGGTAACCAGAGTGGTTCCTGGATGGGTCTGGTCAGGAGAAAACCACAGTTCTCTGTTGGTCAATTATTTTGGAAATGCAAACACCAATAAACATCATGAGCCGGGTGGAAACAGCTCTCAAATAACCATAATATTAGGGGGAAGGAAAATAATGGTAAAGACAGAATAAGATGATAAAATTCAGCATCACAAGTAATCTGATGTATGAACACTACTATCTATACATAGTATAGACATGGACAGAGGAACCTGGCGGGTTAGTGTCCACAGGCTCACAAAAAGCTGGACACAACTGAACGGGCACACACACACACATTCATAAAATAGATAACTAATAAGAACCCATTGTATAGCACAGGGAACTCTACTCAATACTCTGTAATGACCTATGTGGGAAAAGACTCTTTAAAAAAGTGGATGTATGTATATGTATAGCTGATTGACTTTGCTATACAGTAGAAACTAACACACTGTAAACCAACTATACTCCAATAATATTTTTTTTAAAGTAACCTGAACTTGGCCTCCTCGCCTTCCTCCCCCGCCCCCTGAGTGCTGTCTTTCTCCCTCATCACCCACATTCCCAGATGGCACTGCTCAGCCTCCTGTGTGCCAGGCCCTGTGTTGGCTTGGGCACCCAGCAGTCAACCAAACAAACAAAAATCTCTGTATTCTTGGGGCTTACTCTTTAATGTGGAGGAAACAAACTAGATAAAATACATAAGAAAAAAAATGTCTATATAGGACAATTCAATGTTATTTTTTCACATTAAACAAATACCTTTCAATGAAATTTTAAAATGGGGTGTAGGGGAAATCTGTGATAGTGACCTACATACTTACCCTTCCCACAGAATTATCCTTCCCAAAGAACTAAGAACTTCAGTATCTGTGTCCCAACCGTCCTCGTCATGGGTTGAGGGCTGCTCCCCGGGGAGTGTTAGTTCCCTGGCACAGAGCAGGCTCCTTTAGCCAGAGATAACCTGCCAGCCAAGGGAGGTAGATGCTGGCAGTAGCTCATAGACCCAGCTTGCTCTGGAATGGCAAAGGCCAGAGGAAAAGGTGGGGCAGAGTTTGGTACAGTTTATAATTACATATTGGAGAAGGAAATGGCAACTAACTCCGGTACTCTTGCCTGGAAAATCCCATGGACAGAGAAGCCTAGTAGGCTACAGTTCGTGGGGTCACAAAGAGTTGGACACAACTGAGTAACTTCACTTTATAATTACATATGCTACATTACAGAGTGCATTGTTCACAGGCACATTTCCCACTGGGCCCCTGTGGTCTTCCTCTGTATAGGTCCGGGACCTTCCTCTGCTAAGAGGACTTGGCCACATGGAACCTATAGACCCTTCTGGGCCATGCTCTGTGGAATCCCAGGATTTCTGTCTGATAAGGGTAAATCACGTCCTTCAAACAAAAAGCAAGATGGGATCCTAATCCCCAGTACCACAGAATGTGCCCTCATTCGGAGACTGGGTCTTTACATAGATGAGTTAAAATGATGCCATTAGATATTTACATGTTTGTTTTATTTGTTTGGCTGCGCTGTGTGGCATGCAGGATCTTAGTTCCCTTACCAGGGACTGAGCCCATGCCCTTGCAATGGAAGCACCAAGTCTTAGCTACCAGACCACGAGGAAAACACCAAAATGATATCTTTAGACTGGACTCTACTCTAATACGACTGGTGCTCTTATTTAAAAAAAAAAAAAAACAGGAAATTTGAGTACAGAAGCAAACCCAAGTAGAGAAGAGATGATGCAAAGACACCCAGGGACAAGATGGCCATCTACAAGCCAGGAGGAGGGGCCTCCCAGCCCTCAGAAGGAACCAATTTTGCCAACATCTTGATTCAGACTCCAAGCCTCCAAAACTATGAGGCAATAAGTTTGTGTTGTGTAAGCTGCCCAGTACCCAACATACCCAAATGGTACTTTGTTATACCACCTTTTAGTTTAGGAAAATGTGTGAAAGTCGCTCAGTTGTGTCCGACTCATTGTGACCCCATGGGCTATACAGTCCATGGAATTCTCCAAGCCGGAATACTGGAGTGGGTAGCCTTTCCCCTCTCCAGAGGATTTTCCCAACCCAGGGATCAAACCCAGGTCTCCCGCATTGCAGGCAGATTCTTTACCAGCTGAGCCCAAGGGAAGCCCTTAAGAAAATAATACCGCCTCAACAGACCGAAGTCTGTGGTCAGTGCCTGTGCAAAGCTCTTCCTCAACTCCATCTTCCCAAGTGTGGAGAGGCTGCCGGCGTGCTCCATCAAGTTGTAAAGTGGGCTATGTGTAGGGGGTGGAGATAAAGTTTGGGTATCCACATACTCACAGCGTTAGCCTGTAGGTGACAATAAAACAAAGCCAAACCCTCAGAGATTCCCCAAGCAGTTAGATTTCAGCTCTTTCTTTTTAAGGGATCTAATCACAAAACTAGATTCAAATAATAATTCTGTTCTCAATATTAATTATTATATATAATTTAAGAGCAATGGACAAAGGCAGAAACCATAATAGAAGCATTTAGGCTAAAAAAGATCTTCACGACCCAGATAATCACGATGGTATGATCACTGACCTAGAGCCAGACATCCTGGAATGTAAGTCAAGTGGGCCTTAGAAAGCATCACTATGAACAAAGCTAGTGGAGATGATGGAATTCCAGTGGAGCTATTTCAAATCCTGAAAGATGATGCTGTGAACGTGCTGCACTCAATAAGCCAGCAAATTTGGAAAACTCGGCAGTGGCCACAGGACTGGAAAAGGTCTGTTTTCATTCCAATCCCAAAGAAAGGCAATGCCAAAGAATGCTCAAACTACTGCACAATTGCACGCATGTTACACGCTAGCAAAGTAATGCTCAAAATTCTCCAAGCCAGGCTTCAGCAATACGTGAACCATGAACTTCCTGATGTTCAAGCTGGTTTTAGAAAAGGTAGAGGAACCAGAGATCAAATTGCCAACATCCTCTGGATCATGGAAAAAGCCAGAGAGTTCCGGAAAAACATCTATTTCTGCTTTATTGACTATGCCAAAGCCTTTGACTGTGTGGATCACAACAAACTGTGGAAAATTCTTCAAGAGATGGGAATACCAGACCACCTGGTCTGCCTCTTGAGAAATTTGTATGCAGGTCAGGAAGCAATAGTTAGAACTGGACATGGAACAACAGACTGGTTCCAAATAGGAAAAGGAGTACATCAAGGCTGTATATTGTCACCCTGCTTATTTGACTTCTATGCAGAGTACATCATGAGAAACGCTGGACTGGAAGAAACACAAGCTGGAATCAAGATTGCCAGGAGAAATATCAATAACCTCAGATATGCAGATGACACCACCCTTATGGCAGAAAGTGAAGAGGAACTAAAAAGCCTCTTGATGAAAGTGAAAGAGGAGAGTGAAAAAGTTGGCTTAAAGCTTAACATTCAGAAAACAAAGATCATGGCATCTGGTCCCATCACTTCATGGGAAATAGATGGGGAACAGTGGAAAGAGTGTCAGACTTTATTTTTGGGGCCCCAAAATCACTGCAGATGGTGACTGCAGCCATGAAATTAAAAGACACTTACTCCTTGGAAGGAAAGTTATGACCAACCTAGATAGCATATTCAAAAGCAGAGACATTACTTTGCCAACAAAGGTTCGTCTAGTCAAGGCTATGGTTTTTCCAGTGGTCATGTATGGATGTGAAATGGACTGTGAAGAAGGCTGGGCGCCGAAGAAGTGATGCCTTTGAACTGTGGTATTTGAGAAGACTCTTGAGAGTCCCTTGGACTGCAAGAAGATCCAACCAGTCCATTCTGAAGGAGATCAGCCCTGGGATTTCTTTGGAAGGAATGATGCTAAAGCTGAAACTCCAGTACTTTGGCCACCTCATATGAAGAGTTGATTCATTGGAAAAGACTTTGATGCTGGGAGGGATTGGGGGCAGGAGGAGAAGGGGACGACAGAGGATGAGATGGCTGTATGGCATCACCGACTCGATGGACGTGAGTCTGGGTGAACTCCAGGAGTTGGTGATGGACATGGAGGCCTGGCATGCTGCGATTCATTGGGTCGCAAAGAGTCGGACACGACTGAGTGACTGAACTGAACTGAATGGGTTGAAACGTGTCTGCCTAAAAGGTACACTGAAGTCCTAACCCCTGGTACCTTGAATGTGACTTTACTTGAGAACTGGGTCTTTGCAGATGTCATCAAGTTAAGATGAGGTCATTAGGGCAGGCTGTAATTCAATATGACTGTTGTCCTTTTAAGGTAAGAAGACACAGAGAGACAGAGACATAAACCAGGAAGATCATGTAACAATGGAGCTAGAAATTGGAGTGACACAGATAGAAGTTAAGGGACTCAAGGACTGCTGGCAAATATCAGAAGCTAGAAGAGGCAATGAAGGATTCTCCCCTACAGGTTTCAGAGAGAGCATGGCCCTGCCAGCACTTTGATTTCAGACTTCCAGCTTAAGAGCAAGTTCAGTTCAAGAGCAAGTTCTAGAATTTTGTAAATAATTTTGTATTTATTTATTTTTGTTTTTGTCTGTGCTGGGTCTTCGGTGCTGGGTAGGCTTTTCTCTAGTTGCAGTGAGCAGGGGCTACTTTCTAGTTGTGGTGTGAGGGCTTCGCTTATTGTGGAGCATGGGATCCAGGGCTCATGGGCTCAGTTGCAGTTCAAGAGCTCCAGAGCACAAATTCAATAGGTGTAACGCTCAGGCTTAGCCGCTCCACAGCACTCGGGATTTTCTTGGACCTGGGATCGAACCCTAGCTTCCCACATTGACAGGCAGATTCTTTACCACTGAACCACCAGGGAAGCCCAATCTAGACTTTTTAACAAGTCTTCAATGAGCTGATCATGATTGCAATTATATTATCATAATTGTCTAATGAAACTTCAGAATCACCCAATAAAAGGAAAATTAAAGAATGATTAGCGACTTTCAAAATAAGTCTTTGATTCATAAAGTGATGATGATTATGATTAGCAATATGTAAAACATACGCTTCGATGGGCCAAGGATAAGATATTATTTTTACTTTCTCATTTAATAATCACAGTAGTCTTATGAGGTAGATACTAGCAGTAACTTCAACTTTCAGGTTAAAAAACTTGGTAAGAAACAGGTCAAGTAACTAGGTCAAAGTTGTGTGGCTTCCTGGTAGCTCAGACAGTTAAAAATCTGCCTGTAATACAGGAGATCAAGGTTTGATCCCTGGGTTAGGAAGATTCCCCTGGAGAAGGAGATGGCAATCACTCTCAGACTTTGTGTGGGTAATAAATGGTAGACTAAGGTTCTAAGTTGAAGGAGATCAAAACAGTCAATCCTAAAGGAAATCAGTCTTGAATATTCATTGCAAGGACTGATGCTGAAGCTGAAACTTCAATATTTTGGCCACCTGATGCGAAGAACTGACTCATTGGAAAAGACCCTGATGCTGGGAAAGATTGAAGGCAGGAGGAGAAGGGGATGACAGAAGATAAGATGGTTGGGTGGCATCACTGACTATATGAACATGAGTTTGGGCAAGCTCTGGGAGTTGGTGAAGGACAGGGAAGCCTGGCGTGCTGCAGTCCATGGGGTCGAGAATAGTGGGACATGACTGAGTGACTGAACTGAACTGAACTGAAGGTTCTAAGTTAAATCTTTCTCATTCTAAAGGTTTTGTTGTTTTTTCCTTTTGTTATTAGCTACATCTTTTAATTGAGAAACTATTACATGCATCTGGTTAAAAAATGGTGGGGACTTCCCTGGTGGGCCAGTGGTAAAAAGACTCTGTGCTTCCACTGCAGGGGGCACAGATTCAATCCCTGGTCAGGGAACAAAGATCCCCCCCATGCCACATGGCATGGACAAACAAAATTTTAATAAAAAACAAATCATGAACCATAAATGGGAGGTTTGTGTGTTTGTTTGTGTGTGTGCGTGCACACTCAGTCATATTCAACTCTTTGAGACCGCATGGACTGTAGCCGGCCACGCTGCTCTGTCCATGGAATTTCCCTAGCAAGAATATTGGAGCGTGTCACCATTTCCTACTCCAAGGGATTTTCCTGACCTAGGGATTGAACTTGTGTCTCCTACATTGGCAGGTGGATTCTTTACCACTGTGCCACCTGGGAAGTCCATAAATAGGAGGTAATCATGCTTTTCTACTCCAAGATTCTGTTCCCTAGGCATCACACCAAAAAGAACCACTATTCCTAGTTTTTTATATATTCTTCTAGAAAGTCTATGAAAGTCTCTCTTCCTCACTCTTTACCTTTAACACAAAGGGGAGCACACAGTGCTCTGCACCTTGTAAAGCAATTTTTCTTAACCATTGCATTATGCTGTTTACTGCCAAGCATCAGGATTTTCTGAGAGCATGTAAATGATGAAATTCACACACACACACAAAAAAAGGAAATCCTCAAATGCAGTCATGGAAAGGCACCGTACAAGCACACCTGTGGATAGCTAACATTTTGGAGGGGTTTACGGATGACTGTCAGACTTTACTTTTTTGGGCTCCAAAATCACTGCAGATGGTGACTGCAGCCATGAAATTAAAAGACGCTTACTTCTTGGAAGGAAAGTTATGACCAACCTAGATAGCATATTGAAAAGCAGAGACATTACTTTGCCAACAAAGGTCTGTCTAGTCAAGGCTATGGTTTTTCCAGTGGTCATGTATGGATGTGAGAGTTGGACTGTGAAGAAAGCTGAGCGCCAAAGAATTGATGCTTTTGAACTGTGGTGTTGGAGAAGACTCTTGAGAGTCCCTTGGACTGCAAGGAGATCCAACCAGTCCATTCTGAAGGAGATCAGCCCTGGGATTTCTTTGGAAGGAATGATGCTGAAGCTGAAACTCCAGTACTTTGGCCACCTCGTGCGAAGAGTTGACTCATCGGAAAAGACTCTGATGCTGGGAGGGATTGGGGGCAGGAGAAGGGGACGACAGAGAATGAGATGGCTGGATGGCATCACTGACTTGATGGACGTGAGTCTGGGTGAACTCTGGGAATTGGTGATGGACAGGGAGGCCTAGCGTGCTGCAATTCATGGGGTCGCAAAGAGTCGGACATGACTGAGGGACTGAACTGAACTGAACTGTACCTATTAGAAATAGCCTCTTAGGTTCTTCTAAGCCTTATCATGGTGGTTGAGTGTAGCTGTTATCAAAGTGTGGTTTGGAGACTATCATGGTCCCAAGACCCTCCTGGTGTTTCATGAAGTCAAACCATTTTCATAATAAAACAAAGTTATTTGGGCTTTTTGCAGTGGAATTTTCCAGTGGCTACATGATGTGTGATATTGCAACACATTGAAGCAGAAGCAGATATGAGAATTCAGCTGTCTTTTTAATTTATTTATTTTTAATTGAAGGATAATTGCTTTACAGTATCAACTGCCTTCTATTAAAGCAGATAGTGAAGTCATTTGCCAGAGTGTAAAACAATGCTGTTCTCACAAATTCTTTTGGTCTGGTATATTTTTTTATTAAAAAATAATGTTGCTTCAGTTAACATTATCATCGCTACTTTAAATGAATTATAAATAAACATATCACAATTTTCTCAGTTTTAATTTCCATTATGGGTAAACATTGGTGATCTTCCTGACTTCCCTGGTGGTCTAGTGGCTAAAATTCCTTGCTCCCAATGCAGGGAGCCTGGGTTCAATCCCTGGTTGGGAAAATAGATTCCACATGCCACAACAAAGATTGAAGATTCTGTGTGCTGCCACTAAGACCTAGCATAGCCAAATAAATAAATTATTAATAAACTTATTTTTTAATTGGTAGTTACATCCCATAAAAAAACACATAAAAAGATCCCAAGACTAAAGAGTTTGAGAACCACTGATTTGGTCATTTAGAGACTTGCTAGTACCTTATAAGTAACATAAACCTCTCTCAACTTAGAGAAAAATGATCTGAACATGAAATTCAGAAGGCAAGCTTAAAAAGCAAGAGAAAAGTCTGTAAGAGCAACTATTCCCCAGCTGTGAAGAGTGGGCTGAGAATATTTTGCCATCTAAAATCAACAGATTTTTAAAATCTCATTTAAAAATTAAATGAACTTTTTTTCTTATTTTAGAATTAGAAAAGCGTAGGATTAGCAGGGCAGCAGTTCAATATTTAATAAGCTATGGTGGAATGTTTTATACATGGAAGAAGGCTTCCTAAGATGACTCATAGATGCAACAGGCCAGATGTCAGCACAGTTGAGGATTTTTACGGTTCCTTCAAATTCAGAAGGATAAACAGAATGTGATAACATGATTCGAATGAAAACTGTAGGAAACAATCTCCAAAAATAGGGTAGTCTTTTTTTCATGGTTTGAAAATTGCAGTTAATAATCCTTGCTGAGATGAAAAAGTGGACCCGCCTCCAAGGGCCCAGTCTCCCTTTGTTACGGTTCTCCACGACTGCACAGAGATGCAAATGAACTGAGGCCAGGGCAACAAGAGGGGAGGGGAAGACAGGAATTTCCTTCTCAGGTCTCCACCTTCCCTTTTCTTTCCCTGCGCCTCACAGCATCTCCTCTAAGCCCCCCACTTCATGAGCCAGGGTTCTGGCTCAACCACCAGCTAGTTACAGGATGGCTGCTCTCTGAGTCCAAATGAATTGTTTAAAAATAGGTATAATTGAAATTTCTTAAGAGAGTAGACTTTATTTTCTTGAGCTCCAAAATCACTGCAGACAGTGATTGCAGCCATGAAATTAAAGACACTTGGCTCCTTGGAAGAAAAGCTACGCCAAGCCTTCAGTTCAGTTCAGTCACTCAGTCATGATTGACTCTTTGCGACCCCATGGACTGCAGCACACCAGGCTTTCCTGTCCATCACCAACTCCCGGAGCTTGCTCATACAGAAGCAGAGACATCGCTTTGCTGACAAAGGTACATCTCATCAAAGCTATGGTTTTTCCAGGAGTCATAT
This sequence comes from Bos javanicus, assembly GCF_032452875.1. Lineage (NCBI taxonomy): Eukaryota > Metazoa > Chordata > Mammalia > Artiodactyla > Bovidae > Bos > Bos javanicus. The sequence continues at coordinate 91,265,573 of NC_083876.1, forward strand.
GTGAGAGTTGGACCATAGAGAAGGCTGAGCATCAAAGAACTGATGCTTTCAAACTGTGGTGCTGGTGAAGACTATTGAGAGTCCCTTGGACAACAAAGAGATCAAACCAGTCAATCCTAAAGGAAATCAATCCTGAATGTTCATTGGAAGGACTGATGCTGAAGGCGAAGCTCCAATACTTTGGCCATATCTTTGGTGAAGAGCTGATTCATTGGAAAAGACCATGATGCTGGGAAAGATTGAGGGCAAGAGGAGAAGGGGGCAACAGAGGATGAGATGATCGGAGGGCATCAGTGACTCCATGGACATGAGTATGACCAAACCCTGGGTGACAGTGGACAGGGAAGCCTGACCTGCTGCAGTCCACGGGGTCTACTAAACAACAAAAACCAAGACAGTAGAACTTAAATGTTCTCACCGAGGAAAAAGAAAGATAAATATGTAAAGTGATAAACCTGTTAATTAACCAAATGGGGGAATTCTTTCACAATATTATGTTGCTGTTTAATTACTAAGTAGTGTCTGACTCTTGGCGACTCCATGGACCATAGCCCACCAGGTTTCTCTGTCCATGGGATTTCCCAGGCAAGAATACTGGAATGAGTTGACATTTCCTTCTCCAAGGGCTCTTTCCAACTCAGGGATTCACTCTGCATTTCCTGCACTGATAGGCAGATTCTTTACCACTGAGCCACCTGGGAACCCCTCACAATATATAAAACTATATCAAATTATTGAGATGTACGGTTTAACTATCTTACAATTTTATATGTCTGTTATACCTCAATGAAGTTTACATTTTTAAAATTATTTTTAAATGGGAACAGTTATGCTTATCTGAAAACACTGGTTTTATAGTTCCAGACCCAACTGGCATGTTATTACTGGGTTGGCCCAAAAAGGTTGTTTGGGTTTTTCCATAATATTCTAGGGGGAAATGGACAAACTTTTTGGCCAACCTGCTGTCATTAACCTCCTTAAATTCAGTCCATGTAGAATATTCGCACTAGGCATGCAACATGGGGGTGTCAGAGACACTGTGTGAGTCCTAATGGGAGATGGGTGAGAAATCTGTGGCTTCAGATCGGGGTGGGGGATGGTGTTGAGCAGAGGGTGAATAAGGTGCTTGTGAGGATTCTGGGGATTCAAGGATTCTGGGGAGCCAGGCTTCAGTCTCAATGGGCCCTCTTATTCCTATATGACTGTCCTTGAACTTCGGCTTCCTTCCCTATTATATCAGGTTGTTACTTTCTTACTCACCCTTTTATGATGGATTATTATCTTCTGGCTCACCCACCATAGAGTCCACAGGCCTCGTGCTCACCCCTTGGTTTCGGGGTCAGGAGGCGTGGTGTAAGGGCCCCCTAGTAACGGGTAGTGCAGCAGGATGGAGGAGGCTGGGGGAGGGTCCGAGTGTACAGGCAGGATGTTGGCTGGGGGAGACAGAAGGGATGCTGTAGAAGGCAAGGGGTCCCAAGTACTCTGTGAATAAATGTGGTTGGAGTTGGTGCTGATGATGACAAAAAGGAATGCCAGGTTTTACGGAGAACATTCTGAGCTGATTACAAATACACCAAAGAAGCAATTAAAAACCTCTGCTTTTTATTTAATAAAAAATTATTATTTTAGTAATTTATGTAAGATGCTAACCATCGCTGCTTGCTTACCATGTGTCTCTGCGGTGATTATATTTCTTGCTGGGCATATGCGAGCACACCTGTGTTGTTTTCTTTGACAATAGAGCTCAGCTGCATCTGGGTGTTCACGGGTCACCATGCGGTGTGCTCATCGGTTCCGGTCCTGAGCAAGACAATGAAGGCCATAAAACACCAAATGAGCCTGCAGGGTGGTCACAGAGGCAGCTGTGTGTGTGTGTGTGTGTGTGTGTGTGTGTGCGCGCGCGCGCGCGCGCGCGCCCCTTCTTCTCTGTGTCTTCCATCTCTCCCTTTTATTGACTTGCTTTAGTTTGAAGAAAAGGTTGGCAAGTCCTGAAGACTTGCCCACAATAACTGTGTCTCGGGTAGTGATTTAAGAGTTCTTTTAATGGTAGCAGCAAACTAAAACATTCAGACAAAAGGTCCTTGTGTGATTTTTCATCTATAAAAGAATTTGGAGAGACTGTCCTGATTTTATATTCCTTATTTGTTTTGCAATTTTTCATGCTATTGAAATAAATGACTAATTGGCACAAAATAAATTTTATCTTTTTTAGAAGGTATATACTTACAATGACCTTACTATTTTTTGTAAATCATCTTCCAGGAAGAAAAAAAAAAAAACCAGTGATGAGAAACATTCTCCCCCTAATAATTTATTAAACATGTTAAAAGCCAAGGAGAAATGCAAAAATAAATAAAATTCTAGCCCTGATTTCAGAAGTATTACAACATAGTACCAGGGTCAAACACCCGCGGATACTGTAATTGTGATATAAGGAGACACTGTGGCCTTTTCCCTTTTAGCAATGCACTAGGAAACTGCAGAACAAAAAGCTTATGTTTTCATTAAAGTTTTAGGTTAAAAAAAAAAAAGAAGAGGAGGGCAAACAATGCTTAATTACAATATGTGATCAAAATCTGCTGAACAGATTTAGCAATAATCATGATAATTTTTTAAGCACTAAATCCTATATTAAGAAGCTCATCAGTGAAATGAGAGGGTTTTGTTTTGTTTTGTAGTATGTGTCTATTTGTCAATTTGTTTTTAGTTTTTAAATACTAAATTCCTTCCCCAGCCACACATTCCTTGATGCCATTATCAAGTACGGTGGACTCACTTTACTAACTATAGCATTTAGATCACAGCAAAGATTGCAAGAGACACAGGTTTGATCCCTGGGTCTGGAATGTCCCCTGGAGTAGGAAATGGCAACCTGCTCCAGTATTCTCGCCTAGAGAAGCCCATGGACCGAGGAGCCTGGTGAGCTACAGTCCACGTGGTCACAAAGAGCCGGAGACACCTGAGACACACACAAGCAAAGCAGAAGCTGAGATTTTTGTGATCAAGTCAGGTGCAAACCTTGAACATAATGTGAGAGTTTATGGGAAAGCAAACCTGAGACTCAGAATGCTTACAGGGGCCAGAGAGATTCAGGCACGTTGGCAAGAAGTAATCATGAGCAGAGCTGGGCCTGTACAACCTGTATCCTGGTAGCAGTGAGGATAGGGCTTTGGGAAACTGAGAAATGACTAACTATACCAAACAGCTTTAGTAAAAGTTTCTCCAATTTTTTCCCATTGCAGCTATTCAGGTCTGCACCTCCTGGGATCATATAAGGACCCCAGAGACCAGCATTCATAGCTCTAGAGTATGAAGCCAGAAGAGGCTCTGAACGTGTGACTGGAGAACCAGAAAGGGGGAAAACTATTAGGATCTATTTCGTTATAGAGTAAATTGAATTTATTTAAAATCTTAGAAAAGAAGGAGAGAAAGAAAGCGCCTAGCTACAGTATATGACAAGAAATGGTCCCTTGAAAGTGACTCAGTCGTGTCCGACTCTTTGTGACCGTATGGACTATACAGTCCCTGGAATTCTCCAGGCCAGAATACTGGAGTGGGTAGCCTTTCCCTTCTCCAGGGGATCTTCCCAACCCAGGGATCGAACTCAGGTCTCCTGCATTGCAAGCAGATTCTTTACCAGCTGAGCCACAAGGGAAGCCCAAGAATACTAGAATGGGTAACCTATCCTTTCTCCAGGGGATCTTCCCAACCCAGGAACTGAACTGAGGTCTCCTGCATTGCAGGCGGATTCTTTACCAACTGAGCTATCAGGGAAGCCCCTGTACTCATTATTATTAATTTAACATGTATAAGATGCCACCAAAAACATTTTAATTTAGTGTATTATTTTCTTTATTTAAATGTAAAAATAGGCACAAGGGGCTGTACAGACTAAGTGAATTTTCAGCACACAAAGATTGTTACCAATCAGATCTTTGTCTGCTCTGTAAAGAATTAGTTTTGCTTTATACAGAGAAGCCATGCTGAGCCTCTGCTATAGAGACAGCAAACACTGGCATTCCAGTATTAACCGAACAGTGGTGAAAATGCCTCCACTATTTAAACACAAAGCAGATTGTTGATACTTGGTGCCTTCACCAAGTGTTAGGACTAAAAAAAGAGACTCACATCCCAGATATACATATAATATTTTTTAGGTATGATAGTGAAAACCATAAACCATTAGGTAGACATTGTATGCTTGTAGCAATGTTCTTAACAATACCGACTTTTACTTTACCTATTTCCAACAATGCACTCTTGAAAAACTATGTTGGTTAAAAACCCAGCCATGATTCTTTTACAAAAAGTTCCTAATGTCAGTCTGCTAAGAAGAAGAATGTGCCACCTCGCAGCTGCCACTCTCTTCTCCCCAGGATTCTCCTCTCTTTTAGGGATGTCATCGAGACGTCTCCTGGTATTTAAACAGCCAGGTTGAGAGCGCCCAAACTAGCAGACCTGGTAATGATTCCGTTTGCCTCCATGTTTTGGAAGCATCTGTAGAGCATCATAATCTTCTGAGAAACTTTGCAAAATGTCCCAACTATAGATCTCCAACTACAGGGGATCTATTTAAAAATCTGCACATATTTATTTACTTGGCTGCGCCAGGTCTTGGTGGTGGCACACAGGATCTTCAGTCTTCATCGCAGCACCTGGAATCTCCTTTGTTTCGGCCGGTAGGATCTAGTTCCCTGACCAGGGATCACACCTGGGCCTCCTGCATTAGGAATGTGGAGTCTTAGCCACTGGACCACCCGGGAAATCCCCAACTACAAGCGATCTTACAACAGCTGCAGAAGTTTTTGGGTGCTTTTGTGCTGATTAATGTTCCAAGTTTGATTGTTATTAGCTAGAGTCGGTAAATCTGAGGAAAGAATTGATTGGCTTATGGCCCAGTCTCTGATCTCTATTTTGTTATCCCATAAGGTATTGCATTTCTGAAATGTGAATTCTTTCATATCTTCTGGAACTCTGGAATAAGGGGAACTTTAGATCAAGAAAGGCACAACCTGCTACTATGATCACAACTAACAGAACTAAAAGGATCTACAAGTGAGCCCCAGAGTCAAAGCACCTGCCCAAGCTACCATCAGGGGCAGGAGAAAACACTCCCGCCGAACACACTTTAAAGAAGAGGAAAACAAAGCTCTATTTTGGAATTTACGCTGCGCTCAGTGTACTGATTTTCATTGGTTTGTTTGGTTTTTTTTTTTTTTTGGCCTTACCGTGAGGCTTGTGGGATTTTAATTCCCTGACCAGGGACTGAACCTCAGCCCTCAGCAGTCAAAGTACTGAGTCCTAACCACTGGACCACCAGGGAATTCCCTTCATTGTTTTTGAATGAAGCAAATAGGCCAGGCATAAAATTAAATTTTCTCATGATGGCCAAATTGTGTCCACTTGAAATACATAGGAATTAATGTCTCCATATACAATATTTTGGAGAAATAAATTCAATTCAAAATGACTCTCCTTAATCCCAAAGACTGGGAACACAGTTAAGCTAAACCAAAGAGTTTGGCTAAGGCTGTGCATTCACTTTACATATTCTCCTCAGGCCTAGGTCTCTTTCTTGGTTTTTAGGGATCTCTTTTCAACTAGGGTGACACTTCCTCATGATCGTGAAGCCAGAGACCACATCTTACTCATCTACAGCGATGACACTCATTTTATATGGCACAAAGTGCTATGCAATCATTCTTAATAACTTTTTATTAAATGAATTTCTTTAGTCACTTTTAAAATGAATCTTATTTATTCTTAATACGTTTTCTTGAGGGCTTGTCAGTCAAAAATCTTATGTGCTGTTTTTGTCCCATTTCACAGCTGAGGAAACTGAGGCTCAAAGAGGCTGAGTAATAAAAGCAAGGTCCCACGGGAAGAGTTGGGCCTGAATTCACAGTGATGCAGAGGCTGTGCTCTTAATAACTTTACTGTATGCCTATTTCCTACTGGTTTGCTCAATTAAAAATACATAGAGGGATGGCAGAGCCTGGTGGGCTGCCGTCTATGGGGTCGCACAGAGTTGGACACGACTGAAGCGACTTAGCAGCAGCAGCAGTAGCAGAGTTCCTGCCACGTGCCAAACTCTGTCCCAGACGTTAGAGACAGAGCAACGACCAGACAGAGCAGGCCTGGACTGTTATGGAGCTTACACTCCAGGGATATGGGAAGAAGGGGGAAGGAGAGAGAGATGGGGGAGTGGAGCTCCCCAGTCACACAGGAACTCCGTGTTTACGCACTTACAAAGTGCCAGACTGTTTTCCAAAGGGGCTGCATCACTTTGCATCCCTTCAACAAAGTATGTGGGTTCCAATTTCTCTACATTCTCGCCAGCATTTGTTATTATCTGACTTCCAAAAAATAACCATAATGAACCTCATTTTTAAACTGATATATTTACTTCTGAAACAAAATCACAGATAGTGTCACAAATCACCCGGATTAGGGGGAAAAGAGGGAGCTTCCCTGGTGGTCCAGTGGTTGAGACTCCACGCTTCCACTATAAGGGGCACAGGTTCAGTTCCTAGTCGGGAAACGAAGATCCCACATGCTGCACACTGCAGCCAAAAAATAGAGAAAAGAAAGGAAGGAAGGAAGGAAGAAATTCTTGAATTCCGGAGCCCTGGTGAAGCCGGACACCGTCTCGCAGAGCTTCTCCGTGCTATGTGGGGCTACGCCGCTCAGCACTCGGTGTTCAGGAGGCCCACCGGCTATCTGCAGGCAGGTTTCCCAGATGGTCTTTAAAGGATCAATCAGGCTGCTTTTCAACACAAGACCCTTTCTCACACAACTTGCTCCCTGCTGAGTCTGTGAAAAACCAAGTAAAACACGGCCTGTTATACAGCCAACAGAAAGCCAACTGGGAAGTATGGGTTCGTTTTCTTTCTTTCCTTTGCATTTGTGTTTTATAAGGGTCATATCTCATCAGGACAAAAGCAGATCAATAGTGTATTCGATCTTTACCAGAAAAAGCAAGTCACCTCTTTTTAAGTGGCTTACATCAGACTTGAGGTTGTTTTTAAAGACATAAAAAATAAATTGTTTTATACTGGGGTGTATTTTTACACCTAAAAGTGCAACTTTTACCTTTTAAAAGACATGTTCCAACTCTTGGGAATATTTTAAAAGCTGGCCTAAGACAGTGTTTGAACGGTGTGTCCATTTGGCAATTACATTACATATGGTACAAAATGTACTATCTAAAACCTCAGCATAGCAACCTCAGCCAACATATATTCCTGCAAGAAGATGCTGCAATTTGTAATAGGCACGAAAACTTAGTACACATTTGGACTTCCCCATTTCTCTTTGTTATGATTAAAGAACTGCCAAACTCAATAGAACAACCAACTGTATTTGTACTAAAATTTGAGAAAGAAGTGGAGTGGGATTAAAACCATGACTTCATGCTCCTTTAACTCTGAAAAAACATCAATAAAATGTAACTGAAAATTCTTACCCTCAGAATTCTTTAGATAGAAGTTACATAAAATTCTTATTTCCTGGTTTTTCACTTTGTGCTTTGATCTTATAACTGTTTTTTCTTGTCGGGAACTCCCACTGACTCCAATTTAAATAAATAAGGTTTGTTATGAGCTTGGCTTCCTTGGGCAGGCACCACTGAGAAGTGTGTGCTCAGTACCTATAGTACAGTCATTCCTTTCACAATTTTCTTTTGCCACTTACATAAAACATCTCACGCTCCTTTTCCTACAACATTTGTGACTTTCAAAATAATACTATATTAAAATCATACTGAATATAACTTGTATCTTTCACTTGAAGACCTCACAAAACTTAATTTCTCATACGAATAAAATCTCTCCCTGCCCTTGTTTTCCAAGTGCCATGAATGTATAAACTTTTGTTTGTTGAGAAAGTTAAGGTAAGAAGGTTAAGAATTTTTCATGCAGGATCTATAGTGGAAAAGATCCCAAAAAAGAATATATATGTATATATAAAACTGAATCACTTTGCTTACACTTGAAAGCAATACAATGTTATAAACTAACTATACTTCAATGTAAAAACTGGTTAAAAAGAAAAAAGAAAATCACACTGACTTCAGCAGGGCATTGGGGAGCTTTTTGCCCTGATGGGAAAATCTTAACACCTTGCTTTTGGTGGTGATTACACGCATGAATATATTTGTCACAGCTCACTATTTCCTTAAGATTCATGCATTTCACTGCATATAAATTATACCTCAATAAAGTTGATTTAAAAAAAAAAAAGAATGCTTTTGTGCAGGAAAAGACCTTTAAAATTATCTCTAAGCCACTAGTTTTCAAAATGTGGTTCTCAGACGACCTGCAAACCTATCAGAAAGGCAAATTCTCGTGCCTCACTTGGACCTATCGAATCAGAAGCTTGGGGACTGAGCCTACACAACTAGTTTTGAACACATTCTCCAGCTGATGCATGGTAAAGCTTCGAATCCCCCCCTTTTTTTTTTTAACAATTGAGGCATCTAAGCCTAAAATCATTAATGTCAAAATTGGGATTCAATTCCAAATCTCTTTCGGGCTTCAAGGTGTGAAACATAGCAAGGCGAATCTCATCTGCATTTCCCCCTGATAACTGCTTAGTTAGCTCCCTTTGCTTCAGAGTTGTGAGTTCCAAAAAGGCTGGACTTAGCAAACAGAACTCAGTGCTAATTGCTTTCAAAATCCTGCCCAGCCTGCCTTATTCTTCCTACCTCCACTTACATGATTTGTGGGCTAATATGGAGAACATTGAATCTGGAGGCCTGAGTTCAAAGCTGGCTCCATGGCTACCACTAAAAACTAAACATCTTCAGACAAATCACCTCATTCTTCTGCTTCCATCTTTATAAAAATAGGAGAGTTGTATTAGATCATATTAGAATTAAAGATTCTCCATACCTCAGAAATTTCATGATTCTCTGATCTGGACTTCCAAATTTTCTCCCCATCATCATGCTTGATGGGGGAAAAAAATATCCATTTCCTGGTGGCCAGAAAATCTAAATCCCCAATGCTGTTACTTCATATTTACCCTCCATCCTAAGCCTATGTTCTTTAAAATAACATATAGGCTAGGGAATTCCCTGGCGGTCCAGTGGTTAGCACTCCATACTCTGATGGCCGGGACATGGGTTCAATCTCTGGTCAGGGAATTCCCACAAGCTGTGTGGTGCAGCCAAAAAATAAAAAAACTAATATGTTGTCATTGTTCAAATATCAAACTACATTTTGTTGTGATCACTAAAGCAGAATTTAAAGCCTAAATTATAAAACCATCAAGAGAAAACAATTGCCCAAAAGCAATGGCTATTTTAACTTTTCCAAGAGTGGAAATTTAACTTGCATAGAAATTCAGTCAAATATAATATTTGCATCATTTCCACTGAGAATTTGATTACAGTCCAAAGACAGCAAGAAAATTGTAAAAAAAGCAAATAGTGTTATAATATAAATTAAAGCATTGGTAATTGGCAAAGTCAGCTGCTTTTCAGTTATGTGGTGGCATATGTTTACAGACTTGATATTCAGTGCATAGATGCTATTTATTACATGTGTGTAGTCGCTCAGTCACGTTTGACCCTTTGTGACCCTTTGGACTGTAGCCCACCAGGCTCCTTTATCCAAGCAATTTTCCAGGCAAGAATACTGGAGTGGCTTGCTGTTCCCTTCTCCAGGAGATCTTCCCATCCCACAGACCGAACCTATGTTTCCTATGTCTCTTGCACTACAGGCAGATTCTTTATCCACTGAGCCACTGAGGAAGCCAGATGCTATTCTATATGTATGTAAGACAACATACAACTTCAGTTAAAACTGAAGAGGAATAGTCCAGAAAGTGGAGCCACTTGGCCTGCCAAAAGGAGTCACAGCAGCAGTGAGGGGATCTAGATGGTGCAAGGATTGCAATTACATTCAACTCTGATCAGATTTTCAAACCAACATCTGAAATATTGATGTAAATTTCTTAGACTTAATATCAGGGAGCCTCATTAATAAACCCCGTGCAGTGTCTTTCTATCTCTTCTCATGACTCTCCTAATAATAGCCATTTAACAGGAAAAGGTCACTTTCTAAGAAAAGTCAAAGACAGCTACTTGTGTGAAGATCATCCTTCTACTGATCAGCAATAGATGTGTGTGTGTGTGTGTGTTAGTTGCTCAGTCAAGTTAAACTCTTTGAGACCCCATAAACCATAGCCCTCCAGGCTCCTCTGTCCATGGAATTCTCCAGACAAGTATACTGGAATGTGTTGCCATTTCCTTCACCAAGGTATCTTCCCAACCAAGGGATTGAATCCAGGTCACCTGCATTGCAGGCAGATTCTTTACTGTCTGAGCCACCAGGTAAGTCCCAGCAATAGATACTGCCTCCTAACTTAAATGCAAGTCTAAAGCCATAAATATATTCTGGATTTTTAATTTCTGTGTAAGAAAACTTTTTTAAGGATAAGAACCTTAACAGTTAGCTACCAAAATAAAGATGCTGCTAACTTCCAAACTAAATTTGCAAGTACGTGAGAAAAAGGAAGAGAAAGAAAAATAACAGTACTTCAGGAAATTTCACAGGTTATTTCATTAAAACAAGCAACAGCAGTTTATAGAAAAGAAACATTATGAAATCAGTATCACAAAGGATTAAATTAACTTCTTTTATTAACAGCTACATGAAAATACTTGTATATTTTATTTTTTATATAAAGAAAACAAGACATGCAAAAGAAGTTTAATTCACCTAATGACTTCAAAGACAGTGGATATTAGGAAAATAAAAGCATAGTATTTGAATGGTGAAATTACCTATTTTTGTTGAGCAAGGAAAACTAGTTACAAAGAAAAATAGCACAAAGTTTAAGTAATGTTTTAGGATAGGAGTATTATAGACATATTCTATGCTTTCAATTATGTTTTCAAATTGCAAAAAAAAAAAAAAAAAGAATGAACTGGGTATTTAAATCCATCAAAATATATCTTAATTGGATCTTCTACCATATAAACTGTATGGCAAAACATTACATATCGATGGCTATTCCTCAGGTTCTTACTGGATGTAACCAAATCGCATAGCTCTTCCCAGGTAGCTCAGCGGTAAAGAATCTGCCTCCAACGCAGGAGACTTGGGTTCGACCCCTGGGTGGGGAATAGCCCCTGGAGGAGGAAATGGCAACCCACTCCAATATTCTTGCTTGGGAAATTCCATGAACAGAGGAGCCTGGCAGGCTACAGTTCAAAGGGTTGAAGAGTCAGACACGATTGAGCGACTGATCAGGCACGACACACATATGGATGGGACCTAGATGTAAACTGGCATGGCCACCGTCAGCATCACCAAGGCCATCCTTTCCAAGGTGAGGTCCTGTTTCCAGGTACGAGTCTTCAGGTTGGACCAGACTCAGGTCAGCTTGGGGGATGAGCAGGGAGCCCCTCCCAAACATGTCCCCGGCCAGCTCTCTTGGGTACTGCTTTCCTGTCAAGTCTTATGATTGTAATATGACTTCTGTTGTTCTTGGAATCAGTACAGACAGACTTCACTTTTGGATACAACTGTTGGCTTAAAAAAATACTTCCAGGGAAAAAAACATCACTCAACCACAGAGCAACAAGAACCTTAGCAACCTTAGCAGTTCCTGACCCCCCTTGGCCTCCTCCCCAGCAGCTTTCTAAATGTTATCATTCTCCTCCTGGCCCCATCCTGCTCCTCCCTCCAGGCCCTCACTCTCAGAGAAGTCCCTCAAGTGGTTCTACAGGACAATACTGTTCATAGGGGAAGAAGCCCTTCAGCTCCTTCTGCCCTATTTCAGCATCTTTCTCCCCTGTATACAATCTACTGGCTACCTGTCTGCTATGGTGCCAGGCATTATGCCAAGCCCTTAGCACTTGAAAGCCGAATTACCCAAGGGTAATTCTCTAATCTGTTGACTTCCCTGGTGGCTCAGACAGTAAAGCATCTGTCTACAATGTGGGAGACCTGGGTTTGATCCCTGGGTTGGGAAGATCCCCTGGAGAAGGAAATGGCAATCCACTCCAGGACTATTGACTGGAAAATCCCATGGACAGAGGAGGCTGGTAGGCTACAGCCCATGGAGTCGCAAAGAGTCGGACACGACTGAGTGACAATTACAAAAAAAGACTCAGAGAAGTTCAGGAATTCACCAGAGTTTCTTCATTTATGTATCCCTCCTCTAAGTCTAAAAAGATGCATCCCATTGTTGTTAGACCTGTGTTGCATAATTGCAATTTGCTAGAGCTTCCATACTCTACACTTGATTATAGAGTGCCTGATGAACTATGGACTGAGGTTTGTGACATTGTACAGGAGACAGGGATCAAGACCATCCCCATGGAAAAGAAATGCAAAAAAAGCAAAATGACTGTCTGGAGAGGCCTTACAAATAGCTGTGAAAAGAAGGGAAGTGAAAAGCAAAGGAGAAAAGGAAAGATATAAGCATCTGAATGCAGAGTTCCAAAGAATAGCAAGAAGAGATAAGAAAGCCTTCCTCATTGATCAATGCAAAGAAGTAGAGGAAAACAACAGAATGGGAAAGACTAGAGACCTCTTCAAGAAAATTAGAGACACCAAGGGAACATTTCATGCAAAGATGGGCTCGATAAAGGACAGAAATTGTAGGGACCTAACAGAAGCAGAGGATATTAAGAAGAGGTGGCAAGAATACACAGAAGAACTGTACAAAAAAGGGCTTCACAACCCAGATAATCACGATGGTGTGATCACTCACTTAGAGCCAGACATCCTGGAATGTGAAGTCAAGTGGGCCTTAGAAAGCATCACTACGAACAAAGCTAGTGGAGGTGATGGAATTCCAGTTGAACTCTTTCAAATCCTGAAAGATGATGCTGCACTCAATATGCCAGCAAATTTGGGAAACTCAGCAGTGGCCACAGGACTGGAAAAGGTCAGTTTTCATTCCAATCCCAAAGAAAGCCAATGCCAAAGAATGCTCAAACTGCCGCACAGTTGCATTCATCTCACACGCTAGTAAAGTAATGTTCAAAATTCTCCAAGCCAGGCTTCAGCAATATGTGAACTGTGAACTTTCTCATGTTCAAGCCAGTTTTAGAAAAGGCAGAGGAACCAGAGATCAAATTGCCAACATCCGCTGGATCATCGAAAAAGCAAGAGAGTCCCAGAAAAACATCTATTTCTGCTTTATTGACTATGCCAAAGCCTTTGACTGTGTGGATCACAACAAACTGTGGAAAATTCTTCAAGAGATGGGGATACCAGACCACCTGACCTGCCTCTTGAGAAACCTATATGCAGGTCAGGAAGCAACAGTTAGAATTGGACATGGAACAACAGACTGGTTCCAAATTGGGAAAGGAGAATGTCAGGACTGTATATTGTCACCCTGCTTATTTAACTTCTCTGCAGAGTACATCATGAGAAATGTTGGGCTGGAAGAAGCACAAGCTGGAATCAAGATTGCCAGGAGAAATATCAATAACCTCAGATATGCAGATGACACCACCCTTATGGCAGAAAGTGAAGAAGAACTAAAGAGCCTCTTGATGAAAGTGAAAGAGGAGAGTGAAAAAGTTGGCTTACAGCTCAACATTCAAAAAACGAAGATCATGACATCTGGTCCCATCACTTCATGGAATATAGATGGGGAAACAGTGGAAACAGTGTCAGACTTTATTTTGGGGGGTCCAAAATCACTGCAGATGGTGACTGCAGCCATGAAATTAAAAGACGCTTACTCCTTAGAGGGAAAGTTATGACCAAACTAGATAGCATATTCAAAAGCAGAGACATTACTTTGCCAACAAAGGTCCGTCTAGTCAAGGCTATGGTTTTCTCAGTAGTCATGTATGGATGTGAGAGTTGGACTGTGAAGAAGCTGAGCGCTGAATAACTGATGCTTTTGAACTGTGGTGTTGGAGAAGATTCTTGAGAGTCCCTTGGACTGCAAGGAGATCCAACCAGTCCATTCTAAAGGATGTTTAGAATCCTGGGATTTCTTTGGAAGGAATGATGCTAAAGCTGAAACTCCAGTACTTTGGCCACCTCATGCGAAGAGTTGACTCATTGGAAAAGACTCTGATGCTGGGAGGGATTGGGGGCAGGAGGACAAGGGGACGACAGAGGATGGGATGGCTGTATGGCATCACTGACTCGATGGACGTGAGTTTGGGTGAACTCTGGGAGTTGGTGATAGACAGGGAGGCCTGGCGTGCTGCAATTCATGGGGTTGCAAAGAGTTGAACACGACTGAGCGACTAAACTGAACTGAACTGAGAGCTTCCCTGGTGGCTCAGATGGTAAAGTATCTGCCTGCAATGCAGGAGACCTGGGTTCAGTCCCTGGGTTGGGAAGATCTCCTGGAGAAGGAAATGGCAACCCACTCCAATATTCTTGCCTGGAGAATCCCAGGGACAGAGGAGCCTGGTAGGCTACAGTCCATGGGGTCGCAAGGAGTCGGACATGACTAAGCGACTTCACTTCACTTCCTCAAGAGAGTAGAATAGAAATGTTCTCATCAGAACCCCCACCCCCGCAATAAGTAAATAAGTGAGGTGATGGCTGTGTTAACTCCATGGGGGGATATCTTTCACCATATATACACCTATCAAATTATCACGTTGTGCACCTGAAGAACCTTACTTATATTTGTTCATTATATACCTCAACAAAGCTAGTCGGGCGGGGCGGGGAAGTTTTTAAATAAAATAAAACAGGACTTCCCTGATTAAGAATCTGCCTTCCAACTCAGGGGACATGGATTTGATCCCTGCCCTGGGGAGAGTCCACATGCCGAGAAGCAACTAAGCCCAGGTGCCACAACTCCTGCATGCTGCAAGGGTCTACATGCTGCAGCTACTGAAGCCCACCTGCCTGGAGCCTGTGCTCCGCAACAAAGAAGCCACGGCAATAAGCCCAGCCACCGAAACTGGAGAGTAGACCCCGCTCCCTGCAACTAGAGAAAACCTGCGCTCAGCATCGAAGACCAGATGGCTGAAAGGAAATAAATAAAATTATAGGGAAAAAAAAAACAAAGCATCTCTATTATACACACACACACACAAACACACCTGTGAATGCACACCCATGCCTCCCACCTCCTCTGGGGGCTTTATCGATTACTCCATCCGTGAAGATAAATTTTAATGTGTCAACTTGATTATGCTGAGGGATGCCCACATAGCTGGGAAAACGTTATTTCTGGGTGTGTGTGAGTGAGGCTGATTATCCAACAGTCCTTGCTGCTGCTAAGTCACTTCAGTCATGTCTGACTCTGTGCGACCCCACAGACGGCAGCCCACCAGGCTCCCCCGTCCCTGGGATTCTCCAGGCAAGAACACTGGAGTGGGTTGCCATTTCCTTCTCCACTGCATGAAAGTGAAGTCACTCAGTTGTGTCAGACTCTTCACGACCCCATGGACTGCAGCCTACCAGGCTCCTCCATCCTTGGGATTTTCTAGGCAAGAGTACTGGAGTGGCTTGCCATTGCCTTCTCCGAACAGTACTTGAATCTGTGTAAAGAGGAAAGACATGCACATCCAGGTAAGGACGGCACCCTCAGCCTCCCAGGGGCCCCTAGAGAGCAGAAGCAGAAGGAAGGTGAATCTCCGCTCACTGCCACCCTCAGCACATCAGCGCTGCTGCTTCTCCAGCCTTCGGGCTCTGGGCCTTAAACCAGCCCATGGGCTGGGACAGAACCCCACCTCTGAATTTCCCCGGTCTCCTGATGGCCTTCCATCCCAAAATGCCCTAAATGCCACCACTTGGCAACATCCTGGTGCCCAAAACCTGGGCCTGGTCCAGACCGGGCACTCAGGCCTCACCCACCATGCCTGCCTCCTAAGGGTTCTCACTGCCACGTCTCCTGTCCCAGTACTGGGGGAAACACACTGACTGGAATCACCTACCCTGGCCAGGCACCATAGTAACCATTCATGTGAGTTATTTTATGACAGGAGAACCTAGTAAGGAGCACGGAACTAAAAAGCCAGCACCACCCCAAAGAGTTCAGGAAAGGTCAAAAGGAGACACCATGTGTCCTACCACCTCCCAGAATCCTTCTGGCTGGAATCTATCTTGTCTGAGCAAGGCGTGCACCACCAGGAAGGACCCTGAGTCAGAGTGATCGGTCAGAAGCAGCAACCCGGAAACGAATCCCGTGTGTGCATGCTAAGTCGCTTCACGGGTGTCCGACTCTGTGTGACACTATGGACTGAAGCCTGGCAGGCTCCTCCGTCAGTGGGATTCTCCAGCCAAGAATGCTGGAGTGGGTTGCCATGCCCCCCTCCAGGGGATCTTCCTGACCTAAAGATCGAACCCACGTCTCTGACATCTCTGCATTGGTAGGCAGGTTCTTTACCGCTGGCACCACTTGGGAAACCCAAGAATTGAAGCCACGTGGCTGAGCAGTCCTCCTGGGTTCCCTTACTGTGTTACTCTCTGCCCAGGTCTTCCTTCCCAGTGAAGTCTGTTGCTTTGGCGGCACCTGTGTCTCCTCGGATAATTCATTTCTGAGTTAGACAAGAGCCCCCTCTTGGGCCCTGGAAGGGGTCCCCCTACCTGCAATACCAACAGACTCTTTCCATTAATAGCCAACAAGGAAAAACAATCCATCCTCTATTTCAAACCTCCAGTCATTTCCTACTGAAATTCAAACAAAAGCCAAACACTTTGTTTTGACTAGCCACGGGTGAGCTGACCCTGCCTGGGTTTTCACCTCCCCTCCTGTAGCCCTGCTCCTGCTTGTCCTTCCTTCTCTTCCACCCACCTCCCCGTCACCCCCAATACCCTCCCCCCACTCCCTGGCTGCTCACCTGGGTGCCTGGGTGCTGCCCCTCCCCCTCATCCCGGCCTCGGCATCCGCAGGGGTCCTAGCTTCTGGACAAAGGGCTCCTCTCCCACATCACCCGCCTTGTAGGTTGTTTATGCTGCTGCTGCTGCTGCAGCTAAGTTGCTTCAGTCGTGTCCGACTCTGTGCAACCCCATAGACGGCAGCCCACCAGGCTTCCCTGTCCCTGGGATTCTCCAGGCAAGAACACTGGAGTGGGTTGCCATTTCCTTCTCCAATGCATGAAAGTGAAAAATGAAAGTGAAGACACTCAGTCATGTCCGAACTAGCGACCCCATGGACTGCAGCCTACCAGGCTCCTCCGTCCATGGGATTTTCCAGGCAAAAGTACTGGAGTGGGGTGCCATTGCCTTCTCCGAGGTTGTTTATAACCTTCCCCAAATCTGAAAATGTTTTCACATGTTCAGAGCATGTATCTGTCTCCCCCACTAGAATGGGGCCCCTAAGGGCAGGGTTTTGTTGTACTGCTCCATGCCCCCTCACCCAGTAACAGTATCTGACACAGGAAAGCTAGTCCATAAATATTCACTGCAAAAATCATATTCAATCCATTGCCTTATCCTCTCAGTTTACACACATGCTCTTGTTTCTTTTCCGAAGACATTCTGCCTCCCAATATGCATTCCACAGATCCCCACTGCTTTCCTGAATGCATGCTAAGTCACTTCAGTTGTGTCCAACTCTTTGTGACCCCATGAACTGTAGCCTGCCAGGCTCCTCTGTCCATGGGATTCTCCAGGCAAGAATACTGGAGTGGGTTGCCACTCCCTTCTCCAGGGGATCTTCCCGACCCAGGGATCAAACTCGCGTCTCTTTCTGTCTGCTGCATTGGCAAGTGGGCTCTTTGCCACTAGCGCCACCTAAGAAGCCCAGTGCTTTCCTGCATTTCACCCCAAATTGTCTTGAAGGAAGCTCTTCCCTTCCAGCCAGCCCTCAGCTGCTGTGGCTTTACCCCGATCCCATCACTTTGTTAAAACTGCATGAAGGAGAAGAGGGTGTCAGAGGGTGAGATGGCTGGGTGGCATCACCAATGCAATGCACGTGAAGTTGGGCAAATTCCGGGAGATGGTGAGGGACAGGGAGGCCTGGAGTGCTGCAGGATCCCAAAGGGTCAGACACGGTTGGGCGACTGAACAACAACAAACCTTCCTGGGGGCAAAATCCAGTGACCTCTCCCAAATTGGCAAGCCGCCAACGACTTTGCAGCCTTTGTCTTTTCATCTTTGTATCCCCAGAGCCTAATTCCCCGCCAGGCACAGGAAGAGCCCTTAATTGTTGTTGAATGAATTAATAATTAATTAACTAATTTGACCCAGGTTGTCACAGACCAATTCCTGCCTTCCACAACTTTGTCTTGCTTTCTCCCAACTGAACACTTTAGGAGCAACATTCTTCTTTCTCAGTCTTTTTTACTGGTTGTCTCCTCCATCGTCAATATATATTCTTCTTATTGTCCGAAATGGAGTTTTAATCATGTTTCCCGTTTCAGATCCATTCTAATCTCGAGTGTGTTAGCAGCAGCCTCACCCAGTCAGTCGCCCAAATTTGGAGCCTCAGAACATCGCCCTCAGTATTCTCCAGACTTTGTAAAACATTCAGAGCAGAAGAAAGGGGGGGAAATGAGAAAGGGGAACTGAGAATTGTACGTTGTACTCTTCTTCGTGCTTTACAAATACCAACAGTGAGTGGACTATTTCACACATTCCAACGGGGATGTGCAGAAAAAAATGTAATTTCTTTACACTGGTCTTTTTCATAAGTCTGGTTAATAAAAAAATAAATTCAGTTAATGTTCACATCTGTTAAAAGCATAGCTCAGTGCAGTAATTGAAATAGCACGTGTAGGAATGCCAAGTCTCTCTTTGGAAAAGACACTTAAGACGCCTGCCCATCTCCCGCTTCTTTCTTGAAGTGTTCTGGGTGAACAGAAGCAGAGGTATGGGACAGAGGTGTCTCTGAGGTTTGGGGGAGATACTGGGATTCCCCGATCCACACAGCATCATCCAGAGTTCCTCCACATCCCAGGTGCTGGTGGGACCCGTGGTCGGGTCCTCTGGGCCTGGCCAGGACCAGACGTGGCTACCCCACCTCGTCCTGGGCTCCTGCCGCCACCTTCTCTGACCCGAGTGCCCTGGGCTCCCAGCCCCACAGCAGATTGCCCTGTTACGCCTCAGCACCCCAGGCTGACTTAGCTTCATCCTCACACAAAAAGGAGGCTGAACCTCAAAAAGCACCCACCCTACTGTATTTTTTCGAGGCCATACACCACGGTGGCTATGGCAATAGCTCCCCAACTTGCCATCAGTGTAACCCACTGGTTTCATGGGTCCCTACCCTCTCAGAGGGGCTTCCCTAGTGGCTCAGACAGTAAAGAATCCTCCTGAAATGCTGGAGACCTGGATTCGATCCCTGGGTTGGGAAGATCCCCTGCAGAAGGGAATGGCTACCCACTCCAGTATTCTTGCCTGGAGATTTCCATGGACAGATGAGCCTGGCGGGCTACAGTCCCTGGGGTCGCAAAGAGTTGGACATGACTGAGCGATTAACATTTCCACTTTCACCCTCTCAGAAGCTTGGGACTGACATCTGTCTCTCCTCCCTCTCCTTACCCTTCACACAAACACTCTAGGTTTCCCTTCTCCTCCCCATGCTCCCCAGGGCCAGAAAACAGGTGGACTTTCCTCATACTTTGCCGCCATCCTGTCCTCCTCTTTCTGACTCCATCTACAGTTGAGGTAGGAATCTCTCCTCTACACTGTGGGAGAGTTCTGTAAGCTCATTTCTCCAAGCTTAGTTAGTTGTTGGTATGCTAAAAAAAAAAAAAAAGGCATTAAAAGAATTTGGAAAATATTTTCTCAAGATAGCCTGGCAAGTCTGATATAAATTAAAGCTGATGAAGCAAACTTAATCTGGCCAGCTAAAGGAATTTTGATTGATTGTAAAGGCAATATGAAGAGCCACTGACTGTTATAAACATGATTATATTTTCTTTCAAAGGTCACTTTGGCTGCAATGTAGAAAGCGGATTAGATGCTAGTGCTTTCAGATTTTGTACCTGTGACACTCGTGGAAAATAGTAATACTATAAGGCACAATGAGGGAACAGAAAGAGGTCACTCTAGGCCCTGCCGTGAGAGATGAAGAGATGAACACACCTGGAGTCTATTCATGGTTACACATTGATAAAGCAGGAAGTACAAGTCTGGAAGGTTCAAAGCAGTTAAAAGACAATTGCCATATGATCCAGCAGTCCATTCCTGGGCGTATACTCTGAGAAAACTCAAATTTGCAAAGATACAGGTACCCCTATGTTCATAGCAGCACTATTTGCAATAGCCAAGACATGGAAACAAACTAAATATCCATTGACAGATGAATGGATAAAGAAGATATGGTACACATATACAGTGGAGTATTACACAGCCATAAAGAAGAATGGAATAATGCCATTTGCAGCAACATGGATAGATCTAGACAGGATCATACTAAGTGAAGTAAGTCAAACAGAGAAAGACAAATACCATATAATACCAAATATGTGGGAATCTAAAAAAGTGATGCAATTGAACCTCCTTATAAAAGTAAAACAGACTCACAGCCATAGAAAACAAACTTATGGTTACCAAAGGGGAAAGGACAGGAGGGATAAATTAGGAGTTTGGGATTAGCAGATGCAAACAACTATATATAAAATAAAAACAACAAGGTCCCACTGTATGGCATAAAGAGTTACATTCAATATCTTGTAATAAAATATAATGAAAAAGAATCTGAAAAAGAATATATATATCATATATGTATGAATAAATTAATATATATGTATATATTATTGTTGTTATTCTGTAGTTAAGTCATGTCTAATTCTTTGCAACCCCATGAACTGTAGCCTGCCAGGCTCCTCTGTCCATGGGGAATTCCCAGGCAAAAATACTAGAGTGGGTTGCCATTTCCTTCTCCAGAGAATCTTCCTGGATCAAGGATCAAAACTGTGTCTCCTGCATTGGCAGGTGTCAACCATATGGCTTCCCTCAGTGGTAAAGAATTATACACATATATGGGCTTCCCTGGAGGCTCAGATGGTAAAGAATCTGCCAGCAATGTGGGAGACCTGGGTTTGATTCCAGGTTGGAAAGATCCCCTGGAGGAAGGCATATCAACTGACCCCAGTATTCCTGCCTGGAGAATCCCCATGGACAGAGGAGTCCGGCAGGCTGCAGTCCATGGGGTCACAAAGAGTCAGACATGACTGAGCCACTAAGCACAGCACATTATTTTTGTGCTTATATATATGCTGAATATATATATGTATGTATATATGTGTGTATGTATTTATATGTGTGCATGTGTACATATATGTATATATGTATGTGTATACATATGTGTGTGTACATATATATACATATGTGTGAGTGCTGAATATATATATGCTGAATCACTATGTTGTACACCTGAAACTAACACATTATAAATCAACTACACTTCAGTTTAAAAAAAAAAAGGAAATTGAAACAATTAATGCAAGAGATAATCATTTAAGTTTCAGACAGTTCTCAAAGTAAAACAAACAGGAAATTCAGTACTTTCATAAGTGGATGAAAGTTGGAAGACAAACTTAGATTTCTAAGTGAAATTTAACAGTTCATACACCAAACTGGCTTCGAACAGCATATAATCCTAGGCTATTAGATAGCAACTGACAAGATTAGTGGAGATGATGAAGAAAGGGGGGAAAAAGAGAGAGAAATGATATAAACAGTAGTTGTTTATGGCAGTGATGATTTGGGATAAAATGAATGGATTTGAGGGATACTATTAATACTATTAGTACTATTAATACCATTAGTACTATTAATTATTAGATGGAGGGCTTCCCCGGTGGCTCAGAGGTAGACTCTGCCTGCATTGCAGGAGAGACAGGTTCAATTCTTGGGTAGGGAAGATCCCCTGGAGGAGAAAATGGCAACCCACTCCAATATTCTCGCCTGGAACATCCCATGGACAGAGAAGCCTGGTGACTCATAATCCATGGGGGTCGAAAGAGTTGGACACGACTTAGCTACTAAACCACCACCACCAATTAGATTATAAAAAGACATTGTGTCTGACTGAACAGCTAAATAAAAATGGCACCAATTAATGGAGGTTAGGAGTTTCCAAAGCAATGGGGAGCATGTTGTTGTTCTTGCAAAGTCTTAAGTGAGGAAGATATTAATTACTATGGGGCAAAGGAGTTGCTGCTAACAAAGACCCTAGAGGTCATGTTACCCAACTTGTCCATATTGTAAATAATAAGATTTCTTATTGTTTACTGAGGACCTCCTACTTTTTAGGCAATAACTCGGTTGCACAACAGGTATCATGGTATTAATTCACAGGAAACTCTATGAGGTAGTTGTTTTTATTTAAGAAGTAGTGGAATCCCTGAGAGAGTCCAAGGGTAACTTGCCTGGACGATTCAGAAATTCATTCCCAGAGCCAAGGTTCAGACCTGATCTCTCTGCCACCCAAACGACTCATTGGTCCCCTTATCCTACATGATTTATTTTTAGAAGTTGCAAATCTACATATGTTTTATCACTTCTAAAATGCTCCCATTTTCTGCATAAAGTCATAGAGACAGTTCAAAGTGAGCCAGGATAAGACCCAGAGTTCTGCCTGCCCTTCAAGTTTCTGTCCTGGCCCTGTGCCTTTTGCTTCCTGAGCAAAAAAGAACGTTGGAAAAAATGAGACGGTTTTGTTTGTGACACATGGAGACTCAACATTTAACCCACAGCCACACAATTATCTCTAGACCCTCCCCACGGCCATCGTGTTACCATGCCAAGGCTCTCTGCAGAGACAGGAGTTCTAGGCATCAGCCACCCCCTTTTGTCACAGAATCCCATTTAGTGGTGTCAAGAGTATCAGAGGCAGATAAAGAATGGGGAAAGGTGGGCCACTTCAAATTTTCCCCTGATCCAGTTCGCATATAGACAACTGCTTCATTGAGTCCAATTCTAGGAGCTCCAGTATGGGGGAGTGAGAGGGTTGGCTGCACCACGTGGCATGCCGGATCCTAGTTCCCCGACCAGGGAACCAATGCCCCTGCAGTGGAAGCCCAAAGTCTTAACCCCTAGATCGCCTGGGAAATCCAGGAAGCCCAGTTTGAAGACTTTGAAAATGATCTGCATTTAATTTGATTTAAACCTGACATCTTTCCCTCTCACGGTGAAAGACACAAGATAACGCTCTCCCTTATTAAGGATGCAAGCTGTACTACCCATGTGGCCAAATGCCCAAAGGAGAATAATGTCACTTCTCTGTTCAACCTAACCATGCCCTAGCCCAAGGGAATGACTCCTTCTACTCATGATAAAAAGTCACAGTTTTGCACCTGGGTTAAGCTATGCTCATCTGATATGATTTCACTTTTGAACCATGACATTTCCTAACGCCTTACATTCATGCCAACTTAAGCGGCTTAATGGTGTATGTTGTTGGTGTAAACAATGCCAAGCTTAGCACCAGCACCGTCGAATTCCTTAGATACCTCAGCACAATTAAGAGAACTAAGTTGCAAGGTAATTACATAGTCTGGATTAATGCGTAATCTTGGAGCCCAGTAATACCCACCGCAGGCAAGCAGGAACTCTGTTTTGTTACTGCGATGGGGGGAGGTGAGAAGTCAGAGGGGTCAGAGGTCGCTGATCTGAGCAGGCTGCAGTGAGGAGTTGGTGTTTTGGTAACAGGACATCTAACACTCCTGAATTCTTCAGCTGCAGCTGGAATGCCCTGGGAAACCCATTCCATCCAAGGCCTGGCACAATACTGAAAGGGTTTTTCCAACACAAGAGAGGAGACAAGCATCCTTATAAAACTTATTCTAGGGTTTAAACTGGCAACTGTTCCTGTAACTCTCACTACTTATTTTCTGGGGAAGAGAAAGGATTTTTTGTATTTGTCTTTCTTTCATATGGACAAAAAAAAAAAAAAAGCTCTACAAATATTTGCTATCCCTGACCAGGTACAAGGATAGCAAATCAGAGTAAAAATTTGGTTATAATGTTCTGATGGAAGTGTTTTCCATTTTGCTACATGTAATGACTCTATAGAGGACAGGTTAAATAAACCACATTCCCCACATTTAAAAGCAGGGTTGAGGGACTTCCCTGGTGGCCCAATGTCTAAGACTGCGCTCTCAAGGCAGGGGACCCAGGTTCGATCCGTGGTCAGGGAACTAGAGCCCATACGCTGCAGCTAAAGATCCTCCATGATGCAACTAAGACCCAGTGCAGCCAAATAAATTAATTAAAAAAAAAAAAAAAAGGCAGGGTTGATGTGAGGGAGAAAACAATTACCTATATACAAAGCAGATTATCAGCTATTCAGAATAACTGTCTGGAAATTTACATCTTTGTGCCCCATTAGAACTTTTAGGAGCCTGGGGAAGAAAGTGTCCACAGACTGGTAGGTTACGAGTGGACAGGCCCACGGGTGACCCGCAGTGAGTGTGCTCCAGAGGCTGACCAGGTTTCATGAGCTTGCCCCCTTTGTGGCCTCCCTGTGTGCCTACCCTGGTGGTCACCCTGACCACACCTGGCACGGCCAAATGGGGTAATCTTGGAAAGTGCTGCCTCCTTCCGGATGCTTCAGGGGACTGGGTGGCGGGGGGAGGCACAGATGTCTCCCTCAATTCACCCAAGCTCCCTGCATTCTCCTGTGCTCAGGGTCTAGCTACAACTCAGGATGAGCAATCGTGGAAATGACCCGAGAACTCAGACTGTCAGACGTGGAGAAAAGGCATTTTGAAATTCTGGGACAAGTTTAAAGCCAAACATGTGCAGTGCTCAGCCACTTCAGTCGTGTCTGAATCTTTGCGACCCCGTGGACTGTAGCCCACCAGGCTCCTCTGTCCATGGGATTTTCCAGGCAAGAACACTGGAGCGGGTTGCCATTTCTTTCTCCTGGGGATCTTCCCAACCCAGGGATCGAAGTTGCAGCCCCTGCGGCTCCTGTATTGCAGGCAGAATCTTTAGCACTGAGCCACCAGGGAAGGTCAAAACTCAGACCCAGTTCACATATTCACCAGAACAAGCTGCAGGCAAGAACCAAGGAAACATGTCAGGAGACTGGTTTTGTCCTTTTCTGATTTCCTTATTTACCAGCTTCACTGCATTCATGTTTATAGTTATTTGTTCCTTCGTGACCGCTAGGTAGCTCCTGCTTATCTCCCCAAGTTCACCTCTTGCTCTGGGCACACTGCTGTTGTTCAGTCACTAAGTCGTGTCAACTCTTTGCAACCCCATGGACTGCAGCACACCAGGCTTCCCTGTACATCACCATCTGCCAGAGTTTGCTCAAACTCATGTCCATTGAGTCAATGATGCTTTTCCCAGCATCACGGTCTTTTCCAATGAGTCGGCTCTTCATATCAGGTGGCCAAAGGATTGGAGCTTCAGCTTCAGCATCGGTCCTTTCAGTGAATATTCAGAGTTGATTTCCTCAAGGACTGACTAGTTCAATCTCCTCGCAAGGGCATACTGAACTGTTTGCAAATTCTCAAACACTCTCCTTTTCCCCTTCCTGTCCCCAGGGCATCCTCACTTGTTCAACTCTGAAATTAGCGTTCACTCTCTGCCACCAAGATGGGGGGACATTACTCCTTCAGTGCTCTGTGCTTCATGGACCAACCATGTTAAATTACACGTCTTTCTGTCGTTTAACAAAAAGCTCCATGAATTACAGGGACAGACAAAAAAGCTGTCCTTTTCATTATAGGGGACTGGAATGCAAAAGTAGGAAGTCAAGAAACACCTGGAGTAACAGGTAAATTTGGCCTGGGAGTACAGAATGAAGCAGGGCAAAGGCTAATAGAGTTTTGCCAAGAGAACACACTGGTCATAGCAAACACCCTCTTCCAACAACACAAGAGAAGACTACACATGGACATCACCAGATCGTCAACACCAAAATCAGACTGATTATATTCTTTGTAGCCAAAGATGAAGAAGCTGTATACAGTCAGCAAAAACAAGATCAGGAGCTGACTGTGGCACAGATCATGAACTCCTTATGGCCAAATTCAAACTTAAATTGAAGAAAGTAGGGGAAACCACTAGATCATTCAGGTATGACCTAAATCAAATCCCTTACTATTAAACAGTGGAAGTGAGAAATAGATTCAAAGGAATAGATCTGATACACAGAGTACCTGAAGAACTATGGACAGAGGTTCGTGACATTGTACAGGAGACAGGGATCAAGATTATCCCCAAGAAAAAGAAATGCAAAAAAAGCAAAATGGCTGTCTGAGGAGGCCTTACAAATAGCTGTGAAAAGTAGAGAAATGAAAAGCAAAGGAGAAAAGGAAAGATATTCCCATTTGAATGCAGAGTTCCAAAGAATAGCAAGGAGAGATAAGATCAGTGCAAAGAAATAAAGGAAAACAATAGAATGGGAAAGACTAGAGATCTCTTCAAGAAAATTAGAGATACCAAGGGAACATTTCATGCAAAGGTGGGCACAATAAAGGACAGAAATGGGATGGACCTAACAGAAGCAGAAGCTATTAAGAAGAGGTGGCAAAAATACACAGAAGAACTATACAAAAAAGATCTTCATGACCCAGATAATCACGATGGTATGATCACTCACTTAGAGCCAGACATCCTGGAATGTGAAGTCAAGTGGGCCTTAGGAAGCATCACTACGAACAAAGCTATGGAGGTGATGGAATTCCAGTGGAGCTATTTCAAATCCTAAAAGATGATGCTGTGCAAGTGCTGCACTCAATATGCCAGCAAATTTGGGAAACTCAGCAGTAGCCACAGGACTGGAAAAGGTCAGTTTTCATTCCAATCCCAAAGAAAGCCAATGCCAAAGAATGTTCACACTACTGCACAGTTGCACTCATTTCACATGCTAGTAAAGTAATGCTCAAAATTCTCCAAGCCAGACTTCAACAATACATGAACTGTGAACTTCCAGATGTTCAAGCTGGTTTTAGAAAAGGCAGAGGAACCAGAGATCAAATTGCCAACAACCCTTGGATCATATAAAAAGCAAGGGAGTTCCTGAAAAACATCTACTTCTGCTTTCTTGACTATGCCAAAGCCTTTGACTATGTGGATCACAACAAACTGTGGAAAATTCTTCAAGAGATGGGGATACCAGACCACCTGACCTGCCTTTTGAGAAACCTGTATGCAGGTCAGGAAGCAACAGTTAGAACTGGACATGGAAAAACAGACTGGTTCCAAATTGGGAAAGGAGAACGTCAGGGCTGTATATTGTCACCCTGCTTATTTAACTTATATGCAGAGTACCAGATGAGAAATGCTGGGCTGGATGAAGCACAAGCTGGAATCAAGACTGCTGGGAGAAATATCAATAGCCTCAGATATGCAGATGACACCACCCTTATGGCAGAAAGTGAAGAAGAACTAAAGAGTCTCTTGATGAAAGTGAAAGAGGAGAGTGAAAAAGTTGGCCTAAAGCTCAACATTCAGAAAACCGAGATCATGGCATTCGGTCCCATCACTTCATGGCAAATAGATGTGGAAACAGTGGAAACAGTGACAGACTTTATTTGGAGGGTGGGGTGGTGGAGGGGGAGGGCTCCAAGATCACTGCAGATGGTGATTGCAGCCATGAAATTAAAAGACGCTTATTCCTTGGAAGAAAAGCTATGACCAACCTAGACAGCATATTAAAAAGCAGAGACATTACTTTGCCAACAAAGGTCCATCTAGTCAAAGCTATGGTTTTTCCAGTAGTCATGTATGGATATGCTGAGCACAGAAGAATTGATGCTTTTGAACTGTGGTGTTGGAGAAGATTCTTGAGAGTCCCATGGACCGCAAGATCAAACCAGTCAATCCTAAAAGGAAATCAGTCCTGAACATTGAAAAAACTGATGCAGAAGCTGAAACTCCAATTCTTTGGCCATCTGATGCAAAGAACTGACTCATTTGAAAAGTCCTTGATGCTGGGAAAGGTTGAAGGTGGGAGGAGAAGGAGAAGACAGAGGATGAGATGGTTGGATGGCTTCACTGACTCAATGGACATGAGTTTGGGTAGGCTCCAGGAGTTGGTGATGGACATGGAAGCCTGGCATGCTGCAGTCTATGGGGTCACAAAGAGTTGGACACAACTGAGCAACTGAACTGAACTGGACTGATACATATATATATAAAGAGTATTTGCTTTTGTGAGTGAGCAGATGGAGTTCTTCCTTGTGATCTGCAGTTTGTAGATGACATGAGCATGGGAGGCCTGTAGGTCAAGACCACCATGTCCCCTGTGCTGAAAGTGGTGAAAACAAAATTCTCAAGATCTTCTCTGGAAAAGAAGGTATTGCTCCCCATTGTTCTAAAGGAGGAAGACTGGAAGGTGTGTCTGGTCTTACAAATGGCTACAAGAGTTTCCAACAATTCTCTCCCCTCCTCCTTACCTCTCTATCTCTCTCTGTCTCTTCCCATATCTTATCTCTGCCCTGGATAAAGTAGGCAGCTTTCTCCAAAGATTAAGAGAAACAGGAACAATCACCAGAAACAATGAACTTGCATCCTGCCAACTTCCCAGGGAAAGCCATCTTCTTGTCTTGGTCCTGGTTTGTGTTCCGCATAGAGCCTCTTGCGGCTTGGGTCACGTGCTTCCCTGCATTTACTGCTGAGTCCTCAGTTTTCTAAATAATTCACCCCTCTCCTTCCATTCCCACCCCATCCCTTGTGTTCGCTGTTCTCTCAATAGTTAGGATAACTATTGATTGGTCCTCTAATTTCCTTTCCTCTTCCCTTTCTTTATTTCTTCCTTTTTTTTCCTTCTGTTTTCTATCCCAGTGTCTTTTTTACTTTGGGGAAGTTTTCTCAACTTCATTTTTCTTACCTTCTATTTAATTTTTTAGGGATGCCATCTTTGTTTTAATACCCAGGAGTCTCTTTCTTGTTCTCTGAATGATACTTTTTTTTTTTTTAAGTTTTCTCTTTTTTATAAGAACTTTGTCTCTCATCCTCTCCAAGTATATTAACTGACAGTGATTGGTTTGTTTCTTTGCTTGTTTTCATGTTTCCTTCTGCTCTTTTTCCAAGTTGCCTTTATTTGGGATCACTCCTGCGTCTTAAAGACTGTCCTCAGATGCCTGGCCATCCCTGGCTCTCTGTTTATATTTGGGTATAAAACACTCAAATGCCTCTTAAAGGTTGTGAATGTTGCTGGACTTACAAATAGGGCGACTGTGATGGTTAATTTTATATGTCAATTGGCTGGGCCATAGGGTGCCCCAATATTTGGTCAGTTATTATTCTGTGTATTTCTTAATGGTGTCTTGGCATGTGATTAACATTTAAATGGATAAAATGAGTAAAGCAGACTGCCCTCCCTCATGTGGGTGGGCATCACTGACTCAGTTGAAGGCCTGCTTAGAACAAAAAGCTGACCTTACTCAGAATAAGGAGATTTCTGCTGCCTGACTACTTGCAAGGGGGTACATTGTTTTCTTCGAACTTCAGGGAGTCTTCAGCCTCAAACTGAAACATTACTTCTTCCTTTAAAAGTGTTTCAACCAGTTTCCAATCATCAGAGTCTAACCGAAGCCCCACCCAGCACCTCTACTTCCGGGTTGCTTCTGCCTCAAATTTCTGAGACTTCCTGGGGTCCTGCCGTGGCAATTGGCTTGTTGCTGATTGGCTGCCACCGTACCACCCCTGGCAGGTACTTAGAATTCAGGGTTCTCTATAGTCTGAGTCATTTACACCTTGTCCATTCACTGTTCAGTTTCCAAAATTAGTTAGAATCATTTACTGTTATCTCCTCTCTTCTTTCTATTTGGTTTTACGCTTTAAATTTTTTTCTTTACTATTATTTTAGTGGGGTTTTGAAAAAAAGCAGAGATGAAAACATGTATTAATCTTCTACATTTAAGCAGAATTTACAGGGTTATACCAACCTAGGTAGCATATTAAAAAGCAGAGACATTATTTTGCCAACAAAAGTCCATCTAGTCAAGGCTATGGTTTTTCCAGTGGTCATGTATGGATGTGAGAGTTGGACTGTGAAGAAGGCCAAGCACCAAAGAATTGATGCTTTTGAACTGTGGTGTTGGAGAAGACTCTTGAGAGTCCCTTGGACTGCAAGGAGATCCAACCAGTCCATTCTGAAGGAGATCAGCCCTGGGATTTCTTTGGAAGGAATGATGCTAAAGCTAACTCCAGTACTTTGGCCACCTCATGCGAAGAGTTTACTCATTGGAAAAGACTCTGATGCTGGGAGGGATTGGGGGCAAGAGGAGAAGGGGACGACGGAGGATGAGATGGCTGGATGGCATCACTGTCTCGATGGACGTGAGTCTGAGTGAACTCCGGGAATTGGTGATGGACAGGGAGGCCTGGCGTGCTGCGATTCATGGGGTCGCAAAGAGACAGACACAACTGAGCGACTGAGCTGAACTGAACTGAACTGAATCACATACAGACGATTGTCCATGCACTGCTAATGAGTATGGGATTTCTTTTGGGGAGGATGAAATATTCTCAGATTGATTGTGGTTATGGTTGCACAACTCTGTAAATATACTAAAAACCACTAAATTTTATACTGCAAACAAGTGAATTGTATGGTATTTAAATTATATATCTATAAAGTCATTACAGTAAAAAAAAAAAAACAACAAACAAACCAAGAAGGAAAGACTTCCTGTGTAGCTAAAGTCCTCAGTAATAACAAGAAGCAAAGCTGCATACACCACGTTCAAACATGGATCATGGACGAGTGAACAGATTAGTGGATCTATAATAAAAGAAAGTGTAACGCAAAACCTTTTCTAAAATCCATTGTAATTCCTAAGAAAAGCACAATAAGGCATCTCTATATTTTGTGACTGTAATACAAGACAAAAACTTGGGTTTGAAAATATGAACTCGAACAATAAATGAAATCAGGTGATTCAACAATAAATTCAATCCATCGATTTAAAAGATATAAAACTGAGGGTGCTTGAGTGGGTTCACTTTAGCTGCCTGTGTCCTAAACAGCTGTCAAAATAGCATTTGGGGGTGGGTACTTTTTCTGATAAATGTTATTGAATGATATTTTCAGCTCTTTCTGTATACGCCAGCGGTTAGGTTTGTGGGGGGAAGCATCTTGTAATCTGAGGACATGTCAAAACCAGAAGGCAAGTTCATTTCATATTTCTGCATCAGTTAAACTGTTGCCAGGAAGTAGATGAGCGTCCAGGAAAATTTCAATCAGGTACCAGAAACCTACAGGGATAGCTTTGTGTTTCAGTAACCATTTTGTGGATACAATGAGGGGAAATGGCCACACAGAAGAATAACATCTGGAGTGGTCCGAATGCACGACTCTAGACCTGGTCAGTTTAAATGCCACCAGATGGATGATAGTATCATTTTAAAATACGTTTCTACTGAAGTGCCAAATGGGGTTGGACACAGTATTATTCTACGTGGCATGGAACATTTGCTCTCCTAACATCCTGGAAAGTGATATTTACTTTTTGGTTTGTGTTTTTATGACTGGCTGATACTATGTTCTTTGTGGGCCAAAACCTCATCTCCCAAGAAACAAAACAGGATCCCCCAAACCCAGCATTAAACAGGCCAGCTGGCCCTGAGTCTAGTGGAAATGAACTGAGAGACTCACGTGACCTGGCTTCCAGCCGGTGGCACATTCACCACAGATGTGAGCTTACTGTGGTCATAAGGTCTCTGACCTTGAGTCTCCTCCTTTGTTAAACATGTGGAATCCAGGGTAAGGTCAAAGAGCCATAGAATAAGGTCTGCACATGTGATCTGTCAACAACACAGTGTTAGAAGTTATCATTTTAGGTGGACAGGAATATGGTATGTAGGAGAAAAAAAGAGGGGGCGAGAAACAGCAGGACCTGCCCAATAAAAAAAAAAATCTCACCTCTAATCCAAACCATTTTAAGGTAAAAGGGATACTTGGACATATTTCTTGGGAAAATTCTTGATGCCTGGTTGCTTTTAAACGTCTATTGGCCCTGATTCTCTCACACCATTTCAGACACACACATACAGAGGTCCCCCAAATGCAGGGGCCTCGTGTTGTTGTTCAGCTGCCAAGTCTTATCCAACTCATTGCGACCCCATGGACCGCAGCACACCAGGCTTCCCTGTCCATCACCAGCTCCCGGAGTCTGCCCAAGTTCATGTCCATTGAATCGGTGATGCCATCCAACTATCTCATCCTCTGTCACCCCCTTTTCCTCCTGCCCTCAATCTTTCCCAGCATCAGAGTCTTTTCAAATGAGTCAGCTCTTCGCATCAGGTGGCCAAAGTATTGGAGCTTCAGCTTCAGCATCAGTCCCTCCAATGAGTATTCATGGTTGATTTCCTTTAAGATGACTGGTTTGATCTCCTTGCTGAGAGAAGGCTCTCAAGAGTCTTCTTTAAAAGATGGTAATGATGACCCTATAGGCAAGACAGCAAAAGAGACTCAGATGTAAAAAACAGACTTTTGGACTCCATGGGAGAAGGCAAGGGTGGGATGATTTGAGAGAATAGCATTGAAACATGTATATTACCATATGTGAAACAGATTACTAGTCCAGATTCGATGCATGAGACAGGGTGCTCAGGGCTGGTGCACGGGGATGACCCTGAGGGATGGGATAAGGAGGGAGGTGGGAGGGGGGTTCAGGATGGGGAACACATGTACACCCATGGCTGATTCATGTCAATGTATGGCAGAAACCACCACAATACTGTAAAGTAATTAGCCTCCAATTAAAATAAATTTTTTAAGACAGTCTTCTTTAGCACCACAATTTGAAGTTTGCCAGATAGTCCACACAAAAACCCTAATCTTTACAGATGTTTTGATGATGGCTGCAACAAGCAAATCAACTTACAGAAAATGCTGTAGGATATAATTTTGTTTACCCAGTTCTGAACAGCCTGACACTACCCACACTGTATATCCTCTGAGGAACTAAGGGGATTCTTGTTTGCTGAGAGTTTAGGTACCTCAGTCATGTGAGAAAGGGCTGCTTGAGTCAACAGTGGGTGTGGTGGGCAGGAGGGAGCTTCCCAAGCCTAGGGCTCATGGCTACTGAGTTTTGGATTAGGCTCAAGGTGACTGATTTTGAAGTCTGCAGAGACACAGAAAATGTTTGCTGTATTGATTATAATCATGGTCAACCAAGACCTATATTTATTTTGTATTTAATAACTAAAACCTAATACCTCCAACAGTAGGGGAACTGTTTCATTGATCGAACTGGCCCCTTGATAATATCCATTAGGAAACAGGAGAAATAATGGCATTGTTATATTCTGTATTTGGTGCAGGAGTCATGGATGAGTCAGTCAAACTGTAGATGGTTCATGGAATACAGGTGATCAGGGGGACCCCCAAAGGCCCCTTGATTTAAAGCATCAGTGCCCTCCTGGGAGAATCAGGCAGCCTGAGTACAACGTTGGTGCAGGGGGGATGGGAGAGAAGGAGATCAGAAGAAGGTGACAAAATCGCATCATAAAATATTAGTAACAACATTGGAGATATTAATAATTGCCTATTGATAAATAATGTCATAATAATATTAATAACATATACTGAATAGAAGGTGACTTAGTGGCTAAGACTCCACACTCCCAGTGCAGGGAGCCTGGGTTCAATCCCTGGTCGGGGAACAAGATCCCATATGCTGCAACTGAGACCCAGAGCAGCCAAATAAATAAACGTGTGTGTGTTCTTAAAAGAGTTTAGAAAGGAATTACATTTTAAAAAATTAAAGATAACAAACAAGGACACTGGATACTGACGCTGCTCCTTCACCATCAAAGCTCAGTCTCCCACTGCCTGCTTTGCCACCTTCCCACGATTGCTACCTTTGACTTGAATAAGACTTCTACGAGATAAAAATGTCAGAAACAGGGACACGGGATTTCTCACCCGGTGTTATTTGGGAGTTTCCTTTAACCCTCTTTGGAATATTATAGGACTGTCTAGAAAAAGACCGTGTGGACTCACATCCCATCTTCCTCATTTCCACTCATTATTCAGATACTCAAGAGCAAGTCACTTAACTCACTCAAGCTTCATTTTCTTCATCTATAAAGAGGAGTCTGCACATTATAATGCTCATCTTAGAGGAGGGTGTGTGTGTGTACATTAAATGACATATAACCCATTAGGCAAGTACTCGGTACATGTTCAGAGAAGGCAATGGCAACCCACTCCAGTACTTTTGCCTGGAAAATCCCATGGACGGAAGAGCCTGGTAGGCTGCAGTCCATGGGGTCGCTAGAGTCTGACACGACTGAGCAACTTCACTTTCACTTTTCACTTTCATGCATTGGAGAAGGAAACGGCAACCCACTCCAGTGTTGTTGCCTGGAGAATCCCAGGGATGGGGAAGCCTGGTGGGCTGCTGTCTATGGGGTCGCACAGAGTCAGACATGACTGAAGCGACTTAGCAGCAGCAGCAGCAGTACATGTTAAGAGCTATTTTTTTTTTTTTTGAGTTATTATTGTTCTTGCCTTTACTAATGGGCTTTGTATTAAGGGATTATTTTTTTCAGGAAAAAAAATTAGAGTGTTCAGGGACAGTTATGGTTTTCAAATTTAAAGACAAGTATCTTATTTGAGGGCTTATTAGCCTATTTTCTGTGAGTATGGTTTCAGTGTGTCTGCCCTCTGATGCCCTCTTGCAACACCTACCATCTTACTTGGGTTTCTCTTACCTTGGGTGTGGGGTATCTCTTCATGGCTGCTCCAGCAAAGCGCAGCCACTGCTCCTTACTTTGTCTGATTCAATGAAACTAAGCCATGGCCATGGGGCAACCCAAGACGGGCAGGTCATGGTGGAGAAATCTGACAGAATGTGGTCCACTGAAGAAGGGAATGGCAAACAACTTCAGTATCCTTGCCTTGAGAACCCCATGAACAGTGTGAAAAGGCAAAATGATAGGATACTGAAAGAGGAACTCCCCAGATCAGTAGGTGCCCAATATGCTACTGGACATCAGTGGAGAAATAACTCCAGAAAGAATGAAGGGATGGAGCCAAAGCAAAAACAATACCCAGCTGTGGATGTGACTGGTGATAGAAGCAAGGTCAATGCTGTAAAGAGCAATAATGCATAGGAACCTGGAATGTCAGGTCCATGCATCAAGGCAAATTGGAAGTGGTCAAACAAGAAATGGCAAGAGTGAATGTCGACATTCTAGGAATCAGTGAACTAAAATGGACTGGGATGGGTGAATTTAACTCAGATGACCATTATATCTACTACTGCGGGCAGGAATCCCTCAGAAGAAATGGAGTAGCCATCATGGTCAACAAAAGAGTCCAAAATGCAGTACTTGGATGCAATTTCAAAAGCAACAGAATGATCTCTGTTCGTTTCCAAGGCAAACCATTCAATATCACAGTAATCCAAGTCTATGCCCCAACCAGTAATGCTGAAGAAGCTGAAGTCGAACGGTTCTATGAAGACCTACAAGACCTTTTAGAACTAACACCCAAAAAAGATGTCCTTTTCATTATAGGGGACTGGAATGCAAAAGTAGGAAGTCAAGAAACACCTGGAGTAACAGGCAAATTTGGCCTTGGAATACGGAATGAAGCAGGGCGAAGACTAATAGAGTTTTGCCAAGAAAATGCACTGGTCATAGCACACACCCTCTTCCAACAACACAAGAGAAGACTCTACACATGGGCATCACCAGATGGTCAACACTGAAGTCAGATTGATAATATTCTTTGCAGCCAAAGGTGGAGAAGCTCTATACAGTCAGCAAAAACAAGACCAGGAGCTGACTGTGGCTCAGATCATGAACTCCTTATTACCAAATTCAGGCTTAAATTGAAGAAAGTGGGGAAAAGCACTAGACCATTCAGGTATGACCTAAGTCAAATCCCTGATGATTATACAGTGGAAGTGAGAAATAGATTTAAGGGCCTAGATCTGATAGACAGAGTGCCTGATGAACTATGGAATGAGGTTCCTGACATTGTACAGGAGACAGGGATCAAGACCATCCCCATGGAAAAGAAATGCAAAAAAGCAAAATGGCTGTCTGGGGAGGCCTTACAAATAGTTGTGAAAAGAAGAGAAGCGAAAAGGAAAGATATAAGCATCTGAATGCAGAGTTCCAAAGAATGGAAAGAAGAGATAAGAAAGCCTTCCTCAGTGATCAATGCAAAGAAGTAGAGGAAAACAACAGAATGGGAAAGACTAGAGATCTCTTCAAGAAAATTAGAGACACTAAGGGAACATTTCATGCAAAGATGGGCTCGATAAAGGACAGAAATGGTATGGACCTAACAGAAGCAGAAGATATTAAGAATAGATGGCAAGAATACACAGAAGAACTGTACAAAAAAGATCTTCACGTCCCAGATAATCACGATGGTGTGATCACTGATCTAGAGCCAGACATCCTGGAATGTGAAGTCAAGTAGGCCTTAGAAAGCATCACAACGAACAAAGCCAGTGGAGGTGATGGAATGCCAGTGGAGGTGATGGAATTCCAGTTGAGCTATTTCAAATCCTAAAAGATGATGCTGTGAAAGTGCTGCACTCAATATGCCAGCAAATTTGGAAAACTCAGCAGTGTCCACAGGACTGGAAAAGGTCAGTCTTCATTCCAATCCCAAAGAAAGGCAATGCCAAAGAATGCTCAAACTACCGCACAGTTGCACTCATCTCACACGCTAGTAAAGTAATGCTCAAAATTCTCCAAGCCAGACTTCAACAATACATGAACTGTGAACTTCCTGATGTCCAAGCTGGTTTTAGAAAAGGCAGAGGAACCAGAGATCAAATTGCCAACATCCACTGGATCATGGAAAAAGCAAGAGAGTTCCAGAAAAACATCTATTTCTGCTTTACTGACTATGCCAAAGCCTTTGACTGTGTGGATCACAACAAACTGTGGAAAATTCTGAAAGAGATGGGAATCCCAGACCACCTGATCTGCCTCTTGAGAAATTTGTATGTGGGTCAGGAAGCAATAGTTAGAACTGGACATGGCACAACAGACTGGTTCCAAATAGGAAAAGGAGTACGTCAAGGCTGTTTATTGTCACCCTGCTTATTTAACTTATATGCAGAGTACATCATGAGAAACGCTGGACTGGGAGAAACACAAGCTGGAATCAAGATTGCTGGGAGAAATATCAATCACCTCAGATATGCAGATGACACCACCCTTATGGCAGAAAGTAAAGAGGAACTCAAAAGCCTCTTGATGAAGGTGAAAGTGGAGAGTGAAAAAGTTTGCTTAAAGCTCAACATTCAGAAAACGAAGATCATGGCATCCGGTCCCATCACTTCATGGGAAATAGATGGGGAAACAGTGGAAAGAGTGTCAGACTTTATTTTTTTGGGCTCCAAAATCACTGCAGATGGTGACTGCAGCCACGAAATTAAAAGACGCTTACTCCTTGGAAGGAAAGTTATGACCAACCTAGATAGCATATTCAAAAGCAGAGACATTACTTTGCCAACAAAGGTTCGTCTAGTCAAGGCTATGGTTTTTCCTGCGGTCATGTATGGATGTGAGAGTTGGACTGTGAAGAAGGCTGAGTGCCGAAGAATTGATGCTTTTGAACTGTGGTGTTGGAGAAGACTCTTGAGAGTCCCTTGGACTGCAAGGAGATCCAACCAGTCCATTCTGAAGGAGATCAGCCCTGGGATTTCTTTGGAAGGAATGATGCTGAAGCTGAAACTCCAATACTTTGGCCACCTCATGCGAAGAGTTGACTCATTGGAAAAGACTCTGATGCTGGGAGGGATTGGGGGCAGGAGGAGAAGGGGACGACGGAGGATGAGATGGCTGGATGGCATCACTGACTCGATGGACATGAGTCTGAGTGAACTCTGGGAGTTGGTGATGGACAGGGAGGCCTGGCGTGCTGTGATTCATGGGGTCGCAAAGAGTCGGACATGACTGAGCGACTGGACTGAACTGAACTAGCCTATTTAGAGCTTCACTGGTGCTTCAGATGGTAAAGAATCTGCCTGCAATACTGGAAACTCAGGTTCGATCCTTGAGTCAGGAAGATCCCCTGGAGGAGGACATGGCAACCCACCCAGTATTTTTGTGTGAGAATCCCATGGACAGAGGAGTCTGGTGGGCTACAGTCCATGGGGTTGAAAAGAGTTGGACATGACTGAGACAGACTAATACTTTCACTTTCATCCTGTTTAAAAAGGCGGGTAATTCAACATGAGCTTTGTCAAGAGAGCTCTGTATATCACACAATCAGCTTCTTGTTCACTGCTGCTCTTCAGTAAAAGTACACAAAGTCCTTAGAGACCTGATAATAAGTAAGAATTTTCACCAGCTTCTTCCTAAAGCTCCTTTTAATGACTGACTCAATATTTGGGTGGTCTTTCAACTGGCTGCTTTTGTTGTTTTTAAATCTTCTCTAGTTCTCAGTCTGGAATAAATGGGGAAATTTCTAAATCAGAACATTCGTTACACCAGTGTCCTTTCCTATTCTGATTTCAATAGTGAGATGTTATTATTCTAGACAAACCTTCTAGAAACTGAATACTGTTTCAAAATCTGCTTATTTATATTTTTCCTGGAACTTTCTGCAGCACGCTGCGTTCCGTAGGAAACATCTGTCTTCAGGGTTTTTATCACCGAGAGGCAGTTTAGCACAGGGCATGGCGGACCTGGGTGCAGGCAGATAACTCCCCCGCAGGGAGCAGCCCGCACACGTCCAGGGGCATCCACAGCTGTACCTTCTAGGGAGCACTGGTGCTCATGGGCTGAGAACACACCAGGGTGTGGTCCAAGAGGAAATGACCCCAGAGACTCCAAAAAAGTGTCTCTTAGTGATAAGAGACCAGCCTGTTGCTAGGAAGGAGTCCTCAGTACTTCCACGATGTGGTGACATTGGGTACTCTTCTTAAAATGAGCTTGGGTCCTTTGAGGGATGTGTGCTTTGGAAAATTCTGACTAATCAGACTACTGACTTTCCACTGAGATCTCTCATTTTGATGGGACTCCTGTGTAAGAAATATGATTAAAATCTTTTCTTGTTCTGGGCTTTGTTTGCTTAGACCTGACCTTCACGTATTGGACTAACAAATGAAATCCACAATTTTTTAAGACCTGTAGTACCTTACAGAGGCCAAGGATTTAAGAGGAAAGGAAGAGTACAAAGACTGCTTCTGCTGCTGCTGCAAGTCTCTTCAGTCGTGTCCGACTCTGCGCGACCCCATAGACGGCAGCCCACCAGGCTCCCCCGTCCCTGGGATTCTCCAGGCAAGAACACTGGAGTGGGTTGCCATTTCCTTCTCCAGTGCCTGAAAGTGAAAAGTGAAAGTGAAGTCACTCAGTCATGTCCAACTCTTCGAGACCCCATGGACTGCAGCCTACCAGGCTCCTCTGTCCATGGGATTTTTCAGGCAAGAGTACTGGAGTGGGGTGCCCTTGCCTTCTCTGTATTCAGAAGGCAAACCTTCCCAGATGGAGACCAATACTCATCAGACATTTTTTTACATCTATAGATGTTGTTAGTTTTTAATTGAATTGACTGATTAAAATTTCCCACTGTGATTGCCGTACATCCCTGATAATCTGGAGCAGTATTTGATAAAATAAAAAAATTAAATGAGCCTCTGCAGTTCTTTTTTTTTTTTTTGGACACACCACTGGTACACGGGATCTTAGTCCCCTGAGTAGAACCCACAGTGCCTGGAGCGGAAGCACAGAGTCTAAACCAATGAACCGCCAGGGAAGTCCTCGAGCCTCTTCACTTCTAAAATGCTGTTACCAGCAGTGGCCTTTTGGAGCTGGCCCCACCACCGTCTCTTCCCCAAGCCACATTCTATGCATCCTATCAGAAGCTTGAAATCAACCTTGGCGGAAGTAGTTCTGCCATGGATATACACATGATGCTGCAAATCAAGGCTTGCTCTTTCCCCAGACTGCCGGCTGTTAATGTTTCCAGGCACATCCCTGGTTGTAGGCCTCCTCTGTAAAGCTGAGGCCACGGGAAGCATGTCAACCACAGTGAGGCTGTGGAAACAGCTGAAACAAAGTTGTGTAAGATGTCAAGGATCACTTAGGATGTGGGAATCACCCTCTGCAATACCCAAGCTGCCTACTGAGCAACAACCACCAGAATGAGGGTTGGGTTATTTCTTCCCATTCTATGTATGTGTGTATAAGGTGGTTTTTTTTGTTTTTTTTTTTTTTTAAGCCTAAGGCTTGTCTTTTTTTTTTTTTAATACAGAGAATCTGGCTAGTATTTTATTTATTTACTTATTTATTTGGCTGCATCAGGTCTCAGCTGTGGCACCTGGGATCTTTCCTTGCTGTGCTCATATTCTCTAGTTGCAGCCCACAGGCCCAGAGCATGCAGGATTAATTAGTTGTCACACATGGGCTTAGTTGCTCCATGACATGTGGATCTTAGTTCCCTGACCAAGGATTAAACCCACCTCCTGTGCATTGCAGGGCAGATTCTTAACCACTGGACCACTGGAGAAGTCCCAATCCTTGTCCTTTTATAGTTTTTCTTATTTGATTTCACATCTTGAATTTAGCTCATTTTTCAAGATACTTCAGTATTTTATTTGGCTTGTTATTCTGTGAGGCAACTTGTTAATCAGCCTAAGTTGAAGCATTTGGTACCTATAAAACCCAGTGT
The DNA here is from genome assembly GCF_032452875.1 of Bos javanicus. NCBI lineage: Eukaryota > Metazoa > Chordata > Mammalia > Artiodactyla > Bovidae > Bos > Bos javanicus. The sequence continues at coordinate 91,306,028 of NC_083876.1, forward strand.
AAACAAACAAGATTGCTAATATTCATGCAAATTTGACAGAGTCACTTCTGAATCCCTGACACTCGTATTGAAGAGGACAGTGCCTTGGTTTGGGTTTTCCTGATGCAAAGATTTGAGGGCAAATAGTTTAAAAGATGACCTAAGGATGCCCCATGGGGTCACAAAGCATTGGACATGATTGAGAGACTGAGCAACAGCAAGGACGCCAGAGCATGGAAGGCGGAGGGAACGCCATGAAGAGGGCTTCCTGAGCTGCTCGCCGATGTGGACGCAGCCCTGCTGGAGACTCGGAGCAGCTCTGGAGAAGGGACTCGCTGTCCCTCTGAAGAAGGGCACCCTGGCACACCCCTGACTCCCTTCCTCGGGCTGGAGGATTGCCTCTGGGCTGTAACTCTCCCGTACTTCCAGGCTGTGAGGCAACTCCACACACAGTTTCTGAGAAAGCCTGATGCACAGAAACAGGGGACTCAGCCTGCAGGTGAAGTGAACCAGAGTCCACCTGCACAGAAATTCCACTCCCCCCACCCCACCCCCACCACAGCTATAGGCAGAGCTGGGCAGAAGGGTTGTGGCACAGCGTACCAGCAGTGTCTGCTGCTGATGGGATTGAAGGAGGCTTTCGTGAATTCAATAAATCTTAATTAAGTCATTTATTCATTGATTGGTGATGGTTTAGTCACTCAGTTCTGTCCAATTCTCTGTGACCCCATGGACTGTAGCCTGCCAGGCTCCTCTGTCCATGGGATTTCCCAGGCAAGAATACTGGAGTGGGTTGCCATTTCTTTTTCCAGGGCTTTCTTTCCCGACCCAGGAATCGAACCCAGGCCTCCTGCATTGCAGTTGTATTAATTGATTAGATCATCAAATATTTACTCAGCACCTACTATCTCCAGGCACAGTTTTAAGGACTACAGATGCAACAGGAAATAAAATAAGTCCCTTCCCTTGGTAAGCTTAGCAATCTAGTGAAGGAAGACAGACTTTTTTTGTAAGTAATAATATAACATATTATATCAGTCAGTGATTTGTGCTAGGAAAAGCAATTTTTAATTTAAAAAAAGCAAAGGATTCAGAAGTGATGGACTTGGGGGAGGGGCAGGGAGTGTCATTTTAGAAAGGGTGGTCAGGGAGGGCTCTTGAATAAGGGACATTTGAGCAGAATCTTGCATGAGATGAGAGAGGGGCATGCAGGCACAGTGGGGAGGAAGATGGCTTTCCAGGCAGAAGGAACAGTTGGCACAGATACCTGGAGTCAGGACCAAACCTGGTGTGTTAAAGAACTAGGGACCATTAAGTACAGGATTCAGGGCCAAACAAAAGAGAGATGCTCCCTGCCCATATGGAGCCTAGAGTCTATTGGGGGAAAGTGAAACTCACTCAGTCCTGTCCACCTCTTTGTGACCCCCATGGACTATACAGTCCGTGGAATTCTCCAGGCCAGAATATTGAAGTGGGTAGCTGTTTCCTTCTCTGGGGGATCTTCCCAACCCAGGGATCGAACCCAAGTCTCCCACATTGCAGGTGAATTTTTTACCAGCTAAGCCATATTGGGGGAGGCTGCCATTAACTTAAGAACAATGACACAGATGAAAGCAAATTTATACATTGTGGTCAAGGCATAATCAGACTTGTGTTTTTGAATGATTACTCTGGCTACTGAAAGGAGGTCTGAAGGGAGTCAGAACATGGAGTCCATCTACCATTTGATACTGTTCATGGTATTTGTGTTTGCTTCTCACTATCAATATTATCTGGACTAACTCTGGGTGTTTAGTGAAATTCATGACAATCTGCTTCATAGTATGCTTTCTAGAAACATGTTGGTTTGTAAAATTTGAAACCACCTGTATCCTATCATCCAGCCCTGCACAGAGAAACTAAAAGGAATCTGAGCTTAAACTCAAAAGATAGTAATGATTTCCAATGCCATGCCAAAGAGTAACTAAAGATTCAAGATCCAGAATGATACAGTGAAAAGAATGTACTCTTGGATTTAAACCCACCTAGATTTCAATTCCAGGTCTAATCATTACTATGCAGATTTAAACAAACTGTTGTACCCTCTAAGCCTCATGGATAAAAGAGAGATAATAATGCCTACTCTGGAACATTATGGGCATTAAATCAGATCATGTGTATAAAACATCTGATTGACAATAGAATCTGGAAATGGATTATTATTTTATTATTATTGTATTGATGGAAGCATTGCGATTTGTATACTTTTTTAAATCTAAACCAAAAAAAAAAAAGTATTAACATAGCACACACAGAATTGAAGTTTAGCAAACAAATAAACTAAAAGGAGCCTGTAAGTAGATCTGACACACCAGTTTAGTCCAATTAGCCTAAGACACATATTTACTATTCATGGGAAACCGCTGGTGGGTAGTGAGGAAGGGCTAACAGTAGGAAGTAAAAGTCAATAGCATGTTTATGACTTCTGGAAAAGCGTTTTTTCCAGATCTCTTGTTTGAGGACAGGTCGACTGACGATGAAACCCAGATGTTGAAGCCCCAGACCTAGGAGTAAGATTCTACAAGGTCCAGTCCCCAAAAGGGAAATAAATGCCTTTTGATGATCCAGCAAGAAATTCTTGTTAGCACAGGAACACATGCCTGCCATCTGTCAAGGGAGGCTGTCATCACGTTCCTGCCTCCCACACAGCGAGCAGGGCCATAATCATCTTTTACTGGCCAGCCGAGATCACAGGAGTAAGCATGCCCTCTTAGCCCCAGGACTGGCACCACCCTGCAAGGTAAGGAATTCACAGGGGTGTCTGGATCTCCTTCAGGTTGGCCAGTTTGTGGTAGCTACAAGGAACTACTTCCAACCCAGAGATGGAGGTCAGTCCTGGGCGGAAGCCCCCACAGCAATGAAGGAAGCTGGGTACCATATGCACCTACTTCTCTGTCTCTTGGGCATTGCTTAATCACATTTAGATCAGACCATAAGCAATGACTATAGATCCAAAAGGGACATGAAAACTGTGTGTTTTCAGTTTCAATACTCTGAAAAGAGTATTGAGAGCAAAAGTTTATAGTTGTTTGATCAGGAACAGCAGCAAAACATTACATTCAGATGTACTGGTCAGCACATTTCAGACCTTGGAGTCTTTCAACAGGCCCCCTGCCCTGCTCATCATCACTGGCCACAACAGCAATGCACACATGGATGGTGTGTGTAGGCACATGTGCATACGATGCTCTGCGGCTTACAACTCACTCTGACATACATTTCATTGTAATCCTTATATCAACTCATGAGCAAAGTTGTTATTGTCCTCATTTTAGGGTTGGAGTCATTGAGCCTCAGAAAACAATTAATTGGTTTTCCCCTAGGACCCATATGAAATAAATCTTGGGTCAGGCATTTGAACCTTGGGCTTCTAACAACAAGTTTTCTTTTTGTGGCTATACATTCCACAGAGTTGCAGATCCCAAATTTCCCATCACAGCCCCACGGTGGTATTGCAGCTACTTCACTGTCTGGAACATTGGATCTATAGTCATTGCTTACAGTCTAGTCTAAGTGTGATTAAGTACGATGCCCAAGAAACAGTGAAGGAGGTGTGTGTGGTACCCAGCTTTCCTTGGGGTTGGGGAGGGGGACAAAGTGCATTTTACATGAGGCCACATCAGAGAGTAAACCAGAGAATCCGTTCAAACAAGCCAAGCGGTCATCAATCCACAATTCAAATTTGCCAGATCTAAGGAATTGTGTTCTGAAAGTGGGATCCCAGCCAAACCAATAATTCTTCAAAAGCCAAGGTGATCCGGGGCAACTGGGTTCTGTGAGAGAGGAGTCTTTTTCCTCTTTCAGGAAAGCACCATGTGGATTGAGCAAGATTATTTTATAATCTCTTTGAATCTATTAATGTATTTGAAGCAAACATCAAAACTGGATTGGATACTCTGGTCTTCAGCTTTGGTTATGCACTTCTTTGGAGCCGTGATTTTTTAAACATGGAATCTTTTTCAAAGATTTGGAAAGAAGCTTTTACTTCCATTTTGTAAACTCTAAAATTCTCATAACCTGTTTTATTAGTTAACGGGAAGTATGTGATGTGGAAACTCTGTCTTTAAATTTGAGGAATATGTGGGACTTCTTTGGGGGTCCAGTGGTTAAGAATTCACCTTGCAATGCAGGAGGTGCAGGTTAGATCCCTGGTTGGGGAACGAAGATCCCACATGCCACAGGGCAACTAAGCCTGCACAATGCAACTAGAGAAGAAACCGGAGTGCCACAATGGAGAGCTCGTGAGCTGCAGCGAAGACCCAGCAGAGGCAAAAAACAAAAAAAGACACAGATTGTTAGATTGAAAATAGCAAGACCTAACTACAGTGCTGTCTATGAGAAAAGCACTTTAAATGTAAAAAAAAAAAAAAAACCTGCCAATGCAGGGGACACTGGTTTGATTCCTGGTCTGGTAAGTTCCCACATACCCAGGAGCAACTGAACCCATGTGCCACAGGTGGCTCACTGGTAAAGAATCCGCCTGCTAATGCAGGAGATGTAAGAGATACCGGTGCAATCCCTGGGTCAGGAGGCTCCCCTGGAGAAGCAAATAGCAACCCTTTCCAATATTCTTGCCTGGGAAATCTCTTGGACAGAGGAGCCTGGTGGGCTACAGCCCATGGGGTGACAAAGAGCCGGACGTGACTTAGCGACTCAACAGCTTAAAGGTGGAATTATACAGTATTAGTGACTGGTTTGTTTCACTTAGCATAGTGTTCTCCAGGTTGATCCTCGCTGTCTCATATGTCAGAATTCCTTCCTTCTTTCCTTTTAGATTTTCTTTCATTGACTTATAAATCATAGTTTTCGTCTACTGTGGGATTGTTGTTTAGTTGCCAACTGAACACTGTTTCAACTCCATGGTTTTCTACACTTGTTCTAATGTGAACTCATTGAAAGTTTTCTTGAAGTTCATTAGAAAACATACTAAGATATATTCATTTGTGCTCATGTACACATCATTGGGAGAGCTTGCTTTCTATAAAGAAAGATTTCTATTTATCCTGCCAAAATGTCCCATATTTGTACAATAAGTTCAGTGTTTCTAGCCTATATCTATTATAGGTGTTAGACAAATTAATGATGAAACTTCTAACAATCATAGCCTGCAATTTGTCATCTGATATTTATCTGAATGGGATGATTTTAGTATGGGTACATTTGAAGATGAAGAATAGACATTTTCTTTTGCTGCTTACAAAATTCAAAGATTAAGAAACAATTGAAAGTGTAATGGTAATAGGATAAAAGAAGCGTTATTTGAACTACAGTATTTTTTAAATGAAGAAGATTTTTCATCAGGTTATAAATTCTCTAAAGGCAGAAACGCCATTCATTCAACAGAGATTTCTTGAGAGCCATTTCATGCCAGACCCATTTAATTGCTTGGAGTAAAATAATTTAATTCTAGAACCATAACCTTAATTTGTATCTAAGTCTAATGGTTTGCTTTTTTTTTTTTTTTTTTTTTGACCTTATACCTCTTTCCTCAAAGGAAAGCTCACATAGAACTCCAATAAACCCAGTAGGTGTAAGTAAAACTGTGTCATTTGAGCAGGTACTATAGGATTCCAGAGCCCCAGGGTCCTTGTGCCCACTGCCTCCATCCCATGCGGAGGTCTCTAATAAGAGTACCCACAGTCACATCAAGGCTTTATAGTGCACAATTTGAAAACCATTGATCTACTTATCCCCTAGTTTACAGATAAGGAACTGAGAACTAAAGAGACAGAGGCCAAGAGATTCAGCTATCCAAGGCCAAACAGCAGATGAGTAATGAAATCACCTAGAACACAGTCTCTGATGACAGAGGCTCATGGGATCATAGATGTAGCAGATCCTGGGTCTAAAGGGTTTCCAACTTCAAACCTGGCCAAAAGGAATCCAAGTTATATATAAGAGAGCAAGAATTTTTTTAATTAAAAACAATGAGCTATTTTATATTTTGTATGGCATATCTGTTTACTCACTCTCATTTACAGATTTTTGTCATATTCATCAATTAGAATAGCTAATAAAAATGTGTTCAGTAAAGAGGTTTGTAAGAAATGAGTTTTAAAAAAACAAAGCTGGTATTTCATCTTGATATATGACTTGTTTGTAGTTAAATATAACATTTCTGTTTGGTTTCAGAGAAAATATACCAGATTTGTGGATTATAAGGATAGTTGGACATGTTTCCTATTTGGAGGTGAGTAAAGTTTTATCAGGCTGATCCTTAAGCTGAAACTCCAATATTTTGGCCACCTCATGAGACGAGTTGACTCATTGGAAAAGACTCTGATGCTGGGAGGGATTGGGGGCAGGAGGAGAAGGGGACGACAGAGGATGAGATGGCTGGATGCCATCACCGACTCAATGGACATGAGTTTGAGTGAACTCCAGGAGTTGGTGATGGACAGGGAGGCCTGGTGTGCTGCAATTCATGGGGTCGCAAGGAGTCAGACATGACTGAGCGACTGAACTGAACTGAACTGAAAGTTTTATCAAAATGTGAAAGTAATTTAAAAAAATTTTTGTATGATATAATTAGAAATTTACTTTAAAATCATTACCATCTACTGAAACTTGCTCTATGTAGTAAGCTTTTAGTAAAATTTATATTATGCAGGCACATGAGCTAGAATTGCAATTATATGTAATCGACTTTGCCAATGTAACTGAAATGCGTAGCCTTACTGTATAATTTACAAATCTGTACACAATTAGTTCTGTGTGATCTTTTTGATCTCTTTTTACAATGCTATACTACTCTAAGTTATGTGAAATCCAAATGCCTATTACTAAGGTCATTTGTAGCTTAGTACATGTCTCTGCCACCCTTAATAAATCCATCCCTTTGCCATTCTGGCTCTTGGTTCAACTGATTAAGCAATAGCTCTAGTTAAGAGAGCCAAACTGGTTCTCTGCTTAGAAGAAATTATGTTCATCATAATTATCTCCACTTTCTGTGTAATCCTCAACAGCCACCACTATCACACAAAGCATTGATTAAATATTTCTCTGTATATTTCATAAAGAAAAGCTTTACAAGTGCATATTTACTGCCTTCCAGAAAATAATACCTTAAATGGAATATATGTTAATAATCTGCCTGAACTTATCAATACTAGCCAAAACTTTAATGCCTCTAATTTACACTCAGATTACTTGGAATTTTAAACAACAATTCCAGAAAACCAAAAGCTTTTTGGCCATGTGTGTATATCATAGGGAAGGGACTCCCAACTCTCCTGTAAAAGTTGATGTTATAACAATGTAAAAGGATTAAATAATTAGTAGAACTTCAATTTCTTTACCTTAGCCACACCCTGTTCAGTGATTTCAGTTACTCTTGGTATGGTCACTTTTGCATGGAGCCATCTAGGACTGGCTGGTTTGTTGTTGTTGTTCCGTCACTAGGTCATGTCCTACTCTTTTTGACCCATGAACTGCAGCATGCCAGACTTCCCTGTCCTTCACTATCTCCTGAAGTTTACTCAAACTCATGTCCATTGAGCCAGTGATGCCATCCAACCATCTCATCCTCTGTCGCCCTCTTCTCCTACCCTCAATTTTTCCCAGGATCATGGTCTTTTCCAATGAGTTGGCTCTTTGTATCAGGTGGCCAAAGTATTGGAACTTCAGTTTTAGCATCAGCCTTTCCAATCTGATTTCCTATAGGATTGACTGATTTGATCTTCTTCAAGTCCGAGGGACTCTCAAGAGTCTTCTCCAGCACCACAATTTGAAAGCATCAATTCTTCAACAATCAGTCTTCTTTATGGTCCAACTCTCACATCCATACATGACTACTGGAAAAACTATAACTTTAACTAGATAGAACTTTTTCGGCAAAGTGATGTCTCTGCTTTTTAGTATGCTGTCATAGCTTTTCTTCCAAGGAGCAAGTGTCTTTTAATTTAATGACTGCAGTCACTGTTCACAGTGATTTTAGAGCACAAGAAAATAAAGTCTGTCACTGTTTCCATTTTTTCCACATCTATTTGCCATGAGGTGATGGGACTGGATGCCATGACCTTAGTTTTTTGAATGTTGAGCTTTAAGCCAGCTTTCTTACTCTTGTCTTTCACCTTCATCAAGAGGTTCTTTAGTTCCTCTTTGCTTTCTGCCATAAGGGTGGCCCTGGAATAAACCTTTCTCTGCTTCAAACTCCCATGTTTTAGTTTGTTCTCACTGTATGTCAGGCACGTGAACTTGGGTTTGGTAACAATCAAACTGCTTAACCTTGTCTTCTGCAATCAGAAATCAGGTTAGACTACCCTGCTTTCTGCTAACTTTCTAGTGTCATTAATTTAGGAAACATACAAACTTCAAGTCCTGATTCTCAGCTTTTGGAATAATATTTTTTTTAAGTTTACTACTTGAACACGTAATAACCACTAAGATTTCTGAAAGTTTAAAAACTAAATATATTTGAACTAATGATTAGTTTCTAATCATTTCTCCTCCATTCTTTTCAAACCCCTGCTACTTGGGATGATGTACTTCTTCAAAAATAAAGATGCTGTCCAACAATGTTCAGTGGTTTCTCAGTCAAAAAGGATACTGGAAAAATAAACCTTGCACTCTCATTAATAGCAGTTTGGAAGTAACACTTCCTACTCATTATAGTACCATCATTTTCCTTAAAAATGTGCAGTGAAATATGTGTTATTTCTCAGTTCCAAGAAAAAATGGAAACTGACATGAAATAAACAAGTAGCTAAAAACGAATCCAATATTGTGGGGTCAACAAAGCCTGTGTTATTTTGATCTGATGATAGCACCACTGCACTTAAATTCTATGCATCTGCTTCTATCAAATATGTTCACATATTTACTCTGAGGAAATGAGAAAGCAAAGCTGGCTCAAGAGCAGTTAAAGTAAACAGCATTGCACCTACTCTCGGCTGGAATCGTTTGCACACCTGTCTTTCCTGGAAATGTTTCAGCTGGTTGTTTTCTCAGGTTCATGTACAATTTTATTAGGTTTTGGAAACACCTACTCTGGGTCAACCGTGCCAGCCATTAGAGAGACAGACAGAAAACATTCAATACTCGATTCAGTCTTCTAGATGCTTGTTCATGTACGTCGGATACAAATATAAAACCTTATAACTGTTACTGAATCCAAGCTCATACTGCTCCTCACATGGTCAACACACCAGTAGATCAAAAGACAAGTTGTTGGGGCAAGAAACAGTAGCTTTATTCAGAAAGCCAGCAGACAGAGAAGATGATGAACTCGTGTCCCAAAGAGCCATATTCCCTGAGTTAGAATTTAGACCTCTTTTTCACTAAAAGGGTAGGAGGTGTGGATGGTTGCTGCAAGCATCTTGGTGCTGGTGTTCTTTGCTCTTGCAGCTGTCCACATTGGTCTGGTCACAATGTTCCTATAAACCTCCAGCAAGATGGAGTTATTCTCTGTTCTGCAACTTAATCTCTGTGTAAATGGGAAAGTGTTATACCTTTAAAAGTCAGAACCTTGAGAATGGGCTTTCCTGGATATTTCAGGCTATAGACCACATTCTTAGCTTGTAGGAAAAACAATAGAATACAAAGGTCAGAGTAAAAAGAAACAGATTCAATATGGAGTCAGATTTGTTTTTCTCTATATATAACTATAAGATAAGACAACACATAGGAATAGAGAGTTGCATGCATATTAAGGAAGCAGAGAAAAGGAATCCTAAAGTAACTAAGGGAGAATTAAGGAAAAGAATTAGGAAAGGCTTCCTGGAAACAGTGACCACTGAATGTTTAAAGAGGAGGAATGAATTAGAAGAAAAGACATTTTCTAAAAAAGAACATAGCAACAAAAAGGACTGAGAGATAAAGAGCTGTTCAAAGTCTCTAAAATCTTCTCTGTGGGACACAGGGTACTACAAAATGTTTAATATTGCTAGAATTTAAAGTGTGAGTCAAGCAAGGATTGAGAGATGAAGCTAGCGAGATAAGCAAGACTAAAATCATACACAGCCTTGCACACCACCTTGTTTGGAAAAGGCTACATGTTAGGAAAAGCTGTTCAATACAATGTAATAAAAACTAATTATCATGGACTCATGAAAGCTTATCCAAGACACAGCCTGTCATTTTAATACCCAGGCAGGATATTAAATATATTTTCATATTAAAAATCTTTGTAACTCTCATCTCTGTGATGTTGCCATCTACTCTTTCATTTCCAAATTCTAGCTACTTAGAGCAGCTGGCATTAGGCAATGGCAACTTTAAGAGTGTAGGAAAAGGAAGTACAAGCTATTTTTAAAAAATTGTAATTAAAAAATCAATAAAAGAAATAACCAAAAGAGTCCACTTAAATTTTGCTTTCTGAAGTGCAAAGATCATGGTAGATTTAGGAAGCTTAATTGAAGAAAAGTCCTATTTGTCCTAACCAATTTTTTCTCTAAATATGAGAGGCTGAATATGTTGCCATTGTGCAAGGATTTGCTTATGTATAACTCTGATGTTTCTCAGGACAAAGGAATAAGAAAAGATTCACCCTAAGCTCTTACAGGGAGTAATCAATCCTTGTCACTGGTGGCTGACTTGGTCCTTGAAATCTCTGAGTAATCCCTGCCTTCCTTTCTTCACCTCCACTGTCCACTTCTCTTTCCAGCTCCAAGTAAAGCAAGTTCACCTGATGGACTGAGATCTAGCCACCTTGGTCTGTATGCACATTGCTTTACTCCCCAGCACACAGAAAGGGTGACCTGGGCTCATCAATTTCTACTTTTAGAAAGTCAAAGAGTCTTCTAGGAGGGTGACCAGGAATAGTCCTAGTTTATGTCTTTGCTGCCAACATAGATACCAATCAATAGTGGCTTTTTTAACTCTCAATATTGTCTCTGGGTAATAAATTACATGGTCACCCTGCTTCTAATCAATTTCAGTAGGTGCTCAGCCTCTGCTTCTGAGCCTTTCTCTCATTTATTCCACACAACAGCTGATAGGATGAAATCCCATGAATTCTTGTGAAACATAATTTGAGCAGTGCCTTAGATTTATGGTCAAAAGCTTGATCTATAATTCACACATTCCAAGAACCTTCAGATCAATTATAGAATTATGTTTAATAAACATAAATCCTTGCTGCAGTCCTCTGAAAAATAAATGGGTAATTTTTTTCAAACACAAGGAAGGCCCATCTCCTCTGTTAGGCAGAGATGATCAAGAAAGCCTAAGCAAAGAGTTTAGAGAAAGCAGACCCAAGAGGAGGCCTTTGGAAGTGCCACTCATAAGGAAATAGCAGTTGGTTGTGGTGTAGGTCTTCCGACCTGGTGATCACCTGTGAACTGAGTGGGCAGCTTTTTCAAAATAATGTTTTCCATATGCTCTCTGGTCATTTGGAAGAGTTTGGTCAGCAGAGTTTCTGATTCTTTGGCTTCCTCTCTTTCTCTAACTTTTTACACAGTCTTTTTGTGAAATGGTGTTTCATTTGTTTCATTTTTTATAAACAACCTTGTTGAGCTATAATTGACATAGAACAGACTGCACATGCTTAAATCGTATGATTTAATTAGTTTTGAGGTATGTTTGCTCCTATCAGGATGATGAACATCCTCATCGCCCCCCAAAGTATCCTCCCACTCCTTGGTAATTCTTCCCACCACTCCTCCCACACCCCAACTTGCATCCCCAGGCATTGCTTAAAAACTAATAGAAATAAGCCAGAGTTCACCATTTTTCCTGTAACTATGGGAGCCTGTGAGCCCTTTCACTTTGGCTTCTTAGGACTGAACTACAAGAATCTTCAAAGTCTCCTCGAGAGACTTTGGCTTAAAAACAAAACAAAAGAAACAAAAAAAATTTTTTAAGTGATTCTTTACAAATACTCTTTTAATTGCTTCATCTAAACCTTCTGACGCTCTAAGGCTTTTTGCTAATCCATGTGCAATTTACACGACAATCTGCCTAGTTGTCTGGCATGCTTCACCTTCAAAAACAAATAAAATACAAGAAAATTCCAAGGAAGCGAAGAACGTATTTGGCCCATTTAGCAAGCATCAGGGGGAAAAAAGTATTTGCTTTAGCTTAAAGCCATTAAAAGCATTCTTTCCTATGGAAAAGGGAATGCCAGGAACAGCTAGACACTCAAATGGTCCAAGTTTTTGTTAAAAAGTGAGAGATGGCATTGCTAAAGGAAATACCCACTCAGACAATAGAAATAAGCCAGACTTCGCCATTTTTCCAGTAACTATGGGAGCCTGGGAGCCCTTTCACTTTGGCTTATTGGGACTGAACTACAACTGTCTTCAAAGTCCCCTCAAGCTCCCAATTTTAGTGTGTGTGACCTATTCAGGAATATTTTTGTCCAACAAAGGGCTCAGTTGGCTCAGATTTACCCTGGAATGGGAAGAAGTATTCAGTACTCTCCTACCTGGTTCCCCTCTCATAGACTTTCTGTGTTCTGTTACGGTACAGCTCTTCTGGAATGCTGACTGATTGAAACAGAAAATGAATCTATTAAAAAAATGTTTAAGTGTTAGCTGAAGGGATGAGAACTATGTTGCAGAAGTGATCCCGGGAGAAGACATTCCACCCAGGGCGACCCATGACCTGGTCTCTTGCAGCGACCATTGAGTCACAGAGAGAACCTCGGATTCCAAGGTCTCCGTAACTGTGCCACCAGATCCCAGTTCAGTTTCCTAGTCCAGTGTCTCACAGCTTTTTCATGCCACAGCCCTACAGAAAATTGTATTTTTACAGTGCCTGGGGTACAATGAGGATGCTGTAGCCAGAGGTGACATGTCCAAGAGCTTTGACACTTCCAGGGACTGAGGAACTCCCTGTCTCGGGCTTCCTATGACCTGTTCACAATCTATCGCTTTGCCACAGCTTGGTGGTTGAGAAGCTCTGCTCTAGGTAGATTCGTCTGCTTGGCTGAGTATAGGTCATATTCCCTAGGTGCAAAGGAGTCTGGGAAAGCAAGTGTCAACTGTCATCTTTTACTTCTATAATAAGGGGCAGGTTCTCACAAACTGAGGAATTCCTCAAATAGATGCAAGCAGTTAAGGGGTGGGCAGGGATGGGACATGTTGCCCAAAACCTATTCGTGTACACATAGCTATTTCAATGGACCTTGCCATGACCAATGGTGCCATATGACAGGGGGCACCCTACTTGGGCTTAGAGACATCACTTTAAGAGGGTTTAATATCTCATGATCATGAGATCTGGCTGCCTCCCTGGAGCTACTCAAAATAGCAACCCTGGATTTAGTGAGCCCTTTCCTTCAAGGTTATAATGCTAAGCTGCAGACTATAAAGGAAATGCCCGCATGGACCCAGGTTCTGGAGCCCTTGCTTTAGAGAGTCCTGTTCTGGCCCGTCTCTAGCCACACCCCTTCTGTTCAGATACACTCACATGGGCGCGCACACACACACAAGACAAAATAAAGCAAAAACACTTGATTTCACCTAAGCACCCTTGAATATGTCCAACTCGAAGCCCAGAGAAACTTAACTGGAAGTCTCTGCGGTTCAAAGTTGCCTTTCAAGATTCCATTCATACAAAGCAGTGTTCCCAATGTCTGCCATTCAAGTTCCACATTCATTCCATATGGAATGCATGAACCACCTCACCCTGATGACACTTGGCCCAGTGACCTTTGCTCATAGGATGATGGGTCACTGCCTTCCAACCCTGACTTTCCCTGAAACACCATCTATTTCCTCTACACTGAGATCCTGGCACAGAACACCCTCCATCACCCAGACAAGATCCCCCCAACACACATGCCACAGAAAAGAATGGAGTCTGGTCTTAGTATGGTTCCTCAGAGAATGGCTGCATCACACACCAGGCATCGTGCCATCAGCTCCTTCTCGAAGAACTGCCTCTTATACCCATTCCTCACACTGCACTCTGTCCTGCTTTAAGTACTCTAACTAACTTTTTTTCCTTCGGCCACACTGCACAACTTGTGGGATCTTACTTACCTGACCAGAGATTGAACCCAGACCCTCAGCAGTGAGAGTGTAGAGTCCTAACCACTGGACCACCAGGGAATTCCCACAGTCCTCAAACTTCCAACTTTTCAAATGTATCTATTTCCACACTTTGATTTAACACCACGTGCTGCCCTTCTGGGCTTCCCAGGTGGCACAGTTGGTAAAGAACCCCCTTGCCAGTGCAGGAGATGCAAGAGACACAGGTTTGATCCCTGTATCAGGAAGATCCTTTGAATAGGAAATGGCAACCTGCTCCAATACTCTTGCCTGGAAAATTCCATGGAGAGAGGAGCCTGGTGGGCTTCAGTCCTCAGGATCACAGTGACCACACATGCACACTATCCTTCTGGATACATCCTTGGCATCTCAATATTTAAAATCAGAGTTCACACCAGCTACTCTTCTCTGAACACCCTCTACAGACCCTCTGATCAATAGCAACCCTCTCCCATCCCTCCCTGATGGAAGTGTATTTCTCCAGTGTAACCCAGACCAGGAGGCAGGTACCAACCACCAGCCTTCACTCTTCCCTAGGCACAAAACTGATCATTTGTCTAAAACAGGAAAATCATTCCTGCAAAACTGTAGAGAATCAAAACCCTCTGAGTCACAGCTGTGCTGAACACTTCTCATACCAAACTTTAAAAAATCCCATTAGACACATAGCTTACACAAATTCACCTTTCAAATATAAGCTGTCACAATGAAGTTCACAGAAACAACAGTCCAGGGAGAATGTCATTATCTGCAGTTGAAGGTCTTAATCTGACTGGCGATGAGTGAAATTATCCACAAAGAGTAATTCTCCAGAGACAGCCTCTAGTGACCTGAGTTAAGCAGCCAAAGAGTCTTTTTATTCCCCCCCTGGTAGAGAAGCTAAACCTAAAAACTCCAATCACTGATGATGAAGGGCATGGCTCTTCTGAGCGATACCCAAAGGGATTCAAGGTTTATAGAGTTAAACAAACTGGCCCCCCAGGATCATCATTTCTCTGCTTTTCAACTGAAGCCTTCTGAAAGCTGCCAGCCATTCTTATCTAGGAACTCAAATTCTCCTGTAACACAGAGGCCACCTGAAAGCCGTGGAGGCTTTGGCCAGATCGATAAACCTGAAGCTCTTTGATGTTATCCAGAGGTGGACACCTCCTCGCCCTTCCAGCTTTGTTCGCGCCACCAACCCTGCTTGTGGTTTCGCCCCTCCTCTCCTCCTATTGAAACCCCAGCTCTTCTTCAAGGCCCAGCTCAGATTCCACACTATTCAGCAGTGATTTTCTCACAGCTGTGGGTTCTGATAGGGCTCGCTGCCCCTGCCGCTAATTTGGGATCTGTCCCGGATCATGTTATGCTGCTGACTTTCAATGAAGTCAACTTTGTCCCTCCATTTCATTTCTTTGGAACTCTGGTATCTCTCGGCAGTCAGCCCTCTTTGTTCAGTGATATCAAGATAATTAGGGCTCCGTAAACTAATTTTGCCGTATATATCATGTCTATGTGGAATTTAAAATATGACACAAATGAACAGAAAAGACTCACAGACACTGAGAACTGACCTGTGGCTGCCAGGGGGAAGGGGACGCAGGAGACGGATGGGTGGGGAGCTTGAGATTAGCAGATGCAAACCGTTATATATAGGAGAGATAAAGTACAAGGTCCTATAGTATAGCACAGGGGACTATATTCAATATCCTGTTATATATCCCTATAGAAAAGAATATGAAAAAGAATGCGTATATGCACAACGGAATCACTTTGCTGTACACCAGAAACTGACAGTCCATTGTAAATCAGCTCCATTTCAGGTTTTAAAAATTCATTTTGATTGATTGGAATAGTGTTAATGACATATAGGCTGATTTCTAAATATATCAAATTTTTATAAGGATTATTATAATGTTTAAGGACAAAGGTTTAAGCTGATGAGCTTCAAAGCAGTACAAGAGCCTCAAGTATCAAAGAAAGATTTAATTCAATGGATCGTATAGACATAAAGCAGAAATGGATACAGGCATTTGAGAAAGATTTTGAGAAACAAGATTTGAAATAAATTGGTTTGTTCAACTCTTACTCTTGGGTTTGGAAGGGCCTCATAATATGTTGGTCAGTTGGAACATCCTCAATCCTGGGTCTGGCTGAACTGGGACAGGAGTTAAGCCAAAGCAATCTGAGCAGGCGTAGATGGACAGAAGCTCTAACTGTGGTCCACAAGAACCCAGGGTCTGAACACCAAGTTCAAGTTTCAAGATTAATCCAGAGAATGGAAAAGCAGAAGGAGGAAAGAATGTCATGTATTGAATAGTTTAAGGCAACTGTTTCAAAATTATAGCTGTTAACCAGCTATAAAATTCTGCCGAACCTCTCCATTATGATGCCTGGCACCATGACTTGGCAATAGAAGTGGAGAATTGATGTAACCGTACAAGACTGGGCAATGATTCTTAAGTGTTAACACTCAAAGAAGCAGAAAACTGTCTTTACTGGTACTCACATTCTCCCCTTCTGTGAATATATTCCATCATTCATGTATTTCCTATGCAGCCAGAACTCGCTTTTTCCTTGGTGTATCTCCAGAGTACAGTTTAGTGCCTGGAATGCAGGAGGCCCTCAGTAATAATATATTTAGCTCCAACGCTAAACTTAGCTGCCTTCTTCACAGTTGTATGTTCAGCACCTGAAACATGCCTGACTCACAGTAGACTCGATAAATATTCCTTGAATGAATAAGAATGAATGAATTGGTGAATGAATGCTTGCCCATGTGCCAGACCTTCTCTAGGATGGGGAACGCATGATTTTTCTCTAGTAGGTTAAAGGAATTCAATAATCATCATATATTTTATGGATGAGATGGATATATCATTAAATAGAGGTGAATGTGAAATAACTACTGAGTCATCTAAGACCAAATGCCCCCAGATGATCTAGGTCTAGTGCTATTAACAATTAAACAAAAGACTATGCAGTCATCAGCTCATGGCAGACATTCACAGTCAACATTACTATTTAATATACAGGACAATCAAATTTTAGTCACAGAAAGGCTGGGCTAGTCGTCATAGCTCACTCCCACAATATTAACGAGAACTAAACACTTCTCAGTAACAAACAGATGCCGTGAGTCAGGCTGATAACCACCACCCCCAAGGACCTCCAGATCAACTATAAAAACACTTGCACTTCTCTTCACATCTGTATCACTGGTGAAAATTAACTTCCAATGCAGTTTATACCTTGACATAGACAACAGCCATTAACCTCACCTTCAGCACGCATGTATGTGCACATACGGTCATGCACACATTCACACAAGTGTGCACACACACACACCAATGTATCTCCTGAAGGCAGTCAAGTAGTACTTCTCTGAAAAAACATCAGCTTAAGGACTACTGAATTAAGATATATCAGTTAATTACTCACTTATTAATTCATTCACTTATTCTTTCTTCATTCATTAAACCATTATTGAGTCCCTTCTCTTGTCAAGTATATTTCTAGATAGTGGAGAAGATTCTAAGATAAAATTAAGATACCTTCCTTATCTTCAAGGAGACTGCAATCAGTTGGGAGAAAGAGACAATCAAAAACTCACTGTGGAGTGGGATCTGTGATCACACAGAGGACAGGAACCCACTTTTCCTGAAGGCATGCCCTGTGGGAGGCGCTTTTCTGAGGGTATATCATTCATTCTTACAACAATCTAATGAAGTAGGTATTATTACATTCATTTTCAAAGTTTCAAAAAGGAAACTTTGAAGAGTATTTGTTCATAGTCACACAGACACCAGAATTCAGAACCAGGATAACAGAAAGGATTCTAATCTAGTTGTATTTGACTCAAAATCTGATACCTGGAGTACTGGGGCATGGCCTCACTGAGCAGATGAAGCTTTAATCAAATATTGAAAGATGAAAATTCATTCACCAGGAAGGACTTGTGATTTGGTGAGGGGACAGTCCAGTGTAGGAACTGCATGTCTGGGGCCTCCAAGGAGGAAGACTAGTTACGGTCCAGCAAATAGACCCAGTGTAGCTGAAAAAAGGATCAGGTAAAAGATTGCACTTCATCTGGATCACCTCCCTACATTTCCTTGTTCCTTATGGAAGTTATTATTCTGGACCAAATATACCATCTCATCCTGCATAACGAATCTGAGTTTGCAAACTCGTGAGCATGGCTAGCCAAAGGAATTCTGTTTCCCTCCCTTCGCTGTCAGCTTAGATATGTTTATTTTTCATCACTACCTCTAACTCATTAACCTCACTGGGAGGAATTCAAGCTCATCAAAGGAGCATTACCAATATTTACGTCAGTTTTGAAACTTAATTTCTCAGTGTGAAGGAGGAAACAATACTGCTGTGGAATGTTTTCATTTCATGAGCACAGAATTTCTAAAATTGCTTCTCATTTGGGCTGTGGTTACAGAGATGGCCCTGTGTTTCCAAATAGTAAACACTTCCTCGGACTTCCTGAATAAGAAGATAAATAATAATGACTCTAACAAATTTCATTACAATGATCCATATTTTAAAACTCATTGTAGACGCTATGTAGTACATCCTAGGTGAAATAAGATCGATGAAGAAAATGATGATTCATCTGACAGTCTAGTTCCACCGTATCCCCATCCCAGCGGCTGGGCCATCTCCAGCTACTTTCCAGTTTCAGGTTGGGTGTTGATGGAGCCTGCAATGGCCTTAGCATTCCCGCACCTTTATTCAGCTCTCTCTCTTCACAGACTGTAAGCCCCCTGAGGGCAGGGTCTGCCCCCTTGTTACCGCCAGCATCTGTCATAATGCCTGATACACAGTAGGATCCTGGAATTTTTTAATATTTATTCATTTATTTGGCAGGACCAGCTCTTAGTTGCAGTATCATCCATCTTCGTTGTGGCATGCAGGATCTTTTGATTGCTGCATACAGAATCTTGAGTTATAGCATGCACACTCGAGTTGTGTCAAGTGTGTTCTCGTTCCCTGACCAAGCATCGAACCTGGGTCCCCTGTACTGACAGTACGGAGTCAGCCACTGGACCACCAGGAAAGTCCCAGATCCTGTAATTTTTTTTTGTTAAATGATTCAGTAAATTATCCCCAAGTGTCTCTTCTACCATTTGCTGGTGTTTGACAAAAAGTTATGTTAGTAACACATCGGAAGAATCTTATAGAGTAGTTAATTTAGGTCAACCTCCAAGAGGAAAAAGTCAGTTTTGATCAAGGGAGAATGAAAGAGAAACATGCTTGGACAAACTGTAAGACGTGACTACACCTGATTTCTACCTCCCTCTGCTTTTTACTGCATCATGAATAACATAGTCCTTTGTCTCTGACCCTGGAGTTTCATGTCTTCTGCCATTTATCTACAGAATTGTGACAGGCTAACTACTAACTTGTAGGAGGGATAACACCTCAGACCCATCATAGTTCTTGACACTAGTTGGGAGCAGAGGCAGAAGGAGATGGCTGATACTCAGTGAAGTGAATGATTGTACTGATTTCCTTAGTGGCCTTTGCATTTTATTTTTTTGTGAATTAATTTATTGATTTTAATTGAAGGCTAATTACTTTACAATATTGTGGTGGTTTTTGCCATACATTGACATGAATCAGCCATGGGTGTACTTGTGTCCCACATCCTGAAGCCTCTCCCACCTCCCTCCCCATCCCATCCCTCAGGGTCGTCCCAGTGCACCAGCCCTGAGCACCCTGTCTCATGCATCAAACCTGGACTGGTCATCTAATTCACATATGGTAACATACATGTTTCATTGCTATTCTCTCAAATCATCCTACTCTCGCCTTCTCCCACAGAGTCGAAAAGTCTGTTCTTTACATCTGTGTCTCTTTTGCTGTCTCACATATAGGGTCATCATTACCATCTTTCTAAATTCCATATATATGTGTTAATATACTATATTGGTGTTTTTCTTTCTGACTTACTTCACTTTGTATAATATGGCCTTTGCATTTTAAACAGGGGCTAGCTGAAGAGAGATCATTCTTATTAACCTTAAAAAAAGAGTCAAATAATGAAATTGCTATCAGGCTTCCCTGGTGGCTTAGTGGTAAAGAACCTACCTGCCAATGCAGGAGAAGGTGGATTCAATCCCTGGGTCCGAAAGATCCCCTGGAAAAGGAAATGGCAACCCACTCCAGTATTCTTGCCTGGGAAATCCTATGGACAGAGGAGTATGGTGGGGTACAGACCATAGAATTGCAAAAGTGTTGGCACAACTTAGCAACTAAAGAACAACTGCACATTAAGAGGGTTATTTGAGCATCCCTCAGGTGTAAGCATAACTTCATGCAAATGAATAGACTAGTTGTCATATAAGTCACCTAACCCTGATCTGGATGTCTCCCCACTGCTCACCTACTCTATCTGGAGAGAATCCATGCCCTGCCTTGAAGGTGAGGCCCTTAGCTTCAGTCTTCCTCCTGCAGCTGCCCAGCTCAGAGCCTAGAGGCTGCAGGACAGAAAAACAGAGCCGAGGAAGTCCTGTGCTTTCTGCATCCCTTTCTGGGTCCCACTGCTGCTGCTAAGTCGCTTCAGTCATGTCTGACTCTGTGCGACCCCATAGACGGCAGCCCACCAGGCTCCACTGTCCCTGGGATTCTCCAGGTAACAACACTGGAGTGGGTTGCCATTTCCTTCTCCAATGCATGAAAGTGAGAAGTGAAAGTGAAGTCGCTCAGTCGTGTCCGACTCTTAGCGACCCCATGGACTGCAGCCCACCAGGCTCCTCCATCCATGGGGATTTTCCAGGCAAGAGTACTGGAGTGGGGTGCCATTGCCTTCTGGGTCCCACAACCACTGCTAAATGGCAAAATAGTGCTCCTTCCAGTCTCTCTCCCTTCCCCACACGTGTCCCTCCCTGCTTCAGCCAGAGCCGGGCAGGTGGGGCTGCAGAGCAGTGCTCCCTCCCCCAGCCCCTGTCCTCCTGCTAAAGCCCTCATCTGGGCCACTTTGAATTGCAGTTGTTTTCCCATCTCTGTTTCCCTTATCAAGTTGTTAGCTCTTAAGGACTCCACTTTACTTACTTCTCAGTAAAGCTTAGTACAGCATTTCACTTGGGCAAGGCACTCTGTGACACAGACTGCATCACCTCAGACCTGGTCTTTATTGCTTTGGATCTGTGGCCATGCTGCACAGCTTGTGGGATTTTAGTTCCCCGACAGGGGATCAAACCATGCTCCTTCCCCTCCCCCTGCAACACACACACACACCCAGCAGCGAAAACACAGGAGTCCTAACCACTGGACCACCAGGGAATTTCCAAGCTACAGTTTACCATGACAACTACTGAGTTTACAGGAATAAACCTTCCGAGAAAACACTGGAAAGAACATAATAGCATTTGCAAGAAATGCATTAGCAGACATTCATCAGAGAAAAGAGAGGCTACAGCTGCCCAGAAAAGCCTGAAGAAGTCTGTGAAGGGCCGGAGTAGAAGAAAGTTACTTTGCCTTTTTCCCTAAGATGAAGCCAAGAGCCAACTGGTACTTGAGAGTGAGACCTCCCAGACGCCTCCTTCCTTTCGGCTAAGAGGAGCAGTCTAAGAAGCCAGTCTTCGATGTTTGTGTTTATTTTTCTCGCAAATCTAAACTCTGCTTTTTATCCTCTGGTTTTATCAGCTTTTCTCACTTTTGTCTTGTGTTTCTTTCTCCCAACAGAGGTAATGGTGAGGAAGCGTCCAAATGAATCTTGCCTTGACTTCCCAATACCACCTCAATCTGGTATTGCAACAGCTTCCAAATTCCTTTGATTCATTTTTATTCAGTGCTGCTTCTTCCATAGGTAGCAGTTTCTATTACAGCCATAAATCAGTCATTTGCAGATGGCCTGGCACCTTTTTCTTCGTCATAAAATACCTTAC